>NC_060878.1:18476751-19930200 GCF_021901495.1 Neodiprion virginianus | reverse complement strand
TGTGGAAAAGGCGGGATAGTTCATGATAAATTCTCATGCTAGACCGTACCCGATGGGCGGGGGTAGTCTTGACAAATGAAAAAACTCAAAATTTTCTCAGGACCTCCTGATTGGTCCAGCATCCCTCCAGGATACTGGTAACCAATCAGGAAGTAGTTTAGACAAAACCACGCGAATCTTTCAAAAGAGGACAGTCGTCAGTAGTCGTCAGAGGGTCGTCATTCAGTCTTTAACAAGAAATCTTTCTATCAGTTTCTATTACCAAAAAATCCAATCACGTCAGGCGCTAAGCGAATTCCGTGTTATTTTACTTAAATGTAAACTTTCTTTCACCATTATACATAACTAAAACCAATTTAACCAACTTCAGAGACCTAAATTGAATAAACGTACAGTTGTGTTTTAAAACCCATATCATGAGTAAACCAGTCAATTACCTTTAATGCATTCATTCAATTAATCCATCTAGTATAATTATTTATCCTTTCTTTTGAAACCCCACAAGTAAAGTTACACAATTGACAAGCTAATAAAAGCTAAGTAATCAGTCAATTAATACCGTATCCAGTCCTCACCGAGCACGCAGAGCCGCCCCACAAAGCCCGAATCAACAGTTAACAACAAAAGGTAAGTGACCATTTTTATATCAAAGCCAGTTTAATTAAGAGGGAAAACTGTGTCAAAATTCCAATAATTTATATCCGAAAAAATTAGTCTGAAATAAGCGTTATACTTATGGAGTGATTTGGTCATCAGCCAACCCAGCCCATAACAGCAGATTCCCTGAAGACAGAAATACTGCCACGCCGTAATGACAGTACAAAGACGGAGTGCGTTGGAGATCGTCTACTCCTACCAGACGTTCTCAGCGCAGGCTGCTCTGGCGGTGGCGAGCGTGATTCTCATAGATCTCCTTGCCTTCGAACGCAAGAGGATCTATAGCAGGAACCCGGACACGACATGATGAGACGCGACAACGACAGAAAGAGACAGGGCGATACAGACGTAGCAACAACGCTGGACGGAAGAAACGACAAAAAATTGGACAAGACGACTGATCAAGGACCTGAGTCCGTGAATCCAACGGAACTTTGGGGACGTGAATTTTTACGTCACCGAACTTCTAACGGGTCACGGTTACTTTAGACGCTACCTCTACAGCATGAACCAAGTACGGACGCCGGACTCTAAGTACTGCGGACACGGACGGGACGACGCGGAACACACGTTCTTTGAATTCAGGCGCTGGACAGTACTTAGAAAGAGATTGGAGACGACCGTGAAAGCATCTCGCCCGATGACATCGTCGAGGTGATGCCCCACGGAACAGAGCGGTAGCAGTTCGTTGCCACCTACACAGAGACAATTTTACGACGAATAAAACGCTGACGGCTGCCTGATATGACGTAACTGACGGACGGTCGAAACAGAACGGACAGACAGAACGACGAGACGTGTTGGGACAGGGCCCCCAGCTAGAAGTAATATTAAAATAGTTCCTGGCTGGGGGTGGTTGCACAGGAGGTGGCGGTTTGTTGGGTAGGCCAATCGCCCACATGAACGCCAGCCCGGATGATTGGCACGAATCTGTTATTTGAATTCCGCAACTCTTCGATTAAAAAAAAAAACGATCACAAAATGATAACAATGACAATAATAATACACAATTTTTCCATACGATTAATGGACGTTTTATTTTCTGAAAATGTTTTTTTGTTTCTGGAAAACTTTTTTTACGTGTTAATCAAATGAGGAAATGAAATTAAAAAACTTTTTTCCCTTTTCTGAAACCTTTTTTTCACTTTTTGAAAACTTTCTTTCACTTTCTGTAAACTTTCTGACAACTTGTTTCCGTAAACGGATAAAAATGAATGATAATTGTTAAATACAATAATAATGAATAAATAATTTATAAATATATTAATAATAATTATATAATTGTTACATATAGGAATTTTCCAATACATGGTATTTACATTTAAAACTTCGATCCGTCCAATATCGTATTGATGAAAAAACATCTGTGCCTGATCATCCGAGGTGCCAAACGCAAATATTCACAACAGTTTCATATCTACAGTTCTATCTTATTGCTAGTTTATTGAGGGTGGCGGCAAACCCCCAAGCTACGGTGTCGGTCTACCCAGGTATCAATTGTGGCTTGTCATCTTGGTAACTTAGAGCCATTTTTTTCTGTACGATAGTACTAACTTGGTGTTTTTTACTACGTTTCAGTCCTTTTGGTCGGAACAACTTTTTGTAAGCCAACAAACAGCGCTTATAATCGTAAAACGTGATTGTGTTCAACGTTGAAATTTTGACACCATTGGGACGTTTGCTCATTTTGATGTCACTGACGTGTTTTTTTTCGTCCTCACTCATGGTGGTAAATGTGTACAGTTTCGCTCGTAACCCAATGAACTGGGTCATCATTTTTCCGTTGTTCTCATCCTTCGTCAGGACCAGACATTTCTTGTTTTTGAGGGGAATACCGTACACATTGTCGGGAGAGTAGTTAGAAGTGTCTAACATTGCGTTCACATCACGTTTGACGATATCATAGATATTAGGTACATTGGATTGGTGAATAAGGCTGTCGGTGTCGGTATACATCAATTTGGCCTGTTTGTTCGGAAAGTTAGTTTTAACATAATTATAATGAAATTCGTACAGAATAATTTTGGAGAGATATAGGATTGCGGCGCCAATGTATATAGGCTTAGCAAAGTAAACTTTGACCCCATTCATTTCTATGATAACCATAACTGTGTCAAATACGGTGCAGCTGTGAAAGTTTGCTCGGGTAATAACACTTCTCGCGCCACCTCTTCCATTCCATTTTGTAACCAATTTAACATCTTTGTGATTTCGCACATTCTCCATAGTCTTCTCAAACACCGCTTTATTCATGAGTTCATAAAAGTTTTACTCAAACTCATTCCTAGACTGCTTGCGCATATCAGTGTTAAGAGTGCTGTAAGGCTTGAGTCATGGAGAATGTGCAAATCTTAAAACTCTATGCACTTTTGATAATTTCAATTGTAAACTTAAACACTGCTTCAAAATTCTATAGTGCAATATATCTTTTGTTTTGGGGTGGAGGGTGGCAACGAGTTCAGCGCTTTTACCACCCAGAGGTGTGAAATGCTCAGGACAAAGGGGTGAATCTTTATGACCCTCACGAAGTTCTATGGAATAGTCTAAATCCACCTCCAGGATGTAACCGATCGGTGAATCGTCCGGGTGAGTTGTTATATCGATGGGATTATGCTCGCACTCGAACGAACCGATCGAAAAACGTGCGCTCATAGCCGCACCGTTGTAGATTGTTGACGTCAAAATATATGAGATATGATTTCACGTCACTCGGATAAAACCTATCCCCATAAATCTGTTATTGTCCCGAGCGTTGTTATTATAACATTGTACTACACCGCATCAAATGCTTCTTTCAAAAGATAAGATCATTTCTTGGTCGTCTAAAAGTTGTAAAATTACTCTCGTGTGTTTAAGCATCGCGTCAAAAGCAAGTCCCGATGCTGTTTAGTAGTACAACGGATCTAAATCAAATGTTTTGAAGCAGCTGGCTCGGAAATTTTGGGAAATATCGGCAAGCAAAAGAACATGCATCTTTAAATATAAATGAGAATAGTCCCCCGATGACTCCGAATAAAATTCCCCCCAAACATTTTCAGCATGCTCATAATCGGCGTCTGAAATATTTGCATCGCAGAAGCGTGAGTTGAAATGCTTTTTTGCAGGTAATTACGATTCATCGAGTTTCCCCCACCAATCGACGTATTGTTAGCGAAAAACGCGTTTACGACTCATCAAACTGAACTGTGTAGAATTACTATGAAACTGACTCCCTATGGGTTTATCTGCATCATCCAAATAAGACGAAAGTTTATCGATACTGCTAGCCATAAATCTAAACGAATCGATATATCTCGAGCGCATCATCGTTCCATCAACTCGTTTCGTGACGGATATTATTTTTACTTATTTATGAGTAGCAGTGTAATTTCACCAGAAAAAGTTGACGCAAGGGATTTTATTGAAAAGTGTGAATCGTAATCAAACAAATTTTGAAAAACTATATGTATTGTATGCGTCTCTCTGAAATTTAAATTATAGTACACCGATTATGAGCAGGACCGCAATATTTACCCGTGAAGTGACAGTGATCGTGACACTTTTTCTCCTCAGGCGTAAACTGTGTTACGTCCGGCGTACGACCTCTCTCCATTTTTTCTACTCGCTAACTCTATCACAGTTCTTATAGAAATATCATGGTCTCTGTCCAGTCTTCTTATCTCTACCTAGTCTCACGCTATTCACTATCGCGCTTACTCATCTAATTCCATTCCCTTCCTCAAGCATCTTTACATCTTTTCTGCACCCGTACGTTGGTCGTCTCTAGATTCATTCATATCCTAACTCTGGAGAACCTCAGAGCTAAAGCTCTTGAATAGCTTCGTGCAACACACTTCAATCTTACCCCTATCTCGACTTCTGGCAATAAATATATACTTGATATTACCAATAAACTCAACGTTACTCAATCCTGAATCCAAACTGCGGTTGTCTCTTAGTACGTGAAAGCAAAGTCAAACCAGATTATTCCTACCACTCGGGAATAAACCACATTCACTGACGTAACATTGGTGGCAGCGGTGATCTTAGCTTTCCAGAAATCCAGTGATACAATTTTACGTGTGTGCTACGCATTAAGTGCCATCTCATAGACCGGTTCCAAATCGTACAAGCTCAGTGATGTTGATACAAAAGTAATACGACTGTGTGATAGTGTTGAGGATACTCTGAAAGTTATATTCTACGTCTAGCGCAATCAACGATCTCTGATTCACACGAACGTCATAAACAAATCCGTATCTGCAAATCGATATTCCTGCAAAACTATTTCCTGCTGCTACTACGAGGACATCTTCATTCTTTACGACTTCTAGTACAACACAACGCACATCGACGTCATCACCGCCTACAGACACGAAATCGCTGTACCAACATCTTCACGGAAGAATACAATATCTTCTTTTATTTCTCCTCTTCATCTTCACTTTGTAAGTCGACAACACCTAGGTTAAAATTTACAACATGACTATCGAAAGCACTTTTCCGCGCCTGCCTTTTAAAGATTCATTGGCTCTGATTCCCACGTTTAAGGGCACTAATATGCCCGTATCGAAGTTCATAATTAGAGTAGAATCCGCAAAATAAGCTGTCTTAGCCAGAGAACTGAATATATGCTCCACACTCATTCGCACGAAAATCGAAGGCGACGCGAGTAAATATCTAGAGTCAGATAACTCGGATTCTCTTCGAGATTTGCTAGACTGCCTAAAACAGACCTACGCATCTAAACAACACCTTCCAGATATCCAGCTAGACCTTGCACAATCGGGACAGAGGCGAAACAAGAGTATTTTAGATTACGGTGCTAGAATAAAACATCTGTTAAGACAAGCGTGCAAATAAATAAAAGCCTCAAAGTCTATGAGTGATGCTTAAGTGCTAAAGAAAAATATCAAAGGAGCCGCAAGACTAAGATTTATACAAGGTTTACTAGACGAATAAGAAGTAAGAGTGGCTCATGAGAATCCACAAACGCCACAAATGGCCATAGATATGGCCACTAAAACGGAAAAACTATTATCAGATAGACTTAAGCTAGCCTCGTTCTGTAATACTAACTACGAAGCACAAAACCGTGTAAAATGTAGTATATATAAATTAACCGATCATATCATTAAATATTGTTTTGAATGACCTTTCGTATAAGTTATGTGTAAATACTGTGAGAAGGCAGGTCATAGTATAGAAGAGTGCAGAACAAGACAACGCACTAACACACATTGCACGCTGTGTGGTCGCAAAGGCCACTCAAGTGATAAGTGCCGTTCAAAACGTTCCCAATATCCTCAGAATTCAAATGTCTATCATGATTCAAGAATTTCCCATAGCAACACCAATCAAAAACAGAACAATCACAATACCCAATATCGAGCACGAGACCCGACAAACCAGCCTTTAGATCAGACGCGAAATGACAGTCAACGCTCACAACAGTATAACATACCAAATCCTTTGCAACCAAATTTTACGGTCAATTATGTAACACAAGATCACTTGAATGACAATTGTGATGCAGGCGTCCACCCAGAAGTTTGATTCGTAGCAGAGCAACACCGTGAATATTCAGGCACCGCTAGCCATTTAAACGAGTTCAGGGACGGCCGCAGGGACGCATCGACCTCCCTCACACCGGAGCAGCGTCCAAACCATACGTCAGCTCGGTACAACACCGCGAACCAGTAGAGTCTGGACCTCCACATATCCTAACAAAATGCCCACAGTCTGTGAATAGGTACGTGGCACTAGTAATCGACACCGGCGCTAATATTAATTTGATAAAAACCGATAGAATTGACCCAAGAGTCCACGTCACAAAAACAGACGTTAGACAGATATCAGGGATAACGGAAGAATCCATCAGAACAATAGGAAGTCTCTACATCGAGTTAGCTAATACACGCCATGAATTCTATCTTGTTGACAACTCATTCCCTATCATCGAAGACGGTAAACTGAGTTCGGACTTTTTACATTCTGAAAAGGCGACTCTCTGATTCAAAAACAACTACCTTATCTCTCGCGAAACCGGCATTATTTCCATTAACAAGCATAGATCCAACTCAAAAACACTACCGCGTATCCTCATAACATTCGTCACACAAACACCGAAGGTTCGAATAACACCGGTGAACTCACACGACAAGCCAGCACATTTATAGTTGACACCAGTGCTGATGTAAACATAATTGAACTCGGAGCAATGCATCCGCATGTGTCGTGTGAATTACTCGAAAGTCAGATCCACGTTACCAGTGATATAAACGAGACTATAAGAGTATTGGGAACAACTAGCATTCAAATCGGTGACAACCTTCACATATTCCAGACAGTCGAGGATCTGATCCTGATACAAGAAGACGGAATCTTAGGATCGTGTTTTTACGGAACGAAAATACAATGATATTCTTCGATACGGAAGAAATAACACCGAACAATACTAGTATATCATTGAAATTCCCAAACGAAGAATACATATTGATACCACCAGAAACGGCTCAGGTGATTTCACTAAAAATTTCGAATCCCTCGGTAAAAACCAGATTCATGGAACAGTTGGAAGTAGGTGCTGACATATTCCTGGGACAGACCCTGGGTACCAATCAACAAGGGTTTGCCTACGCTTATACAATAAACTCCAACGAATCAGCTGTGGAAATTAGAAGACCAGTCGTAACACTAGAAGAAGTCGATAAACTTGCGAGCACCGCAACGCTCAGCGCAAACACACACCTAACGCATACAAATACTGCAAGCAGCAGACAGGTCTTAATAGCACAAAACCATAACAATAAAAAAAGGATGAAGAATCGCGTTCTTCACATATCCCTGAATTACGATTCGAGACGCCTTGACATTTTCAACGAAAATTTGCGATTGGACAATTTGAATGACGAAGAAAAACAATTAATAGTTAATCTTGCTATCGAATTCAACCATCATTTTTCCGCCCAGGTGCTACCCTGAGACATATAAACGTAGTCAGCCATACGATCCCTACTACCAATGACGCACCAATTCATACCAAACAATACAGACACCCAAGAGTACACAAAGATGAAATACAAAAACAAGTGACCAAACTCCTTGATCAAAACATTATCACACATTCTTCATCTCCTTACAATTCTCCGGTCTGGATCATCCCCAAGAAATCAGATGCTAGTGGCGAAAAGAAGTGACTTCTGGAAACTCAACGAAAAAACCATTGCCGACTTTCATCCGCTACCAAATATCGTCGATATCCTAGACTAGCTAGGCTCCGCTAAAAAATTCTCAACGTTCGACCTGGCTTACGGGTTTCACCAAATTCCAGAGCATCCCGATCACAGCGCAAAGACCGATTTCTCAACTCCTCACGGCTATTTCGAGTATAGTAGAATGCCATTTGGCTCAAAAAATGCTCCATCCACCTTTCAACGTCTAATAGATCAGGTTCTATCGGGATGATAGGGTACCGATAACTTTGTCTATTTGGATGACGTAGTCATTCACTTCTGATCCTTGGAGAAGCACGAAACCAAATTTCGGAAACTCATGAAGAGATTTTCTGATGCGGGACTAACCTTCCAGCCAGATAAGTGCGAATTTCTTCATAAAGAAGTAGCATACCTAGGTCATATCATCACTCAAAATAGATTGAACCCCAATCTGGACAAGATATCAGCAATGAAAAACTACCCAGTTCCCAAGAATCCTAAACAGATTGAACATTTTCTAGGTCTAATAGGCTACTACCAAAGACTCATTCCTAACCTTTCAAACACTGCTAGACCTATTATTAATTTGCTGAAGAAGAAAAGCCCTTTCCTATGTAGAGCAGAACTTCAATTTGCATTCGAAACTATACGCAATAGTCTGTGTCGGGAACCGATACTACAGTATCTCGACTTTAAAAAACCCTTCGTCCTAACGACCGACGCTTCAAAGTATGCAATAGAAGCAATACTCAGTGAAGATAAAGATGGTGAAGATTTGCTAATCACGTACGCATCAAGGGTGTTACAAAAGGCTAAAATTAATCACTCGGTGCCAGAGAAGGAATTCTCAGCGGTCGTTTATGCCGTCAAACATTTTTGCCCTTACCTCTACGGTAGAACCTTCACCTTGGTTAGAGATTACAAATAACTAAAGTGAATCAAAAACGTGAGAGATCTGACTTCCCGTTCAATGCAATGAAGACTGAAATTGGAAGAATGTTCGTACGTCACAAAACAGAAAAAAGGAATAGCGAACTTCAACGCAGACGCACTTTCCAGAAATCCACCTGTCGATTTTTTCCGAATTCTGCTTATTACCTCAAAACGAGCACGACTCGATACGGAATCCTTATCTACTGAAGCCCACAGACGCGCCAAAGCTGCTAACCAACACCCAACACGTGCTCACGAACCAGCTACGCTCTCTTCGTATACCGGTGTTCACAAACGCGCCAAAATAGCTCACTAACACCCAACACGTGCTCGCGAACCGGATACGCTATCTTCGTCCACTGGCGCTCACAAACGCATGAAACATATGGACCAGTACCCGACACGAACGCGTAGATCTGCACACGAATCCACTAACCCTTCCACACGGAGGCGAACCAAAACATTACAAGACGCCTCCAATTTTGCTGTTACCTCCGACTCAAGTGCCAGTATGACTGACAATAGCAGTGCAATGGAGCCAACGATTGTAAGAGGTAAAACGATCAAGCAAACTACGGAACGAGTTCAACCACTTGCCTCATCTAAACCAAACCAAAACTCCGGTAAAACCCAGAGTCGTAGTATTAAAATACGTGAAACACAGTCCGACACACTGAATCAGCCGACATCCGAAGCCACTACCAGCAAAGGACGAAATTACGCCCCTCGATTCATGGAATTCCTGATAGGCCTCAACCACCTACCATTAATGCATAGTAAATTTATTCGAGAAATACGTGCTAATTTCCTCGATAGACAAGATAACCTAGCCCATTGCATCTCAGCAGACTGCAAAAAATCGCGAAGAGTCGCGGGACAACCGATCAATGAGAAAATATTCACCCGAGATCAACTACAACAGCTAGATCCTGAAGTAACGAGCGTATTGACACTACCACTACATGGTAACCACCTCATTTAAAATCTAGTAACCACGAAGTACCACTACCAAAAACTAACTGAAGAAACACTGTTCAACGCCCTAGTAAACCTAAAGTTACTGCTTCGAATAAGATGAAGTCAAATCGCTCTCGATTCCAAAACTAGGCTGCGGCTTAGATAAGTTGGACTGGAACCTTGTTAATCGGATGATCCATTACATATTTTAAAGACTCCGACATCACGATATCATTTGTAATTATCAAAACCCAGCTTGTGACTGGACATCTTCTGAATCTGAAGCAGAAGCATCGATACCCAGAAACCCTGCTCCTCCTCCGATACGTCGGCCGACGCGTCGGACCGGCACTAGGTCGGCTCCAAGACATGCTCCCG
The DNA here is from genome assembly GCF_021901495.1 of Neodiprion virginianus. Taxonomy (NCBI): domain Eukaryota; kingdom Metazoa; phylum Arthropoda; class Insecta; order Hymenoptera; family Diprionidae; genus Neodiprion; species Neodiprion virginianus. Next base: position 19,920,079 of record NC_060878.1, on the reverse strand, counting down.
CTACTGCTCCCTCGCGCTACCCAACTGATATCTCGGAGAGTGACTCCGTGACACATGATCCGGAGTCAGCTGTTGAAGAAACGAATAGCGGATGCTTCCGTTGTACCTATGGCAACGCTACCAATTTTACGCTTACAACGTCGCGACACTCCAAAATAGAGAAATCCGGACCGCCCCCATGTTGACAACGATAACTTTTGTTGCTTAGATTACTTGGTATAAAATCAAAACAACATATTACCAACACCTAACGTAACCGAAACTAATGACGGACTTCTCATGTTGTGCGACAATTATGCTCATTTCGTATCAGCTGCATGTCGTTGGGCAGAAGGACTAGAAAAACAGTTGATAGACGAAAATCTGATATACATGGAATCCCTTGGAAACCAGAATCCAGAAAAATCTGATGTAATTAAAACCAAGTTGAAAAACGACAAATAAATTACCCTTGCAGTGAAATCACGACAATCAGACCCGAGCAAACTTGACGACATTTTCTACACGTTAGTTAACTTGAGAATTGTCTTGTCCGGACTCAATATTTAATTCATATCTTTCCCTATGTCAGGACCAGGAGTAGATGATATTCTACGATCCATCTTCAAAAAGCTCGTTTATCACATTTTTGCGGATTCAGACATTCGAGTAACACTTTGTCGAGATACTACAGTCATACCAAACGAACAATTACGCGAAGACATGATCAAGGAGTACCACGAGTCACTGATTGGAGGACACCAAGGCGCTACAAAAATTTTCAACAAAATAAGAGAAAAATATTTTTGGCCAAATATGAAAACTCAAATTCAAAATTTCATCAGATCTTGCAGCAGTTACCAAAGGAAAAAAATATTCAGGATCGAAACGAAATCACCAATGGCAATTACTGACACGCCCACAGAGGCCTTTGGCAAAGTTGCCCTAGATTTAGTCGGTGCGACTAAAGTTTTAGTGGAAAATTAACCGATAAGACCGATTAAAGATTTAGTGGACCACTTCCCGTCACGAAATCGAATAACCGCTATCTTTTGACGATCCAGTGCAATCTGACCAAATTCTTAGACGCCATTCCAATTCCCGATGCTATTGCAAAGACGATAGGGACAGTATTTGCTAAAAAATACATCACGCGCTATGGAACTCCGCGAACTATACTCACTGACCAGGGATGAAACTTCATGAGTACCGCTTTCAAAAAAATATGCAGGCTCTTCAAGATCAGACATCTACGAATAACCGCCTATAGACCGCAATCAAACGGCTCATTAGAAAGAAGTCACCTTATAATTACCGAATACATGAAACATCACACCAATGCAAGTATAGATTGGAACGAATTCATACGTTTTGCCATTTTCTGTTATAATACAGCGAAACACGAGAATAAGCATTATTCACCTCACCAGCTAATCTTCGGCTCGGAAGCTAAACTATCGACAGATGCGACACTAGGCAACACATCCACGCATACATACGATACATTCCACCTCGATCTAATAGCGAATCTCACAGACATAAACGCGCCGCGTTGAACTTGAATCAAGCTAAACAGAAAAGTAAAGAACACTACGACAGAACGGATAACCGACAACGGTTTGAAGTAGGTCAAGCTATCTGCCTATTAAACAAAACAAGGTAAAAATTCCAAGATCATTTCAAAGGCCCATATGTAATCAAGCGCATAATAGATGACGTTTACGCCGAAATATATCTTACGCCCAGCAAAACTAAAATAGTCGATCTCAAGAAACTCAAAATCGCACACACATAATAAAAACCCATCCATTTCCGTCGAGGTAAAAACTCGTGATGCAGTTCCTTACACACCACCTCCACTTCCTTCAAACGCACCAGTACTCAAAACCTTGCGAAAACCTTATTATAAATAGGCAACTACCATATTGCTACCAAGATCTGCTGTAGCGCTATCAAACAGACATAAACGAAATAAAAAAACGCAAGTAAGATGAGAGCTAACCAGCTCATATATGTTTGTTTACACTACTGCATTAAAGTAATTGTAATTACGATCTTATGCCCTTAGTTCAGCCTAAAATATACCCATACTTATAGTCGATATCATTGTACGAATAGGTCAAACTCTGTACGTCAAAAAAAAGAAAAAAAAAACCATAATAGTAATACTTACGACCTAGCAAATCAAAGAAAACATTGTAAATTATTATTAAATATGTTAACCCTCTTTCATGCGCATTAACCCTAGGCGCCTAGCCTTAAACAATATTCTGTAACCATATTATAACTATATGCCTTACGGTCATACGCAATCTAGAATCTAAACCATAACATCTCAAACATAAACTTACTATTACAAACACTTGTCATCAAATATCCAGCTAATTTTGCTAAACGCATCGATTTATATTCAAACTACATTCACACTGCAGTTACATACTTGTAAACACACACCATTTATTATTTTCATACATATGGACAACATATTATATTCACATTATAGACACCGTACACTACCTATAATAAGTAAAATTGTAAAACAAATTTCAAGCACATCATTTGAAATCATGTTTCACTACTATTATATGACATCTCTACCTTCTTGCTTTCCATATTTGGGACCATATCTACCGCTATGCTCCCTCTCACGAGAGGGGTGTTACGTCCGGCACACCACCTCTCTTTATTTTTCCTACTCGCTAACTCTCCCACAGTTCTTATGTAAATATCATGGTCTCTGTCCTATCTTCTTACCTCTACCTAGTCTCACGCTATTCACTATCGCGCTTACTTATCTAATTCTATTCCCTTCCTCTAGCATCTTCACATCTTTTCTGCACCCGTACGTTTTTTGTCTCTAGATTCATTCGTATCCTAACTCTTGAGAACCTCAGAGCTAAAGCTCTTAAGTAGCTTCGTACAAGACACTTCAATCTTATCCCTATCTTGACTTCTTGCAATAAATATATATATACTTGATATCACCAATAAACTCAACTTTACTCAATCCTCAATCCAAATTGCGGTTGTCTTGTACGTAAAAGCGAAGCCAAACCAGGTTATTCTTACCGCTCGGGAATGAACCACGTTCATGGACGTAATAACTGCTTTTCGCTAATACAGCAATTTTTTGCGCGCATGTGGCGATCGCATTGCACAAGGTAAGAGACTCCATCGGAATTATATTTTTCATGCACAACTTTACTTAGATCGATAAATCTTTAAGCTGCTGGATGAACCAATCTATGCAATCAGCGTCGCGTTTACTGTGGAACTCCGATGCAGTTTCATCGTACGCGCAATGTACATAGTATGCTGCACTGTGCAGGACGTGTTTTTGAAATTCATGTGTTTTACGGTTTGAGACATGATTCTGGAATTCATCCACCCGTACGGACGTCAATATACATTCAAGGTCGGCGTAAACGACAAACGGGGCGGTGACTTTGTTTCGGAAATTTGAAAATGCTAAATCTTTAGACTTGGGAAATTCCATACGCACTTTATTTAACATAATGCAATCTTGTCGATGACTATGGTAGGCGTGTATTCACGGCAAAGTAACACAAACGTCTATCGCAGAGAAACAGGTGACCATTATAATTAGCCGATTGTTTGCTCATCAATCGTAAAAAAGTTTGAGATTCTATCCCGTATACATTAATTCGCAAATTATTCAATCTCTGAAACTTTTTACGTCGTGAAGAACAGCAGGGCATTCGATACCTGCACAGTCCTACTCGGAAATATACCGACTATAATGATGAGCCCCCTCAGCATGGGTGTTGACTGGGTGGAGGGCTGTAGCTGTGGGCCAGAGAAGGCATCTTTCGTCTTAGTTTTTCGGATTGACTACAGCCTTCTTCTGCCGAATATCTTTGGGCAGCTCAACAAATGTTGAAAACCCCGCAGCAAGAGGCGGGTATCGGTTGATGTTTACGCCAGTCTTGAGGATCTTGATCTTGCACCACCCTGAATCGCGCTGTTCAAAATCTTCAACCTTGACAAGCAGATAGTTGCGTGCGCGTGTACACCAATCGTCTATAATGCTTGAGGGGAGGATCGCGGTGTTGGATGTTGAAGCTTTCAACTTCTCCAATCCTGTGGTACTTTATATTTTCAAAATTGCATGATAATGTGAGGTGCCAGCGTCAATCGCTCAACGATGACCCGCTGCGTATCGTCCAGAAAGGCCTCCAAATTCTTATGCCTAAGATTTGTGACAAGCCCCGTTTAGATCCGGTTGGCAAAAGCGCTATATACAAAAAATATGGTCTTGACTCTTGGACGAGTGATTCGTGTTTATGCCGTTTGAGGAATGGTCACGTCCGCATAATCTGGAGTCGACAAATAACCATTCGGGGAAACTCGAATACTTGCTACTGGAGCAATGTTTACGACACTTTATGGTACTTGGCATTTGGCGAATAGGTCTATACATGGACACCCCCTCCCTAATTAGCGTGGAACATGTGATGGGAAAAAATCTGGTCCTGCCGACTCTTGACCGAGTGATTTATGTTTATACGGTTTGAGGAAACGTTACGTCCGCATAATCTGGAGTCAACAACTAACCATTCGGAGAAATTCGAACCCACGAACACTTGCTACTAGAGCAATGTTTACGATACCTTATGGTACTCGGCATATGGCGAACGGGTCTATGCCTGCAGACCCCGACCCTAATCAGCGTGGGACATGAAACAAGAAAAATCGGGACGTTTGTTGGGAAAAACAACCTCTTAAGAAAATTTTTTCTGCCTATACCGTTCCCGCGTTGCATTTTGCTCGCATGCCATGTGGTGAACACCCCATTGACAATTGGCTGGTCGGTTTTCACACATTGGGGGTGGACGTAGCGTCGTGTTTCCTTCCGGATAAATTTGAATAGCAGTTTGAAACTTCTCTCGCATTCGAAAAATCCCTCGTACAGGAAAAAGTGTTTGACGAAGTGACTTGTGAAAAAGTGTTCATTCGAACACCCAAGGATTTCAAAGAGTTTTTACTTCTGTGAGTACTTTATTGAATATATATAGCGCTACACCAATCCTCTTACGACACTGTGAATGCTAATTATCAGCAAAGATTATCACATTTGATCAGTACACTAACAAAGTTTTCCGATTTGCTCCAACTTTTCTGTATTCCAAATCGCCATAAAAATTCGGGAAAAATTTTATAATCATATTTAAAAAATACGAATGGATAAAAAAGAGGACCACTAGACTCCCGACTCACTTCACCACCACCGTCACCAACAATCAGACGGTTGCGCAGGGGGGAGGACCATTTTGATGAGGAGGAGGAGATTGATAGCAACGCTGATACGCTGGTTATCGCTTCGCAACAGCGTTTTCATGATGGAGCGGATGATGGTGATGATGATGATGCGGTTATTATCAATCTTGAGTATGAAAATGATATGGCTCGCGAATATCTCCTCGAATCATCATCGTCGGATGAGGAGGAGGAGAGTGCTGAGAATGGTGGTGATGGGTAGTGGGTGGTGGAGGATGTTGCAAAAGCGGAGGAGAATATAGAGGTCGAGCAAGCTTTTGACAACTATGAAGCCGCCTATAATCGAGTCTTCATGCTTCTCAAGGAGGTTGATCGCATTTGCGAACAATTGGGAAAGTTTAGCAGAGCTGACGATGAGGGATATTATTCGGAACAGGATTGGCGTGTAGCACTACATTAAAATAAAATTCTAGTTTCTTCCCTAGTTTCTCTGTATCCATCATTTTGAATGGGTAAAAACTTTTTTGGGTAACAGATTTATCGTATATATCAATGATGAGTGCAGCAGCATCATCTTTTTTCCATTTCGATTTGGTCTTTTCACAGATTTTTCACCGCGGACGTAGCATCAATTTAAAAAAAAATGTAATTTCATTCTCCCCGGGACCTTGGCTCCGTCTCAGCTCCAATTGAGGATGATGATTGGTCCACCGATGATTAAAGTGAGGATGAGGAAGTGAAGAAGGAATTAGTGGCTTTTCCGAAGCGAAGTCTAAGTTCCTTCTGGAGGAGCTTCGGGAACTCGTTGAGAACCTGCGGGCGGCTCGAGTAAGCCCAAGCAGCCTATATTATATTAAACAAATTATAGTCATATGTCTATAATAATTATTATAGAAAAATGGAAGAATGAGACTGCTATAATAATGTTGGATATTGAAAAGAATAATAATGATGATGATGATGTTGATGACGGTGCTCGTGATTATGAGATTTTATGGATTATTTTGAAGAATGAAACTGTAACATTTGCAATTATTCATTATGTATTTTACTGCAAATAAAGTTTATAATATTTTCACATTTTCCCCCAAATAAATTTATATTACGAGAACTGATAAAACTTAAGAAGATATATGTATAATTGTTTCAAATTCTATTTTTTGGATAAGTGAATAATTTTATTGAATATTACATTTTAATTCTATGTATTAAGTATAATATAATCGCAATAATTATAATGAATTCTACTGATATTTTTGTGCATATTGCGGGCATCTTTAAGACAGATGGTTGCATTCCAGACAGTCTTTTACTAGAGGATTTGGTCCATCCGCTATATCGCCACCGGGTCCTGGTGTATAATGCAGGAGGCATCTGCGGGAACTGGCAATGTTGTCGTCCATTTTCATATTCTCAGGCAGTTTATTCCATACATCATTGACGGTGTTTGATGCGGATGTGTGGATGAATTCTTTTTGCAAAAAAGCTATATTCTCAGATCTCATTGTTCTTAAACCGTCTAATTCTTTGTACAGACGGAAGGATTTCTCGAGAGAGCACTCCTTCAAATACCAACTCCTCAACCGCTGCACATTTTCAAAGGCGCAGATATATGATGGAAGGTATTCAGGGTTGTCATCATACCAAATCGATCCTTTCCCCGCATGCTTCCAGATATTAACCGATAGGAAGTATCCATGGTTTAAGTCATGCCATGGTGCCGCTTCCGTACATTTTAATTTTGTTCAGTGCAGAGGACGTGATGTGCAAATCTTCCATATTAATAACCCTCGTTATACCATCGAGGATCTTTGTCAGTCATGCTTTATTCTTCTCCCCTTTGACATATACGTAACACACATTACTCACCATGTTCCTCACAATCATCGATACATCCTCGTAAGATTTGTTGGCAGTATCCCATGGTATTCCGTGATGATCGCGTGTTAACAAGCAGCAGTAGTTCCACATTCAAGTGGTAAGCTAGCCTAATCACAGAGTGGCTCAAACAAGATGTAATTCAGGCCCAGCCCGTTTACGTCGATATCTACGACTTCTTTGGATACAAACTTCTTGCTATGGCCTATGAAACATTGCACGTCTAGGATCATCGCCATGTTGAAGAGGAGGATTGTTGCGCTCAATTTTTCTCAAATACCACTGGTAGAAGATTGACTGCTCGGCCTCCCAGACACCTGCTTTTATCAGTTCGCGGATGAATTTCGTAGTAGTGGTGGGGATCATATAGATTATTCACGGTACATAATTGCATGAAAATCCAAACTTGTTGAATTATTCACCATGGTATTTCATTTGCAGACGATTTTCCCCAGCCATGTTACACATTTCGGCCAGCTTATCAGAATCTTCTTTAAGACCGTGACGGTTTTAGATGATAAAAAGACGTTGTATTCTCCCTCAATCGTTGCCAGAACGCGTACTCTGAATTTCGTTTTGACCAGTTGTAGCCCAGTGACGACATACACCTCCCCAATTTCGAGTTCCAACAACTTGGTCGGCAGATTCTCTAAGCGGCTGACGTAGTTGACTCTTGTCAAATCCATTGCATTTCAATGAAAGTTTCTTCTTTTACAAGTAAGAATTGACGACGTGAAGAGACGATGAGAACAGAGTGACTATCGGCATACGTTCACGTTTTATATACCACCGATTCCCATGGCAATTTTCTACCGACCAAGTCTCGACGTGTATCTTGTGGGAAGAATTCTTATGAACCCACCCCCCTGTCCCAGACTGATTTATTGACAATGCCATGTGTCATATCATGGGAAAAAAATTCAGGATATATTCAAAGCATCCAACCGTTATTTTGAAGTGTTTTATTTCACCCCACTACCACCTCTACCTAATAAACACCCTCCAGTCCACAGTTCCCGACCTGCATTACGTGAAAGAAGCATCCAACCGTTATTTTCTGAAACGTTCTATTTCACCGACCACATGAGAAAATCTAGCCATCTTGCGGCAAGCATTGGAAACAACGCAGAGGCGATCAATAAAACATCAATTGATCGATAATTGGGTGTGTACGGGGTGCCATATGCGACAAACCTGCGGCAACACTCCTGCCCAGTAACACCAACTGTCAGTAAGGCCGAAGGTAACACCATGTTGTGGTCGATAACGGACGCACTTCGGACTCGATCGGTAAAACAGCGATTGGTAGCGCCATCTATGTTAATGCTCTTATCGTTATCAATTCCTTCGGTAAAATGTCTGCCATCTAACGGCGAAAAGTTCAAAATGGCTGCTCATCTGACAGCACAAAAATCTCATTATTAAAATGTCAGTCGGGAAAATCGAGCAGAAATACAAGTGGCGCCATCTATGATACGCTTCCGTTGGTAAGACTATCGTGGGTAAGGCTCACCCCTCACGGGTAACATACTGACTATCGGTAAGGCAGGAATAGAGGTTACTCAGTCAGTACGCCGCAATTTTATGTCACAGAACTCTCATATTCTGTCTCATACATATTTGTGGACGACGGCTCGGCGTTCTCGTTGATTATTCTTTCTACGATGCTAACCTTATTGTCTCCGAAACGTTTCATGTTCAATTAAATGTAATGTACATAAATGTAAATGTAGCTTACGCTTCACCATTCCCTCAGATTCAACTTCTCTCGAGTAAGAAAAAAAAATTCTCGCTGTTCTGCTTATGTTCGGATCTAAATTCTTGAGCAACTTCCCTATGTACCAGTAATGTTTTGTTGTTGATAAATATTTTAGTCTGAGGAGCCCCCCCCCCCCCCCCCCCCCCCTGGAAGGGATGAAACGTCATTCCATATTTTTCACTATAGACCGCTGACACAGAGAAAAACCCCTAGATTCCTTTCATACGATCGAAAAACAACCTTGAAAAAATTTCATTGTTACGTTGCAAGGATAATTTAAACATTTCACTTATAATTAGGACCATAAATGAGTTATGAACATTGACATGGGGGAATTATTCCTTTATATAGAAACAAGTTTCAAGTGATCTGAAGTAGTTTCCTGATTATGTCGAACGATGCCTGTCAATTTTTCAGTACACCATACTACTTTTACTATCACAACTACATCAACAGTTGGAGAAGTAACACGCTTCGTGAGAACCAATTAGGAATCCGGTCCAGATCACAAAACCCATGACTATCGAATCTAACCTCAGAATACTACGGGGATAATGACTTGCTGATGTATCGATCTAACAAGTCGTTGTCCTCGCGGTATTCTGAGGTTAGATTCGATAGTCACGGGTTATGTCATTTTCATTGAGTTTGAGTTGGAATATAGCGAATATAGCGCTGTAGGTTTCTCTGCATTGCTAACATAACTGTCTCGTGTAAAAAATTAGCCGTCTCAGCTCCATTGTCCTCAAGTGTACCATGAGATATACCGCAGTAACCATTACAATTTCAGAAGCATCGGAGAAGCCGTGAATTTTGATATCTGAAGTACTTGAAGTGAGATTGATCAATCGAGGAGTGTTGAGTTGAGAGAGTTGAGGTAATTCGCTACCCAACGTCTTCCAGTGATGAGGTAGTTGTGGTGTAAGTGAGACATCCCAATCCACTTTTTAAAGCTCGAGATCTTGAATGGGTTTCTTCACCTTGATTAGTCATCGGGTAAATGAGACCTAGAGGGTTACATAATTGAGTAGTCTCTTGGTGATTCAGCGTTTGGTGTCGGTGAGATGCTGAGTAATCATGTCTGTGAATTCGAGAATATCAGCTTGCTGATTCTATGAGAGTCCCAGAAACCTTGCGGTTGAGTCGTCGAATAAGTCAGAATATTCTGAGTTTGGAGGTTTTGAGGTTTCAAGAAATTCTGAATGATTGCTTTTCCATTTTGTTAATGGATGACAACCTGATAAGCATATGTGAATATAAAGTGTTCTTCCTCTTCGAGCACAACTGTAAGAATGTCTGTAAGTGTGTTTACATTTTGGAATCTTACGCTTCTGATGCGAAGCCCGTAAGACAGTCAATGACCGTCTAATAATTTAAATGCGGATATGCATTATCAATATTAACATTAATCACGAGGCCTTTTCATTGTTGAAGATATAAATTTGAAAAACTGGTAAATTCGAAAAATTAACGACGGAGCCAGGAATCGAACCTGGTATCTAGCGATGCTTTACCGGAGCCTTACTCCACTAGACCACCTAGCCGCCCTGACTCTGATGTCGTTAATTCCTCTCATCACCAGTAAGTTCAAATTTGTTTTCTTGTGCTGTTGTATGTGTAAATATAAAGTGTTCTTCTTCTTCGAGCACAACTGTAAGAATGTCTGTAAGTGTGTTTACATTTTGGAATCTTACGCTTCTGATGCGAGGCCCGTAAGACAGTCAATGACCGTCTAATAATTGAAATGCGGATATGCATTATCAATATCAACATTAATCACGAGGCCTTTTCACTGTTGAAAATATAAATTTGAAAAACTGGTAAATTCGAAAAATTAACGACGGAGCCAGGAATCGAACCTGGTATCTAGCGATGCTTTACCGGAGCCTTACTCCACTAGACCACCTAGCCGCCCTGACTCTGATGTCGTTAATTCCTCTCATCACCAGTAAGTTCAAATTTGTTTTCTTGTGCTGTTGTATGTGTGAATATAAAGTGTTCTTTCTCTTCGAGCACAACTGTAAGAATGTCTGTAAGTGTGTTTACATTTTGGAATCTTACGCTTCTGATGCGAGGCCCGTAAGACAGTCAATGACCGTCTAATAATTGAAATGCGGATGTGCATCATCAATATTAACATTAATCAATCCGTCGTTAATTTTTCGAATTTACCAGTTTTTCAAATTTATATCTTCAACAATGAAAAGACCTCGTGATTAATGTTAATATTGATAATGCATATCCGCATTTCAATTATTAGACGGTCATTGACTGTCTTACGGGCCTCGCATCAGAAGCGTAAGATTCCAAAATGTAAACACACTTACAGACATTCTTACAGTTGTGCTCGAAGAAGAAGAACACTTTATATTCACACATACAACAGCACAAGAAAACAAATTTGATCTTACTGGTGATGAGAGGAATTAACGACATCAGAGTCAGGGCGGCTAGGTGGTCTAGTGGAGTAAGGCTCCGGTAAAGCATCGCTAGATACCAGGTTCGATTCCTGGCTCCGTCGTTAATTTTTCGAATTTACTAGTTTTTCAAATTTATATCTTCAACGATAAGCATATAGCCGCTGATGTCGTCGAAGAAGCTGCTTTTTTAAAAAGGTTCCACGGCGAGTGAAAATTTGTCACCTTCGTCGATGAGCAGTTGCTTCAGAACACGACCAGCTGAATATGGATCTGGAAGCGTGCTGTACGTGACTGTAGTAAGCTGATAAGCTTAAGTCTGAGATCATCATCAGTCGCGAAAATGCTTTAATAGTCCCAGTCGTCTGAGTAAACTTAAATTTGGCAGAACATTTTGGTGATGATACCTTTTCAAAATTCTGTTTTACTGAAAATAGTAATGTGAGATCTTTCGTTAGCCGCTTGAGCGACTTTTATCGCATGATACATTATTTCATTCTCATATTCATATAACAACCATTTTCACCCCGTCCAGCAAAAGTCACGTACAAACCGACAACATTCTCCAGTACCGGGTTTTATAAACGATTAGATTAACCGCTACTAAGAGCTGAGCTAAGAAATGCTGAGTCAGGTATAAACAGCTCCACCTGAAAGGCCCTCCAAGAATAATCCAAATTTTTCATCAAGAATTATTACAAACCGCCCATACTATAAGCATTTCAAATAGGTTACTTAATAAGCAGTATGGACGGAAGTATGAAAATAACAATAAGGTATCGTTTGCTTTATTCTAGTTAAACAATTACTGAGACTGAAAACCCTCAGAACACCAAATCATGCTTCAGCGTAGGACTCGACCTAGATCTTCGTCAAAGGGTCCCACTCACATTTCATTGGCTCATTACAACGCCCATTTATAGAACTTAGTTGCAGTTGCAGGCTTCTGGATCCTTTGACCCAAGAAGCCACGTCTTTCGTCTGTCGAATCACGGGGTGCGTGGACGGGGATGTGAGTTAGTCCTTTTGAGTAGAATAACTGTGAGAAATCTTAGTTGTGACCGGTCTGAAGTCTCAAGGTTTCTCGTTAACATCAAGCGTTTCGATTTGAACTGTCGACTGAAAAAATTCACTATCGCTTGATTTTCAACTTCACCGTTCTTCACTATTTCTTGTCGTTCCATGAAAAAACACTGTAAGATTCTTCAAGTTTATTACGGAAGATTAAGCCTTGGTCAACAGAATCGCTTAATGAAGACGATTTTTCTTGACCTGGGTGAATTGTTGAGTAATATTATTCTTGGATATCAAGGTCGTGAACAAAAAAACCACTTTTTTTTTGTATTAAAGTTTCAGTCCGGATGGGGGCCCTCCTCAGAACAATTTATTTCAGAACATCTGTCACAAACGAAAATTTTAAAATAATGTACAACTTCGTTATAATTAAATTAAATGTGAGAGGTTTGGGTAATAAGCAGGGATGATTGTGCTAATATGAATAAGAGGAATTACCTGATGATAAACTGACACTTTCGAGTAACGAAGAAAAGGAACCAACTAGTGTGTGGTGAATGCGTGTTAGAATAACCAAGTAAAACACAAATGTTCATTTTTAAAAAACACTACGACAGCGATACGAAACTCCCAAGCATTCATCCTGGTTGTCAATTGAATAAAAACACACAACGACCGTTTTAGGCTTTGAGTCTGGAGCATTTTTGAACGTGTGGAACGTCCGGTGTGTAGTGGGGGGAGACCGATATCAGTCATTATCAAGCAAGCACAGAGTCAACGGGTTAAATAGAAATCAGAAATTGTGAAGACGGTCAAATCGAGAGCAAGCTCAGACGGTAATAGATAGTTACGATCGGTGTATCACAGAGGTGTAAATAGTGATCAGATGTTTAATATCTTGTCTTCGATTAACAGAATTGGGATAAGCAACAATATTGCACATTTCTAACAATAACTCATTCTAATACAATGGTTCAACGTCTATAATGCTGGCTTGACAATAATTGAATAAATGATCAAATTCGATGGCATGTCTAGTCAGTGCAGTATAAACATCCTCACGTTCATGGATATTGCGTTTATGTTCAGTTATCCTGGTGTCCAGTTGCCTACCTGTTTGACCTACGTAGGACATGTTGCATTGGTTGCCGGGAATTTTATAGACTACACAAGAACGCATACACGGGGGTACAAGGTCCTTACCAGAGTCAAACATAGAGGATAGATCATGTGCACTTTTTCCCACAAATTGGATTTTATACTCAGAGAATATGCTGTTGAGTGACTGAAACAAACCCGCAACGTATGCGATGGTAACAAAATTTTTTTGAATAACTTGTGCACCAGATGCATCATTGTTGTTGTTAGAACTGATCGATGACAAAATGGAATCGTATTTAACCTGTATATGTTTGTTGAGCGAACAAATTGAATAGTCGTTCTTACGTAGTACCTGATGAATCAAGGACTTATTTTTGTGACGAAATTCCCTACTTGAAAGTCGAATCGCTCTAGCAACCAAACAATAAATCGTTCCAATTTTGTAAGATCGGGGATGGTGAGAATGAAAATTGAAGTAACTTTGTGACCAGGTAACCTTATGGAACCAGTCACTTTTGATGAGCTGGTTACCACTGACGATCGGAACATCCGAAAAGCTAATTCAATGATTACACTCTATTTCAAAGGTGAATTTTAATCTCGGATGGAATTGGTTAAGGACAGATAGGATTTCGTCAACTTTATCAGAAGGCACCGCTGTGATTATGTCATCTACATGTCTGAAAAAGAAAGGAGGCTTGAAGTCCGGTTTGTTAAGACAATATTGTTCGAGTTCATCCAAAACCATATCCGACAAAATTGGAGAGAGAGGCGAGCCCATCGGTAAACTATAAGTTTGAGCATAGTTGTTCCGATTAAATTTAAAAATGGCAGCCTTAAAACAGATGTGTAATGCTTTTATGAGTTCATTGAGTGGGACAGAAATCTTGTCCACCAACTGATGCCAACGCTGCTTCACCACGTTGATTGCTGGATCTTGTGGAACATTGGTAAACAATGGCACAACATCCAGCAAAACCAACACATGATCAGGTGGGAGACGAAAGTTCATGATAGCTTTAACTAGAGCAAAACTGTCTCTGACACGTGACAGAGGAGGGACAAGGTTGTTACCAATCCATTTACTAAGGAAGCGAGCTAGATTGATGGTAGGACTGTCAGTGAAAGAAGCTATAATTCTTACCAGTGTATCCCGTTTATGAATTTCAGGTAGCCCGTAGGCTCCAGGTGGAAACCAATCAGTTTTTGAAATTTGCCGTCTGAGTTGGTCAGAAATAAGTTTACTTTTGGACCAATCCATTGCTAATTTTTTAACTTCCCGTTGCAGGGTACAAGTAAGATCATATCTAACAACTCTGTAGGTGTTGTTGTTAGAGAGTTGATGCAACATTTTTTCCTCATACATTTGATTGTTCATAACAACAGTCGTGTTGCCCTTGTCTGCCTTCAAGAAAAGTAAATCCTGGTTATGTTTATGAAAGATTTTAGTTTCTTTGATCTTGTCAAGGATATTCTTGTCAACGTGAATGAGAAAAGAGGTGTTGATGAACTTTTTTAAGGCGTTTGTAAAATCTAGCCGAGCCATATTACGGGGGTCAGAGGGAATAAAAGAGATTTTGGATTCAAAATCAGAGATAAGTTTGTTGGTTGGAATGCGATGGGACTCAGAAGGAATGCCATACTTGGGTCCCATTTATAGCACATCAGCAACATTGATAGGAATTTCCGTATTACTACGGTTCACAATCCAATTTTCAAAGGTCGAGTCGATTGGATTAGAAGTAGGTCTTTCTTTGTTCTCAATAATATTAGCTAGCTTGTTAATGTGAGAAGGCTTGTGAGCATTGAAAACCGATTCCAATTTTTAGTGTCGTGTGTCAAAAACACACCCTCGACAGGTAATTCTACGGGAAGTTAAAAAATTAACAATGGATTGGTCCAAAAGTAAACTTATTTCTGACCAACTTAGACGGCAAATTTCAAAAACTGATTGTTTTCCACCTGGAGCCTACGGGCTACCTGAAATTCATAAGCGGGATACACTGGTAAGAATTATAGCTTCTTTCACTGACAGTCCTACCATCACTCTAGCTCGCTTCCTTAGTAAATGGATTGGTAATAACCTTGTCCTTCCTCTGTCACGTGTCAGAGACAGTTTTGCTCTAGTTAAAGCTATCACGAACTTTCGTCTCCCACCTGATCATGTGTTGGTTTCGCTGGATGTTGTGCCATTGTTCACCAATGTTCCACAAGATCCAGCAATCAACGTGGTGAAGCAGCGTTGGCATCAGTTGGTGGACAAGATTTCTGTCCCGCTCAATCAACTCATAAAAGCATTACACATCTGTTTTAAGGCTGCCATTTTTAAATTCAATCGGAACAACTATGCTCAAACTTATAGTTTACCGATGGGCTCGCCTCTCTCTCCAATTTTGTCGGATATGGTTTTGGATGAACTCGAACAATATTGTCTTAAAAAACCGGACTTCAAGCCTCCTTTCTATTTCAGATATGTAGATGACATAATCACAGCGGTCCCTTCTGATAAAGTTGACGAAATGCTATCTGTCCTCAACCAATTCCATCCGAGATTAAAATTCACCTTTGAAATAGAGTGTAATCATTGAATTAGCTTTTCGGATGTTCCAATCGTCAGTGGTAACCAGCTCATCAAAAGTGACTGGTTCCATAAGGTTACCTGGTCACAAAGGTACTTCAATTTTCATTCTCACCATCCCCGATTTTACAAAATTGGAACGATTTATTGTTTGGTTGATAGAGCGATTCGACTTTCAAGTAGGGAATTTCGGCACAAAAATATGTCCTTGATTCATCAGGTACTACGTAAGAACGACTATTCAATTTGTTCGCTCAACAAACATATACAGGTTAAATACGATTCCATTTTGTCATCGATCAGTTCTAACAACAACAATGATGCATCTGGTGCACAAGTTATTCAAAAAAATTTTGTCACTATCCCATACGTTGCGGGTTTGTTTCAGTCACTCAACAGCATATTCTCTGAGTATAAAATCCAATTTGTGGGAAAAAGTGCACATGACCTATCCTCTATGTTTGACTCTGGTAAGGACCTTGTACCCCCGTGTATGCGTTCTTGTGTAGTCTATGAAATTCCCGGCAACCAATGCAACATGTCCTACATAGGTCACACAAGTAGGCAACTGGACACCAGGATAACTGAACATAAACGCAATATCCATGAACGTGAGGATGTTTATACTGCACTGACTAGACATGCCATCGAATTTGATCATTCATTCAATTATTGTCGAGCCAGCATTAAAGACGTTGAACCATTGTATTAGAATAGGTTATTGTTAGAAATGTGCAATATTGTTGCACATCCCAATTCTGTTAATCGAAGACAAGATATTAAACATCTGAGTACTATTTACACCTCTGTGATACACCGATCGTAACTATCTATTACCGAGTGAGGTTGCTCTCTATTTTACCGTCTTAACATTTTCTGATTTCTATTGAACCCGTTGACTCTGTGCTTGCTCTGATAATGACTGATATCGGTTTTTCCCCACTACACACTGGACGCTCCACACGTTCAAAAGTGCTCCAGACTCAAAACCTAAAACGGTCGTTGCGTGTTTTTATTCAATTAACAACCAGGATGAATGCTTGGGAGTTTCGTATCGCGGTCGTAGTTTTTTTTAAAAATGAACGTTCGTGTTTTACTCGGTTATTCTAACACGCATTCACCACATACTAGTTGGTTCCTTTTCTTCGTTATTTGAAAGTGTCAGTTCATCATCAGGTAATTCGTCTCATTCATATTAGCACAAACAACTCTGCTTATTACCTCAACCTTTCACATTTAATTTTGTTATAACTAAGTTTTACATTATTTCCAAATTTCTGTTAGTGACAGATGTTCTGAAATAAATTGTTCTGAGGAGGGCTCCCATCCGGGCTGAAACGTTAACACAAAAAAACGTGTGTTTTTGTTCACGACCTTGATATTCAAGAATAATATCACTCAACAGAATCGCATTATATTAAGTTCCAATAATAACAATCAATTATTCTACCATTCACAATTGATAAGAATTCAATCATTTTAATACTATAATTGAATCATAAGCGAACTAAATGAACATTTTTGAACAATAAATTTTCGACACATTTGCACAAATGCCAAATTCATAAAGTGGCTCATTACCATCGGCTCGAGATCAACAACCCTTTTGATACTGAGGTGAAGATCTGATCCCGATATAACTCATCACTGATCGATTACATTTGACGAGTCTTAGTCTCGATGATCCACACATCTAAAGCTAAGGTTATTCGAGTAGTCTTCTTCAATAGTGTGCGAATCATTGTTTTCATCATTCTTTGAACATAAGGTCGTAACCTTCTCTTGTCGCCAATAAAGACAAAACATATTATCACGTGAGCACTTTAATGTAGAATTCGTGGCTAATTGGAAGTAATATCCCAGGCAGCACATTCATATACCAGTAACGTAACAAATACTTGAATCTTGTTCCTTCCGAAATCACAGCTACATCACATGTGCTCTACATGTACCGTACATGTACTCTATTATGTCCGCCACAAACCATTATGGCAGCTACGTAACAGGTACAGAACAGAGATACGTATCAAAGATATCACAGATATGGATGAGATTCATGCCCTTGCAAGTCCGTTATGTATCATTTATGTTCTTATTTTTTGCATCCAGCGCAGTTGTATATAGTAGTGACAGTTCAGATTCATAACTGCTGCGTAATACATCCAAATCAGAGCCATTGAATAAACGTACTTAATACGTATCTGTTACTCCGTGTAACATCCGGCGATTCATTTTATGCGCACGTGCACGCTGCTTAAAAAAAGCACATAAATACGAGGATATATATGGAAAAGATTATTTATTACCACCCAGAATATCGAAATACCATGTGTCATAAAAGTAACCAGCTAGAAATGAGTAATATAACAAAATAACAAAGGTACTAGAATCTAGAAAATCAAGATGTAGTGTCATACAAGTGACAATAGGGAAACGGGTATACAATACCGTTATACGTATTTTGCTTAATATAATACAGGTAATAGAATATCAAAATTCAACGTGTTACAGCGAGAAATAAGTACACACTACTTAACATGGTTCTTGGAGATCATAAGAATCTCACAATTTCACCCGTAGTATCACACAAGTAACAATATTTAGGTACTATAGTAGATATCAATCACAATCTATAATAAGCGCTGAGGACTCGAACGGCCCATAGGAAAAAGTAAATAAAAAAATTGCCATAAGAACGTAACTGAAAATTTAATCAGTCCGAATTTCAAGGAAAATTAAAGTTTAGGTTTTTATAAAAAAAATTATAGTTCTTTCCAATTTGATTGACAAAAACGAGGTTTTCTGAATCACTACAAAAATCTACAATTTTTCAAATGAACCACGGGATCTACAATTTGTTGATAAACTACAAAAAAAAAAAAACAATAATTTTCAATGAAAACTGTTCCAATTTCCCTAGAAATTCGTAGAAATTCCCACCAGGGTATTTTGTACTTTACATATCATATGATAATGAACATTTAAAAAGAGTAATACTGCAACCAGTATCTGACTTTTACGTTATGAAACGTATACGGAACTAAACAAAAAATTACTTAGGTACATAGATAACCTATGTGGAATCAAGTCAACACTGATGTGCCTGTAATGTAACTTGTGGCTGTATTATATGGTATTATATTTCGCGATAAAACAAGAATTGGAATCCTTTCAAAAATACGTAAATTCAAAATGAACGTATAGGCTATATATAGTGGCTTCGCAAGGTAACTACCGTTATATCATTTTTCCGTGTAGTTTGTTTATAATTTTTCTATCCAACTCCATGTCGAATATGTTGCTCACATCACCGGAAAGTGGGACAATATTTATACTGTTAGTATGGAGTTTTACTACAAAACCACAAAGTACATGGTAAACATGATACAATTGTGGTTTTGATGTGAAACTACTGCACCGTAAACATTCGAGGTATGAAATTAGCTTCAAACTATTTAAGATTAAGATATATGAAGGTATGAAAGCTATCAAATGAACTTAAAAATCTATATGAATTGCAGTTTGTAGGTGAGTATCATGAATTAACTTGAGCCAGTACAGATGTAAGTTGTAAAACAAGAATAAATTGAAATTAAATATAAGATTGACTCCAATTCGTTGAACTGTGGTTAATTTACAGTATGAACTTGTGCGATTGCTCGTGCTTCCTCTATGCTCGTGCTTTGGCCTTCGCCTTCTCTTCTCTGATAAATCTTTGTTTTCCTTGACGGAACCACTCACTGCAAGTTTCTTCAAATTCTTTGTCCGTCATGTTATAATTCACCATTACTGCATCTAGGAAATAAAAATAGATCTAATTTTTATAAGGGAAAGGAACATTCCGAGTCTGAATCAGATGAATTACATTGGATAAATCCACTTCGCGGTGAAATTTTTCTGCAATGGCATTACAAAGTGAAGAAGACTTTAGTGGTATCGCAAAGATTAATTGCAATAGCAATAACTATTGCTAGCATATATTGTACTTACATACATAATTAAGACTCAACATCATGCGATTTTTTTCTCGCCCCTTGCCACTATCCCAATATACGTAATTTAGCGAACTAAATTCTCTACCGAATTTTTTGTGCAGAAATTACTTCCCAGATCGCATTGAAATGAAATAACGTAACACAATCTCTAACCTTGCTGAATGTAAAGAAAAATTTGTTTATAGAGACATAAAAATCTGAAAACTAGTGCAATGTGCAATTGGCCGCTATTGACACACTTGTAATATCGTTTCATCTCTGTGATAATTTTCGGCACTCACTAGCTATCCAGTGCTACTTCATGCACAGCAACATTACAACAAGATTATGAGTACTTCACTTTGATGTAAGTTCTAATAACTAAGAATGCTGTCCGTAAAATTCAATTGTATGTGTGTACATGAGTGGCAAAAAAAATTGCCTGAGGTTCAATCTTAAGATTCTTATCATATGAATTGATTATTACTTGATTGTTGATAATTAATACCTTTGGTGATCTTTA
The DNA here is from genome assembly GCF_021901495.1 of Neodiprion virginianus. NCBI lineage: Eukaryota > Metazoa > Arthropoda > Insecta > Hymenoptera > Diprionidae > Neodiprion > Neodiprion virginianus. The sequence continues at coordinate 19,899,618 of NC_060878.1, read as the reverse complement.
TTATAGCCAAATTTTGGACTGAAAAATTATCACGTAGGCCCAACCAGGAACAATTCTGAGCCACTGCATTTGAGAAAACTCTTCGAAGAATACGCAATGTAGTATCTTTTGCTCCGCTACCTCCAATTCGTTTGAAATATGATCCCTACGGTTATTCAAAATGGTCAACAAATCAATTCTATGACATAAAATTCAAGAAAATTGAAGAATAAATTAGTTCGTACATTCTTCATACTTATATAATTTTGGGATTTCATTTTCGCATATATTCTGAGAAAAAAAACCTCTAAACAGACGTAAGAAATTATCATGAAATTTCTCAAATTGTTTTACGCTTCAATGTAGGGAGAAAATCAATAGCAAAAAGTGCAACGAATACATATAACACGTAATTTTATACATAGCATGATCCAAAATGGCCGTACTTTGTCATAATAGTTGCTTTCTTCTGAAAATTGAAAATCAAAATATACAGTAAGAAAATTTCAAGAAGCCAATTGATTTAATCAAATAAGAGCTGTTTCAATTACCTAATTAGGAGGCAAAAATGATTTCACCATGTTTCCGAAATTTTGGTCGATCAAACTTATTATTCTCAAATTCTCGCTAATGCAAAATGTCGAAAAGCAAAGAACTTAATTTAGACAATTGTTTGCAGGAATGAAACCGTGGACTTGGGATTAACAATTAATCTGAATTAGCTGTTTGTTTTTGGTATTTTAAGTCAACGAAAATTTGAATTGCGGATCAAGTTCGATCCATCAAAACTTCAGACAGATATTTCACGTCCGGTCTGTGGCTTCACAACGTTTTCGTTCAGCTGAAGCTGTGTACTGACTTTCACTTTATGAGTTGATATTATTCTGTGTTTCTTGGGTAATGGGCTGCGAGTTCTTAAATCCAGTGGGATTTATAACTGCTACCACATTGATAACGTTTGTACAAATTTAATACATAATAGAAACGGTTAGCTTCTTGACATTGTTTCTCTCAAACATTGAGTCTTCTAATCTAAGACCTTCCTAAAGAATCGTTCTCGATTTGAGCTACCATAAACTCAAGGGTTCTACTGTCATTCCAATATCAAATTTTCGAGCTAACAAGAGTAACACTATTCAAGTACTCACCACACTAGATTTTAGGGTAGCATTTATTTCCAATTGGTATTCAAAGTCCTTCAGTTTATCAATTGTAGGAAATGGTAACGAATCTGTGATCATGAGCAGTTCAGCACTTGCAGGGGTGTCGGTGTCATCATGAAATCTTGTTTGTAATTTATTCAAACTTGCTGTCAAAGATTTTACCTCTACTGCTATTTCAGCAACTTTTTTGAATAATTTATTAAAATTATCTGTAGGAAAATACGATTGATTATTCTGCTACTCAATAAGACTGTCATATCTGACCACTAATTCATTACGTAGAGGATAATACAAACCTTCAATAATTCGTACCAAAGACTCGGACCTATCTATAAAATACCATAATGAAATATTAGAACAAATTTAGAAATGTCAGAATGATGGCACCGAGATTTAACTACAGGGAAATCAACCTCATGTTATTGTTAACAGATATGCCAATTTTCCAAAACTAGTTCTGAATCACAAGTTTGGTGGCACTGACAGTCGTATACACATACAGTTTACAACTACATTAATTCTTCTTTTGTAGTTACAGTCTCGGTGCTATACTGACAATGAGATGGTCACAAATGTAGGTACCTTGTGTATACGCATCTGATCTGTTAGATGTGTACAATGGCAAAGAGGTAGTTATTGCATCATATACTGGTAGTGATGAACTTGGTGCTACAAGTAATCTCTGCTCTGTAGATAAAAATATCGATATTTTTATGCAGTTTTATGAAATACATGCTACAAAGGCAGTATTTTCGTAAAAGGGCAAGAAAAAGTTTTTGTGTGATTCAAGGCCTACGGCTTCTAGGCGTGTTCCAAGTAAAGAGAAGGAAAAGGACCTGAAAAGTACCCAACAGGTACAATCTAACTATATAAACGCAAAATGCCTCGAACCCCCAAAAACTTTTTCGAATTGACAAACTAATACAGACTACAGGGATTTTTTTAAAGGTGTTTTAGACCAAGAAATATCATGCCATGATATTATGTAGTTGACATCACCTGTTTCAATTGGAGCTTTGGTAAGTACTTGCTGCGATAACACTTTTGGGACGTTGCGTGTGGTTTTAAGTGAATCTGACAATAAAGAGTATATATGAACATGAGAATACGCAAGTGTGAGAAACGTATAAAGTGCATTGTGTATGCACGATTATTTGCTCACAACTGAGCTTGATACGTAACTTATTGCTTCTACAAAATCGATAACGAACACTATAATTGTAAGTAGAATGAAAGAAATTACCATTTTGTGTTAATGTTTCGTGAGGCTTATCGGTTGATGATGTCATTGTAAACGCACAAAACGTCTTTACTGGACTGCAATTCAGTGTTCTAATTGAAATGGAGTCTAGAATGAAAGTCATCAGTCAACTTAATCACTACACGTATCTCAGAAGTATTTTGATTACTCATCAAGTTACATTAATTATAGTAAAACTGCAGTAATATGATAGATGATAATGCCAAAAATTGGAAGTGCACTGGGGGGGCTATACTATTACCAGAAACTTGTACAATCTTGATTTTAATTAATTGCTGTTTAAACAGTATGTTCACTTTTCAAATGCAATAGTGTACCAGGTCTTAGCTCATTTAAGAAAGCCATTTCTGGAATACTCATTTACTAGTAATTTTCGAAATATAAATACCAGGAGACTAATCTATTTCAGGCATCAAAGTCATGGGCTCTCGAGCTTCCAAGATGCTGGATACTTTAGCTATGTATCTTCTGATTCAGGAAATTTTTATTGGAAAACATATCTCATATAAACATATATTCTCGCGGGCAATAATCAATTCCGGAAAGTTTCAAATTTCAATAAATTATTCAAATTTTTGTTATACAAAGATTGAAGGACACAGAAAAGATGATGAGAAAAAAAAATGTAGATTCTTTTTTTCTTATGAATTAATTTTTTGAACATTGTGAGCAAATTAATACAAGATGTTATAATAAACTACGTATATAATTATCAAAATACAAAAAACTCGTGACTTTCAGTTTGTGACTTTTAATATAACAGCACATAAATTTTCATATAACTTTTTAGCTTCAAAACTGATTTACGCAACAAAATCTTTCAATGACAAAATTATGGGTTCGCCTATTTCAATGTAGAGTACCCATGAACATCATCAAAGGCTCAAAAGCACATGAGAATAATTTCTACCAATATAATGATCATTATAAATTACAAGTGGCGATTTTATTTAGAACACTCCAAATTTTGATCATTTTCTACGTGTTTGTCACGTCATTCATAAACCACAGTCGTGTTGAATAATTGTTGTATACAAAAATGTGTACCTGATTTCTTTGATGTGGGTGCCTGACAGTCAAAAGTCATGTTAGTTTGTGTTAATGGATAACCTGAAATGGATTAGAAAAACAAATGTAGAATGGGACAAATTACACTAGTCCTGATCATGTGTTCATTGTATGTACGAAGATGAATATTTGTCTGCATGACTTTGGATTTATATACCTTTTGGTTCATCGGTCTCTTCATAAATAACAGGAATATTTTCAATATCGAACTGCATGCTGTTGTTAGTGACGTAATTATGTGGTAGATCAGGAATTTTTTTAAGCATGTTTCTGCATGACATTTCTTGTTCGCTGTCTGAATTTCCAATAATTTTTTTTTGTGACATAGATTTCTTTTTTCTTTGAATCCGTTTTCTATCTGGTATATTTTGTTCATCACTTGATGAAATACTCTCAGCTTTTTTTCTGGCTTTTTCCAAACTCTCTGCATGTAAACAAAAAATATATTCATAAATTGAGAACAAAACGAAAATTGAAAATATATTGGTCATTAATTCTCTTTAAAGAAACGAGTCTGAAAATCACGGCAAATAAGGTAAATGAACCAATCATTAGACATGAACCTAATGCTGGACAGTCCTAGTAACTTGACGTTTTTGACCAATCCAGTTGATAAAAAACATATGGTTATTGGGACTCTCAAGCTATTGGTAAATGTCCAAATAATTATATGTTTGTTTACTTTATCTGATCATGTAAATACCACTATCTCTGCTGTTAATCAGGGTTGCCATCAAATCTGAAATCAGAAATTGCCTGACTTTTCTAGGTGTTTCAGTACCAAATTAATTTTTTTCCCTGACCATTGTTTTGCATGTAACATTTGTTTAGTCACAGGCAATCGAAAGTATTAGTAGATCATGACAGTGCTACTTCAGTTAGAGACCTATCTGAAAATAGTGCTGTACTTTTATAATAATATTATCAATTTCCCATGACTGTGAAGACATGCATTGGGAAGCGTGATAACAAATTTTGATGTTTGAGGCGTTGAATTTGAGATTTAAAAGGTTGGAAGACTCGAAAAAAATTCCCGACTTAGTGAAATGAGACAAGATTCCCTGAGTTTTCCAGACAGTACAAATTCCCTGACATTTCCAGCTTTTCCAGATTTCCAGGTCTTATAGACACCTGCTGTTTATAATTAACAAGCTGTAGCTCTTCACCCAATCAAATGTGTGACCTGAAGGCAATATCTTCAGATTCATTGGACTAATAATATACAATATTAATACTCTCATGGAATAAAAGCTACATGCCTGAAATTCCAAACCTTTATTAAAACGAAAATTGCAACAGGTTTATATACTAGGCTGGTTTTTACTAAAATTTTCCATAAATTGAAACTTGAAGTGTCAAAAAATTAAACTCTACTGTTGAAATCAGGTTTCAATTTTTCCCGAATTTTGGCTGACAAAATAACATGGTAAATTCTTTAAATTTTCGTTCAAATGAAGATTCAGAACTTCAGGTAGTAAAACAACTACGGTATCGGAAATATGTACTAATAATGCAAATACTAAACACATAATACATTAAAATTAATATTAATGTTTATTGGTATGGTATTCAGGAAATTTTTCTAACTATTACCCAACTACGCATGACCTGATAATCATCTGTATTTTTGTGAATACAAGGCTTCATTTAAGCAACTATTTTCTGTATATACCTTCTAAAGAAAACCAGCATATAAGTAAAGTAGAAGTTTTTCGAGCACATCCACCATGAAAAAACCTTGACTTGTATTCGCAACAATACTGTTAAATCGAGCAAGTTTACGATGATATAATTTAAAACATCGACTGTGATATAATTAATCGACAGATTTTTGCCTATCTTGATCATTGCTCAAGACAATAAATAAATAGAAACTTTACCAAAATAGTTTTCGAATATGACGTCGTACAATTCCCACTTAGGATCTTCAGTATCGGGCAATACTTTTTTAACCATGAATGCACTTATGTTTTTTGTCTTAGGCCACCAGCATTTTGTATTGTTGGGAGTTAACCAACAACTCGGGACCTCAGATGTCACTTGTTCATCGTCAGAATCATCATTTGAAAAAGATACAACAGCGTAGGGCAACGGCATGTTTCTTGAATGGAAAAAGAGGACAGTTGATGAATTATCATAGCGTGTTCGTCTAATCATAATTAACAGCGATAAAGCGATCACCAACTACGTATATTTTGCGGCTTGTGTCTGGCTATCGCATGTTGGACGGTTATGTACAGAATTGCAAAAATTTGTATACGTAAATTTCGAGCATCCCAAAACGAGGCGGCTATCCACATGGTTGAGGGACACTCACAATCAGTCGCGCAATTCACGTGTAAGTTTTACATCTGAGTAAAATATCATGCAGAAGAGGTTAAAATGAGTTCGAAATCTTTGATGTCGAAAATACACGCGCGCGCGATAGAAGCCACGATGCCGGTGTCTGTCACCCGCAAAGCATAACTTGTGAATTTTTAGGTTAGATTTAGCGTAACTCTACTTAGGTTACGTGCCCGTTTACGTGACTTAAATAGGATCACGGAACCGTGTAAATAGACGCATCGATGAAAAAAGATATTCGATTTATATAGGAAAATATTCAAATAAAATTACCTATAGATTGTGTAGATGTAACCGGCAGAACCAATTCTGATCAGTCGGTTGATTATTGAAGTCCGAATATATCGTGAGAATGACGTAATGACTGCGTACAACACTAACTGCACTGACTGCACTGGACGCAATAACACTAATCGAGATCAATCGATCTATGTATTTCAAGTAATTAAATTATTTAATGCGAAACTTCAATACTTGGACACGTGGGAGCTACGACCGAAATGCGTAATAAAACAATATGGCCACCAGCCAGCCCGGAAATCTGTAGAAAAAGCGAGAGCGCGAACATTTGTGACACGCGGGACTAAGCGGGAAATTTAAAATAGATAAATCGTGAATTTAAGAATGACGTTGTGTTTTTACTATGATATTTATAATTACTTTACGTGTTATGAATGATGCAACAATGGAGTGACCACATTTTCACTATCGGTTAATTTGAATTTTAGACATTTCAATTTAATGTTGGAAATGCAAACTTTCACAAGTTGATGCTGTCTATCAACAAGTTGTATTCCAATTTTTGAAGATTCACATGGTATTTTGAAGAATGATTTCGGGTTTAAAAATTTCTGACCTGTTAGATATATTATTTTATTTTCGAGATGAATTCTCGATACTTCGATAATTGCACCATCTTTTAAGCAACAGCAATTGTCAGGAATTTTTGTACTTATAAAAAAATCACGATACCGAATAGATTGAATGTTTTTTTTGCCATTACTGGTCTCTTCAATGTTTGCATATTTTATGATTGGATATTCAAATTTTTCAGATTGGACGTTGATTTTACATTCTTCTTGATGACGTTTTATAAGTTGTGCTAAAGGCTTGCTGGATGTTATTAATAACTTTTTAATTTTTTGCATATAATTTTCAAATTTAAACGCACTAAATTTATCTAGAGGCCCTTTCAACTTTACATCATTACAAAGGTGTATCAAATTATGCACGTTGTATGACACATGCTGGTGACCATAGAGTAATGGAAAAGATTCAACAAAATACTGTAGCAGTTGTCTGGCATAATCGTTCAATTTTATGTGGTATTCAGGGCTCGCTAAAATTCGAATCGCAACGCTCAAGCATAGGAAATGATTGTATTTGTCACTCGGCAAATTATCGAGAAATACTATTGGTCCAGTATATAATAACAACTGTCGTAGTTCAGTAGCCTTGAACCGATCTACTTCCTCCAAAGGTCTTGCCTTTCTCGAAAATTCTTTTGATATGGATTTATTTAATGATAGTAATAGATCTGACGCTCGTTTACGGTGAAAATTTGTCATTCTAACATCTTTGTTTCCTTTGATCCAAAACTGTAACAGTTTTTTCATTACACCTAAACAGACCAAGTGCATATAATCTATTGGAAAATCTAATATCATGTCGATAAATAAGTTTTCAAGGATAGATGTTTTTTTGTGATGCTCTTCATTGGTTTTCAGTCTAAATGATTCGTTAGTTCGTAATCTTGCTGTTGTCTCAGGGTATGTCACTCGATTATCAATGAATTCTCCTTCCTGCACACATTTCCCACAGCCAAAATAAGCGTTATGCCCTTTGGTTCCAGTAATGAAACATTTCGCAGGTGTATCGGAAACAAATGCATTAATTTTAATGGGAACTGTTTTATTACCTATACTCAAACCTGCATCAATGATCCTATCACACTCTTCGGTGAAGTACTTCATAAATTCATTACTATCATGAGGCTTCTCATTACCATGATATAGACCGACGATGAAGGGTTCGGTGTAAAAATCTGTTTCGATAGATGCTAGTATAGGCCAAAATTGGCTGCCTGAACTTTTTGTCAAGGGAAGTCCATCGACATTAATGTTGATTTGTAATTCTTTCGGACAATTTTCAGTTGAATAATACTTGGCAACACTTCTTACTAAACCTTGCGCTAGACCAAAATGATAATAATGCCCAGGACTCATATCAATAATTTCCAGCTTTCGAGGAGTTTGAAGTAAAGTTCTTGCATCTAGAGGTACGTCGTGTCCATGTTTAACTAAAATTTTCAATAAAGCATTAACATTGCTATGATTGATGCAACAATTAACAACCCAGTTTCGAAGATCATTCCGTAAGTCTGATTTATCAATGTTAGGGTCCGGCTTGCATTTTTGAGGCAAGCTACCACCACTACTGTCACTAAAGTTGACATTATCATTGAGGTTTTCGTGAATAGGTTCACTTAAGGCAATATTGTTGGAATCTATTGGATCAAGCTGTACGTCTGCAGTAATGCCACCATTGTTGAACTCAGCTGTATTAGACTTTGTATCTGTACAAGTACAAACTGTTGCTGGGATATGGCGAGGAATCGATGAATTGTCATTGGTATTACAGAGTTTCCGATACTCTTCTTTAATTTGACGTCTTCGTTGCCTTCTCGTCACATACCGAGAATCTTTCAATACCTTAGGCATCTCAATGAGTATATACAATATACACACACATATAATCTGTAAATAAAAGATAAGGGTTCTTTGTGACATTCAGGCATTACTATCGGTCAATTTATTAAGGTTATACTTGTGAACTAAGGACTCTGGTCCAGTGTACAGGGTGTCCAGTGACTGAGAAATATAAAATTCTCTGAAAATTCCAAATTTTTCACTGATTTATAAGGGTTTTTTCTGAATAAAAACACCACTTCTACTACTTAAATGACTAGATTGTGTAATGTAGATGAGTAAATCGAACTCACATGGCGCACAAATATAGCACTGTATTCAATAATGCCATCAGTTAAGAAGAGCAGATTTGCCACAGTGGCTAAATAAAATACTATCAAAATTAAATGTTTGCATTATATGGTGTTGACAAAACCAGGGTAAAAAATCATATTAGATAGAGAAAAAAATCCGAAATTCCAGAAATAACTCGAATTTCTGGGAATTTCCTGAAACCTCCATGAACATGAAATTGCCTATCAATTTCTTGTTTAAAGATGTTCCCTGAGCACTAGACTCCCTGAGCACTAGACACCCTGAGTTCGCAATCCTTATCCTTTTTATTTACGTATCAAGGAAATAAGAGGCAGTTAGTGGATCAGACATAGTCCATGGTTCACAAATATACCTTGCATTCACAGCAATGTGGCAACAAAAATTGTTATCTTATTTGTACAAAATATTCGGATCGAGAAAGCACAAATATTTCATTAAATATAAATCAGATCTCAATAAACCAAAGAAGCAAAGCCTTTTTTAATTTGCACCTTTGTAAACTTGATGAAGCTGAAGCTAGTAGCCCAAGTTAGTCCACCAAGTGCACTAATGTTGATTACTAAACCCTCTCTGGAAGCTGGTGTATTTCCACTATAATTCTCATCGTCAGTTTTTATCTTACTTCAAGACAGTTGCCTTGCAACGCCATTGACTCACAGGACGATTTGCAACTAGATTCAAAACTGTTGACGCTACGCCATGCAGATTATATCTATGCACTAACTCGCAGTCATTCCACTACCGCGTGGAAAGTAGTGCACGCCATTCGCCAATCCCCTACGCAAGGGGGTTTCCAGGCAAATCTCAAGAAAATTTAACACTTTTCTAGTACCGTAAACATATTTAACTGTACCGTATTATTCTCTTCAAAAGAAGTGGCCGCTAACTTCAGCTTCATGTAAACTTGCTGGCCATGTCATTCAGATAAGTGAAGACAAGGGCAAAGTGTTAGAGTTTCAATGAGGGTGCTTGTTTCCAGAAATTCGAAAATAACTAAATGAGTATATTAGTCACCTCTATTTTTTTTAAATGTTTACTGTTTTACCGTTACTGTTCTATTTTGGTTGGTAGCTATTTGCGTGGCTGGTCATAAAACTCCTTATCGAATAGCTGGATGCTAGGATGATGAAACCGAATGTAGCAGTGGGCAGCGGGAGTTGGCAATGAAACGTGCTACACTGATAATCATGAGGTGGCGAAAGAAAATAATCGAGAGCAAATTTTGTGGAAAGAATTGCATTTTTTATCTTACTCAGGAGAAGTTCAATGCACGGGCTACCAGTTTCGTAAAGAAGTTCGCACGGCAGTGACGCAACAAGTCATGCCAAAGACGCGCAGCAGAAGTTTGAATGAATTTGGGTAAAATGTGCACTTACCTGATACTGGCTCAAGTCTTGTACACATAACACTACTTCACTTGTATGTTGTTACTTGTATGACACTGGGTGGAATAATACATATTTAGTTAATTATATTTTGATACGACATCAGATGGCCGCGGATCACACCGTCTAAGGCGGGCGCGGGGAAGACGTCTCCCATGATGCCTGCAAGCCATGCTGCAAGCCGAGTTGATGATGACAATATGGCTGTCGGAAGCGGAAGTCACACTTATTGACTACGACTATATACAATAATGGCTTTAGTATTATTAATTATACTATGCCTGTGTTTCGTTTGATAGGTGAAACACTGTATGAAAATGTGCGACCAAATATTACATCGAGAATTTTGCTAGAATAAAAATACTCGGATATATATTACGATTACATATATTAATACAGTCACTGTTTTGCATTCTCATCCTTACGTTCGGTTCCGATATCCGCTTGGCGCGCAATATCAAATATTATATTATCGTATTAGTACATAACGAGTATGCATAAGTCTTTTCCCTACTGAAAATCTCGGCATGGGATCTAATGTGCGATTTTATATGAGATATCATACGAGCTCACATAAGACCTCATATTGGCTTAAATGAGATCTCATATCAGCTCTTATAAGATCTCAATAACGAATTTGAACACAGGAACCGAATGAAATCTGATGAAACGTCGTGTGAGTTTTGTATCAGATCTCATATCACATCTCACGGTACGGAAAAAACCTGTGTAATATAAACCTACGTATAATTGTCAAATATGGAGAAAATGACCTCACTATGTGCTACGTAATGCATGATTGCACCCAATTTTGCTGAAAAAAAAAAATTTACACACGCACGGGAATTGAACCCAGGGCCGTCTAGTTCCACAATCTGTTACCTAGCCACTCAGCTATGGCACTGCTTGTATGATATGTGTTATTTTACGTACATATTGGATGATTGCTGCTGAGGATTAAAAATAAATTAAATCGGTGTGGTTGTGTAAATGAACGACTAACTTTCATAGCAGATCCAATTTTACATTTCAAGAATAGCATGAAAGCCAAGAAAGTTGACATTCTCCATACAATAACCCCCTTTTTTATTAATTTCTTTGACAATTATACACAGGTTTACATTACATAGGTTTTTTTCGTACGGTGAGATGTGATATGAGAATATCTGATATAAAATTCACACGACATTTCATATGAGATCTCACTCAGTTCCTGTGTTCAAATTCGTTATTGAGATCTTATGTGAGACTATATGAGATCTTATTTAGGTTCGTATGATATCTCATATAAAATCGCACATTAGATCCCATGCCGAGATTCGATTTTCAGTAGGGTTTGACGAGACGTGAGGTTTTCGGCACGAACCGAAGGCGAGTGCTGTAACGCACGAGTCAAAAAACTTTATCCATACGACTTTCGACTCGTATGTTTTATCACGAAAGCCTATTATAGAGATCGAGACGAAGTCGCGATTTTGAGGTTAGAGTGGTAAAAAATACGATTACAGTATAGTAAACCCGTAGCGGTGTTCCACACGAAAAGCTGGGATAGAAAGCAACAAGTGGAATTGTTCTCAGACACATATAGGGACGAAGTCATATAACGCAGTTGTAATCTAATGTGATAAAAATAAAGCAATGAAAAATAACGTAAAGTAAAAAATAAAGGTGGGGCCTCATATTACATTACAACTTCGTTCCCATGCGTCTGACAATTTCACTTGTACTTTTCCAGTCCAATTTTTTATGTACAGCGCACCGCTATGGACTTACTATACTATACACCATTTTAGGACCACCGGTATACTCGTACGTATCGCCGGTGACGGGTCCTAATGAAAAAGAGCCAACTCGCCGGGCTGGTTAGAAAAGAGCCAACTCGTCGGGCGGTTGGAAAATAGCTATCTCGCCGAAATGTTGGCTCTTTTCTAACCAGCCTGGCGAGGTTTTCTAACCAGCCCGGCGAGTTGGCTCTTTTCTAACCAGCCTAGCGAGTTGGCTCTTTTTCATTAGGGCCCGTCGATATGTATACGGTTTCGAATACTGCAGTCACTGTTTTGCATTCTTCATCCTTAGATTGCGATTCGATAGGCACGCCGCAGTATGACAGAAACTCTCGAAATTCAAGCAGGAATCAAAAATTTTCGAATGCTGAATGCTGTTATAGTTCTCGGTGTCCACAGGCGATTCCCTTTTAGCTACCTTAAAAGGCGTTATACCTATGTAGTCAGTGTTTACCGACTGTATGAAATTTCATTCAGACTACTACCATGCGCATATATACATATATATAATTACGTTGCAGATTTTGCTCACGTAAACATAATTATGTAATAAGGATATCAATTCTATGAAACACACAAAAAAAGATCCGCTGGAACATATGAAATACGTTCGCAATGGTCTATAATCGTTACATAAAACGAATTATGTAACGAGGATACAAATACTTTGAAACACACTAGAATAGATCCGTTGATACATATCGGTAATGTTAACGGCGATATATTTTATTTATGTACACGTCATTACGTAACAGATATATCAATTCTTTGGACCACACAAAGACGAATGCTTAGAGACCTAAATGTTACGTAACATCTGTTCTGTGGATTTTACATCAAATTTTCACGTAGCAGTTACGTTACAGTGAGGTCAACGTACCTTGTAGGGCACATATGACATATCAGTTATGTAAAAAACCAGATGTATCATTGACTTTTTCATTGTGATCAGGCAGCTACGTGAATGAAGCAAGTGTGCTGCCTGGGATCCTTCGAGATACTTCGAGAAAAAGTCTCTTGTTTTTAGCTCGACCCATCAATTTTCCTCATTTCAATTATTTGTTCATTTCTTTGCAAAATTCACAAGTCTATTCGTGCAAGTATATGCATGGGATTTTGGTGCTTCATCCGCTAACGTAAAAAACAGATAATTCTGGATATCTCGGTTCCTACGGTAGGTAGCTGTAAAGGTAAAAGCTGAAGTCAAAAAATGAGCCATTAATTCATGCTTGCGAATGTTTATTGTCAATTGTACCGCTCTCTTTATTTTATCAATAAAGTGTTCGAATAAAACTTGTGGAGTATTAAATTCAGATCAATTATTTTTCCGCATGATTTTACGATACTAAAATTACACGAGATAGAAAGCTGATTTCTATGAACTGATGATAATTTATACACGTTTTGGCTTTCTTGTCGATGGGCCAGGCTTATTGATGTCATCTATGTCGTCTTCATTGATATCGCAACTTGCTCAGTCAACATCTTCCTCTGTTTCTGAATCGTCAGTCGAAGCTCCGTTGCACTCAATCAAAAGCGATTTCGATTTATTGCAGTCATCTTTCTCTGCGATAATTGTTTGCAACTGCACGATGCTTGTGAATAGTTCTCCACTGTGATGTTCACATATTACGGAGCATTCAAGTCCAGCTTTACGACAACCACAGGATGTTCTATGTTCACTTTTGAATTTACAACGTATTGATTCCAGTAGATTCTCGACCACGCGTTGTCCCGAACGAGATATGTCACGCCTGCTCATTGTCTCGAATGAGAAAATTAGAATCCATCCTTCACCCCAAGCAAGAAATGTCAGGACTGCACGCAGTCCCGATCGAGGAAAGTCAAACAAAAGTCAAAAGTCACGGCTCGATACTTTTTAAAGCTCGGAGAACGTTGTTGGGTTCGATTTTAAAGTATTGTTACAAAGGGTGAAATCACCCGTTTTGCCCCCTCTTTAATGATCTAGTAGTCAGCATAGATAAAAGACGTTTATAAACCTCTTATGTCTTTCAAAAGAAGAAGGTTGCTGCGTCAACCAACATTATTGTAAAAACAGTCTTGTTTCAGACTTTAAACGAGAAACACATATGTTGCATTGAAGCATTTTCACAACATTTTATTCACGCTCTTGATTTCTTTTGACTTGATGATTAAATTCGCGGATCCATATTTATTTTCCGTAACGTCAAAGTACGTTACATTGGTGTCAGAAGTGGGATCTAGAGTTTCTTTTCAATTAACACTTTGCCGTCCGCACGATTCGTAAATATTTATTCGCCTGGCGCCGGCAGCGCTTATTCGGATCACTTGACTTGTCGCCGGCCGTTCTTGACATTATCGGGAGATTATAAATTGTTAAGTTTTACTAATCTCTTTGATAACTTGTGTAACTTATTGTTACCGAAACAAAACACCAGCAGAAAGCTAAAGACACTAAAGTGTTGTCACAGACCCCGAGCGATACTGTGCTCATAACACCACTGTGGTGTCGCCGGTTGTTGGCCGTTAATTTGCGCACGTCACCACTGTGGTGTCGCCGGACGGCAAAGTGTTAAGTCAATTCAGTGCGTGAAATAAACTATGAGCAACAGTCGTTTGACGCGCTCACGTCGAAGGGAAAGTGGCGGAGAAGAACCTTGCATTATGGAGAATCCGCGGGTCCCTGAAACGATTCCATCACCTTCAGTGGACCCTCATCCAATTCCTTCGATAGTCTCTCAAATTGATCTGCTGAAGATCATGTCTCAACAACAAGAGGCCGCTGAGCGTCAACAACAGCAACTTCTTCAGCTGCTTCTTGATCAACAAGAGCAGCGAAAAAGAGAACAAGAACAGCGAGAAAGGGAAATTGCCTCTCAGTTGGAGCAGCGCAGGCTTGATAGAGAAGCTCAAGAACGATCCGAGACCAGTCTGCATGAACTGTTCCGGACGACTGTGGCAGCTCTTCAGGCTGTTCATCAGGTGAATGGCTCAGGAGAACCGGCTGTCACCTCACGAGGTTCCAGAGTCGTTACTCGGCTTCCCTCTCCTGTTCACTCTCCTGTTCCCTCTTCTGTTCCCGTTCCCGCTGTTCGACAGGTCCAACATCCAGGACCGTTCCAGGATGTACGAGATTCAAGGTCTGTGCCTTTTATTAGGGGAATGGATGAATCCCCAATTGGTAGAGTAACAGTTAATAATGAGGTTGGCTTTTCCGAGCCTTTGCCTCACGTTCCGTCTCGTTATTCCCATTTAAGCCAATTAAATAATACAAGATTTCCTGGGGTTACTTCTCAAATTAACGAGAAACCTTTTTATCCTTAAAAACCGCCAATTTTTGATGGAAAGATTCCATGGGCAGATTATAAACGCCAGTTTAAGACGATTGCAAAACATAACCAGTGGGACTCCGCCATGAGGGCCCACAGTCTTGCCTCTTGTCTTCGAACGCCGGCTTTGAATGTTTTAACGGCATTGTCTGAGGAAGAAATTTCCGACTATGAAAAACTTAGCTCCGCGCTTAAATTAAGATACGGAAATGACCACTTGACAAAACTGTACACAGCTCAATTACAGACTAGAAGACAAGGACGAGACGAAGACCTCGCGTCTCTTAGTCAAGATATTGAACGGCTTTCTCGTGTAGCTTTGCCAGATCACGAGCCATCTCGTAATTTATTAGCGACACAAGCTTTCTTAAATGCAATCAATGATCCAGAAATTAAAATGGCCGTTGGGACATCGGGTCTCACTTCTCTGCGGGAGGCAATGGCCAAAGCCCTTGAGGTGGAGGCAATGAGGAAACAATATTTTGGGTTGAACCGGTTTCGACGGATTGAGGTGTCCAAAAGCACCTCAGAAAGACGAGGTTTTGAACACTCGGAAGAGTCAAAGCCTCAAAATTACACAAATAAAAATAATAACAAGTATTATAATCGTGAAAATCGTGGTTCTCTTCAGAATCAGAGTAACAAACACGAAATTAGAGGCGAAGTTACGACAGATCAAAATGTAGTAACTTGTTTATTTTGTCATAAAATAGGACATGATGCCAATCATTGCTTTTTACTTAAAAAGAATAGTAGAGAAATGATACAAAACTCGCATTCAGATTCCTATAATTGGCGAAGAAGAGATATAGAGGTTGGGGAAGAAAATCCTGAATCCTCAAACTAACTCTTCTTCTGAGGCTGGTTTGAGGAACTAGTTTCAGACGTTTTTATATACAATCATCATTGGAGTTAACCTCTTTCTTTGAATTATTTTGGTTATGCGTGACAGGCATTCCAAACCTATTTTATTGCCTGTCAGGGAAATGAAGCTCGTCGAAGGTCAGGTAATTTTCGCGACTTCGAATCTCATTTATTGATGAAAAATTTCGATCTTCTCATTCGCTCGTCTGAGCTCAGAGTAGATTTGATTGTTTATTTGCGAGTTTCCCCAGAAACTTCTTTTGCTCGAGTTAGTTCCCGTTCTCGTGAGGAAGCATCGAGTATTTCTTTAGAGCTACTCAGAACTATTCATGAGGTTCATGAGGATTGGCTAGTAAATCAAACCTTTTCTTCTTTATCGGCTCCTGTTTTGGTTATAAATGCAGAAGCTACGGCCGATCAAGTTTATAAAGATTTTTGTACTTCCTTGACATGGGGAAGTTAACCTATACTTGCTTTATTAAGGCTTTAAGAAGTTGTTTGTTTTGAAATGATCTTTTGTTTTCCTAAGAGTTTTGTTTTCTTCTGGAAACTTCTTCTTCGGAATTGAGTTTTGTGTTGGATAGGCTTTGGTTTATTAATGTGAAAAGAGCCACGATTATTTTTCGAGGTCGATGAGCGATTGCTTGATTTTCACATTTTATTAACCTTAAGTGTCAGTTTTTGTAAGCACTTTTCAGGTTATTTGCCGAACAGCTTTTACTTTCCGACCTTTCCCAATTCCTAAGGATGACTGGTGGCCTTCATTTTGAAGAATGACACGAAATAAATAAGATAAGATCGTTTCTTTTCTTTCAAATAAATATTCAATTTATTTTATTCGTGTATTCTCTCAGATTCACTTAGTGAATTTGAATTGTTATACCACCACTCACATTTGTCCTCCAAACTCTAGGGTGTGCTATTTCTGAAGAAAAAACCCATTCCTTTTTTCTGTTTCCTGTGCCGGTTCTCAGAGGGAATCAGCCTTTACGTTGCCTAGGACCCAGAGTTCTTCCAGTTATGGTTTCCCGCCTCGTCGTACTCATCTGTGTTTGATTCACTGGGCTATTTTCCCTGAAGAGGAATGAATTTTCTTTTCGACGACGATCCGGATGATTTTGATGTCTTTAAATTCATGAAGATACACAACACTCAATAACAATAACCTTTGTAAAAACAAGGCACATAAATTTTTGAAGTTATTTAACGCTCAACTATCTGCTCAAGGTTTTCTGTGGTTTACCTTGAGACTGTGGGCAAATGCCAGATAGTAAAAAAGGGAGTCCTTAAATTTTCAGAGCCACAGCTCCAACTCACCTTTGAGCACTGACTGCTAGATCACTTTCATAATTGTTTCATCTTTCCCGAGTCGGGACGACTCTTTTCCTCGGGGGGGAGTAGTGTTACAAAGGGTGAAATCACCCGTTTTGCCCCCTCTTTAATGATCTAGTAGTCAGCATAGATAAAAGACGTTTATAAACCTCTTATGTCTTTCAAAAGAATAATGTTGCTGCATCAACCAACATTATTGTAAAAACAGTCTTGTTTCAGACTTTAAACGAGAAACACATATCTTGCATTAAAGCATTTTCACAACATTTTATTCACGCTCTTGATTCTTGACTCGATAATTCAACTCGCGGATCCATATTTATTTTCCGTAACGTCAAAGTACGTTACAGTATCAAGAACCAGTACTAGATGTCGTGTTATCATTTTTAAAATCCAACAGGTTTAACTTGATGCTTCAGATTACGTGTAAAGGGTGTAAATCTATAATGATGAATATGTATCTATAAATCAACTTTCTCTTTTTTCTCATTGATACTTTCATCGTTTCTACGGTTCCGCTTTATAGCCAGAAAGTTTTTTCATTATTAATTTATAGCCCAACTGCCATTGTATTGTTGACGTCATTCTTACGATATTTCTACAGTGAAATTACTGGATTATATTACACTAGCAGTATACGGCAGTATTGGGACAAGCGTATTATTTTGTATTATTCCTTTATAGTATTCTTAACTAATCACCTTCCGGAGTGAAAATGGTGTATATATGATTATATATGTAAACACGTGCAATCATATGCAACTATATACCATAATGTATCGTTAAATATAACACTATGTATAACCATATACAACTTCATATGAGTATACATATATTATTATACATTATCGTATATGATAAGATATGTTTTCATATGTAATTTTGTATAAACTATTTTTACCCAGGACGTGCTTCACTATTCCACATTTACAACATAATATACAAATGTCGATGTATGTAGAACTGTAGGTAAAAAAAAGAAGTTTATGATAAACATTTTTTAATAAAAATACGGGTTCAAATTTATTTGGGAAAGAATAGTTTATTAAATGAACAAGTATAAAGAAAGGAAAACAAATTAAAAGGACATAACTTTAATTTAAGTGACGAATAAGTCATTGCAAGGACTTAGATGGCTAGAAACAAGAAGTGAAAGACCTAGTCTTACTCATGATCCAAACGTATGTAACCCAAATATTTGTAGCTACAAACACTCATCACGATATGCAATACTAATGATGTCACTGACACTTGACAATAGCTGTTTAAATGGCGAAATTTGATAACGTCGCGCGTCGTTTGAAATTCATTAGGATTTGATTATGTCATATTTGAAAAACGAAATCACTTATTGCCGAAAATATGTAAACTGATTATCACAGTTATTCATGTAACAATTATTAGTAGAAATATATAATGTGCTTTTTAAAACTATCTTATGACCGACTTCCAGAATCTAGGGAGTATAATAATATAATATTTGTGAATCCATGTGGTCGCATCTAGATACAATCATAACGCGCAAGTTTTTGCAGCGTTTCTCCCTACATTTCTATGGATGTCGATTCGTATTAACCACTAGAAAATTCAACCTGAGCACATTTCAAGTTTTGCAATTTCCTAGTTTTTTACGGGAATGTTTCTATGCAAGTGCAACTGCTTTGTCGGCTTCTATGTTGGGATTCTTCACAGTTATAATGAACAAAGACAACTTTGACGATTTCTATCTTAGATAATACTTGAATCATTTCAATATCGTACATGATATACATCAGTGTTAAGAATTAAGTCCTCTAAAACCTTCATTGTGTGGCAAGGTAGAATTTATTCATCTCTTTATAGAGCTAAATTAATACAACCTAGCTTGGTCAAAATTCAAATTCTCCCGCCGAGTGCCACCTCAGATGGAAGCACATGTACTTGAGGTAGTAACACACCAGCTGCGGTCACGAGGTGGCTGAGCGTTTACATATTTATTCATACGTTGCAACTAGTACTGAGGGTATGGTGAAGTTCTCCATTCTATATCGCGCATAAGCACCACCATAAAGATAATTTTACATAGCTTAGTGAACGTGGGTTAGTTGAAGGAGAGAGTTGAGCAAGAATAAGTGATTCAGATAATAAAGGTATTGTTCTTTATAATGAACACCCTTATTTTGTCAAACCTCTCCAACTTCCACCCAGAATTTCGCTCTCCTCGATAGCCAGAATACATCGACACCGAATGGCATGACCCTGTACTAAAACAAAGCCGTGAGCTAGGTCAGTAAAATTATTTTTCTGGCACTCAATAAACGATCATTTTTCAGTAAACAATTGGATTGAATACGATGAGATTAACGACACACATTTGGCTGGATTGCGGGTTCAGCTCATAGCTGTGGCGAATCTTGACGATCCGTGTTACGATTGAAACTATTTATTGGTAAAATTGAAAGGGGCAATACAATTGACAATCAACATTTGTAAGCGTGAATTGAAGGCATTTTTTCGTCATAACCTGCTTCCCCTTACAGCTATGAAAAAATGCCTCTCGTAAAAGTTGTAGGTAAGATTTTCCCCTGAAAAACTAAAAGAGAAAAACGAAAACCCATCTAGTTGGAGCCGAAATATCAAAGATTACCTGTTTCTCAAAGTAGCGGACGAAGCACAAGATAAGTTTGTTGAATTTCGGTAGATTTGTGCATCACTTCTGACTTTCTATTTGTCCTAAAAAAATGTACAATTTAATTCGTTTCGTAGATGTCAGCTACTTGTCGAACTAATTTTACTGCACTTCTGAAATTATAATTCATTCGGATTACACAATTATTATAATTGCAATTAAACTTTACTCAAGGTAAGTTCGTTTTATGGTTAGACTATATTCAGTGATAGTGAAACGAGATACAATATTCTATCGATTCAATATAAAACATGAAGATATTCTTTTTTGGATAAGGAGAATGAAACATTCGTACACTTACGCATAGTAAAGCTTCCAAAAAAAAAAAAAAAAACAAGTTAGCAAATATAGCCGTATCGACACATGGTACTGTAAAATAAAAAATTGTACATCGGTGATGAGCTTCTTGAATGAGCAGAAGATTTGGGTAAGGTTTACTAGAGGAATTACATAATTCTCACAATCTGTTTCTAAACAAACTATGATGGTCATCGTATTTGTTTATTATTTGGCTTGATAGCCAATAGGTCTATCCAAATTGAATGTCGTACAGAAACAAAGAAATCTTTTTTTAAATATCTATTATCAAGAGGGTGAAGGCTTGTGAGTACGGGCAAACAAATAATTGCTTGCGATAGGTCACATAAAATTAAACCGACCGTACATTTGAAGTTTTTTTTCTATCTTGTATAATTCACAGAACACATGGAAAAGATTGATAACTCCCTCATGTTTGGAAGATATTTGAATTCATTATAAGATATTCATATATTTCAAGCAGCTCTACAGATTACAACAAATTAAAGAATAACCCATGTTTCATAGCATCAGAAAGGTAACCTTCCTTGTCAATTAAGTTTTCGAACCCTCACCCTCTGAACTATAAATTTTGTATCATAAAAACCAACTCATTCGTAGAGGCATTTCTGAATTATAAAATCTAATCGGAGGAACGCCTTTACGCATAATTGATTAAGTGCTCAAACGTGCAAATATATTCGTTATCTAACTCACCAAGCATTCAGGTTCTGAAGCGTAGGATCCGTTCTGGAAATATTTGTTCGGACACTCCGACCAGGGAAGTTCCGATTGGAAGCTCTGTACGGAGAGATTAGAGACCACATGTCAGAATCAAAGTGTGTGGAAAAGTTGTATGAATGAGTGTTCAATTTTTGTCACGTTTTAGCCAGACCTCGGACCTATCTGAGACCGTAATATCTTGAAAATTATTCACAGAACATCCTAGAAAAAAGGAAGTAAACAAAAAAAAAAGAACTAAAAAAGATACAGATGAAGGCGGGCTTGAATTTGTTGCTCACCAGGCAGTGATTTCAACCTCAATAATACGAATATAAGGTTTTCGATGAACGGAAGTGAAAATAAAATATTTACACTTACATTGCGTAAATTATTAAAAACATCAGGTTAACCGTAAAGTGAAGAGTATGTATTATACGGTGTGATTACCTATACATGACAAACCACACGTTTATTTCAGGTATAGCCATATTGTCGACTTAAAGTGGAAAGCAACCCTCCGTATAATGTTTCAATACTTTCAGTCAATTGAATAGGAGAAACTGAAATTGGAGGTGACATCTGAGAATATGTTATCATAACGTTTCTTGAGTATATTACGCAGTTTACCCCGCAATTCAATCGTAATAATTGTGCCTCATTCTTGTTAACGTTGAGCTTACTAATATTTCAAAATTCTCATTTCATCTGTCTAGACTAATTTGCAGATATTCAACAAAGAATTGTAAATAATTTTTCGTTGTTTAGTTTTGACTACAATTTGTTCGTAACATTTTGCAATTATTATCATTCGCAGTTCGTAACCCGACCGTTTAAATATTTTTACCGGTATTCATCACTCCTTTCCTCTTTTTTCAGGAGCCTCCATTCAAAAGATTTTCTTCTCTGTAAACTCGTATCCACATTTAGCCACTGAATGTGCAAGCGACCACTTGAAAGTTTTTATTAGTTTTTATGAGTTTCAATGGGAACTTCAGAAATCTTGGATATATTGTGTCGTTGGCTTTCATTCTGACCTACAAAGCCCAGACTTATACACAAGAACCATAATACTTAAACCATTCTTAGTCCCTCCCCCGACCCAATACATTTACGTAGAACTCCTACTCTTAAACTTGACCTACCCTGATATTTTAAACAAACTGCCCACTTTCTTTACGTAAACGATAACCACAAGTTACCAATCACCCTGTTTTTGCTAGAAAACCATTTACACTTTCACCGTCGTTAACAATAAAAACTTTACACCTTAACTTGATAAACACATACCTTAACAAACATTATCTTAATCTGAACAATCAATTTGAAAATTTTTTTAGCTTGAAAATTTCACTTTGACCTGAGCACTTTTTCACGTCTATTTAAGTGCATTGTAATGTAACATTTTTAATGCTAATTACAAACGGCTCTCCGAACGCTAGGCGGAACCCAAATCAGAGGTTTGCAATAAGAGCTGTCAATAAAGTGGAACAAAACCGCAAAGACGAGAGTCAAACCTCAGTGCAGGGACACTTCACGGACTGACAAATAAGATATTACAGAGTCTTTGTTTAGTTTTGAACATTTTAATCGCTGACGAATTTAGGGCAATCACATGATGAGTAACCTGGTGACATTGTTGGGGGAAAATCGATGGACATATGGCAACTACAGAAAGCGGCGAGCACCAACATGGTTACGGAGTAAGCGCCAACGTAAAGCTCTGTAGTGAGGAACCAAGGCGGATTCCCGCTGTTGGCCAGCGAGCCGAAGCCTCCCCGCAAAACACTAGCACTTTACTGCATCCCAAAGTTGTACCATGCCACGGACGAATTAGGGAGCACCAACAAGACCAATAGACAATCAGCGTTCTGCGACAGCCGACATCAACGTTACGATAAGCTTCTAGATGCGGTTATCCTGCTTTCTTTTCAAACGTAAGACTGAATTATGTAGTTTTTTGAGTGTCAATAATAGTTTATGCTTTGGATGTAAGATTAACTATAATCACCACAGATTTAGTTGTATTAAGGTTTCTGCGGCAATAGATTTTTGTGAACGCAATCCAAATATGTATCATCGTGCTCAAGGCTGGTCAAGAAACACGACTGTTGTCAGGGACCACTTTAAGTGTAACGGTAAAATTCTTTTGCTTTTGAACAACCGATCAACGAATAAGATTGTTGAATTTGATAGAACTTGAACTTTAGAAATCTGGGTCGATTCTTCAGTAAGTCTCCTGATACGAAGCAGTAGGAGAGAGTCGGATAGCTCCGAACAGCGGGTACCCCCGACCACCAACTAGTTCAGTTATCTTATGGTAGATGAAAATGCTGCAGATCAGTAAATTGGTGCTCTATCATGTGCTGAGCAGCCTCCTAACTGCCGAGAACTGTCTTAATAGTGATCACGTTCGTAATTTTTGTGCTCATTGTCAAATCACACCACGTCGAAGATAATTTCCACGATTGGCTGGTGAAGAGAAGAGGTCAGCAGAATTAAGGTTTTGTATTATTAAAAGGTAGGTTATGATGTCTCAAAAACGAGAGTACAACTTTACGTTGAATAAGTAGGTGATTGTTTTATTGTCGAATATTTCCATAAACAGTAAAAATCGAGTAGCTTGCATCACTATTGTCGGGTCGTACGAATCAGAGAAAAAGAAGCAGCTAAAATATATGCTATTTTACGGAGTTCTTCAAAAGATGAGCTGTAAAAAACCAAAAGAGGAGAAGAGGCCAATGCGTATGAGTGCACATTTTACCAGAACTCGAAAGGGAATTAGTGAGTCACGTGAAGGATCTGGATAAACTTAGCCCTACAACTAGTGGAGAGTCTTGAAAGTTAGGTTTGGATTCGGGGAACTTGAATATTTAACGCTGGCGAGGCAGGGGTCACGTGCGTTCATACGAATATTTAAGTGATATTGGCCAAGGGAAAACGGCAAGTTGGAAAATTAACATTTGAAGAAAGAGTTCGCACTGTAACGGTAATCTTCTGTATGAGTGTCATCGGAAATTTCGTCCCTCCTCTCTTCTTCTCTTCTCGCAATAGGACGATTCAACGACTTATGATGAACATCCCAGATTGAAGTGTAGGGATCGTTCGGTCTAAAGTCTGGATGGATAGGAATATTTTTCTTCATTGGCTCGAGAACGTTATGGAACGTGTGCATCCTACAAAACAAGACCCTGTGATACTGGTAGTAGATGGCCATTGCAGTCACAAAGTCACTTATTTCGTACGCATGAAAGCATTATGTACGCATGGTAAGTTTTCCATCTCATACAACCCATAAATTGCAGCCAGTTCATCGAACTGTGATAAAACCATTCAGTGTTGCATATATGCGAATGCCTGTGCTTTGTAGATTGGAAAGAATCATGGATTGAAAAGTTCCAACTATGACATCGCAGAGCTCGTAAATATAGCTTATTCAAAAGTTTGTTGATTAGATTTAGTAATCTGGGGATTTCAAGCAACAGTTATACACCCATTTGACCTAGAATTTTCCCTGACACTATTTTTGCAACTTCTGCAGTCACTGAAATACCACAGTCTGCTGATTCGAACAACGCTTGTAATTCAGAAGCACCCGTCTCTACAGATACTGCTCTCGCTAATGTTACTAATGGACCAACAGTGCGATGCTTCGAGAAATAGTCGGCATGATATTCAAGAAATCGCACCTCTACCAGATAGTGGTCAACATAAATTGTTAAGACGTGAGAGATGAAGTGAAAAAAGTGCGATCCTAACATTAGACTTTTATAATATCGAGTTGGTAAATAAATATCGGAATAAAAACATCTAAAATATTTTAAAAAAGCCGCCAAGTACCGTAATCATATTATAATGAAAAACTTTTCGTTAATCTTTCCTGTAAAATCAGTAAAAATGCCGGGCACAACCTTCATTAGTATAATATGGCTGTTTCTGGATATAAATCTTCTACATTACTGACACACGGTAACGGACACATAGACACGGTCTTTCATTTACGGTACAAGAACCTACAACTACTGCCCGCACACCTAAGGATTCCCAAAATAGCATTTAATAACTTAAAATTGATTCATCTAAGTCAGGTTCCAAATTTAAACATTACTAGCCAGAATTGCAAATAGTACATTACGATGTGCGGGATGACCTACGTGCGCACGAGTATCATATACTATTTTTCCTATTAAGTTGCGCAAAGTTCGACCACTACAATTATTTCGAATAGTTGAAACGTATAGAACGGTGGCGTTGGGGCGCCGCGACGGGGGGGTTCGGAGGGGCGAAGCCCCCCCGCCCAAAAAAAAAACAAATTATACAACTATTATAAATTTATTAAATTAAGAAAAATCTGATTTACTTATTATTTTCAATTATTATTAATATTTATCGTAACGTGACAATTTACAAAATGAAATGGTATATTTTTTAATGACTCTGATGCATTTGATATCAAAGTATCTCTCGCACGTGTTAATGCGAAGAGAGTGCTGCAGAGATGGCGCGCGCGTATATACCTTGGAATCGCTCGTATACTCTTATACTGTGACGTTGCACCTAGAGTGCAAGTCACAACAAACCCCAAACCCGCGGGGAAGAGCCGAACGGGTGAGTCCCGTCCCGTCGGGAAACACCCGAAGTCAACCGAAGCCCACCGACGCTCGGCTCAACCAGCAGTACGACAGCACCTTACCTGCAGGATAGACGTGACTAGAGAAAGAACGAGGAAGAGAGAGAGAGAACGAGAGAGAAAGAGATAGAGAACGACAAGGCCGAGGAGACCAGGAACACAGACACCACACTCGACACCGTTACACATACACGCCGACGACACCAGGTTAGCCTGCAATCTACCGCCGATCTGCATCTCCCCCCCCCCCCCCCCCGCAATACCTACCCTTTCTACCTCACACTCCCCCCGCAATACCAACCCTTTCTACCTCACACTCCCCGTCACCCTACACCACCTCCCCCCGCAATACCGACCCTTTCTACCTCACACTCCCCGTCACCCTACACCCCCCCCCCCGCGCGCGTACCAGTAAGTTAGAATTAAGTCACGCTAAGGGCTGAGGCGTGATCAGCCACCGTTATTGTCTACAACCCCACTGTAATAATCTTTTGTAGTTTTAAGTCGACTCCCCCCCCGATCGCAACTCATGTACGCTCCCCACACAAATACAGACACAAAGTTTTACCTACTCGATCAGTCTCGACTTCCTCACCCCGTCTCTAATTGTTCCTCCCTTCCACCTAATTAGTGCGGACTCAAAACCCGTCACAATACATTCCCGCACGCTCAGCTACATCCCCGTTCGCTCGGTTGCATTCCCGCACGCTCTTGTCAACGTGTGGAAAAGTGGTACTTTGCGAACGCAAATGCATGCGCAAAATCGAACTTTCGCATGATAATAGGAAAACTTAATAACCTAATTTAGACACAAAACAGCAGACTCACACAATATAAGAAATATAGTCGTACAAAATAGCTAGTTAACCTCAGTGACGTCAATACTCCGAATAAGGTAGCGGACATCTTACAATTAAGACCAAAGTTTGGTTGTCCTTATGAAAACAAAAAACAATTCCGGTTAATAGACTGGTTGCACATCTAGAATCAAATAGCTTATGCTATCCTCTAGAAAATAGAAATCAAGCGCACCCAGAAGTTATCAATGGAATTAACAATTTTAAAAATAAACAGGATATGGACGTCCGAAAATCAATAAAGAAGATTTCCCAATGCGCATAATAGTGTCCTTCATTAACACTCCTACGTACCATCTTGCTAGATTATTATATTCATGGATTTCTAATAATATTACACCACCTCTCTTACGTACTAATGACAGCTTCAGTTTCGTAGAAGCTATTAAAAATTTAAGGTTACCAAACAACTATGTTTTAATTTCACTAGATGTCATTTCACTCTTCACTAACATTGCTCATGAATTGGTGTTAGCGGTCATAGATAAACGATGGCTTCACTTACAACTACATGTGCCAATATCATTAACTGAATTGACGTAAGCTCTGAAAATTTGTTTCAAAGCGGCTTTATTCAAATTTAATGACACGAGCTACGCACAGTGTTTTGGTTTACCAATGAGTTCTTCGCTCTCACCTGTACTTTCCGATATCGTCATAGACGATCTAAAACAAAATTGTTAAACCAGCTTGATTTCGATCGTCCATTCTAATATTAATACGTTGATGACATCTTTACAGCAGTTCCTCTAAGTAAAGTTGAGTCAACCCGAGTTGCTTTTAACAAGTTCCACCACAGATTAAAATTTACCACTGAAGTAGCTTCTGAAGGAAAAAAAAACTTCCTTGATATTCTTGTTATCAAGTATAACTTTGATCAGAAAACGGATTCGTACCACAAAAAGACATGGTCGCAACGCTATCTAAACTTTCAATTCTATTAACCTAAGTCTTATAAAATAGGAACTTGTGACGGCTTAGTAGAGAGCCGTGGTAAGAGTCAGTCGGTCAACCCGCGTTCCAGGGATAAGACGTGTAAGCTTGGTGACGCAACATAGTCCGATTTAATGTATATCTTCGTTTATCCCTTCAAACAAGTATATTTTACGTTTACGATTAAAGCGACGAACCCTGTGAGGGAAGCATAAAGTATAAAGGAACCCGGGGCTGACTCAACAATGTAAAACGCCAAAGAAAGAAAGAAAGATAAGTTCCTGAGTATTTATTTCCTGAATTATAATTGGAATTAATCATGATGTAAAATGAAAGTGCGTAATAGGATAGGAATGTTACATTGGCGCCCGAACAATAGACGTGATAGAAAACTTAGGCATTCTATTTAGAAGAACCTTGATATAATTGTGGAATGTTAATTGTTTTATGTAGATTGGATTATTATATGTCACTAAATCAAAACACACCAATTACCAGGTTGAGGTCAGGAGTGATACCTAAGAGGCTATCCATAACAAACAGTACAGAAAAGGAAAAAAATAAAAGACAAAAGAGATCAGCGACCATGGAGAAGGAATTACAGGAGTTGAGGGCACAACTTCAAAACATGGCGGATTTACAAAGGCAGATTGAAGAGCTCAGAAGTAATCAAAACAAAGAGAAAGAGCTAAGTACTGAAGTTAGACAGTTAAGGTCAATCAGTGAACAACAAACTAGAGAATTAGAACAATTAAGAAATTTACCTGCAATAGATAATGGTAATTTGTTGGTGCCAAGATTGATGAGTAGTTTTCAACAAGTAAAAATTGATATTAAATTAGAATCTTTTTCCAACGAGGAACAATCAAATCCAGTTGAATTCATCGAAAATATGGAAAGTTATTTTGAGTTGAAAAATGTGTCTGAAGCGCATAAATTGATCGTTGTAAGAAGTGCATTGGAGTCGAGAGCAAAAATATGGATGGAAGTCAATTCATATTTAGTAAGAAATTACACAGATTTTAAACAGGCATTTTTAGGTGAATTTTATTCTATACCAATACAAGTAAAGGTGAAAAGCAAATGGAGTTTGCGTCGGTACAAGAATCAGGATGATAATTTGATAACGTATTTTATGGAACAATCAAAGCAAGCGAGATATTTTATCTCAAAATTAGAACAATTTGAAATTAATTACACTATAATACAACAAATGCCTTGGCGTGTCAGAGATGCACTTGCTGCGGTTGATTTTTCAGATACAAAAAGAGTTATACAAGCACTAAGTCATTTGGATTTAGGGCATGAAGAACGTGAGAAGGAAAAACGTAGAATGTTCAATCAAAATAGCCAAACGAACAACGTTAGAAACATGAGTTTACAAAATCACAATCTAGGGATCAGTTGTGGAGAATCAGGATACATGCGTCGCCAAACAAATTTTAGGGTACCAGATTTCAGACAACCACCTCCAAACCATAGTACTCTAAATCAAGGGTCTAATGCATTTCGCAATAACCAGCCAAATTTAAACTAGCTAGCAACGCGATGAAAAAAGGTCCAACATCGGGTTACCAATTTTATGATTATACTGAGGACCTCTCTTGGGATGTACTAAAGGGACCGGAAGATAAAAGAATAAATCTAACAAAATCGACCCATTATAGTCCGCACCTTTTAGCCTTCATTCCTGATCACAGAACTTCAGTATTGATTGATACAGGCAGTCAGGTAACGGGTATTTCAGAAAAATTGTACCTGCAACTAGGGAGTTCACACAGGTTAAATGAGATACCAGTAAGTAATGTAAAAATCTTATGCGCGATTGGAAGAAGAACTACGCCTGTAAAACGGCAAATTTCAATCGACGTTGTTATTGGGGATCAAGTAATTCGTACTGCATTTTTGGTTATCCCTAATTTGATTAATGATGTAATTTTCGGTAATGATTAGCTCATGTACAATAAAGTAATGATAGATTATAACAAGCGGTCTATTAGTATTAATAAAGTATTAGTCGATTCGTCTAAGGTTTCGTACGAATGTGATTCTGTGGACAAATTGCGATCTGTTACCGTGGATGACGATATGTACATAAGGATAGTACAATGTAATCGAAGTGAAATGGATTCAAAGCCAGATGTGAACATATGTGTAGAAAAAGATAAAATTGATGATCAGGAAGTAATGAGTGATAATAATGTGAAAGACAATATTGATATGTAGATAAAAAGTGCGCGAGAAGCATTATGTGATGATGTAACTTTGAACAAGAATGAAATTGATGATGATTTGAAATTGATGAATGTTGAAGATGAATGCAGTTATGTAGAAATCCATTATGATCCAATTGTTTTTAAAAAATCATTTGATAATGTACACAATATGAAATTGGCATGCCAGAAAGTAGATGAAAATCTAACAAAAAATGTGAAAAGCGCAATGAGAAAGCTAGAACAAGATAGCGATCACAATTTTTTCAAGGAAGCACAGACGATCGTGGCTAGCCTTACGAGATTAAACGACGAAGAGAAGAGATTACTGTTCACTTTGCTGATAAAACATCAAAATTTGTTTTCTGATACGGCCAGTTGTACCACCGTATATGAACATAAAATTAAACTTATTAGATCGTATCCAATACCACTGAAGTTGAGAGATGCTGTAGACATAGAGATCAAGAAAATGCTCGAAGCAGGAATAATAGAGAGATCAGTGAGTCCTTATTGCAATCCGGTAAGAGTAGTAACAAAACGAAATGGCCAAATAAGGATATGTTTCGATGCACGTTACCTTAACCAAATTATAGAATCCGATAATGAAATGCCCTCACCTATAGAAGAATTATTACGAAAATTCGATGGTGTAAATTATATGACCACGACCGATTTAACTCAAGGATATTGGCAGATACCACTAGAAAAGTCTTCAAGACAGTTCACAGCCTTTTTACACAATAGCAACCTGCATCAATTTCGAAGAGTACCATTTGGGTTAAAGACAGCCGGCAGTGGTTTCATTAGAGCTCTGAATATGACAATAGGTAATGATTTTGAGGAATTTTTAACTTGTTATGTTGACGACTTACTGATAGAGTCGTCTACCTTTGAACATCATATACACCATTTGAATCGAGTATTTGATCGTCTGAATCAATATAATTTTAAACTCAGATTAAGCAAATTACTTTTTTGCAAGGAGTCAGTACCTTTTCTTGGTTTTATTCTTTCATCGGCGGGGGTAAAACCAAATCCTGAAAAACTATCAGCCATATGTAATTTTCCACCACCAACAAATCGTACAACCTTGCAGCGATTTTTGGGTATTTGTAATTTTTATAGACAGTTCAGCCGAAAACACTCAAATTACGTTCAACCATTTAAAGAACTACTTGAAAAAGATAGTGCATGGAAATGGCAGGAAAGACATCAAATAGCGTTCAAAAATTTAAAGGAAAACTTTGTAAATTGCGTGACATTAAGACATTACAAGAAAAATGAGACGTTTAGAGTACAAACAGATGCGAGCGATGCAGGTATTAGTGGAATATTATACCAAATAGATGAAAAAGGGCATCAGTACATTATATCACTGGTGAGTCGTTGTTTATTGAAAGCGGAACTAAACTATTGTACTACAGAAAAAGAACTGTTGGCAATAGTATATGCAGTGAGCAAATTCCGAATTTATTTGTATGGAAGTCATTTTCAAATTATAACTGACCATCAAGCACTAACATTTCTACAAACTACACCTTTTCTGAAGTCACGTCTAATGAGATGGAGTTTATTATTACAGCAATACGCTCTTGACATAAAACATTGCAAGGGAATAGATAATTTAGTAACTGATTTTTTCAGTAGAAATCATGAGGACCAACAAAATAACGTAAAATCAAATAAATTACTGGTGTCATGTTTAAGGGGGTATTCTAGTGTAGAGGCATGAATTTGAGGTGTTTTTTGAAGTGCTATAAACAAAAAACAAAAAATATTTTTACCATCCATTTTTTTATCAGGCGTTTATTATTATTTCACGATTACAAAAAAAAAAAAACAAGTCAAAAAATACAAAATTGAAAGTGCTATGAGTTGTTGAAGTGGGGGGTACAAAAAAAATGGCGCACCAATGTTGTCACGATTGCAAGCATTTTCAAAATCAGAAAAAAAGATTATCAATCTACATAAATGCAGCTATCGTACTAACTAAAAAAAAGTCGAAAAAAAATTTTTTTTTGCCAAATTACGTCTGTCCGAAAAAATAATACGTTTTTTTTGACTTTTTTGGACGTTTCTGAATTTTTTAAAAATAGTAAAAATTATTATTTCGTTATAATAATAGTTCGTGCGATAGAGACATGTATTGAGAAGATTCTCACCAAATTTCAAGTAAATCGGTTCAATAGAACTTAAGAAATCATGTCAACCGTTTTGAAAAATGTAGTTTTGAGAAAAACGCGTTTAAAGTTTCGAGTAAAATTCGTTCCAGCCGAGTCAGTATTGAAGACGTGTCACTAAAATAGCTATATCTCTGAAAATAATTGAAATTTTGACTTGTCCTTTTAAGGACACATTCTTGAAAGGTTAAGCTTTGAAAATATAAAAAAAAAAAATCGATTTTTTCAAATTTCTACACCAGAATACCCCCTTAAGTAATCAAATTGGCATTGACCCAGAGAATATTACCAGTGAGTATGTTATCGCACCTATAGCAGTGGATGGGACATATAAGAAAGAAATGAAACAATTAGGACAACTGCAATATCAAGATGGCAGATTAAAGTTAATAATTGAATTAATAAGAAGTAAAGGAGACAACGCCCAGTTCAAATTATTTCATGACATACTATTTTCCGTAAGCAGAACAAGTAACCGGTGGACTATCGAAGTACCAGAAAAATTGGAATTATTAATAACCAGTACGATTCACGAGAAGTTAGGCCATGCAGGAACATACAAAACTATACAATATATTTGAACCCTTTTTAATTGGCCAAAGATGAGAAGGTGCATAAAGAAATATATTAGGGAATGTGATGTATCTCAGCGTATTAAACCAATATCATATAGTATGGAAGGAGAGTATAAATTAGTTTATGCAGAAAAACCAAATGAATTAGTGACAATAGATTTTTATGGACCCCTGCCACGATCTGTAGGAGGCGTACAGTACTTATTAGTTGCCATCGACGCATTTTCAAAGTATGTCACTTTGTATCCATTGAAGAAAGCTACAACGCAAGCTAGTTTCAATAAAATCTTAGATCATTATGTCATCAATGTTGGAAAACCTAAAGCAATTTTGTCCGATTATGGAACACAATTTACAGCTAATAAATGGAAAGTTAATTTAGATAAAGAGGGAGTTCAAGTAAAGTTTTCTTCAATTCGTCATCCTCAATCGAATCCAACTGAACGTGTTATAAGGGAAATAGGAAGATTATTTAGAACATTTTGCTCTAGTCAACACACAGCATGAGCAAACACGTCAAGACAATTGAAAGGTTATTGAATATTACAACACATCTTTCACACCATACGAACTGCAATTTAATAAGAAACCTCATGATGAAATTCAAGACTTAGTTAAATTCCCAACCACAGTGGATACAACCATGGAAACGAAAATAGCTTTAGCAAAAAAACCAAATCCGTAAGAATTTTGAGCGATGCAAGCGCAATCAGAGAGGAATTTCAACCGTGAAGTTGAGTTTAGGAGACCTGGTTTCATTGAAAGTTCCTTATCCATCTTCCGCTATTGATAAAGTGACTCATAAATTCTTTGAACTCTATCAAGGACCCTACCAAATAGAGCGGGTTATAAATGAAAATGCTTATAGATTGATAGATATAAAGCAAAATAACAAAATCATAGGAATATATAACCATTGTAGTTTAAAAAAATACCATCAATCTACCCACTAATGAATTATCATAATGATGACAAAAGCCATAATAAAATTTAAAATGTTAAATACTGTAATTCCATCTGCCATAAAGTGATCTTTTGATTAACATAAATACATGACTAGAATAAGGTGTGACGAATGGTATGAAATATTGACAGCAACAATTTTGTGAAGATTAGTGTATCGACGGGGGTATCAAGTGCCCAAAATTAAGTATTAAAAAAAAAAAAAACAGTTGTAAGGATTGGATGATTACAAATGAAATATGAGTAAATGAATTAATTTTAGAACTATGTCAATAGTGATTTTGGATTTGGGTAATTATTAAATAAGTTATCTGTATCAAAATCAAAGAGGGGCAATGTGACGGCTTAGTAGAAGCCGTGGTAAGAGTCAGTCGGTCACCCCCCGTTCCAGGGATAAGACGTGTAAGCTTGGTGACGCAACATAGTCCGATTTAATGTATATCTTCGTTTATCCCTTCAAACAAGTATATTTTACGTTTATGATTAAAGCGATGAACCCTGTGAGGGAAGCATAAAGTATAAAGGAACCCGGGGCCGACTCAACAACGTAAAACGCCAAAGAAAAAAAGAAAGATAAGTTCCTGAGTATTTATTTCCTGAATTATAATTGGAATTAATCATGATGTAAAATGATAGTGCGTAATAGGATAGGAATATTACAAACTATAGGTAATCTAGTTGAACGAGCCATCAGACTATCCATTACTGAGTTTTACCGTAAAAATCTTGAACTCATGCACCAAATATTACTGCCGAATGACTACCAATTCTTGCTCATAAAGCACATAAAGCTCAAATATAATTAAATCATAAATAGTGGTCACAATAGTAACTGTATAACTAACGTTTTTGATAATCGTGAACAATTTGTTAATTTGCCATACATAGCAGGATTATTTGAGCCACTAAATCGAATATTCAGAAAATATAATGTCCAATTTGTACGCACGAACAATAATAATTTAAGCTTTCTATTTGCAAGAAACTTTCAGACTAGTCCTTTGCTTCGTGGCACGAACTTCGTGGTAGTCTTAGACAACTCAAATTATTTCTGATCAGTAAATGTTCGGTGATTTCTAGAAAATTGAACGCATAATTTTCATATAATCAGTGGTGCAGCAGATAAGAATTTTAACATGGATAAAAAAAGTTTGAGCAGTGCGGCA
Source organism: Neodiprion virginianus (assembly GCF_021901495.1). Classification (NCBI taxonomy): domain Eukaryota; kingdom Metazoa; phylum Arthropoda; class Insecta; order Hymenoptera; family Diprionidae; genus Neodiprion; species Neodiprion virginianus. Next base: position 19,864,900 of record NC_060878.1, on the reverse strand, counting down.
AAAAGAAAAAGAAAGAGATTCAGAAAAACTTTCAAAGATAAATTTATCGAAGACACTTAAATTGACGACGTTTTTCGCAAGCAAAAGTGCGGTTACGTCGGATGATATGTTAAGTGTGTCGCCTACGCCATCGGTAGCAGATGGAACGATAACAAGTACGATTACAATGTTTTCGATATTACCGAAATATAGCGAATTGAAAACGATGGCAAGCCCTGACGCTCTTACTTGTGACGAGGCTACCATAAGTCTCGGAAGTTTAGTTCTTTAAGAACATTCAAGTGAAATAGCTCATTATCCGGCAGCAATCACAGGGGATATGAGAAGATTTGTTCTCGATGACGGCTCTTGCAGACCGAGAGGTCCGTTTCCAAAGAATGAAAAAAACCGTTCTTTTTCGAATTCATATTACACTACGGTGAACAAATCAGGTCTTGAAATGGAACGGTCTTGGCTGTGCTATTCTCCAAAGTTAGATAAGGTTTACTGTGAACCTTGTTGGTTATTTTCGCGAACGCCTAACAAATCGAAATGGACGCAGGGAACGGATGTTGGCAGAATTGACCGCAGAAAATCAAAGGTCATGAAGAAAACTCGTCACACACGGAAGCTTGTTACGCCAAAAAAATTTGCCTGTCGAACAAAAGTCTCGATCAAAATCTACAAGACCAGATCAGGAAAGAACACAGCTTCTGGCGTAAAGTTTTGCAGCGTATCATAAAAATAACCCTGAAACTAGCCAAGAATGCAGTGGCGTTCAGGGGACATTGCGAAAATCTCAACGAAACGTATAATGGGAACTTCCTATCTGACGTCAAATTATTGGTAGAATACGATGATACTTTACGTCAGGTACTTAGTTTGCCAGCTATATCGACAAAATATCTCAGTCCTCAAATTTAGAAGGAAGTAATACAGTGTTTCATCTGAAACGAGAAATACTCGAAGAAATAAAAGCAGCTCCGTTTTTCTCAATTATCGCGGGCACGACTCAAGATATTTCGAAAACAGATCATCTCAGCATCCCTTTCCGTTACGTGAGTATATTGACTGATGAAAAGCCGAGAAAACTCGAAATCAAAGCAACGTTTCTAGAATTTATTCATTTGAGTGGTCAATCTGTTGCTGACAATACGTCCACTGCCTGCAATATATTAAACAAAAATGGCTTGGGTCTCACGAAGTGTCGAGGACAAAGATACGATGGCACGAGCGTAATCAGCGGTGCCTATTTCGGGGTACAGGCTCATATACAGAAAATTGAATCAAAGGCGTCATACGTCCACTGTGCTGCTCACAACCTTAACTTGGTAGTGAATGATGCAGTTAACGGCATCGAAAAGATAGCGAAACACTTCGCAGTGCTCCAAAGTATCTACGTATTTTTTGGACACATCATCAATCGTTGGGATCTGCTGTCTTCGTTCACAGGTGAATCGGTCGTCACTCTCAAAACACTCAACCCAACGCGATGGTCTGGCCGTTTACAGTCATTGATAGATATAAAACAAAGCTACTCGGATGTTTTGAAGGCGCTGAACAGAATCAATTCAGAGAGTAACAAGGATTAAAAATCGGAAGCTGCAAGAATAAAACACAATATGGAGAACTTTGAGTTCGTTGTGATTACGGTGCTTCTAGAAAAGACTCTCTCAGTAATTTATGCTGCATCCATGCAATTGCAACGCAAAGATTTGGACATTGGTTAAGCAACGGCATAGATCGAGGCTTCTCACTGTACAGCAAAAGAGCTCCGAAACCAATTCGAAAGGACAATAGCCGAAGCGGAATTAATCGCTCAGAAATGGGGCACTGTAACAGAGTTCTAAAATTTGAGAACTCGTATTCATCGAAAGTTTCATCACGAGCTCGCGGAGGATTACTAGTTTGCCGATGCCAAAGCGAGTTTTAGGGTAAACGTTTTTTACAGAGTGCTTGATATCATCACCAGTCAGCTTAAAAACAGATTCAAGGGATTGAAAAAAGTAGCCGAACTGTTTTCGTTCCTAACACCCACGAGATTGCTTTCCGCGACCGATGAAGAAACGAAAACAAATGCTCTGAAGGTGCAAGCAGAATATCCGACCGACTTATCGGATGCATTGCCACTTCAGCTTCTACTTTGTATTAAAACATTACGACTGGAAATTGAGAAGATAAACACTATCAGAGAATTGGCCCAACTTGTAATCATTAAATTCTACGATATGAGTTCCAGTTTCTCTGAAGTCTACTCCTTGTTGCTTCTCTTCTTGACGATTCCTGTCACCGTTGCATCTGCGGAACGCTCGTTTTCAAAACTCAAGATAATAAAGAAGTATCTTCGAAATTCTATGGGACAAGAGCGCCTATCGCATTTAGCATTACTGAGCATTGAGGCAGAAAGAGCAGAAAAGATGGATGTCTGGAAATTCGTTGATGACTTCGCGAGCGCTAAATCTCGAAAGAAAACCTTATGAAAAGTGCCACGCAATTTTATACTATGTATTGACGTGTTTGTATTCAATATCAACTTAATGTTTTTTTTTCACCACAGGCTCTATATTGTTTTAAGTATAAACTGTAATTCAAGATTAAAGATTAATTGCAGTTTTAGTTTTGATTCGTTTATGATGAAATCCAGCTTTCAGATGTCTACTACCGATTTGTTGTCCGAAAGTCGACGATCGACGATTGTTTCCATAGGCAAGGGGGGGGAGGGGGTCCCATCAATTTGTTTTGCATTGGGGCCCGTAAAGTCTAGTTACGCCACTGCTGGTGGTATGAGCAGAGAAGTATAAAGATGCGACTATTCCAACATCTCGCTACCATCTATGGAAAACCTATTGGACATCTACTCCGCCAATACAGCACTACAAAAACACATCTTGTCACACTGAAAAATCAAAGGATTTTCTTACTTTGATGTCGTGTTCAAAATCAAGCTTAAGGGGAGATATACACCTAGAAAATTGAAAAAATCGATTTTTTTTTTTCACATTTTCTGAAAGTTTAAGGTCCTTAGAATATTTGGTGAAAATCGCAAATTAATTCTTCGAAAAATAAGGCAGTTATAATCGAGAACTGGAAACGTTAGATTTCTTTTGTGATAGAATTGTACAGTGCTCCACCCCTAAGAAGGTCGAATTCGTCGTCGGCAACAAGCTTTAGATGCAATGAGAACCGTCGACTGTAGAAGACCTGCACTATGGGCCTGGTATTGATGATTCCATGTAAGTTTAAAATTTCATGATTTTTCAATTCCTAAAATTTCAAACGTGTTTTTCTCAAAACTACGTTTTTCAAAGCGGTACCCAAAATTTCTCAAAAACCAATGTACCGATTGCTTTGAAATTTTTTGTGGTCATTCTACGTAATATTACCTAGTATTTGTCATAGGATTTTTTTTTTTCGTTACTTACTCTTCATTTTATAGCCAAAGTAATTACACGTTTAAGGCCCGAAAATCGTTACCTATATTCAAATGGCCGCCATTTTGTTAAAAACCAATAATTTTGAAATCGGCTATGACAAGTACTAGATTATAGTATCTTATTTAATAATCTTTTTTTTTTTTTTCAGATGATTTTTGAAGATACGTCAGTGGGTACCGTGTGCGCCGATTTTTTCAAGGACCTCCAAGAATCCTACGATATCCTTGTATCTTTTTGATATTTGTACATAAAAAAAATTTGACATATATTTGAATGTATGTACTTTTAGATAATGAAAACTCTGATCTAAAATAAATGATTACTTTTCTTTGAAACATTTTTAAAATAGAACCTTTTTTTACGGCTTCTAGGTGTATATCTCCCCTTAACTCTCACGTGCCGTTACAGAAACCCAAACACTCGTAGATTCTTTCAATCACACTCTTTGTGCACACACACTCAAGTTCGCTCAACTCTTTCAAGTCAGTCACACTTTGGCTCTCAGCCTATACACACTAGGGTGTTTCAAAAAAAGACGAATTTTTTTTTTTTCTTATGGTGTCCAAAAATTGATAGTATATCTAAAAACAAAAATTTTGGCGCCAATATGAGCTCTTAATATCAATAAGAAGGTTTGCCTCTATCTAATTCTTTATTTTCCATTTAAATAACACGGGAAATTTTTTTTTTTCATTTTTGAATTTTTATTACTATGGAACGGTTCATTGTAACAACAATCTGAAAAAAGAGATTTGTAGAAAATTTCACGCTCTACAAAAAACGTCTGAAGATCAAAGTTCCTCAGATCAACCGTTTCAAAGATATCAGCGATCAAAAATAACACTAATCAAAAATTTCAAATATTTTCCAATAAAAGTACAAAAAAATATCATATGCCGTATTTATATTATTTTTTATGTAAAATTACTCTAATTCTGTTAACCTGCGACTGTAAACTTTTTCTTTTGCTAATTACTTTAATACTTAATTCACAAAAAGCACAAATACATAAATATAAAGGTTAAAAATGTCACATAAATGATTTTTGGTCATTTTGATCATGCGTGAGGACGATTTTGATTGTCGCGAGACACGCATTCAACTATTCGATACTTTGCCGAAACAACCTCATTCGTCAAATGAAAACTGAGTTGTCAATTTAACCAATGTGTTGTGACGATATTACACGATTTTAAAAGTTCCGGTGAAACTTTGCGTCACACAGCCACCTATATTTGGGTGTCAGGCGGGAGAAACAACTGAGAATGTGAACACTTCACGAGAAGACACCAAGCCGACAGATCTGTAATTTTCCGTAGAAATCACCTAATCATTGTGAGGAACCATACGGGAGGAATAAAAACGTCTTTTCGTTATAGCTATAAGTATGTATTTCAGTGGTCGAGGCGATTCATTAACGCTCGGCGCTTTCGCAATACACAAGCCTCGAGACCCAAGGTCCGACTAACTAAATCTCGTTCGCACATCCCACTTCGCACATCGCACATCGACACACTCATAAATGCTACTTCATCGTGTCGCTCACGTGACGCCTTGTGGCTATCACACATTGTTAATATCATTTCATTAAGTTTAACACATCGTCATCACTATTAGATCTTCTTATTGTATAACAACGAGTGTTTGGAATAAAGAGAAAACGAAGTCACGCAGTCGACGTCATCATAAATTTTAAAACCCTTCGCATCACTGAGTTAGCACGTACACGACATTAAAAAATGTGGTTGTCCTCGTCTTAAAATTTTAAATAACACCTGGTTGATCATACCACGGAGCTGCTGCTAAAAATAAAATAAAGGGCTGAGTGATTTTTAATTTATTTACGATTTTTAAACTATTCTCGTTATTATCAAAGACAATTTTACATTCGGACGCGTGTTAATTCCTGCAATCTACTAAATTTTAATTATGATTATGTGATACTTGATTAACTATAACAATATTCCACGGCGTATTTTACCTTATTTATGATTGTGTGCATGAATGTATGAATGTGTAATTTTAATGGTAATTACATACATGATTCAATGCGCATATATCTTATAATGTGGCGTTTTAGATCCGCCGTCACAAGGGCACACGATTTGAAGGAAATCTCCAGAAAACGCATCCCTGGCGGGATTCTCCAACCAAACTCGATACAAAATAAGCAATAACTACTATTAACTAATTCTTTGAATAAGAAGTTTCTTTTCTTCAAGCACTGTGTATATGGAGGACTATAATGTGTAGATGTTCTGTTTACCCTATTGAATCCTTGCTTCCGATGAGAAGCCACGTAAGACAAGCAAAACCGTCTACTGAATGATATGCGGATGTGCAAATCATTTTTTTTTTTACGAGAAGAATATTCTTGAAAGAATGTAAATTCGAAAAATTAACGACGGAGCCAGGAATCCAACCTTGCGTCTAGAGATGCTTGACCGGAGCCTTACTCGACTAGACCACCTAGCCGCCCTGACTCTGTTGTCGTTAATTTCTCTCATCACCAGTGATTTCGAATTGGTTTTCCTGTGCCTGGTTTATGTGTGAATAAGAAGTTTCTTCTCTTCAAGCACTGTGTATATGGAGGGCTGTAATGTGTAGGTGTTGTATTTACCCTTTTGAATCCTTGCTTCCGATGAGAAGCCACGTAAGACAAGCAAAGCCGTCTAATGAATGATATGGGGATGTACAAATCATTTTTGTTACGAGAAGAATATTAGACTGGCTCCGTCGTTAATTTTTCGAAATCACCAATTTTTCCGAATTCACATTCTTTCAACATTAACTAATTCTTTCTTTGTAAATTCTGTATTTCGCGCTCCGGCGCAAGCTAACAAGGTACACAGACGACGACGATACCGATCACCGAGGGATCAACAGCTATCGATAACTACCGTTTCCAGCTCTTGATGACTTCGTCTACCAACGGTCCGATAAGACTACACTGGCTACCTTAGTGTGCTTCTGAAACACCTGGGCTAGGCTCCATCCGAACCTCTCGTATCACCTCGATTGCCGCCGTACAGGGACATAAAAGTCCTCCCTACAGCCGAGGGACCAACTTCTTAAGAAGAAAACAGCTACCCGCTTTCCCGGATGCCGTCGGGATGGCATACAGGGCGGACCATAACCTGCCATCTTCCGACTTACCGGCCTGGTGCCGGACCAACCCCTAAAGTACTACATCTAGTTTGGTGAAGCCCTCGTTTTGAGGATCGACGCACTCTTCCCATCAGTAAGGACTATAATCATGTGAGTCATGGTCCTCGGCATACAGTTGCATTCAGCCGTCGCGTCGTGTGACTGCATGGTTTCAGTAAATTAATACATTCCGTGTCTGAGCGACCTCGTAACTGCTGAATAAGTAATTCTTTCGTATTTGTGAATTTCTCTGATTATCTGTAAATTTCTATTAGTCTGCTTCTGTAAAATTCTACTGTAGGTATCTTGAGCTATTTTGCTTTGCTTTGTTTTTAATTTTCTGTGTTAGTGCTTATGATATTTTATTCCTTGTATCGCCTAAATCGAGTTCCTTGGAGTATATCCGAATGAAGTTAGAATAGAAGTGTTTATAACTACATATCTAAAACGATTAAAACAGAAAAACCGAATATCAATAATACTTTTGCTTTGATTTTATGATTTAACTGGAGCCACAAAAAAATTACCTCCAGTTACAAAAAAAAAAAAGAAACTAAGCCTATAATATCTGCGAAATCTCCAAGTTTCATTGAAATAAATTTCAGTGGTACATGTGATAAACAGATAAGTGGATTAGAAAATTGTCAAAATGAAGTACCTATTCACCAATTTTCACTTCTACAGGAGCAAGAAGTTACTCGTGATCTTAATTTGTCAGCTTGCAGCCTGCCGCAACGAAGAAAGTTGCATTGATCGAGTCATTGTAACAGTAATCAGTGGATTAAAATGAGAAATTCAAGATATCACTAAAGAGTTACGTGAACTCAAAGGGATAATTCAGAAATCCGCTCTTGCACAAAACACTTTCGGTGCAAACCTCCAAAGTTTTGCTTCGGAATTCTTTACCCTTTGCTTTTCTAACACACAAGCTTTGCTCAAGATTTATATTTTGTGACTTCAGAATTTTCATTTTAATTCCTAACCGCATTGAAATGAACTTTTCCGCAGTACTTTGAATTTTTTTTTTCAAAACATATGCGTGCTATATAAATGTCATTTAAAAAGTTTCATTTCGCACATAATTTTATTATTTTCATACTGATTTTATGTACATATTATGTATAAGTTATGTACTTAGTAGTAAGTATTTTGATCTGACCATTTTTTTTTATTTCGTAGGTAAGGTATTGCTGCAGGTACTTACACTTCTCGCAAAAATTAAGGGAACAATAAAATTTTCGAAATTTTTTGGTGATTTTCAACAGGCTGTATTTCAGTGAAAAATGGTCGTACAAGAAATTAAAAAAAAACAAAGCTTTTGAGGCTTGAAGACTCTAGTTTTTGAATTTTTTGGTTAAAAATTTTTCGAAGCACTATTAGCCATGCAATCCTTGGATAAAGCACGAAGAAAAAATTTTCAAAATTTTTTACATATTTTTTTTCGCTCTACGGGCATGGAAAAATTTTTCCGAGCTAAACCAATGCATAGGTCGCATAGCCTGTTTGAATGCCAAAGGATCCTTTTTCACTCAACTGCCGACATCTCTGGAGCTACTGGTCGCACAGCGAGCCGAAGGGCAGTTTCTTTTTCTGCAGAAAATTTCCTACAAAAATCTGTCAAGGTTGATGTCAAAAAAAAATTTTTTCCACCTGTAGCGTTAACGTGAAAAAAGAGCAAAAAAATGCCATTTTGCCTTTTTTTGGATAATCGACTGTATCTTCGTCAATATTGGGGCGAAAGCTTAGGTTAGAAGAAAATTTTACAGCCTAATGTACCCCAAAGATCCCCCTAAATCGGTAGATCGATCGGTTCAGCGGTTTTCCTGGACCGATTGATTGAGATTTTGAAAAAATTAAGGGAACAAGGTTTTTGTTTCTTAAGGAATTTTTGGATAATAGACTGTATCTTCGTCAATATTGGGGGGAAAGCTTAGGTGAGAAGAAAATTTTACAGCCTAATGTACCCCAAAGGTCCCCCTTAATCGGTAGATCGATCGGTTTAGCGGTTTTCCTGGACCGATTGATTGAAATTTTGAAAAAATCAAGGGAACAAGGTTTTTGTTTCTTAAGGGACCTTGTTCTCTTGATTTTGAAAAAATCAAGGGAACAAGGTTTTTGTTTCTTAAGGGACCTTGTTCTCTTAATTTTTTCAAAATTTCAATCAATCGGTCCAGGAAAACCGCTGAACCGATCGATCTACCGATTTAGGGGGACCTTTGGGGTACATTAGGCTGTAAAATTTTCTTCTAACCTAAGCTTTCCCCCCAATATTGACGAAGATACAGTCGATTATCCAAAAAAAGGCAAAATGGCATTTTTTTGCTCTTTTTTCACGTTAACGCTACAGGTGGAAAAAATTTTTTTTTGACATCAACCTTGACAGATTTTTGTAGGAAATTTTCTGCAGAGAAAGAAACTGCCCTTCGGCTCGCTGTGCGACCAGTAGCTCCAGAGATGTCGGCAGTTGAGTGAAAAAGGATCCTTTGGCATTCAAACAGGCTATGCGACCTATGCATTGGTTTAGCTCGGAAAAATTTTTCCATGCCCGTAGAGCGAAAAAAAATATGTAAAAAATTTTGAAAATTTTTTCTTCGTGCTTTATCCAAGGATTGCATGGCTAATAGTGCTTCGAAAAATTTTTAACCAAAAAATTCAAAAACTAGAGTCTTCAAGCTTCAAAAGCTTTGTTTTTTTTTAATTTCTTGTACGACCATTTTTCACTGAAATACAGCCTGTTGAAAATCACCAAAAAATTTCGAAAATTTTATTGTTCCCTTAATTTTTGCGAGAAGTGTATTTGAATGTACATTGTCAATTTGGTGATTTCTAAGTTGCAAACTGAATTTTTGTTGGTAGTTTCCACTGCAATGTACTTAGCGCAAGGTTTCTGCACCAGAGGTGCTTTTCGGGGATCTTGCTACTCTTCGTAGACATTGATAACTTCAAAATACGGAGAATCATTTTAAAACCAAATCATGGTTATTCTAGGATGACTTTATCGTAGCATTCCGTTTGTTCGCAGGCACTATAACTAAACGTGGGTTTTACAACAATACTAACTATGCGTCTGGCCTCATCAAAAGCTCCGTAATGGATTAAACGAGTTTGAACAAATGCAATAATTAAGACAAATTTGTATATTTTTACTTAATTTCGATAATAAAACAGATTTAAACAACAACTTTATCTTCTTTCATTATGTTTCGGCAAGGTAGCGACGTATAAGTTGAAACAAAAGTATCTCGCAATCACATACGTACTCACACTCGCGTGCAATGTTTACTTGTCCGTCCCTACTTCAAATCTACCCGCTTGCCCGTGTCGCGACTCAAAATAAATCTGCTTTGTATCTATGTCCTATTCTCTATATCGTTGCAAAATCATATCTGTATATCATCTAAGTGTATTCTCGCCTGTAAATCGTCGGTTATCGTTCTCTTCTCTCGCTATACACATCGCATCACCTGTGTATCTTTCTCAAACAAAAAATCTTTACTGAGCATCAATTATTATAAGCATCCCGCTTCGTCGCTATAGTCATCTATGAATAATTTGCGGATCCCACATCAACGATCCAGTATCTATTGTCATCTCTCCAAATATATTATGTTAGACGATTTGAATCAGTGCCCAAAAAATTTTTTTACCGCTGTGGCTGGACTTACGTTGTTTATATTGTATTATCAAGATAGTTCTTTTGAAGAAATTTATAAATTTGTACTTGAATCATATTGCTTTATGTTATTTTGCTTCTGTGTCTCTTAATAAATGAATTGTTCTCATACGAACGACCGAAACGAAAATGATGGTACAAGCTACAAGCAAAAGCATCTGCACCAGAATTAATATTTTCCAGTGAATTAAAAAAGTGTTTGAGTGGTATTGAAACTAACGTTGACAATGTATTTGAATTGCATTTTCTGATCTGATATCTTATTCTCCAGACTTGAATGTAATTAATCTAGGAGCTTCTTCGCAAGACAGTTTTGGCTGAGTATTCGATCTTTTAGATGAACTATACTTCATAGAACAAATTTGACTAACTCACAGAAAACGACTGCTCTAGCCTGATACCGATGGAACCGTTATCAGATATTTAAAAATGCTAGAGCTTTCGGAACACTAGTATCACATAATGATGTATTTAATATCGCACTATGAAGCTACCTAATTGCTACATTTACGAGTAACATCCGCGAAGCATCCGCCGCCGATTTTGATGAAACTTGGTAGGAGTGTTAAGTACGCTAAAATAAGAGATACGTATTTTTTTGTATTGGCTGAAGTTAATTTTAAGAGGGTATATCCCTCTGAAATGATATTTTTTATAATTCCCATGTACAATAGGGCCTAATTAGTCCAGTCAAATTATCGCTCAAAATGGGTTAAATAAATATTAAATTATGTAATTTGGGGATTGTTGGGATCGATAGGGGGGTGCATTCTGAGCATGAATTTTAATTTCCGGGGTTTTCCGAAGGTCAGCTGGACCCACCTCGCTAAAAACGCGTTTAACCCTAGAACGGTATCGCTATTTTGTTTCACCTATTCCGGGATCGCGGGGTGAAAAAACACCCCAATTTTCGAGGGCCCGTATCTCGGACCCAGTACGACTTTGAGGGTTCCATGAGGGCTCGTTATTTCGTCTTTTGATCAAGAATCAAGAGAAATAAATAGTTTTGGCCAACAGTTTGAAGGGTCCAGGAAAATCGACCAAGAAGGTCAAAAAAGTGAAAAGCCGTTTCTTTTTGCCGCGAGATTTAAACCGGTCTGGAGTGATTTTTCACCCCGCGTCCCCGTTCTACTGTTAATTCGATATCTCGAGAACGGTTAGTGTTAAGCAAAAAATTGTAGAGACCTTTTCTCTTCTAAATTAAATTTACTAACTTTTTTAAACGGAACTTTTTTTTAACATGAATATTTTTCAAATTATTACCTCCGAAAGACAAAAATTTTCCTTTTTTTCTCCCTATTTTTCATTTTTCGCCATTTCCTCCCCAACCGTTCACTTTTATGAAATTTTTGTAATCATCAAAGTTGTAGATCTTTCAATTACGAACAACTTTTGTCTGAAACTTTTCTCTCTACTACCTTCTCTAATCGCTTCGGAGTTATACCTTACTTTACCGAGCGAAATCCGCGTAAAAAAAACTAACCTATTGAATCTATGGTCTTAAAAGGAACTATTGACTGAGAAAAAAATTCTCTCCTTTGGAAAAATTTTTAGCTCAATTTTGCAAGGTATCGCTGGCAAATAGAAATTTCTCATTAAAATAACACGCTAAAAAAAAAATTTCTCAGCAAAAATGCTCCAACTTTTGAACCGTTTGAGATAAAAAAAATTTCAAGGCATATTCTTGTAGGGTGTTAAATTAAAAAAAAAAAAAATACCCCCGAGATGATTTTCTAGACTCGAAAATTTGCATACTTATGGGCGGTGAAAGTCGAAGAAAACCAGAAATATGCTGTTTCAGGGCTCTACGATTGAAAATATCCATACTAAATGAAAAAACTTGAACTAAAATGAACTAAGGTGTGTGAAAGATGTTGTTTATAAACTATATTCGTCAAAGGAGTAGAGTTTTAACTCATTCATTTATTTGTTATTGCACTTTAATATTGTTTTTAATTGTTGATAAAACTTTGTTTGTTACAATTAGAATATTTATAGCGATGTAGTTGCACTACTTGCAAAATAAATTGTTTTTGTGCTTCATTTTTAGTTGAAGTTCGATTATAATTTTGTATTAACGCTATACTGCATATTTCCGCTTTTGTTCGAATACGAATTTGGAGTCTAAAAAATCAACTCCAGAGTCTTTTTTTATAGAATTTAATGCCCTGCGAGCAGATGCTTGGAAATTTTTTTAAATTTAAACGGTTCAATAGTTACGGCATTTTTGATGAAAATTTTTTTTCGTGTTTCATTTAAGTGGGAAATTTCAAATGGCCAGTGACACCTTTTACAATTGAGCTAAAAAAATTTTCAAACTGGAGAATTTTCTTCTCAGTAAATAGGTCCTTTTTAGGCCGATTCGATTGGTTAATTTTTTTGGCTTACCCTAATGCGTAGGTATTTGAAAGCTGATCCGATCACCATATACGATTGTAAAATCTCTCGCCAATATTAAATACTATTTTCCAATTAACACTCTCATTACCTAGTTAGATTTCACGACCATGTCTAACGAAGGGTCAGGCAGTGAAATACATTCGCCACACGATATACATATCTGATTACGTTGTTACCAATATGGTAATAATAATAAACTGGAGTAGTTATATTCCGTATATTTAACGCATTTCTCTAAACTAACGTCAATGAGGTTCAACACTTCATTAAAACTACAGCGCGAGAAAGCTGTCGAATTTTCCACATTCACGTTTACGAATCCGAATATTTTTGCCACCGCTTCCTGAATACATTCCCCTAATATGAGATGCAATCAAACTACTATTTGAATTGCACGAAAAAGAACCAGGCTACCGCAGAAGGTTCTGCAGGTTTTATTTTATTACGTGTGTCAGCATAGTATCCGTTCGAGTCGTTCATATGAGAACTATCAATAATTCACATTTTAATACTCTCTAATCTTACGTCTTGTTACAAACACATGGCATGTTAATTTGTGACTGATAAAATTAAAATGTATCCCACGAAGCATGCTGTTCTGTATCAATCGAATTTTCTCGCATATCAAGCCAAAACTAATCGCCAGGCGGTCGGACTGATTGGTAGAACAGCTTTCAGATGATTATCTGACAGGCATCTGTTCTCTCAGGTAAAATTTATATCATCAAATTTTTACATGTACGATTTAGAGCACGTTCGAATGCTTTCTTATTTATTACCCCGACTACTTCCACAGCTGTGCTCTTATAACTCTAAAGGTAAAGGCATCAGTGTCCAAGAAAGTAAAGCCATATTCAGTGCAATTCTTACGCCGCAATATTATTATAGATAAAAAAAATCGATGCAAATGATGTTCACCGATTTATTTCTGTCATTGAAATCATTTCAACACTGGCTCTGATATTCTGTCTGTCCATTCATTCTCATCATGTGCCATGCAGCTGATAGATTGTTTACAAACTTTAATCGTATACCGCACTACCAGATTACGTTATTATCGAGCAAGCGCGAGCGCTCTACACACGCTCTCCTGGGCTGTCATCATAAGCTTCTAAGAGCTTTTTTAAACCTAATTTGTCATATATCTAGTCTTAAGGTTTGAAAGTCGACGAAAAGTCTTGATTGAACTAACGATTTCGACGATACTGAAAATATTAAAATTGGTACATTTTGGCTCTCCGTGCATCGATCGTATTGATATAGAGCTTCAACGAAAGCTCTTGAAATCTATAAACTTATGGAACTTGTCCAATTTCATCAAGAGAGGGGAGAAATATGTGATAATATTTTCGTCAAGTACTTAAGAAGGCTTTTCTTCGCGGTAAAAGATAGCACTTTGGCTAGCGCGCGTACACGTTTTCAATGAAGTTGGCGTGATCAGTGAACGCCAATTGATTTCTTCGAGCTAAGCTTGGTGAATATATTTTCCTGCACCCATATTATAAAGAACTTTCTAGTTAACTTTGATTTTTGAAATCCAACTTTTGCTGTGATGAAATCTCCATCTTCTAATAGGGCTCACAAATGTTATCACATTTTATGAATTTTATCAGATTTTAGAAAATGGGTGCAGTGCACGGAGGGAAAGTATTATTTGAGTCAAGTAATATTCTTTTGATTCAACTAAATGCTACATCAAATCTGGCTAGCACAATTGTTACTTAATTCAACAAAACACTTATGTCGTGTAAAATATTTATGATAACTTAATATATAATTTAATCAAGCCTTTGAATGATCATGCTGACTACAAATTCATTTTTGATAACACGGCATGAGTTCCTATGAATAATGTGAATTTTGTATCGAGAAAATGTGTGATTGGAATGACTACAAATCTAATCGAACGCACCTTAACCGTTTCGTTATAAAAATATGACATCGTTGTATCAGAATAAATGGAGCTTGTTTTAATTCATGTTTTTTTAGTCGACAGTTCAATGGTTGAAACAAGTGATTAAATTTGTTGTAAAAAAAATCTTTTGCAATCACTGAATATTAGAATTGTTCAAGCGCACAAAACGTATTATTCGAATGATATCATCATTTATAATTTTGCTAGCTCAAAATTTTTTCGAATTTACTCGGTATTTGATGGATTTAACCCGAAAATTTACTGTTGTACGTGTAGAAGTATAAATTGAACACATGGCAATAGTTTTTGTTCATTTGTAGCCACTATTGATTTCGACGAATCGAATCTTGGTAACATGCTTTTTTCGATTGTAATACGTTACAAATTTATTTTACGTTATCTGTGTCTAATTTCCTAATCGACTACTTGGTTTTACAACTATCTTTGAATGTGCATATGAAGGGTAAGAATTCTCGACCTCGTAGATAATATATTAGTGAGTCTTGGTGAGCGGTCATAGAAAAGTATAACGTATATTTTCGTTAACGTTTCGGCCCGGATATGGGCCCTCCTCAGAACGATTAATTTTTTTATTTGACTGTCAAGAACAAAAATTTTTTCCAGTAAGACATACATTACTATAGATGTTATACTATTGAAAGTTATTTTCTATTGTAGGTTAGTGAGAACATATCATATATCTGTTATGATTAAAAAGTAATAGAACTTAAAAAGTAATTCACCTTTTATGAGAAAGAGGATTAAGACAACGGTCAGAATCATAAAATACTATTTGGAGAGCGAAGGTTCTTCAAATAGGATGACGGTGAACGTTGTAGATTTCTCAAATTGTTAAAAGTGTGGGTGTAAAAGATATGAAAGTTAGTAATTAAAAAAACTATGTATATTCACAATGTATGAGTCAAAATATTAAAAAGGTTTAAAGAAAGGGTTAATGATAGTTAAAATAGTTTAAACGATGTCGAGACAAAGGTAATGGTATCGTTATGACCCTATTCTCCATGTCTAAACAATTTTGTTAAACCGTTTGAGTCAACTGGTAAACGACGACTGTTGGGAGAATCAAATATGACCAGAGTGAAGGTGAACAAGTATAAACATTTGTAAAAACATGTAACGTGGGGACTTCAAAATGATATACTTAGTTAAGGTTAAACAAAGTGTGATATGTGGGCGGTCATCGGCAGTTTGTAAATATTGCTAAGATGTTCAACATCTTCTCTAAGATTAACAGAATTTGGATGTCCTACAATATTGCACATTTCTAGTAGTAACCGTTTATAATAATTGGGTTCTTCACAAAGGATGTTTGCATTGTCATAGTTGAAAGAATGTTCTTTTTTGATCACATGTTTGGTTAGAGCAGTATGTCGATCCTCATTATCTTTGAATCTACTTCCGTGGCGAAAAAGTTCACCACCTAGTTGAACCAATGAGCCGTTTAAAGTACTAGTATACTGATGTTTACGATGGATGTATTCTCTACTTGTTTCAAAGCATGTCGTGTTTCTTTTATCTCATAAACAAATCAACCAAAAAAAATCTATTTTGCTGGTTCAAGAATTCTTTTCCCTCCGTGTAATCTCGAAGAAACATTATTTCGGACATATATAATTTAAAAAAATTGGAAAAAGTCAGAGCTTCGTTTTTTGACCAGTAATGTCACAAACATGAAACTGTAATAAATCGGAATTTTTAATTTCTGATCTTGATCGACACTTTGTAAGATCTCTTGATACACGTTTATAAATCTGTAATGCATTGTAACATTGTAGCTCACCAATATCGTCTGTATCGAAAAATTTCGCGCTATTGTCTAAGATAACGGAAATTCGGATTACGTAAGTCGTGCAGGTTTGGACGGTAGACTATCTAAAAAGAGCATTTCTCGGTTCGGATAATAGAGCTAGAATAATCGAGGTTCTACTGTATTGCTGCTTCTTGTACGAAGTTTGTTGTCCTTTCTTGTTCGGGTTACGTTAACAGAATCTCTTTGAGTTCTGGTTAAATGGCGTGCGCTGCTCCTCCCCTCCGCCCTCCCTCGCTAGTGGCTTCAAGATCTGGTGGTGGGGCCCTCACGTTTTTCAACAATTCAGGAGTAGACGGAGTCATTGACTTCCAGGCCTGGCAATAGAGCATTTTTTCATGCCAAAGATACTAGTGAAATTCCGACTACGCCATCACACGAAAGGCAGTTTGTAGTTGTATTGTATTATTTTTCCTACTCGCAACTATGGTCACTAAAATTTTCAATGACATTTATACGCAAAAAATCACGTTTTTCTTTTAAGTTTTTTGGTTATAAAATCAAAACCAATGAAGCAATCTTGGTTATTTCGACAGATGAGCTGTAAAGAATCAAAATGCGAAGCAAATGAGCTTTGTAGAACCCAAACAAACAAAAAAATCTTCTCAAAAATTCAGAACTCCGTTATTTTTAAAGTCTTAGCGCAGGCCCTTCGAATAAAAGTAGTGATTGATGTTTTTTATTTGCGTATAACACAGGTGCTTTCGGATGAATAGTTTTTGCACAGTTGCGATTTGAATTTTTGAATTCACTATCTTTCAGAGTGTCTTGTTGGGTCACGAATAGTCGGATTTCAATTTTTCGAAAATATTTTTAAAGAAGAAATGAAACAAGTCAAAACATATATCCTTATTTAGTGCCGAAATGCTGTGGAATAGATAAAAAATGATCCTGAAGATGACTGAAAACGGTCGAGCGCAGGAAAACAGTGAAGTAGTGGGGGAACATACGCCAGGCGTGGGGAGACGCATATATGTATAGTAATAGAGCGCATGACGCATTATTAATCAATCTTTCAACTCGATTATTTTAGCAACCAATAGAGCACGCAGTCTGAATTTTGCTAGTATTTTTATCACAAAATTACTTATCTTCTGCTCTATTACTTGGCCGATTCGTTGTTTCTTTGAGCTCCTTGTACAAACACTCTAAGGATTATTGCTCTCTTTGTAAGATCTCCTATTTCGAACCGCTGTAAACACAAGTATCAGTGATCCCCTCATTTTGGGAGGGATCACGGTTGACACCCATTTTGGAAATGGAGTGGGGAAGCCGGCGCCCCACTCCAAACTCAAAATCGAGATCCAGTGGTGGAGAAGTTAACCCGATCTCGATCTCTTAACCCCGGGACGTCAACTCGACCGGTTGAAGGAAAATACTCCAGCGAGGCCCTGGAGGACTGACAACCCAAAACGAGACGATCATCGAATCGGCGGACTCCCGTCATCGCTAGAAACCTCCGGTCCCGGGGAGAGAGCCACCGAGGGACCGACGATTAATACGATAAGTCGAATCCAATCCAAAAATTGCTGAATTTTTAACATATTTTGTGACGTCTCGTCAAAGTTGAGAAAAATCGACCGCCAATTCTTTACAATCTGTTTTGAGATGATACGAATGGATGGAATGTGTGTGTATGTGTGTATGTGTGGTATTTATTGTTAATCCATGACAAATTTCCAAAAGTAAAATTCTACAAATTGGTATAATCACTTTTTATATGATACGAAGGGATGAATGTGTGTGCGTATGTGTGGCAGTTATGGTTAATAAATGAAAGAGAAAGAAAGTAAAATTCTACAAATTGGTATTTATTGTTAATAAATAAAAAGAAAGAAAAATAAGTCTTACATCTTTAGTGTGCTCTCTAAGTTTTTCTCAAATGATCACTCCTCAATGGCATTAAGAGTCTCTTCCAGTGTCGAATTCAGTTTTGCTGATATTATCAGTCAGCTTGTAAGAGTTTCGTTTTGTGGAGGTCGACTCACAAGGAAGGTATCCCAGGTTGATCTCACCTCCAGGAAGTTGGCACCGCACTTTTAAGTTACACAAATTTTGAAGGTTGTTCCAGGTTGTTCTAGATTTTTTCTACATTGTTCGAAAACAGCATAGAGCTGAGAATAAAACTTTCAGAGAAAATCTGAAAAAACCGATTTTTGAGTTGGCACCGCACTTTTAAGGTATCGCGATTCTGGCGGTTGTTCAAGGTTTGTTCTATACTGTTCCAAAATATCGCGTTAAAAAAAAATTATTTCTCACAAATTTCACAAAAAATAGTAGTTGATCTAGCACCACATTTTCGAGCTATCGCTATTGTAATGGTTCTTCTGAGTTGTTCCAAGTTTTTTTTACGTGGTTCCAAAATATTGCTTTCGAAAAAACATTATTTCTCAGAAATTTGGAGGAAATTGATAACTTCATTCAATTTTGTATGAGGAAAAATGTTTATTACATTCGCATTCGCGACGCCAATATATTATTGTGAGAATGTAGGTTGTGCTGAGTCATGTTAGCATCCTAGTACAACGTGCTGCCAATCAAAAGAACTTATGCTCTTGAATTTAAATATTGAACTGACATTTTTAAGGATTTCGTACGCGAAAAAATGTTCACCACCTTCTCATACGAGACTGCAATGTTTATATCGTTGAGTCCATAATTATCTCAATTAAAGTTTCAATTCAAAGAAATATTCTTTTTCATTAACATTCCATTGTACTAGAATGCTGGCGCAACCTTACACAACATTCATTTTTTAGGTTAAACATTGCAGCCGCGAGTGCAACGGTAATACACATTTTTCCTTGTACCAAAACCATGGTTAACTGTATTAAATCTTTTAATTTGAAGAAATAGTTTATTAATTTGCGTTAAATTTTACTAGGATGCTATCACAACTCAGCACAACCCTTATTTTTGCGATACAAAATTGCAGTCTCGGATGCAAAGATGATGAACATTTTTTTCTTCACAAAATCTATGATGTAAATTCAATATTTTAATTTAAAGGAATAATTTTTTTTATTGGTCGTACCTTGTAATAGGATAAAAGCACAACTCAGCACAACCTTCATTTTTGTGATAAAAAAATTGAAGTCGCAAATGAGAAGACAATGAATATTTTTTTCCTTACGAAGTGCATGATAAAGTCAATTCAGTATTCAAATTTGAAAGAATAATTGTTTTTTATTGCTAGTGCATTGTACTAAGATGCTAACATGACTCAGCACAACCTTCATTTTCACAATAATTTTTGCAATAATACATTGGCGTCGCGAATGCGAATGTAATAAACATTTTTCCACGTACAAAATTGAATGAAATTATCAATTTCCTCAAAATTTCTGAAAAATAATGTTTTTTCGAAAGCAATATTTTGGAACCATGTGAAACCAACTTAGAACAACTCAGAAGAATCGTTACAATAGCGATAGCTCGAAAATGTGGTGCTAGCTCAACAATTATTTTTTGCGAAATTTCTGAGAAATAATTTTTTTTCGAACGCGATATTTTGGAACAACATAGAACAAGCCTAGAACAACCCAGAACAACCGCCGGAATCGAGATAACTTAAAAGTGCGGTGCCAGCTCTAAAATTATTTTTAGCGAAATTTGTAAGAAATAATTTTTTTTCGAACGCGATATTTTGGAACAATATAGAACAAATCTAGAACAACCCAGAACAACCGCTGGAATTGCGATACCTTAAAAGTGCGGTGCCAGCTCAAAAATCGGTTTTTTCGGATTTTCTCTAAAAATTTTATTCTCAGCCCTATGCTGTTTTGGAACAATGTAGAACAAACCTAGAGAAACCTGGAACAACCTTCAAAATTTGTGTAACTTAAAAGTGCGGTACCAACTTCCTGGAGGTGTCGATCTCTCCGATTTGATTTTTTTTGTAATATGTATTAGTAGACTAAAAACTAATCAACGCGTATTTTTTTACATTTCCCATTAAATGCTTTAACCCTAATAGGTCACTGGGAGTGAATTACACCCCAAATATTTTTCACACTCCTCGTAGAGTCTCTTAGACGTGCAAATGGGTGTCGTGGCGCCATTCTTCATAAAGATCTTTTATGGACATTTTTGGCACTTTCTTTAACTTTTCAGGTGTTTAACAATATTTAAACAATTAACTTTCGTTATAAAAAACTTAGAGAGCTTGTCCTGCGATCCTTAAACATTACCTAGATAATTCTTTCAGATTTTTAGAACTCACTTTTGAAGCAAAATATCTTTGAGATGAATTTCACCCCGTATGATTGTTATGCGATTTTACTAAGGTGTGACCTACTATGTTTGAAGGGGGTGATACCACCCTCCAAAGCAAGGCATGTCAACGGCCGATTTGGCGGTTTTTTTACATCTATAAAATTAAATTTTACATTTCCCATTATGAGAAAACTTTTCCAGTTGGATTAGTTAAAAAATATCATGTTATTGTGGGTGAAATTGTGAAATCGCCCCTTAACATGCCTTACTCTGGAGAATGGTTTCACTCCCTTGAAGTGCATATTGATAAATAAAAAAAAAAAATTGTGACCTATTACAAAAAAAAATAAAATCGGAGAGATCGACCTGGAACACCTTCCTTGTAAGATACGTCACATATCGCTCAGATTTGTTGTCGCTGAGGGCATGTCTATTGGAGTGCCTTTCAAGATGGTTAATAACATCGAACTTAGGGCTGCTAGGTATACTGCAAATTTACGTTGTTTCCCTGCGATTCGATTGTCTCTTGTGGCAATTGGACCTCATAAGGAAACCTTATCTACTGGGTTCAGTTTTGAGGGTTTTAATAAGGCCGTTCAGAATCTCTGACAGCTTGGATAGGGGCTTGTCCTTCTGTCCGCTATTATGTGAGGATTATTGAATGGTAATATTTTCCACGGGTAGTCTACCGAGATTATCTTGTAATGGACCTTCTACGACTATAGTTTCCGTGACCTTATCATGCGGTTCTTTTTCTTCTGATGGGTCATGCTATGGAGTCTCTTCACGATCATCATATAGTCGCTGCGAAGATCAATCGGATCCAAGGTTTCTCTTCAAAGAGTCTCTCTCCGAAAAGCTTGATCTGCTAGATCTTGATCGAGGGTCATTATCTGCAACCAAGTAGTGTACCCAGCTTTGAATATATGCCTTTGTCTACGAGTACTTCACTGCATTCATCAAATGGGTCGAGGATTTTGCCCTTACGGCCAAATGATTACAGTGGCCACTAGTGACTTGCACTACACTGGTTTGCGTGCAGCGTTAGAAGACTCTTTTCTCCCGGAAGCTTTTCCACGTTCTATATTTACTTGAGTGAGTACAGAAAATCGTTTCTTGTATACTCAGGTCGTTTATTTACTGCTGACTACACAAGGGCGCTTTATTACGAACGTGTTCAATGTGCTTTTTTGACGCTCGGCCATGATGCGATTACTACGAAAAGTGTGAGGTTACACATACGTTTTTGGGAACAGTTAGCTCAAAAAATTCTTGCTAGATCTCATCCAGGATTGTTTTATTTCAAAGTACATACATTGAGGTATAGTTACAAATTTTTCGATGAATACATATATCAACTGGGAACGCAGCTGTCGTGGCCGCCGTAAAACATGTCTTTTGCTGGCACGATTTGCGGTGCTCAGGATTGCATAAAGCCGCTTGATCTGAAACACAATTTCACAAAGATTCTCAGAATGTGATCTGTGAAGCACTTTGCATCGTAGGATTTTTTCAGAATTTTTTTGTTTTTTTGACAAGCTTACACCTGATCGGATTTTAAATTCACTTTTCAACCCGAATTCCCGACGTTTCTGGCTTCATGGAATAAAAAAAAAAAAAAAAAAAAAATCGAGTAAGAAGAAATTCTACGTTGCAAAGTGTAAAACCTAACCAACAATATTGTGTTACATTCGGCGTACCGCCACACATCGTCCCCATTTATTGCATCTATTTGCTAACTCTCACATTTCTTATAGTACCACAGTAGTTTTTTTCATGTCCTCTTATCTTCATCTAGCATCACGCTACTTGTTATCGCCCTAACTCAGCTAATTCCATTTTTCTCGGCTCTGGATTTTCGCACCCTTCCTGCACTTAAACGCTTTATCTCAAACGCACTCGTATTCCTACTTTCATTTACTGCGCTTCAAACGTCTCGCTAGTCAAACTCCTGATCGTTTATCCATTTTCAATTGTAAACAATAAACCATTCAATATACTAAAGGGGTTTAGAAAACCGGTAATTAAACATTTTTTTTTTTAATTTTAATTAACCTCAAAGTATAACCAACCATTTGAGCCATGGCTCCTATTGAAATTCGCAAAATTGTCAAAGTTAGAGGTATTTTTCGCTTAGAAGGTTGAGCCGCTGCGAGCAGTATATTACGCCGTTTGACTAGTGGTCTCGACCCGCATGACTTGGAACATGCACCTGTCCTATTGTTTATTTTTGTATGCATTTATTCTTTACTCTGGGTTACTTGATGTGATTAACCTTGAAACCAAAGTCATTGATTTATATTTTAAGAGCATCGGTTTGTATTCGGTAAGCAACATGCAACCACATATCACTACTTGTAAACTATAATTTCGCATACAAAACGGAAAAAAAGAACTATCCAAGCTTGTGTGCGTAAAAAGGGGACAAAGTCTCGAAGGAGTAGATGGAAAAGTATAAGAAGAAGAAATCGCGGGCTGAATCGATTGATAATGGAATAGGAAAAGGCGACTACTAGTCGTACAGCAAAGAAACTGAAAGCTGGCCACAACATCAATGTACCGGTTAGGGCTAATTTTGGGTACCAGATTAAAAACTTCATCACTGTTTTTTTGTCAATGAGTAACGTTGTGAAGGGTAATAGATACAACGGTGATACAATCTTCATTGAATGATTACATTGGACGCGGTTTCAAATTAGTGATTTCTTGTAACTCCTGCAAACCAAGCAGTGTATACTGAGTCGTCTCATTGTTAACAAGGCGTATTACATAAACAGAAGAACTGTATTCGCATTCTGATTATCGGGTATTAGTCGAAAAGGATTAGGAAAATTTTGTGGCGTCATGGATTTAGTAAACGCCGTGTATCACTTGTTTTACAGTAAGAAAAAGAAAAGAAAAGAGTATATAATATCGTGTGTCTAATGGTTTAAGGGCGTACGCACTATTATACGACCTTTTACTACGCGTAAAGGTGAGAATTTTCTCCCCTTTGTATCCACGCGAAAAACATAAGGATACATTCAAAAATGCTTCGATTAAGAAATGGATCAATCAACGGTGAAATATCGTACTGTTAGTTATGCCCTTTTATAACGATCTTAACCCTAGGATCATAGACTTCTGTACGAAACAAATCATCTACACAGACGTTTCACGCACCTCAGAACTTCAAATTAATGCCGCTAACGGACTGTTGGTCGTAACAGGGTTTTGTTTTTTTTCCTTTCGAAAGCTAAAGGACTGAAAAATAGAATAGTATATGCGAGAAAAACCTCATTTGAATTTTTAATCGTGAAAAATTCGATTGAATAAAGTAAGAAAAATATTTTTAGCAGGCTGTAAGAATTATCTGGGGTTAGGAGTACCCATTTCCAGGGTCCTAAGGTTAATTATAAGTGATCACGTTCACTAATGATGCAAGGTCGCATGTGCTCACATAGGGGGAAGTCGGCTAAGTTGTACTGTCAGGTCGTACCACTTCAATATCTCGAAAACCGTGGCAAATAACTGCCATCTCGTGACTCAAACTTGCGACGGCGAACGCCGATCCGAAAGAAGAGCGCGTGGTACAACGTCTCGTGAAGGTACGTTCAATTGTTTATTTCACTGGTACTTGATATAGTTTTCGGGAGTCAGCTGTAAGGCCACTACGCTGATAAGAAACCAAATAAAACATTGTATCATTTACAGTATGCAAGTGAGTTCTCTTCGGTTATTTTGACGCGTTCACATTCAGGTTATGATCGCTATATGTGAAATAAGGAAAGTTTAAAGAAAACACTGCGTCGTCGGGCAACTCCTAGCATTTTTAGTCGGGTAAATCGTACCGAGGCATACTTGGGAGTGTGCCCTGATATGATTTACCCGACTCAATATTACCTTGCTAAAGCTTTGTAAAACGATTCATTCGTTGGAAAGGTGTGCTCTATTGAACATTTTGATTTTTTCCTTTGCAGTGAACTTTTCAAAATGTCTGGAAAAAGAAAGTATCAAATCGAAGACACGATTGAGTATTGCACTTGTAAAGACTAGTATCATAAATCCTGTGCTGGATGTAAGCTGGATCAAATAAATATTCATCCTTTACCTACAAATAGAGACTGACGCAACAAAAAGTTTCATCAAAAAGTAACTAGAGAAAAGTTCAAATTCGAAATAAGCTAGCTATATTTACAGATGAAGTGATTTTAAATACTTCATATGAACAATATCAATTGAAATTATCCTACATATGCTACGTTAAGTAAAGAAAAGTTCAAATTAGAAATAAGTCAAGTACTTAACATGAACAAGACCTATTGAGTGAAACTATTTTACGTGTGCTACTTACTGTCAATATTATTACAAATACAAATTTATTTTAGATATAAGTTTAATTTATCGTTACGTAACTACGTTAAAAACATTCAAAAAGTGCAATATCGAGCATTGTTAACCTAATCTTAGATACACGATATGAATAATAATAAAATGTTATGAAGCTTTAATATGTTATGTGAAAAACTACGACATCGTAGATTTAACTTGAAATGGATTATGATTCATATTTTCTTGAATTTTAGGGTAGTAAGATTTACCTTACCGATGGTACGACTTACCCTACCAGCTAGCTAAGTTGTACGGTTTGCAGAGATTCAAAAAAAAAAAATTTTTTAGTCTCCTTTACTTTACTTTTAATTTGAAACTACTGTAATTCTTCTAGTTATTCCTAAAGAAATGTAGAGTATGACAAATATTGGTTCGGCATCATTTGAGAGATGTGAAAAATTTTTAAAATCGGAAAGACCACAGTAGTACGCCTTGGCCAACTAGGCGGGAACAACAAATAGGGGAACTATGACCTTATATCGTTACGTCTGAAATAGGGGTGTGCGAATATCGTTCGAATCGAATCGAATCGAATATTACTATTCGACTCGAAATTCGAATCGAATAACTCGAATTTTCGAATTATTCGAAATTCGACGAATAATTCGAAAAATTTCGAATAATTCGAAAAATTTCGAATAATTCGAACAATTTGCGAATTATCGAAATATTACTGGATTTTCTATTGTTTCCAATTTAAATTCCATTACATCGTGTATCAAAATATTCTACTTACGAATAATATACTTTTCGATTAAAAATCAGTTACCGGAAGCAAACAGCTGCTCAATTTCAATATATGTTCATCTCTGTCAGTAACAGAAAAAATCTAGATACTAATATTGGCAAGAAATCTTTTTGAAGTTTGATGAAGCCCTTTCGAACGCCACCAAGTTTGTCCAAATCGGTTGAGCCGTTCAAAAGTTACAAGCGGTTCACATACTTACACACACGCACACATACGGGCACGTTCGTAAAAATGGTCGAAACAGCTTCGCAAGACCTCAGAACGTTGATATCTGATGAAAACTCGATTTTCGAAAATCGGGGTATTGGTATTGGTATTCGAATACCAATACTTTTCGAACTTTTGAAAATTTTCAATTTTCTTAGCGGGAAGTTAAAAATAATTAACTTAGTCATTTTCTTCTTTTATATCGCTACAATTTGCAATTTATCATCCAACAAAGCAGTAGGGGTGTGCGAATATCGTTCGAATCGAATCGAATCGAATATTACTATTCGATTCGAAATTCGAATCGAATAACTCGAATTTTCGAATTATTCGAAATTTTTCGAATTATTCGGGAACTTTCGAATAATTCGAATTTTCGAATTATTCGATTCGAGTTTCGAATCGAATATTAATATTCGATTCGGAACGAATAATTCGTAAGTTCGAATTATTCGCACACCCCTAGTCTGAAATGATTTTTTGTGAAAACTAAATTTTCAAACATTCTTGCCGAAATCGACAGAAGTTTACGTTTCAGAGCTTTTCTAGCGTTTGCAAAAAAAATATTAGCCGATACGACTTTATCCAGTTACGTTTGATATGATTTTTTGAGAAAATATGCAATATAGAAAATTTTACACGAAGTCAATAAATTTTCATGTTTCAAAGGTTTTTTCGGGATTTTCAATGAAAAAAATTTATTAAACACGAAATAGGCGGATGTGACCTTTTCCCATTTATAAATGGCTAATTTTAGTGTAGATATGTGTTTTGAGTGCTTTTTTAGCAAATGCCAGGAAGGGAAAAAATTATACGCCCTTTTACCACTAAATTCGCCAACTTGCCACATGCGTCCTTGTAGTTATTATTGAAAATGGGAAAAGGTCTAATTTTCACCATATCTACTGACGGAACTTGCCGCCAACGAGGTTACTCCTCGCCTTATGGCACATCAACGATTATTGGATAATACTTAGGTAAAGTGATAGATTTAATAATTGAATCCTTTTACTGTAAAGCTCGTGAGTATTAAAGTGAGGACCTTGGTACAGTTGAATACGAGTCGTCGGAAGAAGATCACAAAGAAAAATGTTCCACCAATCATGAAGGGATCGCTGGAAATATGAAACTCGATTGTATGGTGGAAATATTTTTGACGTCGATACAGAAGTATAATGTCCGTTACGCGAATTACATCAAAGGTAAAGATTCAAGGACTTATAAAGGAATTATAGATACGAATCCATAAAAAGAACAAGCGATAAAAAAATGGAATGTTGGTGAAGTGCAAACAAGAATGGGCACACGACTTCGTAACGTCAAAAAGGCGAATAAAGATCTTGGCGTAGAAAAAAGCTAATCAACTAGCTAACGGTATATTATGTTCTAGATATTGAAACGTTTTTTCATTCCAAAGATGAATTGGAGAAAGCCGTTTAGGCAACATTCAACCACAAGAGCTCAGCCGATGGAAACCAACAACGTGAAAATTGTCTTCGGAAAGAAGACTCGTGGTGCACTTGGCAAACATCAAGAACAATCGGCGGTTTGGATGAATATATTCACAAGAATGCATCTCAATTCGTTCGAGATACTATTCCACTTATTCGTGAGGACCTTATAGTTCATGAATTGTTAAAGCGGTGTGAAGAAGGCTTCGGGCAAAATAGTAACGAAAGCGACAACTCCGTCATTGGGTCAATACCTTCAAAAACAAGTTTCAGCAGTGAGGATGTCATCGAAATTGCTAGTCATATTCCTGCCAGCACTTCCAGCGATGGCTGTAAGAGCATCCAGTTGATGATGAACACCATGAATCTACAAATCGGAGATCGCTGCTACAGTTTATGCATGAAAATCAACCAGGAGTGTTGCGTTGCAGCAGGCGTCACAGCTTAAAAAAGAAGCCCTGATGATGCTCAGTCAGCTGCCGGAGGGGTCATGTATGGGCCAAGAATCGCTGATGAAAGATAAAACACAACACCGCACAGTCACTAGAATAATCGCGCATATTTACTTCCTTCAGCAATTATTTCAAAACTATCTTTTTCAACCTAGTTGCAAGTAGATCTCGAAAACTTTCAATCCGATTGACTTTAAATTTCGATACAATATCTACAATGTAACGTACGACTTTTGTGTAGACCCGATTAGTTTTTTTTAAATTTATGTCAGAATTAATGTCTAATTCTTCCGCAGGATATGGAAAAAATACCCTTATTTGTTTTACTTCAAACCGTATCTTCGAAAACGTTTGTATCCTTCACAATATGCCCCTTTCTGTACTGTAGTGTGTGTTGTGTGTAGGCGCATATCGTTCTACTATTTTTGTGTTCTTTCCCACAAATGTCACCATGTGTGTCGTAGTCGTCATATTTCAACACCTTATGTTTTTTTCCTTGAATTTTTGTTAAAAAATGAGATTTTCTCGTCTTTGGCACACCATACTTCGACTGATAGAAGAAAAGAAAATCAGCACCTACATTGGAACGAACCTATTCACGAATCAGCTAATTTTTTTTAGATGCAACATGACATTTCGACAAAGAAATTCAATCATCCCTAACGAATATGACAATCGTGTGAAAAATTTGGAGGAAATCGGTGAACCGTTTTCCGAATATTTTGAGTAGCGTTCTTGAAAAGCATATTTTGAAATAATCGCCTTTACAGTTTGGCAACGAAATAACGCGAGGCAATTCGGTCACTCGTCCGTTTCTCAATGAAGCGCCCGTAACTTTCACAATTTTGCGAACACTTGGATAAAATTTATACACGATATTCTTCATACTCCAAAAAAGTCACAACAGTTACATAATATGTAATATTATGCATTCGAAAACTTTGTTTTTCACTTTACCGTTAACCTGCAATTCCAGGACCATACATTAGACCTTCAACAGCGGTGGCAGCATCCTCAGCAGCGCGATCCGTGACTGCCTTCGCTGAATCTTCTCTTCATGGGTTGCGTTGTGAGTATTTAATTTTGACGCTTAATGCATCCATAACTTGTAGATATGATGTTTTCCCAGAGTTGAAAGACCATGTCTCGATGTTTGCGGTTATGTTTGTAATATTTGAATCGCTGTGGGTAGTTTTGAGTGCTACCTGCCAAATCACGTCATTAAAACTCGCATTTGAATCTTGTGTGTATCTTTCAACGTAGCGCTGTAATGAATTTTCAAATCCTAGTTCTCTGAAAAATGGTTGTATAGTTTTGGCAACATGCGGATGAAGAGCGGGTTTATGCTGGTAGCTGTTGCCAAGTACACTATGAATCGCTTTCTGGAAGAAAATGATTGTGCTATGGCTTTTGGCCGATTGATTTCATGGGAGAAGAGGTGACCATAATCGCTTTCTTCATCTTTCCTACAGAATCACCATACATCTTTTCGCGAGACCATAATAATTCTCGAGTTTGTCAATAAGGTTGATTCACCTGTTTCTCCAAGTCCTTTCGTATTTCTCTTACAATTTATAAGTCTCGTGACCATTCTGCTCTGGACGTGATCACACGTTCATAAGTTCACATACTCTTTCTCGGCGATTTTTGTATCTCCATATGCCCTATCAACTATGCCCTTATAAGTTCGAGACTCTTTAATACCTATACAGGGTGTCCCTAAATTGCCTCCCACGGACTAGCCAGCATAATACCTCGTTAAAATCCAACCGAGAATTTCTTTTCCGGAAGATCGTCCGATGCATAGTTTTTGAATTATAAGCGATAGCGCTAGGCCAATCAGAGTGCACCATTTCATCTAGATTTGCCGCCACGGAAATTGCTGTTTTGCTCGTCTGGGTGAATTATTATTATTTGTTTACGAATTAAATATCGGCACCTCCCCTCTTTCGCTGCTGTAACCCTTATGCTTGAGGATGCGCTTCTGTTTACACACACAAGTGTGCGCCCATGTATGTGCGGCAGGCAGCGTGTGCCGCGGCAACAATACCGAGGTCAGCGCTCGAGAAGGGGTACAACAGGGAGAGAGGGGAGGTGCCGATATTTAATTCGTAAACGAATAATAATAATTCACCCAGACGAACAAAACAGCAATTTCCGTGGCGGCAAATCTAGATGAAATGGTGCACTCTGATTGGCCTAGCGCTATCGCTTATAATTCAAAAACTATGCGTCAGACGAGCTTCCGGAAAAAAAATTCTCGGTTGGATTTTAACGAGGTATCATGCTGGCTAGTCCGTGGGAGGCAATTTAGGGACACCCTGTATAGTTAGTACATTATACTCCGCATTTTTCTATCGATCGTCCAAATATTTCACATATTGCTTCAACCACCACCTTGCCAGAAGAACCCTCGTAGTTTATAGCACATTTATCTTTGTAATGTTTGCTCAGTCCTTATACTCAGCAGTATTTTACCAAATTTCGATAGACTTGAAAACATTTCCACTTGATATTTATATCAAGTACCTAGCCAATTTAATGTCTAATGACACTACATACAAGGGATTCTCCGTCAACTCGGCCACTTTTTTTTCGACCACCTCAGATCTGCCCCATAATTGGTTACATCAAAGTACTACTGAAACGTACTCTATGTGAATTTTTTCAGGTTTTTTAATTCATTATTTGAGAAATTGCCGTTTTTTTTTCAAATGAATACATCTCGGAAACTTAAAGTAACTGAAAAAAAATGACTCTACATAAAAGTTGTAGTTTGTTGTAAACATTCGAAAGAAATTTTTGAACAAATTTTTACGTTCCGGTAACGCTGATTTTTTACCAAAAAAGGAAAAGATTATTTTTTTTTATTCAAAAAGGACCCCCTTTTTTTGCTGAAACAATTACAGAGTCTTTCAATATGTGTGACAATATCGCCAAACAATCGCCAGAGTAGCACGGATCCAGGTTCTAGGGTAAAAAAAAATGGAGTCACACAAATTCGGTCGAGGTTCCGGTATAAAAAAATTAATTTATGTAGCTTCATTTTTTTCCCCCTAGAACCTCAATCCGTGCCACTTTCGCGATTTTTTGGCGATATTGTCACACATATTGGAAGACTCTGTGATTTTTTCAGCAAAAAAAAGGGTCCTTTTGAATGAAAAAAATGATATCTTCCTTTTTTGGTGAAAAATCAGCGTTACCGGAACGTAAAAATTTTTTCGAAAATTCCTCTCGAAAGCTAACAAAAAACTACAACTTTTATGTAGAGTCATTTTTTTTCAGTTACTTCAAGTTACCGAGATATATTCATTCGAACAAATGTCACGTGCGGAGCGGTCTCGTACGCGATGACTTAACCCTCTAGGTAACCGTAGAGGTTTATATTTAATTTTTCCGTGGGTAAGTTGGCGATCGCCCTCTACAGGACGATCCTTGTGAAATGGATTAGAGGATTTCAATACATTTAGTATGTTGCAGTGCTTTCCCCACAGATATGTCGCGTATGCGGCTGACAATACAGGCGAATCTGTGGAAAAGAGTTTCCTTGTGTCACCGTACATAATATTTTCCAATCCGTTTGAATGGGCTGTCCATGGAATGGTTCGCACTATGCTCTGTGACGCTATCATTGCAGCTGTTATCTTGGAGGCAGTTTCCAATTTTGTCGTCCGACCTTCATAGTTCATTTTATCCTCCGACGTGTACACAGCGATTCCACCTAAGCAGTGGTACGTATTGTAGCCATCCAAAGTTCCAACGTTGTGATCAGTATGATCAAAGGCATGCTGCACACAAACATCATCTTCGACGACGAATTTCGGTGGATCCATAATGACTGACGCCTCGTACTGTTGTAGTTGATAATATGACACGCAGAAGCCTAATTTATGTAGGACATCGATTATCAACTTTGATCCGCATTTTTAATGAATGTAAATTCCGATTGCCAGGAAAAACCGGGACGTCGGACGAGAATTACTATACAATGGGCTATTGCACTTTGTTGTACGTAATATCGCTCTTCATTGTCATCTACATTTTCCAGTGAATTCGGTGCAAGAATTTGATCAATATGTGTACGAAGAAGTGGAGGAATATCTCGTTGCACTGAATGGAGAAATTTACCAGCTGGTGTATAAGAATCGTTCTCATAATAGTGATTCTTAATATCTTTTCGTACGACCTCAGCTGCAACGTTTACAATTGCCTCTTGCTGTTTTTTATTAAGGGAATCTGGATTACGATACCAGTCACCACATAGCTTGGTCATACTGAAGCATTTGTATAAAATCAAAATTTCGCGGCCTCGCTGCTGCAAAACGTGGATGTCTTCTCCAAAAAGTTCCATCAAATTCCGATACAAAAGTCTTCTTGACACACATGTGCTGCCCGTAAGATGAAGTAATTCAGCCGCTGTGAATTTTCCTTTTCGTGAATCTTTTATGTGCTTGGCAATGAGTTGAAATGCCGAATCTATTTCTGCCGCTCTTGAAAGAGTAGCTGACTTATCGGATCGGATTTTCACAAATTTTTGCATGCATGTCAGGTGGTATCGCGCACTCACTTCAAGTAAAGATTCGACATCTCTCAATCTATGTATCACATCGGTGGCTGTTTGATCGTTTCGCTGTGTAGCAATGTCGAGGAGCTTTTCCTTCATATGGTCGACCCGCATTAAGTAGCCTTGCTTATGACGCC
This sequence comes from Neodiprion virginianus, assembly GCF_021901495.1. NCBI lineage: Eukaryota > Metazoa > Arthropoda > Insecta > Hymenoptera > Diprionidae > Neodiprion > Neodiprion virginianus. The sequence goes on along the minus strand of NC_060878.1, from coordinate 19,832,379 downwards.
AATCCCAAGGCCGACCGCATAGGAAGCAGTTGAGGCGGAAATCGAATTCATTATGCGTAGGCGCAGATTCAGAAACTGTCGACGATGTTACCGGTGTTTCAGCAGAAGATGTTGATGGAAAACGTTATTTTGCGGCTTTTGCAACCAAATACCGTTTGCGGCACCGGCTATGTACGACAAGCGCATCACTATCGCTCCAAACTTTCGATTTCGAATCACCAAGTTCTTTGCTTTTTGCAATGAATGATCGGAGCCCCTTTTTTCGTACATTATCGGTATACGATGTACCAGCCTCCAGTACTTCATCGCATATAGTGCATACCGTGTTCGGATCCATGAATTACTTTTTTCCGATGGTCACCTTACAGAAATTCGTCTAAATAAATATGAATTTAATATTCTTATACGTCCTTTATAATACAAACATCATAGTATTATAATGAAATAAAATAGCAATAACATACTGTACTCACACTTATTGCATAACTTGTTTCTTTCGGAAATCTATTGCTCAGTATTTTAATCTTTCTGCGTGACGTACCTACCAAATTAATCTTAGAAAGAAAGTTTTTTTTTAATCATGTAAGGTTTCGTATTGCTATCTTAAATGTTAGTGTCAATGTAGACATTTCCCAATACAACAAAGAGAAGGAAATAAAAAGTTACAGAAGGACGGCGGCGCATACGCAAAGGTACACGGGTGCCTCTAATCATGTTAAGAGATATATAAAGTGAATATATAATACAGTTATAGTTCGGGAGCCAGCGACAGTTTAGATTTAGTCATTCCAAAAAACGTTTTTGAAAGTGAAGGGTTTTAGTAAATATTCATATACTCACTTTGTACATTAAAAGTGTATGAATAAAAAACACTTTACTATGGAAATCGTCCGTGATACGAAAACTGCATAGACGCGCTGTATTTGGTGATGAAAAAAAATATGGATATCTGAAACCACAAAAGACGAAATTTGATAAAGTAATAATCAACTTAATAAGTTAACGAAAAAAATATTTAGCTTTGTATTTACTGGGGGGAAAGTGTCCACCTGATGCAGTAAACGATGCAACGCGCTCGCGCGCTTGACGATGCGCTGCATCTTTGACTGCATCATCTGGACACTTTTCCCCGACAAAAATAAAATTGCATGTTTTTTTCGTTCAACTTATTAAGTTAACTATTACTTGACTCAATTTCAGCTTTTGTGGTATCAGTTTACTCAGCGCATATTTTTCACTTGTTTACCTGCAAAGCATAATCACCCACTGAACAGTCACCTGAATACGTTTTTCTGTTTGTTTGCAACATAATAAACATGTCAACATTTTCAGCCCTTGGTCATCAAGAACTGTCGCTGGCTCCCGCACTAACACGACGACAGCTAACCCAACGTAACTTAAGAAAATTTAGAAAAGAATCGATATTGATAAGATAATAAATTATAGAAGGACTTACGTCAGATACATGAAGGAATTGGAAAATATATCGTTGTAATATTCAACTAAACTTGTAATATTTCAGTAAACTTTTAATATTTCTAAGTAAACTTGTAATATTTCACTTTATGCACTCAAAGCGACGTACGTTTGCTCTTTGCTCTGTGGACGCCCGCACTAAAATGAATGCGGCGTCTATTCAACGGTTTTGGTTTTTTAAAATTTTTTTATAGTATACCAAATACTATATATATATATATATATTAAAACGTTTCGAGTTTATTTATGCGCCGAATATTGCGAGAATTTCATACGTAATATGAAAAGTAACGCGGTGGTTTCGCACAAACTCGAATATGGTATTAGTTTTAAGAATTTCCTGTCTCGTAAGTAGAACGGCAAGATTCGGTCTCTGGACTCGGAAGGAAGGTGGAAAATAGTTACTTGTTAATTCTTTGATGAGCTCCTGGAAAAGGTTGCTAGAGTTTGACCATTTTAAATTGGTTTTCGAGATAGCCTCAGAAGTTGTTTCATCACTCTAATATGCAATAGCACGAGTGGAATAAACCCATCATCACAAGCCGGATGAACGGTTGAGGGTCAAACTTGTTCTGTGCTTGTGAAGCAAGACACGGAATAATCGCAATGAGCGATTTACTCGTGAGGCGAGAAATTTGTTTTCCAATTTGAAATCTTTGAATAATGATTAAATGTTATATCTCCAAGAAGTATGACAGGAAAGAATGTCGTGAATTTACTTTTCCTATAATGTGAAGAAATATTGTTGAAAGGTAAGAAGGAATTGGTTTCTCTTATTTGGTTTGATAATGATTCGTTTCGCAAACGGCAAGACAGAATATTATTTACGTAATAGCGTGGTGGTCAGAAGGACGGTGTTTGACGATAGAAAATCGTCGTTGACGAGTTATTATTCGGTATTGATAATGATCTGTTCTGCGGACGGCAAGACAGAATATTATTTATGTGATAGCGTGTTGGTCAGAAGGACGGTGTTTGATGATAGAAGATCGTCGTTGACGAGTTATTATTCGGTATTGACAATGATTTGTTTTGCAGACGGCAAGACAGAATATTGTTTATGTTATAGCGAGGTGGTCAGAAGGACGGGAATTCTACGTAATTATACCGTCGCCCATATCAAGTCATCCTGTCGCAATACAGGAGACTCTTTATAGGTTCAGGGGCCCTACCTATGGGTCAGAGGATTCTGCGACGATCACCGTATCTGAGTTTTGACTTCAGTCGCAATGCTCAGCTTAGTTCAGATACGGCTCCCTAGTACCTGAGGACTTTTATTAAAAAGAAACGAAATTCGTGAAATACGTTGAATACCCTCCTTTGATTGAGAGTGGTGTTCGAGGGTTCTTGCAGTGACGAGTACACGTCTCGTGATCGTGAGTTGTGTTGACTGCTGGTTCCTCGTTGAGATGTCGTGCTCCGCTAAGCGAATGTGCGGATGTGTCCCGAGTCGGACGAATAACTGATCTACTCTTGTGTATGATATACGATAGATGATAGATAGATGTCGAACATTTGTGCTCGATGTTTATACCTACTTGTCGTCTAGTTTCGCAGATTTTGGGAATGGTGATTGGCCATGTCCCTTGAAGAGGGAGCACGGTAAATCGCGTGATTTGGTTGGTTTATTGGTACGTAGTGGGATTACCGAGTGTGTAGTAGCGAGATTTGGGCTTGTCACCGCCAAGCACAATATTTGGGGGCACGGGTTGACCCTCCGGTGCCGGTTCGCTGGTGAGGCGTCTCGTCACAATATATATATATATATTGTGACGTGGATTTTTCTGCACCTCGGTTACTCGGAGCAAATAACCGGGAACTTACCGCGTGCACAATAATTTGGCGTCCACGATGTACCCTGGATCTAAAACAATATCGCAAAGTTGTTGTTGGGCGCCTGGCGTGATTAACACGCCTCGAAATCGGTAATGCGAGATACCGCGACCATATACTCGATAGCTCAGTACCGCGGAGAGGGGAGGGGTAAATTTTGGGTAGAGAGAGATGTAACACAAGTCAGCCAACGCGTGGTTTGGCTAATTCACTATAAAATTCCAATAATATATTTCTCGACAGCGATATTACAAAAAAAAAAATTAAAAATAAAAATAAAAATAAAAACAATCATACGACTGCGCAGGTCGTCCTTCGCGATTTCAAATACAATGGTTTAAATTTTATCCAAAAGAAATAAGCAAGGAAGAAACAACGAAAAAATAAAAAAAATATGAATAAATCGAGGAGACCTCTACGGCCTACGTGCGCTAGTCGCCGTCTTAATAATAACCTCGACTCGCAAAAACCAAAAACACAATCGGACTCGATGCGCTGCTCGCGATCGGCCTCAGCTACGACGCTACTCGTCACTTAATTATAAACCGCTAAACACAGAAAGAAAGAAAAACGTAATCTAGATCATACTCGACGCGCTAATCGCAATTCTGATTAAAGCTAGCTGGTATCTTATTTCTACGGGCGCTAGTCGCCACTTTGCTGATGCACAATAATGCCTAAACTAAATCAAAAAGGACGGGCCTCGACGCACTAACCGCGACCAAATTAATCACTCCAGAAAGCTGTTCTAATCGCGCGAGTGTATAGCGTATTATGACGCATCCGAGCTCAAGTCGTAGTCTCTGTCCCCGCTAAGTTCACCACCCTTTTTACGTACGCAGACTCGACCAGACCCTGTGCAGCGGAATTTGGCCACACTCAATTTCACTCCGAAATTGTTCCCCACGCGAAACCGTGACTCTACGCGTTATCGCGAAAACTCAGGCTACGGTCATCCTCAAGGAGATCGGCAAACAGATTTCGAGCGCTACTCTAATTCTAAAATTTCGTGGGCCGACCGTTTATCGGTGTGCCAATTTAACTGGCGCTCGAAATATGCCCGCAAAGAATTATAAGCGCTTACCGCTCCTCAGCCACACCAAAAAGCCACCAACGTCCGTCTCTGCCATTCCAGCAATTCTACGTATCTCTCGCAACCTTCTCCAACTCTACGTATCTCTCGAAACCTTCTCGCCACTCACTCACGCTAACGGGCGCCAGGACTCAAGTGCCGGGTCCTGCAAATCGGAGCCGCAATTCGAACATGCCCCGAACATAGGCGTCAACCCTAGTCAAAATTGTCCCGCTCGCATTGGGGTTCTCGTTACGCAATTCTTACAATCTAGCGTATCGCTATCGTTGGATTCCGCTGTCGCGGGGTGTTGATTGGCTGACCAGTCTCGTGTACCCCGTAGCTTGACAGTGGCGGGGTGATGACTTCGCGAGGGCACCTGTCGTCAGTTGGGCGACGGAGGGGGGGGGCTACGGCTCGCCGGCCACCAACGGGAATCTCGTCCGCCTTGGATTCCCTCGCGGCAGAGCTCTCCGTTGACGCTCTCTCCGTAGCCTCGTGCGAGGCCCTCCTTTCGTTGCGATCCGCCGCGATTGCCATCCGGTAATATCGTTCGAATTTGCTGCCGATCCCCTGTCCGAAGCCGCATTTACTCGCCACCCAAAAAAAAAATAAACAAAAATCCTGAAAAGTCTTATTCGCTAAACCGGCGATGGTCCCCTCTTAGAGTCTCGGATGCGTGACTATCGTCCTGGCGCTCTTTTTTGAAATGAGCCGCGGTCTACTTCGCGTGCTCCCTAAGTCTGTGGTCCGTCTAGAGTTCGGGGAGCCGTGTGGAACGCGCAGTAAAACTGCCACGTTACAATATATATTATATTATATATATATAATATTAATTAAATTTAATAAATTTTAAAGAAATGAGATTGAGAATAGAGGGCAGTAGAATATTTATTTAAAAATCCGATTCCAGATTTTAAACGTCACGCTTCTTTTAACCCCCAAACTCAACCGTTTAATCAATCTATCGATCGTTGTCACGTCAACCAAGTCTTCGTTCGTCTACTGTCTTCTCATAGATTGAACTATACGAACAACGTTACACTACCCCCCACCACTTTAAGTTGCCGCCCCGGCATCTATCTAAAGAAAAACCGGGATGTAATTGTCATGGTCCATCCAAGTTTCAAACCCGACCTCGTTACACTGTCCTGGCATTCGCCCAAGTCCCGAGGGAAAACCATGACTAAAAAACCTGGGAAAGACAGTGTATACATTTCAAAAGCTGGTTAAAGTATAACGAATTCCTACTCTAAAATGTACAGTCTATGTCTCAAGTCAATACTTAAATATTTCATACAATACAAAAACATGAAAATTCTTCAGTGTTCTCTTCTTTTTCTCTTTTCAAAGTGATGTAGCATCGCTCTTCATCCAAGAATCGTCTTTGTCGGTTTAATAAATAAAAATGAAGATAATCCTTCATTGGCAGGGATCAGGAAAGGAAGGGGGTCTTTCAAGGCACACAGATAAACTGAAAACTAAACAAAATTATTAAAAAAAAAAAAAAAAACAACAAAAAAAACTTCCATTTTATTTTTGGTTCAACGCAAATAACCATATCAAAACGAGAATCAGCCAACCCGAAGTAATCTGACATCAATGCCCTCAAGAAAAGATATTTTTTTCTTTCATTTTTTTTTGGCTCTTTTCCGGGACTTAGAATATTCCTTCAATTAGAATTAATTATAATCAAATAAGTTTTTTACTTTTTTTTTTTTGTTTTTTTTTTGATTAAAGGAATAGACTACCCTCATTTCCAAGACAGCCACCTTCAAGCAATTACCAAGCTCTTATCAACCCTGATAAGCTAAATGGCATCCACACCCAGATTCTCCGGAAATCCTTTCAGAACGCTTATTCTACACCTCCTCAGTGTATTCCGAATTAGCGTTCAAGATTCATCTAGCCGAGCAATCTTCCATCACTTTCCGGCATCAATGCTCACTGAACTGGCACCATAATATTTCTTTCTTTTCAAATTAAAAAATTTAAAATTATTCCTCACATCGAGCCAACCGATCGAAATGAACGATCTTAAATTTCCCTTGTGAACCTTTCGGAATACGAAAGACGACATTGTTTATTTTTGTTCTCACAAAGAATTGCCCTTCCCAGTTCCGTTGTAATTTCGGGAATTTCCCTTTAATTTTACGGGGACAATGAAGCCAAACTTTTTGTCCAGAAGAAAAGGAATTCATGTATGATTTCAAATCAAATCTTGCTTTGGCTTTGTCACTTTTCAAATTTAAATTATTTCGAACCTTCTCATGTACCGAATTCATTTGATTTTCAAGCTGAACGATGAACTCAGGAATATTGTGAGTCTCATCGGTCGATGGAGAATTTCCAAGAAAAAGATTTAGAGGAAGTTTGAGTTCTCTTTCCAACATCATCATCGCTGGAGAGAATTCAGTTTTTTGGTGTTTAGATGAACGATATGCCAAAAGGAAAACAGGGATCCATAGATCCCAATCCTTTTGGTTATCCGAAACAAATTTCGACAAATATTGAAGGATAGTTCTGTTCAAACGTTCAACTAAACTATTCGATTGCGGATGTAAAGGAGTTGTTCTGGTCTTTTTGATACCTAAGAGTTTTAATGTTTCTTGAAAACTTCAGATTTGAAATTTCCACCCTGGTCCGAATTTATTTCCAGAGGAACACCAAAACGAGAAATAACGTGACTGATGAGAGCTTCTGCGACCGTAGTGGCTTGAAAGTTGGGTAGAGAAATCGCTTCAGGCTATTTGGTAAAATAAACCACGGCGACGAGAAGATATTTGTTTCCATTGGTTGATTTAGGAAGAGGTCCAAGGATATCTATAGCAATTCGTTCGAAAGGGCAACCAACATTGAAAGTTCGGAACTCACCTTTGGTTTTAGTTGAAGGTCCTTTTTTGGCGAAACAAATTGTACATTTCCTGCACCAATCTTCTACGTCTGGTTCGCAAGAAGCCCAATAAAACTGTAGGCGAATCTTCGCTGAAGTTTTATTCATACCAAAATGTCCACCCTAAGGAGAATTATGAGCCTCATGAAGAATTCTTGAAATTGACTTCTTAGGGACCAATAATTGCCAGACCATTGTAGAAAAATTCGGTGACTCCCAACGTCTGAACAATAGTTCATTCTTCAACTCGAGAGAGCCCCAATGGAGAATGTTAGAACATATACATTGTAACGTGGCATTTTTACTGCGCGTTCCACACGGCTCCTCGAACTCTAGACGGACCATAAACTTAGGGAGCCCGCGGAGCAGACCGCGGCTCATTTCGGAAAAGAGCGCCAGGACAACAGTCACGCATCTGAGACTCTAAGAGGGGACCATCGTCGGTCTAGCGAATAAGACTTTTCAGGATTTTTGTTTATTTTTTTTTTGGGTGGCGAGTAAATGCGGCCTCAGACAGGGGATCGGCAGCAAATTCGAACGACGTTACTGGATGGCAATCGCGGCGGATCGCGACGAACGGAGGGCCTCACACGAGGCTACGGAGAGAGCGTCAACGGAGAGCTCTGCCGCGAGGGAATCCAAGGCGGACGAGATTCCCGTTGGTGGCCGGCGAGCCGTAGCCCCCCCTCCGTCGCCCAACTGACGACAGGTACCCTCGCGAAGTCGTCACCACGCCACTGCCAAGCTACGGGGTACCAGAGACTGGCAGACCAATCAACACCCCGCGACAGCGGAATTCAACGATAGCGATACGCTAGACTGTAAGAATTTCGTAACGAGAACCCCAATTAGATCGGGGGAATTTTGACTACGGATAGCGCCTATGTTCGGGGCATGTTCGAATTGCGTCTCCGATTTGCAGGACTCGTCATTTGAGTCCTGGCGACGTCGCGTAGTGGGTGGTCGTGGATCGAGCTTAGTGAGAAAAAAAAAAAAAGAAAAAAATTGCGTGCCATGGCTGCAACGGGAGTCGAGGAATTCCTCGGGTGGCTACGAAGTGGTGAGCGCTTGTAATTCTTTGCGGGCATATTTCGAGCGCAAGTTAGATTGGCACACTGATACACGGTCGGCCCACTTAATCTTGGAGTTAGAGTAGCGCTCGAAATCTGTTTGCCGATCTCCTTGATGATGACCGTAGCCTGAGTTTTCGCGATAACGCGTAGAGTCAAGTGGATCCCTGTAAAGTCTCGCGTAGAGTCACGGTTTCGAGTGGGGAACAATTTCGGTTCGAAATTGAGTGCGGCCAAATTCCGCTGCACGGGGTCTCGTCGAGTCTGCGTACGTAAAAAGGGTCCCCTCTCGGGGGGGTCGCGTGTTACTGTGCGTAGATGCTCGGTTCAGCGGGAAGGGTTGCGAACTTTGTGGAAATAGTGACTACGACTGGAGCTCGGATGCGTCATAATACGCTACAGACCCGCACGATCAGAAAAGCTTCCTAGAGTTATTAATTCGGTCGCGATTAGCGCGTCGAGTCACGTCTTTTTGGTTTAGTTTACGAATTCTTGTGCATCAGTAAGGTGGCGACTAGCGCCCGTAGAAATAAGACATCACCGAGATTTAATCACGATTGCGATTAGCGCGTCGATTATGATCTAGATCATGTTTTTGTTTAGCGGTTTATAATTAAGTGACGATTAGCGTCGTAGTCGAGGACGATCGCGGGCAGCGCATCGAGTCCAAATCTTGTTTTTGGTTTTTGCGAGTTAGGGTATTATTAAGACGGCGACTAGCGCACGTAGGCCGTAGAGGTCTCCTAGATTTATTCACCTTTTTTTTTATTATTTGGTTTGTTTCTTCCTTCCTTATTTCTTTTGGATTAAATTTAAGCATTTGTATTTGGAATCGCGAAGGACGACTTTCGCAGTAGTATTATTATTTTTACTTTTATTTTTTTTTGTATTATCGCTGACGAGAAATATATTATTCGAATTTTATAGTGATTTGGCCAAACCACGCGTTGGCTTACTTGTGTTGCATATCTCTCTACCCAAAAATTACCCCTCCCCTCTCTGCGGTACTGAGCTATCGAGTATATGGTCGCGGTATTTCGCATTACCGATTTCGAGGCGTGTTAATGACGCCAGGCGCCCAACAAATTTCGCGATATTGTTTTAGGTCCAGGGTACATCGTGGACGCCGATTTATTGTGCACGAGGTAAGTTCTCGGTCATTTTCTCCGAGTGACCGAAGAGCGGGAAAAATCCACGTCACAATATATATATATATATATATATATATGTATGTATTAGCGCGACGGCAATGCATGCCAGCCCGAGTCCGGTTGCGTGCGCACCCCGTACCATCTTTCAGATGTGTCTTCCGCCCACGCTTTTGTACCTTAAGCACGTTGTATGCGAAATCCGAGCAAAAAGTTTGTGACGTCGTCTTTTATAAGAAATAGTGAATGCAATATTTTTTTATTGAAAATTGAATTGAGACGCCGTTAGAATTGCGAAATATTCACGATAAGAATAGTAAAAAATAAATTTTTGATCCGAAAAGCGAAAAAAATAGTCGAAATTGTTCATGTTTTTGGCATCAAGAACGATATTTATCGCCGCGTCTGTACCCACTACAGCTGTAGAGCCCTGTCACGGATAGGGAACGCGGGGGACAATACTAACGCACGACACGAAAATTCGGTCGTGGCAGCGTCGCATGAACCTAACCTATAGGCCACCCGAGCTTGAAACGAGTGACGAGTGATTTACCAATAGTGTTGAATTTTCGAAAGTTGTTGTCGGACGAATAAAAAAAAATGAAAAATGGAAAGAACCCGCTATAAAGGCCGATTTGTGCGAAAAAAAAGCTGGATCGGAATTTGAAAGCCAGTTCGGAACAGCTGACTGCTCGGGATTATTCTCCTCATGCAATCTTCACGAACTTTCCCTACTTTCGGAATTAATTACGAGATAACGACGTGGTGGAAAAATATTAAAAAATTCTAATGGATCCAAAATTTATTGAATAAGATGATACTAGTTTTTCAAGCATTTCTATTGACCCGTTTTCCAATTACATATGCAAACATGAATTTTGTCAGGTATTTTGCAGATTTTCCCATAAGCCCTGTGTTAATTTTCGGATTTTCAAATTCGATTTATTCTCAAACGACGTGGTCAATCGTATTGAAATTTGGCAAGAAATTTGGAAATATTACAATTAAAACTCGAGCAAAATTTTAACAAAATCTGTCGAAAAGGGTGTTTTGCATACAACGTCCTTAAGGACATTAAAATAAAATAATCCAAAGGAATCGTGAAATCCCCGTGTTTGTTTAAACAACATCCTTGTAAAACCGTGTGTTGGTAAGCGAACGGACCCGGCGCGGGCAATTTTACATACAGTCTTATGCAAAACGAGCACAGCCTTATGCACAGCGCAAATACCCGCGCCGTCGCTCCGCGCAGCCAACTCGGCGGGCCAGCCTCTCTCCACGGTCCGCGCCGGCCGCGAGAGAACACTATCAGCCAGTCAATCCACCGGCACCACAACACCCCCGGCTCCAGCCGCATTTCACCTCAACAATGAAAGACAATCGCAAACGAACCAAAAAAAACAGTCCTTTTCAGGATTCTCTTTCTCTTCTCCTTCTTCCAATACCCCTTTCTCTCTTCCCGGCCCCTTTCCCAAACCTCTCTTTCTCTCTTTCTCTCTCTCTTTTCATTTTCTCCCCTTTCGTCCCTCTCCACCGTCACCATCCCCCCCTTCTCACCACCCCCTCTCCGGGCCCACGCGCCCGAAGTCCGTGCGAGCAAATCAGGAAATCCCCCCACCCCCTATCCTGTCCTAGATACCACCCACGCCAGCCATCTAAGTTATTCGCAACTGTCACAAGCTTATAACAAAATATTCCTATCAAACCAGCCATGAAACGGGCAATAAATGCCATAATTAGACACTGCGTGTCAACCGGCAGGTATCTTCAGCACGAGCAATGCCCCACTGGACCAAATTCACGGTGCTTCTACAACAGAAGTGTGGGAGAAGAGCCGGAAAGCCATGCAAAAATGCGTCTAAAGCTCAACCCGAGAGTAGTCCACAAGCTGAAGCCTATACGAACGCCTGATGACCAATGATTTACTAGCCTGGTGTGCCCGAGGTGCGACACAGAATGCTAACGAAAGCTTGCACTCCCTGATCTGGCGGAAATTCCCGAAAGAGATATTCATCTTCAAAAAGAGAATAGAATTAGCAAAAGGAACCGCAGCTGCTGAATTGAACATGGGAACGCTCCATGTTCAAAAGGCAGAGACGTCAGTGAGGTCTGAGAAGGTGGCTGATGATGCAAAAATGATAAGCCAGAAACGAGATGCTAGACGAAAGCGTAAAGCTGAATGGAATGGAATGACGAAGTCCAAGAAAGCCAGACGAACAGTGAATATTAAAAAAACCGCTGAGGAGAAGACTGAAACAGAAGCAGAAGGGATAACGTATGACGGTTTCTTCACAGGACTAATTTGCAATCAATCAGCTGCAAAGTTAAATTCAAGTGCGTTATTGTACAGTAGACTGGAGTTGAGGCTAGATAAATATTAGTTGATCGTTTTCATTTGCTCAATATATTCTTGACATATTTGTCTAGCCTTAAAAATCATTCTACAATAAAATAATTGGATTTTACGCTGCCTTTACGTCTCGGATCGAGTTTATTGAGAATTGAATGATTCTGGAGGAAGAAGCGAAGTAAGAAGAGAGTTGACCTCAAGACAGACACGCAAAAGCCGATTCGATAGAAACTGGCACCCAGGAATGGAATTGAAGATCAATAAAAACAGCAATAGGCACTGACGAGCTACACATGATTTATCAATATTATTATTAACGTTCTCAGATGAATCTTGAACTGAATTCAAATATATGCAATTAAAAAAAAATTTAACAAATTGTTACATCAGGCGTACAGCCACACGCCTCCCCCATCTCTTTACTCTCCCACATACCTTATAGTAACTTTACGGTTTCTTTCCAGACCTCCTATTTCCATTCTGGCTCACGCCACTTGCTTTTGACCCAAGTCTGCCAATTCTGTTCCACACTGTTCGGATATCTTCACCTTTCGTCTACTCTTGCTTTTTACGTCGGATTCATTCTTATTCTAATGTTCGACACGATCAATTCAATTCCAACACCCAACAACCTCACGTATAACCTTTCTTACTGACACTGGGAACAACACACGTCGTTTGGACTATTCCACAAATTCTCCAACCAAATATATAGCTGACATCCCGAACATACCGACGGTTATTCAACCCTCATCCCAACTCCCGGTTGTGCTAGAACGTAAAAGCGAAGTCGAACCAGTTTATTCCTTACCGCTCGTAGATAATTGATGTCCATGGAATTAACAAAACCATGATTTTTTTTCCTTTTAACCCAATTTTGTATGGTCTAAATCAACCTTCAAGTCAACCAAGTCAAAGTGTTTTATCTCTACAGTAAATAACTCATTCTGTTCACACGGCATATTTACTTCTGAGAAGGTCATGAAACTGAGTTCATTTAATCGCATTTACCTCAGAACTATATTTTCAGGTATTCCAAAAATTCTTTGCGCATTAGGTTTCATCTAATCATTTTACCCTTTGGCAGATATATTCTTAGGCATTCTTATCTTGAAATTGGTACAGTGAATTTCAGCTACGGTGAATATCCTCACGGAAAAAAAACCCCAACTTGGGCGTAAATTCGTACCCCTAACTTTTTTCTTATGGGAAATTAGTATTATCTATGAGTTGGGAATACGAATTTACATCCAAGTTGGGGTATTGTCCGTGAGGGTATAACTCCTTTCCCAGCGTACAATACACGAACATTTGTAGCAAAAAAACATGTTTTTGAACAATTGAGGTAATAGTTTCAATGCCTTAGAAAACACTAATCAAAAATTTCCTGCAACAATTCTTAGTCTATGGCATTAAATGTTTCCAAAAGCACTTTCAACCATCTACGATGAAACCTAATGCGCAAGGAACGTTTGGAAGAAATCTTAGAAGAAAAATGCATAACTTTGGAGCTACTTCACTTATTAAATTGAATTTTGGATCAGATTCTAGTTTTAGGCTTGCAAATAAATGGTCAAAATTTCAATGCAATTGATCCAAAAAAACTGGACTGTTTTTCCACCGAAATCTCTCTCTAATACGGTAATTTCTATCTGGAAGGAGGTTTTATGCAACATAATATAACATAGTTGAGAAAACTGACAAAGATAAACTTAAAATTATCTTAAACTGATGTGAAGAACAATGACGGCGCCTTGATCGATTTTTCGAATAATATCAAGTATGACTGAATCTTTCGTATGAGGTTCAATGAAATCTCTGACTAACTATTAGATGTTGTGGAATCTAGTTTGCGGAAAATATTGTAAAGATCTTGCCTGTATACATGTTGACGGCAAGGATGCTTTGGAATCGGACAAACAATATAACACAGCCAATAAGATCCGTTTGTTTGAACTGGGGCAGCCTTATTACTCGGTTAGTTGAGCATAAAAGGAATTGCAAATTATTGCCCTTGCAATTGCTTACTTAACATATTGCACTCCGACCGCCACATAAATTACAATACTACGAAAATACTGTACAGGTTATCTACCTATATGGGATCACTAATTATAGATATGGGTAATATTGTGAGCCGTGATAAATCTTGTATTGACGTAGAGACTTTTAACAATTATCATATGAGTATTATAACAAATCATTAATATTGAGTTAAAATCTGTTCTCAACCTATCATCTTTTTGATCTTTGAAATAGTAACGGACACATATTACTGTCTGCTTGATCTTCCCCAATTGTAACAATCCTACCATTCAACCTGAGAAACGTTACAAATAACATATCCTCAAGTTTTGGTGTGAGTCTTATTTATCGCATTCTATTGACTCAAAATGTATAGTAAAAATTGCACTCTGAAATATTCACTTCATTTCAGGTCAACAACATGGCCATACCCTCAGGTCAGCGCGCAGTTTTTTATATCGCTCAATTTTCACTATCAACCTTACGGTGTACCTGAATTTTTCAATCACTTATATATAATTTCGATGTAACTTTTTTGGTTGTTCCAGCTGCCTTTCAGTAAAAATCGCAAACTTTTACCATCAATGTGTGAATGAGTTTCCGTTGTACAGCGAATTCCATCCTACTCTGATCGGCTCATATCACAGGGTTTTATTTTTATTTTTATTTCCCTATCATGTTCTATAATTCAATTCAGAGGTGAAAGAGCCCAACATTAGCCCTGACCTGGACCAATACGTTAAAAACATTAAACACCCAAGTTTTTTTTCAAGTAACTACATAGACATATATCACAATGGTCAAGAAAATTTAGGTTCCAGAATGGAAGTGTATTAATTGATATACATCAATGATAAACATTGATATTCTATGTGAATGTTCAATGTGTAGAATTGAGAATCTTTGCATTACCTGTGCTAAATAAAACAGACACCAGGCAATGATAGTATTGTAGTAAAGTGCGACGTTGAACGAAACCACCGCACTGCTTACACCGATACCAGCCAAGTATGGAGATACCTAAAACACCCAGTTATCACTTAAAATTGTTGAAAAAATCAAAAAGTAAATTGTAACGTCATTCAAATTTGCAACTGTATACGACTAAGGAAATAGGCAATACAAAGAACTGTAGCATAAATCATATATTTGAAGTATCTTGTATGATTATTCACGAAATACTGTGGCTTTCTTGTGCAATTAAATTTGATTTGTTTACACATCCCCTAGCGATGAGATCAAAGAATCCATAATAGGCACTTATTGAATTTTGTTTTTCTAGCACATATTCACCTGAAATTTCATCAGCTTAGAAATTGTATCGCAAATTTTGTTTATGATCTATAAATTAACAAAATCGGGAGGCGGAAATATGACCCGAAAAAATACCACCAGAAAAAATATCCGCTGGATCAAATAACTCCCGGAAAAAATATACCACTGGGAGTCCGGTCTCCAGATGACACGGGTATAATCGAAAGCACATCACACCATCCTGCACGGAAAACTCGGAAGGTGACTGTCGCAGCCTGAAGGTTAGAATAAGTTCGGCCTGCTTTCTGGGCAACAACTACCGAGTTTTGTGGTTTCACATCGTTCTTCAAATATTAATAACTATATTTTTTTCCGGTAGACATTTTCCAAAGAATATAACTATTCTTTCAAAAAAGAATATAGAATAAATGAATTTCGTCGGAGATGGTCAGTGATTGAATATTTATTTATTACTATGTTTCTGTTGGACACAGCCGGCCATCTTCAGGCTACAGAATTATAAAAAAGGAAAAAGAAAAATAGTAGTGTATAACTTCTCTCTGAACCTGGGCTTGTTTATCAGAAACCGAAATAAGGTGGTCCTATTCTTAATATTACATTATATGTTGTATCACAGGGTTGTAAACAACTGTAAGAAAAATTATAAAATTAATAGCTAAGCTCGTCGATTAATTGATCATGGATCGAAATCGAGCACTTGTGTTTGTAAATTTGAAGTTGCAGAGAATGTTTACGATAGACAAAGTATTAAGATACTAACATAAATTCCAGGTGTTGAACAATTTTTTCTCGAAGCTTTGTTAAAACATTGATACATTTGGATTGACAGTACTTACAAAAATTTGCGACAACCTTTGGACTAGATGTTCTTAAATCGCCATTATGTGAGGAAGTGTCTTCTTTTTCGGAAGTGCGATTTTAATCGGGTATCGAGAGTATAGATCTTGGCTATGTGATTGGATAAGAAGAGGTGTTGTGACGATTGTCCGATGTATATTTGTGGGCAATCGTTACAGTTTATTTTGTATACGGCATTAATTTGATCCATATTTGGAGTTTTTGTTTTAAGTTTTGAGAAAATGGCGAATTAAGAACATCTAGTCCAAAGGTTATCGCAAATTTTTGTAATGTAATCTCAATCCAAACGAATCAATGTTTTACCAAACCTTTGAGAAAAAATTGTTCAACACCTGGAATTTATGTTGGTATCTTAATACTTCGCCTACCGTAATCATTCTCTGCAACTTCAAATTTACAAACACATTTGCTCGATCTCGATCCACATTCAATTAATCAACGAGCTTAGCTATTAATTTTATATTTTTTTTTATAGTTATTTACAACCTTGTGATACAACTTAAAATATAATATTAAGAACAGGACCACCGTATTTCGGTTTCTGACAAACAAGCCCAGTATAAGGGAGAAATTATACACTAATATTTTTCTTTTTTTTTATTTTGTAGCCTGAATATAGCCATCCGTGCCCGGCAGAAACGTAGTATTAAATAAATATTCAACCACCGACAATCTCCGACGAAATTCATTTATTCAATCAACACACCATGGTCATAAAATCCAAATCAAAAAAGAATATATTTCATTGCGAAGAATATGGAATATGCAGCTTATTTAGCTATATAAACTAGAAAAATAAAACAGATAATTATGCTCTCTATATATAAACTATGAAAACAAATAAAAAAATTATGTTCTCAGCATGTCACGAGTGCCGAGCCGCACGCTTAATAAGTTCGCAATTTTCTTTGAACACGGCAGAATGCAGGGGTATTTTTTCCGAGGAATATTTTTTCCGGGGGTACTTTTTCGATGAGTATTTCTTCCATGGTTTTTTTTCCAAGAGTATTTCATCCGGGATCCAGCAAAATCTTGTACATGAATCTTTTCAGGACTGTCAATTTATGATTAAAGAAGTGTTAGGAAATCCAAAACTCAATATCGGCTGATACTATTTCACGTAGATTATGAGGCCTCAATTTACTGATAATAATTTGTAATATGATAACAATTTACTGTCTTTACGTTAAATGATTACCGATCAGCCTTGACAGTAAAAAAACATAAATAGAAAATCGTGCAGGATACGTGATACGAAAAAGTCGATTAACCTGATTCCAAACTCCAATGGCTCCTTTCCGCAGACGCTGCCCGATCGCCAGCTCTAGATAGAATATCGGAATGCCCTCAATCGCGAGCATCACAAAGTAGGGGATCAGAAAGGCCCCTGTATCAGAAACATCAGTTTTACAATATTTTAAATGCGACATCAGCACGATAATATTGAATAGTACAAAAAATTTTTGAGTGAAAACAATTTCTTTGAATGGCTATGAATAACTGTCTAAAAAAGTCTAAAGAGAAGAAGATCGGCATAATTTTTTTTTAAAAATGGACGAAATCACTGTTACGAACTCCGGCTAAGAACTGTTTAGTCGAATCCACTGGGAACTTGTTATTTAAAAAATATGGAATTTTTATGAAAATAAATTTATTTAAAAAAATAATTTTCGCACCAGGTGTTTTTTTTTCACAGTTCCTTTTTTTTCTTTTAAACAGTTGACTCTCTTGCTAAAACACGTTGCTGGTCGATGAGAACAGTCTTTTCGATACTTTAAAAATCAGCAAAAGAAATTTATGATATTTTTTAACTATAGAAAACTCCCTCAAATTCTGTGAAATGTCTTTCCAGTTATTCAAATTCTGAGGTTAATTCATGCTCGGCATCCGAATTTTAAAGAGAGCTTATCATTAAACTTTCCGAGAAAATTTTCCATCAGATAGGTCTCGCTTCCAATCACACAAATTACTTGATCTTGTCACATCAAATTCGCACCTCCTCCATTTTTTTGGGCCAGATATGGAAACCGCCAAACATTTCCAAGCCCCACAGCGTAGCCGACGGTTGCAAGTAAAAACGTGAGTTTGCTGTCCCAATTTTCTCGCTCATCTTCCCCAGCTTCCGGTCGGAAAATGGCTTTAACTTCAGTGCTGCCCAGCTTACTGCCCCCACCTTCGTCACTCAACTTGTTCTGGAAATGGTATGAGATAAACATGAAGACCATAAATAGTCTTTGAAACCTAGTGACCGATTGTCTTACCTTTGTGTTTGGGCTGGAGTCGTCAAAGCCCGCGTTTGTAGCCCCATAACTCATGGCGGAGCTGCTCTTTTGATTCTCGACGACAAGTCGGCTTCGCATCTCCTTCATCTCCAACCTGTCTACGCTCTTCTGCGGCTTCAGATCGCGTGAACTCTGTCGACACACGAGGTGAGCCGTGTTTGCCATCTTGGAGTTGTGTCTTGTTTGACGCGTTCCAATTTCGTTTGCGCTTCGTTTCCACCGAGTGCGTGAGACTCGTTAGGATATCAAACCATGGATCAGCAAGTACTTGCAGACTCTAGAAGATACAAATACCTAAGAGATTATTACGGTCCAGAAAAAAGTGAGCACTTCTTTTTTAACTCTCATTGAAACGGTAACTATTTTTCTAGCCGGATTTGGCCTTACAAGAATTACCAATAACAATTTTAGCACATTCGTATCCCGAACCTTTTAAAATCTAATATTATTTCTCTTACTCTGAAACAATATTTCAAATTCCCTTAACTCGTAAGCTTTATGCTTCAACCTTTTCACTGTGTGGCGAAGATGAGATTTTTATGCAACCAGTGTGTGAAACTAATTGTAAGTAATTGTATTTGATTTGTTGCTTCCGTGATAGAGGTTTTCGAGATCATTAAACCTAAACACGGCATCAGCAATGCAAAATTCGAAATGGTGGTTCCAAATATTGGCAGAGGGGATTTTAAAAAATGTTGGATCGGTACCAAAATTAATATTTTACAGTTTGTAGAAGTCGCTGAGCACAAAGTATGAATTTGCGATTCTAGATATTATATTTGGTTTCGGTAGCTTCAGAAATTTACAGAGAAACATTCGACAAGATTCGACAATTTTCCAAAAGTTTTACCTGCTGTTGATTTCGTTGTTGTGAATTTAGAATTTCAGATCTTGTTCTTCCAATTTTTTTCACGCATGCCTTTCGAAAGTTTGGAGATGCAAAATGAATGCCACAGCCGCAAGGAGGACGTAAACAATCAATTTTTAGTGATTGCTCAATTCGATTAAAGGTCTTTTTTCAACGGTTTTGGCTGTTTTTGTATTATGAAAATGATTTCTCCTCTAAAGAGTTGAAATTGAAGTGAATCCAAATTTCTACATGTCTTCCATATCCCGGCTTACTCGTAAAAACTTAATTGTGTCAAGAAACCGTTAAGCGAAGAGCAGAATACAAAATTGTGTCAAGTTTGACCTTTTTTTGTACTTTTCCGATCTTTTTAAAAAATTCTCACGACTTTTGGTTTCAAAGGATTTGATTTATTCTAGTCTAGATTTGTTCATTAAGCCTATGGAAATCGTGTAAAAATTCTTCAAGGAATATGGGGTATTATATCGGCTTTCCACTAGTACCTCAAAGAATATGTTCATTTGCTGCTGAAATTTCATCAATTCTGGCATCAGTCACTAAATTCACTTCCATCGTAAAATGTCTATGCTTATTAAATAATGCAATTTTTTTGGGAAACATTCGTCTCATGAGATATAGGTACAATCAGCAGAAACTGTCTTATCGGAGAAAAAGGATAACTCAGATGATGTAAATAAAGATTTGAATTAATGGAAATGTCAAAAGAATCATAAAATATCTTTCGTGAATTCTTTATTCCAAATAATTAATAACTATTTTGTGAATTCAGTGAATAGTTCTTTAGAATATAAGTTTTATCGGCCACATTGGATGTGAGTCAGTTTTATAATGTTTGTAAACAAAACTAAATTGCACTACGTTATCTCGTCCTCTGAGATCATCTTGTAGTAACGCCAGTTGCTTCATCATACTACAGCAAATTTAAAGAAACGAAATTTGCGCCCTCAATGGCAACAGCTCCGTCATTCCTCCATGTAGTTCATTACGTTTTGCTCTGCGAACGTAACCACACGCTTTATTCCTTCGTTCGTCTTTTTAATCCCGCTGGGATGTCCGACGATCCGATGAATCACGGAACCTCGTCGACGCCGATTCGGCCGACCGAGAAGATGCTTATAGAAGCGTTAAAGTGTTTACAAAGTGAAGTTTCGGAGCTGAAGCGGTAGCGTTCGGGGTACGGACAAGGTTATCTCCGTCAACGTCGAGGACATTCAGGTTCCAGAAGCCCCTCGAGGTGCTCGGACTCTTGCTCGGGTAGTAATTGCCCCCGCCAGGACAGCTCACGTTTCCGTTCCCCATCAGAGACGCCGCTCATATTCTCGTTAGCGAGCTCGCCATGGACGACACCATCGCCATTTTCGCTCGTCTCGAATCCGCTTGCGCTCATGCAGAGAGTCTTATACCGAGCATTGCGATTCCCGTTCGAGGAACTCGCCCCACTCGAAAAGTTGAGTTCGAGACAGTTTACCAAATGATGGTGTTGATCGTCACTCGAGAGGTACGACACCTCATTGGGTAAAGTCGAGGCTCACGTCTCGCCTGAAATTCTGAAGCTAAAATCTCGTGTATAGTTATCTACAAGCCAATTAGATTTGTTACATATTCTGTTTTCTTATATGATATTCAGAATCCCGAATTGCCGTTAATTGGTGATCAGAGGCCTCTACAGACCGACTGCTCGGCCAGCCCGAAAAAGGATCCACAAATGGAAGATCTATCGAATGAGATAGCGAGTAGATTCATTGGTCAAACTCACAATCAGACGGACAGTGCACCGGGCTCGGACCTGTTCACTCCTCTGTCAGAAGCCTGGGCCAACGTTATTAGGGTCGATATTCCAAAAGATCAAAAACAGGCTGTGTTAGCGAAATTCTCCACTCCAAAGAATTTTCAACTCTCTCGGGCTCCGCCGATAAATACATGTAAGGAAATACAATCGGTACTCCTATCGTCAAAGGCTGGGATTATCATCAAGGCAGATAGTTAGGTGGAATAGAAGAACCCATTGCATCCACAGCTATCACTGTTGTCAAGATTACTCTTTCGCCATAGGTAACACTGCTTAGTTGTTTGAACCCTTCGAAGCAACAACCTTTGTTGGACCGTGTACTGTAGAAATTTCTGTTCCGTCTAAGTTGATAATTCGATCAGCAGTGAACGATTCTCGAGTGTAGACTGTATTGAATTTCTCAAAAAAGACACCAACATTGTGTTTGTTGAAGCAAAAAGAACATGACATGCTCGTGGCCAGCGATTTTCTTAAACAGAGTTTATTTTTTTAAATAAAATTATATTACCACGATTTTCCTGCGGGTTCAGTGACATCCCATGTCTTTGCATATTTATGTCTTATGTCATCCCATGTCTTAGCCTTCGCAAACTCGTAAGCTAGTTTTTTTACCTCCTCCACTGTTAATCCGAAATTTTTTTTGCCGCGTAGTCGATGTAATCCCCAAGGGTCTTCTCTTCTTCTGCCGAAAACACTTTATTTGTACTAATTGATCTGTTGTAGTACACGAATTCCTTGGTGCCTGATTTTTTATGCTGTGCTAGCAGCCACGATAGCGCCAACCTTGGGACATTCCTGATTTCTGCAACCAATCTAATACTATATCCCTGATTTAGAACTAAATCCATAGCAGATATATAAGATTTTTTTGGAGACTATAGCCCACTTTATTTTGTCCTTTTCTTCTTACCATCTGAAAAAGCAAAATAAATCAAAGATATTAGGGCCATTCGTGTATTCATGACACAATTCAGGTTTTCTCAAGTTACAATACAAAAGTTGTTCCAAGGTACAAGCATAGTGCTCAAATACTGTAACGATAGTATACGACTTGTTGGTTAGTTTCTAAGAAAGCCTTATACATGGATATTATTCATAATAAACTGGATTACAAATTGTGATAAGCAGGTGGACTAAAAAACTAAAGTTAATGAGTGTGTTTGAAAAACCTTAGTTACATGTTTTCTTTTCTTGTGATTGGACTAGTAACTTTCTGTATGAATGGATTTACGCTGTCGAATTGACTTTCGCCTACAATGAGCGAATGAGCACCTAAGAGTATAATTCTGCAAGGGAGCAGATAATCTGTCAGTCGCTATTCCCAGAATTGTGACGTCACCGAACGACTGCTGAACGCTCCATGATACGACCAACCACTTCTTATAAAAGCGCCACCGCGGAGAGGCGCTCACTTCTAGTCTGACCACCGCCGAGTTTGTTCAGCATCGAGAGTTACAAGACCCCATATTTTGGTTGAATCACAGATTGACACTGATGTGAGTACCCTCTGTTACTTTATCGCAACGAGTTCGTGCATTGTTTTTTCTAGCCGACCTGGTTTGGGTACTGTCGTCAAGGCACCTCGTCCGTGCAATCTTCCTGAGATCATTTCCTGCACCTAGTTCGTGCACTCATCCAAGGCACCTAGTTCGTGCAACCTTCCTGAGATCATTTCCTGCACCTAGTTCGTGCACTCATCCAAGGCACCTAGTTCGTGCAACCTTCTTGAGATCCTTTCCTGCACCTAGTTCGTGCACTCATACAAGGCACCTAGTTCATGCAACCTTCTTGAGATCATTTCATGTGTACTATTTCCTTGAAGTCTGGATATTGTCTACTTACATTCGAAAATAACCAACTTGTGTCCACATCTCTAGACGAACCCCCTCAAACAACAACGAACTAACACTGTTTCTTTACTTTTCAGATTCTTCCAATACCGACCTACTCACGCTACGTTATAACACCACTCTTACTCTTCCAATTGCATTAATTGTATTATCGTATGTCAGTTATTATAATTCTCTTGACAATATATCTCTTATTCTCACAGACTGAGGTTTGGCCACAGACCCGAACCATCCGAGTCAACCTCTTATTTCAAACAGACTGTAATTTGAAAGAAAAGATAGTAGTTATCATTTACTCGGCCTCTCAATTTTCAAACTTACCTTGATTCATGGCTAACGAAATTACTCATTTTGGGTAAACTGTAGGAGGTGACATTTCTCGGACATTATGAGAAGTACCTTAAGGTTTTTCCGAATTCTTAACCACATAACGAAACTAAAATGCTCTCCCAAGTGCCAAGGTACAAGAGCTTCCCTTACACCTCTTCTAGTAATTTTGTTCGACGTATTCATTTCCATCAAAAATCACGAACATTGCCATGTGGCAACTGTTCTATCAATCTCATCATTCTTACAAAATAATCTCATGATTATGTCACCTGGGCACCGATATGAGACGTTCAGTGAATAAATTTATAATAATTAGCCATTTATATTTTCGTATTCGTAGCAGGTATATGCCCACAGTGGAACAAGATTTTCCACGCAATCCGGTAAATGCAATAATTGATGAACATCAATCGAATTGAATTTCATATCATATAGTACTGGAAATTCTGTGACAAATTTATGTAATAAGTAGCGAGCAACTGCGATCATATGGGGTGTTATTATATTGAATTTAAGAATCGAAAATGCTATTACTATAATAAGACGTTGTGTTTAAAATAATTTTGTTGAAGTACACCATGCAAAATGGGAATGGAATAGTAAAAGAACCACATTTTTATCTCTAAAGCTTTCAATTGGACTAAATCGAATACAGTAGGCGGCATACGGTGCACAAATTTGGCAGGCGTAATTGTTTTTAATATTTCATAGACAATATTGATGAGACGATATAACGAAAATGGATATGGACAGTAGTTACAATTAACGTCAAATATCTAAGACAGTAATTTTTTATCAACACCACCAACACAACGCATTCGATCGACAGCCACGCATTTCATGAAATCCGGCATTATTATTGAAAGAGTGCTGAGGCCTTTTACACCCATTGCTGGTCCATCGGTGATGTGTCTGTATATCTTAAGGCGTCTTGCCATGTTCTCAACAATTTTTCATTGTCACACACAATGTATGCATGTACAATACCACTTGATGGTAATGCAACGTTATTGCCTTTGCACAAACAAATCGGCCAGCCATAATTGCGGTTGAATTGTACAAAATTCAAACATTCGCATTTAGCAGGTAAATTGCAAGTCCCCATTGGCATGATAACTTTTACATTTAATGTGACATTCTCTCTAGCCATATGTATTTTAATACTGGAAGCAATTCTTTGAAAATCAATAAAAAGTGTGCTGAAATAGATTCATAGTCGGCTTAATTTCTATCACCGTACCACATCCCAGCAAGTAAAGTATTTTCTCTAACTTTTTTTCCGTGAATGCTAGTTCATTGATACGTAATTATAACTGATAAATGCTCATTTTCAATGATTTGAACACGGGTACACTGATCTGCGAGAAACCCGTTATTCATCCATGCTTTACATACAATTCCGTCATACAGATCAGATAAACTACTCGCTTGCTGTGCTGGACTTCAAAATTGATGTTGCAAGCAATTGCAAGATTCGTCTCACTTATACATCTGCTTTAATTGATTGAGAAAGGTAGTTCGACAAAAAATGAATTTTTTCTGAGGATAAGATGGACAGACATTCTCAGCATTTTTTAGTTCACGTACAAAAATAGCACAGTAATAATTTATTTATTTATTTATTATTTAACTGGTTTACAGGCATAAGATCGGCCTTTAAAGTGTTTATACTTTGAATAATGCTTCTCAACCGTCACCTCGCCGAGAGAAAAATATTGTCGAAATTTTATAAGGTATTTTTTCAAGTCCTCATTTAAGCAAGAGAGATTGATAGCCGCAATCATGTCTGTGACTCAATATGATATTGTCAAAATAAACAACATGCTATCGGTAACTGTTATTGGAGCTGCTTGATATAACGGTTGATTATCTTCATTTACCCTATCGATACCTGCTTCGTTATCTTTTTCGCATTTTTCACTATCTTCATCGTTAATTTCTTCATCACTACTTTCATCGTTACTATGTTTTTCATCTTTTGAAGAACTGGAATTATGACTTCTGTTTTAATTCCAATCTTGAATATTCGCAAACGGGTCTACCTCACTGTCTTCATCTTCACCAAGATGTACTTACACCCCTTCCGCTACATTTCCTGTGTAACAAGAAATTAGATGTCAAGATTTTTCGCAGAAAAACTGAGAATGACATTGAAGAATGATTGCTTCAATCAAAGTTGAAAATAATTCTTTATTGGCTTACTGATGTTCATATCTGTCATGTACTCCCACATTAATGTGATGTTGGACATTTTGCTCGAGTCTTCTATGCTCGTTTTTTTTTTCGATGATATTCATTCAGTATGTGCCTATACATTCAAAAAAATTTGATAATGAAGTACCAAGAACCTATCCATTGTCATTCAATGCAAATATCCTGATTGTTCAGTTTTATTTACCTGAAAAAGTCACAATCAAAAATACTTACCCGTTCCGGGTATGCGTAAAGGTCTCACATGTGGTTCTACATTTGTTTGGAAACTCCTAAATCTGTCAATTTTTCTCCTTTTACTAATTTCGTCCAAGAATTGTTTCGACGTTTTTATTTGCAATTCACCTGGACCGAATGTTATATTGACAAAGAGATGTTATGAAATTTGTATTTCTTGAAGTTTTCTCTAAGTTCTGCACATACCATAATAATACACAGCTTACGCTACGTTACGTTAAACACAGACGGCTTGTGTCAACAGCATGTCTCAAGTAACTATCTGAGTTAATTAATAACGTTTCGCGTTATTTTATAATAAGTGATATATTATTGTTTTTTTTTTTTTGTTTTTCTTGCACAGGCATAAAAAAGTCACTTTTTGACGCCCGTTTTTGATCCGTAAAGTGCGATCCGTAATATAGCTATGATAATTTCGGAACTGTTTTATAAAGTCTTTAGGCGGCAGTTTCTACGCGCTGTTTACAGTTTATAAAGTATAAAGATACTTTATACGACAGTTCCGACTCCTGTTGCGCGGGTCGACGCTCGAATCTCAATTTGCATTCAAGTTATTTTTCATGCTGTGCCGGAAAATAGTGTCGTATGGGACGCACCTGTAAATTTTTTACGGCTTGAGTAATGAAATTATTATCCTTGCCCTAAAAACACCTACTTAACTGGCAGCCACCAAAAGTACTATTGTTCGCGAAATTATTTTTCTGGGTCTGACTTATTCAATTTACAACTAACGATATTTTTGGAGTATTGAGATATCAAATAGTTACGTAGTATACCAAAGAACCGCCAGTTGGACACTTTTAATATGGCTGCCTCCGTCATAACACATTTGCATGGAGCCTAGAGTAAAGGAGCCCGAACGCTGTATTGCGGACTTGGGCTATGAAAGCAGTGAACATTTTTACTGAAATACTCGCCGGCGTTGCTGTACCCAAGACAGGATGACAGAGACGGAATGAGAAAAGACAGAGAAGAGAATATTCATATTCGTAGCGCAGTTATACGTAAACAGATGAGAAAAACAGTAAATTGTTCGTTTGTCGATTAATTCTGTCATCATGCATTTGTTAACTAGATAATATTTTTGGGAATAATTCAAAGTCGAGTTGACCTACACCCTAGAAATATTTATTAATAAACATTATTTTCCTATTATCGTGCGCAAGGTTCGATTTTGCGCATGCATTTGCGTTCACAAAGTACCACTTTCCACACGTTGACAAGAGCGTGCGGGAATGCAACTGAGCGAACGGGGATGTAGCTGAGCGTGCGGGAATGCGGTGAGCGTGCGGGAATGTATAAGAGTATACGAGCGATTCCAAGGTATATACGCGCGCGCCATCTCTGCGGCACTCTCTTCGCATCAACATGTGCGAGCGATACTTTGACGTTCGTTGTCCGTATTAAGAAAACGGCAGAATACAAAACACAGAACGCACGTTTTAAAGATGTAAACAAACCGGCGCTCAGCTCTCAGCTCAGCGCGCCGGTTTGTTTACATCTTTGTCGTCTGGAATGAACCTGTCAAAACGTGCGTTCTGTGTTTTGTATTCTACCGTTTTCTTAATACGGACAACGAACGTCAAAGTATCAGTCACTTTGCATCAGCTCTTCAGAAAGAACAAGTAAAGTGGGAGGGAATAACTATGAATAATATACAAAGTGATACGGATAGCGAGACACGAAAAAACCATTAAAAATGTTATAGATATAACCACATCAGAGTCATTAAAAAATATACCGTTTCATTTTGTAAATTGTAACGTTACGATAAATATTAATAATAATTGAAAATAATAAATAAATCAGATTTTTCTTAAATTAATAAATTTATAACAGTTCTATAATTTGTTTTTTTGGGGCGGGGGGGCTTCGCCCCAGCGACCCCCCCTGTCCCAGCGCCCCAACGCCACCGTTCTATACGTTCCAATTATTCAAAATAATTGTAGTGGTCGAACTTTGCGCAACTTAATAGGAAAAATAGTATACGATACTCGCTTCGCTCTTGCGGGAACGACCGACTTTGCGCACTCGTATCGTAATGTACTATTTTATACAATACGGGTCAAATCCAAACGAATTAAAAACAACAAAAAAAAGTGCGAATATTTATTATTTAGTGCATAATAGGAATGTGCTTTTTCACACAGATTAACATTATTATTTACTGCACAATAGGAATGTGTTTTTTCGTACAGATAGGAAACATAAACATTTCAAACAACCAAACAAACATTTTTTAACAATAAATAATATGATTAATGCGATAAACTGCGGAACTGTGAAAATAAATCGATTTTTACCTATCGAAGTTCATCCGAGAGCGAAATTTTCATCGCAGCCTTCGACAATTAACGCATTATCATAAATTGTCCAGCTCCGGATGGCCCGACGAACTCAATTGTTCTTCAAGCCGACGCGATGAAACTGATGTTTCCTCGGTGAATAATTTATATGGAGCATTCCACCCGAATTCGACCAGGCTCCGACCCTCACCCTTTCCGATTCGACCCAAAATTAGACACTGTCCAAGGACTTCGCTCCGACGTTGTTGCATATTTTACAGACAGCAAAAATTTTATTGTAATTATTATGAAGATACAGGTAAAAACAAAGCGGGTCAAAATTTTATATACGCCAAGTCATTGAACAAACATATTTTTTCGATCATCAAAAATTGGTATGCAATAACCTAATATTTCGTAAACAAATTATATGCGTTGACTCAATTAACAAAGAGAAAAAATTGTGACCGGAGATTTACCTTTGGTACCTTGAAGACAGACAGCTGCCATCGTCCTAAGCGCTCGCAGTTTGTTCTGCTGGCATCTCACTCAGTTCGGCAGCCTGGGTAAAAATAATATTTCCCCATTGTGCACTCCGGTACCAGAAATAAACTGAAAATGAAATTTGTGATTACACATGACAATATACGAATTTTAACCTCACTTTCATGTTCGTTTTATTCAATCCGTAAATTACAATTTAATAAAGTATTGAAAATAGCATATGTATTTAAAAAATACCATTCTCTCACCTGCTTAGATATAATGTGGGGCAATCACTCACTACACCTTACGACGCTGATTTTTATCACAATAAAAAAATCTTTGAAAAACTTGTTTATACGTGCGAAGACGAAAAGCCAAGAATGACGTGTAAATCACGGTCGTATATACGCAAACCCGTCCCCTATCTTAGCAGCACTAGCGCTTCCCGTGGCTGCATTTCGAACCCAAATTTTCACCACTTTAAGGGTCCACGTTTATAATACTTTTCCTACAGGCATTCGGGCTCTTTTACTCTAGGCTCCGGTACACTTGTATCCGCCATGTAAACAATCGGTGCAAGCATCGATCACAATATCAGTGTCAGTAATATTCTCGAATTGCTGGACTTCAAATTAAAAGTTACGTAATGGGTCGTGGAAAAAAGTACGTGCCCTGGTGTGGTGGGTAGCCTGTGCGCATAAAGACATTAATTGGACTGTCTTTCCTGAATCACAACGAGAGATTAAGGCAGTTCCTGTTCTGCGCTAAAAACATAGCAAAACAGGCAAATATATAAAAGTTAATGCAAAAATATTTGCAATCAGCAGTAAGTCTAGTTAAAACACTACATATATATCATCCGAGTAGTAGGTTGTATGCCTTGCGTGAGTTGTTCAGAGTGATCTGGATTTCGTTGATGCTGTTGCCCGCGTCCCCCCTGGGGCGCCTTACACTCTTGATGTGATGGTTGGTGGCGTGCCCTCCGCTACGCCGTTGTCAATGTTGGTGTCGGAGGCTAGGCATAATGAGCAGGGTTGCTGTTCCGGGCCTCCTCCTTGCCATTGTTCGGAATTGCTGCCTGCTGACGTTACGGGTAGAATGGATTACCCATTTTGGCGCCCTGCAGCTTGTCCAGGCACTCAATACAGCCATCCATCTCCGTCCCCATCTCCATGCTGTCCCCGTAGCTGTTGTCTTCCCCGTCCGCCCTTTCTGATGGTCGAGCAACCACCAGTTCGAATGTACGATATCCTGCCTCGGTCTCCCACTGTCGCTGTCTCCCTTTCCTGTTTTTCCTCGGCTTCGTCCCCCCACCGTTGGCGCTGCTACTTCTGCGCTGTAGTTTTTGAGGCTTTGCTTCTTTTTCGCGGTGACTGCGGCCTCACTTCCGGCAGTAGTGTTTGCTGCGGTTGTGGTTATTGTTGTAGCTGTTGTTGTTGTCGTTGTCATCGTCGTTGCTGTTGTTGTTGTCGTTGTTGTTGGTGTTGGTGCTGCTGCTGCTGCTGCTGATGTCGTTGTTGCATGTTTTTGAGGCTTTCAATGAGGGCTTTCTTCGTTTTTGACGTAACCCTGACTATGGCCGCTTTCTCTTCCCAAGGGTATTTGTACATCGAGACAACATGTACCGGGTCCTCAATTTCCGATCTTCCCGTTGCCACCCCAACTGCTGCTACTAGTTCCTATCCGGTGGCCACGGCATCCAGTCTCCTTATTTTTAATGTTTCCGTGTCCGATAGTTTTACCACTTTGGCGTCCCACCCCCATGGCTACTTGTAGTTTCCTAGCCCAGGTGTCGGCATCCTCCAGTCTACCGACTTGGAGGAACATCGCCCCGGCCCTGGTTTTGCGTATTTCAAAAACGCCGCTCACAGGCGCGTTCGTCGAGACATCTTGGGCGCTTGCTACCATCTCGGTGTACTGCCTTTCCGGGTGGCTGACAAGGACCGCGTGCTCGCACCTCCTCTTGTGCCACCTGTTGATTTGGTTCGGAATTCGCATTCATGGCTCCTGGTCCGATAGCATTGATGTCGTCTTGTTTTCCGGTGCTTTTTCCATCTTTGCCGTTTCATTTTGCTCCCTCGTTTCCACCCATTGCGTCCAAGCTTCTCTTGTAGGGGGGGGGGGGGGGGGGGGGGAAGATTCCGGGCACCGATTCAGCTACACAGTGGCGCAGTGAGTGTGCTCCTTCTCGCTTCTTCGAGTATTCTGGTCTCGTTCGTCTGATTGCCTTTGTCTGCCATAATTGGCCTACGATTTTTGTCTGAGCTGACAATTTTGTGCCGCTGTATCTGCACCTGCGCGCCCCGCTCGAATATAGGAGGCTGTGCGCTGCAGTTCTAGCCATGCCTGTCCTGCGCTGTCGCGTGCACGTCGGGCGTTATTCTGTTCAGTGGTAGGTCCGTTGCTGGCGGCTGTTTGCCCCGCCTCCTTCTTCCCTTCCACCTCCTGGCATTCTTCTGCGTCCATTTGCCTCACCCCGCTTTGGGCACAGCTTATCTATGTGTTCCGGAGTACTGTGTAGGTAGCACGCCTGTTCGCCGTCCTTCAGCTGGCAGTCCACCATACGATGCTCCCTGGAATCGCAGCGGAAATACTCGCTGACGTCCACGAACTCCCTTGTTTGGCGCCTGGCCCGGCCGATCTGCATCGTGCCGTCCCCCACGCACGCTGCTGCTGCACGCGTTGGCATTTCGGCACATATTGTTGGCGTCCCTGGTCTGACCTGTATCTTGAACACTATTTTTATACTGCGTGTTTCCGCGTATTTACTAAGCGCTTCGATGACCTCCTCGTCCGTCCTTGGGTCGTGCAGGCCCCTTATGTGTATTTTCTTCATCCTTGGAACTGGCACCTCTGCATTCCTTTCGCATGCTGCCATGGTCTGCCGCACCAGTTACCCCGCCTATTCTTCCGTACGGATCATGGCAATGACATCCTCTGAGGCGGCAGCCTTGCTATGCCCGTTTGGTCGAGCTTTTCTGCTAGTATGGTCCCTCTGAGTGCAGCAAGGGTTTCCGCGAATCGTTCACCCTTCTTGGCTCTGATACACACAGCTCTGCGTCCGCCGATTGTTGACAGCTGCCCGTCTGTGGGAACGTAAACTTACCTAGTCTAACTTAACCTAACGCATATTAACAGCAATGTAGTGGAGCAAGACGACGTGTGGATGACGTGGTAGCAGGGGCAAGATGGCGGGGCAAAATGGTGCATCAGGATGATGGGGTGGTGTTGGGACGAAATATTAGGGGAATATATCGTTTCAAAATAATAGTGAGATACCTTGGATACATTATTAATAACCGTAAATAATAATTAAGTGGGCTAGAAATGCTGATGATCCATAAACTTTTCCGCAAATTGTTTACCTCATATATGTATATTTTCATTCAGAGAAAGCACTACATATATAAGTCATGACAGCGAAGGGTGGGGGAATACGATTAGGATAACTTGAATAAACATAGTGTTTAGAAATAACGGCAAGATATTTCAAATATAAAACGTGAATGTACAATGGTAAGAATTTATTATGGGGGAGGGTGTGGTTGGTATATAAATCGCGATCTTATATACCGTACAACTCATGACTTTATTTTTCTATCTACAAACGTAAGATTGGTGTCCAAACGAACCCCAGGCCTTACTTGATCATAGAACCGATCCTATGCAGACAAACAGACTTTCTCATGTATGGTTTTCTTCTTTTATTTATAAGGAAGATGATGGCGTACGAGAAATCTAATTTCATTTACATTTAGTAACTGAAGAACTAATTTGAAGACTGAAAACCGCATAGCGATATCGGCGCTGAGCGTAGATCAAAGTTCATGTAGGGCGGTTCGGACCCCAGTCATGAGTTCTGGGGTTACACAAGCCATACTATTCTCATAGGCTTTTTGTCGGGAACTTCCATATCCCTCGTGTGTAAAATTTGTGAAATTTTTATCGAACATGATCGATCTCAACAAAATGAACCTCGTTAGTCACGTAGAGACTCTACCAAGCAGGCGGATGGCAGATCTGGAAGTTGGGGAGCAGTATAACGAGTAAGACGCATCAACACTAAGTACGGTTCGAGTATTCTGCCTGCGCTTAACAAACAATTCAAAATCTTCCTACTACCAAAAATTGTAACTTATATAGAACGAGAGGTGGATCAATTCGACGAAATCCGTAAGATGATACCTGCAGATGAATTAGGCCTGAAATATCTTGGGGTTGAATATAATAAATTAGAGTTCTTGTGCAATATAAGGAAGTGGCGGGTTGTCGCGACGATTATCACGAATACGTTTGCATAGGATACAACTGTGCTTTCAAAAATGTTCAGCGGTGGTCTGTGAACGAGTGCACTGGGCCTCTCGCGAAATTGTTCTGGCTATACAACGAATTGGGCGGTTTAAAGAAAATGAGGGCTGGAAATATTGCCAATTTACCGAAAGGAATTCATCCTTACGTTCGCATCAAACTCTATTAGTGAGATGTGGGATAAACTGTCTGAGAATACGCAAATGGAGGGTTACATCGCCAGCCACCGTACATGTCTCCAACATTCTGATTCAACTGTTGCCGACAGAGATACATTCGAAGGTTTAATTCCCTAGTTGAAGACTGTCTATAATGTAGTTAAAACCCAAAATATGTATTGTAACGTGGCATTTTTCATGCCCGTTACAAGGGGCTCCTTGAACCCTGGGCGGAACCAAAATTTAGGAATTTCCGAAATTGAGTCGCGAAGTTTTTGCAAAAGAGCGCCAGGACTAGAGTCACGCATCCGAAACTACGAGAGGGGACACCTTAGCGAATAGCGTAAGGTATTTCAGGTTTTTTTTTTTGTTTTGTTTTTTTTATTTTTCGAGCTACAACGGCATCAGGCAAGAAGTCGACACCGAATTCGAGGAAATTGCGAAGTGGCGGACTAGCGACAATTTCGAAGGAAGGATGTCGAGGCTGCGGAGGGGGAGCCGACGCAGATCCCCGCATCGCGGGAATCCAAGGCGAACGCGATTCCCGCTGGCGGCCGGCGCGCCGCAGCCTCTTCCCCTTCACCCCGCCAACAATTGACCAGCGAACTTGCGACGGACCGACTAGCGACGAGGGAGCACCACGCTCACCGCCAAGACGTCATGGAGCTGCGCGGAGGACGAGATTGCGACCTAGCTTTAAATTCTGCGCAGCGATGCCATTGAAGGTGCGCGTCGAGTTGCGCGATCGACGAAATCGATGACGGATCGATTATTGCGTATTCTTGTGTGTATGACGTCACGTGTGGGATGGCGTATCGAGATCCGTGTTGCGGCAGGTAGTAGGTTTTTGAAACCACTCTAGTTCTGGCGGTCGTGATAAGTAGTCACGTGTTAGGGAGTTTCGCGAAGTAATGGAGTCGCCCAAAAATTGCGAGGAGAATGCAAAGGGGGTTGCAAGGATGTAGAAGGTAAGCGCTGCTTCTATCCCCGCGATTGAATTTCGAGCATAATTGCGAAAAGGCTTGCCGAGTACCGGATAGTCGTTTTGGATTTGCGTTGTAGAGAAGTACTCGAAATTCTTTTGCCGATTCTTTTGCTTGATGACCGTAGCCTGAGTACGCGTGTTGGAGTAGAGTAAATTTTGAGTTCCTGAGAAAGTTGAGTAGAGTCACGGGTTTTAGTTGAGTCTTTTTCGTTAGTGAAATCAAGTATAGCCGAATTTTGCTGTACCGGGTCGAGCCGCGTTATCGTTTTTTTTTAAGTGTCACCTCTCGAGTAGGTCGGGAAGTGCCGAATTGGAGTGCTCGGATTAGCGGGTAACGTTTTGGAGGATTTTGAAAAGATTTGATTTCGGATGCGTTGCTATTGCGTATAGTTTAGGTTACGCTTAGTTGCGCCTGCATTGA
This sequence comes from Neodiprion virginianus, assembly GCF_021901495.1. NCBI lineage: Eukaryota > Metazoa > Arthropoda > Insecta > Hymenoptera > Diprionidae > Neodiprion > Neodiprion virginianus. Next base: position 19,798,169 of record NC_060878.1, on the reverse strand, counting down.
GTTCCGTACCCGTTAGTTAAGATAATGTAGATTGAGTTGCGTTACCTTGAGCTTGTGTTTAGTTAAAGTTAAATGTAGTGGTGCTTGCGCTTAGTTAAGTTGTCGTTTAGTTAAAATAGTGTTTAGTCGAGTTGAGGTGATGTATAGTCGAAATTGCCGTTGCGTTGAGCAGCAGTTGAGACGAGAAGTTTGAGCATTGAGTTTGGTTGCGTTTAAAATATAGTAACGTTTACGGATTCGTTTAGATTTAGGGCAGCTCGCGGTAGCGTCGAAACTCCGAGTCGGGTGAGATCTCGAGTGAGATTGAGGACGCCGTCTGTTCGGTAGCCCGACGGCGCACCGTCGAATAATTAGTTTTAGTTTCGTTTCGAGCAATATCCGCCATGGAGAACAAATGGCGAATTTGCAAATTGAGAATTGCGTATGAGGATTTTGTGATCGTTGAGTGACGTTTTAGTTAGGGAGCCGCGAGCTCATTAGAGTAAGAAATAGAGTAGGTTACGTGTAATTTTCTGTTTAAATTTAGGCTCGCGATGAGCGATTTTTGGATTACATTTTTTGTTTTGTATCACCGCTATTGAGAAATATAAGATTTTATTTTACTTTTGTTAAATAGCGTGTGTATTTCGAGTGTCTCTCTCCCTCTCTCTCTCTCTCTCCAAAAATTACCCCTCCCCTCTCCGCGGTACTGAGCTATCGAGCATATGCCCGAGGAATAGCGCATTAATGATTTCGAGGCGTGTTAATCACGCCAGGCGCCCAACACAACTTCGCGATATTGTTTTAGATCCAGGGTACATCGTGGACGCCAAATTATTGTGCACGCGGTAAGTTCTCGGTCATTTTCTCCGAGTGACCGAGGAGCGGGAAAAATCCATGTCACAGTATATATTACGTGTAGAAAGAAATACTGACGGAATTTCATATAATTACACTGTAACGGGTGCGGTTTATCTTGGGCCACAGAATATGTGATAAACCCGTTGTTAGTGTATTTTTCGGAAAATTTAATAGATTTATAAGGAACCCCCTCCAATGGGTAAAAGCTGGATCAGCTTATAAGACCCAAAAACCCTTGATATTCGAACTATACGGACTTTGGTATCGCCAAAACTGCCTAGGAATATGAACAAGCACCTCCGCCGTTGCTCCCTCTGGAAAGACAAGGGCTTCTTTGGCCGTTGCTTTCAGCTAGAGACAAGTGAGAGAGGCATATGACACCTGTTCGGAGATACGGGCTAACCAGTACTCCCTTCTAATTGCGAATTCGGAATAAACAGAGTCGCCTGCCTATATTTTGTTATGGGTTATTGACCCAAAACACCGCTAATCTTTCAGACCAGGGAAATCCTTGGCTGACTGTTGATTTTATTTCCCTCCCTTTTTCAAGATAAAGTTATATATTCGAGGAATGCGTTGACAGCGATACAGACGAGTGCATGTTTAACTATAACATAAGTTTAATAGCGATTAATCCAAGTACAAAGGTCTTTATCTGAAGATAAATTATAGGTTTTACAAAATATAACCGTGGAGAAATAAAATAAAAAAATAAAATTGAAGAAATAATAAATTCAACAGAATTCGTTGGTTCTGCTCCTAAATCTCCCTACAGCTCAAACATTAAATACGCGGCTCTACTCAATATTTCCTCTAGAGGTCCCGGGCTATCGTGGACTCTAATTTTGATACTCTTCGCTATGATTTGGAATAAGCTCTATGCTTGAATTTCCTTTCTCAACCTCGTGAAACTAAATTCGATAACGCTCTCTAGATGAGAAACGCCTCATTACAAACTGACGCAGCTCGGCGCTGTGCCAGACAACTGGTAACCGCTCTTCGTGGTGCGCCAATTTTATACTCTTCCGGAGCTGTTGTTGGATGATCCTGTCGACGTCATTTCCCTATTTGTGTGTCCCGTTGTGGGTCGTCGTCCTGATATGCGTTGGTCAGCGTCCATCGTCCGTGTTTATTATTCTGGATGCTAGCAGGTCACGGTCGCTATCGATGGTGGTCTTGATCAGCTGTCTGTGTCACTTGTTGACATGTTTTGCGTATGTAACGGTCACCGTTGGTATTGGTGTGATTTTCAACAGCTGTCCGTTACAATACATATATTTATATTCACATTGCAAATATAAATAGTTTTAAGTAATGTTAACTATAAATGTAATCCTTTTATATATTTGTATAAATGAATCTAAAATATCTACAAAGATATATATAGTTGAAGATAGCATCTGCAAAAATGAAAAAAATAAAATAGACATAAATCACACTTTATTGATTGTTAAAGTAGTATTATTTCATTGTATTGTTATACTACACACCATTCAAACTTCTCACTTTAACTCCAAATTTCACATTAATAGCCACATACAAACGTCACATGTGTGCACATGTCGACAAGCTTCACACGCAGTCAAAATATGTGCTATCGCGATGAACTTTAAAATATGTAAATATATTCAAAGGCACACGAGAACAAACAATTTTCGAAATACAGGTGATGAGAGAAATTAATGACATGTAGTCGGAGCGGCTAGGTGGTTTAGTGGAGTAAGTCTCCAGTAAAGCATCTCTAGATACCAGGTTCGATTCCTGGCTCCGTCGTTAATTTTTCAACTCACCTGAAAATTTCGAAATTGGTCTCTTCAATTATAAATCCAAAGTAGAATTTTCAAAATGTTTTAAAAGTTTTCAGAAGTTTTTGTGCAACATTTTTGACGCAAAACCATTCGATAATTATTTGATATCGTGTTTACAATACAAATATATGTTGTTGGAAAAATGAGTGATTTCATCCTTTGTAACATTACCCTCCTTCAGGAAAAGAGTTATCCTGAATCACACAAATTAAAATAACTGTTGTGACGTGGTATTTCGTACCCCGTCACTTTGTTTAATTATCGCATTTCCCTAGGTGCAGATATCGCTAAAAATAACGAAAGCACGTCTGAGGCCAATACTCCAAAAATGAACGACTAATTATCTTTAAGTTGAATTCTCTTTACTAAGCTAATTGTATGCTATTTTCTAATTCTGTAATGCTCTACGAGAACCACCCGCGAGACCTTCGCGTCAAGATACCAAGACACTGCCTGACAGGGGTCACGTACCAGCTCAACATCGACCACCACCGACTACAGACGAACGAATACCGCTGAAACCACTCCCGATGGATGCCTATCTAGTTGTCGAACAGGGTCGTGCGTGATGCACAAACAGCACCTCCAACTATTTGAGACTTATCGGCCAGGAGCCGAACCACGAACGAATGCTTCTACCGCTCGGATGCATCGTTAGGCGGCGTACAGGGCTGTGCGTCAAAAACACAACAAAGCCTCCCGTCGACGATACTTATCAGCCTGGAGCTGAACCGACCCTAACATCTACTAAGTCGTTGACTATCCAATAGAAGACGGTTTTCTCTTCACGAACCGTCTTATCGAAGGACTGCGGCGTGGAATAGGCTAATGCTATGCTGACCACGTGGATCTGGTGGATCTAGTGTGGGGATCCGGGTTGAGGGCCATCACCACCAGATCGTTCCGGCATGAGGGCTTCGATGAGCGAGGGCCGGGATGCAGCGCCGACGAAATAGCTACAACGGGGAGTACCAGTAAAGCAAGGAGTGAGTTACAGTCTGTCGCAAGTCCAGGAGACCGGTGACGTAACATTGCCGCACACCTCAATATCGCAAGACATGAGCAGTACGACCCCCCCCCCCCCCCCCCCTCACACCAACGATACCGCATAGCTGCAGGAAAACATCTCTAACCACCTTCCGACGTCCCGATACCTCGATACCTGTCGTCGAGGGAAAAGAAAAACAAGCGGCGAGGGATTATCGCCGCCTATCCGTGGACCAGGCCACGCGACCTGCTGGTCCAATTAAAATACCGCAAATTTGAGGAAGAATCACGTGACAGCAGCTCGACGAAAATCAGGATCATCGCTCATCTCCTCACTCTACGTTCAGTTCCTGAATCGCAACGACGTGCTATCGTCATATTTAGTGCCATTACTGCTATCACCGTACTTAGTTCTCGCTATTATATCGCATTTGCTAGTACCTGCTATATCTTCTTTTACGTAAGTGAGGTTCCTTTTCTATTTTGTGAAGCCACGAGATTACTTGCAATATATCGTACCTTTACCTTTATCTCTTTCTCCCTTTACCTTGCAGTTGGTCTGCTTGAGCCAATTGGGCTCGTATCTTTTCTCTTTATCTTGCAGTTGGTCTGCTTGAGCCACCTGGGCTCGTACCTTATTCTCTCTTATCTCTTATCTTGTCCCTTTCTCTGTCTTATTGCAAGTAACTTCGCGACTGGTTCACTATTACTTACGCATTGTAGTGACTATCGCTTTATCTTATTATCTTTCTCTTCTAGAATATTTGAATGTCTAATATCGCTGTCTAGCAGCGCGTTCCGTTGAAGGATCAATTTTTATCTTAGCTACTGAGCATTGCTATTTTGTTATATTTTCTCTGATTAGTTTCTATCTGTCTCTTTACCTATTATCGTTGATTATCGTATCTTAGTGAGTGTACCGCGGGAGCGATCTTATATCGCTGCGCGGTCCCGCTCGTCGTTCGTTTGACATTGGAGTATTGTGCCGTATCGCATAACATCTTTTTCACTATTTTCTTCGCTAATATCGCTGATCGTAGTTGTCCGTAGTCTATTTGGTTTGCCGTACGTTGCATATTAATTATCTTGAATATTGTTTGTCTTATCTTGAATTGCCTTTTATCGTACCGAATATTATCTCTCTTTCTCTCGCACTTACCGCAAACTATAGATTACGTATTATCTGTTATTCTCTATATTTTATGATAATTTTCTATTTGACCTGTCGCTTGAATTTACCTTGTAATTCATAATTCCCTGTCTGCTTATTTCTGATCATTCTGGTAATGCGATAACTATTACAATTGTTGTATTTCGCATGTGTTTATAATCGCTTCTCCTATTCTATTATTTATTTGCTTACCGCTTAATTTAAGTACAGTACATCTTTTCTGTTCTGCCTATCTATCTTAAAACCGTGTTAATCATTACCTTTAGTACCGCGAGCTTGCGCATATTTCCCGCTTATTCGGAAAACGTTCCGTTATTTGTTAACTCTCTCGCTTAACCTTTCTCTGGCTGTAAATATTGTTAATTATCGCATTTATCGTAATTGTATCGCAACCTCTTCAGCTACTTGCTTGTCATTAAACTTATCGCTTCTTGTTTAATATATTTGATATTATTCCTGCTTCACCTGTTTCTTATTTTATCTATTGGATTCGACTCCGCCCCTCTACCATTATCTTGTCTCTCTGAGCGAACTGTGCAAAACCGTCGTAGGACCTGACCTTACCTTTATCTATAACCTTTACCTTTACCTTTGTCTTTTTCTCTAATTATCTATTTTTGACGCATGTGCGTCTGGCGCCCAACAACCGTATCTTTCTCCCTTAGTATCTCTCTCTATCTAATTAGTTAGGTTAGTGACTGCGCCGTAGGGTCACCAATTATCGTTATATCGTATTACCCTCAAAAAAATTGGTTACACTGTATAGGTGATCCAGTAGTCAGTACTCGAAGCTGAGTCGGAGCAATGGTACTAAAAATTTCAAGACTCTCTTTTCTTCCATCTGGCATTTGTTCACAAGTTCAAGATAAACCATAGAAAACCTTGAACAGATAGCTAAGCTCTCCAACAAAATCTCTGAATTCAGCGTGCTGTGTTTTCACAAAGTAAGTGTTCAAAATGTGCTTCAGTGAATTTTCGTTGTGTGAATTTTCGTAAGATCGTCAACGCCGAAGAACAGCCCCACGAAGAAAAGCCCAAGAATTCGTCCGTCAAAGGGTTGGAATGGGATAGTTGTGACCGAAGGTTCTGATCTCGTCGGGATCACCTGGAGATTAGGAACGGAAACATCGCATTCGACAGAAGTAGAAAAATCCGGCATGGCTGAAGGTAGTAATACCAGAAGATGGTGGCAACAGGAAAATGTACTATACCCGGTATTTGGTCCAAAAGCAGCACACCCTAGATTTCGGAGGACGAATGTGAGTGTTCGTGGATCAGTCTGAATTTGAAGAAATTAGAAATTAAAGTTCTCAGAATAAAACTGAAACGATCTTAGCTCAATTAGGGTGTTACGTCCGTGAGTAGAGTTTACTCCTGAGCGGTAGGAGTAAACTGGTTGGCTTCGCTTTCACGTTCCAGGTCAACCGGAAATCAGAATGAGGATTGAATAAACTGATGTATGTTTGATAAATCGATTATATGTTTATTGCATAGAAGTTGAGATACGGGTAGGAATAAATTGTGCTGTGCGAAAGATATATAAGAAGTCCAGATGTGGAGTTGTCGAGAGTTAGAATAGGAGTGTCGCAAGAGACTTGAAACGTACGGGTGCAGAAAAAGTTTGAAGATGCTGAAGGTAGAGAATAAAATTTGATGAGTGAGCGCGATAGTGAATAGCGTGAGACTACGTAGAGATAAGAGGACAGGACAGAGACAATGAGATTCATGTAAGAACTGTGGGAGAGTTAGCGAGTAGGAAAAATAAAGAGAAGTGGTATGCTAGACGCAACACCCCCCCCCCCCCCCCCCCCCCCCCCATCAGAAGGAGCATAGCGGTAGATATGGTCCTGAATATAGAAAGCAAGAAGGTGGAAATGTCATATACAATAATGAAACATGATTTCAAAGTATGTGCTTAAAATTAGTTTGACAATTTTACTTATAACAGGTAGTGTATGGTATTTATAATCTGAATATAATATGTGTCGGTATATATGAAAATGATAATTGGTGTGTAAATACAAGTATGTAGTCGCAGTATGAATGTAGTTTGAATATTAATTAATGCGTTTAGCAACATTAGTTGGATATTTGATGATGAGTGTTTGTAATAATAAGTTTATGTTTGAGATAGTATGGTTCATATTCTGGATTGCGTACGAGCCTGAGGCATATAGTTATAATAATATGGTTACATAATGTTGTTTGAAGCTGGGCGCCTAGGGTTAATGCGCATGGAAGCGGGTTAGTATACTTGAGATTAATCAACAATGTTTTCTTTAATTTGCCGGGTCGTAAGTTTTTTTTTTATGAGATATAGAGTTTGACCTATTCGTACAATGATATCGGTTATGAGTGTAGGTATATTTTGGGCTAATTGTAAACTAAGGGTATAAGATCGTAATTACAATAATGAAAATGCGATAATGTACACAAGCATATATTTTACTTACATCTGTTTGGTAGCGCAACAGCAGATCTTGGTAGCAATATGGTAGTTGCCTATTTTTAATAAGGTTTTCGTAAGGTTTTAAGTACTGGTCGATTTAAAGGAAGTGAAGGAATTACAATTAAGGATGAATTTGTGGTTTCAATGTGGTCGGTTTTTTCTACACCGGCCCTGTAATGATATACATATTTTACTGAGTTTGCTATTAGAGGGGTTGATGTGAGATTTTACTACAGTATATGCCATTTTCAGTTTATTGAGATGGATTATTTTAGTTTAGCTTAGCGTAAGGTATATTTCGGCGTTGACGTCATCTATTATGCGTTTAATTACATACGGGCCTTTATAATGATCTTGGAATTTTGACCTTGTTTCGTTCAATAGGTAGACAGTTTGTCCTACTTCAAACCGTTGTGGGTTAATCGTTCTGTCGTAGTGTTCTTTACTTTTCTGTTAAGCTTGTTTCAGATTCAACGTGGCGCGTTTACGGATGTCTGTGAGATTCGCTATTAGATCGAGGAGGAATGTATCGTATGTATGCGTGGATGTGTTGCTTAGTATCGCATTTGTCGGTATTTTAGCTTCCGAGCCGAAGATCAGCTGGTGAGGTGAATAATGTGTACTGTCGTGTTTCACTGTATTATAGCAGAAAATGGCGAAACGTATGAATTCATCCCAAGCTTTACCTGCGTTGGTGTAATGTTTGATGTATTCGGTAATTACAAGGTAAGTTCTTTCTAATGAGCCGTTTGATTGCGGTCTGTAGGCGGTTGTTCGTAGTAGTATAATTTTAACAAGCCTGCATATTTTTTTGAAAGCGGTACTCATGAAGTTTCGTCCCTGGTCAGTGAGTATAGTTCGCGGAGATCCATAGCGCGTGATGTATTCTTTAGCTAATACTGTCCCTATCGTCTTTGCCGTAGCATCGGGAATTGGAATGGCGTCTAAGAACTTGGTCAGATTGCACTGGATCTTCAAAAGATAGCGGTTATTCGATTTCGTAACAGGGAGTGGACCAACTGAATCTAGGGCTACTTTGTCAAAGGCCTTTGCGGGCGTGTCAGTGATTGCTATGGGTAATTTTGTTTTGATCCTGACTAGTTTTTTCCTCTGGCAACTGCCGCAAGATCTGATGATATTTTGAATTTGCTTTTTCATATTTGGCCAAAAATATTTTTCTCTTATTTTATTGAAAATTTTTGTCACGCCCTGATGTCCTTCGATCAGTGACTCGTGGTACTCTTAGATCATGTCTTTTCGTGATCGTTCGTCTGGTATAATTGCAGTATTTCTACAAAGTGTTACTCGAATGTCTGCATCCGCATAAATGTGATGAATGAGCTTTTTGAAGAAAGATCGTAGAATCACCTACTCCCGGTCCTGACATAGGGAAAGATATTAATCAAATATTTAGTTCGGTCAAGATAATTCTCAAGTCAAATAATGTGTAGAAAATGTTGTCAAGTTTGCTCGGGTCTGATTGTCGTGATTCCACTGCAAGGGTAATGTATTTGTCGTTTTTCAACTTGGTTTTAATTACATCAGATTTTGCTGGATTCTGGTTTTCAAGGGATTCCATGTATATCAGATTTTCGTGTATCAACTGTTTTTCTAGTCCTTCTGCCCAACGACAAGCAGCTGATACGAAATGAGCGTAATTGTGGCACAACATGAGAAGTCCGTCATTAGTTTCGGTTGCGTTAGGTGTTGGTAATATGTCATTTTCATTTTGTATGAAGTAATCTGAGCAACGAAAGTTATCATTGTCAATATGGGGGCGGTCCGGATTTCGCTCTTCGGGTTTGTCGTGACGTTGTGAGCGTCCAGGTGGTAGCGTTGCCATAGGTACACTGGAGGCATTGCTATCCGCGTCTTCAACAGCTGACTCCGGATCATGTGTCACGGAGTCACTCTCCGAGATATTAGTTGGGTAGCGCGAGGGAGCAGAAACCGGAGCATGTCTTGGAGCTGACCTAGTGCCGGTCCGACGCGTCGGCCGACGAGTTAGAGGGCGAGAAGGGATTCTGGGTATCGATGCTTCTGCTTCAGATTCAGAAGATGTCGAGTCATAAGTCGGGTTCTAATAATTACAAATGGTGATCGTTATGTCGGAGTCTTTGAATATGTAATGGATCATCTGATTATCAAGGTTCCAGTCCAATTTATCTAAGCCGCAGCCTAGTCTTGGAATCGAGAGCGATTTGACTTTGTCTTGTTCTAAGCAATTCTTTAGGTTAACTAGGGCGTTGAACAGTATTTCTTTAGTTGGTTTTTGGTAGTTGTACTCTTTGATTACCAGATTGTAAATAAGGGGGTTACCATGCGACAGCGTCAATACGTTCGTTACTTCAGGGTCTAGCTGTTGTAGTTGATCTCGGGTGATTATTTTCCTATTGATTAGTTGTCCCGCGACTCCTTGTGATGTCTTGCAGTCTGCCGAGATGCAGTGGGCTAGGTTATCTTGTCTATCGAGGAGATTGGCGCGTATTTCTTGAATAAATTTAGTATGCGTTAATGGTAGGTGGTTAAGATCTGTTACGAATTCCGTGAATCGAGGGGCGTAATTTCGTCCGTTACTGGTAGTGACTTCGGGTGTCGTCTGATTCAATGTGTCGGACTGTTCTTCACGTATTTTAATACTACGACCCTGGGGCTTACCGGAGTTTTGGTTTGATTTAGATGAGGTGAGGGGTTGAACTCGTTCCGTAGTTTGCTTGATCGTTTGATCGACTACGATAGGTGCCTCCGTTGCGCTGCTATTGTCAGTCATACTGGCACTTGAGTCAGAGGTAACAGTAGAAGTCGAAGTGTCTTGTAATGCTTTGCTTCGTCTTCGTGGGGAAGAGCTGGTGGATTCGTGTGCAGATCCTCACGCTCGTATTGGGTGCTGGTCTACATGTTTTATTCGCTTGTGAGCGCCAGTAGATGAAGATAGCGTATCCGGTTCGCGAGCACGTGTTGGGTGTTGATGAGCTATTTTGGTGAGTTTGTAAACGTTGGTAGACGAAGATAGCGTATCTGGTTTGTGAACACATGTTGGTTGATGAGCTACTTTGGCGCGCTTGTGGGCGTCAGTAGATGAGCATTCTGTATCGAGTCGTGGCCGTTTTGAGCCTATAGGTAGAATTCGGAAAGAGTCGACAGGTGGATTTCTGAAAAGCGCGTCTGCGTTGGAGTTCGCTATTTCTCTTTTATGTCTTGTGACGTACAAATATTCTTCCAACTTTAGTCTCTAGTGCATTAAACGAGAAGTCGGGTCTCGTACGTTTTTGATCCACTTTAGTGGTTCGTGGTCTGTTACCAGGGTGAAGGTTCTACCGTAAAGGTAAGGGCGAAAATGTTTGACGGCATAAGCGACTGCTAAGAATTCTTTTACGGACACCGAGTAATTGATTTCAGCCTTTTGTAACACTCTCGATGCATACGCGATTGGTAAATCTTCGCCACCTTTGTCTTGACTGATTATTGCTCCTATTGCATACTTTGAAGCGCCGGTTGTTAGGACAAAGGGTTTTTCGCAGTCGGGATACTGCAGTATCGGTTTCCGACACAAACTATCGCGTGGAGTTTCAAATGCAAATTGATGTTCTGCTGTCCATAGGAAAGGGCTATTCTTTTTTAGCAAGTTATTAATAGGTCTAGCAATTTTTGAAAGGTTAGGAATGAATCTTCGGTAGGAGCCTATCAAACCTAAAAATTGTTCAATCTGTTTAGGATTCTTCGGATCTGCGTAGTTTTTTTTTCGCTGATATCTTTTCCGGATTAGGTTTTAATCCATTTTGAGTGATTATGTGACCTAGGTATGCTACTTCTTTACGAAGAAATTCACATTTATCTGGCTGCAGGGTTAGTCCCGCATCAGACAATCTCTTCATGAGTTTCCGAAATTTGGTTTCGTGCTCCTCCAAGGATCGGGAGTAAATGACTATGTCATCCAAATAGACAAACATATCTGTACCCTGTAATCCCGATAGAACCTGATCCATTAGACGTTGAAAGGTGGATGGGGCATTTTTTGAGCCAAATGGCATTCTAGTATACTCAAAACGGCCGTGAGGAGTCGAAAAAGCGGTCTTTGCGCTGTGATCGGGATGCATTAGAATTTAGTGGAACCCGGAAGACAGTTCGAACGTTGAGAAATATTTTGCGGAGCCTAGCTGATCTAGGATATCGACGATATTTGGTAGCGGGTAAGCGTCGCCAATGGTTTTTTCGTTCAGTTTCCAAAAGTCAATAACCATTCGCCACTTTTTTTCGCCGCTAGCATCTGATTTCTTGGGGATGATCCAGACCGGAGAATGGTAAGGAGATGAAGAATGTGTGATAATGTTTTGATCAGGGAGTTTGGTCACTTGTTTTTGTATTTCATCTTTTTGTAATCTTGGGTTTCTGTATTGTTTGGTATGAACTGGTGCGTCTTTGGTAGTAGGGATCGTATGGCTGAGTACGTTTGTATGTCTCAGGGTGTCACCTAGAAGGAAAAATAAATGGTTGAATTCGATAGCAACATTAACTATTAATTGTTTTTTTTCGTCATTCAAATGGTTCAATCGTGAGTATTCTTTCGAAATGTCGAGGCGTCTCGAGTCGTAAGTTGGGGATGTCGGAAAAATGCGATTCTCGATCCTTTTTTTTCCATGTAAGACCTGTGCTAGTAAGACCTGTCCGCTCCTTGCAGTACTTGTATGCGTTAGGTGTGTTTTTGCACTGAGCGTGGCGGTGCTCGCGAGTTCATCGACTTTTTCTAGTGTTACGACTGGTCCTCTAATTTTCACAGCTGATACGTTGGAATTTATCGCATAAACGTAAGCGAACCCTTGTTGGTTGGTAACCGGGGCCTGTCCCAGGAATATGTTAGCGCCTACTTCTAACTGATCTATGAATCCCGTTTTTACCGAGGGATTCGAAATTTTTACTGCAATCACTTGAGCCGTTCGTGGTGGTATCAATATGTAGTCTTCGTTTAGGAGTTTGAATGATTTGCTAGTAATGTTTGGTATTATTTTTCCTGTATCGAAAGATATCGTTGCATTTTTGTTCCGTAAGAATATCGATCCTAAGATTCCGTCTTCTTGTATCGGGAACAGATCGTCGACTTTATGGAATATATGAAGGTTGTCTCCGATCCGAATGCTAGTTGTCCCTAATACTTGTATTGGCTCATGTATAGCACTGGTAACGTGGTTCTGACCTTCGAGTAATTTACACGGAACATGCGGATGTACTGCTCCGAGTTTAATTATGTTTACATCAGCACTAGTGTCAACTATGAATGTGCTGGGTTGTCGTGTGAGTTCACCGGTGGTTATTCGAACCTTCGGTGATTGTGTGACAGATGTTATGAGGATACGCGGTGGTGTTTTTGTGTTGGTTCTATGCCTGTTGAAGGGAGTAACGCCGGTTTCGCGAGCGGTAAGGTAGTTGTTTTTAAAACAGATAGTCGCCTTTTCCGAACGTGAAAAGTCTAAACTCAGCATACCGTCTTCGATGATAGGGAAGGAGTTATCGACAAGGTGGAATTCGTGGCGTGTATTAGCCAACTCGATGTAGAGACTTCCTATTGTTCTGATGGATTCTTCCGTTATCCCTGAAATCTGCCTAATATCTGTCTTTGTGACGTGAACTCTTGGGTCGATTTTATCGATTTTTAACAAACTAATATTAGCGCCAGTATCTATTATTAGTGTCACGTACCCATTCAAAGACTGCTGGCATTGTGTTCGAATTCGTGAAGGGTCAGATTCTATTTGTACGGAGCTGACGTTTGGTTTGGACGCTGCCGCGCTGCTCTGGTTTGAGGGAGGTCGATGCGTCTGCACGGCCGTCCCTGAACTCGTTCAAATGGATCACGTTGCCTGAATATTCGCGATGTTGCTCCGCTTCGCATGAAACTTCCGGATGGACGCTTGCGTCGCAATTCTCGTTCAAGTAGTCTTGTGTTACGTAATTAACCCTGAAGTTCGATTGTGAAGGGTTTGGTGTGTTATCCTGTTGTGAGCGTTGACTATCATTTCGCGTCTGGTCTAAAAGTTGGTTTGTCGGGTCTCTAGCTCGATATTGGGTGTTGGGATTGTTCTGTTGTTGACGATTAGTGTTATTTTGGAAAACTCTTGAATCTTGGTGGATTTTCGGATTCCGGGGATATTGGGACGGATTTGAGCGGCACTTATCGTTTTAGTGGCCTTTGCGACCACACTGCGTGCAAGTTGTGTTGTTGCGCTGCCTCGTTCTGCACTCTTCCATACTATGACCTGCCTTCTTGCAGTATCTACACACTACTAATACGGAAGGTTATTCAGGACAATATTTATCGATGTGATCGGTCAATTTACATGTACTACATTTTATATGATTTTGTTTTTTCCCAGTTAGTATCGCGGTATGAGGCTAGTTTAAGTCTATCTGATAATAGTTTTTTAGTCTTAGTGGCCGTGTCTATAGCCATTCGTAGGGTTTGTGGATTCTCATGAGCTACTCTCATTTCTAATTCGTCTAGTGACCCTTTCATAAATCTGAGTCTTGCGGTCTCTTTGATATTTTTATTTAGCACCCGAGCATCACTTATACATTCTGAGGTATTTATTGATTCGCACGCTTGTTTTAACAGATGTTTTATTCTAGCACCGTAATCTAGAACACTCTCGTTTCGCCTCTGTGCCGATTGTGCGAGGTCTAGCTGGATATCTAGGAGGTGTTGTTTAGATGCGTAGGCCTGTTTTAGGCACTCTAGCAAATCTCGATGAGAATCCGGATTATCCGACTCTACAGATTTACTCGCGTCGACTTGGATTTCCGTGCGAATGAGTGTGGAGAATAAATTCAGTTCTCTGGCTAAGACAGCTTGTTTTGCGCATTTTACTTTAGTTATGAATTCGGATACGGGCATATTAGTGCCCTTAAACGTAGGAATCAGAGCCAATGAATCTTTAAAAGGCAGGTGCGGAAAATTGTTTTCGATAGTCATGTTGTAAATTTTAACCTAGGATTTGTCGACTTACAAAGTGAAGATGAAGAGAAGGAATGGAAGAAAATGTTGCATTCTTCCGTGAGGATGTTGGTCTAGCGATTTCGTGTCTGTAGGCGGTGATGACGTCGGTGTGCGTTGTGTTGTACTAAAAGTCGTGAAGAATGAAGATGTCGTTGTAGTAGCAGCAGAAGATAGTTTTTCAGCAATATCGATTTGGAGATACGGATTTGTTTGTGACGTTCGTGTGAATCAGAGATCGTTGATTGCGTTCAATGTAGAATATGGCTTTCAGAGTGTCTTCAACACTATTACACAGTGGTATTACTTTTGTATTAACATCACTGAGCTTGCACACTTTGGAATCGGTCTATCAGATGGCACTTAATGCGTAGCACACACGTAAAATTGTGTCACTGGATTTCCGGAAAGTGAAAGCCACCGCCCACCAATATAACGTCCGTGAGTACAGTTTACTCCTGAGCGGTAGGAGTAATCTGGTTGGCTTCGCTTTTACGTTTCAGGTCAACCGGAAATCAGGATGGGGATTGAATAAACTTGAGTATGTTTGATATATCGATTATTTGTTTATTGCGTAGAACTTAAGATACCGATAGGAATGAATTGTGTGGTGCGAAAGATGTATAAGAAGTCTACATGTAGAGTTGTCGAGAGTTAGAATAGGATTGTCGCTCAAGACTTGAAACGTACGAGTGCAGAAAAGGTGTGACAATGCTAGAAGCACGGAATGGAATTTGATGAGTAAGCGCGATAGTGAATAGCGTGAGACTACGTAGAGATAAGAGGACAGGACAGAGATCATGAGATATGTAAGAACTGTGGGAGAGTTAGCGAGTAGGAAAAATAAAGAGAAGTGGTATGCTGCACATAACAACATCTAAATATCTAGAGAAGTACGCAGGATTTTGTACAAATGTCGATTTTTTCAAAATTGACACGCATTTGAACTTGATACCTTAATTTTATTCGAAAAATTTCGTATAAAATTGCTCAGAAAATGAGAAGTTTTCAATCAATCAAAAAAAACCCTACGTACTTCTGTGTAAAATGCAATTTCAAAGATTGTGTCAAAATTTGAAGTCAATCGGATAAAAATTGTGGCCATGATTTTGCATGCAGTTTTAAAAAGTGCTGTTTTGAGATAAACGCGTTTGAAGTTTCGAGTAGTATGAGAACGAGAAAACGAATGTTTGTCGACTAGCGTCTTTCTCAAATGCTTAGCTGTGCCTAGCTGACTGAAACAGACGTTCGACAGGTCTAAACTTGTCTAAACCAGTCAGGAAACAAATGATTTCAATAACATCTGTCGTAAACCTGCTCTAGTCCCCTGAAGTACCTTCCCTCTAGATCGCTGTGGACCAGGCGGCTTTATACTAAAATTCGAAAACCGACTACTGAGACATTTTTCCTGGACATATTCTTTTGGGACGTCAATTTTGAGGTCCCAGGGAACCAGTAAAAAAAAGAAATGATTTTTCCTAAGTTCTAGAGTGGCCTAACCGATTAAGCCGACTTTCCCTTTTTTATCGATTTTTTTGTTATTTATATCTGACGAAGTTTTTCTACATCTAAATGTTGTCGTCTCAAAGCTTCTATTTCGAGAGCTACGATTATTACTTTTCGTAATGTTCAAACTCTGGACGTACTAACAGCATGTCTAATTTCGGGATTACTTATTCCTTCAAAAAACACTCCTACTGCAAAAAATCTTTCCGACCTTCTACGCCTGTTCGGTCGAACGAATAGTCAGAGGTGTCCAGGTACGAACGGTCGCTCATGCGTGTATACGAACACATGCGTCACGCGGCCGACTCTCCCTGTTTTTCTTTGCATGTGTTTTATTTAGACGAGCATGAAGGTGGAGGAGATAGTGCTGGCCAGGGCCGCGTCAGTCAAGTACTCGAGCGACTCGGGGTTAGTCGTTCATTCCTTTTGCCTTTTTCTGTTCTGGGTGCGTTTCCGGAGAGATGGGAAAATCTAAAGGGTTTGACTGCAATTCGATTGATACTTGGATTTTGTGGTGTCTTGTATCTTCAAATCCTTCCTGATTGTTGCATGCAAGGGAGCCGGAATAACTTCGTAAGTACACTAACACAAGCGCGGTACGTCCCGCCAGGAACACTGGTGCAGCCCGGTTGTACCAATGAGCAAGCGCAATGCTTGACGCAAGTAATCTACCGATTGCTTGTACATACTTGGATTTACACAAGGTAACCCTCCAGGTACACGGAATCAAGCGGTGATACCTGACCACAAGCGCAATGCCTATACGAAGTCGCCAGTGACTCTATTTACCACGATTACACTGCACGAAACAGTCAAGACGCCCAGCGCAATTATATAAATATAGATTCAATTCGGATGTTTCAAACGAAACCAACAATCAATACAACCACATATATAAAAGGTCTGCTAATCGTAGATTTCACCTCCGAAATAATTTATTGTGCGAAATATAATTGATATGATAAATATCCTATACACATTGTAAATTCAACATTTGCGAGGGGTTTTTTCTCTGAAGTTCATACCTCAAGGATTTTCCTCTCTGAGCCATAATAAAACATGGAACTGATGGCTTAAAATGTGTGTTTATTTCATTTATTCCTATCCCCTAGATCCTTGTTTTCTAGAGTTGGAAATCGTGACCAAATTAGAAAATACGCGGCCTCGTTTTTAATAAAGAGGACGCGCTCCACGAAACAACGCCAGGAATTGCTATTTTAGGAAGCAAGCCGTGTCTTCGTTGCGATTCTGTCGTCTATTTTGAAGTTGAGTCGAATGAAATTTTTTGAGGTGTTCGCTTTCGTAACGAAGCTTAAGAGCAGAGCGCAATTTTTTATAATTTGATACTTCTGTTCCAGATAACGTAGATAAAACGGTCAGAGTCAGATCTCGCAGACTAGCTACCAGATTCACTGCTGTTGTACCAGAATCCCAAAAGTTATGGTCTGCAACCGCGAGAAACTATCTTTCAAAATCGGACCGAGAAACCTTGCTGACAATAGTAGGGGGCTTTGTTGGTGCAGAAAGCTCAGCTGTCAGTACAGAAGGGACTTTTTTGTTGTGATTTACATAATTTTCCAAGCTTCAACCGGAATGGCTCAAAAAACACTCTTCTAGATTCAAGTTAATCGGAGCGTGAATCAACTTTGGAATCCCATCTCCCAAGTACTTGTCGAAACACGTCGATTCGCGTGCAATGTCTTCTTGTTGCGTTCGGCATCGCACATCCGGTGCGGTCGCTATCAACTACTGGACGAGAGAGCGGTACTGAAAAAGTGACTTTCTCTCGT
Organism: Neodiprion virginianus; assembly: GCF_021901495.1. Taxonomy (NCBI): domain Eukaryota; kingdom Metazoa; phylum Arthropoda; class Insecta; order Hymenoptera; family Diprionidae; genus Neodiprion; species Neodiprion virginianus. Next base: position 19,780,633 of record NC_060878.1, on the reverse strand, counting down.
GACCTGGTCTAGTTGAGGAGGATACTTCGGTACCCCTAGAAAAATACACGAACCTCGAATTATCTTGACCGGGAATTGGGTCTTGCACCGTTCGGACAGCGGGTAAGGAAACAGGGAAGGGTTGCGGGTTTGAAGTTCGTTCCCAGATTCATCCCCCTTCTATGGACATTTAGAACAGTCGGTGTGGCCTGTAGCAGATCGTGCACCCGATATTCCGAGCGTGAGTATGCCTCAAGGATCGACTGCTGCTCTTCGCGTTATTCCCGTTGCTTCCGATCACGCTGTTCGCGCAGTTTTTGTTGTTCCCGATATCATTGTTTGCGCAGTTCTCGTTGTTGGAGTTCTTGCGCTTGTAACAGCTGGAAAAGCTGCTGCTGGTTTTGATTCGTTGCTTTTTGCTGACTCTCACCCGCCTTGCGGTGCCGGACAGCTACCTCCAAAAGCTGCTGCTGGTTAAGACCTGCAGTCTCATGTTTTGGATGATCATGAGTAGATCAAGTTGAGCGATAGCAGTAGCACTGGGTGCTGAAGTCGGTTCAGGAGTTTGGAGGGCTTATTCGAACAGAGGGTTGTCTCCGCAGGAGCTTTCTCGGAGACGAGAACGAGTATTCCTTGTGGAATTTATGTTAAAAAACGCGCATTGAGTTGATTCACTTGTGAAAAGCTCAAACAAAGTCACGCTTCTGACGCCAAATAAATAATTGGGTTCGTAAGCTTATCAAAAGAATTATCAGGCAGCAAAATTAAATGTTTGAAGAAAAATGCGTTAATAGTGAAATGCACGCTTACAGTTTAAAGTCGGTAACAAGACTGTTTTTATAATAATTATGGTTGACGCAGCAACCTCATTCATGTTATGATATAAAAACTCTTGAACTTCTTTTATCTATGCCGACTATTAGATCATTAGAAAAGGAAAAGAAACGGGTGATTTCACCCTGTGTAACAATATGTATTATGACGCGAATTTTTTCTGTAACGCAGCCCCCCGGAGAAGTGACAAAGAACTTACCATGTGCACAATAATTTGTCAAGGTTCTGTCGGGCGCTTGGGGTGGCCAACACGCCTCGAAATCTTTACCTTCGCCAAAACTTGACCAATATACTCGACAGCTCAGTACCGCGGAAATACAGGGAATGGATTTCAGAGACAGAGAGAGACAATCGACAACAACACGCTATTCAAAAAAAATAGAATAAAATAATATATTCTGTAATAACGGCGAGACAAAAAAAAAAAATTCAAAATTCTCTTTTCGCGACCCAAAATCAAATAACAACGCCTTATCAAAACTGACGTTGTTCTTATCCTATCGAGCTTTTATCTCGCTAACGAAAATATAAGCTCGATACTTCAAAAATCTCAAATACGCAATTCTCACATCTAAACCTGAACGTACTCAAAAACACAGCAATAATTGTTACGAAACCGAAACTATCCTAGTTCTCGACAGCATGCCGACCCGACTACCGAACAGACGGCGTCCTCAATATCACTCAACTCGGAATTTCTATGAAATTGTCCTCGCGAAATTATTGATATGAGTCTTTCATATCCTTCTTATGATCGGCCGGGTCCGGTTAAAGGTCCTGGTTAAAGTTAATATCATGTACTGAATTATATTCGTAAACGTAAACACATAAACGTAAACACACATGCACGTAAAGTCCTAAAATGTGCCCCTAGCGACGAAAGCTGTAACTTCCATATATACACGGCACACGAACCAAACACAAATTCGAATACAGGTGATGAGAGACGTTAATAACATTGTAGTCAGGACGGCTAGGTGGTCTGGTAGAGTAAGGCTCCGGCTAAGCATCCCTAGATACCGGGTTCGATTCCTGGCTCCATCATTGATTTTTCAAGTCACCTTATATATTTGGATTTGCAATTTCTACCAACTCGGAATGTTGCTACACTGACACAACGAAGCTCGAATCGTATTCATGATTTGATCAGAAATCACAAACGCTAACTTAATCAAACGAAATCGAAACGCATCCGAACTCAAATCTTTCTCAAAATCCTAAAGGATTCTATTTGCTAATTACAACACTTCATTTCGCCAATTCGCGACCTTCGTGAAAGGCAACACTAAAAACCCAATACCGCGACTTCACCGTGTACAGTGAAATTCGGGCCGTACGTAAATTTGAAACGAAAAAAAAAAAAATTCGGATGCGTGACTCTACTCAAAATTCTCAACATAGCAAAATTTACTTAACTCCATAACGCGATACGCGGGCTGCGGTCGCTAACAAGGAAACGTTTTCAGGTGTCCCCCTCCGATTTCGATGAAACTCTGCTATGTTATAGAGGGTCAAAATCGATGACATACGTATTTTTTTTTATCGGCCCAAACTCATTTTAAAGGGGTGAAACACCCCTCCAAAGTTGACCACCTCCCAAGATGATTTATCTGTTTTGCATACAAGGAGGGAATTTCGATAACTAATAATGATAGTGATAAATACCTTGTCAAAAGTGATGAAAAACACACTTCGAATATTCTCTTTATTTTAGGGGTTAACTCGTATGTACAAAGTTCATTTTTCACATTAGAAACAAGATGTTCATCAGAGCTCAATGAATCCAACAGCATTGTGAAGAGCACGCAAGAATACAGAATACGTGCTTTCGATTTTTTCCCAAAAACTGAATTCTTATCGACTTTTTTCCCAATATTGCGGATTATGTCTAGTATTTAGCCATGAATCATTGAATAACATTGTTTGAGGCTCGCATTCATTCTGGCATCGCTCTCTTATCATTTTACTGTTTTATCATTTTTTTCAAGAAACGTAAATATTTTTCATTTTAAGCAGACTATTAACTACTCAAAAATTCGATGTGTGTCATATGTAAACAAGTCATATCTCTATTTGAATGATTTCTATGGGACAGATATTTTTTTAACGATTACGCGTATCTTTCGGATATTTTCAATATGAAAAGTCGTGAAACGGTTCAGTGCTTGTTAATACGTGAATAACAAAACTTTGAGCAGTTATTGAATTTCTTCTCACGTTTACAATGAAAGTGAATCCAATAAACGTTATTAAACTTCTGTGGGCAGCATTTGAAGTAATGAATATACCCAAGTCCCCGTTAAAAAATGAGGAACGTGAAATAGTATCGAACTTTAAAAACATTTTATTACAAAGCGTGACAGAATATAATAGTGTGGAAATGATTGAGGAAAATTCTCTTGACTTTGAAGAGCCCTACAAAAATCTTGAAACGTTCGCAGTGGAAGATGCAGATTTTCAGGTGCCTTCCGAAGGGCCTGAAGATAGCTGTTCCGAAGATGACGAACCTTTAAGTTTCGATTATAAAAGAAGAGCTGTTGAATATTGGAGACGTGCAAAGACGAAAGAAAATCGCTCAATTGATACGGTTCGTCATAGATATAAAAAAGTCAAATCAGTACGACAATTGCGTCGTTGTGCACACCAAATCAACCAGGGAGGGACATACATGGAAAAATTGGCTCGCATATCAGAGTGCACATTGCAGAATATGAAAAATGCCATTGACGTAGGCTTGATTGTTCATGATACGGATCTGCGAAGATGGGCTTTACAGGCCTAAGGACTTATCAGTCCTTAGATTTTTGATTTAAAGCATCGCCAACGTGGTTACTTCACTTTAAGAAGATCCATCGCATTACTAGCAGAAAAATCAATAAATTCGTCACGCGAAAATCAGTGGAAAATAGTGAATATTTACACAAGAGTGCTGAAGAATTTTTGAAAAGAGTTGAACCTTATATTTCCGAATACGGAATACAAAATATATATAATTCTGATCAGAGTGGTTTCCAAATAGAGATTCATTCTGGACGAACGTTAACGGAAGAAGGAACTAAACAAGTGTCGTGCATAGTACAACCAGTAACTTCAACAACGCACAGTTATACTATACAGCCTACAATTTCAGCGGACGGAAAATTATTGTCTCCTTCATTCATTGTTTTAAAAGAACCATCCGGAACGTTCGGACCTATAGTTGAACAACATTTATTCATACCGCCAAATGTTTTCATCACAGCTTTCAAATCAGGAAAACTTATCTCAGGTATAATAATTCTTGTTTCACGCTGCATATATTCAAACGGTATTAATCACAATGATTCATTACAGAGCATCTCAAGATGTGGTTAGAAAAAGTGTTTATCCCAAAAGTGGGACCGAAGAGTCTACTTCTAATTGATTCTTGGAGTGGGCATTGTTCTAGAGTTGTGCAAGAGACAACACCCCCAGACAAAAAGTTGACGACTTTATTGATACCGAAAGGAACCACTAGAAAAATTGAACCTCTTGACGTTTTCGGCTTCCGTATATGGAAAAATTATATTCGTCATTTTTCAGACACCGTAATTCTTTTTGATTATGATTTAAATTTACATTTAAGGAATAATATAATAAAATTACAATCTTTAGTTCACAACCAACTGTCATCTCCGCGATATCACAATTTGTTTCGTTATGCGTGGCATAAAAGCGGGTTTATTACAAAGAAACCTGATGAATTTGATAACCCCGTCGATTTTGCATTTGGACAGTCATCTCATCCGAATTGTGAAATCGAAGGTTGCACGAATGTCGCAGTAATCAGATGTTCTTGGTGTAAAAAATCACTTTGCCTACAGCATTGTTTTGATGAATATCATTATTGTACCGACTATCATCCATAAAGCGATTTATAGATAAACTTGGAACTTGTTTTTGTTTAAAGGGTGTGGCCACGGTAGAGGAAGTAGAATCATGTGCATGTTCAACAATTTTGTATTATATAAAAACCTAATTTATTTACAAACCTATTTACAGGTGTATTTAGTGTATGAATCAAAGTAACAAAAAAAAATTTCCTTATTCATTTTTCCAATGCAAAATGGCTAATAATCACTACTTGTTTTTTGTTTATCTTTTTCACAGCCCTTACGCCTCAAATATCTGTGCCATAGAATTAATTCAAGTAATGATATGACTTGTTTACATTTGACACACATCGAATTTTCCAGTAGTTGATAGTCTGCTTGAAATGAAAAATATTTACGTTTCTTGAAAAAAATAATAAAACAGTAAAATGATAAGAGAGCGATGCCAGAATGAATGCGAGCCTCAAACAATGTTATTCATCGATTCATGGCTAAATACTAGACATAATCCGCAATATTGGGAAAAAAGTCGATAAGAATTCAGTTTTCGGGAAAAAATCGAAAGCACGTATGCTGTATTCTTGCATGCTCTTCACAGTGCTATTGGATTCATTGGGCTCTGATGAACATTTTGTTTCTAATGTAAAAATCAACTTTGTATATACAAGTTAACCCCTAAAATAAAGAGTTCTTGAGAATATTCGAAGTGTGTTTTCCATCACTTTTGACAAGGTATTTATTACTATCATTATTTGTTATCAAAATCCCCTCCTTGTATGCAAAACAGAAAAATCATCTTGGGAGGTGGTCAACTTTGGAGGGGTGTTTCACCCCTTCAAAATGAGTTTGGGCCGATAAAAAAAAACGTATATCATCGATTTTGACCCTCTACAACATACCAGAGTTTCATCGAAATCGGAGGGGGACACCTGAAAACGTTTCCTTGTAAGAAAAAGAATCGGCAAACGAATTTCGAGCACATGTTCGACAACGCAAATCAACATGGCTTTCAGCTGCTGGGCAAGCCTTTACTGTATTAATCTTGAAATTTAATCGCAAGAATATCAGCAGCTCTTAACATCCCGCATCTACCGTACGAAAGCGCCAACCCCTTCACGATTTTTCAAAGGCCCCATAGGCCCTAGGGGTATAAGTATGGTTAATCCGCCCCGGAAGATATTCAAACGACACTTAGAAGGATTCACAGATACTAATAAAATAATAAGATCCTGAAAGTTTCAGATCCTTAACTCAACTGGTTTTTCAGAAAAATTAAGATACGCAAAAGAACAGAAAAATTAAGATAAGCAAAAAAATAGAAAAAAATCTTTTTTCTCAGGATTGACTGAACCGATTCATCTGAATTTTTAATATGTCTTGTATACTGATAATAGCTGCTAGAAAAAAAATTAAAAACCTTATAGCTTGACAAGATCCTTAAAAAAAATTGTTTTGTTTGTAATTACAAATTTTAACGATGATACAATTTTGGCACAGTTATGAAACTATTACTTTTTCAAACCTTATCCATTTACCTACAACACTATGATATTTCAAAATTTTTGAAAATGGTATGCCATAGTAGAAAAAAATAAAAACCACTTCTCGGCCAAAATAATGAATTTATTTTTATGTGTTGAGCTTTCACTTTGTTATTTTAACGCCTATTCATAGAATTAATTATTTCATACTCAAAACAATATCAATTATTTCTTTGCCAAAGTCAAAAATCACAACAGTTAAATATTAATAATCAGTAAGTAATTTTAACAAATATTTCTAGGAACAACTTTTCATTATAAATTTCGATTATTTATATATTTTTATCAACCTGAAATATGAATATAATTAACAATTATCAATGTTGAGTTATTCAAGCGTCAGTGTCTCTCATTGTTGATAGCAAGTTCCGCAACTCAATTACGTTTTCCATTGCAAGCCCGTCAAGACATGAAGTTTCTCATCTGACACATGATAATTGTCAATTTTGTCTAGTAATGTAGAATCACATCCAACAGCGAAGTTTTTCATCATATTATTTGTCTCTGAAGATAAAATTGTTGTCCAATTAGAATAAAATTTTATTCTCAATAAAAATGTTTATTTATTGCATAACTCCAACAGCATCGATTTCCATCTTTAATGTAAACTCGCCGTTTAATGAATGATTGCATGCGAGCGTATTAAGGAATCATTGTTGAATCATCAGTACCATGACAAAGATAACAGCACTTAGGAGTTGAAATAGTTCTTTTGATTGGCACTTCAATATACTTTGCACTGTTGTCTGTAGATGTGACGTTCGCTCTCAAAGACGGATCATCCAAACTTGATTGAGATAATGTTATCTGTGACAAGATGGACTCTGTTTTTTCGAATATTTCACTAACAGCAGATTTTGATTTATCTACAAAACACTGTCCACTCGCAACAGAATCAATTTTCCTTTTTTTATACAACTTCAATCGACAATTACCACAGACAATATCTCCAGTGGAAAAATCAAAATGAAACGTGATAGAAAACTCATAAATGTCTTGATCTGTTAATAAGCGTGTAGGAGTGCCAGAAGCTATTTTTTAACAATTCAGAGCAAATGCAACTGTTTGCTAGTTGTTGCTAGCTTTTTTGACCGAGCCGCTTGGAAGGTGTGACCACTCTGAAGTCAAGGATGAGATTTGAAGTTGTTTATAATACACCTTATTTATTCATTTAATTTACAGATGTACAAGTTATTTCATGCAACATTTTTCATTTACTTTCTTAGATTGAGACATCTTATTGCATTGACGTTTCAAAATTTTTGAAGAGTTGAATTTCTTGCAAACATTTCTCAGTAATAACTCAAAATCGATAATTGTTAATTATATCTATGTTACAAGTTAGTAAAAATATATAAATAATCGAATTATATAATTGACAGTAGTTCCTAGAAATATTTGTTAAAATTATTTACTGATTATTGATATTTATCTGTTGTAATTTTTGACTTTGGTAAAAAAATTACTGTTATTGTTTTGAGTATGAAATAATTAATTCTATGAATAGGCGTTAAAATAACAAAGTAAAAGCTCAAAACATATAAATAAATTCATCATATTGGCCGAGAAGTGGTTTTTATTTTTTTCTACTATGGCATACCATTTTTAAAAATTTTGAAATATCATGGTGTTGTAGGTGAATGGATAAGGTTCGAAAAAATAATAGTTCCATAATTGTACCAAAATTGTATCATGGTTAAAACTTCAAATTAAAAACAGAACAATTTTTTTTTTAAGGATCTTATCAAGCTATACAGATTTTAATTTTATTTCTTGAGGCCAAAAACACTCGGCTTTCCTAACAAATTTTTCGCCCGTAAGCGGCCTACCACCACTACGCAAATTTTGGTAGATTTTCCAGACCTGTATGTAAGACCATGGTTACCACCGAACTCAGTAACAACCGTCTGGTTCTAGCCTAGACTCGTCCCGATAACGGTATCGATCGTTATCGCATAGATTGAAAGTACTCATAGATATACGCTAGCAACATACTTATATCTACGTAAACCTTAAACTCACGGGTCCGGCCTTCCGCTAATATCAAGCCTCACCTACCTACTGAACTTGTAGTACGTCCGATTGACTAATCTGTATATTCTTCATACCGTCCGACTATATATTATTACCGACCATCCGCCGTTTTTTGACTATTTACAATCGTATAACCCGTATAGTTCTCATACAGTTTGTTTATATATATGAGCAAGTCCCTCAATTCTAGTCGTCGTATCCGGCTTCACCCCCTTAGATCTTCTCGCAATTTTTTGATCTTAAATTCTTGTGTTACGTCCGTGCCGGTAATCGTGACTGCACCCTCCCCGCACCACTATTCACTGACGTGCAATTACCATAACAGCGTCATACACAGTGTTTTGAAATGGCTTTGTGATGGTATGGCTATGTATACATGGACTGTATGGCTGATGGTGTGAGTGACATCGTGGATGACGAATGGAGGGAAAAAATGTCGTTGAACGAATGTGTCGAACGTCAATGTCTTTATTTCACTAAATAGTCACAGATGAGGTTACAGATGTTTGATGCGGGATTGAGTGATTTAATGTTGTATGAGTTGCACAAATGATGAGAAGCCCAGTACGATGATATGAATGCGTGCTGCGGCTGAGTATGAGTTGCCACTGAGGAAAACCGTTATGCTCGTGGTGTGGCTTGCGTACACGAGATGAGAATGAGTGGTGGTGCTCGTTGCTCGTGCAATAATTGCTACAATTAATGTTACAACGATGTGAGTGGTTCCTACACTGAATTTATGATTGTTGCATTAATAATGAGTGCACGAATAGGAATAATTCCAAATGCCCATGCCAAACACACGAGGCCCGGCTCGCGCTTCCCAGCGAGTCCCGGGAGGTGCTGCCCTCGCGCAAGCCCTTGAAGAGCAAAGCCGTCGCGCGGCAATCAACGACGATTCGATCGATTTTGAACAAAAAGTCATACCATAAGTTCTCAGATCTACATCGATCCACACAGTTGTCATCATAAGTGTACAACACTACTAAGTAGTATATATAACATGTATATTCACATTTGAACTGCATATTTTTTTCAACACTTGACTTTACACAGGATACGTAATCTCAGATTCGGATAAGTAAACTTTTGCAGCAGATTCTAGTCAATAAGACAAAAAGGTAATCCTGAATTCTGAAAAGTGCAGAGCGTGAGACAAGAAGTTCGTTATCATTTCTTAACATCCTCTATTCCTCAGACACGAATAGACAAAACGTCCTGTCGGCACTAACCGATTGGCCCTCACAGACCAATCGTCTTGTGCTGACTTACCTAAGAGCCTAGCTCATCAATGAAGAGCTCCTTCTCAAACTCCTCCTGCTTCCATCTTTTGAGAAATTTTAAGAACCAGAGAGCAGAATACAATTTAACTTTGAAGAGTAAAGAACGTAAATTAACATCCAATAATCACCTACCAAATTAGAATAATAAACCAAGTAAACTGAATCAAACTCTTAGATTCATCAATACCGGACTCAAGTATTGCTATTTGAACCGTAATTAAACAACCTTACGAGCGAATAAGGCATTGTTGAAACCTAACGCTGAGAATAGATCAAGAAGAACTTGTTATTTGTTAATTAATGCCGTTTTTAAATTAAAGTGTTTGTGTGAAGAGAATTATTTCAATTACGCATAATGATAGTTATCACAGCCCAAAATAAGCAGAGAGCTATACCAGAAACCTGAACGAATCAAATACTAGAGTTCGCACACATTGAAATGGAAAGGTTTGGGAACATAAATTTAATCAGAATCAAGCAGGAAATATAAGATCGTTCGCTGACGTTCTTCCCAAAAACAGCATCCCAAATTTTTTCAGATTTTTTCCACTTTTGTTTTAGGAATTAGTGTACAGAGTATTCTATAGAGTTTTTCAATTCTTGTTTTTCTTACGGGGTGGATGATAGTGATCACGATGAGCGACTGTCGATGACCACATCCACACCCAGCCGTGATGTTATGACGGCCTATTTCGGGTTTGTAACCCGTTGACTACTCGCACGTACGAAGAATCAGAGGAAATGAGAGGAAGTTGTATTGAGGAGATGAATGTTTGCGTGTACAATAGATTGATTCTCAGAGACATGGAGAGTGCAACGAGAGGACAGCAAAAAGGCTGAGGCAAAATTCTGCTGACGTGTTATGGGAACTGAGACAGTGAGGTGATAAAAAGTGGATACGGGGTTTAAGATTGTTGTAGAAGTGTGGGAAAAGAATTTAAAGTCTGGAGAACGTAACATTTTATTAATTTTTTTTCACAATAAAATTTTTTTTTTTAAATAATTTTTTCGTGTGAAAAATGCTCAACTTTGCGAAATTTTTTTTTTTCGTTTATACTTGCGAAAAACTCTGAATATTAAGCTCAAAGTCTGAAGAGCTGTTTTTTTGCCATTGTTATGTTTTGGGAAGAACGTCGTGAGAAGTCTTTAGTAGTACAGCAAGGGGGGTTCTGGATACAAACACCTTCTTTACCGACCGAGCCGCTCCGCGCAGCCCAGACTCAAACCCTTTTCCGCGATGACGTCACAGTCTGCCGTATCGAAGGTCAAAACCGTGCAACCTTACCGACAGTTCGAGGGTCAAAATCATGCTGTTTTACCGACAATCTTACCGACCCCGTGCAACCTTACCGACAGTTGTATCGATCGAGAGTCAAAATCGTGCTGTTTTACCGACAATCTTACCGACCGAAGGTCTGTAGTACTCGCCTGGCAACGGTAGAGGGCGCAGCGGGGGCGAGAACTTTTTTACCCTTCCGCATTCTTCTCCCACGATAGGACTGCTGATGTGTAACATGAACCACTCCGAATTCCTTTCCCACGGTAGGACTGCTGACGTGTAACGTCAACCACCTCACATTCCTTTCCCACCTTATCTACCACGTGACATTCCAAAATTAATGGTTCCGAGAATTGTTTTTCACTTACTCGGATGTCGGTTCGATATCCAAGGTCGACCGATCGTCGCGGTACAGAGCCATGGATCTGCGGTGTCGGGTGACTATCGCTCTTGGAATGCCAAAAGGTGCGCGCGCATCCGTACAGCTGCCCTATAAAAAGGACGCTCATCACTGCAAACGATCATTACGTCACAAGCTGTCAAGCATACGTGAGGAAAGAGCTCAAGATGGAATCCGCGAAGTGTTTGAGATTGATCGATATTATGGAATCGGCGTTCAAGATTTTATCGGAAAAATCGTCGCCGGCAGAAATTGCAAAATGGATTCGACTCGGAACCCAAAATATCAGGCTTTTGAATAGAATCTTACGCAACAACGCCTCAACGATCGGGAAGAAGACAAGAATTTTGACTACAATCGGAATTCTGAAATCGTTGACAGTCAAATTTCAACAATTGCAGAAAGTGGGTGACGGATTACGAAGCCGACGAAGAAGCGATCGAGTACGGTGGGAAGATTTGGAATCAGCTTTCGAGAGGAGAATTCGAACTGGATCCATCGTCAATTTGGAGCATAAAGATGTGGAGAGATTTCTAGAAGACGCAAAGGTACTAGCTGTGACGAGACTGAAAAACGCTCTGAAGAAAGACAGGAGCTTGAAAGCCAACGTTATCCTGGCTTGTAAATTTGAACTTGAAAAGTTGATCGCACGGTGGAAGAGATCAAATTTTTTAATCCGAGAAATGAAATCATCCTCCAGACAACGGATATCAACGGAATGGTTCATCGAAAACGCGACGGAGCGTTTGTTGAAAAAAGTGGAAGATTTCCAGGAAAAGGATTCGGGCTGGTCGCTGACCGAAATAATCAATTTGACTGTGAATATCAACAAGTACGTGCCACTACGAGGCGGTGTCTTCACATACACACCACTACCCAAAGATATTCAAGATAAGAAGGCTGTCGTCAACATCTGTAACAGCGACTCGTATTGCTTCCTCTGGTCGGTCACCGCAGCTCTGTTCCCAGCCGACAACAATCCCAGTAAAATTACTTCGTATCCACATTTCAGCTCAGTGCTACGGTATGATGGTATAACGTTTCCTATGTCTCTAGACAAAAACACCATTTCAAAATTTGAGAAGCTTAACGGCCTTTCAATTAACATTTACGGTATAGACCAAGGTGATCGGAAAAAAAGTGAAATAGTACCGATTCACCTGAGTCAGAATGAGTCTGATAAACCTGTGATTCATCTTTTGGCGATAGAAACTGAAACCACTGACGATGATGATGATGATATGGTAAATTATGAAAAAAATAGAATTCTTTCATTTTGCATGGATTCGAAATTTATCGCGGTTGACAAGATCTCAAATTTCCAAGCATAAATGTCAAACTTGGTTGTGTGATAGGTGTCTGTCTCATTTCAATTTCGAAAGATGTTTGTTGAAGCACCGAGCTGATTGCATGAATTTAAACAAAACCAAAGTTATTCTACCTACAGATGAGGAAAAAATACTGAAATTCAAAAATTTCAAGCACAAAGAAACCGTTCCATTCTGCATTTACGCGGATCTCGAATGTTTACTGCAACCCACACATGAAAGTTTTGGGGAAAATAGAACAATTTATCAGAAGCATCTTCCGTATAGTATAGCTTACTATCTGCATTGCGCGTTTGACGATTCGCTTTCAAAATTCAAAATTAATCGTGGAGAAACTTGCATCCAATGGTTTGTGAACGAGTTAAAGGAATTGGCACTTTCGTTAGAGGGATATTACAAGACTGTTGTAGCGATGGAACCACTAAATTTCAATCAGATCAACGAATTTGATTTGTCGGCGGTCTGTCATATTTGTGAAAAACCGTTTACGCTCACAGACGTGAAACATCGGGATCACTGTCATTTAACAGGAAAGTACCGTGGTGCTGCTCACCGCAGCTGTAATCTAAATTACCAAAATTCGCACACCATCCAAGTGATATTCCACAATCTTTCGGGTTACGATTCGCATTTTCTGATCAAAGCCCTGGGTACGTCATTCGAAGGTACTGTTAAACTATTACCTGTCAACAAAGAAAAGTACATTTCCTTCACTAAATGCGTTAAGGGAACGGATGTAACGTTCCGTTTCATAGATTCGTACCGTTTCATGCCTAGCAGCCTCGATGAATTATCATCGTATCTGGACGATTGCCGAAAAACAATAACACGTAAATTCTGCAGTAGCTTGAACAAATTTCGGTTATTGACTAGGAAAGGTGTCTTCCCGTACGAATACATAGACAGTTGGGAGAAGCTCGAGGAGAAACATTTACCAGCCAAAGAACAGTTTTATTCAAAATTGAACGACCGGAATATATCAGACGACGATTACGCGCATGCGTGCGACGTATGGCAAACTTTTAACGTCCAAACTTTGGGAGAGTATTCGGACTTGTATTCACAGACGGACGTGTTTTTACTGGCTGACGTTTTTCAAAATTCTCGACAGAATTGTTGGACGACGTACAAACTGGACCCGTTACATTACTACACAGCGCCCGGTCTGTCGTTTGATGCAATGTTGAAATGTACAGGCATCGAACTCGAGCTTCTCACCGACATAGACATGGTTATGTTTATCGAAAAAGGTATTCGTGGTGGTGTATCACAGTGTTCGAACAGATATGCAAAGGCCAACAACAGGTACATGGGAGAGAAATTCGATCCTGAGATCGAAGAATCTTATCTCATGTACTTTGACGTTAATAATTTGTACGGTGCAGCTATGAGCTTTGCTCTGCCATACAGTTCCTTCGAATGGGTATCAGACTTCTGACAATGCGACGTTCTTACCATCTCGGACGATGCAGAGTTTGGTTACGTGCTGGAGGTAGATTTGGAATATCCTGCGGAACTGCATAAAACTCATAAGGATTTACCATTGTGTCCGGAGCACTATGTACCTCCGATTTCAACCAATAAACAGCCAAAATTGACGCCCACGCTATTTTCCAAGAAAAACTACGTTGTTCACTACCGCGTTTTGAAACAATGCTTACAATTAGGTTTAAAATTACTCAAAATTCATAGAGTTCTCAAATTCAAGCAAACTCCGTAGCTGAGAAAATATATAGATTTAAATACCGATTTGCGAAAAAAATCTGACAACGAATTTGAGAAAAATTTTTACAAGCTAATGAACAACGCAGTTTTTGGCAAAACTATGTAAAACGTGCGAAAGTACAGAGATGTTCGATTGATCACCGAATGGGAAGGACGGTACGGTGCGGGAGCTACCATAGCCAAGCCTAATTTTCACAGCTGCACCGTTTTCGACAAAGAGATGGTTATCGTCGAAATGAATAAGACGAAAGTCAAATTGAATAAACCATTGTATGCAGGTTTCTCCATCATGTATCTGGCTAAAACATACATCTATGATTTTCATTACAATTACATTAAGCAGAAATTCGGCAACCGAGCAAAATTAATGTACACAGATACCGACAGTTTGATTTGCAATTTTACCGTCCCCGACATATACGAACACATGAAGGAGGACTTGCACAAATTTGACACGTCGGATTATCCTCTTGACAACGTTTATGGAATGCCTCTAGCGAACAAAAAAGTTCTCGGCTTGATGAAAGACGAGAACAACGGCAAAATCATGCTCGAATTTGTAGGGTTACGAGCTAAGTTGTACGCATTCCGAGTCTTGGGAGATGAGACAGACAATAAACGTGCCAAAGGAGTCAAAGGATCAGCGTTAACAAAAATAACCTTCAACGATTATTTGGAATGTGTTCTGAACCGTGAAAATTTGTCTACAAATCAGCATTTGATCATGAGTCGAAAGCACGAGGTGTACACCGTAGAACAGCAGAAAGTAGCACTGAGCTGGAATGACGACAAGCGGATCGTGTTTCAAAATACAACCGACACGCTTCCGTGGGGCTACAAGCCTACACCTTAGCTTTATAACTGTACCATGTCTGTCGATTGTCTAAAAAAAGACGCATACTTGTTGTGTGTCGGATATAGAATAAAGAGGGACATACGTTTTTACAAAAAAAAATTCATTTATTGAAATGTTACATGTCCGATTCGTTCATCCAACTGTTGTGTGTATTGTCAAAACCTAACCATTTAACGTATATTTTTCTTCCACGCTTCTTGAGCACCTTCTCCACCAGATAGATATCCGGATGCTTAACCTTGAGGAGCTCTTGTTCGTAGAAACCACCAGCGATGGGTTGATCTCGGTAGTCTTTGAGCTTGTACGTCACAGGATGAGTATTTTCCACTCGACTTATCGTGAATATTTCAGTCGTCCAATTGGGAGTGTAACCTTTCTCGAAGACATTTTTGAATTTGCTGATTCGAACTTTGTCGCCGGATTTGAACTTTGCCGATACGGTAGGTATCGCTCGAAGCCCTCCGTACGCCTGACGTAATAACAGCCTCTCGTTTGCAACGGTGACATCCGACGGTTTCATTCTTATGGTTCGATGTTTGACGTTGTTGTAAGCCGAAACCAAATCGGATAAGATATCGAACCACTTGTAGCTTCCTTGCATGCTGAACCGTGTCCACATTTTACCTTTCAGCGTGCGATTGAAACGTTCACAGATCGAAGCCTTCAAATTACTGTACGTGGAGTAAAGTTTGATTCCGTAGCGTGTCATAAGCGATTCGAATTTCGAGTTGTAAAATTCCGTTCCTCTGTCGACGTGTAAATTTTTCGGTACCCGTCCTTGGACAAGCACAGATTCCATTGCCTTTGTAACATCATCTCCAGACTTGCTCTTTATCGGTATAGCCCACGCATACTTTGAAAAGATATCAATGACTGTGAGCATGTACTTGTAGCCTTTGTTTTGTCCAGCGTACGACGTCATATCAACAAGATCCGCCTGCCAGGTCTCGTCGATGCCGCGCACGTCTACACGTCGACGCGGGTAATTCCGGTGTGCAGGCTTATGCAGTTCCGTCACCAGTGCTTGCTTTTCCTCGTTCATATTCCAACGCTATTAGTCTGGTGTCCAATTTGGAAATGATTTCCGCGTTTCGAATCGACAAGTCTCTGCCTATTTTAAAGTCTGTGTAGAAGGTATCCAAGGCTTTCTCCGTGGTGATTCCCAAAGCTTTGATCATTTGATCGAGGTTGTCGATTTGTTTTTGCAGCACGCTGAATTTTCGTCTCAAGGTTTTTAAAGTTACAGCATTGTTCGGCTCTGCGGGATCTGCGACGTTGCACAGTCTCTTGTTCCGTATATCGTAATGCCCGTCCGCTGTTATTTGAAACCCGACACCCGGAGGATCGCGAGTGCTCGCGGTCGTGTTTTCATTCAGCTGACGTCCAAACACGTCGACGCTCATCTCGGTAATGAATGCAAAAATGACGGGAGCTGCTTAATAAATGATTCCTGCTTCGCGTAGCTCTTCGATAATGGAGATTATTTCGTTATTGTGACTCGGATTTCCCGCTGCCTGAGATGCCAGGAGTAAACGAAGACGCTCCACCAACTCGTTTGGATCATCCCAGAAGACGTATTCCGTTTCAACACCTTGTCGAGTGATCATAGCTTGCGGAAGTAGACCTTTACCCTTTCGGCGAGGTGACGGAGAATAATCCATTAATTCGGCAATGACATTTCTAAATTTGTAACTGTTATCGTTTCGAACAGCCCCGTCGGATGAGTAATACTTCTTATGCGCGTTCGTTGCGAGGATCATGTTTTTAAAATTTTCCCGATCTCCGGCGCTCACAGAAGAACCGTCGGGCTTCTTTTTGAACAAAAGTTCCAGCAAACCCTTCGTTTTCGGGTAACGCGTGTCGCCAATACGAACGTAGTCACTCTCAAAAGATATCAACGAATCACCGATCATCAGTTCGTTTGAGAGGTTGCGTACACCGTACACGTTGTCCAATTCGCCTTTTGTCTTCACGTCTCTCATCAGTGCAAATTACTCGTCCTCGACCGGTGTTTCTACGACTGTTTCATCCCCCGCCGAAGCAAAGGAATCGTCCATTTCCGAGACAGTTTCATTTTTCGTTTTATTTTTCATCTCCTTCATTTCTTCTTTAATTTCTTCCACCTCTTGTTTGACAGGTTTGGTATCTTTTGTAACATTCACCAGTTCTTGCAACGGAGTCACTACTGGTTTGAAAACGTCACTCAATTTCTGAGTCGTAGATTCCCTGCCCGACTTGAGCAATCTGTGTTTTCGACGGATCGCAGCACTTGCTTGAGCGATCTGATGTAGGACATCTTTTTGCTTGGAAATCTCAGAGCTCTGCATGTTGACGCAACTGAGTCTGCAGCGCTACTGCGTCTCTCGCTCGAAAACGCTAGATTTTATTCCTTTTCCAGGCTAACAAAAGAATCGAATCCCCTCCTGTATCGTCCTTCGTTGAGCTCACTGTCTTTGTCGATCACCAGAAACCCGTACTTCTCACCGTTCCAGCATGCAGAGCACACACTTTTGAACTCTGTGTAAGACATATCGGTGTTCACATGGTCGTTGTATACGTGTCTCAGGTTCATATCGTCTTGTTTAAATAACACGAGTAAGTTTACGTTGTCGCGCACGAGATGTTTGGGAATACGCCCGTACGTCTGACAGAGATAGAAACAGTCAACGTCGTGATGTCTACCCACGCAAAAGTAGGCTCTCATATTGTCCTGCTTCTCGCACGCTACATCGTCAAATATGATTATTGAGTCGGGCCGTGCTTCTTCCGGTGGAATCACTTGCTCACGCTCGGTAAACGCAAAATACTCCGTACTCTCAACATGGTCCAGCAATTGCTTCAACAATCGGTATTTAGGTTAGTTGAGAGATTTCGAGTAGATGTAGATATTTTCAAATCTGAGTCCGTTAGGATGGGTTATAAGTGTGAGCAACGCATTAGTTTTACCACAATTCGACGGTCCACAGAATATCGCACTTCCACTGTTCGGGAGTAATTCACCGTGCCGTTTGTGCTTTTCGACATTTTGCACCGAAAGTTTGTCAAAATTCATCACGGGAAGCTTGGTAGGTTGTTTCTCAAACCGCATCTCGGACATGACTGATCAGATTTGCTATAAATACCCCGTTTTAAAGCACTTTTCTTCAGTCAACGCACGAACATGATCGCGTACAGAGGTAAACGAAGCAGCAGCAGGCGGCAACATCGTGGCAAGGGTCTGGTGAATAGAATCATCAACAAACTTCCGATCGAGTTGCATGTTCCCGGTTACCAGTACTGCGGTCCTGGCACCAAGTTGACGAAAAGACTCGCGAGAGGCGATTCCGGTATCAACCCTCTCGATGCAGCGTGTAAGGAACACGATATAGCGTATTCGAAAAATCGTGAGAACCTTGAGGTTAGAAACGAGGCTGATAGGGTGTTGGCTGAGAAAGCTTGGAAACGGGTTCTCGCAAACGACGCAAATTTGGGTGAGAAGGCAGCCGCTTGGGCAGTAGCTAATACAATAAAAGTAAAATCAAAACTCGGAATGGGAATGCGAAAGTCAAAAAATGTGACCTTGAGAAAAATTGTAAATGATGCAAAACGTTCTATGGTTCCAAGCAACGATGCAAAAGTAGCTATCGAATCTGCGCTGAAGGGAGCTGAGAACGCCGTTAAAAAAGCGGGTGGTAAATGTAAAGTGCGAACACCTCGCGTCCTACCGGTACCTTCGAAAGTCGGTGGTTTTCTACCGTTTCTGATTCCTATATTTGCCGGTCTCAGCGCTACGGGTGCGTTAGCCGGTGGTGCTGCAGGTATAGCAAAAGCTGTGAACCATGCGAGCGCGGCTAAACGAGAATTGGAGGAAAGCAAATGACACAACAAAACTATGGAAGCTATCGCGTTGGGCAAAGGGCTTCATATAAAACCGTACAAAACAGGTCTTGGTCTCCATCTTTCAAAAAACTAGATGCGACGCTACCACGTCGAGCGTTGACTGATTGGGACTTGTTGAAATATGCAAAAATCTTGTGGGTTCCGCATTTCCGCGGTGTTTTCATGCGAAACGAAATGCCCGAAAACGGTCCACGAAAAAACGAGTCAGCTATAATCAACCTTGACGACAAAGACGGTCCGGGAACACACTGGGTTGCGTACAAGAAACGCGACAATAATATCGATTACTTTGACAGTTTCGGCAACCTTCAACCACCCTCGGACCTCATAAAATACATCGGCGTTGGTAGCGTCAAATACAATCATGAGAGGTACCAGGATTACGATACATTTGAATGCGGACACTTGTGTCTGAAATTTCTAAGTGAAGAGCTATATAAACATGGTGCGTGATTCGTCAAAGTCAGTCTACCACTCGCAGTCATGGATGATTCGTTAACGTTAACGATTTCGGGAACCTCTTCGATACTCGAGGCACAATATTTCCCACCGATCGAACTTGCTCGTGATAAAAGTTATGCTCTTGGCTTGGTAGAATTGTTAACCTTTAATTCGATTCCCAACGTTGATGTCGGTCACAATAAAATTTACGTAGCTGACAAAGTGATCACCATACCTACCGGCAGCTACGAGATCGAGGACATAGAGAAGTATCTTCAAAACGTGGTAAGAAATACAGATATCAGGCTCGCCATCAAACCCAGCAATAATACGTTACGCAGCGAAATCACATGCAACCACACGATTAACTTTGAGCCGAATGATTCCATTGCTCAACTTTTGGGATTTACACCACGTGTATTGGAGGTTGACAAAACTCACGAATCGGACGTACCTGTAACTATACTCAAGGTCAACGCGTTGCGAGTCGAGTGTAGCATTACAACGGGCGCCTACGTCAACGGACACAAAGTACACACTATTCACGAGTTTTTCCCGACCGACCCACTAGGATATAAGATCGTGGAAGTACCGTCGCACGTCATTTACCTTCCGATCACCGTCAAGACCATAGATCACGTTCAGCTCCGGTTAGTGGATCAAGACGGAGACCTGGTTAATTTTCGTGGAGAAGTTATTACTGTGAGACTACACATCAAATCGCAATAAACGATGGGAATTGTATATAACAGACTGTCAAAGAGTAGGTATATCAGTAAGTCGACATGCCCCGATCAAGTCAGTCGTCGTTCGATTCCCGAACCGCTAACACCTCGAAACGTGGAGTTCCTGTTAGCTCTGGGTCTGAAACTGACACCTTTTGGAAGAGGAATTTCCGACAAATAAAAATCCGATTTTGCTTTTTTATCATCTGCTACGTGCCATGGAGGAGGAAATCTTGAGCATTCAAACACCAGTCGTCTTTGACTAATCCGTTGCGCATTACGAGATTCACGCTCACAAACCTGACGCCTCGTCAACTTTCAACAACAGCGATGAAATTCGAATCACCGTTCAGCATCAGGATTTATGCATATTACACAGCAAAAGTTCGGTACATATCCACGGACGACTCCTCAAACCTGATGGTACAGCTACTGTAAACACACAGCTCGTAAACAACGCCATCTGTCATCTGTTTGAAGAAATTCGCCACGAAATTAACGCAGTTGAGGTTGATAGAAGCAAGAACGTTGGCTTGACAAGTCTCATGAAGGGTTACGCTTCCCTGCACCCTTGTCAGACTTGGCTGATGGAGAACGCTGGATGGCTCGATGTGGAAGAGAAGAAAAAATTAACCGATGCCGATGGTAACTTTGACGTACTGATACCGCTCAGCATGATATTGGGTTTCGCCGAAGACTACCGCAAGATCGTTGTCAACGCTAAACATGAGTTAATTTTGACGAGATCAAAAACTGACGTCAACGCAATCATGCAGACTCAAGAGGAGGAATTCAAAATCACGATCAATGCAGTGGAATGGCTAATACCGTATTTGAAACTCGCGGATCAGAAAAAAGTTGATCTACTAAATTTCATTCAGAGAGATCCGCCTGTTTCGATGAGCTTCCGCAGTTGGGAATTGTACGAATATCCCTTACTTCCCACAACATCGAAACACGTTTGGACTGTGAAAACTTCCACTCAGCTTGAAAAACCTCGGTACGTCATTTTGAGTTTCCAAACAAGTAGAAAGAACAAGACCGGCAAGAACGCAAGTCATTTCGATCATTGCGATATCACGGACGTCAAGCTATTCTTAAACTCTCAATCTTATCCGTACGGTAACCTGAACCTCAACATGAGTCGTAATCTCTACGCGCTCCTGTACGAGATGTACGCAAACTTTCAAGCTACCTACTACGACAAGAACCCCGAGCCGTTGTTGACAAAGAGTGAATTCCTTCGAGACGTCCCCTTATTCGTTATCGACTGTTCGAAACAAAACGAATCTTTGAAGTACGGACCTGTCGACATCCGTCTTGAATTTGAAGCTCAAGCCAACTTTCCCGCTGAAACATCGGCGTACTGCTTGATCGTTCACGATCGCATTGTCGAATACAACTCGCTCAGTGGTGGGGTGAAAAAGTTGGTATAAAAGCTAACCCGTTCCCACTATCTCGCACAGTTCAAAGATGGAGCTCATCGTTGACATACAAGGCTTTCGTAGACCTCTCAACAACACCTTCACGTTAAAAGAATTGGCTGTAATTTCAATCTACTTAGAAGCATCTCCATCAGTGTTTTTCTTTAAACCACCTTCCAAATGGAATTTAATGGACGTCAAATACAAAAGCCAACATTCTTGGCTAGAACGCGATTTTCACGGCTTACGTTGGAGCTGTGGAACCATACCTTTTGAGGAAGTTGTGCGGACCATTCAAGACAGGCTGTGCAAAGCTCAAACCGTGTACGTAAAAGGAGAAGAAAAACGAGATTGGTTGCTCAAAATCGTTCCGAAAGTTCAAATCATCGATATGTTGGACTTTGACTGCCCGTCGCTTGAAACCCTGCAAAAAACTTCAGCTCTAAGATGCGACCTTCACACAATACCCAACGCAATCTGTGCAGCACGAAACGTTTGCATACTTCAGAATTGGCTACAAAATCATCGTACTGTCCGGATGGCGAGGCTGTACGATGTGTGTTACTGCGCAGAAGCGTCTACAAGAACGGTCCCGCATTCCTGGCGAATATATCACCCTGGTCATGACACTGTTGAATAGAATTATTGTACTATTTTTTGTGAAGTAATTGTCAACCGTACTCTAAAAATTGTACTCAGTAAAACTGTTTTTTTTAAAGAATATTCATGAAATAATTTTATACCTTCACCTTAGCTCTTAAGAGAGAGAATTTTTTTCAGAAGCTTATGTAAGATTCGACCTTGCTCTCCATCCTTGACCGAGCTGTACTCAAACCGAGTTTTGCATTCCTAGAGCGATAGTAACCCAACACCGCAGGCTCTGTAGCGCGGCTATCGGCCGACCTTGCACTCCGGTCTGAACCTGTCCAAATACTCATCGTAGAGTTCACATGACGCAGCTCGAAACCCTCCGTCGTTGCTTAGTGGTGTTCGGACATTTTCTTAGATTTTGAGACTTAATTCTAGATACAAAACGTACGTAGGATTAAAGGTATACAATGAAAAAATATTCATAATTTCAATCTTTTTGTTTATTAAACGTAAGACTTACACAGAACATTGTTTGAATATTATACGTATACAAATTCAAGTTGACCGTAGGGTCCGCCAAGATAGCGTATATGCAACCGTATCTCCTTACTGGCTGCCGTCACCTTCTGGAACAAATCTTCATTTTCGTGGAGGGCTTTGTTTAGTCGGTTGGGCAGAAAAATCGTGAAAGCGTCATCCAAGTCCAGAACGATTTTGTCTCCAAATTTCGTTTCGACTCGACGAACACCGCTGACTCTGTATTCGAAGTAGGCTTCAAGATCCGAAACTTTTTTCAACGGCAGAAACGTCTCCAGCCGCGCGATTTCGTTCAGTTTTGAGAAGTCCATTGTCGTTACTGTCCAGTTGTAGGTGCTCGAAATCTCTTGTAAGTTGATTGAGGTCGGATCTGATTTTCAACAGACGTTTTACTTCTCCGATATTCTTGAGGAGCAGTTCTAATCGTTTCTTCAACTCACGTTGTTCCAGAGCACTTCTCATTTGCAAGAACAGCTTCAGACTGGCGATGAAGTCTGCATCGCCGCACTACACTAATCCCACGAGGCGGGACACGAGGCTCCGACCGAGTCGACAAAACACTGCTTCAAAGAATGCTTATTTTTGACCAATGGAGCAAAAACGAGCAGGCGATGCCAACGGCTTCACATTCTCTATACTTTTTCACACTATGAATCGTTGAGATCTCCGCAGGATCTCCGGGGATCATAACTAATTCTCTACAGATAGTAATGCAATTCAATGAAATAGGTTATTTTGCAGCACTCGTATTGCATCATTAATATCATCGCCATAAATTCCGAAACTTGGTTTTTTCACAAAATTTATGTAATTCACTTACCTTGAGGAATAATATCCATTTTGGTTGACTCGATTTTGATGCAAATTGAAAAAACTATAGTCTTTTTTATCCCGCGCTCGAAAGCGTGCACACACCACAGTCCCGCGCGAGTCTTGACAAAGGTCACTTTCGAGGGTTTACCACAGGCCATAGAATGAATATAAACATCTGTCCTTTTGGATTTCAAAGCTCTAATGCTATCTATTGAAAAATATGTGAAGCTTTACCTCGGATGATAACTTTCGGTTTTGGGGGTTTTGGCCAGGAATTCGGGCTTTCGGACCACTGTGCGACGTTGAATTTGAGACAAACAATTCTCGGAACCATTAATTTTGGAATGTCACGTGGTTGATAAGGTGGGAAAGGAATGTGAGGTGGTTGACGTTACACGTCAGCAGTCCTACCGTGGGAAAGGAATTCGGAGTGGTTCATGTTACACATCAGCAGTCCTATCGTGGGAGAAGAATGCGGAACGGTAAAAAAGTTCTCGCCCCCGCTGCGCCCTCCACCGTTGCCAGGCGAGTACTACAGACCTTCGGTCGGTAAGATTGTCGGTAAAACAGCACGATTTTGACTCTCGATCGATACAACTGTCGGTAAGGTTGCACGGGGTCGGTAAGATTGTCGGTAAAACAGCATGATTTTGACCCTCAAACTGTCGGTAAGGTTGCACGGTTTTGACCTTCGGTACGGCAGACTGTGACGTCATCGCGGAAAAGGGTTTGAGTCTGGGCTGCGCGGAGCGGCTCGGTCGGTAAAGAAGGTGTTTGTATCCAGAACCCCCCTTGCTGTACTACTGTCTTTGATTTACTGCGTGATTTTCGGCTCAAGCTGGCACAAACCTTATGATGTTCAGATTCACGAGCTTCGATGATCTGCTCGTACATATTTCTCATTCAACTTGCCTCAATCTGAAATTATGTTGTGGGTCGTACCAACTATCACTATGCATTATTGAAATAACTATTTGTACACAACACTTTAATTTGAATACACATTTTGTTCTGATTGATTTGGAGATTTGATTTCACAATGATGTTCTTTACTTATTTACAATTAGTTATACTAAAATTCGGAGGTTTTAAATATAGTGTTCAGTGATTTAGAATAATCTGTTCTTGACCTCGAAGAGTTCTGAATTGTCTGGAGTCTGGTTTGGTTCTTTGTGATCTGGATCTTGAATTAGTTCTTAATGGTCTGAAGTCATAATTTGTTCTGCGTTCTTTGATGTTCAATTTAATTTGTATTTTCTGGCGTCTAAAGATAATTCTATGTTGCATCAGTTTCATTTCAAAGATGGAAGTTTTGGAAAGACTTCTGATTTGTCTTGAGCTAGGTCAGTGCAAGACGATCGGGCTTGGAAAGGCGAATCGGTGCAGTGCTGACAAGATACTTGCAACAATGCTTTTCTGAGTTCTGAGAATGATACCTTACGAACAGTTTATCTTTTCTTTTCTTACATTTCTTGCTTTCGGTCAGTGAGGTTTATGAACCTGAGTTGTGAATTTCGATTGTAGACCCTGCGGTCTGTATGTGTAAGTGCAAATTGAAAATGTAAAGATGAAAAATGATAATATATATATATATATATATATACATATATACTGCATAGCGTTATGCGGATGTAAACTTGGTTGCGAGATAACGGACGGTATATTGCATGCAAATTGTTGATGCAAAACCATTGTACACTAAGATCGTAACGGAATCGCGATCAATATGGATCTTAAGTCTATAGTATGTGCATGTGAGCTCTCTTAGATAGATAGATAGATAGATAGTTTATTGCTCATAGAGAGGACACTAGGTCTCTCATAGCAAGAGGGGTACAACTGGTATACTTTTTCGTATGGTTATTTATATTACATGATTTAACAAATTTATTCATTTAACGAAAAGGCTCGAAGTGCGAGGGCATTTTTCACGTATTTAAAAATTATGAGCGTTCTTACATCTTGCGAACTTAGCAGTGATTGTAGCGCTAGGTTTCACTCGCCGTCGAGGAGTAATTGTCCGAGATAGTACGACCTGAACACGCTGTACAGAGGGCGATCGCAGATAAAATGAATCAGGGTTTCTTCCTTTCGCATGTTACAGTTCATACATATTTGGTGCGGGTCTAACTTTCCGGCGCATCTCTCGTACGCGATCCTAGAATTGTACTGGTTTGCCAGGCGCAGTTGGGCGATAATTCTTTTTGCCGGTAGACTTAACTTTAAAGTCAAGTATTTCGCAGGTGCAAGCTCAAGATTCTTCGGGATTTTCAGCTGACACGCATTAGATTCAAGCGCTCTTGGAAGGTCCGCCCCTCTCAGAATTTCTCCGTATCTCTGGAAGACCTCGGTAGGTCTGTTCGCCTAGGCTTGTGGGTCACGCGTTCCCCACAAGTCTAGACAGTTCGTTTCACTTGAGAACTCCCTGAATTGGGAGGCCCAATTCAGTTCGTACGGTCCGTTTACACGTTCGGCCAGGCTCATCAGTCTTAACATACATAACTTTGGCAAGATATTTTCTGGCATTTCGAGTATTTTCATAAACCAATTCCATATCCTAATCATTGCACAGTACGCTATTTGCATCGTACCCATCTCCAACCTCAGTGCCCAGTTCGGGGTGTTACTCGGTAGGTACAGTAAATATTTGAAAAACCCTGTTTGCGCTTTCTCGATTTGATCTAGATATCTTAGACCCCAAACTGGCACCCCGTGCAATAGAGTAGAAGAGATCAAACTGTCGTACAAGTGTTTAAACGATTTCCAGTAGTAACTTTTTGCTCTTGCTAGTATTGCGAGAGCCGCTACGGATGAAATTTTTGCTTTGTTTATGGCATTCACTGCTCCGAGTTGTCCGAGCGACGAGCTCGATAGCGGGATTCCCAGGTAGTTGTACGTAGTTACAGTCTCGATGTTCTTATCCATATGTCGCGTATACTTAGGATCTAATGCCTTCGGATGGCCCCCATTTTTAAATATTATTATACTGGTTTTAATCGAGTTTACCGTGAGCCCGTTTTCTGCGCAATACTCTCCTAGCACCCTGAGCTTTTTCGCTAAGTCTGTCTGACTCTGGGCTAGTATAACCGTATCGTCGGTATACAGCAGCATCACGATATCGTGGATTCCGTCGATGTTGAGTCCCTCTAGACCCCTTTGTCTGAAGAAATCCTCGAAGTCGGCTATGTATAGAAGGAATAACAGAGGAATGAGAGACTCACCTTGGAGGACTCCTTCCGTAACTGCAAATTCGTTTGAAAAAGCATTTCGACTCCTCACTTGTATTGTCGCTTGGTCGTAAAGAGATTTGATTATTTTTGTCATCTTAGTGCTAATTCTGAGTCTGTACAGTTTCGCCCATAGTTTCTCTTGCGGTATCGAATCAACGGCTCTCTTGAAATCCACAAAAATCGCGTAGACCTTTCTTTTTCCCAGTCGCAGTTGTAGCTGGATCGCTAAAATTAGTATGAACATGCACTCCGTGCAACCGCGGCCCTTCCTAAAGCCCATCTGCGCTTCCGGAAGAAGTCCTCTCGTCTCTAGGTACGTATTGTTCTAATCTTTCTTTCAGTATCTGTGTGAAAATCTTTGTTACATCGTTTACCAGTGCTATTCCGCGATAATTTGACGGGTCGTCTTTGTCCCTCTTCTTGAAAATCATTGTGAGCAATACCTTTGCCCACCTGCTTGGGACACTCTCTAGCTCTAAAACAAGATTACAGAGTTTCAAGAGGTACAGGCGTTCGTTAATCGGCAGTAACTTATAGAATTCATTGATAATTTGGTCCGGCCCAGCTACTTTTCCATTCATGCACTTTTCAAGCGTCTTTTGCGATTCCGGTAACGTAATTTGCTCATCTAACATTTGGATGTAAATACCTTCAGGTTCAGAGAGTAAAGGGGTCGCGTCCGTTGCTCTGGGAGTGTATACGTTTTCGTAAAATTCATTCCATCTGTCAACCGGGAGAGTCGCTTTGTTTTTATTGTTCACTTTAAATTTTCTAACAGCCTTTCAAAAATCTTGAGGTCGTTTGAGGCCTGCAAAGCTTTCTCTAATGGTGTCGTTATATATTTTTTTTTTCTCGCGACTGATGCTCTAAATTTTTTCTTCGCTTCTACATATATAAGCCTTTTTTGTGCATTTGCGTGGTCTCGGACACAGTCTGCTGTGGCCTTACTCAACAGTGATTTGGTATCTTTACACTCGTCCTCGAACCAGGGCTTTCTGAAGGGCCTCAAAAACGGGTCCCTCGTGCTACCAACACTTTTTGTCATTCCCGCAAACTGAGCAGATTGTTTCATGCTTTGTACTAAATTTTCGTATACTTGCTCCGCCGTTTCTGCCAGCGTGATTTCCGGTAATAAATTTGCTCGACTCATTTAGCTTTGGTATAGCTACAATAGCTCACTTGCCCATATTAATCTTGTCCCCCTGTTAGTGTCTCCAAGTTTACTGCCATAATTTTCCTCTATCTCAGCCCCAATTGCGCATAACTGAAAGGTGGTCCAATAGGCCTGCTTCTGTTTCTATCTCAAAATCTTCAATTTCGCTAAGGCTGGATGCCTTTACAAAGACCAGGTCTATCACACTTCTTCCATTTTTACAGTAATAGGTAGGTCTCGCCGGGCGGTCACCCGGCGATCTGCCGTTTACTAGGACATATCCGTTAGTCTGCATAAATTCTGAGAGCGGCGGGCTCCTCGCATTCACTGTTTCATCACAATTTCTCAGCGTACCATAGAAACAGGCATTAACAAAAATCTCCCCAGGGAGTGCGTCAGACTCACCCACTCTCGCTTTAAACTCACCTCCGATAATGACTGTCCCATCGCCCACCTTTTCCTCCACTTCCCCAACCGCGATTTGGAATAGTTTCCAAGATATGCTTAAACTCGAGCCCAGGGCGAAAGTATATAACTCTAACGGTGAGCACAGTTTCTCTCACTACCGTCCACACAAACAGCCACCACGGACTCATGTCGATGACCTCGGTTTGCATTGTTTTCCTCACCAGCACTGCTAGCCCACCCCTAGTGCACGTTCCAAAAAATTATGCCGCTGTCCCTGGACCTTCTGTGCAGTTTTTTGAAACTTGCGTTGAAGTTGAGGCGCTCGTGTTGGTTGCAGGATCCTCAGTTTCGCGGTTTGGTTTTTTTAGGCCTTTTTTCTTCTTATTCCAATGGTACACTGCTCCATCAATGATGAGCTTCTGATAGCTAATCTTGACGGTGTGCCCTTCAGATCTTCGCTGCTTGCTGAGATCTCTCAAATTCTTTGCGACTTGTCTCTCTTTGAACGTCAGGTCATGGTCGATGAAAACTTCTCTGCCCTTCAGCTTTTTCTTCTGAGTAAAAATTCCTTGTTTTATGTCCCAGCAATCTAATTTGATTCTAATCATATTCTTATTATTCCTGTTTGAGATTATTCTGGGTTCGAGCACTTTGTTTTGCACGTTGAACTCTTTCTGGAAGAACGAATCTACTTCCCCTTTAATATTATCCCGCTGAAATTCTTATCCTATAAGAATGACGTTATTCTTCCTCGTGTCTTTTTCTAGGGCTTCGATTTTACTGAGCAGCCTGCTGGATCTTTCCACTGCCCCTGTGCTTTTTTGAGCTTTTTCAGAATCGCTCAATCTCTTTTCATTTCTTGTATCTCTCCGTCAAAGCCGCCACTTTTTCTGCGTATTTTTTTTCAATTGCCATGATCTGGTTTTGCAGCTTTTGAATTTCCTGAGTCGTTTCTTTTTTGCACATTCGCAGTTTTCGTTTGAGATCTTCGAAATTGCTTTCGTGCTTCTCGGCGACCGTGGCCAGCTGAGCGGTCATGCTGTTGTATTGCTGCTTATTTTCCTCTCTCATATTGTTGCATTGCTGTTTATTTTCGTCTCGCATATTGTTGAATTCAGCAAGAAGCTTTTCTATGATATCTGGATTTTCTGCTTTACCAGTGTGTTGTGTAGAAGGGTCGCACTCTGCAGCTGAGGGTACTGTTCCTTCTGGTTGGGCAGCTGCGAAAATTTTCTTTGACGGCGTGTCGTTGGGGCTGGTGTCTGGCTCGATCTCTTCTCTTACTTCTCTTTTTTAATATAAATAATTATTATTTTTCCTTAAATTCGGATAGATTTATTAAATTCAAATTGCTTCATTTGAATTCAGGTATTTGGAAATTTTCTTCTTCTTGATTTAAAATCACTTTTTTATTTGAATTTAATTATTTTTCTCTCTAAACATAAAATTTTGGCACGAATCTAAAGTTATTCAAAGTAACTTGACTTATCACAACTCTTCCTAATTCAGTTATATCCCAAATAATTCTCATGATTTCAGTTATCATTTTTAGTGATTCAGTGAATTCTCATTTATTCAGTTATTTTGTGTTAACTCAGGTGAATTGTAATTGATTTACAAACCTATTGACACGTCAATTCAGCGAGTTATTGTTTCCTCGCATTATTGAAGAATCGTATGTCAATGATGAATTTCAAACTAGTGGAAAAAATATATTGCAAAGACACAGAAAATGTTCGGAAAGCATAATTCAGATTGATTGAATGACTAATTATGAACCCTAACGGCATATCAACCGTCTAAAATCTCTAGTTTTATGCATACATCGATGATTGGAAGTGTTTTATAACATTAGATCTTAAATCGGCTGATTCATTTCGAGATTTATTTTTATTTTCACTCGTAGATGTGTGTTTGGTAGTATTGTGAAGCTGGGCATTCGCTTATTTTCACACACACAAGTGTGCGTCCGTGGGTGTGCGGCCGGCAGCGTGTGCCGCGGCAACAATACCGAGGTCAGCGCTCGAGAAGGGGTACAACAGCGAGAGAGGGGAGGTGCCGATATTTACTTTGTAACCGAATAATAATAATCCACCCAGACGAACAAAACAGCAATTTCCGTGGCGGCAAATCCAGATGAAATGGTGCACTCTGATTGGCTTAACGCTATCGCTTATAATTCAAAAACTATGCGTCGGATGACCTTCCGGTGAAGAAATTCTCGGTTGCATTTCAGTCAGGTATTACGCTGGCTGGTCCGTGTCCCTCAATTTAGGGACACCCTGTATTTATAATCATTGTGCGCGCATTAACTTATACGTATGTACACTGCAACTGTCGGTATTATGCACATGAGTCCCCCAGAAGAGATGTAGTGCGCTACTATCGATATAAGAAAGATTGGAGATATGCGGCAATGAATGTGTTACAAGAGTCGCTGGATCTGGGTATAAATAAAAGGGGGAGGCTGATATTTCAATTAATGATTAAGGATTGTTCTTGTTTGTTGAAAGGATAAAAGGTGTTTTTCTGAGGCAATACACATTTGTAAGCAGTGTCGGTAGGTCAGTTATAGACTGAGTTTGGGGTAATATTCTAGCTTTTGATATGATTTTAGATTTTTAAGTTTCACATACTATTACGGGCAGTGATCATTTCCCGATGATTTTTATATAAAATGTAATTAACAAACAAAAACTTCCTATAGATATTAACTGGAGATCTCATAGGAACAAGTCTTTTTGCGATATAATTAAGCTTTTGCCAATTCTAAACATGCAAGCCCTGAGCATTGACAAGTTATGCGACCTGTGAGAAATAATATCAGAGAAGCCGCTCAACGCTCAGGAATGGCCAGTGGCTGTAATTGATAAAAGTATAAACCATAGGCCGATAAGGATTGCAATATAGAGAAGCTTGAAGTACGTAAGTTGCTCAAAGTGTGTGAGAAAAATCATTTCCAAAATCCGTCCTAACATTACTACTCAGAATCGAAAAAATTTTGTCGAGAAAAAGTGAAAAAATCAAAGGATGTCTTCAAAAATAAGATCATCTTGAACATTTTAAATGCAAGGAACTGCAAACATTTGTGGTCTGCAATAAATCAAACAAGAAAAAAATACAGTAGAAGCTTAACTATGATGAAACGTGATTCCTGGCCTGATTTCCATTAAAATTATTATGATGATGTCTTTGGTGGGTTCACATAGACGCGGTGACACGGTGCGCGGTCGAGCGGAGTACCAAGGTGGTGCATTCAGAAAACAACACGTAACATAACCTAACTTGAATGGAAGTGTCTAAGCATGCCACAGCGGAAAACGTGCTCCGAAATATAAACGAGTAATAAGAATGCGGTATAGACATTATTAATTTTTTAATTTTTTTCAATTTTTTTGCCGTCGAGATGCTGTCGCATCTGTAAATCATGAATTCAGATTACGAATATCAACGACAATTGTACATGTACAGTACTGTACAGCTGCGAACGACGAAAAAAACTGCTTATGTTATATTACTTATACCTTCGTGCGAGAAAAAGAACACGCCGGAATAATCCTAGGAACTAGTGGGTCCGGGATATATTTCTACCTGAAACCCGCAAAAATCGAGGAGCAGATTAGGGGCCATACTTAAATTACGTAACAAACGTAAGGGAGGGGAGGGGTCAGACTCGATTGTTACACTTTGTTACGATACGGGGGAGGGGGTCTTTTGATGCTTGTACGTAATTTTTTGAATTGAATGTAAAATTTTTTGATAATTAATAAAAAAATTCAAACTGAATTCCCGCGCCAGATTCTGCTATAGCCAAACCTTTAACATTTTGAAACTAGTGCGCTGCTGTTTACAGATTGTAAAGTGTGGAAGATCTGAATGCTGCACAGAGTTTAGGAGTAATTTGAAGTCATTACTTCCTGACGGACATTTGCCACCCCCATATCCCTTGAAAATGACTGATTCAGGTCTGACGATACCACCACCTAATGATAAAACAGAGTTTAAGTTTGCTCCTCTTCTCTTACGTTTGTCATTGAATATGAAGCCAGAATCATCACAATTTTCAATTCTGCCCTATGATTTTTACTGCCCTTCTATTCAGGCTGATCTTGCAAGTAGAATATGTCAGTTTTGTGGATTTTATACTTCATCAAAAAAAGGTGCTCTAAAACATCGAAAAAATGTCCATCCCCGTGGAGCACCGCTTGAAACTTCGAGAATTAGACCACAACGCGTCATTGCTCGTAGAGGCAAAGAACTACTTTGTCAATTGGAATCACCATTCACTGAAGAAACAGAATGGATTAACATAGAAAGTGTTGATAACGATTGTATCCTACTCGAAAATGACTCAGTACTGGACAGTAAGGATTGTATACCAATAGTTAAAAACGTTGGAGACTGGCTTAACACTCCATGGACCGATGACATTGTGTAGTTAAAACTAACTGCTAAAGTCAAATTGCAAATAATATCATGAGTGATAGTAGACTCATCAGTTTCTTACCAAATATTACGTTCAAGTTTTCTAAAAAAATTTTATAGAAAGATTTATTTTTTATGCGAAATTTTAATAAAATATATTTTAAGTAGAAATAATATAATACAATAGTTTATAAGAAAAGAATATTTGAAGTTTTTTATCTTAAATTAATAATATAATTGAATAATTAATAATTAATTAATAATTAATAATTAATAATTAATAATTAATAATTAATAAATAAAAGAATAATGAAAAATACAAATGATTTTAATAAAATTTTATGCTATTTCGTTATTTGATTCCGAAAAATTACGTACAATTTGGGACGGGGGGAGGGGGGGTTGACATTTTGTTATGATCTGATACACAGGGGGGGTAGGGGTTGAAAAGTTCTTCAAATTCCTTTACGTAATTTAAGTACGGCCCCTTAGCTGATTCTGGAAATGAGGTTGAAAGATACAGAAAAGTACACAAATTACTTGAGAATGCAACCAGAACAGTTTGATACTCTCCTTCAGTTAGTGAGTCCCCGCATAACAAAATCTCATGTGGTTCGAGAACCTATTACAGCTTCGACCAGGTTGGCCCTGACTCTCAGGTATTTTATCGCTGTTATTCAATAACTTACTATCATTTCTAGTATCAAGAGCCCTTATTACTTCATTAATACTTTCTAGCATTTACGCTCATTGTAATGTTATATCCCAATTTTCAGATATTTAGCTTCCGGCGATAGCATGGTGTCCTTGAGTTATGCTTTCCGTATAGGAAAATCAACAGTCACAGGAATAATATCCGACACTTGTGAGGTTTTATGGACAACTTTGAAAGATAAAGTGTTGTTTCAACCATCTGCACATAATTGGCTAAATATAGCAGAACAATTCAAAGATACATGGAATTTCCCAAAGTGTATTGGGGCCATAGATGGAAAACACGTTAACATTGAGGTAAGACGAAACAATCATCATAGACTCAATACCACTCATTTATATTGATCTCGCATCTTCCATAATTGTTGCAGGCTAGACCAAATTCGGGGTCCACCTATTACAACTATAAAGGCAATCACAGCCTAATGCTCATGGCAATGTGTGATGCTATTTATTGGTTCACCCTTGTTGACATAGGGGCTCAGGGTAGAGAGAGTGATGGTGGAGTTTTTCGAAAATCGAATATAGGAAAAGCCTTTAAAAACGAGCTACTCTCATTGTCTCTACCCACACTTTCATCAGTTAGGGAAGCATTGCCTTACGTCACGGTAGCAGATGAAGTTTTTTCATTGACAACATATATGTTGTGACAATATCCTAGGGCTAGTTTGACCCCTGAACGGCGGATATTCAATTACCGACTGAGCAGAGCACGAAGAGTAATTGAGAACGTATTTGGTATTATGGTTGCAGGGTGGAAAATATTTCAGAGGCCTATACTTGCTTCAACTGAAACTATAGAGGGAATAATAAAAGCATCTGTCTGTCTCCACAATTGGTTAAAGAAGGATGAAGATTCCACACCTGCCATGAAAAGAACGTATTGTCCACCTGTTTTCGCAGATAGCACATCGTCAACTGGTCACATCAATGATGGTCAATGGCGAGCTGAAGTCCCATGTGCTATGGGAATAGCTAAACTCCGTTGAACAGGAAGCAACAGGTACAGCCAAAATGCAAGTTTAGTGCGAGAGACATTTACTGATTTCTTCAACAATGAAGGTGCTGTTGAGTGGCAGTAGGCTCTAGCACAAAACAATGATTTTCAAGGATACTTGTATCAGGGAGGATTGAGGTATGCTCAATGACGACATTTGAGATCTGATAATGTCGGAATTTGGTTAATCGATGAAATGCAAAAAATTCTTTCGTTCGCAAAAAAAGTTTGAAAGCAATCACCTGTAAATGAACAGATACGTTTAATTTTAATTGTGTATTAGCCCCAACTCTACAAATTGTATATTCAAATTATTGCTAATTATTGCCTAAAATTATATTATCAGGAAAATTTTTTGAATTTTTGGTGGATAGTAGTACACCTAAAACTCAGTAAAAATATAGCCGACTGTAGCGGCCAGGTTTTCCGGAGTTTCCCTATGCCCTCGTGCAAATTCAAGAAGGAAGGAATTGGAAAAAAAGGCAGGCGAGGAGATTGTCAAAAGGGGTAGTACCCCGTATACAAGGTGGAACAAATATTTGAAAAAAAAATTATATAATGTATCGATCGAATTGTAATGAATAGTCTTTTATATTTGTGAGTTTGTAATAAAATTTGTAAATTTATAGTACATTCAAAATAAAACATTTGTATTTATTTAATAATATGTGGGTTTTCCAAATACTCATTTTGTGCCATATTCCCAACGAAATAGCACTTGCAGCATTTCTATTTCGGCTTGTGCACGATCACAAGAATTCAGTCTTTTCAAACTAGCTGCCAATCTTGCGCAGAATGCATCTACTTCGTTGACTGCTGGTGGTGTACGAGGGCCTGTAGATGATCGTGGCATTTGTATTGGCTGCCGAATTGCTTCCAACAAGGCCTTTTCAATATTGGACAACTTATTGCTTCTTCCTACACAAAAACACAGTACACATGTCTCATTACATAGTGCATATACTCATTGAATAGTAATTAAAGTTGATTCTGTACTTCTTTTATTTCGTAATCCATCATTTGAACAAGATTGATCAACACTGCTAGTACTGGGGCTGCTCGGTGGGAGATCCAAGACATCATACTCATCATTCTGGTCATTCTAGTTATCTGCGCTTTGCGAAGATGATGCAGAAAAGTTCAAGTTCGATGTTGTCCTGAGAATGTGTAACATATTTTATATTGAATTCTGTACGCAATGTACAAAGCAACTGATACTAACTGTCTATTTTCTAGCGAGTCATCCAAGAACTGCATCAGGGCATAATTTTTATACTTTGGTGGATTTTTCTTCTGAGAAGCTGACCCACTGGGTACATATTTATGGATCTTTTTCTTGGTTTTTATATATTTGTCACGTTCAT
This sequence comes from Neodiprion virginianus, assembly GCF_021901495.1. Lineage (NCBI taxonomy): Eukaryota > Metazoa > Arthropoda > Insecta > Hymenoptera > Diprionidae > Neodiprion > Neodiprion virginianus. The sequence goes on along the minus strand of NC_060878.1, from coordinate 19,744,822 downwards.
TTTTCCACTTCTTTGGTAATTCTTTCAAGGGGATCCGACCTATATTATGGTGATATAGAGTATTTTTTCTTCACATGTGCACACAATACATATTACCTCTAGGGCTATCGAATATTTTCTACCAACAACTATCACGCTTTAAACGACTTCGCTGATCAATTTCTAGACGGTGGTCGTACAATGGTGGATACTTTTGCACTTCAGCAATCAGCAGCTCATCGAAGCCGATTTGTGGAATAGATCCAGCTTCTTCGTTACACGTTTCAACTGAAAGGAATATCATTGTGTATATTAACGTATACTTGAAACTATTGTCTGATGTTCAAATGTAACTGAACTAATTTTACCTAAGAACAATACTCCGTTCTCGTCAACACGAACATCGTCCATTTGCCCAAGAAAACACCTATGAAACTCTGTTTCGTCTGCTTCCACTCGGTCGGAGCAAAACTTACAAGTCATATACTCCTGCAATCATATAACATTTATGTATGTACATATTATTCTATGACCAATTTTTATATGTAGCTGTACGGACAAACAACAGGTGTAACAACAGATGAAAACAACTTTTTAACGAAATTCATTGAGTTAATTTCGTATATATGAGGCATTATATGAATATATCGCGAAAAAACTATTGAATATTATAAATTCTTATTATTTCAAATATTAAGAAGTATTATTTTTGAAATCTTGTACTTACCATAGTCCCTTTGCTTATTACTTTAATTTAATCAGATATAATCACAAACAAAGCAACCGGCACAGGATAACTCCGCCTAACCACACCTAACCAAACCACACCTAACCAATAAAAAGAGGTAGAAAGAGAGGTCCGATTCCCACTCCGCCGAACCACTGGCTCCGCTCCACTGAAAATATAAATAGACTCTATTTATGGCGGAGCGACCGCGACAACGCGCGGAGCAGATTTCAAGCATTTTGATTAGTTACGCTCGACCGCGCAGTGTGCCACCGCGTTTATGTGAACCCGGCATTAGAGTTAGAATATAATTACGATTATTTTACGATACGAGAAGTTCTGGAGCGTGAATCACCGATCGCAATAATGGAGGTAAGCGAACGTTTGAGTGGAAGTAAGTGCGAGAGCGGTAAAGCGCCCGGAGAAAATAGTATTACTAACGACTTCCTTGAAAATTTGCCTAAAAATTGGAGGCTTTTAACAAACGTCTTGTTTAATAAAATACTCGAGCAAGAGTATACGCCTGCGATATGGTCAAATATTACTGTGAAAATTCTATACAAAAACAAAGGCGATAGATCTGAGCCCTCGAGTTACATGCCGATAGCGGTGATCGACTGTTTAGCCAAAGTTTTCCCAGGCATACTGAATAGGAGAATAAATAACTGGTGCGAATCAAATTCACTTTTACCTGAAAGTGCTACGCGGGTTTTTGGAAAACCAGATAATATCTGGTCAATATTTTCACCCTCAAATCAATAGTTCAGTTAAACATCCGGAAACCTAAGGAAAAAGTGTATTAGTAATACGTCTGTTCACAGACTTTCATCTTTCGTTACTCGCGCTTGCTTGCTCGACGACTTTCATCACGCGTCCGAGCCCCTTCCTATATAACGCAGCGTACCGTCTTGGAGCCTGTGTTTCTCAATTTGTGCGCCAAAGACCGGAGCGCTGCAATCTCCGTGGCCGGTGTGCAACAAAGAGAGGAATATAGGGCAGCCGTCTTTTACTCCGTGCGCTTGCGTGCTAGGCTTGCAGATTTGTATTTTTGATGAGTTATTTATTCTAGTTACCGCGCATGCGTACTAAGTAGGCCTCTCCCTCACTAGCGCTAGCGGCGAAAATTCACAACATCGGCTTCATTTTCGAGCACGGTTTTACAGCCGGAGTGCCCAGACCTGTGTAAACGACCGTGCTCTGTATCTAAGACTAGGTAAACACACTGCATATATCGGCCATCTTTACTGTCAGCTAAGATATTGCAACTCAAGTTTGGCAACGTGGTGGTCAAAAGTGAATCGACGGTTTAACTCGCACAATGAGCACTGTGCCGCTTTTTCACAATCTTGTTGAATATAAATATGCTTTTATTATGCATTAAATAAATAGTTATTAATTACAAGTATATCTAACGATAGTAAACTGTTGGAATACATGTAAATTTAAGTCTGGTAGCGACATCTTACTGTATTAAAATGTATTATGTAATAAATGCGCATGCGCGTATATTCCGACACATCCAGCGAGCGTGTCCCTTTTGGAGCCCAAAACGGTATAGTGAAAAGAAAGAGAGCAAGCCTGTTGTATATCCTCACGAATCCTTTTGCATCAAGTTTAAGTATATCTTTATTAATAAATACACAATTATAACTAATTGTCTGGCTTTTCATTTATCAGTCCACGATATTATTAACATGGTAGCAGTCCGTGGTTTGAATAAAAATGACTGTTGTATGGTGTTGTAATGAACAAAGAAGAACCGGTAAAAACACGTGGTGACGAAAACGCTTTTGAGGTTAAGGAAGAAAATCTCACCGATAAAACTTCAGTTTTAGAACAAGAAAAATTAATCAAAGGTGTTAGGAAATTCTTCTTAGAAGTCACAAGAAGAGTTTTGCTGCTGAAAAATTCTATATTTGAAAAGTTTGAAAAGTCTGACGCTAACGAGATGAGCGAAGACAGCAAAATATTTATTCCGATATTTGACGGAAAAGATTATACCACGTGGAAAAAACGTTTATTAATTTTCCTAAAATGGAAAAAATGTGAAGACGTCGTTGAAAGAGAAAAAATCGAAAGTGATAACGCAACCTGGGACGAAAAAGATATCAAGGCAGTCAATTATATATATAGTGCTCTCTCTAACAGACAAATGGAATTTTTAAACGCTGAAGACTCTGCATTTAAAATAATGAGAAAATTGGACTCAATGTACATACGAAAATCTACAGCATTGCAAATCAGCTTAAGGAACAAAATAGAAAATGTGAGGTTAAAAGACTATGACACTTCAGAAGATTTCTTTTGCGATTTTGAAAAAATGATAACAGAACTAAAAAATGCAGGTGCTACAGTTAGTGACAAAGAAAAGTTAAATTATTTACTAAGAACACTGCCAAGTTCATTTAGTCACATTGGAGATCTCATCGACGTTTTGAAAGAAGAAGACCAGACAGTTGAATTTGTAAAAAGCAAAATAAAAGCAGCAGAAGACAAGGAAAAAGAAGAAAATAAACTGAGTAGAAACCGGAGCGGAAATTCAAACGCTTTCGTTTGTGAAAAGAAGTTCGATGGCGTGTGCTTCAAGTGCAATAAACCTGGTCACACACAATATACGTGCCCGAATCACCGTACATCTACATCCACCTCTACATGGCGATACAACAGCAGGGGAAACAGAGGCCGAGATATGCACGTGACGCGAGGAGGCGCACGGGGTCTTTTCCACCATCAGCAACAACATGGCAACAACGTGAACCCAAGCAGAGGCAGGTATCCAACTTCACGCGGTCGCGGGAGCTGGCAACGGCATGGAGAAGATTCTACACGGTCAGTAAGTAACAGCGAAAGGTTCAGTAGCACATTCTGCACTGAAGCAGATTGTAAGTTAGAAAACGATTGTAACAATGATGTAAACGCGGATAAGATCGAATGGATACTTGACAGCGGGTGCTCTGATCATATAACAAATAACATAGATTACTTTAATGATTACATAAATTTGAAAACTCCAATTCCAGTAAAAGTAGGAGACGGCAAAACTTTACAAGCCACAAAAGTTGGCAATATCTTCGTTGATTTTATTGTATTCAATGAGACAAAAAGAGTAAAATTATCTAATGTTTTCTATGTAGAAAAAATGTATCAAAACTTAATTAGCTATGGAAAAGTAACTGAAACGCACAAAATATTTTCAAAGTACAATGTATCAAAAATCTATACTAGAAACAATGAGTTGATTGCTGTAGCGTTCAAAGAAAATGATATTTCTAAAATGTATAGCCTTAAAGATAAGAAAAATGTTTGTAACAACGAAATAGCTTGCAATATAACTGTAAAGGAAAAGTTCCATAAAATGCTTGGACATGTTAATTTCAATTACTTGAATGTACTTTGTAAGGAAAAACTGATCGATGGCTTACCAGATAAATTTGAAAGTGATTATTTAAAATGCGGTACATGTTTACAAAATAAAATGCACAATACAAAATTTGACAACGATAGGCACAGAGCCAAAGAATTATTGGAAATTATTCATTGTGATTTGAATGGGCCACAAATAACTGGAAATTTAGGTGAAAAACATTTTGTATCTTTCATTGACGATTATAGTAAAGTAGCTAAAGTTTACACTATCAAAACAAAAGACGAATTCTTTGAATGCCTAGTTGAATATGTAAATCTAGTAGAAAATTTAACAAAAAAAAGGGTTAAAAAAATTAGATGTGATAACGCTAAAGAAATAGTATGTAAAAAGGTTTATAAATTCACACAGGAAAAAGGTATTTTGATTGAGCCATGCCCTCCGTACGTCCATGAAATCAATGGAACTGCGGAGCGGTACAATAGATCTGTGATGGATATTGCAAGATGCTTACTAGCTGACGCAAAAATAAACGTAAAATTCTGGCCTGAAGTAGTAAAAACAGCGGTTTATTTAAAGAACAGGACTCTTGCTAATACTATTCAAAGAAAAACACCATTTGAAATATTTACAGGTGAAAAGCCAAATATAAAAAATCTAAGACTATATGGTAGTAAAGTTTTTTGCAGAGTACCTGAGGTCAAAAGAAAGCATAAATGGGACAGGAAGGCAGATGTAGGGATTTTGGTGGGATACGAAAATGTAGGTTATCGAGTACTTATGGGTGATAAAGTAACAGTAGTTAAACATGTTGACGTGATAGAGGAAGATGTGAAACTAGTGGGTTTTACTGGAGAATAAAATGATAAAGAGAATTGTGAAACTGATAGTAAAGATAAATTTATTGAAACAAACAATGATTGTGCCAAAAATGTCGTAAATGAAGAATTTAGTCAAAAAATTGATAACGATAGTATTTACAATGATAACGATGAATCACTAAAGAACCTAAGTTTAAAATCTAATGATAAAAATGTAAATACTCCTTTAAGGAGGTCAGGTAGAGAGAGAAAACAAACCGATATCTATCAGTCACATAAATTTGCAAATTGTATCTACGTTAACTACATTAATGCGAATGTTCCAGAAAACTATTGTGAAGCGATAAATAGTTGTAATTCTAAAGCTTGGCAGGATTCGATGAATAAAGAAATGGAACGCATTAAAAAATATGGCACTTGCGATCTAGCCAAATGTCCAAAAGATAAAGATGTATTAGATTCAAAATGGGTATATACACAAAAGTCAAATGGAGAATTTAGAGCGAGAATCGTTGTAAAAGGTTTTCAGCAAAGAGATAAATTAGAAAACATATATTCACCTGTAATAAGATCTCAAACTTTAAAATTATTAATGTCATTTAGTGTAAACCTTAATTTGATAGTTCATCAATTAGACGTAGAATCCGCATTTTTAAACGGAGAAATAATCTCAGAGGTTTACGTCAAACAACCTGAAGGTTACGACGATAAATCAGGTAGGGTCTGGAAACTAAATAAAGCTCTCTACGGATTAGGTGAAAGTTCGTTAGCATGGTACAATTGTCTTGACAATTTTCTAAAAAGTATTGGCTTCAAACGAAGCAACAACGATCAATGTTTATACATTCTCGATGAGCGTGAACAAGATCCTGTTTATTTCATATCCTACGTAGATGATGTACTGACTTGTTGTAAAAATATAGAGAAAATAAACAATGTTAAGAAATTATTATTAAAAAGGTTCAATGTGAAAGATTTAGGCGAAGTCAAAACTTATCTAGGAATAAATATAGAATTTAACAAGGCTAGAGATACTGTCACCCTCGATCAAAAGTCATACATAGAATCCTTAGCAAAGAAATATAACATAGAGAATTGTAAACTCCACGAAACACCGATTGAACAAAATTTAAAATGTGAGCCTGCGCAGTCAGTGTCTGATTATTTAAATTATAGAAGCATAATCGGGGAACTACTTTACGTAAGTTCAGGATCACGATTAGATATTGCCTATTGTACCAATTACTTAAGTCGTTTCCAGAACTGCTATGATCAAACTCATTACAAGTACGCCTTACGCGTCTTAAAATATTTGTACTTGACTAGAGAAAAAAAATTAACTTATACGAAAAATGTGAATTGCGATACACTTGATTGCTTCGTAAACGCAGACTGGGCCGGCGATACTGTAGACCGTAAATCTACAACAGGCTACGTAATTAGATTGTTTGGCAACGTAATCTACTGGAAATCTAAGAAACAAAGCAGTGTTGTTAAATCCTCAACTGCAGCAGAGTACGTTGCTTTATCTGATGTAGTTAGTGAGTTGAAACTGATTAAAGATTTGCTGAAAGATCTTAAAATTGAGATAAAAGAGCCAGTAAAGGTTTATGAGGACAACTCTGGTGCCGTATGCATTGTAAAATTTGGAAATTTCACAAAGAATTCCAAATACATTGAAATTCACTACCACTTCGTTCATGAAAACTATTTGAAAGGCTTGATTGGCGTTGTAAAGATAGATAGTGAAAATAACGTTGCCGATATACTAACTAAAGCGTTAGGAAAAACTAAGTTCAATAAGCTTGTCGGCATGCTAAATCTAAAATGAAAACAAACATAAGTTAATCTGCACAGAGCAGAGGTGATCATATGAAAGGATAAATAAAATATCTATTAATTTTTTTTTTCTAATTGTAACAAAACTTAAATTTAAGGAGGCGTGTTGGAATACATGTAAATTTAAGTCTGGTAGCGACATCTTACTGTATTAAAATGTATTATGTAATAAATGCGCATGCGCGTATATTCCGACACAGCCAGCGAGCGTGTCCCTTTTGGAGCCCAAAACGGTATAGTGAAAAGAAAGAGAGCAAGCCTGTTGTATATCCTCACGAATCCTTTTGCATCAAGTTTAAGTATATCTTTATTAATAAATACACAATTATAACTAATTGTCTGGCTTTTCATTTATCAGTCCACGATATTATTAACATAAACATTTCAAAGAGAGAATTGGTAAAGTTTGAAGTCACAATGACCCATATAGTTATGTATATTACGATTTTTGTTTCAAAAGCGACGTCACGCGCACAGCGCGAGTAACGAAAGATGGAGGCGCCGTTCGTTTCAGTTAGCCATTCTAGGCTATGGCACAAGCTACAGACGTTGAGTATCAGTTCAATCAGTCCGCGAATATAAAGATCAAAGAGGGGATGGGAAACCTCTGAGTCGGTGAAAATCACTTCAGACATTTTGCAAGGCGAAACTCATTCAACCATTTTGTTTTTTGACTCACTACTGATTTGGAAGGATTTTTGGTAAAAAGGGGAATAAGGGGAATCTCAGTCATGCATTTAAAGGAAATCTTATCGATAGAATATTATTGTGCGCATGATATTGTGATCTTTGCCGATTCTCATATCTATATGAAAAAATCATTTCCAGCCTCTATGAATATTGCCAGATCAACAAACTAAAAACGAATGCAGAAAAAACCAAGGTGTATTATTCCAAGAAGGTGGATATCAACATGAAAAGAAGTACGCCGCGGTTTACTTTGGAGATCAAGAAATTCAGTATGACAAGAATTATGGATATCCAGGGGTTAAAGTGTTTCACAATCAGTGACTAGATTATGAATTGACTTCGAAGCAAATAACAAGAAGTGAAGCTAGAGCATTAAGTGTTGCCGCAAACTCGTGCCGTGGTGGAGGAAAGGTTCAGTAAAAGAAGTGACACTTATAAAACAGTTCACGATGTCTTTATAATTGAAGAACACTTTGATTGTTACTTGTTCTGCAACTCGATACAACGAAAGGAACAAGAGAAAAAAGAAACTCTGCTTACAACTTTACAGTCACACATGCGAGGCGATACTGGCAAGAGAGAGGAAACGCTGGTTCCAATCCTCATGGCTCAGTGGTTGCGTGCGCAACCCGAGCTGTGGACAGAGAGTTCTCCGTCCCTGAGCGCGAAAGTCAAACGTGAACACTTTCGCCACTTGAGCGCTCGTACTTCCCAATCATACCCATACTCTCTCGCATTCTGCAGAACTGTACTTTTGTTAAGGGTTTGGTTAGGATATCCGCTTTCTGTTTTGCAAATGGTACGTATACTAATTGTATGACTCTTTCTTTCACTTTGTCTCTAAGAAAGTGGTATCGCACATCAATGTGTTTAGTTCTTTTGTGGAACTCGGAATTCTTTCCCAGGTGTATCACACTCAGGTTGTCCACATATAACAATGTAGGTTCTACGCGCTGATATCCGATACCGCTTAGTAAGCTACGAAGCCAAACTGCTTCTTGTGCGGCAGTTGCGGCTGCAATATATTCTGACTCTGTTGTACTTAATGACACGAGTCTCTGTCTTTGAGACGACCAAATAACTAACCTGTTTGACATGCTGAAGGCATATCCGGTAGTTGAACGTCTCGTCTCAATATCACCGGCGTAGTCGGCATCGGAGAAGCCGACTCAATCTGACTCTCTGTCTTTTGCTCTGTATTCTATGCCCAAGTCTACAGTATCGATTAGATACGCAATAATACGTTACTGAATACGGTACTGACGGCAAAAGCAATATCTGGGCGCGATACTACGGCGAGAAACATTAGAGAGCCAACACCTCTACGATGCGGTGTTTTACAAGACTCTTTCCCATCTGACTCGACTGGGTATGAAACCGTATGTGGGTCAGCTGGTACTGAGACACTTTTTGCATTTTCCATAAAAAACTTCTCAATCAATTTTTTGCATAAGTACTTTGGTGGATGAACAGCGTTCTGTTTGTTCGATCTCTACATATCTACAAGCCCACGAAATTTCTACAATCTCCAAGTGTTATATCAAAAGCCTCGTTTAGAGACTTCACGACTGACTCGAGAACCCTCAAAGATTTTGCCACAAAAATACCGTCCTCTACAAATAAAGCTAAATACAGATCAAAGCCTTGTTGGTTCCCAAAGAACACACTTTCATCTGCACTTGTTTCTTCAAGTTTATATTGCTTCAGAAACTCTCGGAACTTCACGTTCCAGCACCGAGGTGCTTGTTTAAGTCCATACAAGGAATTATTGAGTTTACACACAACACTTCTACTAGCACTTTCTTCTTGTGATACGGCTAAACCCTCGGGAACCTCCATATGGATATCTTCATCCAGTACACCGTGTAGGAAAGCTGTACAGACGTCAAACTGGAACATCTACAAATCTTCTTGTGCTATCATCGCTAATAGCATTCGGAGAGAGTCGTAACGAACGAAGGGTAGGAATTCTCGACCTCGTGTATAGTCTATTATTGAATCTTGGTGATCGGTCAATTATGTAAACGTATTTTTTGTTAACGTTTCGGCCCGGATATGGGCCCTCCTCAGAACGATTTATTTATTTAACTGTCAAGAACAACATAAATTTTTTATAAGAAAAGTACAATCAAACATTAAATACTGCAGATGTAATACTCTTAGGGCTATTGTATATTATAGGTTAGTGAGTACATTTTGATTAATTGAAAAAAGGATAGACTTAGAGAGTTATTTACCTTTTTATAGTAAGCGGACTAAGATACAGTCGAATTCATAAATTACAATTTGTGGAGACAATGTTCTTTGAGTACATTGAACATTGTCTCCACAAATTGTAATTTATGAATTCCACTGTATCTTAGTCTTTGAGTACATTGAACATTGTCTCCACAAATTGTAATTTATGAATTCGACTGTATCTCAGTCCGCTTACTATAAAAAGGTAAATAACTCTCTAAGTCTATCCTTTTTTCAATTAATCAAAATGTACTCACTAACCTATAATATACAATAGCCCTAAGAGTATTAAATCTACAGTATTTAATGTTTGATTGTAATTTTCTAATAAAAAATTTATGTTGTTCTTGACAGTTAAATAAATAAATCGTTCTGAGGAGGGCCCATATCCGGGCCGAAGCGTTAACAAAAAATACGTTTACATAATTGACCGATCACCAAGATTCAATAATAGTCGTAACGAACGACTGGTGAGAATGTCTCGTGATAATCCACACCTCGTGTCTGTCGGAAACCTGTAGCACACAAACGTGCTTTGAAGCGATGTGTGTCGGTTGTCGAATTTTTCAGCAGCTTGAAGACCCACTTCGAGTCTATCGCTTTCGTGTCTGGCGTCCTTGGCACCTGCGTCCAGGTCTGGTTTTTGTCGTGAGCTTGCAGCTCGGCTGCTACCGCTTTCGACCAGTCCTGAGCCTGTGGTCCTGTCAACGCCTCTTAAAGTGTCGTCGGTACTGTAGACTCGGTAAAATGCAGTTCGTATCTCTTTGGTAAACGGATACTTGTCCGGTCACGCAGTCTTCGTGGCTTTGTAGCTGCAGCAGCTTGTCGTTGTGGTAGGGCAGGTTGAACGTCTGCGTTACCGACTGCCGCTTCATTACCAACTGCTTCTTTCTCGTCCTCTGCGTTTTTAACTGTTTCTTCCTCGTCTACTGCGTTACCGACTGCTGCTGGTTCGTCTTCTTCGACGTCTCCGTTGAGATCACTGACCGCAGGTAGAGGCATCTCTACCTCTGACTTGTTCGTCTCACATGACTCGATCCCGTTCGCTCGTTCGTTGGAGTTCACGTTTCTAGAAATAGATATACGACACGTCTGGGGATTATACAACCTATGATTAGGAGATTCTCCCTCGTATCCGAAGAAAATGACCTTCTTCGAGCGAGCGTCGAACGTCGTCGTGAATTGTTTTGGGATGAGCTCATAAGCTTGCGAACCGAATATTCTCATCTGAGTTAGATCGGGCTTCTTTCGGGTTCAGTGTTCGTACGGAGTCATGCTTCCGCCCGTTCTAGAGCGTCCAGATCGATTTAACGCGTAAACGGCTGTCCGAACTGCTTCCTCCCACAGAGCTGTGGGTAGACTCTTCACCTGTAACATGGTTCGCGCACTTTCTACGATAGTGCGATTGTCCCGCTCGGACTGCCCATTTTGCTCGGGAGTATATGCTGTAGTTGGCTCCATTACGATATCCCTGTCCGCTAAATACTTGTGGAGTAGTTTATTGTCGTATTCACCTCCATTATCGACACGTAGAGTCTTTATACGACCATTAAATTTGTTTTCGACATACCGCTCGTACTGCTGAAAGCACTCGAACACATCGGATTTGTGTTTAACGAAGTACACGACGCGGAAGCCCGTGGCATCATCCTTGAAGTTCACAAAGTATTGTGCCCCCGTGAGGGATGGGACTGACATAGGTCCACTCACATCACTGTGTACGAATTTCCCCGGCTGTCTGGCTATTTTTTTTCTCAGTCTTTTTGAAAGGTAGCTTGTGCAGTTTGCCCAACTGGCACGCTTTACAGAAAAACTGTTCGCAGTTTTTCACACTGACACCCTCCACTAGTCTGTCTTTCACCAGATTGCACAGGGCACGTTTGTTAATATGCCCAAGGCGCTCGTGCCAAACTTTCAAGTCTAACGCGGCTACGTTTGCTTCGACACGCGGACGCGGTACGCGGTAAAACATTCTGTATAGTTTGTTCAGCTGTCTCACACCGGTTGCTTCAGGGTGTCAGTTTCTAGTCAGCTCGACTTTGTCATTTTCGAACTGTACACTTAAGCCTCTAGATACGCCAGCTCCGACGAAATACAAATTCTTTTTCACTCCTGGTACTAACAACACGTCTTCGAGGACTGCGGGTTTCCACTCGCCGTCGACCAGTCTTTCTATTAGGATTTTGCCGATGCCAGTGGTGGCGCATTCACCGTTGTCACCGAGCGACACTTTGTCGCCACTAGTTGCGCGAAAGTCATAAAACCAGTCCCGACGGAAGATCATGTGGGCCGACGAGCCGCTGTCGGTGAACTACACATCTTTCGTATCGATACTCAACAGGTAATTCACTTGCTCGACTGTCGGTTTCACATACCGACTGCTGGCTTCACGGTTACGATGCGTGTCCGTGGCTACTACCATCACTGCGTAGTTATCGACGGAGTTTCCGGACTCTGTTTTCTTCTGAGGACACTGGCTTGAGTAATGAACTTTCGTCTGGCAACGAAAACATTCAACGTTCTTCTTGGTACGTCGCTTTTTTTTCTTTGTGTCAGCATTTCCCTTTGACCGGTTTTGTCTTGTGACCGCTAGAACACTGGCTGTGTTTCCATCTGTGTCGAGCCGCACTTCTCCTATCAGTCGCTCTTGCAGGTTCTCAACCGTCTGTCTCTCAGGGTCTACGCTGTCCCACGCTGTCTGGAGATTACTGTACTTTGAAGTTAGTCTCGCTAATATCTTAACCATTACGGTTAACTCTGATACGTTTTCTCATACGTCACTCAGTTGTCTTGCCATGTTCTGAACTTGAGATACGTGCTGTACCACCGAGTCGGTTGGGGACATCCGATACTCGTGAAACCGTTGAGTAAGAAGTTTGTTCGTCGCCGACCTCTATTCGTGAATGCGGCTTAGTTTGTCCCAACTTTCCTTGGCTGTTGTAGAAACTGAGATGTTTTCTAGCTGCAGATCCTCCATGGCGGAAGCGACGATGGCGGTAGCCTTTGCGTTATCTCTGATCCACGCTTTCACCAGCACGTCGTTCACTTCCGTCCGACCTCCCGGCATCACTCTCGACCCGTCGACTACATCAAAGATTTCGTTTGCCATTAGTACGGCCGTGATTTTGAACTTCTACCCCTGATAGTTCGACCCGTCAAAACGTGTGATGTTCTTTGTAGAAAAATCGTCAGGCATTTTTACCCGATACAGTGACCTCGACACTCTACCACGCACGAGGCTCAACTCTCAACGTGTAATGGCCACCTCTACTAGACCAACCGGCACGCGGTCTTACCGAACAAGGAATCTCTCTCAACTCGAGGTTTCCACTCTATACCTCACCGCAGCGAAATTGCACAGTTACGGTGTCTGGGCCCATAACCTGTTGCCGCGAACTCGTGTTGTAGTAAAGGAAAGGTTCAGTAAAAGAAGTGACACTTGTAAAACAGTTTACGATGTCTTTATAATTGAAGAACACTTTGATTGTTACTTGTTATGCAACTTGATACAGTGAAAGGAACAAGAGAAGAAAGAAACTCTGCTTACAACTTTACAGTCACACATGCGAGGCGATACTGGCAGGAGGGCGGAAACGCTGGTTCCGCTCCTCATGGCTCAGTGGTTGCGTACGCAACCAGAGCTGTGGACAGAGAGCTCTCCGTCCCTGAGCGTGAAAGTCAAACGTCAACTGTAAGTATAGCAGCCGTTAACCTAATACACGGTTTAAAATTAGACTCCTGGAACGTGTACGAAAGCTTATTTGAGTCATTAGTACAGTAAATTCTGAATTATGGTACTTCGATATAGAGGCTAAATTACCTAGAAGACTTACAATTAGAAAAGGTACAGCTGCTTATGACAGGAAATTAAAACTCTTCCTCGGCGTCAAAAGTCGAATTGACTCCTCGAAAACTCAATCAACCCTCGAACCCTGATAATCGACACTAACCCTGTAGGTAGAAAATTAGTAAAAACATAATCGTCATCTGTATTGTCAACGTATAAATTGGACCAAGTATTACGCTCTACGAGGAAAGACTCGCACTGTATTTGACCGCAAAATAAGCACCCCTACCTGCACTTATTGTAGCAGATCGGCAGCAAAGCGAAGACGCTAGATCGGCGCAAACTAGCTGCGCATAATAAAGACACTTACAGCACTGAAACTTTGCTAAAACGTTGCAGCAACGTAACTTTGTAATATTGGCAATGTTGCGATTATATTGCGCAATGTTGCCACAACTTTCCTGCAATGTTGTAGCAATGTCTCTATGTCCGCGTTTATTGCATAATATCTGCAATGTTTCTGTAATATTCCCAAAATTCCTGCAATTTTGCGAAATTCCTACAATATTGCAAAATTCCTGCGCTATAATATTGCGATTTTTGTAATTCATACGTCACTTTCAAAAAAATTATACAATCTGGATAGAAACTTATTTATTTTGACTTAGAAAATATTTTTCGTATTGTTTTATACGTACAGGTATTCGCAGCGATTAATATATACAGGCAGATAACAATGTGCTTGAAAATATTCAACGATACGTATATGTATATATATACATACATATATATATATATACATATATATAGTATCACAAATCTCGTTTAATAATTCCATTTTAAAATGTATTTAGTGAATAGAAGGATATTTCATTTGAAATTAAACTCTCGATTGGTCCACCGTATCAAGCGTCAAGCGTTATCAGCAAGCTATGAGTATAGCTGAATGATGGTATCTTAGCAACAGAAAAATGGTTTGTTTATAACAACGCTTGGACGAAATCGACAGTTACGGGTTAGCTAGAGAGCATACCAGACGTGTCGGGATCGTCACGCTAAATATGAATAATCGACGCCCAAATGAACACTTCACATCCTCTCCGCCTTTCCGAGGCTTTACGCCGACATATATATATGTCAAGGATAATGAAATGAATAACGAGGAGGATTATCACCGCTTTCTTCTATTCGGTCTCCAGAGAAACTACGGCAAAGATCAATAACAGAATAAACATTGAGCATTTTGGATCTTGTTATAAACGTTGAATTTCAAAAGCTTTGTTCGATAAGTTAAGTTCCGTTTTTATCTTGTAAAAGAATAAAAAGGTGGTTCATCATGCGTCCCATACGCAAAACACAAAATTCGCGAGTGTTATCTGGCCATTCTCCGACATCAGAAGTGGGATACCGGAGGGACGCGGAACCATCTATTTCAGAATTACCGTCCGGGACTCCTCAACGCAATTCTGATACTTCGGAAGATCGTTGGCAAATTTTGTTTGAGAATCATAATAAAAATATGATGGAGTTAATTCGAAAAATGCAAAGTCCAATTGCTGATTCTCATCATGAAGTTACTTTTCCGCTATTCAATCCGGATGAGCAAAATATCAATGCACAAGCTTGGTGCTCGACAGCTAGCTTGTGTATGCAAGAACAGGAACTTCAAGGGAGCAAGTTAGTAAATGCGTTGAGTAAAGCTATGAAAGGATCAGCTGCATCTTGGTTTCCTCAAATCAGCTTTAACAGAATGACTTGGGAACAATTTAAAAACATTTTTCTCGCGCGATATGAAATTATTGAAACTCCCGCGGCGACGTTACTTTCGTTATATTCTGGACAGCCAAATGGAGATGAAAATATCGCTGCATATTCAAGTCAAGTTTTAAGTGTTCTTATTCCACGACTACAACTGATGAATTCCGAAGAAATTGCTGTTTCGATTATTCTTTCTCATGTGGCTCAGTTGGATCCACGTTTAAAACGTTTGGCTCTTACTACGGAAATAAGTTCTCGAACGAAGTTACAACAAGAACTTATGGCAGTTGATTACCGAAAAAGAGCTTTTCCTTTTTCTCAAGCCAGAGAGGGCTCATCGTTCGATTCCAAACGACTGAGAACTCATGTATCCTCATTAAAATGCTTTCACTGTGGAAAATTTGGACACAAAATATCGGAGTGTCGAAGTCGTTCATTGAGCACTATCCCGGACAACTTTGGAAATCTTTCAAAGAAAATACCCTCCACCGCTGTGAAATCTTCTGTGACGTGCTTCAAATGTGGAGAAGTTGGACATGTTTCTACAAGCTGCAAGAAGTCTTCTGGATCTGGACAAAATACCCTTGCTCAAGGTCAAATGGAGCGTTGTGTTAATTCGTGTTCCATTCAACCGACTTTTGGCGAGTTACTACATTCCGGTGAGAAGTTTTCATTTTGTTTTGATTCCGGTGCTGAATGCTCTCTGATTAAAGAAAGCATTGCTAAAAAATTTTCAGGAAGACGTCAGAACTTTGTAGTCATTCTTTCCGGTATCGGTCCTTCCAGTATTCAAAGTGTCATTCAAATCTTGGCACAAGTGACTATAAATGATCATTGCCTGGAAATTTTATTTCATGTGATTCATGATGATTTTCTTAGTACTGAAATTCTTGTTGGAAGAGAAATATTATCTCTTGGTTACTGAATAGAAATGACAGTTGACAGTTTAGTTCTAAAAAGAATTCCGAGGGTTAAAGTTTGTGAAGTAGATTATCATTCATTTAATTTTGACGAAATAAAAACAGACGTTTCTGAACTTGACAAACGTCTCTTGGTTGATGTTTTAAACAAATTTCGTTCAACTTTCGTCATAGGAACACCTAAATCTAGAGTAACGACCGGACAACTTGAAATTCGTTTGCTAGATCCTAACCGAACCGTGCAAAGACGACCTTATCGTCTTTCGACTGTTGAACGTCAAATAGTGCGAGATAAAATCAAGGAATTACAAGAGGAGAATGTCATCAGACCCAGTTGTTCTCCTTTTGCTAGTCCCATTATTTTAGTTAAAAAAAAGATGGTTCTGATCGAATGTGTGTTGATTATCGAGAGCTTAACAATAAAACGGTGGCTGATAAATATCCGTTACCGCTTATTGCTGATCAGATAGATAGAATAGGAGGTGCTCATTATTTTACATCTCTTGATATGACTAGCGGTTTTCACCAAATTCCTATTCACCCAGATTCTATTGAACGGACTGCTTTTGTTACTCCTGACGGGCAGTACGAATATTTAGCAATGCCTTTTGGTTTGAAAAATGCACCTTCTGTTTTTCAGCGAGCAATTAACAAAGCTTTGGGAGATCTAGTGAATACGTCTATTATTTGTTATATGGATGATATTCTCATCCCATCAGAAACAATTATTGAGGGTATTCGAAAATTAGAAATTGTTTTAGGGGCTTTGACTAAAGCTGGATTTTCAGTCAATCTAAAGAAATGTTCATTTTTGAAAACGAAAATAGAATTTCTTGGTTATCAAGTTTCGGTAGGAGAAATTCGACCAAATCCTCGCAAGGTTATCGCGTTGACTGCACTCCCGCCTTCTCAAACTGTTACTCAACTTAGACAATTTATTGGACTTGCCTCGTATTTTCGGCAATTCATAAAAGGGTTTTCTAAACTTGTTTGTCCTTTGTATAAACTTACTAATGGAAAGGGTAGGATTGATTGGAAACCTGAATTTGAGGAAATTCGAACAAAAATTGTTTCTCACCTGACGAGTTCTCCTCTTTTAATGATTTTTGATCCAAATTTTACTATAGAATTACATACAGATACTAGCTCAGTTGGTTACGGTGCAATTTTCATCCAAAAAGTTGGTGGAAAGGCCCATGTCGTAGCTTATTTTAGCAAAAGAACTATAGAAATAGAGTCGCGATATCATTCGTATGAATTGGAAACACTTGCTGTTGTGAATGCTATTAGGCATTTTCGGCATTATTTATATGGTAGAAAATTTACAGTAGTTACAGATTGTAATTCTCTCAAGGCATCTCGTGCAAAACTTGACTTATCCCCAAGAGTTTATGGATGGTGGGCATTTTTACAGTCATTCGACTTTGATATTGTTTATCGAGAAGGAAAAAATCTATCACATGCAGATTTCTTTTCTCGAAATCCTTTACCTGAGAATGACAAACTGAATGTTGAAACTGTTGAGCAAAAACGTATAAATTTTTCAAAAATTTCTCACGGTTGATTACAAGCGGAGCAGCAGAAGGATGCCGAAATTCGTGATCTTATTTCTAAATTAGAAAACGATGAGCTTGACTCAAATGTTTCTAATACATACGAACTTAAATCTGGAATTTTGTTCAGAAAAATACAGCGAAATAATGACACTCGTATTTTACCAATAATCCCTAAAGCTTTTCAGTGGTCTATAATAAATCATGTTCATGAATCGATTATTCATTTGGGATGGCATAAAACTTTAGAGAAGGCTTACCAACATTATTGGTTTTCTAATATGTCCAAATATGTCCGAAAATTTGTCGAAAATTGCATTACTTGCCGAATTTCCAAATCTACTTCTGGTAAAATTCAAGCTGAATTACATCCAATCCCAAAGAGTATTCCTTGGCATACTCTTCACATTGATGTTACTGGAAAGCTTAGTGGCAAAAGTAATATTAAAGAATAGTTTTTGTGTTTATTGATGCCTTTACTAAGTTTGTTTTTCTTTACCATACTCTTTCTATTGATGCTGTAAGTGCTATAAAAGCTTTGAAATCAATCGTCACATTATTTGGAGCACCGGTTCGTGTGATTGCTGATCAGGGGAGATGTTTTGCAAACAAAAATTTTCGTGATTTTTGTGCTTCCCATTGCATTAATCTTCATTTGATTGCTACTGGTACTAGTCGAGGCAATGGTCAAGTCAAACGTGTTATGAGTACACTTCAAAATATGCTCACTTCTGTTGAGGTTGATAATAATAGATCTTGGCAGGATTCTCTTGGAGATATTCAACTGGCACTGAATTGTTCCGTCAGTAGTGCGACTAAAGCTACTCCCCTGGAATTGATGATTGGTCGCGTAGCCAGACCGTTGAATCTGTTACCGATTACTGATTGTGAAAAAAAAATAGACTTATCGGAAATCAGAGAGCGAGCAGCCAATATGATTGAGATTAACTCGCAAATTGAAAAATCGCGATTTGATGCCCGAAAGGCAAAATTTTTAAAATTTTCTGTTGGGGATTATGTTGTAATTGAAAATCACGAAAGAAATCAAACAAAATTGAATTCAAAATTTAAAGGGCCATTTCGTGTTATTGAAGTGTTAGACGGAGATCGGTACATTTTAAAATCTCTGAATTGTAATCGAACGTACAAATACGCTCATGACCGTCTTCGAGCAATGCCTGACTGTTCTGTACCTTCAGAATTGGATATTGATTTTGATAAATCTTCTGAAGAGTCATTGAGTATTCAAGGTATTAAATTACAAATTTAATGTGTTATTTTTGGATTAATAACCTGTGACATCCTTGTTGGCGCACCTGTTATAAGAAATTCATCAGAATATTGGAGTAGGAAATGATTGTCATTCCCTTTGGTTTGAGCTTGATCCTAGTGCACACATTCATTACGCTTATTAGTTGCAAGTCAAAAAAAAAAACCTTACTCATTTCGGTGAGCGGAGATGGCGCAATGTAACGGCTAATGGTGTGGTGCTGTCGCATGAGGCGACTGTGTGTGGAAATGTTGATCTATGGACAGCTTGACGTTGTCATACGGTCACAAATGTGAAGCCCAATTGATAATTGGCAATGTGTGTGGAAATTACATGTTTGGATAAAAATATAAGTCTCATGAGAGGAATGTAGAGAGAAAAGTCTTTTGAGAAGATTGTGGTTCTTGCTCTTGTGGAAAGAAGATGATTTCTATGAAATGGGGTGTTGTCAACAGTTTGTCACCGGACTTGTTATTTAGTACGGAATTTGTTATAACTTATGGATTTGTTAAAGCACATCGTGATTTTTGGAATGGTAATATGATCAGGTTGGCCGAACGGTCTAAATATCTTTTAATTTTTGTATCACAGCACACGAGGACGTGTGATTGTCAGGATTAGCCGTGTCAAGGATAATGAAATGAATAACGAGGAGGATTATCACCGCTTTCTTCTATTCGGTCTCCAGAGAAACTACGGCAAAGATCAATAACAGAATAAACATTGAGCATTTTGGATCTTGTTATAAACGTTGAATTTCAAAAGCTTTGTTCAATAAGTTGAGTTCCGTTTTTATCTTGTGAAAGAATAAAAAGGTGATTCATCATGCGTCCCACACGCAAACACAAAGTTCGCGAGTGTTATCTGGCCATTCTCCGACATATATATATATGTGTGTATATATATATGTATATATATATATTGTAACGTAGCATTTTTACTGCGCGTTCCACACGGCTCCCCGAACTCTAGACGGACCATAAACTAAGGGAGCACGCGGAGCAGACCGCGGCTCATTTCGAAAAAGAGCGCCAGGACAACAGTCACGCATCCGAGACTCTAAGAGGGGACCATCGCCGGTTTAGCGAATAAGACTTTTCAGGATTTTTGTTTATTTTTTTTTGGGTGGCGAGTAAATGCGGCTTCAGACAGGGGATCGGCAGCAAAATCCGAACGACGTTACTGGATGGCAATCGCGGCGGATCGCGACGAAAGGAGGGCCTCGCACGAGGCTACGGAGAGAGCGTCAACGGAGAGCTCTGCCGCGAGGGAATCCAAGGCGGACGAGATTCCCGTTGGTGGCCGGCGAGCGGTAACCCCTCCGTCGCCCAACTGACGACAGGTACCCTCGCGAAGTCGTCACCACGCCACTGCCAAGCTACGGGGTACCCGAGACTGGCCAGCCAATCAACACCCCGCGACAGCGGAATTCAACGATAGCGATACGCTAGATTGTAAGAATTGCGTAACGAGACCCCCAATTCGATCGGGAAAATTTTGACTATGGATGGCGCCTATGTTCGGGGCATGTTCGAATTGCGGCTCCGATTTGCAGGACTCGTCATTTGAGTCCTGGCGACATTTCGCGACAGTCGAGTAGGATAGAAATTTACAAAGAAAAAAAAAACCTCTTTGAAGTGTGTGTGCCATGGCCGAAACGGGAGTTGGCGAGTTCTTGGTGTGGTTGCGAAGCGGTAAGCGCTATTAATTCTTTGCGAACGCATTTCGAGTGCAAGTAGATCGGCGCACCGGCACCCGGTTGGCCTAGCCCTTGTTGAGTTAGAGTAGTACTCGAAATTCGTTTGCCGATCTCCTTGATGATGACCGTAGCCTGAGTTTTCGCGATAACGCGTAGAGTCAAGTGGATCCCTGTAAAGTCTCGCGTAGAGTCCGCTGCACGGGGTCTCGTCGAGTCTGCGTACGTAAAAAGGGTCACCTCTCGGGGGGGGTCGCGTGTTACCGTGCGTAGATGCTTGGTTTGGCGGGAAGGGTTGTGAACTTTGGGGAAATAGGGACTACGACTGGATCTCGGATGCGTCATAATACGTTACACACTCGCACGATCAGAAAAGCTTCCTAGAGTTATTAATTCGGTCGCGATTAGCGCGTCGAGTCACGTCTTTTTGATTTAGTTTACGAATTCTTGTGCATCAGTAAGGTGGCGACTAGCGCCCGTAGAAATAAGATATCAGCTAGATTTAATCACGATTGCGATTAGCGCGTCGAGTATGATCTAGATCACGTTTTTGTTTAGCGGTTTATAATTAAGTGACGAGTAGCGTCGTAGTCGAGGACGATCGCGGGCAGCGCATAGAGTCCGATTTTGTTTTTGGTTTTTGCGAGTTAGGGTATTATTAAGACGGCGACTAGCGCACGTAGGCCGTAGAGGTCTCCTAGATTTATTCACCCTTTTTTTTATCGTTTGGTTTGTTTCTTCCTTTCTTATTTCTTTTCGATTAAATTTGAACCTTCGTATTTGGAATCGCGAAGGACGACTTGCGCAGTCGTATTATTATTTTTATTTTTATTTTTTTTTGTAATATCGCTGACAAGAAATATATTATTGGAATTTTATAGTGATTTGGCCACACCACGCGTTGGCTTACTTGTGTTGCATTTCTCTCTACCCAAAAATTATCCCTCCCCTCTCCGCGGTACTGAGCTATCGAGTATATGGTCACGGTATTTCGCATTACCGTTTTCGAGGCGTGTTAATCACGCCAGGCGCCCAACAAATTTCGCGACATTGTTTCAGGTCCAGGGTACATCGTGGACGCCGATTTATTGTGCACGAGGTAAGTTCTCGGTCATTTTCTCCGAGTGACCGAAGAGCGGGAAAAATCCACGTCACAATATATAAATATATATATATATATAATTCCTAAGAAAAGAGAAAAATAGTATAAAAATATGTATTAAAAATTAAAAATTAAAAAATATATATTATATAGAACTAAAAAAATAAAAGAAAAATAGTTTAAAACATTTCTCTTTTCTTAGGAACTCACATTGGAATAAATTTTCATGAAACTTATAAATTAAATCGAAATTTTTCGAATTATTTATCAAAAACTGTTAAAATTAGTATGCATTGAAGTTTGTCGATGAATATCTTTTAAACGCTCAACTTAATCGACAAATCATAAGACACCATTTTTGTAGAGCAGTTAATTTCCTACAAAACTAGTTGTGCAATTCATCAAAATTTTTTGTAAGCGAGTTAAAAAATTCATAAGCAAAACATAAATTTCTCTTAAAATAATCAAACTTTAAGCTTTGATATCTTTTAAACGGTAAGGTTTACGAAAAAATTGTACAGACCTTTTTTGTAGAGCGTTCGATTTCCTACAAGAATATGAGGAGAGATATTTTTTAACGAACAGTTGTCCAAGAGATATGAAATTTTGTTTCTAATACTCAGGAAAAAATGCAAAATTGTAAAGCGGAGGACCTTCTTATCAAAATTAAGAGCTCATATTTGGTGAGAATTCTTTAGAGGTATCTAGCAACCGATTTTCAGAGTATAAAGTAAAAAAAAAAATACTAATTTTTTTTGGCCCACCCTAATATATATATATATATATATATATATATATATATATATATATATATATATATATATATATATATATATATGTATATATATCAAGGATAATGAAATAAATAACGAGGAGGATTATCACCGCTTTCTTCTATTCGGTCTCCAGAGAAACTACGGCAAAAATCAATAACCGAATAAACATTGAACATTTTGGATTTTGTTATAAACGTTGAATTTTAAAAGTTTTGTTCAATAAGTTAAGTTCCGTTTCATCTTGTAAAAGAATAAAAAGGTGGTTCAACATACGTCCCACATGCAAGTCAAGAAGTTCGCGAGTGACATCTGGCCATTCTTCGACATATATATATATATATATATATATTGTAACAACGGGGGAAAATACGAAAGGACCAAGAGAATCAAAGGGTTCGCTGTGCGATTTAAGCGAACGCGGAGTTAAAGAAGTCTCACAAAACGAGGAATATTAGAAAGAAAGAGGATGTATTTTGTCAAGAAGTTCTCTTTGTAAAGTCTAGAAACTGACTGTTTTCTACAATAATATTTGTTGACCAGCAACCCTATTCATTTCAAGACATATGAAAGCTTTCAGTTTAAGACGACTACTAGATCATTAGAAATACGATAACATGTGATTGATGATTTCACCCTTTATAACATCACTCCCCCTCGAGGAAAGAGTCGTCCCGACTCGTATAAAATGAAACAATTGCAAAGCGTTCTAGTAGCAAGTGCTCGTAGATGGGCTATGGCACTAGTTTTAAAACATCTGGCATTTGCTAATGATCCCAAGGGAAACCATAGAAACCGTTGAGCAGATGCCCGAGCACTAAATTCAAAGCCCCAAAAATCATTGTGTTCAGTGTTTTCACAAAGGTGAGTGTAAAGGGTGTGTTGGTGAGTTCTTCATGAGATTCCTTGGCCGAAGACGGAACATTGGAACTCCTTGAGGAAGGAACTCGGGAACAGATCGCGTCAGGAATGTTCCGGAAGGGCAGGAGACAGGAGAGATCCCAGAGGAAGAGATTTTCTGGCGTTCAAAGTTCCTGCGGAAATAAGGACAAGGATAGGTGAACCGGCAGGGGTTTCCTCCGGACACAGCACACCTTAGAGTTGAGAGGACAAAAGTGAGAGGAACCGGATGATTCCCAATTCGCTAAGCGAATTTGGGGGAAAAAAAGCAATTGATTGGAATTATTACTCATTCAATGGAAAGAAAAGGAACGATCTTATCTGAGTATCCAGAAAATCCAGGCTAAGACCGGACAAATAACACAGCTGGAGGTATCATCGGGAACAGGTACAGGTTTCGACGGCGAAAATCTATAAAAGCTCAAAGAAACTGACATATTGGTTAGAAAAATAAGAGAGCTTCAACTAATTGCTCTCGACTTCATTGAAGTGCAGAACCGAAGCACTCTTCAAGCCAAAGAAATCGATGTAACAAAATTTCCCGTATCG
The DNA here is from genome assembly GCF_021901495.1 of Neodiprion virginianus. Classification (NCBI taxonomy): domain Eukaryota; kingdom Metazoa; phylum Arthropoda; class Insecta; order Hymenoptera; family Diprionidae; genus Neodiprion; species Neodiprion virginianus. The sequence continues at coordinate 19,720,856 of NC_060878.1, read as the reverse complement.
AACAACATCGAACTAACCTTAACCTGCCAACGAACTTTCTAACGTTCACAGAGCTACAAAAACGTCGCCCTTGACTGATAAGGAGCTTAGCGATCCAGATGAACGACTTTGGATTTGGTACGAGGGGAACGTCTAATTCTGAAAACAACATCGTTAATTCGATCAACAATAAAATAAGGACCTTCCCAATTACTCTGGAGTTTGGGGCAACGCCCTTGTTGTCGACGAGGTTGAAATAATCAAACGGAATCTCTTATCTCAAATTTTCAATTTCTAGCTCTGATGTCATAAGGATCCTTAGTCTTATTAGAGGCCATACGAATTCTTTCCTTAGCAAATTCATGAACCTCGTCCAATTTTTGACGGAAAACGGAATTATAAATCACCTGGGACGAAGCCACGGAAGGATTGACGTCCTTTTCTCAATCTGACGGAAGTCGAAGATCCCGACCTGTCAACATCATAGCTGGAGAAAAACCGGTAGTGTCGTGAATTGCAGAACGATACGATAAAAGAAATAAGGGAATCCACTCATCCCAATCTTTCTGATCCTGATCAACGAAAGAAGAAAGATAACGAAGAAGCGTCCTATTCAATCTTTCTACCATTCCATTAGACTGAGGATGCAGAGCGGTGGTACGAGTTTTTCTAATCCCTAAAATTTGAAGGAACTCCTTCATCAAATTCGACTCAAAATTTCGACCCTGATCTATGTATAATTCTAGAGGAGCTCCGTAACGACAGACGAATTCACGAACGAAAGCTCGAGCAACGGTGCTAGCTTCTTGATTCGGAATTGGGACTGCTTCTAACCACTTTGTAAAATAATCTGCTATCACCAGGACATACCAATTTCCAGACCTAGAAAGAGAAAGCGGGCCTAGGATATCCATTGCGACTCTTTCAAATGGAGCTCCTACGTTACAGATTTGGAGAGAACTCTTTCCTTTTTCACGAGGTCTCTTCTTGGCTAAACAAACCGTGCAGGTTCTGCACCAATTTTCAACGTCAGCTCGGCAGTGAGCCCAAAAATACCTTTCCCTGATTCTACCTGCAATGTATTCTATTGCCTTGAGGGTGTGGGATTCAGGAGCAAGTGGGTTAACAACACGAACGGGTATTTGATGTAAGAGCAACTCTTTATTTCACACGTCTACTGTGGCCCTCTCATCCAGACGCACTGGCTCTCGCTATACATTTATCGCCCGCGCTCCCACTCATACTTTCGCATTTGCTCATACTCATGCACCCGTGCTCGCTCCTTCTCGCCACACACATACACTACACTATCTAAAGTCTTATTAGAAGCGAAATGGCCACCGACAGGTGAATCATGAAAGCTTGACAAAATCTCGGCTATCTTTTCTCTAGAAACCAGAAGCTGCTAACGTACCGACCAGGAGTCAGGTGATTCCCATTTCCTATGAAGCAACTGATCTAGGAGAAACAAGGAGTCCCACTGCGCCCAGTATATTTTCGAAGACTGACTCATAGAAGACACTTCTTCCCACTGAGGCCTAACTCCTGTGAATTTTCAATTCCGAACTAGGAGATCTGAATCTTTCTCCTGGGCGATGATCCAATTTTCTTCATCGTCAACGAGAGAAATTTGTAGAGCGTTAAGCGAGGGATTTTGCTGTTTATTCAAACGAGAGCACTGTTTTCAATCGTCCCCGCACGGACGACGAGAAAGTGTATCAGCATTACCACGCAAAACTCCGGGACGGTGCTTATTTTCAAAGTCATATTAACCTAACCTTTCCATCCATCGAGCTACTTGGCCTTCAGATGATTTGAACGGAAGAAGCCAAGTTAAGGAAGCATTGTCTTTCCGAATCACAAATTTCCTTCCATAAAGGTAATGATGCAAATGGCAAATAGATTTTACCATCGCTAATAATTCCCTACGGGTAACAGAATAATTGTGTTCCCGTTTAGACAAGACCCGACTGAAATAACTAATAAGGCGCTCTTGGTCATGCTGAATTTGAGACAAAACCCCACCTATACCACAGAGAGAAGCGTCAGTATCTACGATGAATTGAGAATCGGTGATGCGATAAGCTAATATCAACGACGAAGTTGATAATTTTTTAAGGAAAACAAAGGCTCCTTCGCATTCGGAAGTCCAATCAAAAACAACTTTAATTCCTGTAAGAGCATGGCGGGGTCTCGCTATAGAAGCAAAGCCCTCAACGAAACGTCTGTAATAAGTACAAAGTCCTAAGAACCTGTGAACCTCTTCTTTTGAATCGGGACGAAGCCAATTCGAGACCTTTTCTATTTTAGAAGGATCTGTCTTAACACCTTCCGCTGAACCAGTGTAACAGCGGGGGAAAATACGAACGGACTAAGAGAATCAAAGGGTTCTCTGTGCGAATTGAGCGAACGCCGAGCCAAAGAAGTCTCACAAAACGCGGAATATTAGAAAAAAACAGAATGTATTTTGTCAAGAAGTTCTCTTTTCAAAGTCTAGAGAATGACTGTTTTTTACAATAATATTTGTTGACGAGCAACCTTATTCATTTTAAGACATATGAAAGCTTTCAGTTTAAGATGACTACTAGATCATTAGAAAGACGATAACACGGGTGATTGATGATTTGACCCTTTATAACAATATATATACATATATATATCGGAGAGAGAAGAATGGTCGGGTTTTTCCCTGAGAGTGGGAATTTCCAAGACCCTAGTTTAAACATTTATAACCGTAATAAGTAGTTAGTTTAAACATAAGGGTAGTCGTTTATGACATTCGCTGATTGGGTTCGGCGTGACACATTTGGTCACCGAACGTAGCCACGGTCGCGGGATAGGTACCGTTATCTACCCGTAGAGGTGAAGAGGGAATAGGGGAGCGGGCTGATGAGCCCGGTGAAGCTTTTTGGAATAAGAAGGTGCGAAAGAAGAGGCAGTTCTGATTGAGAGGCAGTCGAGTAAAGACACATCGAGTATCCTGTCGACCGTGGATTCGTTACCGAACTTTCCATAACTCATAAGGGATAGATTGAGTGCCAGCTATCGTTTTAAGAAACATTGAATTAAGAAAGCTCAGTATTGTAATATTGAAGTTGTACATTGATTATACGCATCATTTGTAATTCCTTTCATTAAATTTGAATTCCCTTTCGGCAAATGCAAAGAGTTCTGACGGCACGTCTGCTACTCCGACATATATATATATATATGGGTAAGTCCAATACTTTTCGACCGCAGCCTGCGGGCTTGGGTCAGCGATTCGGCGGCTGATTTTTTTCAAGAAAGTAGGTTATAAAAAAGACGATTCCTCAAATTTTAGCTTAATATAAGAAAATCTGGTTGCTGTAGAAATTTTTGAAGTTTTTAATATTTCAATTTTTTAGTTATTTTCACGATTTTTTCATGGGATCTTTATGGGACTTAAAGACTCGAATGGAACGACATTCTCCTTCTCTGACCTTGTATTTTTAAGAAAAAAATTGTTTTTTACTCCAAAGCAAAATGCAGTTCAATTAGGACCCTTTTCATGAACTACTATTTTAGCAAAATTTCGCATAACTTTGAAACGCTGCCGAGTCAAGAATTTTCCAAGTAGACGGCCAATCGACGGCTCAAATTTTTCATCTAGGTATACTTTATCACTACCTACACGAATTACTATTAATGACCATGTTCCTTTCTATACACGGCCTCGCAAACCCAACTGATTTCTGAAAAATCGCAGTTTTCAGATAGCTGTAACTTTTTTCTGTCAACTCGAAATGGCTTGAAATTTTCAGGGAAAATACCAACGCTGAAAATTTCCAGCTAGGAGTCGAAGTTGTTAACGAGCTGTGAATTTTCAAAATGTTCAAGTTTCCCACATAATATTTCATATTTCATGGCATTATCAACGACTTCTTGAATTGCGCGTGGATAATTTACACTTGTCGATTATTGTCCTAAATAAAAAAAAAAAAACATGAAGAGCTTGCAAAACTACATACTGAAGTAATGTTATAAAAATATGGCTTACATCCCTATAATTTGTATCGCCTTAAGAAAAAACTCATTGACTGCGAGAATAGGATATTTATAGTAGTATAAAATATTTTTATTTATCATTCATATTGTGGTTATTTATTTGAAATTGAATATTTGTTTCTTTGTGTCCCTTGAAGTCATACTCAATACTTGTTATATAGTTGATAATGCCATGAAATACGAAATATTATGTGGGAAACTTGAACATTTTAAAAATTCACAGCTCGTTAACAACTTCGACTCCTAGCTGGAAATATTTAGCGTTGTTTGGGGATAGAATGAAGTATATTCCCTGAAAATTTCAAGCGATTTCGAGTTGATAGAAAAAAGTTACAGCTATCTGAAAACAGCGATTTTTCAGAAATCAGTTGGGTTTGCAAGGCCGTATATAAAAAGGAACGTGGTCATTAACAGTAATTCGTGTAGGTAGTGATAAAGTGTATGTAGATGAAAAATTTGAGCCGTCGATTGGCCGTCTACTTGGAAAATTCTTGATTCGGCAGCGTTTCAAACTTATGCGAAATTTTACTAAAATAGTAGTTCATGAAAAGGGTCCTAATTAAACTGGATTTTGCTTTGGAATAAGAAACTATTTTTTTCTTCAAAATACAAGGTCAGAGAAGGAGAATGCCATTTGATTCGAGTCTCTAAGTCTGACAGAGCTCCCATGAAAAAATCGTGAAAAAAACTAAAAAATTGAATTATTAAAAACTTCAAAAATTTCTATAGCCACAAGATTTTCTCATGTTAAGCTCAAATTGTAAAATCGTATTTTTTTATAACCTACTTTATTGAAAAAAATCAGCAGCGGAATCGCTGACACAAGCCCGCAGGCTGCGGTCGAAAAGTATTGGACTGTATACATATACATTTGCGCATAATTTCTTGGCCTTATATGTATATGTATGCGCAGATGTGTTTATTATAATATAATTATATAAAATTGTCTACATATAAAAATTAATTATATATATCATATTGCAAAGTTATATTGCAGAAACATTGCGATAACATTCCGTTTGCAATACTGCAAAAGTGACAATGCAGGAACATTGCGTAACATTCCGTTGGCAATGCTGCAAATGTTACATTGCCAAGATCTAGCAACAACATTGCGATGCAACATTGCTGCAATCTTGCGTTCTGTCTGGGTTGTGAGTAGTCCTCGAGGAGTCTCGGCCGTATAAGGTCGGATTTTGTCAAATTTAAATAATGTCGTACATAACTGTTTTGTGTAATAGTTACTTCAACCGTCTGTCGTCGATTTAACTAAGTTCGCGAATTAAGAAGGATAACTTGATCCAGTATATCGTCAAGTAGTAAGTAAATAAATTTATATATCTTCGCCTATACGCTTTTCTATTGTCTTGCAATTACTTTTGGTCCTTCACGTATCCTCCTTGTGTTGTCTCTTCTATTTTAATAATTGAGCTAGTCGAATTCCTTATTTAATTATTTATTCATTAATGGTCAATTTATAAAGGGAAATTTTGGTATTGGTTCCTCAAACCAATTGGCGCCCAACGAATTTACAGAATTAATTAACTAATCAGCCTAGAGCCCTGTCAGCCGACGGACCGCGGCCGCGGCAGGTGGTGTGTATTTTTATTTAATATTCGTCAAATTGTCTTTGTCAAAAAGTACGCCGTCTCATGCTGTACTATAAGAGATTGCTGGGCGTGGCACTGGGCTCGCCAAGCTACGCGGTAAGGAGGAAGGTTGGTGCATCTTATATCTGTGTAATAATCTTTAAGCTGATTTTAAAGTACATAATTAAAGTACTAAAGTTGAGTGAGGACCGATACCCCAGAATATGTTTTGTAAAACTTTGGCTGCTAAGCAAAGCAGAATACATCAACTTGAAGATTAAGACTAAGCATAATTGTATGCTGCAAGTCAAGGATTTATATTCCAGACCAAATAATTAGAAGTGTGGGAGAACCTAAATAGAGAACACTTTACTAACATCAAAGAGGAACTATTGGAAGATTTTATTAAATATGTGTGTTGTTTGTACGAGGAAAAACGAATAGAGTCCTCTTCTATAATCTTTTATCCTTTGCTGAATTTATGGAGGAAAGGGCAATTGTATTTAAACTGTAAGATTCCATTGAATGTAATAAGAAGAATGGCTCAATTGAGGCTATGTAAATAGAATAAATTGCAGTATAATAACAGAAGTAAGAAAATAAGTATCAATGAAAATTCATATTTCGTTTACTGCAGCCAGAAAAATGATTTGCCTCATGTACGAATAGAGTATGAATTTTTCAAATAAAAAAAAGAAAAGTTGGGCGTACCTGAGGCCTAAATTGTAACATGAAGATGGGAAATAATATAAGATCTAACCCTGCGTACATTGAAGACCTTTGCACACTTCACCAGAAGGCTGCTAGAGAGTTATGACTCATATTGCTATATCTGAAAATATGCCAGTTATACGTATAAAGTTACGTGGTAAGCGCAATAATTCATAGTGTCATAATTTTTGTATTTTTATATATTGGGCGAAAAAGCTTTAGAATAAGAGAACCTATATAGAGCAATGGAAATCTGCATTGCAACATTCGCATGTAACAATGAAACAAATAAATTACTACTACTACTACTAGTACCCAAAGGTTGAAATAAGTTTGGCCTTTCTGTGACAAGGACATAACTGAAACCACAACACACCATCACTTGCGAAAATGCGGAAGTAGACTGCGCAGCCTAAAGGTTAGAATAAGTCCAGCGTTCGTATGACAGGGGCATTGTATCATGCCAAAACGTTTTCACGTTAAAAGAGTCGTCGCGCCCAAACGTTTCTGCACTGAAACATCCCCGCACCAGAACACTTCCATGCCGAAACGTTTCCGTACCAAAACGTCCCCGCACCAAAGCGCCTCGCGTCAACATGTCCACGCCAATATTGCCGCGCTAAAATGTCCTGCACCGAAAGGTAGTGCACACTGAGACCCCCTTACGTCTCACATCCGTCCTTTGTCGCTTTTCACCACTCAGAACACTCGAACGTCCTTTTACTAACTGCTCGAATGGAAGAGGATCAGTTCTACAGAAACGAGGCCTTCAGGGAAATGGTTCTACAGAATATGTTCTGCAGACTCGTTTGTACAGAAATATTTTCGTACGGAATATTTTTTTACAGAAGGGAATTGGAAATTCACATCAGGAATAACCTGCGTGAATTATTCTACGGGGCAGATGTCTTACAGAATATATTTCTATGAGAAGGAATTCAAGATTTGTATGAGGTTGAAGTTGCTAACATTATTTTAACGATGATTATTTGATAACGAGAAATATCGTTACTTTGCAACTTCAGGATTGTCTGACATTCGGCTACTCAATTATAACAAAGAATGCATGTTCATTAGGGTGTCCTTTATTTAGAGTGTAGAATCATTTTTTCTGATCGCCCCTCCCCTAATCAACTTCAAATAATTCAAAACTAATGGCCTCATTTTTCCAGACTGTTACGTCGACTCGAACACGTGCCACCGACAGGATAGATTTCCCCATTTAAAATGCATGTGTTTCGGACACATTCTCAGTACATATTTTATTGTAAGAGTAATAATGTTCGCAAAAATCTATCACTGCAAGGTTTGAGTAGGCACTGGTCCTATATCTGAAAAAAAATTCACATCGTCATACTAGGCAATGTAGATCAATTGCACTTCCTTTAAATTGGAAAAAAATTAGATTCCTGTTGTGTATTTCATCTAGATTGCCTGGTGAGGTGATGTGAATTTTTTCTCAGATAGTAGCATTACTGCTCACTAAAACCTTGAAGTTACGGATTGTTTTGAACGTTATTACTTTTACAATAAAATACATACGGATAACGTGTCCAAAACATGTGTATTTTAAATGGGGAAATCCGTCCAGTCGGTGGTACGTGTTCGAGTTGAAGTGAGAATCTGAAAAAAATTGGACAATTGTTTTTGAATTTTTTGAAGTTGATTTGGGAGCGGGGGGGGGGGGGGGGGTGGAAAAAATTCGTCAACACCCTAAATAAGGGACAACCTAATGTTCATATCTTGTAAAGCCAACTCCTTGAAAGTCGTTCTAAAATTGTACAACGATTTACTCCATAATGTTCCGTTACGTTAACGTTACTAACTTCAGCATGGTAGATTCGTTCAGATATATTCCTACATGAATTATTCTATAAAAGAATTATTGTACAGAATATTTTTCTAGTGAATGTTTTTCTACAGAAAACTTTGCTACAGAAATTTTTTCAGAGGATAGTTTTCTAGTTTTACACATCCAATACAATACCCATTCGACACAACACACACATGAATTCGACAAAAATAATTTTAATTAAATTACAATAAACTAAATTGAATTAAATTAAGTTTAACCAAAATAAACGAAATTCACAATTATATATATATATATATATATATATATATATATATATATATGTCGGAGAAGAATAAAGAGGATGCATCATCAAGTGAATTCGAAACTTGAACTTTGAATGAGTCCGCCGTATCAAGCGTCAAGCGTTATTCAACATGCTTTGAATATAGAACAAACAAATGGATTGTTTGAAACAACGCTTGGATGAAATCGACAGTCACGGAAAAGCAAGCGAATTGACCGGACGTGTTAGAATCCTCGCGCTTTTCACAATGAGCAATCCACGAAATGGAGATCCTACATCCTCTCCGCCTTTCCGAGGCTTCACCCCGACATCAGAAGTGGGATCAGAATCTGCTTCTCACCGATCAGAATCTGCTTTTCACTGATCAGAATCTGCTTCTCACCGACCACAATCTGCTTCTTGCCGACCAGAATCTGCTTCTCACCGAGAAGAGAGACGTGACGACGAAAGATGGCAAATGCTTTTGCTACAGCAGCAAAATAATTTCATGCAGATTATTCAGGCAATGACGAAACCTTCTCAGACGAAAATCGAGTTACCTGAATTTGACCCAGAAAAGTTGAGCGATACTCGAGCTTGGATTCGTACGGCAGACATGTGTATGTCAGAACATCCGCTGAAAGGAGCGTCGCTCATGAACGCCTTGAGCCGTGCGATGAAAGGAGAGGCATTATCCTGGCTGACCCAAAACGTATTTGTCGGAATAAATTGGAATGAATTTAAAGAAATATTTTCTCTACGATTTGAATGTCCGGAAACCCTCGCTGCTTGCTTAATGAATCTCAATCAAGGAAGGCCAAAGAAAGGAGAATGTATCGCCGCTTATTTAACCACTATGATAACTTCGTTGATGAACCGATGGAAGAATCTCTCTATGGAACAGATCGCTGTATCCTTTGTTCTCAGTCACCACGACTTCAACGCCTTACTTTCACGGAAGAAATTGAGACACGGAATAAATTACAAAAAGAATTGAAGGCCGTATATTACTTGAAGAGGAAAAACTCGGAACTTCACACTGAACAACGTCAGACCAAAGCAAAACGATTTGAAGAAAAATCGTCTACCAGTCATCTGAAGTGTTTCACCTGTGGAAAGATAGGGCATAAATCATCTGTCTGCTATCAAAGAAAAGAGAAAAATGCAGCATCAAATGTGTGGCAGAGAGAAGCATCTACAAGCAGTGACCCGAGGAAGCCTATAACCTGTTTTAAGTGCAAGGAATCTGGGCATTATTCTTCGCAAAGTCCTGGAATGAATAAGAAGCCATCGTCAGGACGCTTCAACGGATCCAATATTGAACGACGTGTGGATATTTGTGAAGCGAATTCGCCTTCTAGTATTTTGAGGCATGCAGGTGAGCAGTTTTCATTTAATTTTGATTCTGGAGCCGAATGTTCTTAAATAAAAGAATCAGTGTCGTCAAGGTTCTCCGGGAAAAGACTCGATAATATCGTCACTATGACTGGAATTGGACGTGTCCATAGTACTTTGCAAATTCTTACCAAAGTAAACATTGACGACATTGCCCTAGAAATTCTTTTTCATATTCTTTTTCATAAAAATCAAACAAAATTATACGCAAAATACAAAGGCCTGTATAAAAATATTGACGTGTTGGAGGGCAACAGATATCTTTTGAAAGCTTTGAATTCCAATCATTTGAATATGCACATGACCGGATGTGAAAAATTCTTTTGGGTAACATTTCGAAAGACTTGGAAATAAATAAAGAAAATTTTGAATAATGAAACATTTAAAATGAGTATATATTTGAAGTGTAAACTAAATACATGATTACTTTTGGAAAATTGTTTACATGGAAGTTTGTAGCCGTAGCTCGGTCGAAATCGGAATTTCTTGAATGAAACCGTGAGTTTGCGGTGGGCAGCTTCATGTAAAAGTCGTGTCAGAAAAATCACTCAAGTGATTAGACATTGACCACTTAAGGAAAGCGGTTAAGAACATTAGTCACTCAAGGGAAGTGATAGAAATGTTGGTCACTCGAGGGAAGTGAAGGAGATGTAAAAATGTATTTAGCCTTCAAAATTAGCCACATCTTACGAAATTAATTGCTTTGTCAGTAAATGTGGGATTGCAACTGAAATTTGAGATTTCTGTTCAATATAAATGATTAAAGTAAAATTGAATTCATTTAAAACGAACTTTTACTGCTGGAGAATTAAATTTCTTGCAGATCACTTCACATGAGGACATGTGATTTGTCAGAATGGCCGTGTCGGAGAAGAATAAAGAGGATGCATCATCAAGTGAATTCGAAACTTGAACTTTGAATGAGTCCGCCGTATCAAGCGTCAAGCGTTATTCAACATGCTTTGAATATAGAACAAACAAATGGTTTGTTTATAACAACGCTTGGATGAAATCGACAGTCACGGAAAAGCAAGCGAATTGACCGGACGTGTTGGAATTATCGCGCTTTTTACAATGAGCAATCCACGAAATGGAAATCCTAAATTCTCTCCGCCTTTCCGAGGCTTCACCCCGACATATATTGTAACGTGGCGTTTCAGAGTCGCCCGTCACAAGGGCACACAACCGCTATTATTCCTAGTTTACGCGTCCTCAGCAGGGTACTCCAACCGAACTCGATACAAAATAGGCAATAACTACTTTTAACTAATTCTTTTTTGTAAATTCATTATTTCGCGCTTCGGCGCAAGCTAACAAGGTACTTGGACGACAACGATCCCGACCAACGACGGACCACTAGCTACCGTTTCCAGCTCTCGACGACTTCGCCTACCGACGGTCTCATCAGACTATACTGGCTACCTTGGTGCTCCTTTATATACACCTGGGGTAGCATCCACCCGAACCTTCCGTATCGCCTCGACTGCTGGTGAACAGGGAGATAAAAATCCTCCCGGCGGCCGAGGGCACCGTTTCTCGAAGAGGAACCAGCCGCCAGCTCTATCGGATGCCGTAAGGATGGCGTGAAGGGCATACCGTAGCCTGCCATCCTCCGACTTACCGGCCTGGTGCTGGACCGATCCCAAACCACTACGTTCAGGTTGATAAAGCCATCGTTCCGAGGATCGACGCTGCCTTCCTATCGGCAAGGACTAATTGTGTGGGTCGTGGTCCACGGTTTGGCCAACCGTCTGACTGCACGACCTCAGGTACAGGCAGCTAGCTACTGTCTGTGCAAAAAGCCGGTGGAGGTGAACAATGAGGCGTCACTCTCCACCCGGTAACTTTGGCCGAGAGGCACCCTGTGTATGCCTCTGTCAAAGAAGTCCCCGATGATAGGCAGCCTGGACCGTAAACCGAAGCAGCTACAAAATCGTACGAGTTGGTGTCAACGACGAAATCGCGAGCAGCACATTACTACACATCTAGCGGTAATTTTGGAAAACGTATGACCACGCCGTAACCAATATTCGCCACAGGGGGATGGCCTATTTGCGGTGGGGGTCAGCCAACCAATCAAAGAAGAAGAATCACCTAACGACAACCGCGAGATCGGCGAGCCGAACTACGACCTCCTTCTATTCTACGCTTGACCTGCTGAGCGACAGCTTTGTTTTCCGCATTCTCCCGATTATTCTCTCGATTTAAGCTACCGATCCTTCTTCCTCTCATTCTACCGTTCTTGTATCTACCGTTTTTCCATACTCTCTATCGTTGCACTATCGTTAACTTCTTCCTGTAAATTCAAGTCCTTTCCTTCCTTTCTACTTTCGTTTTATTATTCTAAGTTTGATTTAAATTAGAGTCAGTTTGTGTGCCTGAAGTCACCAGCCAAGGTAAGGCTTCTGCCTTTGAATTGTATCGTTACGAAGTTGCTCATAATTTCTATTCTTTCTTATGGTATTTATCGACTTTGTGTGAATCATGGTCCACGGCTTAAAGTTGCAGTAAGCCGCCGTGTGACTGCATGATTTCAGTAATTTATTATTTTCGTATCTGAGCGACCTCGTAACTGCCTAATAATTATTTCTCTTGTATTTATGATTTTTCTGATTATTTGTGAGTTACTATTAGCTTGCTTCTGTACTTTCTATCGTATTTTGAGCCCTATTGGCTTTACATTTCGTTTCATACTCTTTTTGTAATAGTAGTGTGCTTCATATTTTATTTCTGTTATTGCTTATTATATTTTTATTTATTTTTGTGCCTATTGTATCATATATCGAGTTCCTTGGAGTACAACCGAGCGTAGAATCAGCCCCTAGGTATTACCGCACCTTTTCTTTATTGCTATTGGCAATTTTATATTATTTTTGCCTGTTATTTATTTCTCTGTATTTTGTTAAATTAAGTTCTGTGAATTATTCTTTTGTACTGCGGTGTATTTTAGTGTACTTCTTTATTTTGTAAACTGTCCGAAATTCTCACTCTCTCATAATTTTGTGTTTTGTATTCTCTCAAAAGTTATGTTTAGGAATTCATTATTTAATTCCTCAAGTCCGTAATAATTGTAAATTATCGAATCTACCGTTTATGAATAATTCTACCGTAGGCTATCTAGTCGATCGTTTGCCGACTTTGTAAATTGTTAATGAATGTCAATCTCTCGTACTGGTTATAATTTATGGTAAATTCGTCGTATTATCTACCGAAGTATCGTTACGTTGTTTTCTACCGATCGCAGTAAAGTTCTCTCGTTTCTAATTAACAGAATAATAATTTTCGTAGCGTCATTTGCAACTTGGGTAAGATCACGTCGCCCAGTGACGTGTAGTTTTAAGTAAATCCTTGCATTATATCGCATCTCCCGACCTACGTTCATTTTTCTCTGTTAACTACCGTCTCGCGTTTTAAAGCTACCGTTTACTGCTATTCTACCGAAATTTTTGTGAACAACGATTGTTTATTTTATTAACTACCGCTGTCGATACCATCTTATTTGCCTGTCTTAATCATGTAACCTTCTCGACAATATATGATCGATTGACCTGTTCATTTTCCTTTTGACTGGAGTTTATTCTTTATTTTGTTATTTTCTTTAATTCTGGAATTACTGTTAGCTGCCTTGAATACCGCCACTCTACCGGGATGTACGCGAACGTACCTGAGCCTAGCCAGCCATACAACGGGTTCTATATTTATCTTTTTTGTACGGTTTTGTGTTATTTTTATTGATTTGTATTATTGTTTGAAAATCGACGCTAACGCGTCTGGCGCCCAACATAATTGATTTTGTTATAGTTTGATATTGTGAATAAGTAGAGAATCGCGCCAAAGTGTCAACGGTAAGTCCTCATCCGAGGGTCACAGAATTTAGCGTTACAATATATATATATATATATATTTTATATATTAGGGTGTTTCAAAATAACATTTTTTTGGATTTTCATGGGGGCGCAGGGATAAGTTGTTATTTTGTACCAAAAAAAAGAGATTCTCAAAAAGGGAGTGCTGTAACTCAAGTGGCAGGGTATCCTAAATCGTTTCTTGTAATATTGTTTTATATAATATATATATATAATATATATATGATTTTGACGATTCGATGATTGCTTTGAATGTGTGTTGCGTTTAATATAATCTGTAAAAAAATAAAATAGAAAAATGTTCTGTAGAAAAATGTTATGTGAACGAATATTCAGCAGAAAAGTATTCTACAGAAAAATGCTCTGTAGAAAAATATCCTTTCAATAAAAATTCTATCGAACAGTTCTCCTGTAGAACTGATTTCTGTAGAATCGAATCGTATTTGCTCGAATAATTTAGTCGGGATTTACATTTGAGGCTCAGAAAATTTAACACCACGATTTTCATCGTCTATTTGTCAAGGGGTATTAATAGTCTGAATCTGAATCTTCGACCCCATTTTGCTTGGTCTTCTGCCGCCATTTTGAATTTGAGGGTGCATTTGTTCTTGGTGAATAACTCGTTTCATTCGAACTTTACAAAAAAAATTGTAATCATTAAACTTGACGGAAATTCAGTTCTCCACAAGGTGGGTTTATTTCATTTTCCGTTTAAAGTTAGGGAAAAAAAGAGTTGTTCATCGAAAACAAATACACCCTTAGATTCGAAATGGCAGGTAAAGCACAAGCAAAATATGGTAAAAAAACTGGACCTAGACTATTCATTACACCCTTCCCCCCACCACCAAATCAAAAAAATTGTGGTATTTAATTTTTACACTGTCAAGTGTAATTTTTTGTCCATCCTAACTGAGCTATAAGGAAAGTTCACTTGTGTTCGGATTGTTCCAAACGTGGGCATTGTTACACACATAGACATATCAGATTAACATAGCAGTTTAGTTTAAATTGGGCACAAATGCAGGTGATCAATTCTTATCGGAACTTTATATAACACTCATGTGTGTACGGTGTGTGCGCGTACATGTGCCAACGATATCTGAAGAACGAATGAACTAAGTGGAATGATTTTGAATCAAATTGATGGAGCCATGCGTCACTTAGAAATGATTAGACTTCAGGTCTGATCTATATAGCAGTTTTTGAGTTATTACAATGAATATATTAAAAGATTGTTCACAATGTTGATATCCTTGAGACAGATTAATGGATTTTTACGATTCTTGCTTTCAATTGACGCAGCTCTTCTTAGCTTCAGACGATATCAATTTCGGATTTTATCGATCCAACAGTTCTCGAGTTACTCGAATAAAAACATTAAAATAGAAAAAAGCATGATGATACCTCGTTGAAGGGTCATCCGATTTTTACGATTATGGGCTTACTTGACGCGATTCATGTCAGCTTAGAACAGATTGAATCTTATATTTCATCAAAATAGTGCTTTTCGAATTATTAACACTTGTGATGACTCGCATAGTTAAGAATAATATATTTTTGATTGCAATTTCGAATCGTATTCACGCGAGAAGTTCTTAGGTTGGCCCTTGAAGGTCAGCTAAACTACTTACTTGTCATCTTTTTTCGCGTTCTTCGCACATCTCTGTCATGTTTCGAGTAGATATTTATGTCTGTCCATATGTGGAGATTTGGATTATTCACTCTCTTTACTGTTGTAAAATTGTGACAATTGATTCGAAATGTGCCAGACTTTAATGACCAACCATGCTGACAACATACGCCGATGATTCAACTTTCCGAAAACCCCCATTACGTAGAAACAACTCGGTTGATTCGATTTTACTATGTATCCCGTGCAAAACAATTAAATTATTTTCATGAATTTGGTAATTTTGATCCAAACACGCTCACACGATTCTCAATTCAACTTGTACTCAAGTTTAACTTTTTTCTCATGCTTCCTAATAGTTCAAAATGAAAAGTGCAATTGTTTGATGTTATGGAATACTGGATTTTTAAGTGACTCACGGAAAAGAACATTTATCGGAGAGCCCCTATCCGGGCCGAAACGTTAACGAAAATATACGTTTTACATTCAATGACCGCTCACCAAGATTTACCAATACATTATCTACGAGGTAGAGAATTTTAATCCTCCATATTTCAATTGGATTACTTCTGGGAATATGGGCTATATTCACAACATCGAGCTCTCACATGGGAAAGCAACAGCTGACTACCTACGTCGGTGGATCCACACAGCTGAAAAAATGTCGAAGATGAAGAATCATAGGATCTTCATACTTCAATGTAAGAAACAAGGAATAATGCCCAAACACTTTAGTTTCTCAAGGACAATCTCTCACAATATTAATTTTAATCTGTCAAATTCCAAAACCAAAGCTGAACAATTAATTAATTTTCAACTCTCCGTACTCAACCTTGAAATTAATGATGTGCATACCTATATTATCAAATCCGAAAAGACTCTTACTAAATTAACAGAACAAATCCATCAAAAACTGGGTAGTTCTTCTGGAAAAAAGTTTTTTGATACCCAATATCGGACGTTAAATACTAAGTTCAACTTACTCAAAAACCGTAACATTAGAAAATTCACCATGTTGTTGGCTCAAAAAGAACCTCCCAACAATCACAATGATTTACTTTCAAAAGAAAAAAAAAAACTGTTTAGTAAATCTAACCGACACTAATATTCCTGATGATGTTGCTGAAGTTGTACAACTCAGTCCTAAATTTGGACGTCCATACAATAATCACGATCTTCCTTTTTTCAATCTCATCTCTATCTTTGAAGCGAAAATAACGAGTTTCCCTGTTGATTCAAGAAATTAAGCAAGATCAGAATTCACCAAAAGTTTTCAGCTTTCCGAAGAACCCCAGAAATAACAACAATAAGTTTGTCCCTAACAAAAAATTCGTGATACCATGACTTTTAAAAAAAATAACCCGAACATTATGTTTTTGTTGAACGTCAGTGGCTATGCACAGAGAGACTTACAATAAAAAAATGCGACAACATCTTTCGGACACTTACACCTATAGAATTGCAAGATATGACCTCTGCAACACTCTACAGTCTAGGGTAAACAAACTCACTTCTGGTTGGTTCAATTCTAAATTAATAAACAAAAGTATACACAGACGTATCACTACATATAACAGTGTACCGCCACGTGCACATGGCCTCCCTAAAATTCACAAAGAAGGAATTGCAGTACGAATCATAGTCTCCTTTGTTAATAGCCCGACTTATGCCTTATCTAAATTAATTAATTCATGGTTCACCACAAATATCACTCCTCCTGCTTCCAGAGTCAAAGACAGTTTTACATTGGTAAACAAAATAAGTAAATTCATTATTCCAGACAATTACATTTTAATATCACTAGACGTAATATCGTTATTCACCAATGTACCTATAGACCTCGCTGTGCTGGCTGTAAAGAACCGATGGGCCTTTCTAGATAAAAAGATTCTAATCCCACTTACTGAAATTGTTAAAGCCTTAAACATCTGTTTTGATTCGGGAATCTTCAAATTTAATACGGACACATACGGACAACAGTTCGGGTTGCCTATGGGGTCCTCACTCTCTCCAATCTTGTCAGACCTTGTAATGGAACACCTTGAGTTGTCATGCATCAGAAAACTTGATTTTGATTTACCCTTCTATTTAAGATATGTTGACGATATTTTAACTGCTGTCCCAAAAGAAAAAATGGACTTCATATTGAACATCTTCAACCAATATCATTCCCGATTACAATTCACCATTCAAATACAAGTTAATAACGGTATCAATTTCCTGGATTTATTGCTGATACACAACAACTCTAACATAAAATCAGATTAGTTCCACAAAAAAACATGGTCTCAAAGATACCTGAATTTTAATTCCAACCACCCGATGTCTTACAAGATAGGTACCATCTTTAATCTTGTTGATTGAGCCATCAAATTATATAGTACCGAATTCCATGAAAAAAATCTGTCACTTATATACAATATTTTAAAATGAAATGATTATCCACACGGCCTTTTGTACAAACATATAAAAAAGAGACGCATCCATATCAATAACCTAATCGACAACAATATTAACTCTGCTTCCGCAGATGACAACAACAGACCAGCCACTACATTTATCCCCATCCCATATGTATCTGGTCTCTTTGAGTCGTTGAATAAGTTATTTACCAAATGCAATGTCAAGTTTGTAGGAAAAAACTCAAAAGATTTACAATTTGTTTTCGATTCGGGAAAGGATGGGATCCCTATGGGCAAACGATCCAACGTTGTTTATAAGATGCCTTGCAATGATTGCAATCAAGTTTATATTGGACAAACCGGCCGCCATCTAGATACTAGACTCAAATAACATCAACGTAATGTACAAGATAATGAAAATCGACATACTGCATTAACTAAACATGTGATCAACAAAGAACCTTCTTTCAACTATGATAATGCAAACATCCTTTGTGAAGAGCCCAATTATTATAAACGTTTACTTTTAGAAATGTACAATATTGTAGGGCATCCAAATTCCGTTATCCTTAGACAAGATATCGAACAACTTAACAATATTTACAAACCGCTAATTACCGCCCACATACCACACTTTGTTTAACCTTAAATATAAGTTGTACATAATTTTGATGTCCCTACGTTGCTTGTTTTTACATTTGTTCATACTTGTTCGCCTTCACTCTGGGTCAAATTTCATTCTCCCAGCAGTTGTCGCTTACCAGTTGGTTCAAACGGTTTAGTGAAATTGTTTAGACATGGAGAATAGGGAGATAATGACACCATTACTGTAGTGTCAACATCGTTTCAACTATTTTAAATATCCTAAACCCTTTCTTCAACCTTTTCAATCTTTTGACTTATGCATTGTGAATATATTTAGTTATTTTATTTATTAACTTTTAATTCTTATACACCTACACTTTTTAACATTTGGAGAAGACGCCATTGTCTATTGCCAACCGATTTGAAGAACCATCGCTCTCCAATATGTATTTTATAATTGTGACCAGTGTCTTAATCCTCTTTCTCATACAAGGTAAATTACTCCTTAAGTTCAGTATACTTTTTTAATCATAACTGATATACGATATGTTCGCTCTAATCTACAATAGATAATAACTTTCAATAGTATTATATCCATAGAAGTTTATGTCTTACTGAGAAAATTTCTGTTCTTGACAGTCAAATAAAAAATTGATCGTTCTGAGGAGGGCCCCTATCCGGGCCGAAACGTTAATGAAAATATACGTTTTACATTCAATGACCGCTCACCAAGATTTACCAATACATTGATCGGTAGTGCTTCAGATCGATAGAAAAATAAATAGTTTTGTTGATTTACTTAACACTCTTCTCTTCTTCATCACAATACACTTGGAATTGGAAAATAAATAGAATCTCATCTTCGACACCACACTTCTAAAAAATGTGAAAAAATAACCGGCCAAAATGCTATTTCTGTTTGAAAACATTGTGAAAATCACTTACTAGATCATTCACGTATAATCCGATACAACTGTTTCTTTTGAAAATGCTTTAAAATTATCTATCTGATCTATCGGAAGAATACTGTTTTAAACTAAAAATTTGAGATTTCACAACATGGGTATTTTGTCGTTACCATCTACAGTAACTTCTTAAAAATCTATAACTTATTTTTGAAAACTGATTCGATTATAGTAAAATATACTTGATAATATGTTCTTCTACACGAAAACGTAAGAATATGACAAAAACGATGAAAAAAATTTTCTTCTTAATCGTATTACACGTACAAGTATGAAATAAAAATGATTACTTGTTCAGCACTGACCTTAAAAAATGAATGAAATAATGCACGATGACGCGTACTGCTGAGCGTTCGGTAGGCAGTTTGCTACTCTGGCGCCATCCAACTGACTACAACGTTTCGAAAGGGGAATAAGGATGAAATGAGAGAAGGAAGGACTTTGCTGACGACGGAATCAATAGTGGGCGCCGGCGCCCCGACGTGAACACGACAAGGGCTTTTGAATTGCTCAATGAACATCATTTTACACAGCTACGCACAATAAACCACGGATAGTTTTTGTAATACGCTGTGTCTTATGCAGGTCATTTCTGATTTTATTATCTTTCTCAATCTTCAGTTTCAGCTTCACAGCTTTTGAACTTTTCCCATTCCATTACTTTCCTTTATCTCGTTGTATTGTCATTAGAAGGAAATTCCGGTGCATATTGACAACATTGAACATATCTGCGAAAAGATGCAACGTAACGCATTGTTCCTTCCGATTCAAATGATTTATAAGTCATGAGATTTAACAGAACCATCAAAATTATCCGATTGCGAAATAATGACTTTTCCGTGCGTTACGTGGGGGTGAGAGTGTACTGAGCAATGGTAGTGAATGATTAATGAATAATCAAAGATGCTCTCACGTAACGACAATGAATAAAAATTAAAACTAAGAAAGACCTACCTCTCGATAAGCCGGTAATTAGTAGGATCGTGTTGCTATAGTCCTGTACAGGTCTGTGAGGTTTGTTCAGATTGTTGAGGGTAATTTATAATAATAAAAATAGGAAAAGGTTGTCGTTCAAAATAAATGGTTTGAAATAATTTAACTGGTAAAAGATAAGGTATATTCTGTTTCGATTTAGTTAAAAATGTTAGTTATTAAAATGTCTGGTAACAATCAATGGTGATAATGACATAAAAGCCGAAAGTAACAATTTATAAAGTGTTTGAGTTTATACAAATCGTATGTTATTCTATTCTAAATGATATTATTATTTGGTACCAAGAACATCTATCCTGAACGATGGTTATAACTAACTGGTCGTGATTATTCGATATTGGATCTATCTTTTTAGATTATTTTAAATTAATTATAAAGTGGGGGCGGAGCTGATGACCGGAGAATAACTCTCTAAATTCTCAAGGGAATTTTCTATAGCTGGAAACCAATTCTTGTTGCTGTTATATCAAGTTGTGCTTAAATCTTGGAAACCATACGTTTGATCTAACTGGGGGTAGTGAAGCTAGCCATCAGCTCTAATCTTACTTTTGAATGGATACTATAATAGTAAATTTTGATCAGAAAGGTGAAAACAAGAATTCGTTCAATGTTAAAGATTAGCACTCGGATTGACTTATCTTTAGACGTGTAGTTCGGCGAGATTAAGAGCCGTCAGATCGTGTCGTCAGTGGTATTTCTGGAGCAGGGCCTCACCTCGAGATCGGAAGGGTTGATGAATCCGAACCATGTTGAACGTCGGCCACTTAGTCTTTGTGTATTTGGAATGATACTCTACTATCGGAAGCAATGGTTTGAGAATGTCAATTTGATTCACTCGCGGTTCTGATATACGTTGAAAATGATTCTAACGATTATTAATTGAAAATGATAATCTAGCTGGTTATTATTATGAGCACTTAATATTATCTAATTCGTTTTGAATCAGGACCGAACTCAATTTAATTAGGGAAAATGAAATGGCATAAAAATGTCTATTCGTGAAATAATAAGATTTAGTAAAGCACAGTAAAGATGGAAACATAGAAGATAGTGAGTCTTTCGCAGCTAACAGAATAACTGAATGCTCGAATTTGACGAATTAGCGCGAGATTTTAGGCCGGTCACAACTAAGATTTTCCGAACGCTATTATTACTCAAGAAAGGCTAATACGGGTTGACGTCCACGCACCTCGCGACTTGACAGACGAAAGACCCGGCTTCTTGGGCCTGAGGGTCCAAGGAGCTGCAGTTGTAATAAGTTACAACGGTAATTAGCCAATGAGGTGCGAAGGCGACCTCCCGATGCCCAAATCCATACGGTCAGTGTTACTTCACGCTCTTCGACGATGTTCCGACGATTCTCAATCTCGTCCGTGACATATTAAAAATACGAACAAGAGATATTTACGTACAACGTTCACACATTCATCCATACATCTTAATATGTAATCTATTTTAATTCAGTTCACAATGCATGAATAGTTTATGTTAAATATTAATGATGATTTTGCCTTAAAAAGAGAGGTATTATTAGGCTAAGCTCCGCTGTTACTAGCTCAGCAGTCTCTTATCTCATTTCTTGGTACCAGTTATAAGAAACAAATTTGAACCTTATACTAGGGATCATTGTTGGTCTCTACGTGACTTTTGCCAGGTGGGGTGGAACTCGCCGTTCTTAGAATATGAGATTTTGATGAAATAATATCTGTGCATTGAAGAAATTAAAGAAATGAAATTAAATGGAATTTTGAAAAAGGTACGCCAAGGCGGTACGTCGGGGCGTAGCACATGAGTACGTTTCACTTATTTTGACTTGTACAGACGCTTCATTTGCTCTCAATCGAAAACGAAAAAATCGAAAGTCTATACGTTACAATTAATTCGATCACTAGTATCAAACTGACTTGAAGCATTACATGACAGTTATTATTATTAAATAAATAAAATTAAAAAAAAATTGCATTTCAATGTTTGTGTATTTACAAAAATAGCCGCTGCGAAGCAAATAAACGGTAGAGTTCAGCGCATATGTTATATATGATCGTATATGGAAAACATATATTGTAATGGGTTCGTCCAGCCGGGGCCCAACAGGATTTATAATCCGGGAGCCAGTAAACTTTTTTGGAACTTATTTTCGCACGCCCAACGTATTGTAACGTTCTAAGACGTAGCAAAAATTAATAAGGATTCGTGAGCTTATTCGAGACAAATTAAAGGCGTAAATAAAAATATTGTGAAAAAGCTTTAATGGCACGGAACGTGTTTCTAGTTTAAAGTCTGAAACAAGACTGTTTTTTACAATAATGTTGGTTGACGCAGCAACCTTATTCTTTTCAAAGATATAAGAGGTTTATAAACTTCTTTCATCTATGATGACTACTAGATCATTAAAAGGGGGTAAGACGGGGGATTTCACCCTTTGTAACAATATATATGAGCGAAACTGCCAATCGAATAACTATTTTCCGATGCGGGTTGTTGGTAACATATTATCACATTGTATTTCTGTGTAACAGACGAAAATAACCTTGAATGATCAAGAGCTTATATGGATTGTAAAAAAATCCATTAATTTTCAATTTTTAAATATGCATAAAAATAAAAATTCTAAATAATTGAATTTCTGCATTTTTATTGATTTTCGCCGTATTTACAGAGAACCCAACTTCAATTTGACATATGTTCAGTGAAATTTTCTCAGCCTTCGGAAAAAAATATTGAAAAAAATGTCAATCCATGCGCAATACCATAAAAACAGCTTTTCACATTTGAAACTCAATTTTGAGAGCTTTATGCAAGTTCGAGAAAAAAATCAATATTGTTTTCGAAAAGCTGAGAAAATTTCCGAAAAACAATCATTCTTAACAATATTTTTATTTTCCTATAAAATACCGAAAAGTTGAATGAAGAAAAAAAAAAAATTAAATGTGATGAAATGTACCGTATAATTGCAGCCGAAATAATGGAGGAAAAAATCTAAAAAAAATTATGTACATGTCAATTATCGAGGACTACATCCCGGCATTATTTCAAAAAGTTCCATGAATGGGTTATCCAAAACGTCGTCTCGATTTGGCGGTTTCGCTCATACACAAAAAAAAAAACATTAGTCGTTCGAACGAACTCTAAAAAATTTTTTTTTATGCTCAAACTTTTGAAGAGCTACTTTTTTGACAAGTACTTACAGCCATCAAACTCAATCGAAAAATGAATTATCGATTTTATTTTCATCACCCTAATATATCTCTCTATATTATAAAGATATCTCGCCGCCGTGTTAGGAATTCAGTGTATATGCCCTCAGATCTTGACAGATTCAGTCTCCAACCCATGTATATGCCTTCAGATCTTGACAGATTTAACCTCGAACCCCACATATATACGCCCTCATCCCTTCACAGATTCCCTTCACCCTCCTTCCCTACCTGTCCCGTCGCAGCCATTTCATTCACTGCCCACCCTCCCCTTATTTAACCCTTCACTCTTTGATCTTCGAGCTCCAACTTTCGACCTTCTACCTTCGATTTTTGACTTTCGAGTTTCAATCTTCGACCTTCGACTTTTGACCTTCGACTTTCGACCTTCGACCTTTGCAACGCATATGGCTATATGGCTATGAAGATTTAACCTTTTATTCCAAGTATATACATTGTACCTGTGAAGACTTAACTCGCCACCCTACGAATATGCCCTTATAGCTATGAAGATTCAACCCTTTACCTTACGTATATATCTGCGATGATTGAACCCTTTATCCTCTATGTAGTATAACGCAACACCTATGAAGACATGACCTTGAACCTTCTCTATATACAGCCATCTAGGAATCAGGGATTCAACACGCCACCCTTTATACATATACATCCCCATACCTACAAAAATTTGACCATTTACCACCTTTCCTCTCCCCTCCCATCCAAACCCAAAAATGGGGGATGGCGCGCGAAATGCGCAGGGGGGTGAATCCCCTTAGTACATATATCATATATTGCATCGGATAGCTGGTCGAGGTCACCTCCGATATCAACTATGGCCATACATACGACAGATCACAAGAATAACAAACGGTGACCGACGCCTCGCTGACACATACCAACTCGACGATCCACCGACAACGTTATAGATAAGGAAGAGACGACGACGATGTAGCATGATAGGCAATCACGACGAGTATAAATAGGTGAACCGCGCGCGGTGAGCATCGTCAGCAGTTGACCGCAGCGTTACCAACCGTACCATAATTATCGTAGATGTAGCATAATTCTGGTGTACGTACAATGTAGCATAACGCTTGTACAATGTAATGCAAATCTACGATGATTTTCGTCAGAAAAAAATTAAAATAACACGTGCAAATTTTAAAAAACTGTATGGTATAAGGGGAAAAAGAAAGAGAGAGAGTAAACGTTCATTTTACATGGAATTGTAGCGATACTAGCGAGAAACGAGGTGATGATAAGGTAATATTGTCGGAGATCTGTTCAAGCGGGACCGTGGTCCCGGTTCCTTACTTGTGGCACTTGCACCTAGAGGGCGATAGCCAAGATGGTACCTACCACGCCATCTGGAGGAGTACATACCTCTCTCAATATTACCTTAGTAATGACAGACAGTCCTTTAGCCTGTAACGTAAATATACTTTATACCAGTAATAAAAATGGATTCCGACGAGTCAGCGCATGAAAATAATACTCCAAATACTCCGCCAAATAAAAACATCCGGTTCAACACTCATAAAGTACAAAAATTCCGAGAAGCATGGACACAAGATACAGATTTTAAGGGTTGGTTGGAGCGAGACCTGGAAAACAATTTGAAAGCCAAATGCCGCTCATGTTGTACGAATTTTACCGCTGACTTGACGGTGATTCGCAAGCACGCTAAATCACAGTCTCATGTGGCAAAATCAAAAGCTGTTACTAATTAACAATCGATTGGCAGCTTTATAAATCGAGCGCAAAACGTTGATCGTTTTGCCAGTACTTCGGTTAAACGAGCCGAAATAAAAATGTCAGCACTTATGGTTGACCATAACATTCCATTCAGAGTTATGAATCATTTGACGGATGTTATAAAAGATTGCTTCCCGGACTCAAAAATACTTCAAGATGTACAGCTAAAATCAACCAAAACTTAGGCAATAATGAAGAACGTAATTGGTGAATCTCAAAAAACGTATCTTATGAAAAAGTTGAGGTTTACAAAATTCAGTATCCTTGTAGATGAGTCTACCTACGTTACTGCTACAAAGTCACTATGCATTGTGGTTAGGTGAGTATACTATTTATAATCTCGTTGAAATTGATGACCTTAAGAAAGGCATGTACTGTAAGCGATATAAGACCTGCTGCGAGGTAAACACCACGGAACCGGATCGAAGTCACAGATGATACCGATAAGGGGGCGGGGACAGAGCTTACTTGGCTAATCGCGAACAGCCGAAAAGGTAGTAGAGCAAAGGCCTCAGAACCATACGGATATGACATGCTCCGGCAGGAGGATTATCACTAGTGAACGACAGTGTCTGGATATCAGTGTCAAGATGTCTTATATGTCGCTCGAAAGAAAATAAAATATTCAGTTGTGCTCTAAAAACGATTAATTATCTTAACAATACCAACAAATGCATTTTTTTCATTTTTGTTTTCGAATGACCCAAACAACCCAAACGTTTTAAAAAAAAATTATTTGTAATTTTGAGATTCTATGATGAAAATGAAGGACAAATTGTTAGCCGTTTTTGGAACTTCGCCAAGTTTTTGAAGAAAAAAGTAATGACGAGTCAGCGACTGCCGAACATTTATTCAAATGTATCAAAGATTCTTTCGAAAAATATGATGTACCGTTCGAGAATGTGATTGGCTTCGGATATGACGGATGCGGTACAATGATGGGTGCCAATAATTCCGTAACAAATAGATTCCGTACTGCCTGTCCCGGAATATTAATTTTCAAATGTATTTTCCATTAACCACATTTGTGCGCAAGTGAAGCTTGCAAGGTACTGCCCAGGATGTGCGAGGATGTAGCACGAAACGTGTATAATTTTTTCAAAGCCACCGCGAAGCGTCAATTTGAACTTCGAAAATTTCAGTTTTCTGACTTTAAACATCCATAAAATACTCTATCCATCGCGAACGCGATGGCTTTCGCTGGAAGTTGTCGTTTTGCGCCTCTTGGAGCAGTGGGTAGCATTGCGACTCTGCTTTATCGACAAACGGTGTTCCGAGAGACTGCACGCAATTGAGCATATTCTTGATTCTCTCAGTAATCCACTCATCAAACTTTTCTATTTGTTTCTTGAATACATTCTGCCTAAATTCACGCGTTTAAATCAACATTTTCAATCTGAAAAATGTGTCATCGCGACAACGTCTGAAATGATCAGCCAAACGCACTCAGATCTATTGGAAATGTACATGTATAGAGACTACGTAAATTGCACACCAATTTCTGAAGTTAACTCAGAAAATGCTAAGATATTTGTACCTCTGGACCAAATATATTTGGGGGTAGAAGTCGCTAATTTTTTGCAACGAGATGAGATACGAGATAATAAGAATCTAAAAATAGATTTTCTAAAGGGGTGGAGTCAATTTTTGATGTCTAGCTGTCAGCAGATCAAGAAAAGATTCGACTTTACTGACTCGACGTTACAGAAAATCAAGGTCTTTAAACCGTCCCTGGCGAGTGGTGTGTATATGCCGGTTCTAACTCAAAGATGGCGGCGTTCCCCCCTAGCTCCCCCCTGGCCCCCCCCCCCCCCCCTCGACTCACGACGCCCTCGCCCCCCGGTCATTTTCGGTCGCTGTTTTCATAGGATTTGACACACACACACGCACACACACACACACACAAAATAATTACTGTCGAGACTTGTTTGGCGCAGGAGAGCCGCACATAAATCGGATAGGGTAAAACCCGCTAGATCTATTGAAAAAATTCCAGGAAATGACCCCTGAAGAAAGGTTTAAAACGACGTTTTGAATGCTTTTAACAATTTTTTTATTCAACATCAATTATATTTAGTTTTCTTATTCTATTCTAAATTATCTTATTCTAAATTTTAACGAGTAAAATTATACATATTATTTTCAATATCCATATTAATTAAACATATTGTGACGGGTTTTGAGTCCGCACGAATAATATGGGTGGGGAAGACAATTAGAGACGGGGCGGATATAATCGGTAAAACTTGATGTGTATATTTGTGACGGGGGGGGGTGTACAGGTGTTGCGATCGGGGGAATGAGTCGACTTAAACTAGGAAAGGTACAAAAGGGTTGTAGACGTTAGCTGTGGCTGATCACGCCTCAGCCCTTAGCGTTCCTTAATACTAACTTACAGATACGCGCGCGGGGGAGGAGGAGTGTGAGGTGCCGGGGAATGTGAGGTAGGGAGGGTTGATATTGCCAGGGGACGGGGAATGTCGTGTGACGGGGAGTGTGAGGTCGAAAGGGTTGGTGTTGCGAGGGGAGGAGCAGATCGGCTGTAGGATGCAGGCTAACCTGGTGTCGTCAACGTGTGTGTGTGTGTATCGAGGTGTGGTGGAGTGTAGTTGGGCCTCTCCGGTTCCCTCTCCTGGAGTCGTCGGCGTGCGTGTAGCGGGGTTGTGTCGGTGTGTGTGTATTTGTGCTTCACTCTCTTTCTTTCTCTCTCTCTCTCTCTCTCTCTCTTTCGCTCGTATCCTTGGCGTCGACGGTGTTGCTGCGTTTACGGCCGTGATCGTACTGCTTCTCGCGCTCGGCTCTGCCGAGCGTCGGGGGGCTTCGGTGATGTTCGGGTCTTTCCCGACGGGACAGGGCTCACCCGTTCGGCTCTTCCCCGCGGGTTTGGGGTTTGTTGTGACTTGCACTCTAGGTGCAACGTCACAACTCCCCCCTCCCCACGCGGGGCGAGGCCTATAGGGTGAGCCGGTTTCGGTGACGGATTTTGTGGTCCTTTCGTCTGTGTATTCTCCTTTTGTTATTTTTGTTGTCTTTGTGTTGTCTGCTCCGATCTGTCGGGGTTAAGGGATGGAGGTTGGGTTGTATTTGCGGGGTGTGTGTTTGGTGTGGGTTGTGGGTCGTCTTATATCTACTTATTCTACTTAGTCTCTTTTTTTCTTATATAAACTTATTCTATTCTTATATTATTTTGTACTTGAATTTTTGGTTTTGGTACGGTGGCTCTCGTCGGTGTGGGTCTTGGTGAGTTTTTGCGTTGTTCTTTGTACCTCGTGGCTCGTGGTTTCTTCTCCCTTCTCTTCTCTCTTTTTGGGTTGTGTTCTGTTTCTTTGGCCTCCGTCTGTCGTTGTTCGTCCGTCGGTTTGGTGTTGTTAGTGTATTTGGTGTTTTCTGTTTTGTCCTTTTTTTTTTTTTTTTTTTTTTTTTTTTTTTTTTTTTTTTTTTTTTTTTTGTATCGTATTGCGTCCCGTGTTGTGTGTGCGTCGTTGTTCGTCCGTCCGTTTGGTGTTGTCAGTTTGTCTAGTGTTTCCTGTTTTGTTCTTTTTTCTGTTTCCGTATTGATTTTCGTTTTTTGTATCGTTTTGAGTCCCGTGTGGTGTGTGTGGCTGGTTGGGGTGTTTGTGTATGTTCGACTGTGTCCGTGAGTGAGGTGGTGTCGGTGTTACTGTCTGTGTCGTTGTCCGTCGTTTGTGTTTGTAGTGTGCCTGTGTGTGTGGTTTCGATGTGTATGACTGTCTCTGCGGTGGAGGTGGTGGAATCTGTGTCGCTGTCGGTGTCTGGTGTGTTGTGGGGTTGTGTTTTGTGTGGTGCTGTTTGATGTGTGGTGTGTGGTTGGTGTGTTGAGGTGCTGGCTTCTGTTTCGTCAGTGTCTGTGCGTTCGTGTGCGCGTCTAGTCAAGTATCTTTCTTTATGTGCTCGTAATTCGTCGTGTAGGGTGCTTGCTGGTACTAAACTTGCGATTATGGCTATTATCTCGGGGGGTGGTCCTGTGTATTGTTTGCATGTTTGTTTTGTCTGTGTCGATTCTGTGTGTCTGTCCATGTTAGCGAATGTCTGTAAGATCCTGTCCTCTGTCTTCTGTGGTGGTCTCGCGAATCTGGTGTGTGTCCATTGGGGGGTCGGTGTGGGGGGTGGTGTGTACCGTGGTGTTGGTGTGGGTGTGGGGCGTGTGGTTGTATGGGGTGTTTGTTTCTTGGTGGGTGGGTGTGTAGTCGTGTGTGTGGCCGTGGTTCGTGTGGTGTGGATAACTGTTGGTGGGTGTGTGATAGTTTGTGGTGGGTGTGGTGTGTCTGTGTTAGTTTGTGTGCATGTTTGTATGTGTTCTGTGTATTTGGTGCCCCGGACCAGCCCGTTGCACTTCGGGCATTGCCTTGGTCCGGAGGGTGTAATTGTGTGTGTGGTCATCGTTGTGTGTGTTTGTGAGTGTCTCTGTGCGGTTGTGGGTGCAATGGTTGTTGTGTGTGTTACTGTCGTGGCGGTCTTTGTTACCTGTGTGTGTGTAGTGGGTGTCGGTAGTAGAGTTCGTCGGGTCTCTGTCTGGTGTGTGCCGTCGCGTCCGTATCTGTGTGAGTGTGGGGCCTGTCCTGGTGTTTGTAGTAGTGGTGTTCTCTCTGTGTTTGTTGTTATTGTCGTCGGTCTCGTCAGTCGTAGTGTCATTAGGGCCGGTATTCTTGGTTGTTTATTTTCCATGTTGTGTTTCTGTGGAGTGAATACACATGTTAGTTTATTTTCGGGGTGTGTTATTTGATTATGTATATAATTTTAGGTCTTCTATATGACATTTTCCTATATTTCTACCGCTCTCTGTTGTTAATTCGTATATTGTGGGTGAGATTTTTCTAGTGATTATGTATGGGCCTATGAATTTTTTATTTAACTTAGCTGTCGTTCGTTCTGGTCCGGATGAGAGTGTGTGATTCTTTTTTAGTACCCTGTCTCCTTCCTTGAATTGAATGTCTCGTCTTCGTAGGTTGTAGTAGTGTGCTTGTTTTTCGTTTGCTTCTATCAAGTGCCTCTGTACTTCGTCTCTAAGTATTTGTAGTCGTCTTAAGTGGTCTGTCCATCTGTCTGTGTCTTGTAATTCTACTTCGTCGTGGTTCTCTAACTGATTTCTTAGACATTGTGTGGGATTTAATTCCCTTCCTAGGTTTAAAAAGGCTGGTGTGTGTTTAGTTGATGTGTGTGTACATGTATTGATTGCAAATTGTAAGTCTTGTAAGTGTATGTCCCATTCTGTGTGGTCGTTGTTTACGTAGGCTTGGATCATTGTTTTAGCGGTTCTGTTGACTCGCTCTACGGGGTTGGCTTGTGCGTGGTATGGGGGGATTGTTGCGTGTCTTATGTTGAATTTTTGTGTCAGTTCACGTATGAGTTTGTTTATGTATGGTGTGCCGTTGTCTGTCAGTAGTATGCGTGGTGTACCCCATCGTGATATTACGTGTGAGTGGAATGTCTGTTCTACTGTTTTGGCGTTTGCTTTGCGTGTGGGTATGATTTCCACCCATTTAGTGTATAGGTCTTCGAACACTATGATGTATTGGTTTCCCTTTTTTGATCGTGGGAGTGGGCCCATGATGTCGGAAGCTACTACTGTCCATGGTTCTTCAATAATTCTCATGCCCATTAGTCCTGCTGGTCGCGCTTGTATTGTTTTTGTTCTTTGGCATGTGTCACATTTTTTTATGTAGTTTACTGTGTCTCTGTACATCCCTGGCCAATAATATGTTTTTGCTACTCGTTGGTATGTTTTTTCGATCCCTAAGTGTCCTGCTTGTGTTACGTCGTGGTTTTCGTGTAGTATGTGTGTTATTTTGTCTTTGGGTATGACTAGTTTCCATGGGTTTGTGTCTGGTAGGAGGTTTGAGTGTAGGGGGTTCGGGCGGTGGAAGTATAGTTGATTGTTTCTGATTCGCCACGACTCGTTTTTCTCTGGGCGTGTTTGTACTTGTGTTTTTTTGTATGTGTACCACTTGTCTGTCGTGTCTACTATTGTGTGTATGTGTTCTTCGTCTTCGTGTCGTCTTGAAAGTGCGTCTGGCACGTCGTGCATTGTACCTTTTCTGTGTGTAATGTCAAAGTCGTATTCTAATAGTTCTAGTGCCCATCGTGCAAGTCGGCCTGTGGGGTTTTTTAATTGTCTAAGCCACTTCAGTGCGTGGTGATCTGTAATGACTTTAAAATGGTAACCTTCGACGTAGGGTCTGAATTTTTTGATGGACCAGAGTACCGCCAAACACTCTCTCTCAGTTGTTGAGTATTTGCGTTCTGCCTCGCTTAGCGCACGGCTAGCGTAGGCTATGACATGCTCTTCGTCATCGAGAGATTGTGTTAGTACGGCACCTATCCCTGTTCCGCTAGCGTCTGTTTGTAGTGTGAATGTTTGTGTGTAGTCTGGGCATGCGAGTGTGGGTGGTGATGTGAGTGCGTGTTTGATTGTGTTCATTGCGTTTTCTTGTTCTTCCCCCCAGTGCCATTTCTGGTCTTTTTTCAGTAGTCGTGTTAGTGGTTCTGTAATGTGTGCGAAGTTGGGTATGAAGCGTCTGTACCATGATGCCATGCCAATTAGTCTCCGTAATTGTTTTATTGTTTTTGGGCTTGGGTAGTTTTCTATGGGTTGTGTTTTGTCGGGGTCTATGTGTAGTCCGTGTCTGTCTACTATGTATCCGAGATATTTTACTTGTGCGCATCCGAACTCGCACTTCTCTGGGTTTATTGTCAGTCCTGCGTCTGTAATTCTTTTTAGTATTTGCTCTAGTCTTTGTAAGTGTTCGTCGAATGTTTGTGTTACTATTATGATGTCGTCTAGGTATGCGAATGCATATGGTTCGCATTCTGGGCCTATGAGTCTGTCTAGTAGTCTTTGGAATGTCGCTGGTGCGCCTGTCAGTCCGTATGGCATTCTTTTAAATTGAAATAAGCCCATTCCCGGGACTGTAAAGGCTGTTATGTGTTTGCTGTCTTTGTCGAGTGGTATTTGGAAGTATGCTTGGCTTAAGTCGATTTTTGATATGTACTGTGCTGTCCGTAGTTTGTCTAATATTGCTGTCATGTATGGTAGTGGGTATGCGTCTTTTTTTGATACTGAGTTAACCTTCCTAAAGTCTAGACAGAAGCGATATGTGTTATTTGGTTTTCTTATCATGACAATTGGGCTCGACCATTCGCTTTCTGATGGTTCTATCACGTCTTCTCTCAGCATTTTGTGTATTTCTGTGTGGATGGCTTCTCTAATTTTTGGTGATACCATATAGTATCTTTGTTTTATGGGTGCGTGTCCTTGTGTGTCTATTTTGTGTTTAATTAGGTGTGTTAGCCCGAGTTGGCCTGGTAGTGTTGAGATTTTCTGCTGTATTGTCGTCTGTAGTTGTGTGTGTTGTGATTGTGTGAGTTCTTGTATTCCTGCGCATATCTGTGGTTCGGTTTCTTTGTCGGTTTGTGTGTCGTCTGTTGTTTGTGCGTTTGTGGGTATGATTTTTTGATTTGTGATTTGTGTGTTCTGTGGGTTGTCTTTTTGGGGGGTGTTTTCCGGTGGTGTCTTTGTGTTGGGTAGTGTTGGTGTTAGTGGTTTTTGTTTTATGGTTGTTTTTTTTTTTTGTGTTTTCATGTCTTTCTGTTGTTTTCGGCTTTGTTTGTTGTTTCGTTGCTTCTAATTTTTCTGCTGCTTTTGCTTGTTTTGTGTGTGTTTGTGTTGATTGGTGTCGTGATTCTCGTGTTTGATGTATTTGTGTGTATTCTTTGAGTGGTGTTGGTAGTTCTTGTGGTCTAGTTTGCATGTGGTAGTGTGTCTGTGGGTCGTCTATCAGTGACCATGTGTTTTTTCCATAATTTATTAATATTCCAAATCTTATTAAGTCGCTGTTACCAATGATACATTGCGAGCCTAAGTTTGATATTAATCCGAACTTAATTTCTTTTGTTATGTTGCCGAGGCGTATTGGGAGTGTTACTGCTCCTTCTATCGTCACCTGTGTTCCGTTTCCCATTGTGGCTGTTCTGTCGGGTGTGTTGTTTATTTGTGTGTCTGTGTTGTGTAGTATTTGTATTACTTCTGCGCCTAGGTATGAGTGTGTTGCGCCTGTGTCTATTAGTGCGTTAAATTCGTGACCGTGTATTTCGATTCTGATGTGGAATCTACTTTCCGTTATGTTGTTGTCTGTCGTAGGTGCTACTGTTTCGGGTGTGTTTGTGTTGTTTGTGGGGTTGCCCTCCACCCTTGCTGGGTCAACCCTTACTCGTTTCCCTGGTTCTGTGTCTGTGTGCATTGCCATCTGAAGTGTCCGGGTTGGTTGCAGTTAAAGCATCTACGTGGTGTTGTGCCTGTGTTTGGGTTCGTTTGTGTTTGTTGCTGAGTGTAGTGTGGTGAGTTATACGTGATTGCGGGGTATCGAGTCTGTTGCGTGTTTTGGTTTGTTTGGTTTCGTCGTATGTTGTATGTGAGTGCCGGTGGTATATTTGGTGTTGGGAGTATTGCTGGGCGGGGTTGTGTTTGTGTGTACTTGTATGGGATGTATTGTGTGTGGTGTGTTTGGTGTGTGTAGGTTTCTCGCGGGTGTGTGTAGTTGTTTAATATTGTTTGTCTCGTGTTTTCCCATTCGATATTTGCTTCCCATTCTTTTGCGGCCATTTCCAGTTGGTCGAAATTCGCGAAATCGTATGGTTTTATGTATGCCTTGTATTCTATTTTCATGTTTCTGTATGCCAGGTCTAATTGTGTTCGTGGGTGGTATGGTGGTTTTAGTTGTGATAGTAGTGTTCTAAATTGTATTAGGAATTGTGTGATTTTTTGTGTTGGTCCTTGTACGTAGTTTCTGATTTTTTGTTCCAGTCTGTCCCTATGTTGTATGTCTTGAAATGCGTGTGTAATATCTCTCTCGAATTCTTCCAGTGTTCGCCATTTGCCTCTATTTAATCTGTACCAGTTTTTTGCGTCACCTTCGAGTATCGGGCTGAGGTTGTTGATTAATTGTGTATCGTGTATTTCATAACCCGTTTGGTAGTCGCGGAGATTTTGTAAAAATTCGTCTATGTCTTCGTTTGTGTCTCCTGAGTATTTTATGTTCCATGTTTGTATTGTTTTCATTGCCATTGCTGGCTGATTCCAGTATGTACTGTTTGGGTTTGATGTGTGGTTTGTGTTTGTGGGGTGTATTGACTGTGTGCTGTATATGTGTGGATCTTCGTATACGTTTCTGTCGCTTGGTGATGCTCCGAGGTCTATTAGGTTTTGTATAAGTCGTGTGTTACGTGTGTTGGTGGCTAAAAATGTGTCTGTTCCTGTGAAGTGTCGGTTCGTTTGATTGGTTGTTACCGTGTTAGTTT
Organism: Neodiprion virginianus; assembly: GCF_021901495.1. Taxonomy (NCBI): domain Eukaryota; kingdom Metazoa; phylum Arthropoda; class Insecta; order Hymenoptera; family Diprionidae; genus Neodiprion; species Neodiprion virginianus. Next base: position 19,686,367 of record NC_060878.1, on the reverse strand, counting down.
GCGTGTGTGTAGGTGTGGGGATTGTATTGTATGTTTGTGTGTGATTTGTTGGTTCTGGGCTTTCTTGGTGTTGAATTTGTGTACTGTGTAAATTGTGTGTATTCTCTATGATAGCTGCATCGATTCTATTTATTGTGTTTGGTGAATTTATCGTGCCTCGTCTATCTATTTCCTGCGGTTGGGTCGGCGTTTGTTGATCTCGTGTCGCGCGCGGCCCGCTCTGTGTCGAGTTGTTTTGGTTGCGTTCGGGTGTGTGTATGTCCATGTGTTCGCGCGCTAGGCCTTGCGGTTCCCTGTGTCCTTGGTCTGCCATTGTGTGTATCGTGTTTGGTAGTGTGTGTGTTCAACTGTCGTTATTTGAATTTTCGTGACTGTGTAGTTTTGTTTCGTGAGTCTATGTGTATTTTGTTAGCGTTTATTCCTGTGTTTTGTCTCTTAATTGTTTGGATTTGGGGTAAAAATGTGGGTAATTTACGTTGGGCGCCAATTTGTGACGGGGGGGGGTGTACAGGTGTTGCGATCGGGGGAATGAGTCGACTTAAACTAGGAAAGGTACAAAAGGGTTGTAGACGTTAGCTGTGGCTGATCACGCCTCAGCCCTTAGCGTTCCTTAATACTAACTTACAGATACGCGCGCGGGGGAGGAGGAGTGTGAGGTGCCGGGGAATGTGAGGTAGGGAGGGTTGATATTGCCAGGGGACGGGGAATGTCGTGTGACGGGGAGTGTGAGGTCGAAAGGGTTGGTGTTGCGAGGGGAGGAGCAGATCGGCTGTAGGATGCAGGCTAACCTGGTGTCGTCAACGTGTGTGTGTGTGTATCGAGGTGTGGTGGAGTGTAGTTGGGCCTCTCCGGTTCCCTCTCCTGGAGTCGTCGGCGTGCGTGTAGCGGGGTTGTGTCGGTGTGTGTGTATTTGTGCTTCACTCTCTTTCTTTCTCTCTCTCTCTCTCTCTCTCTCTTTCGCTCGTATCCTTGGCGTCGACGGTGTTGCTGCGTTTACGGCCGTGATCGTACTGCTTCTCGCGCTCGGCTCTGCCGAGCGTCGGGGGGCTTCGGTGATGTTCGGGTCTTTCCCGACGGGACAGGGCTCACCCGTTCGGCTCTTCCCCGCGGGTTTGGGGTTTGTTGTGACTTGCACTCTAGGTGCAACGTCACAATATTATTATTCCAAAATTCACTTATACCAATTTTTTAACAGTACCACTGATCGGATTATATTCAACAATGCGATCATGCAAGATCACGCAGTAGGCAGAAGTGTGTGGTGGGAACGTAATGCTACAGTCAAATTCCAATCGAATGTCCACAGGTCCAGTTTTCAATGTTTCGTTCTGCTTGGAGCAATCGATGACGATAAGGGGAGCTTGGGTTTTATAAATTCACGCCTCGATAGCAAAGGCTCAGCTTCTTTGTTATAATAGCTCATTTGAAACCGAACATACATATCATAGAGAATGGCGGGGGGTGTGCAGGCTTGGACTTGTTCGCTATAAAAAGTGGTAAAACCCAAAACTGTGTGTACACATACCATCCGGTGAAGAGCGGGCAAGATAAGATTTTTCTCACACCACACACTGTTCGCCACCCGCTTTTCGTTGACCGATTTTTCCCACCACATGGCCCACGCTGCTTAACGACTCATAAAACTCAAAAACTACATTAGGCGGCGGTGGGTTCGTGGAGAGGGGGAGGGGGTGAAAACCTGTTCCAACACGCTTTTAGGCAAGATGCAGCTGCGGAACTGGGTGACTTCAAACTGGCAGATAAACCGCAAAAATTTAGGGATGGTGGGGGCGGGGACTGCGGACCCCAGCCGTCTTTGGCGTCACTTTTTACATGAATTTCATCATCTCTGCAGAGCCGGGAGAGCAATAAAACCCAAAAATTTAGGGATGGCGGGTCGGATAAAGGGTGGGCCCAGTCGTCTCTGACGTCATTTTTCCCTCCGAGATGCGCAGAACGCAGTGCGCACCGCATCTCTGACGTCATTTTACCCTCCGATATGCGCAGAACGCAGTGCGCATCGTTCCCAAATTCTTGCGATCTATCGGCCTATATACATATAAGCTCAACGCATCCGATGCAGACTCGTCAGTCTTACACGATACGAGCAAGTCAAAAAAGTTATACAAAGTTCAGCTTATATCAACGTCAAAGTCATGGCAGTCGAAGCGTATATGGGACTTGCGGAGCAGATGGAGAGGACGTACAATTTGCTGAGAGAGTAACCACCCGGAGAAGAGAATGACGCTGTCATCAATCATTGGATTGATATTGGAATTGCGAATATCCAAGTTCTGCGCGATTATTATATATCAATGGTGTAACGTAAGGGTATAAATGATTACTCACAACACAGCTGGATGATATTTAACGTATGGATTTATTATGTATAAAGATACGGCTATGCTACGAGCATGCCGGAGTACCTATGTGCTTGTCGGAGCCATGCACGCAACTGACTCGCTCTCTGAACGTGAGAGTAGAGGCGCTACGGTATCACACATACATATGCAACTAGGAATGTATATCAATACATTACAATTTCCATGCAACGAGGAACAACCGTTGGTGCGAAAATACGGATCCAACATACGATCACACTCCTGCAATCTTGGGTGACGAAGATCAAGCAGTTGCAGCAGCGCCCAGTGGTGATGGGTGGAAATATCGGTACTCCTGCGGGTGTACAATGGGACGACGTGGATAGCGCTTTTGCCAGCCGAATCAGAACGGGGGTTGTCACAAATCTCCGTCATAAAAATTTGGACGCCTTTCTGGACGATGTGCAGCGCGTCGTCACCGAGAAGTTGGAGCTGATACTGCGCGAGGAGGGAAATGTGAAGGTTAACCTCATATTATCGTGCAAATTTGAAAATGCCAAGCACGAAGAGATCTCCACCGACGTTAAGAGTTTCAACACCTCCAACGTGGCGATTCTCCTCCCATCAAGCGATATAAATGGTTGGTTTATACGTGCACGGGGTGATCTGCAGTCAAAGGTGGAAGATTTCGAGCAACGCGATTCCGGCTGGAGTATGATTGAGATCCTTAACCTCGCTGTAAATATCAATCGCTACCAGCCTCTCGCCGCGGAGGCTTCAACATTCGTCGAGCTGCCCCAAGACATTCAACGGAAGAAGGCTGTGGTGAACGTGAGGAACGAGGACGAAAGATGCCTTCTATGGTCCGTCATAGCAGCCCTCCACCCGGTCAAGATCAACGCCGATAGGACTAGCCGTTATCATCGATATATTTCCGAGTTGGACTGTACAGGTATCAAATTCCCTGCTACTCTACATGATGTGAAAAAGCTTGAGAGATTGAATAATTTGCGCATCAATGTATATGGAATAGAATCTCAAACTTTTTCGCATCATGCAAAATCAACGATATGACTGGTGAGTTTGCACCGAGATTCCACTTTGCTTGGATTAAAGATCTTTCCCGATTGGTGAGCAAACAATTGTCCATTCATGAACACAAAACGTTTTTATGTGACAGATGTTTGTGCCACTTTAGCGCGAAACATGTCTACGGCAATCACCAACAAGATTGTATTACGCTAAATAAAGTACGCATGGAGTTTCCCAAGTGTAAAGATTTAGTATTTTCCAATTTTCAAAACAAAGGCACCGTTCCATTTGTCGTATACGCCGATCTCGAATGTATATTAATCCCTGAACCTGTGGATGAATTTGAAACTCGTAAGACTTGTGAAATTCAAAAGCATATCCCGCACAGTGTAGCGTACTATGTACATTGCGCGTACGATGAGACTTTATCGGAGTTCCACGGTAAACGCGGTGTCGATTGCATAGATTGGTTTATGAAACAGCTTAAAGATTTATCAATTCAAGTAGAGTCACGCATCAAAAACATAATTCCGATGAAGTCTCTTACCCAAGTGCAACGCGATCGTCACATGCGCGCAAAGAATTGTTATATTTGTGAAAAACCGTTTACCCCTGAGGAGTAAAAGTGTTACGATCACTGTCACTTCACGGGTAAATATCGTGGTCCTGCTCATAATCGGTGTAATTTGAATTTCAGAGAGTCGCACACAATTCCAATAGTTTTCCACAATTTGTCCGGTTACGATTCTCATTTTTTAATAAAATCCCTCGCGTCAACTTTTCCCGGTAAAATTACACTGCTACCCATAAATAAGGTAAAATATATATCCTTCACGAAACGCGTCGATGGAACAATGATGCACTTGAGATTCATCGATTCGTTCCGATTTATGGCTAGCAGCATCGATAAATTTTCCACATATTTGACCGATACCGATAAACACATAACACGCAAATTTTATAATAACCCGACTCAGTTCAGTTTGATGACCCGCAAAGGCGTTTTTCCCTATGAATACGTCGTTTGTTGGGGGAAACTCGATGAACCGCGATTACCTGCAAAGAAGCATTTCTACTCGCACCTCTGCGATGCAAATATTTCAGACACCGATTACGAGCACGCGAAAACTGTTTGGAGGGAATTCCATTTATAGTCATTAGGGGGCTACTCAGATTTATATTTAAAGACCGATGTTCTTTTGCTTGCAGATATTTTCGAAAATTTCCGCGCTAGCTGCTTCAAAACATACAATTTAGATCCGTTGCACTACTACACTGCACCGGGGCTTGCTTTTGACGCGATGCTCAAGCATACTAATGTAAATTTGCAACTTTGAGACAACCCTGAAATGGTGTTATTTGTTGAAAGAGTCATTCGAGGGGGCGTAGCGCAATGTTCCAATCGACACGCTCGGGCCAATAATAGATTCATGGGAACAGATTTTGATCCAAACAAAGCGGAATCGTATCTCATGTATTTTGACGTGAATAACCTGTACGGTGCAGCTATGAGCGTGCATTTACCAATCGGTTCGTTCGAGTGGGAGTATCAGCACATCGATATAACGAACCATCCGGACGATTCGCCGATCGGCTACTTTCTGGAGGTAGATTTGGACTACCCTGTGGAACTCCACAAGGATCACAAAGAGTTACCTCTTTGTCCCGAACATTTTACTCCTCCAGGTAGTAAAAATGCCAAACTCGCGACCACCCTTCACCCCAAAACAAAGTATATATTGCACTATAGAAATTTGAAACAGTGTTTGAGTTTAGGATTGAAATTAACGAAAGTGCATAGAATTTTGAAGTTTGCACAATCTCCATGGCTCGAGCCTTACATCACGCTCAATACAGACATGCGTAAGCAATCTAGGAATGAATTTGAGAAAAACTTTGACAAACTCATGAATAACGCTGTGTTCGGCAAGACTATGGAAAATGTGCGAAATCATAAAGATGTTAAATTGGTTGCAAAATGGGAGGGAAAAGGTGGTGCGAGAACGCTTATTGCCCGAGCAAACTTTCACAGCTGCACCATATTTGACACTGATATGGTTATCATTGAAATGAATAGTGTCAAAGTTCACTTCGCCAAACCTATTTACGTCGGCGCATCAATTCTAAATCTGTCAAAAATCTTTCTCTACGATTTCCACTATAATTATATTAAAACCAACTTTTCGAATAAACAGGCTAAATTGATGTATACCGACACAGACAGCCTTATTTATCAATTCAATGTGCCTAATATCTACGATATCATTAAACGTGATGTAGATACAATGTTTGACACCTCTGACTATCCGCCCGACAATGTGTATGGTATTCCCCTTAAAAACAAAAAACAACTAGGGCTAATGAAGGATGAAAATAATGGTAAAATTATGACAGAGTTTGTGGGACTGCGAGCAAAGCTGTACACATTTACTACGATGGGTGAGGATGGGGAAAAATATGACAGTGGCGTAAAAGTGAGTAAGCGTGCCAAGGGTGTAAGAAATTCATCGATAAATAGCATCACGTTTGATGATTATAAGCGCTGTCTGACGGCTTACCGAGAGTTGACTCTTCCACAGTGTTTGATACGCAGCAAAAAACACGAAGTAAGCACGATCGTACAAAAAAAATTGGCTCTGAGTTGGCAGGATGACAAGCGGCAATTGATACCTGGACAGACCGACACCGTACCTTGGGGGTTTGTCCCAGCCCCCCAATAGCTATAGGATAAACTGTAGACATAGAATTGATGAAAATATTTGATGTTTGACGCCTCGAAGGATCCACCATCGGGCGGAAACGTTTCACCATCAATACGATATTTAATGGATTTAAAAATGTGAATTCATATACTTAACAATTATTTATTCATTATTATTATTAATATATCGAGCAATTACTCATATTTATTCGTTTACCACGAGAAAAGTTTTCAGAAAATGAAAAAAGTTTTCAGAAAATGAAGAAAAGTTTCCCAAAAAATAAAATGTGTAATAATCGTATGACAAAATTTCATATTATCATTATTATTATCATTATTATTATCATTATTATTATTATTATTTTCGTAGTACAGAGTATGGCACATGTGCGCACAAAGGAGATAAAATGTGGAAATATTTGTATATTCAAAATCTTTTATTGTAATTCGGAAAATACATACAAATTATGTTACATGTCTGTTTTATTTATCCAACTATTGTGCGAATTATCAAAACCCAACCACTTCACATAGAACAGATTCCCCCGTTTGCGTAACACTTTCTCCACAAGGTAGCCGTCGGGATATTTCACTTTGGTGAGCTCTTCCTCGTAGAAGCCCCCCTCGATGGGATGATCTTGATAATCGGTAAGTTTGTAGGTGGGTGGTTTGGTATTTTTCACCTCACTCACGGTGAATATTTCAGTCGTCCAATTGGGTGTATAGCCTTTTTCAAATACATTCTTGTACTTGCTGATTCGAACTCGATCGCCTACACTGAATTTCCGCGCTCGATCACTTCGTTTGATTTGCCGAGGCTTGTACACGCTACGATACAGCTGTTTTTCATTCTCCGTGCTAACATCCACCGGTTTCATCCGAATCGTGCGATGTTTGGTGTTGTGACGGGTTTTGAGTCCGCACGAATAATATGGGGGGTGGAGAGACAATTAGAGACGGGGCGGATATAATTGGTAAAACTTAGTGTGTGTATTTTTGCACCAGGGGGTCGACTTAACCTAAGAGATACAAAAGGGTTGTAGACTTGAGCGGTGGCTGATCACGCCTCAGCCCTTAGCGTTATTCAATACTAACTTACAGATACGCGCGCGGGGGGGGGGAGGAGTGTGGGAGATGACGGGGAATATGAGGTCGGAAGGGTTGATATGGCGAGGGGAGGGTGGTGTAGTGTGATGGGGAGTGTGTGGTAGACAGGGTTGGTATTGCGAGGGGAGGAGCAGATCGGCGGTAGAATGCAGGCTAACCTGGTGTCGTCGGCGTGTGGGTGGGTGTCTCGAGGTGTGGTGGAGTGTAGCTGGGCGTATCGGTGTGTGTGGGTGTGACTCTCTCTCTTTCGTTCTCTCGGTGTGGTTGAGTGTAGCTGGGTGTATCGGTGTGTGGCTGTGACTCTCTCTCTTTCTTTCTCGTTCGCTCTTAGGCTGGGCTGCTCAGGTGTTGCCGCTATTACTTCCGTGCTCGTACTGACTCTGGCGCTCGGCTCTGCCGAGCGTCGGGGGGCTTCGGTGATGTTCGGGTCTTTCCCGACGGGACAGGGCTCACCCGTTCGGCTCTTCCCCGCGGGTTTGGGGTTTGTTATGACTTGCACTCTAGGTGCAACGTCACAACTCCCCCCTCCCCACGCGGGGCGAGGCCTATAGGGTGAGCCGGTTTCGGTGACGGATTTTGTGGTCCTTTCGTCTATGTATTCTCCTTTTGTTATTTTTGTTGTTTCTGTGTTGTCTGCTCCGATCTGTCGGGGTTAAGGGATGGAGGTTGGGTTGTATTTGCGGGGTGTGTGTTTGGTGTGGGTTGTGGGTCGTCTTATATCTACTTATTCTACTTGGTCTCGTGTGTCTTAATCAAAATCATGTTTTTTTCTCTTATATAAACTTATTCTATTCTTATATTATTTTGTACTTGAATTTTTGGTTTTGGTTCGGAGGCTCTCGTCGGTGTGGGTCTTGGTGAGTTTTTGCGTTGTTCTTTGTACCTCGTGGCTCGTGGTTTCTTCTCCCTTCTCTTCTCTCTTTTTGGGTTGTGTTCTGTTTCTTTGGCCTCCGTCTGTCGTTGTTCGTCCGTCGGTTTGGTGTTGTTAGTGTATTTGGTGTTTTCTGTTTTGTCCTTTTTTTTGTTTGCGTATTGTTTTTCGTTTTTTGTATCGTCTTGAGTCCCGTGTGGTGTGTGTGGTTGGTTGGGGTGTTGGTGTATGTTCGACTGTGTCCGTGAGTGAGGTGGTGTCGGTGTTACTGTTTGTGTCGTTGTTCGTCGTTTGTGTCTGTAGCGTGCTTGTGTGTGTGGTTTCGATGTGTATGACTGTTTCTGTGGTGGAGGTGGTGGAATCTGTGTCGCTGTCGGTGTCTGGTGTGTTTGAGGGTTGCGTTTTGTGTGGTGTTGTTAGATGTGTGGTGTGTGGTTGGCGTGTTGAGGTTCCGGCTTCTGTTTGGTCAGTGTTTGTGTGTTCGTGTGCCCGTCTGGTCATGTATCTTTCTCTCTGTGCTCGTAATTCGTCGTCCAGGGTGCTTACTGATTTTAAATTTGCAATTATCGCTATTATTTCGGGGGGTGGTCCTGTCTGTTTTTTGTATGTTTGTTTCGTCTGTGTCGGTTCTGTGTGTCTGTCCGTGTTGGCGAATGTCTGTAAGATTCTGTCTTCTGTTGTTTGTGGTCTCGCGAATCTGGTGTGTGCCCATTGAGGGGGTGATGCAGGGGGTAGTGTGTGCCGTGGTGTTGGTGTGGATGTGGGGCGTGTGGTTGTGTGGGGTGTTTGTTTCTTGGTGGGTGGGTGTGTAGTCGTGTGTGTGGCCGTGGTTCGTGCGGTTTGGGTAACTGTTGGTGGGTGTGTGACAATTTGTGGTGGGTGTGGTGTGTCTGTGTTAGCTTGTGTGCAGGTTTGTATGTGTTCTGTGTATTTTGTGCCCCGGACCAGCCCGTTGCATTTCGGGCATTGCCTTGGTCCGGGGAGTGTAATTGTGTGTGCGGTCATCGGTGTGTGTGTTTGTGGGTGTCTCTGTGTGGCTGTGGGTGCAGTGGTTGTTATGTGTGTTGTTGTCGTGGTGGTCTGTGTTACCTGTATGTATGTGGTGGGTGTCGGTAGTAGGGTTCGTCGGGTCTCAGTCTGGTGTGTGCCGTCGCGTCCGTATCTGTGTGGGTGTGGGGCCTGTCCTGGTGTTTGCAATAGTGGTGTTCTTTCTGTCTGTGTAGTCGTTGTCGTCGGTCTCGTCAGTCGCAGTGTCATCAGGGCCGGTATTTTTTTTTGCTGCTTATCCATGTTGTGTTTCTGTGGGGTGAATACACATGTTAGTTTATTTTCGGGGTGTGTTATTGGGCGTGGTTCTTTTGTTGCTTATTTGATTATGTATATAATTTTAGGTCTTCTATATGACATTTTCCTATATTTTTACCGCTCTCTGTTGTTAATTCGTATATTGTGGGTGAGACTTTTCTAGTGATTATGTATGGGCCTATGAATTTTTTATTTAACTTAGCTGTCGTTCGTTCTGGTCCGGATGAGAGTGTATGGTTCTTTTTTAGTACTCTGTCTCCTTCCTTGAATTGAATGTCTCGTCTTCGTAGGTTGTAGTAGTGTGCTTGTTTTTCGTTTGCTTCTATCAAGTGCCTCTGTACTTCGTCTCTAAGTATTTGTAGTCGTCTCAAGTGGTCTGTCCATCTGTCTGTGTCTTGTAATTCTACTTCGTCGTCGTTCTCTAACAGATTTCTTAGACATTGTGTGGGATTTAATTCCCTTCCTAGGTTTAAAAAGGCTGGTGTGTGTTTAGTTGATGTGTGTGTACATGTATTGATTGCAAATTGTAAGTCTTGTAAGTGTATGTCCCATTCTGTGTGGTCGTTGTTTACGTAGGCTTGGATCATTGTTTTATCGGTTCTGTTGACTCGCTCTACGGGGTTGGCTTGTGCGTGGTATGGGGGGATTGTTGCGTGTCTTATGTTGAATTTTTGTGTCAGTTCGCGTATGAGTTTGTTTATGTATGGTGTGCCGTTATCTGTCAGTAGTATGCGTGGTGTACCCCATCGTGATATTACGTGTGAGTGGAATGTCTGTTCTACTGTTTTGGCGTTTGCTTTGCGTGTCGGTATGATTTCCACCCATTTGGTGTATAGGTCTTCGAACACTATGATGTATTGGTTTCCTTTTTTTGATCGTGGGAGTGGGCCCATGATGTCGGAGGCTACTACTGTCCATGGTTCTTCGATAATTCTCATGCCCATTAGTCCTGCCGGTCGCGCTTGTGTTGTTTTTGTTCTTTGGCATGTGTCACATTTTTTTATGTAGTTTACTGTGTCTCTGTACATCCCTGGCCAATAATATTTTTTTGCTACTCGTTGGTATGTTTTTTCGATCCCTAAGTGTCCTGCTTGTGTTACGTCGTGGTTTTCGTGTAGTATGTGTGTTATTTTGTCTTTGGGTATGACTAGTTTCCATGGGTTTGTGTCTGGTAGGAGGTTTGAGTGTAGGGGGTTAGGGCGGTGGAAGTATAGTTGATTGTTTCTGATTCGCCACGACTCGTTTTTCTCTGGGCGTGTTTGTACTTGTGTTTTTTTGTATGTGTACCACTTGTCTGTCGTGTCTTCTATTGTGTCTATGTGTTCTTCGTCTTCGTGTCGTCTTGAAAGTGCGTCTGGTACGTCGTGCATTGTACCTTTTCTGTGTGTAATGTCAAAGTCGTATTCTAATAGTTCTAGTGCCCATCGTGCAAGTCGGCCTGTGGGGTTTTTCAATTCTCTAAGCCACTTCAGTGCGTGGTGATCTGTAATGACTTTAAAATGGTATCCTTCCACGTATGGTCTGAATTTTTTTATGGACCAGAGTACCGCCAAACATTCTCTCTCAGTTGTCGAGTATTTACGTTCTGCCTCGCTTAGCGCACGGCTAGCGTAGGCTATGACATGCTCTTCGTCATCGAGAGATTGTGTTAGTACGGCACCTATCCCTGTTCCGCTAGCGTCTGTTTGTAGTGTGAATGTTTGTGTGTAATCTGGGCATGCGAGTGTGGGTGGTGATGTGAGTGCGTGTTTGATTGTGTTCATTGCGTTTTCTTGTTCTTCCCCCCAGTGCCATTTCTGGTCTTTTTTCAGTAGTCGTGTTAGTGGTTCTGTAATGTGTGCGAAGTTAGGTATGAAGCGTCTGTACCATGATGCCATGCCAATTAGTCTCCGTAGTTGTTTTATTGTTTTTGGGTTTGGGTAGTTTTCTATGGGTTGTGTTTTGTCGGGGTCTATGTGTAGTCCGTGTCTGTCTACTATGTATCCGAGATATTTGACTTGTGCGCATCCGAATTCGCACTTCTCTGGGTTTATTGTTAGTCCCGCGTCTGTAATTCTTTTGAGTATTTGTTCTAGTCTTTGTAAGTGTTCGTCGAATGTTTGTGTTACTATTATTATGTCGTCTAAGTATGCGAATGCATATGGTTCGCATTCTGGGCCTATGAGTCTGTCTAGTAGTCTTTGGAATGTCGCCGGTGCGCCTGTCAGTCCGTATGGCATTCTTTTAAATTGAAATAAGCCCATTCCCGGGACTGTAAAGGCTGTTATGTGTTTACTGTCTTCGTCGAGTGGTATTTGGAAGTATGCTTGGCTTAAGTCGATTTTTGATATGTACTGTGCTGTCCGTAGTTTGTCTAATATTGCTGTCATGTATGGTAGTGGGTATGCGTCTTTTTTTGATACTGAGTTTACTTTTCTAAAGTCTAAACAAAAGCGATATGTGTTATTTGGTTTTTTTATCATAACAATTGGGCTCGACCATTCGCTTTCTGATGGTTCTATCACGTCTACTCTTAGCATTTTGCCTATTTCTGTGTGGATGGCTTCTCTAATTTTTGGTGATACCATATAGTATCTTTGTTTTATGGGTGCGTGTCCTTGTGTGTCTATTTTGTGTTTAATTAGGTGTGTTAGCCCGAGTTGGCCTGGTAGTGTTGAGATTTTCTGCTGTATTGTCGTCTGTAGTTGTGTGTGTTGTGATTGTGTGAGTTCTTGTATTCCTGCGCATATCTGTGGTTCGGTTTCTTTGTCGGTTTGTGTGTCGTCTGTTGTTTGTGCGTTTGTGGGTATGATTTTTTGATTTGTGATTTGTGTGTTCTGTGGGTTGTCTTTTTGGGGGGTGTTTTCCGGTGGTGTCTTTGTGCTGGGTAGTGTTGATGTTAGTGGTTTTTGTTTCATGGTTGTTTTTTTTGTGTTTTCGTGTCTTTCTGTTGTTTTCCGGTTCGTTTGTTGTTTCGTTGCTTCTAATTTTTCTGCTGCTTTTGCTTGTTTTGTGTGTGTTTGTGTTGATTGGTGTCGTGTTTCTCGTGTTTGATGTGTTTGTATGTATTCTTTGAGTGGTGTTGGTAGTTTTTGTGGTCTAGCTTGCATGTGGTAGTGTGTCTGTGGGTCGTCTATCAGTGACCATGTGTTTTTTCCATAATTTATTAGTATTCCAAATCTTATTAAGTCGCTGTTCCCAATGATACCTTGCGAGCCTAAGTTTGGTATTAATCCGAAATTAATTTTTTTTGTTATGTTGCCGAGGCGTATTGGGAGTGTTACTGCTCCTTCTATCGTCACTTGTGTTCCGTTTCCCATTGTAGCTGTTCTGTCGGGTGTGTTGTTTATTTGTGTGTCTGTGTTGTGTAGTATTTGTATTACTTCTGCGCCTAGGTATGAGTGTGTTGCGCCTGTGTCTATTAGTGCGTTAAATTCGTGACCGTGTATTTCGATTCTGATGTGAAACCTACTTTCCGTTCTGTTGTTATCTGTTGTAGGTGCTACTGTCTCGGGTGTGTTTGTGTTGTTTGTGGGGTTGCCCTCCACCCTTGCTGGGTCAACCCTTACTCGTTTCCCTGGTTCTGTGTTTGTGTGCATTGCCATCTGAAGTGTCCGGGTTGGTTGCAGTTAAAGCATCTGCGTGGTGTTGTGCCTGTGTTTGGGTTCGTTTGTGTTTGTTGCTGAGTGTAGTGTGGTGAGTTATACGTGATTGCGGGGTATCGAGTCTGTTGCGTGTTTTGGTTTGTTTGGTTTCGTCGTATGTTGTCTGTGAGTGCCGGTGGTATATTTGGTGTTGGGAGTATTGGTGGGCGGGGTTGTGTTTGTGTGTACTTGTATGGGATGTATTGTGTGTGGTGTGTTTGGTGTGTGTAGGTTTCTCGCGGGTGTGTGTAGTTGTTTAATATTGTTTGTCTCGTGTTTTCCCATTCGATATTTGCTTCCCATTCTTTTGCGGCCATTTCCAGTTGGTCGAAGTTCGCGAAGTCGTATGGTTTTATGTATGCCTTGTATTCTATTTTCATGTTTCTGTATGCCAGGTCTAATTGTGTTCGTGGGTGGTATGGTGGTTTTAGTTGTGATAGTAGTGTTCTAAATTGTATTAGGAATTGTGTGATTTTTTGTGTTGGTCCTTGTACGTAGTTTTTGATTTTTTGTTCCAGTCTGTCCCTATGTTGTGTGTCTTGAAATGCGTGTGTAATGTCTCTTTCGAATTCTTCCAGTGTTCGCCATTTGCCTCTATTTAATCTGTACCAGTTTTTTGCGTCACCTTCGAGTATCGGGCTGAGGTTGTTGATTAATTGTGTATCGTGTATTTCATAACCCGTTTGATAGTCGCGGAGATTTTGTAAAAATTCGTCTATGTCTTCGTTTGTGTTTCCTGAGTATTTTATGTTCCATGTTTGTATTGTTTTCATTGCCATTGCTGGCTGATTCCAGTATGTACTGTTCGGGTTTGGTGTGTGGTTTAGGTGTGTCGTGTTTTGGTTGTTTGTGGGGTGTATTGACTGTGTGCTGTATATGTGTGGGTCTTCGTATTCGTTTCTGTCGCTTGGTAGTGCTCCGAGGTCTATCAGATTTTGTATAAGTCGTGTGTTACGAGTGTTGGTGGCTGAAAATGTGTCTGTTCCCGTGAAGTGTCGGTTCGATTGACTGGTTGTTACCGTGTTAGTTTGCGTGTGTGTAGGTGTTGGGATTGTATTGTATGTTTGTGTGGGATTTGTTGGTTCTGGGCTTTCTTGATGTTGAATTTGTGTACTATGTAAATTGTGTGTATTCTCTATGATAGCTGCATCGATTATATTTATTGCGTTTGGTGAATTTATCGAGCGTCTTCTATTTATTTCCTGCGGTTGGGTCGGCGTTTGTTGATCTCGTGTCGCGCGCGGCTCGCTCTGTGTCGAGTTGTTTTGGTTGCGTTCGGGTGTGTGTATGTCCATGTGTTCGCGCGCTAGGACTTGTGGTTCTCTGTGTCCTTGGTCTGCCATTGTGTGTCTCGTGTTTGGTAGTGTGTGTGTTCAACTGTCTTTATTCGAATTTTCGTGACTGTGTAGCTTTGTTTTGTGAGTCTGTGTGTACTTTGTTAGCGTTTATTCCTGTGTTTTGTTTCTTAATTGTTCGTATTTGGGGTAAAAATGTGGGTAATTTACGTTGGGCGCCAATTTGTGACGGGTTTTGAGTCCGCACGAATAATATGGGGGGTGGAGAGACAATTAGAGACGGGGCGGATATAATTGGTAAAACTTAGTGTGTGTATTTTTGCACCAGGGGGTCGACTTAACCTAAGAGATACAAAAGGGTTGTAGACTTGAGCGGTGGCTGATCACGCCTCAGCCCTTAGCGTTATTTAATACTAACTTACAGATACGCGCGCGGCGGAGGGGAGGAGTGTGGGAGATGACGGGGAATATGAGGTCGGAAGGGTTGATATGGCGAGGGGAGGGTGGTGTAGTGTGATGGGGAGTGTGTGGTAGACAGGGTTGGTATTGCGAGGGGAGGAGCAGATCGGCGGTAGAATGCAGGCTAACCTGGTGTCGTCGGCGTGTGGGTGGGTGTCTCGAGGTGTGGTGGAGTGTAGCTGGGTGTATCGGTGTGTGTGGGTGTGACTCTCTCTCTTTCGTTCTCTCGGTGTGGTTGAGTGTAGCTGGGTGTATCGGTGTGTGGCTGTGACTCTCTCTCTTTCTTTCTCGTTCGCTCTTAGGCTGGGCTGCTCAGGTGTTGCCGCTATTACTTCCGTGCTCGTACTGACTCTGGCGCTCGGCTCTGCCGAGCGTCGGGGGGCTTCGGTGATGTTCGGGTCTTTCCCGACGGGACAGGGCTCACCCGTTCGGCTCTTCCCCGCGGGTTTGGGGTTTGTTATGACTTGCACTCTAGGTGCAACGTCACAGTGTTGTTGTAGGACTTCATTAAATCAACCCAAAATATTAATCCACTTGTGAAATCCTAGGAGAGTAAACCACATCCACATTTTATTTTTTCAATGTTCGACTAAAAACGTTCGCATATCGACGCCTTTATGTTGCTGAGTGTCAAATACATGTTGATATTGTGCTGCATCATGAGGGCTTTCAATTTGCTGTTGTGAAATTCTTTGCATTGATCAACGTATAGATGTGCAGGTATACGGCTCTGGGGTTAGTACAGATTTCATAGCAGCAGCCGCATCTTTCCCCCCCACCACGGATGAGGATGAAACAAAAATGTGACAACGGTGTTAAAGTGGGTAAGCGTGTCAAGGATGCGAAAACTGCAACGATGAATAACATCACGTTTAATGATTATAAGAACCGTCTGAGGGGCTTACCAAGAGTTGATCAACCCCACAGTGCTTAGTACGTAGTAAAAAAATGCGAGGTTAGCTCCAATGTACTGAAAAAATTGATCATGAGTTGACAAGACGGTAATATGCAACCGATACCTGGGCAAACAGGCACCAGAACTTGGAGAGTGTGCTGCAACCCCGCAATAAACTAGCCGTAGGCTGGAACTGAGGGCATAGAACCGTTGTAAATATATGCGTTTGACACCCATGGCGATAGTTCATGAGGCAGAGACGTTTCGCCGGCAATACGATATTGAGCAGATCGAAGTTTTAAAATTCGAATACCGTGTAATTTCATGTATTCATCAATTATTTATTTATTTAATATTAATATATTGAACAATTATTCATATTTATCCGCTTACCACGAGAAAAGTTTCCAGAAAATGGAAAAAAGTTTCCAGAAAACGAAAAAAAGTTTTCCGAAAACTTTTTTTCCATTTGATTAACACGTGAAAAAAGTTTTCAGAAAATGAAAAAAAGTTCATCAAAAAATAAAATGAGCATTAATCGTATCGAAAAATTATATATTATCATTATTATTATTATCATCATCATTATTATCATCATTTGAAGGCCTTTGATCACGGCAGGCGATGGTGGAGGTGTCCCCTGCTACCAGGGTCCGGCACTATCGACGTCGAGGCCGCCTGCAGCCCCTCTCTTCCGCAGTCTAGGAGGACCGCGATCCTCGCCCCTTCCAAGGTCGTCGCAAGAGCTGTCATTGCTCGCGTAGTAATGACCCCTGGATTTAGAGTTCGCATGATTGAGGTACGCATACGACGTCCTGGCGCGGAGCTTCAGGGGCGGCTGTGTCCTAGGATTTCACAAGTGGACCAATATTTTGGCTGTGCCGCCCCGAAGCTGCGCGCCAGGACGTCGTATGCGTACCTCAATCATGCGAACTCTAAATCCAGGGGTCATTACTACGCGAGCAATGACAGCTCTTGCGACGACCTTGGCAGGGGCGAGGATCGCGGTCCTCCTAGACTGCGGAAGAGAGGGGCTGCAGGCGGCCTCGACGTCGATAGTGCCGGACCCTGGTAGCAGGGGACACCTCCACCATCGCCTGCCGTGATCAAAGGCCTTCAAATGATGATAATAATGATGATGATAATAATAATAATGATAATATATAATTTTTCGATACGATTAATGCTCATTTTATTTTTTGATGAACTTTTTTTCATTTTCTGAAAACTTTTTTTACGTGTTAATCAAATGGAAAAAAAGTTTTCGGAAAACTTTTTTTCGTTTTCTGGAAACTTTTTTCCATTTTCTGGAAACTTTTCTCGTGGTAAGCGGATAAATATGAATAATTGTTCAATATATTAATATTAAATAAATAAATAATTGATGAATACATGAAATTACACGGTATTCGAATTTTAAAACTTCGATCTGCTCAATATCGTATTGCCGGCGAAACGTCTCTGCCTCATGAACTATCGCCATGGGTGTCAAACGCATATATTTACAACGGTTCTATGCCCTCAGTTCCAGCCTACGGCTAGTTTATTGCGGGGTTGCAGCACACTCTCCAAGTTCTGGTGCCTGTTTGCCCAGGTATCGGTTGCATATTACCGTCTTGTCAACTCATGATCAATTTTTTCAGTACATTGGAGCTAACCTCGCATTTTTTTACTACGTACTAAGCACTGTGGGGTTGATCAACTCTTGGTCAGCCCCTCAGACGGTTCTTATAATCATTAAACGTGATGTTATTTATCGTTGCAGTTTTCGCATCCTTGACACGCTTACCCACTTTAACACCGTTGTCACATTTTTGTTTCATCCTCATCCGTGGTGGGGGGGAAAGATGCGGCTGCTGCTATGAAATCTGTACTAACCCCAGAGCCGTATACCTGCACATCTATACGTTGATCAATGCAAAGAATTTCACAACAGCAAATTGAAAGCCCTCATGATGCAGCACAATATCAACATGTATTTGACACTCAGCAACATAAAGGCGTCGATATGCGAACGTTTTTAGTCGAACATTGAAAAAATAAAATGTGGATGTGGTTTACTCTCCTAGGATTTCACAAGTGGATTAATATTTTGGGTTGATTTAATGAAGTCCTACAACAACACCAAACATCGCACGATTCGGATGAAACCGGTGGATGTTAGCACGGAGAATGAAAAACAGCTGTATCGTAGCGTGTACAAGCCTCGGCAAATCAAACGAAGTGATCGAGCGCGGAAATTCAGTGTAGGCGATCGAGTTCGAATCAGCAAGTACAAGAATGTATTTGAAAAAGGCTATACACCCAATTGGACGACTGAAATATTCACCGTGAGTGAGGTGAAAAATACCAAACCACCCACCTACAAACTTACCGATTATCAAGATCATCCCATCGAGGGGGGCTTCTACGAGGAAGAGCTCACCAAAGTGAAATATCCCGACGGCTACCTTGTGGAGAAAGTGTTACGCAAACGGGGGAATCTGTTCTATGTGAAGTGGTTGGGTTTTGATAATTCGCACAATAGTTGGATAAATAAAACAGACATGTAACATAATTTGTATGTATTTTCCGAATTACAATAAAAGATTTTGAATATACAAATATTTCCACATTTTATCTCCTTTGTGCGCACATGTGCCATACTCTGTACTACGAAAATAATAATAATAATAATGATAATAATAATGATAATAATAATGATAATATGAAATTTTGTCATACGATTATTACACATTTTATTTTTTGGGAAACTTTTCTTCATTTTCTGAAAACTTTTTTCATTTTCTGAAAACTTTTCTCGTGGTAAACGAATAAATATGAGTAATTGCTCGATATATTAATAATAATAATGAATAAATAATTGTTAAGTATATGAATTCACATTTTTAAATCCATTAAATATCGTATTGATGGTGAAACGTTTCCGCCCGATGGTGGATCCTTCGAGGCGTCAAACATCAAATATTTTCATCAATTCTATGTCTACAGTTTATCCTATAGCTATTGGGGGGCTGGGACAAACCCCCAAGGTACGGTGTCGGTCTGTCCAGGTATCAATTGCCGCTTGTCATCCTGCCAACTCAGAGCCAATTTTTTTTGTACGATCGTGCTTACTTCGTGTTTTTTGCTGCGTATCAAACACTGTGGAAGAGTCAACTCTCGGTAAGCCGTCAGACAGCGCTTATAATCATCAAACGTGATGCTATTTATCGATGAATTTCTTACACCCTTGGCACGCTTACTCACTTTTACGCCACTGTCATATTTTTCCCCATCCTCACCCATCGTAGTAAATGTGTACAGCTTTGCTCGCAGTCCCACAAACTCTGTCATAATTTTACCATTATTTTCATCCTTCATTAGCCCTAGTTGTTTTTTGTTTTTAAGGGGAATACCATACACATTGTCGGGCGGATAGTCAGAGGTGTCAAACATTGTATCTACATCACGTTTAATGATATCGTAGATATTAGGCACATTGAATTGATAAATAAGGCTGTCTGTGTCGGTATACATCAATTTAGCCTGTTTATTCGAAAAGTTGGTTTTAATATAATTATAGTGGAAATCGTAGAGAAAGATTTTTGACAGATTTAGAATTGATGCGCCGACGTAAATAGGTTTGGCGAAGTGAACTTTGACACTATTCATTTCAATGATAACCATATCAGTGTCAAATATGGTGCAGCTGTGAAAGTTTGCTCGGGCAATAAGCGTTCTCGCACCACCTTTTCCCTCCCATTTTGCAACCAATTTAACATCTTTATGATTTCGCACATTTTCCATAGTCTTGCCGAACACAGCGTTATTCATGAGTTTGTCAAAGTTTTTCTCAAATTCATTCCTAGATTGCTTACGCATGTCTGTATTGAGCGTGATGTAAGGCTCGAGCCATGGAGATTGTGCAAACTTCAAAATTCTATGCACTTTCGTTAATTTTAATCCTAAACTCAAACACTGTTTCAAATTTCTATAGTGCAATATATACTTTGTTTTGGGGTGAAGGGTGGTCGCGAGTTTGGCATTTTTACTACCTGGAGGAGTAAAATGTTCGGGACAAAGAGGTAACTCTTTGTGATCCTTGTGGAGTTCCACAGGGTAGTCCAAATCTACCTCCAGAAAGTAGCCGATCGGCGAATCGTCCGGATGGTTCGTTATATCGATGTGCTGATACTCCCACTCGAACGAACCGATTGGTAAATGCACGCTCATAGCTGCACCGTACAGGTTATTCACGTCAAAATACATGAGATACGATTCCGCTTTGTTTGGATCAAAATCTGTTCCCATGAATCTATTATTGGCCCGAGCGTGTCGATTGGAACATTGCGCTACGCCCCCTCGAATGACTCTTTCAACAAATAACACCATTTCAGGGTTGTCTCAAAGTTGCAAATTTACATTAGTATGCTTGAGCATCGCGTCAAAAGCAAGCCCCGGTGCAGTGTAGTAGTGCAACGGATCTAAATTGTATGTTTTGAAGCAGCTAGCGCGGAAATTTTCGAAAATATCTGCAAGCAAAAGAACATCGGTCTTTAAATATAAATCTGAGTAGCCCCCTAATGACTATAAATGGAATTCCCTCCAAACAGTTTTCGCGTGCTCGTAATCGGTGTCTGAAATATTTGCATCGCAGAGGTGCGAGTAGAAATGCTTCTTTGCAGGTAATCGCGGTTCATCGAGTTTCCCCCAACAAACGACGTATTCATAGGGAAAAACGCCTTTGCGGGTCATCAAACTGAACTGAGTCGGGTTATTATAAAATTTGCGTGTTATGTGTTTATCGGTATCGGTCAAATATGTGGAAAATTTATCGATGCTGCTAGCCATAAATCGGAACGAATCGATGAATCTCAAGTGCATCATTGTTCCATCGACGCGTTTCGTGAAGGATATATATTTTACCTTATTTATGGGTAGCAGTGTAATTTTACCGGGAAAAGTTGACGCGAGGGATTTTATTAAAAAATGAGAATCGTAACCGGACAAATTGTGGAAAACTATTGGAATTGTGTGCGACTCTCTGAAATTCAAATTACACCGATTATGAGCAGGACCACGATATTTACCCGTGAAGTGACAGTGATCGTAACACTTTTACTCCTCAGGGGTAAACGGTTTTTCACAAATATAACAATTCTTTGCGCGCATGTGACGATCGCGTTGCACTTGGGTAAGAGACTTCATCGGAATTATGTTTTTGATGCGTGACTCTACTTGAATTGATAAATCTTTAAGCTGTTTCATAAACCAATCTATGCAATCGACACCGCGTTTACCGTGGAACTCCGATAAAGTCTCATCGTACGCGCAATGTACATAGTACGCTACACTGTGCGGGATATGCTTTTGAATTTCACAAGTCTTACGAGTTTCAAATTCATCCACAGGTTCAGGGATTAATATACATTCGAGATCGGCGTATACGACAAATGGAACGGTGCCTTTGTTTTGAAAATTGGAAAATACTAAATCTTTACACTTGGGAAACTCCATGCGTACTTTATTTAGCGTAATACAATCTTGTCGGTGATTGCCGTAGACATGTTTCGCGCTAAAGTGGCACAAACATCTGTCACATAAAAACGTTTTGTGTTCATGAATGGACAATTGTTTGCTCACCAATCGGGAAAGATCTTTAATCCAAGCAAAGTGGAATCTCGGTGCAAACTCACCAGTCATATCGTTGATTTTGCATGATGCGAAAAAGTTTGAGATTCTATTCCATATACATTGATGCGCAAATTATTCAATCTCTCAAGCTTTTTCACATCATGTAGAGTAGCAGGGAATTTGATACCTGTACAGTCCAACTCGGAAATATATCGATGATAACGGCTAGTCCTATCGGCGTTGATCTTGACCGGGTGGAGGGCTGCTATGACGGACCATAGAAGGCATCTTTCGTCCTCGTTCCTCACGTTCACCACAGCCTTCTTCCGTTGAATGTCTTGGGGCAGCTCGACGAATGTTGAAGCCTCCGCGGCGAGAGGCTGGTAGCGATTGATATTTACAGCGAGGTTAAGGATCTCAATCATACTCCAGCCGGAATCGCGTTGCTCGAAATCTTCCACCTTTGACTGCAGATCACCCCGTGCACGTATAAACCAACCATTTATATCGCTTGATGGGAGGAGAATCGCCACGTTGGAGGTGTTGAAACTCTTAACGTCGGTGGAGATCTCTTCGTGCTTGGCATTTTCAAATTTGCACGATAATATGAGGTTAACCTTCACATTTCCCTCCTCGCGCAGTATCAGCTCCAACTTCTCGGTGACGACGCGCTGCACATCGTCCAGAAAGGCGTCCAAATTTTTATGACGGAGATTTGTGACAACCCCCGTTCTGATTCGGCTGGCAAAAGCGCTATCCACGTCGTCCCATTGTACACCCGCAGGAGTACCGATATTTCCACCCATCACCACTGGGCGCTGCTGCAACTGCTTGATCTTCGTCACCCAAGATTGCAGGAGTGTGATCGTATGTTGGATCCGTATTTTCGCACCAACGGTTGTTCCTCGTTGCATGGAAATTGTAATGTATTGATATACATTCCTAGTTGCATATGTATGTGTGATACCGTAGCGCCTCTACTCTCACGTTCAGAGAGCGAGTCAGTTGCGTGCATGGCTCCGACAAGCACATAGGTACTCCGGCATGCTCGTAGCATAGCCGTATCTTTATACATAATAAATCCATACGTTAAATATCATCCAGCTGTGTTGTGAGTAATCATTTATACCCTTACGTTACACCATTGATATATAATAATCGCGCAGAACTTGGATATTCGCAATTCCAATATCAATCCAATGATTGATGACAGCGTCATTCTCTTCTCCGGGTGGTTACTCTCTCAGCAAATTGTACGTCCTCTCCATCTGCTCCGCAAGTCCCATATACGCTTCGACTGCCATGACTTTGACGTTGATATAAGCTGAACTTTGTATAACTTTTTTGACTTGCTCGTATCGTGTAAGACTGACGAGTCTGCATCGGATGCGTTGAGCTTATATGTATATAGGCCGATAGATCGCAAGAATTTGGGAACGATGCGCACTGCGTTCTGCGCATATCGGAGGGTAAAATGACGTCAGAGATGCGGTGCGCACTGCGTTCTGCGCATCTCGGAGGGAAAAATGACGTCAGAGACGACTGGGCCCACCCTTTATCCGACCCGCCATCCCTAAATTTTTGGGTTTTATTGCTCTCCCGGCTCTGCAGAGATGATGAAATTCATGTAAAAAGTGACGCCAAAGACGGCTGGGGTCCGCAGTCCCCGCCCCCACCATCCCTAAATTTTTGCGGTTTATCTGCCAGTTTGAAGTCACCCAGTTCCGCAGCTGCATCTTGCCTAAAAGCGTGTTGGAACAGGTTTTCACCCCCTCCCCCTCTCCACGAACCCACCGCCGCCTAATGTAGTTTTTGAGTTTTATGAGTCGTTAAGCAGCGTGGGCCATGTGGTGGGAAAAATCGGTCAACGAAAAGCGGGTGGCGAACAGTGTGTGGTGTGAGAAAAATCTTATCTTGCCCGCTCTTCACCGGATGGTATGTGTACACACAGTTTTGGGTTTTACCACTTTTTATAGCGAACAAGTCCAAGCCTGCACACCCCCCGCCATTCTCTATGATATGTATGTTCGGTTTCAAATGAGCTATTATAACAAAGAAGCTGAGCCTTTGCTATCGAGGCGTGAATTTATAAAACCCAAGCTCCCCTTATCGTCATCGATTGCTCCAAGCAGAACGAAACATTGAAAACTGGACCTGTGGACATTCGATTGGAATTTGACTGTAGCATTACGTTCCCACCACACACTTCTGCCTACTGCGTGATCTTGCATGATCGCATTGTTGAATATAATCCGATCAGTGGTACTGTTAAAAAATTGGTATAAGTGAATTTTGGAATAATAATATGTTTAATTAATATGGATATTGAAAATAATATGTATAATTTTACTCGTTAAAATTTAGAATAAGATAATTTAGAATAGAATAAGAAAACTAAATATAATTGATGTTGAATAAAAAAATTGTTAAAAGCATTCAAAACGTCGTTTTAAACCTTTCTTCAGGGGTCATTTCCTGGAATTTTTTCAATAGATCTAGCGGGTTTTACCCTATCCGATTTATGTGCGGCTTTCCTGCGCCAAACAAGTCTCGACAGTAATTATTTTGTGTGTGTGTGTGTGTGTGTGTGTGTGTGTCAAATCCTATGAAAACAGCGACCGAAAATGACCGGGGGGCGGGGGCGTCGTGAGTCGAGGGGGGGGGGGAGCTAGGGGGGAGCTAGGGGGGAGCGCCGCCATCTCTGAGTTAGAACCGGCATATATACACTACTCTGGCGGTTCTCGAAAAAACTCGGGCAACAACGCTTAGTTTATTGCCTGCACTGAAGCAAGCTTTGCCGCGTATAATTCCAGAGGAAATGCATCAAAAAGTCGATGATGAGTGAAGAATACTACCACAGTATGAAATATCGCCTCACGTCAACATTTCTGACGAGCCAGATCTATTTTAGCACGAATTATGTCAATACGAAGAAGAACACCAAGTCGGATTTTCGTTTAAAAATTTGTCCAAATTTGTATTTGACGTTTTGGCACTTCCGCATGCTAATGCCGACTGTGAGCGCATTTTCAGTGCAGTAAATTTGGCAAAGACGAAAACACGAAATAAATTAATAATTCCGACACTTAATGGAATTATTTTATGAAAATATGTAAATTTGAACAACTGGTGAATTTGAAAAATTAACGACGGAGCCAGGAATCAAACCTGGTATCTAGAGATGCTTTACCGGAGACTTACTCCACTAGACCACCTAGCCGCCCTGATTCTATTGTCATTAATTTCTTTAATAACCAGTGAGTTCAAATTTGTTTTCATGTGCCAACTTTATGTGTTGAGTGAGAATTTCATCTCTGTATGCACGATGTAAGGAGACTGTAGTGTGTAGATGTTATGTTTACCCTTTCAATCCTTTGCTTCCGATGAGAAGCCCGTAGGAATTATTTTATCCAGACAACGCATTAAAGATAACTGTGTGACATTATAACCAGATAAGGATGATTATAATAGAATGACAAAGAATATATTGTACCAAGCTAGTCAGGAAAAGCTTGCTTCATCCCAAGACAGAGAATCGGAAGATGACGTCGATATGCCGAATTAACATTAATTTTAATTGTTGAAAGAGATGATTCTATATTAAAAATTTTAAGAAATTGTAAAATCCAATTACCGTACCTACTAATGATAAAAAGTCCGATTTATTGATATTCGTCGGAATAAAATGCATGAACTGACGTTGTTTGTGGTTTTTATTTAAAATAAAGAAATGTACGATAATTTTCTTGTCAGTACCATAATTTTACGGCCCTGATACCATAATTTAGTCTATCAAGGTTGTGAACACTGGTTGACTGGCACAGCGCCGAACTGACTCACTGTTCAGGTGTAGATTTTGTAAAAGAGCAGTTGACCGGCATAGCGCCATAGGTGTTCCTCGTCTGGAGGGCATCGAACTTATTGTTAGCTTCAGTGAATTGTATTATCGAACTTCAAGCAAAGCGCTTAGTTCCGATTTCGAAACATATCATACAAGTAGAATCCACGATAGCACGGGATGTCTGGAGTGATAGGAATTACTTCATAGAGCACAGAATAGAAATTAGAACCATGAAAAGAACACGGAGCAGAACATATAAATTCTGTCAGTATTATTTTATTTCTATATTTTTTGTTTGTTAATTTTCACGGTTGGTTTTAGAATTCAGTTAATCCAAACGCAGAGGGCGACACTGTATCTGATTTGTTGAGTTAAACTTTGTTTACCTGGATTAAAACTTATTTGGGGTGGTTTTCAAAATTTACACAACGCGTTTGTTTCTCTGTTCTACACATAGAGGTATTATAGATAGAGCAGACAAGCAAGCTCTCAACGCGGCCGTGTCGAAGGGAGAGATAGCTGCAAATCAGGGTGGCTGCTGTCTTTCTCTAATGGCGCATGCGCAATGTACCGAGGTAGTAGCATATACGCAATTGCAAACGGGAATATCATATAACGGTTGAATTGTTTTGGAAATTGAAGATTTTTTTATTTTTTAATAAAAAATATGAGAATAAATAATCTACTATTTTAACATTCTTTTGATGAAAATGTTAATTCATTATAGTTCATAGATTACATATAATGAATACATTTCAATGCGTAGAAATACTTTATCGTATATAGACCTACAGTAGATTAACGTTCTGAATTTTATTCACTCACCTTTAAATATTGTTAATTTATTATATTTCATACGAGTACGATATTTAATGTCTGCTAATTTGTGACTTTCGTGTTTCAGTCTAGTATCTATATAAGTTTGTACGATCAAGTAAATAACTTTGTGACGATGGTCGTTCAAAAACTCTTGATCAAGAGTATGATTGTTATCATCTAAAATTCATGGCGGTATAATTGTTAGAGTTGCAGTAACAATTTTTTTGAAAATACCTTTTGTAAACATAAAGCTTTTGAAACCGCGTATAACTTTTTCAGTACATCGACAAATGAAATTAACATCGTCAGAAGCAAAGATTAATTTTCCTCTATTTTTTAAAACAGTTAGTTTTGATTTAGATGTCGTAGGACCATTTAACATCTCCAAACATTTTTCACAATGAATTTTGCTTGTTGCTGATCGTACAATAAAACCAGCCGTCTGTCTTATAATATCATTTAAATACTCAGATTCCATCCATGCTTCACTTTTAGTTGAGTCATCAATATTATAATTACTACACGGAAAAAAAAATTCTGTTCGGCGAGCTGTATTCTACAGCTCCAGTAACTATACGCACTCTACGGTCTATCTTGTAGTTACAGCAACTATATATTAGTCAGCTCTGATAGCTGCAAGTTGTTCAGCTCTCACAGCTGAATGGTTTTGCTCTAAGAGCTGTAAGTTGCGCTGTGCTCTGGTGCGTTGACATATTTCATAACCTTCAAATTTCATGAGTATGATTTAAATACAGTTGATGGATAATTGTTTAAATAGTCCATTCAAATATGTAAATGACACTGAATAAATAATGATAATAATGATGAAAAATAATACTAATAGCAATATAATTGTACTATTTAATAATAAGCGCTGTGAGCGGAGCCGAAAAATTCTGGTCTAGCTCTTCGAACGAAGCTGTTTAGCTGAGAGAGCTGAACAACGTACAGCTATGACAGCTGACTAACAGTCAGTTATACGAACCATGCAGTGCTCTTCCAATAACAGAATGTTTAGTTCGACGAACTGTTTACAAGTAACTATCTAATATTTAGTTCCACGAGCTGAATTTTTTTTTCCGTGTATGAAAATAATCTTTAATGTCAAATTTACAGAAATTTTTTTCTTTTTCGCTCTAACTCTTTTATTTGTCACAGTAGCATTTCCGTGTTCTCAACATCTTTTTTTTGCTTGACCGAAGTTTTATTAATACTATTTATATCGATAATATCGGAAATCAACAAGGTATCATCTTGCGGCTGACGATTTGCAGAACGAGACACTAAAACGTCTACGCTATTTAATAGTAACTTTTTAAATGCAGACCTAAATTGTTCGGTCGTAGGGTTATTACAAAACCCAATCATTCTACGGACCAATGCAAAGAACATTTCAAGATGATCTTGTGAGAGTTTATATGATAAAACATACTCGCATTTATTTTCTTTAAATAACGTTTTACATAAAGAGTAAAAATTTTGTAAATCTGATAAAAACCCAACAAAACCAGTTCGAACATTTGATGTTTCAATAACTTTTTTTCTTACAACATTGAAAGTAAGTTCACCGCCGCTACAATTCTTATTTACTGTTATCACCTCACTATTATCACAATTTTCATTTATTACGTCAGTCTTATTACATATTTTCTCATTGAATAAATTTTGTGATTTATTATTTATCGTAGTTTCCCTATTGACAAATAAATTTTCATCTGAAAATAGTTGTTGCAGATCACATTCATTATCACAAAACTCATTTTCATTCGAACTATCGACAGTATCACAAACTTTTTTATTTGGCAATGTATGACTTATCTCGCTTTTATTTACATCTTTTATCAGTATTTCATTTTTATCTCTACTTTTTTTACTTTTGCAAACTTTTTTTTTTTTAATTAGAACTTGAACATCGATTTCCAAGCTTTCGATGTAAGCAACATGTTTGTCAATTTTTTGTTTTAAATCTCCTAAGGTTTCTTTTGTAACGGCACACCTTCCTGGTAATTTGCAAAGTTTATTTTTTATATTTAATAAATCACTAATGTCGTTGAATTGCAAGCAAAAATCAGCAGTCTCAGCAGCACCTTCAAACTCTGAATCTCTTTTCAACTTTTCTAAATAATGTGAAGCTTTTGATGTACCAGAACTTAAAACTTGTTGAGCAAGAATAACTTTCATTTTTTCATTTTCAAATTCGATATGCCGATTTTTTATTTTACTAGTACAATGCAACGCTTCGCTATACTGTTTTCTGTTTAATTTAACCATATACTTCTACTCTATAGGATTCGAATTTCTGTAAAGTGGACCTTTCAATGCAAAGAAGTTTCTTACTAATTTAAGCATGTGACATGAATCGAAAAAATATATACAGGTTTAGATGTCGATTCGCAAGGAAACCAAGGATGAAAATCTTTATCACTGTACTTGAAATTTGCCCCTAAAATTTTACAAGAATTTTTGTTCGATTCATCACCGTGAAATATAACACTTGATACATCAATTTTTTGTTTGTGTGAATTAATAAGTAGTTCTTTTAAAAGTACACTTTTTTCTTTGCCAGTTAGAGAATTAGTCAAATAGTACGTAAAAGGAGCTTTGATATTGCCATTAATACTTACAAGCATAAAAACTAAAGCTTCACTCGCTTTGATAGGATTTCCATCCTTATCTACTACTTCCTTTCTACTTAATTGTCCGCCTAAATCCACTAGTCCTTTTCATTCTTTTGATGCTTCACAATAACACGCCCACTTTTTAATTCCCATTTAATTAAATGTAACATTGAATTTGAATTTATTACCTTTTTTTCTTCACTATTGACAAATGTAGATACCGGGACAATCTCTTGAAACTATACACACAATGCGCATGCGCCAAATAATTCAATCTCATTGGTCGGTGAAATCGCCCCGCGGTGATGTTGTCGTCTGTTGAGCAGGGGGCCAACGTACACAAAATGAGACAAGATTCAAGAGTTGTAAATCTCTCGTGCATAAAACCGCGGATTGAGGTTATGTTGCTGTTTATTTTTACGTAGCGTGAATTGTCTAAGAATACTATCGTTTAGCAATACCGTGGTCGATATCGGAAAATATTCAACCGACGCAAATATCAAATGATACAGAAATTGGATGTTATTTATTGAAAGAAAAAATCTGAAATTCAATGTGAAATTTCATTAACAAGTGGGAGTCTGGACAAACAGAGGTAGGTGAGTAAAAACAATGTTTATTGTGAACAGATTCTTTATTTACATAAAATTAAAAATGCGACTCATTAACGATTTATGTTGTGTGCATTTTATTGGAAATTAGTTGTATCCAAAAATACCAAAAGATCCAGTCTGATAATAATAGCTTCTAATATTTTCAGGTACGGAATAATTCATTGTCAAAGCGGAACTAAGTTTGTCAGGCATCGAAGCATGTAGGTAAATTTCTAATTACGTGATCTTTGACAATTACAATATTTTAACATGGATTCAATGATAAAATTCAAACTAAACTTCAGTTAAAAATGTCTTTAAATTTAACTTCAGTTGACGGTGTCATCTGGCTAGCTAGTTGCACGATAACTTGAAACCCAATTCAATCTTTCACTCTTTATAGGGTCCTACGCTAAGACTGAAAGCTTGTGAATCTCCATTTAGCGCAATTATTTCTGCATTTCATATTAGCATTGTCTGGAGCAAGAAAAATCTCATTTTGAGATTGGAAATAGAACCTGAAACGCAGAAGTTATTCAGTAGCACGAATTGAAAACCAAGAATTTTATAATGCTTCCTGCAACAAACGGACTCTTTCCAAATATCCTTGTTACAAGGTGATGTTCGGAGGACTATGAACAAGATATTGTATCGGATTACATTATTTGGAAAAAAATCTTCATGAACTTTGTTAAAAATTAGATATTCATTTATTTTGATGGAACAAGGGGCACAATCTTGAATCCGATAAGTCAATATCCTTGTAATAATGTTCTGACATTACTCTAAAACATGATTGTCCTTGAAGCTAATTGTGACGTTAGGGCGCATTTTGAGAAAGTTGATTTTCAACTTGTGTCACAGTATGTGATCTACGTTCCTGGGTTCTGCGCCTCAGATTAGATTTTCTTTATTTCGAACCGTACTAACATGTAATACAGAAATCATTTTAATAAATCTAATATTAGTCGAATTTTTAATTTGAGTATTAGGTTCCCTTCACTTATTTAATTGAACATCATTAAAACATCATTAAAAATACATTGACTATCGACTATTTGTAAATTTTGTTGAACTATTTTCGAGAAAAAAAAGATTCACAGTTTTGTTACAGATAGTGCGATATTTAAATTTCTTGAACACTCGGTTTAAGGGGACCCGGTGGTCTAGAAATTTCAAAAAATCGATTTTTTTTTTTGGTATTTCGAAAGTATAGTATCTTAAGAATATACTGTGAAATTTTCATGCGGAAATTCCCAATATTATAGCTTCTACAGCCCATTCCAGGTAGAGAGCGGTCCGCGCGCTCCTAACGGGTTCAGCACTCGGAGCGCGGCAGCTGTCCCGACCCTTCTCCGCATTTTACCTTTACATTTGTAACCGTCACCTTTACATTTGTAAACCAATTTATGAAGAATTGACCGCCGAAAATTTATTGGAAAGGTGTATTGGCAGCAATACGCAGAACAACAACGAAAGTTTCAACGCTTGTGTGTGGCACCTTGCGCCGAAACATATGTTTGCCGGCAAAAAAATCGTGGATATTGCCACCTATCTTTCCGCGTGTATATTCAACGAGGGCTTTGCATCGCTATTAAAAATAATAGAGACCATGGGCATAACAATTGGGCCACAAGCGGAGCAACTCGCGCGAAACCGAGACGAGCGGCGAGTATCGAGCGCCAACCGTAGGAGCACCGACAACTCCAAAGAAGCTCGAACAGCTCGAAAAAATGAAAGAAGTGACGAAATCGAGGGATACAAACGTTCCGAAGGGATCCTCTATGGTGCCGGAATCGCGGATTAACTGTAAGTATTCAAAATTTGCTCAATTTTTGAAAATATCTGTACCTCAAACTTTAAACTCATTTATCTCGAAACGACTTTTTTCGGCACGGCGGGGGTGAAAATAAAAAAACTATTCAACCGAATGACTTGAAATTTGGATATGTTATTCACAACATGTATGGCTATCGTCGGAACTAGAATTATAATTTTATTTAAATAATTTCCTATTGTTTACACTAAAAAACTAGTGAAAGAAAACCCGATTTTACAAACTTTTTTTTTCAACGCCCGCCATTTTGTCAATTTTCAATTTTTTCGATTTGTTCTAGTTCCGACCATAACTGCACTCTTTCTGATTAAGAATGTCTTTGAATTTTTTGTTTCAGATGAGTAGAAGTCTCGAAATCACCTCCGCAGTCCGGATCCGATTTTTCGAGAGGGTCATCTTTAGCGGCATTTTTATAATAATAAATATTGTTTTCAAAAGAGAAAAAAAAATTTTTTGTATGATTAATGAACGTAGTAATAAGCTCGAAAAGTTAAAACATCGTTTTTTTTATTTTTAATAGCAAAAAAAAAAAATCGTGAAAATAGGTGTCATTTTCGTGCGCTAGACCACCGGGTCCCCTTCATGTCCCATTTTCAAAAGTGATAAAATTCAATATTACCGCCTGAAATCACAAGCGAGTTAGAAAGTCGCTTAGTTGCTTGAAAATGGCGATGATCTTTGGTAGTATAGCAATAAAGGTTCTGAGTACAAACACCTTCTTTACTGACTCAGCTGCTCCGCGCACACTAGACGCAAACCCTTGAAGGTTACACCCACTCTCGTCAGATAAAACGTGCTCTGCCGTACCGACTTGGGGTCAAAAACGTGCAACCTTACCGACAGATGTATCGGTCGACGATGAAAAATCGCACTGCCTTACCGACAATTCTTATCGATCGAGGGTCAAAATCGTGCTGTTTTACCGACCGAAGGTCAAAGTCTTTGTGTAGTGGTCGTCTGCCAACGGTAGAGGGTGCAGCGGGGGCGAGAACTTTTTTACCGTCCCGCATTCTTTTCCCACGATAGGACTGCTAATGTGTAACATTAACCACTTCAAATTCCTTTCCCACGGTAGGACTGCTGATGTGTAACATCAACCACCCCCACATTCTTTTCCCACATTATCGACCACGTGACATTCCATAATTATTAGTTGCGAGAATTGTTTTTTATCCACTCGGATATCGCTAATGTGTAACATCGACCACCTTACATTCCTTTCCCACGTTATCAACCACGCGACATTCCAAAATTAATGGTTCTGAAAATTGTTTTTCACTTATTCGGTTGCCGGTTTGATATCAACCACGTGACATTCTTTAAGGCTTGTAACTATCATGTGAACTCAACGATGAATTTTGAACGGGTTCAGTCAGGACTAGAGTGCAAGGTCGGCCGATGGCCGCGGTACGGTCAGAGACATGGATCTGCGGTGTTGGGTTACTATCGCTCTAAGAATGCTAAAAAGTGCACGCGCATACACCAACATACGTACAGCTGCCCTATAAAAAGGACGCTCATCACTGCAAACGATCATTAAGCCACAACTTGTTAAGTATACGTGAGGAAAAAGCTCAAGATGGAATCCGCGAAGTGTTTGAGATTGATCGATATTATGGAATCGGCGTACAAAATCTTGGACAAATCATCATCAACAGCAGAGATTCAGAAATAGGTAAAATTTGGAAGTCAAAATATTCGGCTTCTGAACAAAATTTTTCGAAAAGCATTATCGATTGGAGAAAAGATGAGAATTATCACAACGATCGGACTCTTGAAAGCGCTCGCGGAAAAATTCAAACGTTTTCAGAAAACAGGTGGAGGTACACGGAAAGTAAGAAGAAGCGTTCGAGTTCACTGGGAAGATTTGGAATCAGCTTTCAAGGGGAGAATTCGAACTGGATCTATCGTCAATTTAAAGCATAAAGATGTGGAGAGATTTCCAGAAGACGCAAAGGTACTAGCTGTGACAAGACTAAAAAACGCTCTGAAGAAAGACAGGAGCTTGAAAGCCAACGTCAACCTGGCTTGTAAATTTTAAGTTAGAAAAGATGATCACACGGTGAAAGGGATCAAATTTTTCAATACGAGAAATAAAATCATCCTCCAGACAACAGATATCAACGAATGGTTCATCGAAAACGCGACGGAGCGTTTGTTGAAAACGGTGGAAGATTTCCAGAAAAGGATTCAGGCTGGTCGTTACTTGAAATTATAAATCTTACCGTCAACATTAACAAGTACGTGCCACTGCGAGGTGGTGTCTTCACATACACATTACTACCCAAAGATATTCAAGATAAGAAGGCTGTCGTCAACATCCGTAACAGCGACTCGTATTGCTGTCTTTGGTCGGTCACCGCAGCTCTGTTCCCAGCCGACAACAAAAATCCCAGTAAAGTTACTTCATATCCGTATTTCAGCTCAGTGATACAATACGAAGGTTTGCATTTCCCAATGTCTTTAGACCAGATTCCAAAATTTGAGGAACTCGACAAACTTTCAATGAACGGTTATGGTATAGATAGTACGGAAGAACAAAAGCGCAGTGAAATCGTACCCATTTATTTGAGCCGAAACAAGTCTGACATACTTGTTTCATCTTTTAGCGATAGAAACTGAAATCACTGACGATGACGATGATGATGTTGATATAGAAAATTATGAAAAAAATAGAATTTTTCATTTTACTTGTGTTCGAAATATGTCTCGATGAATAAGATCTCAAATTTCTAAGCATAAATGTCGTACTTAGTTATGTGATGGATGTTTGACTTACTTTCATTCTGAAAAGTGTTTGACAAAGCGGCATGTAGATTGCATGAATTTAAACAAAACCAAAGTTATTCTACATACACACGAGAAAAAAAAATACTAAAATTTAAAAATTTCAAGCACAAAGAAACCGTTCCATTCTGCATTCACGCGGATCTCGAATGTTTACTGAAACCTACGCTCAAAAAGATGGGAACAAGAACAATTTATCAGAAGCATCTTCGGTATAGTATGGCTTACTATCTACATTGTGCGTTCGACTATTCGCTTTCAAAATTCAAAATTAATCGTGAAGAGATTTGCATTCAATGGTTTGTGAATGAGTTAGCGGAATTGGCACATTCGTTAGAAGTTTATTTCAAAACTGTTGTACCGATGAAACCGCTCAATTTCAATCAAATCAACGAATTTCATTCAACAACAGTGTGTCACATTTTTGAAAAACCGTTGACACTCACAGACGTGAAACATCGTGATCACTGCCATTCCACAGGAAAGTATCGTGGTGCTGCTCATCGAGGTTGCAATCTAAATTACCAAAATTCGCACACTATCCCAGTAATATTCCACAATCTGTCGGGTTACGATTCACATTTTCTGATCAAAGCACTGGCTACATCGTTCGTAGGCACAATTGAGCTTCTACCCGTAAACAAGAAGAGAATACATTTCTTTTACGAAATATGGTCAAGGGGACAGATGTAAAGTTTAGATTCGTAGATTCGTACCGTTTCATGCCCAGTAGTCTTGGGAAATTAGCAACGTATCTCGGTGATGATCAAAAATCAATCACACGAATATATTATCGTAGCTCAGATGAATTTCAGTTATTGACCAGAAAAGGAGTGTTCCCGTACGAATACATAGACAGTTGGGAAAAGCTCGAGGACAGATGACTACCATCCAAACAACAATTTTACTCAAAATTAAATGATCGGGATATATCAGACGACGACTATGCACATGCATGTAGTGTTTGGCAAACTTTTAACCTTCAAACTTTGGGAGAGTATTCGAACTTGTATTTACAGACGGACGTGTTTTCAATAGCCGACGTTTTTCAAAACTTTCAACAGAGCTGTTGGACGACGTACAACCTGGGTCCTTTACATTATTACACCGCGCCCGGTCTGTCGTTTGATGCGATGTTAAAGTGTACCGACATCGAGCTCGAGCTTCTCACCGACATAGATATGGTTATGTTTATCGAAAAAGGTATTCGAGGTGGTGTGTCACAGTGCTCGAACAGATACGCAAAGGCCAACAACAGGTACATGGGAGAGGCATCCAATCCCGAGGTCGAAGAATCTTATCTCATGTACTTACACGTTAGTAATTTTTACGGTCCTGCTATTAGCTTTGCTCTGCCATACAGTTCCTTCGAATGGGTATCAGACTTCGGACAATGCGACGTTCTTACGATCTTGGACGATGCGGAGTTTGGTCACATGCCGGAGGTGGATTTGGAATATCCTGAGGAACTGCATGAAATTCATAAGGATTTACCACTGTGTCCGGAGCACTATATAACTCCGATCTCGAACAATGAAGAACCGAAATTGACGCTCACGCTAGTTTCCAAGAAAAACTGCGTTGTTTACTATAGCGTTTTGATACAATGCTCACAATTAGGCTTTAAATTACTCAAAATTCACAGAATTCTCAAATTCAGACGAACCCCATGTCTCAAAAAAAAACATAGATTTGAATACCCATTCGCGGGAAAAATCTCACAACGAATTCGAGAAAAATTTTCACAAACTGATAAACAATGCTGTTTTTGACAAAATAATAGAAAATGTTAGGAAGTATAGAGATGTCAGGCTGATCACGAAATGAGATGGAAGATACGGTGCTAGAGCTACTATAGCCAAACTTAATTTTCACAGCTGCACCGTTTTCGCCTAGAAGATGATTATCGTCGAAATGAGTGAGACGAAAGTCAAATTGAATAAACCATTGTATGCAGGTTTCTCCATCATGGATCTGGCTAAAACACATATCTACGATTTTCATTATAATTATATTGAGCAGAAATTTGGCAACGGAGCAAAATTAATGTATACGGATACCGACAGTTTCATTTACAACTCTACCTTCCCCGACATGAACGAACATATGAAGGAGGACTTGCATAAATTCGATACGTCTGATTATCCGCTTAACAACGTTTGTGGAATGCCTCTAGCAAACAAAAAAGTTCTCGGCTTGATGAAAGATGAGAATAACGGAAAAATAATGCTGGAATTCGTAGGATTAAGAGCTAAATTTGACGCATTCCGAGTCTTGGGAGATGAGAAAGACAACAAACGTGCCAAAGGTGTCAAAGGATTAGCGTTGAGAAAAATTACTTTCAACGATTATTTGGAATGTGTTTTGAACCGTGAAAATTTGTCTACAA
The DNA here is from genome assembly GCF_021901495.1 of Neodiprion virginianus. Classification (NCBI taxonomy): domain Eukaryota; kingdom Metazoa; phylum Arthropoda; class Insecta; order Hymenoptera; family Diprionidae; genus Neodiprion; species Neodiprion virginianus. The sequence goes on along the minus strand of NC_060878.1, from coordinate 19,650,258 downwards.
ATCAGCATTTGATATTGAGTCGAAAGCACGAGGTATACGAGTACACCGTAGAACAGCAGAAAGTGGCACTGAGCTGGGATGACGACAAGCGGATCTTGTTTCAAAACGCAACCGACTCACGTCCGTGGGGCTACACGCATGCACCTTAGCTTTGTAATTTATAACTTGTGACGTGGTATTTCGTACCCCGTCACTTTGTTTAATTATCGCATTCCCCTAGGTGCAGATATCGCTAAAAATAACGAAAGCACGTCTGAGGCCAATACTCCAAAAATGAACGACCAATTATCTTTAAGTTGAATTCTCTTTACTAAGCTAATTGTATGCTATTTTCTAATTCTGTAACGCTCTACGAGAACCATATGCGAGACCTTCGCGTCAAGATACCAGGACACTGCCTGACAGGGGTCACGTACCAGCTCAACATCGACCACCACCGACTACAGATGAACGAATACCGCTAAAACCACTCCCGATGGATGCCTATCTAGTTGTCGAACAGGGTCGTGCGTGATGCACAAACAGTACCTCTGACTATTTAAGACTTATCGGCCAGGAGCCGAACCACGAATGAATGCTTCTACCGCTCGGATGCATCGTTAGGCAGCGTACAGGGCTGTGCGTCAAAAACACAACAAAGCCTTCCGTCGACGATACTTATCAGCCTGGAGCTGAACCGACCCCAACATCTACTAAGTCGTTGTCTATCAAATAGAGGACAGTTTTCTCTTCACGAACCGTCCTATCGAAGGACTGCGGCGTGAAATAGGCTAATGATATGCTGACCACGTGGATCTGGTGGATCTAGTGTGGGGATCCGGGTTGAGGGCCATCACCACCAGATTGTTCCGGCATAAGGGCTTCAATGAGCGAGGGCCGGGATGCAGCGCCGACGAAATAGCTACAACGGGGAGTACCAGTAAAGCAAGGAGTGAGTTACAGTCGGTCGCAAGTCCGAAGGACCGGTGACGTACTATTGCCGCACACCTCAATATCGCAATACATGAGCAGTACGACCCCCCCTCTCACCAACGATACCGCACAGCTGAAGGAAAACATCTCTGACCACCTTCCGACGTCCCGATACCTCGATACCTGTCGTCGAGGGAGAAGAAAAACAAGCGGCGAGGGATTATCGCCGCCTACCCGTAGACCAGACCTACGCGACCTGCTGGTCCAATTAGAATACCGCAAATTTGAGGAAGAATCACGTGACAGCAGCTCGACGAAAATCAGGATCATCACTCATCTCGTCACTCTACGTTCAGTTTTTGACTAACCAAGACGTGCTATCGTAATATTCAGTGCCATTATCGCTATCTATCGACTTAGTTCTCGCTATTGTACCGCATTCGCTAGTACCTGCTATATCTTCTTTTACGTGAGTGAGGTTCCTTTTCTATTTTGTGAAGCCACGAGATTACTTGCAATATATCGTACCTTTGCCTTTATCTCTTTCTCTCTTTATCTTGCAATTGGTCTGCTTGAGCCACCTGGGCTCGTACCTTATTCTCTCTTATCTCTTATCTTGTCCCTTTCTCTGTCTTATTGCAAGTAACTTCGCGACTGGTTGACTATTACTTACGCATTGTAGTGACTATTGCTTTATTTTATTATCTTTCTCTTCTGGAATATTTGAATGTCTAATATCGCTGTCTAGCAGCGCGTTCCGTCAAAGGATCAAATTTTATCTTAGCTATTGAGCATTTCTATTTCGTTATATTTTCTCCGATTAGTTCATATCTGTCTCTTGACCTATTACCGTTGATTATCGTATCTTAGTGAGTGTACCGTGGGAGCGATCTTACATCGCTGCGCGGTCCCGCTCGTCGTTCATTTGACATTGGAGTATTGTGCCGTATCGCATAACATCTTTTTCATTATTTTCTTCGCTAATATCGCTGATCGTTGTTGTCCGTAGTCTATTTGGTTTGCCGTACGTTGCATATTAATTATCTTGAATATTGTTTGCCTTATCTTGAATTACCTTTTATCGTACCGAATATTATCTCTCTTTCTCTCGCACTTACCGCAAACTAGAGACTACGTATTATCTGTCAGTACCTATATTTTATGATAATTTTCTACTTGACCTGTTGCTTGAATTTACCTTGTAATTCATAATTCCCTGTCTGCCTATTTCTGATCATTCTGGTAATGTGATAACTATTACAATTGTTGTATTTCGCATGTGTTTATAATCGCTTCTCATATTTTATGGTTTATTTGCTTAATGCTTAATTTAAGTACAGTATATCTTTTTCTGTTCTGCCTATTTATCATAAAACCGTGTTAATCATTACCTTGAATCATAGTATCGCGAGCTTGCGCATATTTCCCGCTTATTCGGAAAACGTTCCGTTATTTGTTAAATCTCTCGCCTAACTCTTCTCTGGCTGTAAATATTGTTAATTACCGCATTTATCGTAGTTGTATCTCAATCTCTTCAGTTACTTGCTTGTCATTAAACTTATCGCTTCTTACTTAATATATTTGATACTATTCCTGCTTCACCTGTTTCTTATTTTATCTATTGGATTCGACCCCGCCCCTCCACCATTATCTTGTCTATCTGAGCAAACTGTGCAAAATCGTCGTAGAACCTGACCTTACCTTTATCTATTATCTTCACCTTCACCTTTATCTTTTTCTCTAATTATCTAATTTTGACGCATGTGCGTCTGGCGCCCAACAATCGTATCTTTCTCTCTTATTACCTCTCTCTCTATCTAATTATTTAGGTTAGTGACTGCGCCGTAGGGTAACCAATTATCTCGTTTCTATCGTTTTACCCTCAACTAACAAAAATTGGTTACAAACTGTACCATGATGTATAGAATATTATTATGTAGGATAGTGAATAGGAACGCGCCGAAATATAAAAAACTGTACAACGATGAATATGTCTGTCGATTGTCGAAAATATAAAGATGCATACTTGTGATGTGTCGGATATAAAATAAAGAGGCGCATACGTTTTTACAGAAAATTTATTTATTCAAATGTTACATGTCTGATTCGTTTATTCAACTGTTGTGTGTATTGTCAAAACCTAACCATGTAACGTATATTTTTCTTCCACGCTTCTTGAGCACCTTCTCCACCAGATAGATATCCGGATGTTCAACCTTGAGGAGCTCTTGTTTGTAGAATCCACCAGCGATGGGTCGATCTCGGTAGTCTTTGAGCTTGTACGTCACAGGATGAGTATTTTCCACTCGACTTATCGTGAATATCTCAGTCGTCCAATTGGGAGTGTAACCTTTCTCGAAGACATTTTTGAATTTGCTGATTCGAACTTTGTCGCCGGATTTGAATTTTGCCGACATGGTAGGTATCGCTCGAACCCCTCTGTACGCCTGACGTGATAACAGCCTCTCGTTTGCAACGGTGACATCCGACGGTTTCATTCTTACAGTTCGGTGTTTGGCGTTGTTGTATGCTGAAACCAAATCAGAAGAGATGTAGAGCCACTTGTAGCTTCCTTGCATGCTGAACCGTTTTGACATTTTACCTTTCAGCGTGCGATTGAAACATTCACAGATCGAAGCCTCCAAATTACTGTAACAGGGGTAAAGTTTGATTCCGTAGCGTGTCATAAGCGATTAAAATTCCGAGTTGTGAAATTCCGTTCCACTGTCGCCGTGTCAATTTTCCGGAACCCGTCCTTGGACAAGCACAGATTTTATTGCCTTCGTAGCATCATCTCCAAACTTGCTCCTTATCGGTATAGCCCACCTATGCTTTGAAAAAATATCAATAACTGTGAGCATGTACTTGTAGCCTTTGTTTTGTCCAGCGTACGACGTCATATCAGCAAGATCCGCTTGCCAGGTCCAGTGCTGGACAAAATTGTGATAAAAAATTAACAATTACAAATCACTAAGGATAATTTTTAATGACATCGAATTCCATTAAAATTATTTTCAGTAATAATAATTGAATCGGAGTTCAGTGAAATTACTTTTGATAATTGTAATTGACTCAGAGTCCATCGAAATTATTTCCAGTAATTGTAATTGAATTGGATTTCATTTAAACTACATTGCGTAATTTGATTATAATCAAAGTTTATCAAAATTACTTTCGGTGATTGGAATTTAATCAGAAATCATTTCAATTATCTTCAGTGATTGTAATTAAGTCAGACATTATTAAAATTCTTTTGAGTAATTGTAAACCACATGATGTGGTCCAATCGAATTTTTTTTTGCTTGAGAGAATTCCAGCATCGAAATCAATATCGCGTTTTTTTTCGTAAAATCGAAGCCTCGAGGATTGAGTTGAGGAAGGGAAAAAAATTGAGTCACGTTTAATATAATAATAGATATGTATTATAATAATACTTGAAACACACAAAAAACATATGGTTATATGTAGTAAGATAATCGTCTGGTTATTATAGTTTTCTCAATACAGCTAAAATATTTGTTTGTTTGCTACCGACAGTACTCGTCGTTTGAAATTAATATCAGAGAGTCGGTTGTATTTAGGGAGATCCATCATGGTCGCAAAACTAAATAAACGTTCGACTGGAGCAGAAGATGGCAGCGGAGTGTTGTACCGAATGAACACTTTCTTTACCAGCGGATAGCTATCCAATAATACCAAATCTGTAGAACGCTCCTTAGTAAACTGAATAATTTGTACCTCTGGATCTTCGTTACGAAATACCACGCTGGATCTCCCGAACGTAACACTCGTTGGCCCGAAATCGAAAAAGTCGGAATGTTCCTCAACTTCCGGATGAAGCGAAATAACGTCAGCTTCAAGCTCACGTTGAGCCGCGTTAATCACGACGGTACGGATCTTTTCTTGAATATTGTTTGCAAAAAAACCTAACCAATGAGCCTTGAACCGTGGGTGACTTATAGAAGTTATAGTAGCGTACTCGCCTTCTTTTTCGATTCGAAAGAAGTTCGAAAATCTAGTCTCCAAACCGACGATTAGAGCTTGTATGACAGGCAAGTACTAGTGCATTTGGGGTTTTTCCGTTAGGATCTTCAATTTCCTTGTCGTTGTAATCAGAGTTGGCAAAACATATCCGTAGTAGCCAAATTCTTCGCCCTGCAATTTGTCTATAGCTTCTGCTATTGGACGAAGACATTCTACATAGTTTTCTATGTATTTGAAATCGCTGTCTCTCAATGGATATTATGCGTATACCTATCATCGTGCTAGCATCTGGAAGTTTATCTTTGAGCGCGATTGATTGTAAAAAAGAATCGTACAAAGAATTCCATCGTACCACAACAGGCCTCAGTAATGCAACTTCCAGTGCTTCTTTCAGAATCTCGTAGTTTTTTGGGGAACGCGTGATTCGCCATAGCTCTGTGCATCTATCCATCACTTCACTGTGAGATGCAGATAACTGTTCGCTACATTTGATGCCTTTCAGTGCATCTTGCGTTGCTGTCAAATTGAGCGTGTGACTCGCGCAGCGAAAATGCTTAGGCAACTCGAAATTCTGGGAATCGTCATCAGGCATATTTTCGTATGCTGCTGTATCTTCCGCAATCGTTGTGTACTCCAAATCAGATGCCGAATTTTCATCTTCATTCGTACTGCCACCCGCATTTCCAGATGTGAGACCCGCTATATTGAGCGATTGTTAACATTCGATTTCGTTTGTGATAAACTTGTGGTATACAATTTTTGAAAATAGTTTTAGGTGTAAGTATTCTTTACCGTAAAAAAAATCGTCCGGCATATTCACGCCGAACACCCTGAAAGCTTTAATGAAGTTTGATCCATTATCCGTCACCACCGCCACTACTTTTTCCGGATTCAATTTGAAAGTCGAATGAATTTCTGTCAACAAAGCAGCTATGCGATCGTAGGAATGTGTGCCCGAAAAACGTCGACAGGCTATTGCAGCTGACTTTCTCTGTAAATTTCCTTGATCAATCTGTAATTCAAAATCATATCGTTTAAATATTGCACCTTTGCCTGAAATACTTGGGATTATTTATTTATTTCTGTTTTTTTTTTTTTTCATTGTGATGAGTACAAATGATTTAGTTTAAACCTCATTCATGAACACGATTTTTTTTTTTTCAATGTGTTTCAAGATTAGATCTCTCTGGAGCGCGAAAAATCGAAGCATTCTTTGGGAATCGTCATGATTTCTCCTCATTTCTCATTCTTCGTCATGATTTTTTACGCTTGAGAATAGTAAATCTCTAAGTAAATCTTATCTTACGTACCCACCCAGTGTACTGTAACACCCATGAACCGCCGACAATTATTACTCCACACATCTGCAGTTGTGCAGACCACGGTTGCTCTCTCGTCAATATGTCTTTTAATTTGTGTCATTCGATTATCAAAATTTTCCACGATTTTTCTACTGAGAGAACGTCTTGAAAGATGCTTCAAAGGTTCACCATTTTTTTAAATAGCGAAATCTGAAATAATAACAAAAGTGCTGCATGTCTAACTTATTCCAAAAATTATGGAAAAAATATTGTGTTAAATTTCAATGGTTTATTTGTTACATTATCATCGAATATTTTTCGAAATGATGCCATGTCTACTGTTCTCAATGGCGCCATATTTCGAGAACATAGTTCGTTACATTTTCTTCGAACTTTGCCTGTGAAAATTTACAAGCTGAACGCTTGCTTGGCTCTTCTTCAGCAAGCTTCGCCCGCTTTTCGCTACAGCACGTTTTATATCCCGCGTACTTATCGTCATGAGCTCGCTGTAACACAAATAATGAAAAATATTTGAATAATAACGAAATTTATAAAATTCGAAATATCTATTGAGATTATTATATTATTAAAATAATTAAACTCGTCAATTCGTTTATTACTATTTCATCCATTACTATACGATATTACAATTAATGAATCAAAATAATGAAAAAACCAATAGTGAAGACCCTTATATATTCTACGAGATTTTTTTCAATTCTCTTCGATGTATTTTATGATTCACGAAATATTGATACTATTTTAACTACTCTGAACGGATTTTTTGACGATTGATAAATACTAAATACTATGATTACATACTTTCAAATGAGTTGTATAATTCGACAAGACCTTCAGCGTGCCCCGTATTTTCTTATCACTTTTACACAACTGACATTTGGCTAAAATGGTACCGTCTATTCTTGATTCTTCCGGTATCACAACGAAAAACTTTCCATCCAATTAAGGATGTCGCTGGCATTGACGTTTTAACTCGATTGCTTGTGTGTCATCGTTATGGTCATTATCTGCATCCTCATGTTCAATGGAACGATCGATACGATCATTACTGTGATCTTGGTTAGTAATTCTTCCTTGCGAAGATGATACTTCATTTTCTCCCGAATCTTCACAGTCCATAACGTCTGAGAAAGTAATGGAATAATTGAGAATATTGACAAAATAACATTTGTACTATCTATGAAATCTCTGACTCAACCAGCATCGAAGTACGGGGAAAAAAATATGTCGCTTGTTAGCATACGTATGATAAATATGAAACTTGGTAAAATATAATTGCAAACAAACAATGAAAAATATTATAATAGAGAAAGAACATACCTGCAGAAGTACACGTTACAATAACGTCTATTCATCTATATACCGTAAAAAATATGGGAAACAAATCGAGATGGCGCTGAAATTTCTCTCACTGGTGGTCAAACTGAGGTATTCATATTAACACAGAAAAACGAAACAATGCATTCAGTATCGATCACCGGATGTAACTTTATCGGAATGTTGTTTCGTGAGCTGTATCGGGGATAACAATACACCAATATATTTCGATCGCTATGAACTTGGGACGAGAAGTGCATTTGCCGCGAGCAAGACTACCGCGGTAAGCTCTGTCAATGTTCGTCGTCAATATTCGCGACCAGTTGAGAAGGTTACGGTGGGGATAGGTAAAGAGTGATGAGACGCGCGACAAAGGAGGGCAAGCGTCTCAAGCATCACCGGACTTTGTTTCACCTCAGTTTTTGACGTGAACAAAGCATGTTTATTTTTATTTTGTATGATATTGAGACAAAGCGGTTCCGATGAGCGTTTTCGAAAAATAATGTGATGTTGTAGAAACTACACACTTTCAGTCCTACACACTTTCAGAACTTGATATTTTTGTGGCTCAATATTCGTAATTGTACCTATTGAAAACGATGTCTTATGGAATATAATTTCTATATTTATTTGAAAATTGTACTCCAAAAAAAATAAATTATGCTCAAAAAAGATTTTCAAATATTCAAATATTGACATTATAAAACTTTTGAAGAATTGTTTTTTTTTGGAGCACAGATATTTTGGTTCATTTTCTACAGTTGACATCGCTCTTGTCTTTATGACAATAAGTGCTCAAAAAAATTGGAATTGAAGTTCAATATTTTATTGTTGTCCTCGATAGTTGTATTTTTGAAATATGCATAATTTTTTTTTCTCTAACGTTATTCCTGCGAAATAACAACAAATAGACAAATAAATTTACTCCGTTTTTGGAGTATTCAAATGGTGTGATCGGAACGAGTCTTTTACAGTCAATATGTGAATGGGCTATGGTTACCAAAGTTTTTTGGGTAGCTGATCGAGGATTTCACATTACTTTGAAGAATTAATTTGTTTCAATAATTTGCTTGACCAGTCAATGTGAATATGAAAGCTCCATGAAGTTCCCGACGTTTTCGGAATTTGAAATTATGTTGAGAATTCGACATTACGTTTCCAAAGGTAATTTGTTTAAATAAATTATGAAAAACAACTGAAATTTGAAAAAAAAACATAATCATTTCCAGTAATTGTAATGGATAACAGAAAAATCACAATTGTTCCAAGTAATTGTAAGTAGTAGCAAAAAAATTACAATTTTTTCAAGTAATTTTAATTAACAACAAAAAATTTACAATTATTTGGAGTAATTGTAGTTGATAATCATAAAATTACAATTGTTTATACGAACTGTAATTGGTAAATCAAAATTTATAATTATTTCCCGCAATAGTAACTAGTTACTAAATATTGCAGTTATTCACAGTAATTGTAATTTACGGGTAATGAAATGACGAAAGTAATTTCTGCTGCCCAATTCTGGCCAGGTCTCGTCGATGCCGCGCACGTCTACACGTCGACGCGGGTAATTCCGGCGTGCAAGCTTATGCAGTTCCGTCACCAGTGCTTGCTTTTCCTCGTTCATATTCCAACGCTCTTAGTCGGGTGTCTAATTGAGAAATGTAATCAACGTTTCGAATCGACAGGTCTCCGTCTGTTTTGAAGTCTGTGTAAAATGTATCCAAGGCTTTCTCCGTGGTGAGCTCCAAAGCTTCGATCATTTGATCGAGGTTGTCGATTTGTTTTTGCAGCACGTTGAATTTTTATCTCAAGATTTTCAAAGTTACAGCATTGTTCGGCTCTGCGGGATCGGCGACATTGCACAGTCTTTTTTCCGTACATCGTAATGCCCGTTCGCTGTTATTTGAAATCCGACATCTGGAGGACCGCGAGTGCTCGCGGCCGTGTTTTCATCCAGATGCCGTCCAAACACGTCAACGCTCATCTCGGTAATGAATGCAAAAACGATGGGAGCTGCTTAATAAATGATTCCTGCTTTGCGTAGCTCTTTGACAATGGAGATTATTCCGTCATTCTGACTCGGATTTCCCGCTGTCTGAGATGCCAGGAGTAAACGAAGACGCTTCACTAACTCGTTCGGATCATGTCAGAAAATGTATTCTGTTTTAACACCTTGTCGAGTGATCATAGCTTGCGGAAGAAGACCTTTACCCTTCCGGCGAGGTGATGGGGAATAATCCATCAATTCGGCAAGACATTTTTGAATCTGTAATTGTTATCGTTTCGAACAGCCCTATCGGATGAGTAATACTTCTTATGCGCGTTCGTTGCGAGGATTATGTTTTTGAAATTTTCCCGATCTCCGGCGCTCACAGAAGAACCGTCAAGCTTTATTTTGAACAAAAGTTCCAGCAAACCCTTCGTTTTCGGGTAAAGCGTATCGCCAATACGAATGTAGTCACTCTTAAAAGATATCAACGAATCACGAATCATTAACCCGTTTGAGAGGTGGCGTACACCCTACACTTTGTCCAATTCACCTTTTGTCTTTGCATCTCTCATCGGTGCAAAATACTCATCCTCGATTTTCTCGACCGGTGTTTCTACGATTGTTTCATCTCCTGTTGAAGCAAAGGCATCGTCCATTTCCGAGACAGTTTCATTTTCCGTTTCATTTTTCATCTGCATCGTATCTTCTTTAATTTCTTTTACCTCTTGTTTCACAGGTTCAGTATCTTTTGTAACATTAACCAGTTTTGGCAACGGAGTCACTACTGGTTTAAAAACGTCACTCAATTTCTGAGTCGTAGATTCCTTGACCGACTTGAGCAATCTGTGTTTCCGAAGGATCGCAGCACTTGCTTCAGCGATCTGATGTAGGACATTTTTTAGCTTGGAAATTTTAGCGCTCTGCATGTTGACGCAACTGAGTCTGCAACGCTACTGCGTCTCTCGCTCGGAAACGTTAGATTCTATTTCTTTTCCAGGCTAACAGAAGGATCAAATCCCCTCCTGTATCTTCCTTCGTTGAGCTCACTGTCTTTGTCGATCACTAGAAACCCGTACTCCTCACCGTTCCAGCATGCAGAGCACACACTTTTAAACTCTGTGTAAGACATACCGGTGTTTCCATGGTCGTTGTATACGTGTCGCAGGTTCATATCGTCTTGTTTAAATAACACGAGTAAGTTTACGTTGTCGCGCACGAGATGTTTCGGAATACGCGCGTACGTCTGACAGAAATAGAAGCAGTCAACGTCGTGATGTCTACCCATGCAAAAGTAGGCTCTAATATTGTCCTGCTTCTCGTACGCTACATTGTCAAATATGATTTTTGAATTGGGCTGTGCTTCTTCGGGTGTAATCACTTGCTTATGCTCGGTAAACGCAAAATACTCCGTATACTCAACATGATTCAACAATTGCTTCTACAATTGGTATTAAGGTTGGTTGAGAGATTTCGAGTAGATGTAGATATTTTCAAATCTGAGTCCGTTGGGATGGGTTATCAGTGTGAGCAACGCATTAGTTTCACCACAATTCGACGGTTCACAGAATATTGCACGTACACTATTCGGAAGTAATTCACCGTGCCGTTTGTGCCTTTTGACATTTTTCTTCGAAAGTTTGTCAAAATTCATCACGGGAAGCTCAGTAAGTTGTTTCTCAAACCGCATCTCGGACATGACTGATCGGATTTGCTATAAATACCCCGTTTTGAAGCACTTTTCTTCAGTCAACGCACGAACATGATTGTGTACAGAGGTGAACGAAGCAGCAGGCGGCAACATCGTGGCAAGGGTCTGGTGAATAAAATCATGAACAGCCTTCCAATCGAATTGCATGCACGTGGTTATCAGTACTGTGTGCCTTTTACAAAACTAACAAAGAGACTCGCGTGGGGTGATCTGGGAATCAATTTCTTGACGCAGCTTGCAAGGACCATGACATTGCTCACTTGCAGAATCGTGAAAATCTTGAAGTTAGAAACGAGGCTGATAGGGTGTTTGCTGAGAAAGCTTGGAAACGGGTTCTCGCAAAGGACGCAAATTTGGTTGAGAAGGCAGCCGCTTGGGCGATAGCTAATACAATGGAAATCAAATCAAAACTCGGAATGGGAATTCGAAAGTGAAAAATTGAGACATTAAAAAAAATAACAAATGCTGCAAAACATTCTATGGTTCCAAGCAACGATGCAAAAGTAGCTATCGAATCTGCGCTGAAGGGTGCTGAGAACGCCGTTAAAATGCGGGTGGTAGATGTTAAGAGCGAACACCTCGCGTCCTACCAGTACCTTCAAAAGTCAGTGGTTTTATACCGTTTCTGATTCCCATTCTCGCTGTACTTGGTGCTACAGGCGCGTTAGCCAGTGGTGCGGCAGGTATAGCGAAAGCTGTGAACGATGCAAGTGCTGCTGAACGAGAACTGGGAGAGAGCAATCGACACAACAAAACTATGGAAGCCATCGCGTTGGGCAAAGGGCTTCATATGAAACCGTACAAAACAGGTCTTGGTCTTCATCTTTCAAAAAACTAAATGCGATGCTACCACGTCGAGCGTTGACTGATTGGGACCTGTTGAAATATGCAAAAATCTTCAAGGTTCCGCATTTCCGTGGTGTTTTGATGTGAAACGAAATGACCGAAAACGGTCCACGAAAAAACGAGTCAGCTATAATCAACCTTGACGACAAAGACGGTCCGGGAACACACCGGGTTGCACACAAGAAACGTGACAATAATATCGAATACTTTGAAAATGTCGGCAATCTTCAACCACCCTCAGACCTCGTAAAATACCTCGGCGTTTGTCGTGTTAAATGCAATCATGAAAGCTACCAGGATTATGATATTGTAATAACGGGGGAAATTAAGAAAGGTCTAAGAGAATCAAAGAGTTCTCTGTGCGATTTAAGCGAACGCCGAGCCAAAGAAGTCTCACGAACAAGGAATATTTTAGAAAGAAAATAGATGTATTTGGATACGGAGTTCTCCTTTTAAAGTCTAGAAACTGACTGTTTTTACAATAATGTCGGTTGACGCAGCAACCTTATTCTTTTTTAAAGACATAAGAGGTTTATAAACGTCTTTCATCTATGATGACTACTAGATCATTTAAAAGAGGACAAAACGGGTGATTTCACCCTTTCTAACAATATATTTGAATCCGGACACTTGTGTCTGGAATTTCTAAGTCGTGAGCTATATAAACATGGTGCGTGATTCATCAAAGTCAGTCTACCACTCGCAGTCATGGATGATTCGTTGACGTTAACGATTTCGGGAACCTTTCTGATTCTCGAGGCACAATATTTCCCATCGATCGAACTTGCTCGTGATAAAAGTTATGCTTTTGGCTCGGGGGAATTGTTAACTTTTGATTCGATTTCAAATGTTGATGTTGGTCACAATAAAATTTACGTAGCTGATAGAGAGATCGTTATACCTACCAGCAACTACAAGATCGGGGACATAGAGAAGTATCTTCCAAACGTGCTAAGAAATACAGATATCAGGCTCGCCATCAAACCTAACAATGATACATTACGCAGCGAAATCACATGCAACCACACGATTAACTTTGAGTCGAATGATTCCATTGTTCAACTTTTGGGATTTACACCACGTGTATGGAATTCAACAATTCGACTGCTTTTTCTTCCCGCTATCTGTGCAGATTGCTGTTTCTCTACGCTATCCAATACACTCGGTCGTAACAAATCAAATCTAGTTTTAATTTCCCGTTTGTACATCATAAACGATGGTGATCTGCCAGTTGTACAGTGTTCTATTGATCGATAGTCGAATAAGAAAAGATTAACTGCGTAGTCGAGAGGTTTACCGGTTTGAACAATTTTATCGACTTTGTCCTTAAACGTGCCTACAAAGTTCTCAGCTGCACCATTTGTTGCTGGATGGTGCGGTGCTGTAAAACTCTGTCTAATACCATTTATTTTACAAAACTCTTGAAATTCTTTACTTGTGAATTGAGTACCGTTATCGGTAACTACGTGTCTTGGTAAACCAAATCGTGACAACACTTTTTTTACCTCCTCGAGTACTCGCGGTACTGTGGTACTTTTATTCATATCAATGACCTCTGGCCATTTCGAGTACGCATCAACAATTATCATATACATATGTCCGTGGAATGGGCCAAGGAAATCGATATGAATCCTACTCCAACAATTATCTGGGTACGGCCATGGCGTTAACGGAACACTCGTAATCTCTTTGCCGAATACATAATTATAAAATTTCTTAAAGCCGAATACAATTGCACTCGCTTCCTTATCAATTATCGCACGGCTCGCTTCTTTCTCCGGAATTATTTTAGACGCGAACGCTATCGGTCGCTCGGTACCGTCTTTGTATTTATGTGACAGGATCGCTCCTAACCCGTATGTGGATGCGTCGCAGGACAAGATCAAATCGGTGTTAGGATCGTAGTGTGCTAACACTCGTGGCGATACCAACTCCCCCTTGACCCACTCAAACGCTTTGTCACATTGTTTTGTCCAATTAAAATTATCTGCTTTCGTACACTCATAAAGACATTTTAGTTTTTCTGCTCTCTGTGGCAGAAATCTCGCGTAGTAAGTGATCAACCCAAGAAATGAGTCTAATTGTTTTTTGTTTACCGGCGTTGGTGCTTCTATCATTGCTTTGACTTTAGTTTTTGATTTGTGAAGCCCATTCTGGTCTATAACAAAACCCAAAATGTCCAGCTTTTCTTTGAAAAAATCACATTTGCTAATATTTACTTTGAAACCATAGTCTTCGAGTCTTTTAAATACAGCGTTCAGCGCTTCTAAATGCTCTTTATCGTCTTTGCCAGTACAAAATATGTTATCAATGTACGGAATTACTCCGTCAATTCCCGCTAAGCATTGCTCAATCTTCCTTTGAAAATCACCCGGGCCCGACGCAATACCTTCCGGCATTTTAGTATACCTGTAGAGGCCTTTGTGCGTTATTATTGTCAAGTAATCTCGACTGCTCTCCTCTACCGGGATCTGCATGTAAGCATGCTGGAGATCAATCTGCGAGAAAGTTTTACCGCTTCTTAGCGCTAAAAAAATCTCATCGATTAATGGAATTGGGTGTCTATCTTTAACTAAATTTGGGTTTAACGTCAACTTAAAATTTCCGCAAATTCTTACTGTGCCGTCTGTCTTTATTACCGGTACAATGGGTGTAGCCCACTCGCTGACGTCCACCTTCTCTAGATGGCCTAATGTTACCAGTCTATCAATCTCGTTTTCGACTTTACTCGCTAATGCAAATGGCAAGTGTCTAGCTTTCAATGCGACTGGCTGAGTATTTTCTTTTAACGTTAATTTTAACATTCCTTTATTATATAAACCTGGACCTTTACCAAACAATTTTGGAAACTTCGTTGGGAACCCCATCGTTTCATTTACTCCATAAATTTTGTTACACATATCTGCTCTCTTATTCAGTTTTAGAGGCCATAATCCAAAAACTTTTAGCCATTGCCTGCCAATTAACATTGGACCATCTCCTTTCATTACTCTCATTCCCAGTGAGGCTTTCTCATTGCCTATCTTTACCTGCAAATTATCCAGTGTTCCCACATGCTCTAAAGGTACCTTACCGTATGCGTTTAATGGACTACTAATCAACTTTACCTCGCAATTTGGAAAATATCTGTCTTTATCTCTCTTAGATATGATCGTTGCATACGAACCTGTGTCCATTTCCATTTTGAGAATCCTATTATTAATTAATACATCTAGATACATTGGTTCGGCTGTTATATTATCGCTACTGCAATTTGCGTTGCTGCTGGTCATCCTCGATGATTTTCTCTCGCGGCCAACATCCATCATGAAGAAATCGTTCTTGTCCCCTTGTTGATCCTCAGACTCCTGCTCAAGGTGTTGTACCGCCTTTTGTGCTGTACACACCATCTCCAGGTGCCCTTTCCTTTTACACGAGTTGCACGTGCTGAACCGGTGATAACAATCACGAGCCCAGTGGTTGTTTCTTCCGCAGCAGAAACATGCTGACGAGCGCCTAGTATTTGCGCTCGCGTTTTCACTCGTCGAGCGGTTACCCCTATTCATCGGAGCTCTGTTCAGGTAACGCTGGTTGCCGCCCCTTCTACCTCGATCTGCACCTCTTCCTCTTGTGTGCAATTGTCTCTTGTACTCTGGCTTTGGAGCCGAGCTTATTTTGTTTACTATTGTCTTTGATGGTTCTCCAGCTGCTTGGTCTGTCGATGACGCATACTTCTCGGCTGTTTCCAGCGCTGTTGCCAGTTTGTAGGCTGAGTCGTATGTTAATTTATCCTCGCGAAATAATAACGTTTTTGTAGTGTGATCTTTCAGTCCGCACACTAACTGATCGCGTAATGCTATTTTCGCGTCACCGAAGTTACAATTAATCGATAAACTTTTTAATCTTGCCGCAAACTCCGACACTGACTCTGTTTGCGATTGTCTCGCTTGATAAAAAGTACATCTTTCCATAGTCTCTGACGGCTTCGGGTTAAAATGATTATTTATTAATTTCACTAATTCTTCAAATGTTTTGGTGCTGGGTTTTTCGGGCGCACATAGATCACGAACAAGTTTATAGGTATCGGGACTAATTTTCGTTAGCAACACTGCCGCTTGTTTTTCTGCCCTGACGTCGTTAGCTACGAAATATAATTCGAGCCTTTCTGTATACATCTCCCAATCGTCCTTGCCCAGGTGAAATTCTAGGCGTGAAATATTAGAGTTGGTTTCTGCCATTGTGTGGAATTGTATTGTTTCCTTATTATCTTCTTGTACGCTGCCCTGCGGTTCGGTCTTGTCGACTTGTTTACTTTCTTTCTCTTCGTTCACCTTTCGTATCTGGCACCGTACAATTTTTCGTAGTACGTCGATATTTGCCGCTTCGTCGAATTTTAATCCCAATTGCGTTAAAATTGCAATTAGTTTAGGTTTATTTAACTCTTGAATCCACGACGTTTTAGAGTAATCGATATCAATTCCACTAGTGCCCGACATTAATTTTGTCGTCCACTTCACAATTTTCCCGGTTTCCTTTGTGTAGTGCTTTTACGCTTACGTGGCTATCGAATACAGCGTGTAACGCAAAAATGGCCACTAAATTTGCACTATTAAGCCAACCCTGCACTATAGTTCGAATGAACCTCGTCGCCAGTTGTAATGTTTTGTAATGGGGCTCTCAAATAAATAACACTCGGGATCAGGCTTAACACTATAGAATAATTTTATTAGGAAACAAGTAAATAAGGTGATTGCGTGTGTCACGCTTAGCGCTCGCTGACCAACTGCTTCGGGCTGTACCGTGACTACATACATTCTTACTTAGTAGTTGTACATCGAGTAACGTCGTGAACACTACAAATATAACTATAGTGGAAGTCGTAGAGAAAGATTTTTAACAGATCTAGAATTGATGCGCCGACGTAAATAGGTTTGGCGAAGTGAACTTTGACACGATTCATTTCAATGATAACCATATCAGTGTCAAATACGGTGCGGCTGTGAAAGTTTGCTCGGGCAATAAGCGTTCTCGCACCACCTTTTCCCTCCCATTTTGTAACCAATTTAACATCTTTATGATTTCGTACATTCTCCATAGTCTTGCCGAACACAGCGTTATTCATGAGTTTGTAAAAGTTTTTCTCAAATTCATTCCTAGATTGCTTACGCATGTCTGTATTGAGCGTGATGTACGGCTCGAGCCATGGAGATTGCGCAAACTTCAAAATTCTATGCACTTTCGTTAATTTCAATCCTAAACTCAAACACTGTTTCAAATATCTATAGTGCAATATATACTTTGTTTTGGGGTGAAGGTTGGTCGCGAGTTTGGCATTTTTAGTACCT
Organism: Neodiprion virginianus; assembly: GCF_021901495.1. NCBI lineage: Eukaryota > Metazoa > Arthropoda > Insecta > Hymenoptera > Diprionidae > Neodiprion > Neodiprion virginianus. The sequence continues at coordinate 19,632,852 of NC_060878.1, read as the reverse complement.
GGAGGAGTAAAATGTTCGGGACAAAGAGGTAAGTCTTTGTGATCCTCGTGGAGTTCTACAGGGTAGTCTAAATCTACCTCCAGAAAGTAACCGATCGGCGAATCGTCCGGATGGTTCGTTATATCGATGTGCTGATACTCCCACTCGAACGAACCGATTGGTAAATGCACGCTCATAGCTGCACCGTACAGGTTATTCACGTCAAAATACATGAGATACGATTCCGCTTTGTTTGGATCAAAATCTTTTCCCATGAATCTATTATTGGCCCGAGCGTGTCGATTGGAACATTGTGCTACGCCGCCTCGAATGGCTCTTTCAATAAATAACACCATTTCAGGGTTGTCTAAAAGTTGCAAATTTACATTAGTATGCTTGAGCATCGCGTCAAAAGCAAGTCCCGGTGCAGTGTAGTAGTGCAACGGATCTAAATCGTATGTTTTGAAGCAGCTAGCGCGGAAATTTTCGAAAATATCGGCAAGCAAAAGAACATCGGTCTTTAAATATAAATCTGAATAGCCTCCCAATGACTCTAAATGGAATTCCACCCAAACAGTTTTCGCGTGCTCGTAATCGATGTCTGAAATATTTGCATCGCAGAGGTGCGAGTAGAAATGCTTCTTTGCAGGTAATCGCGGTTCATCGAGTTTCCCCCAACAATCGACGTATTCATAGGGAAAAACGCCTTTGCGGATCATCAAACTGAACTGAGTCGGGTTATTATAAAATTTACGTGTTATGCGTTTATCGGTATCGGTCAAATATGTGGAAAGTTTATCGATGCTGCTAGCCATAAATCGGAACGAATCGATGAATCTCAAGTGCATCATTGTTCCATCGACGCGTTTCGTGAAGGATATATATTTTTCCTTATTTATGGGTAGCAGTGTAATTTTACCGGGAAAAGTTGACGCGAGGGATTTTATTAAAAAGTGAGAATCGTAACCGAACAAATTGTGGAAAACTATTGGAATTGTGTGCGACTCTCTGAAATTCAAATTACACCGATTATGAGCAGGACCACGATATTTACCCGTGAAGTGACAGTGATCGTAACACTTTTTCTCCTCAGGCGTAAACGGTTTTTCACAAATATAACAATTCTTTGCGCGCATGTGACGATCGCGTTGCACTTGGGTAAGAGACTTCATCGGAATTATGTTTTTGATGCGTGACTCTACTTGAATTGATAAATCTTTAAGCTGTTTCATAAACCAATCTATGCAATCGACACCGCGCTTACCGTTAAACTCCGATAAAGTCTCATCGTACGCGCAATGTACATAGTACGCTACACTGTGCGGGATATGCTTTTGAATTTCACAAGTTTTACGAGTTTCAAATTCATCCACAGGTTCAGGGATTAATATACATTCGAGATCGGCGTATACGACAAACGGAACGGTGCCTTTCTTTTGAAAATTGGAAAATATTAAATCTTTACACTTGGGAAATTCCATGCGTACTTTATTTAGCATAATACAATCTTGTCGATGATTGTTGTAGGCGTGTTTCACGCTAAAGTGGCACAAACATCTGTCACATAAAAACATTTTGTGTTCATGAACGGACAATTGTTTTTGCTCACCAATCGGGAAAGATCTTTAATCCAAGCAAAATGGAATCTCGGTGCAAACTCGCCGGTCATATCGTCTTCCGGATTACTCTCAACCATTAGAAGATGGATCGTGTCAGTGTTTACGCTATGCAAATTTTTACTCAAATAAATTGGCACGATGACGCTTTTATTTGATTTTGCATCATGCGAAAAAGTTTGAGATTCTAATCCATATACATTGATGCGCAAATTATTTAATCTCTCAAGCTTTTTCACATCATGTAGAGTAGCAGGGAATTTGATACCTGTACAGTCCAACTCGGAAATATATCGATGATAAGGGCTAGTCCTTTCAGTGTGGGTGTTGACTGGGTGGAGGGCTGCTATGACGGACCAGAGAAGACATCTTTCGTCCTCGTTCCTCACGTTCACCACCGCTCTCTTCCGTTGAATGTCTTGGGGCAGCTCGACGAATGTTGAAGCCCCCGCGGCGAGAGGCTGATAGCGATTGATATTTACAGCGATGTTAAGGATCTCAATCATACTCCAGCCGGAATCGCGTTGCTCGAAATCTTCCACCTTTGACTGCAGATCACCCCGCGCACGTGTAAACCAACCATTTATATCGCTCGATGGGAGAAGAATCGTCACGTTGGAGGTGTTGAAACTCTTAACTTCGGTGGTGATCTCTTCGTGCTTGGCATTTTCGAATTTGCACGATAATATGAGGTTAACCTTTACATTTCCCTCCTCGCGCAGTATCAGCTCCAACTTCTCGGTGACGACGCGCTGCACATCGTCCAGAAAGGCGTCCAAATTTTTATGACGGAGATTTGTGACAACCCCCGTTCTGATTCGGCTGGCAAAAGCGCTATCCACGTCGTCCCATTGTATACCCGCAGGAGTACCGATATTTCCACCCGTCACCACTGTGCGCTGCTGCAACTGCTTGATCTTCGTCACCCAAGATTGCAGGAGTGCGATCGTATGTTGGATCCGTATTTTCGCACCAACGGTTGTTCCTCGTTGCATGGAAATATCGCGCAGAACTTGGATATTCGCAATTCCAATATCAGTCCAATGATTGATGACGGCGTCATTCTCTTCTCCGGGTGGTTGCTCTCTCAGCAAATTGTACGTCCTCTCCATCTGCTCCGTAAGTCCCATATACGCTTCGACTGCCATGACTTTGACGTTGATATAAGCTGAACTTTGTGTAACTTTTTTGACTTGCACGTATCGTGTAAGACTGGCGAGTCTGCATCGGATGCGTTGAGCTTATATGTATATAGGCCGATAGATCGCAAGAATTTGGGAACTGTGCGCACTGCGCATATCGGAAGGTGAAATGACGTCAGAGATACGGTGCGCACTTCGTTCTGCGCATCTCGGAGGGAAAAATGACGTCAGAGACGACTGGGCCCACCCTTTACCCATCCCGCCATCCCTAAATTTTTGGGTTTTATTGCCCTCCCGACTCTGCAGAGATGATGAAATTCATGTAAAAAATGACGTCAGAGGCGACGAGGTCCGCAGTCCCCCTCCCACCATCCCTAAATTTTTGGGTTTTATGAGTCGTTAAGCAGCGTGGGCCATGTGGTGGGAAAAATCGGTCAACGAAAAGCGGGTGGCAAACAGTGTGTGGTGTGAGAAAAATCTTATCTTGCCCGCTCTTCACCGGATGGTATGTGTACACACAGTTTTGGGTTTTACGACTCTTTATAGCGAACAAGTCCGAGCCTGCACATCCCCCGCCATTCTCTATGATATGTATGTTCGGTTTCAAATGAGCTACTATAACAAAGAAGCTGAGCCTTTGCTATCGAGGCGTGAATTTATAAACCAAGCTCCCCTTATCGTCATCGATTGCTCCAAGCAGAACGAAACATTAAAAACTGGACCTGTGGACATTCGATTAGAATTCGACTGTAGCACTACGTTCCCACCACACACTTCTGCCTACTGCGTGATCTTGCATGATCGCATTGTTGAATATAATCCGATCAGTGGTACTGTTAAAAAATTGGTATAAGTCAATTTTGGAATAACAATATGTTTAATTAATATGGATATTGAAAATAATATGTATAACTTTACTCGTTAAAATTTAGAATAACATAATTGAGAATGCAATAAGAAAACTAAATGTAATTGATGTTAAATAAAAAAATTGTTAAAAGCATTCAAAACGCCATTTTAAACCTTCCTTCAGGGGTCATTTCCTAGAATTTTTTTAATAGATCTAGCGGGTTTTTACCCTATCTGATTTATGTGCGGCTTTCCGGCGCCAAACGAGTCTCGACAGGAATTATTTAGTGTGTGTGTGTGTGTGTGTGTGCGTGCGTGCGTGCGTGTGTGTGTGTGTGTGTTAAATCCTATGAAAATAGCCACCGAAAATGACCGGGGGGGGGGGGGGCGTGAGAGAGGGTTCGTCGTGAGTGGTGGGGGGGGGCAGGGGGGAGCTTGGGGGGAGCGCCGCCATCTTTGGATTAGAACCGGCATATATACACTACTTGTGCCATCTTTATGTTTCATATGTAGTGTAGAATCTGGTTTGCATAGTTTAACAGGAACGGTTACGACGTATCTTTTTCCTTCCTCTGTATTGACTCGTCTGGGAAGAAGTTTCAAGTATAACCCTAAACGACTGATACTATATCCTTGTTTACAAAGTTCGGCTTGTAAATCGTTCAGTGTTTTACAGCACCTTATAGCTTCATTGCGACGTCGATCATCAGCTGCACCACCGAAAATTGCAATCTCCTGTATGACTTCAAGTATACCGGACTGGTTTTCTTCTACTCTAGGCCGACCAACAGAATCTCGAATTTTCAGAACTGCTTCAAATTCGGTATTGCTTTCACAAAGCTCTAAAATTTTTTGTTTTTTCGAGTCGCGACTTTTTTTTTTGGCGATCTGCTGCGCTCATCTTTTACTTCAATATGTTTTTTTCCTGCTGAATTTCTTTCCTCAAAGTTGCTATTATTTTTATTGCTTCATCTGGAGCTATACCAGTATCGCGCGCTTACAACAAGCTATTGAACTCAGATTCTAAAACTACTATTTTATTGCTAGAAGCGCTCTGGCTAGGCTTTGGTTTAGGTACAGGTTGTAACTGGGATTCACTGGATTGTATACAGATATCTTTAGTGTCTTCTGGCGTTTTTTCCTGAGAATTTCTCTGTAATTATAAGAAACATGTAAAGTGTTGTATATGGTCATTTCATAATTTTCATAATATATTTTTCAAAATCACCCACTATAATACAATTAGAAAAATAGTACCTTTCGGGAGTACCCCTATTGATAGACAGAAGAAGACACTATTCGTTTAGAAAATTTTATATACGAATCTATTTTATAGGTCTTTGAAAGTCTGTATATTACAATAAAATTAATGTATATAGCACTTTTCATATAACAAAATCAAAATAATTACAATTAAAATAAAATAATTTTGCCGAAAAACACAGTAACGTCATGGTGACGTGCCGTAAGTATACCTATCTTTGTTCGCTATTTGTTGTTAGCTGGTTGTTCGACCGAGCCGCGTGGAAGGAGTAGATCACTGTAGTCAAAGATGAGTTTTTTTCTATTTATTATATGTACATCTTATTTATTAATAGTTTCATTTACATACATACACGATATAATATAATGGTTGCCACGCGAGGGAAGGGGTGGTCGTCGTCCGATTGTACCGCGGTGGAGGCTGTAGTGAAGACGTGATGCGCTGAGTGGGCTCGGTCCTCGGGGGCGGCGTATACCGGCTTTCCGGAGAGCTCGGCGATGTCGGGGGGCGGCGATTCTCAGGTTCGGTGGTCCTTTTCGGAGACTCCCACTCGCTATCCGACTGGGTCGTCTGGGTGGCCGTTGAGACGTAGGCGCGCTGCGGTTCGGGGAACGGAGAGACCGCTGCTGGAATGCGGCGAAAATAGCTGGGTGACGTCACTCTCGCTCTCCTCGCGTCCCACAATGAGAGCAGCACCGCCGGGGGCCTGGTGAGAGGCCTTGATGGGAGGTCCACTTGATGCAACACCCACGGAGCTGGTGGATTGCAGGCTCTTGTGCTTCGGAGTGGGCTGGCTGGTGCCAGGGAAACAGGGTCCGTCATGCAGGAGGGTCTGCGTGCAGCTCTGGAGTGTAGCGTAGCGTAGCGTCGTAGCGTATCAGTTAATTTCGGTCAATTCTGGCGGACCCGAAGTGTCCTGCCGATCGGTCCGATCGGTCGTCTCTTATCGTAGCCTCAGTTGGTCTTCAGCAGTGGGAGACCACGTTGGCTGATTACGCGACGCGCTCGGCTGCGTGGGTGGCGTAAGCGGCGCGCGTGACGTAACACTTTCTTCTGTGTCGCGCGACTAGAAAGTGTGAAATGCTTGTTGCGGCGCGTGGGTTGTAAGGCGCGCGACCGACTAGTTGCTTTCACAATGTTGTTGTGAACAATCTTATAAATCTGTTTATAGTAGTAGTAGTAATCTTTATTGTTCCCCTTGGGGTTACAAGAACTTCCCTTTTCCTCTTCCTTTACAATATTTTTTTACATGTTTTCTTAACCTATTCTTACCCTAATTCTTACTTCCTACCTTATCCTTACTTAATTTCTAATTGCCTGTGTCCTGTGCCATTGCCTTGCCATTCCCTTACTTTCCCTCTTATCCTTTTCTTACTTTTTATCCTTATCTTTACTTAACCTTATCCTATTTTACCTTATTCTATTCCCTAATTCGTCCTTATCCTAATCGACTTCCATTTCCCATTCATCTCTCACTCTTTCATTCTCTTGTACATCCCTGATCCTTTCCAATTCTCTCATCCAGACTTCTCCCACCCCCTCCTCACCTAACATCTCCCTCACCACCTCCTGCCAGCTTTCCTCCCTTCTATCCCAGCCTACGCACCTTTCCCATACGTGCTCCCATGTTTCCTCCTCCCCCTCGCACACCCTACACCTTCTCTTTTCCTCTTCTTCCCAGTACCTTGCCTCCTTCATCTCGCTTCCTAACCTAAATCTTGCCACCCTTATCCACCTGCTTTCTCCCCATCCCTTTCCCAGATATCCTGGTATCCCTTCTCCTTTCACTAGCCTGTACCATCTGTTGTACCTCGATTCCCTTATTTTCTCCCACCTCTCTTTTCTCTGTTCTTCCCTCTCTCTCTCCTCTATTTCCCTAAACTCCATCTCGCCCCTCTCCCTTCTCGCGACTACCTCTCTACTCTCTACTCCCCTTTCCGCAAAGAAACTTTCCCTTTCTCTTTCCCACCTCGATCCCTGCCTCCCAGCTTCTGCCTTGTCCCTTATCTCTTCCCAGCATCTCCTAGCTAACTCGCTACCCTCCCCTCGCTCCATCTTCCTTTCAAAATTCCATGCCCTTCTCCCTGCCCTAATCCTTAGTTTCTCCCTCTGTAGTTCCTCCCTTACTAGATATCCCGGTGTTCTCCCATCCACTCCTAATGTCCATCTCAAAAATCTATCCTGTACCGCCTCGACCGCCCTCCACTCCCTCCACCCCCATATCTCCGATGCATACTCTATTACCGTCCATACTAGCCTGTCAAATAACCAAATCCTTTTTTCCCAATCCCTCCCAAACCTTCTTTTTCCTATTCCCCATACCTGCCTCATTACTACCCCTGCCTTCCGTACTCTCTCTTTCACCTGCGCTTCCTGTCCCCCATTGCACTTTACTCTATACCCTAAATAGCTGAACTCTTTCGACTCCTCTATCCTTTTCCCTTTCCATCTCCAATCTATGTTTTTCCTTCTACCGCCTCCTTTCCTAAATCTCATAATCTTTGATTTCCCTACATTTACCGTCAGCCTTTTCCTATCCATATACCTTTCTAACTTCCTAATCATTACCTCCATTTCCTCTTCACTTTCCGCTAGTAACACTATATCATCCGCATAGGCTAAAGTGCATACCCTGCAGCCGGCTAACTCCACCCCCCCAACCCTTCTCCCTCTCCCCATTTCCTCTTCTAAGTCCGCCAGCAGCAGGTTGAACACAAGCGGACTGAGCGGACATCCCTGCCTTACCCCCCTCGCTGTCCAAAACGCCTCTCCTAGCTTTCCCCCGCTCCTTACTCGACTCTTTGTTTCCTTGTAAATTTCCTCTATCCTTACCCTTAGCCCTTCCCTCACCCCTCTCCTTTCCATAGTCTGCCACAGCACCTTCCTGTTCACTGAATCAAAAGCAGCTTTCAGGTCCACAAAAAACGCCACCATCTTTCCCTTATCCTTTCCCACCTGCCTATTGATTAAATAATTAAGTACGTATATATTGTCAATGGTGCCCATGCCTTTTCTGAAACCCGTTTGGTTTTGTGGTATCAAGCCCTTTTCTTCTACCTCTCTTTCTAACCTATCCGCTAATGCCATCGCATACACCTTATATAGAGTTGGCATCAAAGTCACCCCCCTATACTCTTCTACCCTTTTCCCCTCCCCCTTCTTAACTATCGGCGCTATCAATCCCTCCCTCCAATCCTCTGGCCAGCCCTCCCCCACCCAAACTCTGTTACATGTTTTCCATATCCACTGCTCCATTTCTTCCCCCCCATACCTCCATACCTCGCTAACTATTCCATCCCCCCCTGGTGCCTTTCCATCCCTCAGCTTTCCTATCACCTTTTTAATCTCTTCCCTCTGCAGCTCCCCTTCTCCGTCCCCCTTCCTATTTACCGACTCCCCGCCTTCTGTTACCTTGCTTTCTACCCCGCCTAATAATCCCATGAAATACTCCCTCCACTCCTGATCTCCTATTTCTTCATTCACCCTCTTCCACTTCTTTCTTTCCCTATTAACTATCTCCCATACCTTGCTTTCTGTCTTTGCTTCCGCTGCTTCTTTTATGAATCCCTCATTTTCTTTCTTTTTTCTCTCCTCGCATAGCCTATTATATTCCCTTCTTCCCTTTCTATACGCGTCCCCTTCTCCCTCCCCATTTCTCCATTTCCTTAGACTCTGCCTAACTTCCGCTTTTTTTCGCCTACATTCCTCATCCCACCATCCCTTTTTCGCTTCCCTCCCCCTCCCTCCTACATCTAAGGCTCGTCTAAACTCCCTTATTCTTTTCTCTATCTCTTTCCCTACATCCACTTCTCCTATCCCCTCCCATTTGACTTCTGTTCTAAACCTCATCCTATCCTCCTCCGTCCAGTCTCCTCTACTAGTTCCCCCTACTCTTTTTCCCTTCCTTGTCCTAGCCACTGCCCCCCTCAACCACACTATTACCGGGTGATGATCCGAGTCAACCCTATCCCCAATCTCTATCCTTTTGACCCTATCCCTCACCTCGATGTCTCCTATAGCGTAGTCTATCACTGTCACCCCTGCCCCTCCTACATACGTAAATTCCCCCTCCTCATCCCCCTCTATGTTCCCGTTCATTATTGCCCATCCTGTCTCCTCTAAAAATTGCACCAGCTGCCTACCTTCCGAGTTTATTTTCCTGTCCTTTGATTTCCTACTCCTACTCTCCTCCTCTCCTTCTCCCCAGCATCCTCCCCCCTCCTGCCCTGTCCTGGCATTAAAATCCCCCCCCACTAACACTTTTACCCCTCCCTCTATCTCTTCTGCCCGCTCCTTCAATTCCCCTATCTTCTCTTTTAGGTCCCCATTTATGTATATTCCTACTACTACCCATTTTTCCCCCCCTACACTTATTTTCCTTGCTATCATGCCCTCTTTTACCTCTTCCCTCCCTCCCTCCCCACTTACTATCTCCCTTCTTACCCCTGACAGCATTCCGCCTATTGCTTTTCCCTTCCTATTTTTTCGCACCGCATACTGCACTTCCCATTTATACCCTACTGGCAACTTATTTCTAATCCTTTCCCACCCCTTCTTTTCTATCCATGTCTCCATTATAAATATTACATCCCACTCCCCTAGCCCCCTCCAGAAATCTTCATCCTTTCTCGCGAGCCCCGCCACATTCCAAAAAGCTACTTTCCACCCCTCCCTTACTGTCTCGCCTACTCCCCTCTCTCTCCTCCTTATCTCCCTCCCCACCTGCCTCTGTCCCCCCCCACTACCCACTCCCCCGACTGCCTTTCACTACGTACCCTTCCCTGTGCTTCCATACTTCCCTCTTGTCTTTCCTCGCTTGCTGACCTTTCCCTATCGCTTTCCCCTACTTTTCCCCTCCCCTCCCTTTGCCCCCCTTCCCTCGCTCTCCCTGTACCATCTCTAAGCACCTCTCCTATCTCATCCCACTTCCACATTTTCCCTTCTATCCAGATCTTTGCATACCCTATTTTTACTCTGTTTCCCCTTCTCTCCTCAATAGCTGCTATCTCCCTCAACTTCCATTTCATTCTTCTCTCTGCCCAGGTGAGATCCTCGTCTATTCTCTCCTCCCTCCCTTTGAGTAGGCTTTTTCTTCCCATTACCTGCTTCTTTTGCTCCCTATTTCCTAGTCTTGCTATCCATATCCCCTTTTCTCCCCCCTTTTTCGCGCCTACCTCCCACATATCCTTTACCTCGACCTCTACCCCTATCAGCTGCAAAATCTTTTTCAACTCTTCCTTTTCTCTTCCCTTCTCAAGTCTCGCTCCTCTCACTACTATATTTCCCCTTCTTTCTTCCCTTTCTTTCCTCTCTATGGCCCACTCCATCTCTTTTAATCTATCTATTGCTACCTGCGCCACTTCCGCATTCCCCTGTACCTGCCTTTCTCCCCCTCCTTCTGCACTCTTCTTTTCTAATTCTAACAGCCTCTCCTTTACCCTTTCCATCTCCCCCCCTCTCTACTTCCCACTGCTCTTCCCTTCTAGTCATTTCGCCTTTAATCTTTTCCATTTCTTCCCTGATCCCCCTTCCCTGCCCTTTGACCTCCTCTAGACCTATCTTTAGCTCTTCCCTAATCAACCTTAGCATATCTTGTATACCCCCTCCCTCTGCCTTCCCTTCCTCCCCTGTCTTACCCTCCGGCGACCGGTGCACTTTCCTGCTTTTCCCAAATACTCTTTCTCTTTCCTGCAACCCGTCTACCTCCTCCTCCCCTTTTTCCCCTTCCTCCTCCCGCTTTCTCTTCCATAAGTCTAGCACCGTCGCCGATCCCAGGCTATGCCTCCTATCCCTCCCTAACGCTGCTACTGCCCCCGGCCTACCTTTCTTTTTCTCCTCCTCTTCGCTGTTCGCCCCTTCTTTTTGGCCACCCGCGTTACTCATACTCTTTCTCTCCTTCGCCGCTCCCTACCTTATCTATCCGCCGCCTACCTGTCTACTCTATCCCCCTTCTTACTCCCTAGGTGTCACTGCCTCTTCCTATCTTATCCGAATCGTTGCCGTCCGCCAGCTCTTTCTGCCTAACCTCAAAACTCTCCCCCTTCTTTCTTTTTCACCCGCCCTTCCCTTCTATCCCTGCCTCCCTATTCCCTTCACCCGACCTCCCGTCTATGTCTTTCCCGCTCCTTCTCTGCCCTATTTCCTTTTCTCCTCACCTTTGCTATCCCGCTAAATTCTCGCCTTTTCTCTCGCACTCTTTCGTACACCTGTCACTCACATTCAAACGGAAACGGAAGTCTATAAATCTGTTTATATTTGTTCAAATAATAAATACAGTCTGACCTCCAAATAAGTAACCCGGCAATGAGAAACTTTCCCCAGTTCCTTACTCGAGCGCTTTCCCCACTCCGACTTGAACTCCGAGCTCGAGATTTTTGTGCGCGAAACCTCTGGTTAAGGGCGTTGCCTATGCCTCGAAGAGCGCGCGCGAACAGAGACTCACGATTTTCCTTCTCATTTCCTCAGTTTTGAAGATAATTAGGTTCTTAGGAGGTCATTTTGAAGATAAACAATAGATCTGTGTCGCCTCTTTTGCCGAATTTTCGATTTCGCTTTCAGATTTGCGAAAAATGGACTTGAAAGTACGTTATCTTTAAAGCGAGACACAGCGGACAGTGAATTTTTTTTCGAAATTCGGCGAAAGAGGCGACACAGATCTATTCTTTATCTTTAAAATGACTCTCTGAGAACCTAATTATCTTCAAAAATGAGGAAATGAGAAGGAAAATCACGAAGCATAAAACAGCAAATTTTTCGCGCCAAAGACGGGTGGCTGCTAGCGCCACGACCGCGTTGGCCGGCGACCATGCGAATTACAGGCGAGGAGAGTAGACTCAAACCCCCCTACTACAATTCCCCTCCTTCGAATCCTCGTCGCTCGGCACGTGGATAGTGTTCCGCGCTTTTATTTTTGTTTGTGTCTTTCTACAGTGTTTTTTATTATTTCGAGTCAGTATTTATTCCCGCGATGGCTAAGAAGAGGAGGAACCTGTCTTTGAAGAAGGAGAAATGACCCGGCATAAAAAATTGGCTATATCTCAGGAAAAAATGAGGTAAATCGAATTATTCATATGATTTATGTCGCATTCTCTCCGACTTTAAGGGCGTTGCCTAGCTAGAAAGCGTGGGCTACTCCGCTTTCCGCGTTAACTGTGGCGAGAGAGAGAGTAAAGAAACAAGTGAGACGGAGCAGCCGAGCTGTCGCCGGAGTGGGACGGGTGACGCGGGCTAGCCTCCACCTCCCCTCACGGGCATTCGGTTTCAAATACTTTTAAACAGCCCAGTGTGTCGCGCTCGGCACGCCGCAGCACCTGATGAATAATTGAAAAAAAAAGTAGACTCCACTTGAAAATTTACTGGTAATACAGAATTTAATAAGGAACCCGAAACTATTTTTTTTATAATTCAAAAACTTGTCATTAATGAGGTAAAAATCGTCAAACATTTGAATTATTTATAAAAATTGGGATTTTCAATAATGTTCAACATTGCATTTTTTTATGAAAACTTATTCGTTCACCTTCCGAATGCACTGTAAATAAAGTCTTTACGTCGAATAGAACCGGATATATGCGCGCTCGTTTTGCATGAAAATTGAATGATTGTCTTGTAACTTTCGAAAACAAACATAATTCGGACGAACACCAAAATGCGTATCAATTCTTTGTACCTTTATTTCGTGTGAAAAAAAGTATGAATAGATTGAAAAAATACGAAGCCATTTTTTGATTGACGTAACGTAGAATTCCTTATACGTATGCTGATATAGATATACATTCTTAATATTTCAACGAAAATTATATTCGCCGGCGTCCGTATTTCTACGCAATGCGATCACGTGACTGGTAATAGTCTAATAGCCAGTATTCATAGTCAGGTTCGATTTGCAGGACTGTCTTGAGTCAGCTCAAAGCATAGCTTGATCGGCTGAGAGCTGTTCCTAATACAGTCTCGAAAATAATACGTCAGTAGTATAGGGGCACTTTGACTCGTCACAACAAACTCCCCTCGCACCCCTCTCCGGTGCCAGCCCCGCGCCAAGGAGTGACTTTGGGGCGCCTTCCCCTTCCCCCGCCGCCCCTCGCCAAGGAGTGACTTTGGGACGCCAACCCCTTCCCCCGCCACCCCTCACCCAGGAGCGACTTTGGGACGACTTCCCCTTCCCCCGCCGCCCCTCGCCGCGGAGCGAATTTTGGGACGCCATCCCCTTCCCCCGCCGCCCCTCGCCATGGAGCGAATTTTGGGACGTCATCCCCTTCCCCCGCCGCCCCTCGCCGCAGAGCGAATTTTGGGACGCCATCCCCTTCCCCCGCCGCCCCTCGCCGCGGAGCGAATTTTGGGACGCCATCCCCTTCCCCCGCCGCCCCTCGCCGAGGAGCGAATTTTGGGGCCCCTTCCCCTTCCCCCGCAGCCCCTCGTCTAGGAGGTATTTTATTCTAGAAGCTTCTCCGGATGACCACCCCTTTCCCGCAACCCCTTACCAAGGAGCGGTTTTTCCGCCTCGAAGTTCCGCGGCTCGTCAGCCCTTCGCCCGCGACCCCCTCGCAAAGTGGTGAATATCGTGTGACGACCCCTTACCCCGGTTACCGTTGACCGCGAATCAGATTCCGGACTCTACGGGATGGCCTCTGGGCCTGTGCACCCTGACCATGGGACGATCTCCTTCCCCTTACCTTGGTGCCCCTGGCCGTGCGGCCGACTCCGGGGCCACCTACCCATCTGGCCCCGCTACCGCCGTTCACGGAGCGAACTCTGTGACTTGGACGTTTGGGGTTACAGGTCTTCCACCCCGGCTCTCGTTCTTTCTCCATCCCTGCTCTCTGTGTCGGGTGCTCGTGTCACTGACCTTACACAGCCGTCAGTGTTTATCCCAAGGTTTACGTGTGCTTGGAAAATATAGACCTGGTCACTCTCTCTCTTTCTTAATGCAAGACTATAGGCATACTTAGATGTACGAGGATCAGGGCGGGTTGGTGAGGAAACAGAACTCAATGGTGGATTGCGTGGAAAAATCAAATTTCGTCCTCGCAGGTATATTCGGTTAACACAGGTGCAAATACATACATGATTATTACAGATAACGAATAAATGATAATTACAATGTTCTTATAATTACACAAGATATGTTATCAAGGTTTTTTATTTACCAGCCTTATAATCAGCAACATAACAATTCTTAGAGGTACAACATTGAAGACAACTTATAGGATAAATGTGATTTGAAATGATGGTGTTAGTTTTGCGTTTTGTGACATGGGCTATTCGGTTGTGGAGTAATTCTGCGATACGATCGTTTCTTTCGAGGTCAGGAGTAAATATATTGAGAAAATCCCGCAGAGAAAAACCAGCAGCCATAAAGTGCATAAACATAATACAAAATTGTCCACATACATCAGATGTGAGGCTTTGAAGCTGTCTGTCGTTCCAGTCGTATCGTCTACAATTTTTTCGTAAAGTCCGCTTATGGTGAGGGACGAATGGTGGTAATCCGAAGCTGTCGAAGTATGTACCGTGTCCCGAGGGACTGACGAAAAATGCCACCCAGTGGCTACCGGAGCGTGTGTGATCATCCGTGTTTGACACAAAGGCTGTCGGGCGTGTCCAGATGAGGGGTATCTGATCCGCTGCAAAAACCCCGGTCTTCCCGTTCGGAATTGCCGGCATCGCGCTCTATATCTGTAGACTGTCCATTTTGTACCTCGTCTTCTTCTCCTTCTTCTTCTTCTTCGCCCTCGTTATCGGAGATAATCATACCACTCGTAGAAGATTGTGAGGAGGTATGTGAGTCAATCGCAGTAGTAAGTATGTCGTAGGAAACGGTAACTTCGCCCTCTGACGTAGGCGCAGACGGATCAGGAGAGATTTTCAGTGAAGCGACTGACTCTGGTATTACTGCCTGTAGCGTGAAATTTCTTTTTTGTACCTGCAGTGGCTGATTACTAGTCGAACTCTCCTCTCCGGTGATTTTGGGCTTACTGGCTGACAATGCTTCTGTATAATCGTATTTAGTTAAAATATTGTTATTGTTGATCCATTTCTTCAGTTTGAGTGCGTTGTTCATCGCACATTTGAAAAATTCCTCCTTCTTAACGCCGTGGAAGAAGCACCATACCGAAGACCGTTCCAGTTTGTCGAACGCCGGGCAATCGATGTCCTCCAAGTTAAATGTTTGACGCGCGGTACTACTTTCAATATATTTACATTTATCGTGTCCACGGGCAAAGATTCGATGAGCGTTACGCGCGATTTCTCGGAGGTTAACGTCTAATCGAACCAGCGAGATATGAACTTCAAACCACTCGATGCCATGATGGTAGCAGGTTACGTAATTGTTCACGCCACGTTCTTTGAGCAGCAGATTCGTGAAGGGATATGGCGGTTCTACTAACCAATGTGCCGAGTAGCGGTGATCGATGGTGACGACTTCCACCTCTTTCGGTATAAATTTACCATAGATATTTCGAAACCCGTGAATATCTATCACGTAATCCATACTTGAACTTGAAAGAATGTAGTCGAATGAATAGAGAGCTGGAAGAGCGAACCTGCAGTGACGTAGTTTGAATGCTGACTGGCTCGGCACCGTAGTTACGGGTGTTTGTATACAGCCTTGTGTTACAATCCCCGTCTCAATTTTTGTTTATCGGGTGTCTCCAGCCGGTCTGTTGCTCCCCTTGAAGACGTTGGCTTGGTGTAGTCACAGTGTTTTCTCTCTACCTCTCTTTCTCTAACGGAAAACACCACCTTTTATGTCATAGAAGCGGTCGTGATAGGAGGGGCGTGATCTCCCTCTCTTTCTTAGCCCGAAAAATCTGTAATGACCTGACGTGCAGCATCAACTTCAATAAGATTATCAAATTCAGCGTACACTAGGCAATTCACAGTTTCTTTGAGAGCATCGTCGAACCGCACTTCGACCCTGAGAGTTCCATGTTTGATGAGCGACCAGTGCGATGTACAGTTGGCCGAGAGATCGGGGGTTAGGTCAAAAGCCAATAGACAATTTCCTTTAGCGAACTGCTGCCGGCCGATACCGTTTTCTTCGTTCAGAAAATGAAACCCCGTACCGGAGAAGAGGGTGTGATGAGCGTCCACGTAGAGATCGTCTTTGCCAAAACTCATCTGTAGCGGCTTCGATGGGACTTGCACCCCGTCGACGTACAACGACAGGAAATTCAAAGACTAGTTTTGAAAATTGAACGGATTGCGCTGTCTGTCGCCGTTGAAGGCTTTATTGCTGACAAAACCGATCATCACTCGTTTCGGTAATTGTCCGAGTATGACACTGTCTAGTGTTTTTGCCTGTACTCCTGCGTGTATGGTGAAAGACTTCACCTCGACTCTGGTTACGGGATATTTTGCCGTACCTTTGGCTAGCGTCCGTGCGTGCGCCAGCAAGATTCCAGGGCTGATCTTCATTCGGCGAACGAGCAGTGAAGTTTCCAGTATGTGCAGCTTGTGGCGATTTTCGGCTTCCATGATGCAAAAACTGTCTCTTGATCCTACAAGTCGAAGACGCAGTTCCACACCGTTGATTAAAAATTTGTCTTGATTAAATACGTTACAGTGCAGATGTCCAATCAGATCAACGGTACGTGCATTGCTCATGATCCGTTTGCGTTCGATGAAACCTCGGTCAGCACTGACGGCGTCGACGTCGTATACATCCGATACTCCATCCTCGCTGTCGTACCATGGAGCCGAAGAAAGATGGGATTTTTTGGCGGGCGGTGCGTAATTCAGTACAGTCTCTATATATGCTCGATAGGCGTAAGAGTTGTTGGCTGGTGAGACTAGTTTTTGATTGAATAATACATCGACTTGATTGAACATCGAGTGAAGCAGATTGTTTACCGGAGCGGCATGCGGAGTAGCCGCGTTGCCTTCGCCTTCCGGTGGGGTAGGAGCAGACGGTTGTAGCTTCACTCGTACGCTAAGCATAGTGTGTGCCAAATCGATGTACTCATCACTGTTTCCAGGTACAACAAATTCAATCGGGGAATCGTCGGTTAGAGATGATACGGGCTTGTAGTGTACCCATTGACCAGCCTCAATAGACGTCTGCGTTGGTGGTGGAGAAAACAAATCCAGTTCCGACTTCATACACTTACCCGAGTGCGCGTGCAGGAAGGCCATTGTTGATGTTTAGATTGAAGACGAGCGGCGCGTGGGCTTACCGGGGTCCGAATATGTCTGTAAGGTCCCGTTTTTTACAACACTTTTTCCGCTTAGTTTTCTTGACGGTTCCGGCACGCTTGGGTATCTTGGCCGATGTTTTCTTTTTCGACCTTCGTCTAATTTTTCTCGTAGTAACAGCTGCTCGGTGCGCGCCGACAAGTCTGTTGAGGCGGGCAATGTTTGACTGACGCGCTAATCCGCCGGCTCGGCTTTTATAACCGCTGCCCTTCATGAGTTTATCAATTTTTTCTTCAGCAGCAGTAGATAAGCAAGGGGGGTTCTGGATAGAAACACCTTCTTTACCGACCAAGCCGACCAGTCCGCCTATAGTTTGCCCCAGGCGAAAAATAATATTTTCCACGTACTTCGAATACATAACCAGGTGACGTAACCATGTGACGTTACCGGCTGATGTGCCCACGGCGGTCATTTTGAAAATAGCGGTCATTTCGACGGCAGCCATTTTGATTTTTTTGATGGCGACCATTTTGATTTTTTCGATGGCGGCAATTTTGATTTTGTGATGGCGGCCATTTTGACGGCGGCCATTTTTGATAGCGGCAATTTTGATTTTGTGATGGCGGCAAATTTGATTTTTTGATGGCGGCCATTTTGACGACGGCCATTTTTGATGGCGGCAATTTTGATTTTGTGATGGCGGCCATTTTGACGGCGGCCATTTTTGATGGCGGCAATTTTGATTTTGTGATGGCGGCCATTTTGACGGCGGCCATGATTTTTTTGATATATAGCCAATAGTTTGCCCCAGGCGAAAAATAATATTTTCCACGTACTTCGAATACATTCTTTTACGTTAATCGACCGGATGGTGACATCGCAATTAGATAGACAGGGAATGCCGATGACGATCCGTAAACTTTCACGCTAATAGTTTACCCCCAGAGCGAAAATTTCACATTCGAAAAAACTATTAATAGAATTTATTGTATCGGTATCGTCCGACGGTGAGCGGCATGCGGTCAAAGGATTGCGGTGCGACGTTGAATTCTGGAAGGTTCTGAAATAAACTCTTAACTAGCGGGACAGAGGTGGAAAATATTATTTTTCGCCTAGAGCAAACTATTAGCGTGAAAGTTTTACGAATCGCCATCAACATCAGGTTCTGACGTACAATCGATGACACAACATTTCGGTAGCTTCTAGAAGTTTCTCAAGGAATACGGATATAAAAGGCTGAAATTCAGGACCGAAAGACAGTCTTGCACCTTCAGCTCTCATGAAGAGAACTCCAAGTAAAGCAGAACTAAAACAGCGAATCGATCTGTTCCTAAAAAATATTCACGACTTGAAAACCATTGTGAATCAGAAGTCAGACCTAAGCACAGTGACAAAAAAGTTTGCAAATCTAAATTTATCAAAAAACACGTAACTGTTGAACATTAAAAAAATGGATTTCACAAAACTGAACAAAGTGGCAAGCATGGCCGAATTTCTACCGACAAAGAAATTGACCGAGCTAGAAATTTTCAAAATATACAAAGTCACCAATATTCGACGAGTTCAAACGAGGTTTGGACAACGTATCGTCACAGATCTGAACGACGAATTCAGCATATTCTTACCGGCACGGATTGTGCGAATGCTCAACGAGGACGAGACTCAGTACCAGAAATTGGTGCAGACGACGGAGGAGGAGCGGCTGCTCTTGCAACATCTGGGCGGCCATGTGCAAATCGAGTTCAAAGATGCGTCGGCTCTCGCCTAACTTGTACACCGTACCAGGACAACGTGTACAGCGTCTCCTCACACCACTGTTCCAATTATATATATATATATATATATATATATATATATATATATATATATATATATATATATATATATATATATATATATATATATATATATATATATATATATGTATAGAAGAATCAATTACAATAATTAACATTGATCGATGTAAAAATTTTTTTCAAAAAAAAAAATGTTTTATTAAATAAACAAAAAAATGCGTATACATTTTTTTTTTTGTTCTCTTCAACCTTTTAGTCCACTAATGATCTGAAACAGAGAAACGCAGTGATTGCGATTTCGATCCCGTGCGTTCTCCATCGTTTTGACGATATTTGAGTATGTTTCAGCAGCCATGACTTTGACCCTGATATTTGCAGAACTTTGATGAACTTTTGACTTGCATGTGTCGTGTAAGACTGATGAGTCTCGACGTTGAATTCTGGAAGGTTCTGAAATAAACTCTTAACTAGCGGGGCAGAGGTTCTGAATAAACGGTTGTTATTGACGATGCAAAATATTTTATTGAAAAAAACAACTCAAGATTACAGTTTTGCATGAAATTCGTAATGCTAATGTATGAGTGTTCTTACTCAACGGTATCGCATCCATGCTTTAGACAATGAGAATGAATAACTGTTCGAGGAGATACCGATTGTCTTTTGTGTTTGAGTAAAAAATTTCGCAGTAACAATACGTTTTGGGCTGCACAGTTTGGACGTAATATAGCGTGATGCGTACAGTTTGAATTCGTGTCCGACATTTCATTCAACTTCTGCAACGACGGACAACTCAAATCCATCATTTCAACGACTTCAACTTTTTCACCCAGAAGTTTCTGCAGCCAACTTTTCTTCTCCAAACCTTTTACGTAAACTGTTGAAGCCTCACGCAGCAGCATACATTTGATGGTGAAGTCGAGCTTCTCGAAAGGTAAATCACCACCTTCCCAGGATAGTCCATGATAATTCCGTGACAGCCACAAATTGTCGCTTTTGAACGGAG
The DNA here is from genome assembly GCF_021901495.1 of Neodiprion virginianus. Classification (NCBI taxonomy): domain Eukaryota; kingdom Metazoa; phylum Arthropoda; class Insecta; order Hymenoptera; family Diprionidae; genus Neodiprion; species Neodiprion virginianus. The sequence continues at coordinate 19,613,068 of NC_060878.1, read as the reverse complement.
CAAGTAAACAATTCCAATCGTACGGAGGTTCGAAGAGAAAAGATGACGGGTTGGCCTCTTCGTCGAGTGGCACAACTGCCAACTCTTTTGGTGTAAAACCGGAACCTGGTCTTCTGAATCCTTGTATGTCGACTATGAACTCCATCGTGAAAAAATACTGAATCGATTGTCACAACGTTCAAGGTTTTTATACCAATTTTCTCACCCCACCACTGAGCGGGTTATATTCAATTATCCGATCATGTAAAATCAAGCAGTAGGCAGATGTACCGGTAGGAAAGTTATTCTTCGCCTCAAATTCGATACGAATATCTACCGGTCCAGATTTCAGAGCCTCGTTTTGTTTCGAACAGTCGATGAAAATCAAAGGTTCGTACTGTAGAAATTCGCTCTTCGTCAACAGAGGCTCGGGTTCTTTGCCGTAATAGGTGGCTTGAAAGTTTGCGTACATCTCGTACAGTAATGCAAAGCGATTGTGACTCATGTCCAAGTTCAGGTTATCGTACGGATAATACTCGGAATTCAAGAAGAGCTTGACGTCAGTAATGTTACAGTGATCAAGATGACTGGCATTTTTGCCGGCTTTGTTTTTTCGATTCGTTTGAAAACCGAGCATGACAAATCGCGGTTTTTCCAAATGGGTGGACGTTTTCACAGTCCAAACGTGTTTCGTGGTTGCCGGTAGCAAAGGATATTCGTACAACTCCCAACTGCGGAAGCTCATGGAGACTGGTGTATCTTTCTCAATGAAATTCAACAGTGCGATTTTTCGTTGATCCGAGAGCTTCACGTAGGGTACTAACCATTCCACCTGATCGATCACGATTCTAAAGTCTTCGTCTTGATTTTGCACGATGGCATTTGGATCACTTTTTGATCTTGTAAGTATCAGCTCGTGTTTCGCGTTAACGATGATCTTGCGATAGTCTTCAGCGAAGCCCAATATCATGCTCAAGGGAATAACTACGTCAAAGTTACCATCGGCATCAGTTAATTTTTTCGTTTCCTGAACATCGAGCCATCCAGCATTTTCCATAAGCCAACTTTGACCAGGGTTGAGCGAAGCGAAACCTTTCAGCAAGCTGGTCAGACCAACGTTTTTACATTTATCAATCTCTACGGCGTTGAGTTCGTACCGTACATCTTCGAACAAATGGCAGATGGCGTTATTGACCAAAGTTGTGATCGCTGCTGCGGTGCCGTCCGATTTGAGCAATTTTCCAGAGATATGCAGCGAACTCTTGCTCGGTAATACGCATAAATCCTGATGCTGAACGGTGATTCCAATCTCATCGCTGTTGTTGAAAGTTGACGATGCGTACGGTTTGTGTGCGTGTATTTCTTGGTGTGCGATTGATTCGTCAAAGACGACAGGTGTTTGAATGCTCAAGATTTCCTCCTCCATGGTACGTAGCATACAACGAAACAGCAGAATCGCAGTTTTATTTGTCGGAAATTCCTTTTCCAAAAGGTGTCAGCTTTAGACCCAGAGCTATCAGGAACTCTACGTTTCGACGTGTTAGCGGTTCGGGAATCGATCGATGACTGACTTGATCGGGACATGCTGACTTACTGATATAACTCTTTTTGGTCAATCTGTTATATACAATACCCATCTTTTATTGCGATTTGATGTGCAGTCTCACAGTTATAACTTCTCCGCGAAAATTAACCAGATCTCCGTCTTGATCGACTAACCGAAGCTGTACGTGATCTATGGTCTTGACGGTGATCGGAAGGTAAATGACGTGCGACGGTACTTCCACGATCTTATATCCCGGTGGAACGATAGGGAAAAATTCGTGAATAGTATGCACTTTATGTCCATTGACGTAGGTACCCGTTGTGATGCTGCATTCGACTTGCAACGCGTTGACCTTGAGAATAGTTACAGGCATATCCGAATGGTGAGTTTGGTTAGCTGCCAACACGCGCGGTGTAAATCCGAGAAGCTGACCAATAGAATCCTCAGGTTCCAAATCTACGATATGGTTACATTTGATTTCGCTGCGTAACGTATTATTGTTAGGCTTTATGCTGATTTCAATGTCGGTATTTTTTAACGCGTCTTGAACATACTTTTCAATATCCTCAATTTCGTAGCTGCCAGTGGATATAGTGACTACCTTGTCAGCTACGTAAATTTTATTGCGACCGACATCGACGTTGGGAATGGAATTGAAGGTTAACAGTTCAACGAGACCGAGAACATAATTTTTAATTAGAGCAAGTTCGATCGGAGGAAAATATTGCGCTTCGAGAATCGATGACGTTCCCGATATCGTTAATGTAAACGAATCATCCATGACTGCGAGTGCTCGACTGACGTTATTAAATTACGTGTCATGTTTATATAGCTTATCGCTTAGAAATTTCAGACACAAGTGTCCGCAATCGAATGTACCGTAATCTTGATACCTTTCGTCGTTGCTACCAACACCGAGATATTTCACGAGGTCTAACGGCGGTTGAAGATGACCGAAACTGTCGAAGTAAACTACATCGCTGCCGCGTTTCTTATACGCAACCCAGTGTGTCCCAGGACCATCTTTATTGTCGAGATTGACTACAGCTGTTTCGTTTTTACGCGGCCCGGTTTTGGGCATTTCGTTGCGCATAAAGACACCTCGGAAGTATGGAATTTTCATGATTTTTGCATACTTCAGCAAATCCCAGTTGGTCAACGCTCGGCGTGGTAGCTTGACATTTAGTTTTTTGAAAGATGAAGACTGAAACCCTTTTTGTAAGGTTTGAGATGGAGACCTTTACCTAAGGCGATCGCTTCCATCGTTTTGTTATGCCGTTTGCTTTCCTCCAATTCTCGTTTAGCCGCGCTCGCATCGTTTACAGCCTTTGCTATACCCGCAGCACCTCCCGCTAACGCACCCGTAGCGCTGAGACTGGCAAAAATAGGTATGAGAAAAGGTAGAAATCCGCCAACTTTTGAGGGTACCGGTAGAACGCGCGGTGATCGAACTTCATGTTTACCACCTTCTTTTTTTACAGCTTCTCGAGCACCTTTGAGTGCAGACTTGATGCTCGTTTTCGCGTCATAGCTTGGAATCATAGACTGTTTTGCCGCTCGTATGATTTTGTTCAAGAAAACGTTCTTAGGTTTTCGACACCCCATGCCTAACTTTGTTTTCACCTTCATCATGTTAGCTACAGCCCAAGGGGCTGCCTTCTCACCCAAATTTGCGTCCGTTGCGAGAACCCGTTTCCAGGCTTTTTCGGCTAATATTTTATCCACAACGCTTCTAGCTTCAAGATTCTCACGATTTTTCGAATACGCTATATCGTGTTCCTTACACGCTGCATCGAGAGGATTGATACCGGAATCGCCTCTCGCGAGTCTTTTCGACAACTTCGTGCCAGGACCGCAGTACTGGTAACCGGGAACATGCAACTCGATCGGAAGTTTGTTGATAATGCTATTTACCAAACCTTTCCCACTTGATCGCTTTTTTGACGATCGCTTACGATCACGTGTGTGCACAATCATGTCCGCTCCGCGACTGAGAGAAAGTTGTTATAAACGATGCATTTATGGAAAAATCCAGCCAGTCACGTTTGAGATGAGGTTCGAGACACAATCGGCCAAGCTGCCCGTGATGAATTTTGACAAATTGACGCAGCAGAGTACAAAACGGAAAAAACGCAATGGCGAATTGTTGCCGAGTAGTGTACGTGCGGTATTCTGCGGACCATCCAACTGTGGCAAAACCAATGCATTATTTGCGCTCATAACGCATCCGAACGGCTTGAGGTTCGAAAACCTGTACGTTTACTCAAAATCTCTCAATCAGCCGAAATACAAGTTTCTGAGTCAAGTGCTCGAAAATGTCGACGGTGTTGAGTATTACCCCTTCAACGAGCATGAGCACGTCATTGCACCGAACGAGACGCAACCTAACTCGATCATGATATTCGATGACGTAGCGTGCGAGAAGCAGGATAACATACGCGCGTACTTTTGTATGGGTAGACATCACGACGTAGACTGTTTCTATCTTTGTCAGACGTACGCTCGAATCCCTAAGCATCTCGTGCGCGACAACACCAACTTGCTGGTCTTATTCAAACAAGACGAGATGAATCTGAGGCATGTGTACAACGATCATGTAGACACCGATATGTCGTACGTAGAGTTTAAAGACTTGTGTGCGGCGTGCTGGAACGGTGACAAATATGGCTTCGTAGTGATCGACAAGGATAGAGAGCTCGGTAATGGTCGGTATAGGAAAGGTTTTGACAATTTCATAAACATGACAAAAGAATAAAATACACGATCGTCGAAGACGACGGAACAGTAGCTTTCCAGAACTAGTTGTGTCAACATGCAGGAAATTCGTAAGGAAAAAGAAGTCTTGCATCGTATCGCTCAAGCGAGTAATGCGATTCGTCGTAAGCACAGAATCCTCAAGACGGGAAAAGAGTCGCTGCAGGAAACAATGAAGGATGTCTTCAAACCTGTGGTAACCCCGCTGCAGGAATTAGTCAATGTTTCTCGAGGCACGAAACTTGTCAAGGAAGAGGTGAAGGAAGAACTCAAAACTGAAACGAAGGATGAGCCGAAGAACGAAATGAAAGATTCTTTTGCAACTGCAGAGGAAGAGGATCAAACCGTCACGGAATCGTCGGTGAGATCAGAGGATGAATATCTTGAGATGCTCAACGATAAACAAAGACAGCAGGAGTTGGATATCGTGTACGGGGTACGGAGACTTTCTACTGCCGGGCTGATGGTTGGTGATTCACCGATAAGCTTCGAGCGCGATTTCGTTCGCATAGGCGACACGCTCTATCCGAAAACTCAAGGACTGCTGGAGCTGCTGTTTAAAAAGATGCCCAACAGCGCTCACGTTACCCGCAACGACAGGGAGAATTACAGAAGCATCCTTCTTGCAACAAATGCTCACAGAAAGTACTATAGCGCCACCGAGCCTATCCGAAACGCTCAGAGCGTCAAATTCAAACATTTAATTGCTGAGCTGCTGAATATTTCTACGTCAGGCAAAGACGTATCACCGTTGTCACAGATGTCGAAGCGTACGGGCAAAGGTGTTCTGCTACCTCAGGCTTGGGTTACTCGACAAGGTGTTAAAACAGATTATATTTTCTGGGACGACGCTAACGAGCTGGTGGAACGTCTTCGTTTACTCCTGGCATCTCAAGCAGCTGGGAATACAAGTCACAACAATGAAATTATGTCGGTTCTGGAAGAATTGCGGGAAGCCGGAATCATTTATTAGCCAATACTCGTCGACTCTGCAATCATTTACGAGATGAGCATCGACGTGTTTGGACGTCAGCTGAATAAAAACACAGCTGCGAGCACTCGCGGTCCTCCGGGTGTCGGGTTTCAAATAACAGCGGATGGGCATTACGATATACGGAACAAGAGACTGTGCAACATCGCAGAACCCACAGCACCGAACAATGCTGTAACTTTAAAAATCTTGAGACGAAAATTCAGCGTGCTGCAAAAACAAATCGACAACCTCGATCAAATGATCAAAGCTTTGGAGATCACCACGGAGAAAGCCTTGGGTACCTTCTACATAGACTTTAAAACAGACAGAGACTTGTCGACTCGAAACGCGGAAATCATTTCCAAATTGGACACCAGACTAATAGCGTTGGAATATGAACGAGAAAAAGCAAGCACTGGTGACGGAACTGCATAAACCTGCACGCCGGAATTACCCACGTCGACGTGTAGACGTGCGCGGCATCGACGAGACCTGGCAGGCGGATCTTGTTGATATGACGTCGTACGCTGGACAAAACAAGGGTTACAAGTACATGCTCACAGTCATTGATATCTTCTCAAAGTATGCGTGGGCTGTACCGATAAAGAGCAAGTCTGGAGATGATGTTACGAAGGCAATGGAATCTGTGCTTGTCGAAGGACGGGTGCCGAAAAATTTACACGTCGACAGAGGAACGGAATTTTACAACTCGAAATTCCAATCGCTTATGGCACGCTACGGAATCAAAGTTTACTCCACGTACAGTAATTTGAAGGCTTCGATCTGTGAACGTTTCAATCGCACGCTGAAAGGTAAAATGTGGACACGGTTCAGCATGCAAGGAAGCTACAAGTGGCTCGATATCTTATCTGATTTGGTTTCGGCTTACAACAACACCAAACACCGAACCATAAGAATGAAACCGTCGGATGTCACCGTTGCAAACGAGAGGCTGTTATTACGTCAGGCGTACGGAGGGCTTCGAACGATACCTACCATATCGGCAAAATTCAAATCTGGCGACAAAGTTCGAATCAGTAAATTCAAAAATGTCTTCGAGAAAGGTTACACTCCCAATTGGACGACTGAAATATTCACGATAAGTCGAGTGGAAAATACTCATCCTGTGACGTACAAGCTCAAAGACTACCGAGATCAACCCATCGCTGGTGGTTTCTACGAACAAGAGCTCCTCAAGGTTAAGCACCCGGATATCTATCTGGTGGAGAGGGTGCTCAAGAAGCGTGGAAGAAAAATATACGTTTAATGGTTAGGTTTTGACAATACACACAACAGTTGGATAAACGAATCGGACATGTAACTTTTGAATACATGAATTTTTTTGTAAAAACGTGTGTGTCTCTTTATTTTATACCCGACACATGACAAGTATGCATCTTTGTTTTTTAGACAATCAACAGACATATGCATCGTTGTACAAATTTTTTTATACTTCGGAGCGTTCTTATTAACCATCCTACATAATAATACATCATGGTACAGTTGAAAAAATTAAGCTCTACATAATAATACATCATGGTACAGTTATAAATTAAGTCCTATACAGATTACGGTAATTTATAAAGCTACGGTGCAGGCTTGTAACCCCACGGAAGCGTATCGGCCGTGTTTTGAAACACGATCCGCTTGTCGTCATTCCAGCTCAGTGCTACTTTCTGCTGTTCTACGGTATATACCTCATGCTTTCGACTCATGATCAAATGCTGATTTGAGGATAGATTTTCACGTTTCAACGCACAGTCCAAATAATCGTTGAAGGTTATTTTTCTTAACGCTGATCCTCTAACACCTTTGGCACGTTTGTTGTCTTTTTCATCTCCCAAGACTCGGAATGCGTACACTTCTGCTCACAATTCTACAAATTCCAACATTATTTTCCCGTTAATCTCGTCTTTTATTAAGCCGAGAACTTTTTTGTTCACTCGAAGCATTCCATAAGCGTTGTCAAGCGGATAATCAGACGTATCAAATTCATGCAAGTCCTCCTCTATATGTTTGTATATGTCGGGGAAGGTAAAGTTGTAAATCAAACTGTCGGTATCCGTATACATTAATTTTACTCGGTTGCCAAATTTCTGCTTAATATAATCACAATGAAAATCATAGATATATGTTTTAGATTGATCTAGGATGGAGAAACCTGCATACAATGTTTTATTCAACTTGACTTTCGTCTTACTCATTTCGACGATAATCATCTCTTTGTCGAAAATGGTGCAGCTGTGAAAATCAGGCTTGGCTACAATAGCTCTAGCACCGTACCGTCCATCCCATCCGGTGATCAATCGAACATCTCTGTTCTTTCGTACGTTTTCCATTGTTTTGCCAAGAACTGCGTTGTTCATCAGTTTGTCAAAATTTTTCTCTTATTCGTTGTGAAATTTTTCTCCGCAAATCGGTATTCAAATTTATATATTCTCTGAGCCACGGGGTTTCCCTGAATTTAAGAACTCTGTGAATTTTGAGTAATTTCAAGCCTAATTGTAAGCATTGCTTCGAAACGCTGTAGTGAACAACGTAGTTTTTTTTGAAAAATAGCCTGGACATTAATTTGGCTGTTTATTATTCGAAATCGGAGGTACATAGTGCTCCGGACACAATGTTAAATCTTCATGAGTTTCACGCAGTTCCGCAGGATATTCCAAATCTACCTCCAGCATGTAACTAAACTCCGCATTGTCCGAGATGGTAAGAACGTCGCATTGTCCGAAGTCTGATACCCATTCAAAGGAACTGTATGGCAGAGCAAAGCTCATAGCAGCACCGTACAAATTCTTAACGTCAAAGTACATGAGATAAGATTCTTCGACCTCAGGACCGAATTCCTTTCCCATATATCTATTGTTGGCCTTTGCGTATCTGTTCGAATGCTGTGACACACCACCTCGAATACCCTTTTCGATAAACATAACCATGTCTATGTCGGTGAGAAGCTCAAGTTCGATGCCTGTACATTTTAACATTGCATCAAACGACAGACCGGGCGCTGTGTAGTAATGTAACGGGTCCAGTTTGTACGTCGTCCAACAATTCTGTCGAAAATTTTGAAAAACGTCAGCCAGTAAAAACACGTCCGTCTGTAAATACAAGTCCGAATACTCTCCCAAAGTTTGGACGTTAAAAGTTTGCCATACGTCGCACGCATGTGCGTAATCGTCGTCTGATATATTCCGGTCGTTCAATTTTGAATAAAACTGTTCTTTGGCTGGTAAATGTTTCTCCTCGAGCTTCTCCCAACTGTCTATGTATTCGTACGGGAAGACACCTTTCCTAGTCAATAACCGAAATTTGTTCAAGCTACTGCAGAATTTACGTGTTATTGTTTTTCGGCAATCGTCCAGATACGATGATAATTTATCGAGGCTGCTAGGCATGAAACGGTACGAATCTATGAAACGGAACGTTACATCCGTTCCCTCAACGAATTTAGTGAAGGAAATGTACTTTTCTTTGTTGACAGGTAATAGTTTAACAGTACCTTCGAATGACGTACCCAGGGCTTTGATCAGAAAATGCGAATCGTAACCCAAAAGATTGTGGAATATCACTGGGATGGTGTGCGAATTTTGGTAATTTAGATTACAGCTGCGGTGAGCAGCACCACGGTACTTTCCTGTGAAATGACAGTGATCCCGATGTTTCACGTCTGTGAGCGTAAACGGTTTTTCACAAATATGACAGACCGCCGACAGATCAAATTCGTTGATCTGATTGAAATTTAGCGGTTCCATCGGTACAACAGTCTTGTAATATCCCTCTAACGAAAGTGCCAATTCCTTTAACTCGTTCACAAACCATTGGATGCAAGTTTCTCCGCGATTAATTTTGAATTTTGAAAGCGAATCGTCAAACGCACAATGCAGATAGTAAGCTATACTATGCGGAAGATGCTTCTGATAAATTGTTCTATTTTCCCCAAAACTTTCATGTGTGGGCTGCAGTAAACATTCTAGATATGCGTAAACGCAGAACGGAACGGTTTCTTTGTGCTTGAAATTTTTAAATTTGAGAATCTTGTCCTCTTCTGTTGGTAAGATAACTTTGGTTTTATTCAAATTCATGCAATCTACATTGTGCTTGATCAAACACCTTTCAGATTGGAAGTGTGATAGACACCTATCGCACAACCATGTACGACACTTATGTTTAGAAATTTGGGAACGTGTCAGCCGTGATAAATTCCGAATCCATGCAAAATGATGTGTTACATTCTTTTCAATATTTTCCATACTATCATCGTCATCGTCGTCGTTTTCAGACTCTATTACTAAAAGGTGGATTGTAGGCTTATCAGACTTGTTTCGACTCAAATAAATGGGTACAATTTCACTACGCTTTTGTTTTTCCGCACTATCTATACCGTAAACGTTAATTGAGAGTTTGTTAAGTTTCTCAAATTTTGGAATCTGGTCTAAAGACATTGGAAAATGCAAACCTCCGTATTGTAGCACTGAGCTGAAATGTGGATACGAAGTGATTTCGCTGGGATTGTTGTTGGCTGGAAAGAGGGCTGCGGTGACCGACCAGAGAAAGCAATACGCGTCTCTGTTGCGGATGTTGACGACAGCCTTCTTATCTTGAATATCTTTGGGTAGTGGTGTGTATGTGAACACACCGCCTCGCAGTGGCACGTACTTGTTGATATTTACAGTCAAATTGATTATTTCGGTCAGCGACCAACCAGAGTCTCTCTCTTGAAAATTTTCCACCTTGGCCAACACTTTTTGCTTTACGTTCTCTTCGAACCACCCGTGTATGTCAGCTGGCTGGAGGATGATTTGGTTTCTGGTGTTAAAATATTTCATTTCCTCAACATGTTCAGCGTTTTTCGTTATATTGAATTTACAACACAAGACACAGTTTGCCTTTAAACTTCCCACTTTTCGTAGCATTTTCTTCAGTCTTGCAACGACGAGGTGTTTCGCATCTTCCAAAAACCTGTTCAAATCTTTATGCCGCAGATTGATAATGGCTCCCGTTCGAATTCGACTCTCGAAAGCTGTCTCCAAATCTTTCCACTGTACTCGATCGCTTCTTCGTCGGCTTCGTAATCCGTCACCCACTTTTTGAAATTGTTGAAATTTGACTGTCAACGATTTCAGAATTCCAATTGTAGTCAAAATTCTTGTCTTCTCCCCGATCGTTGAGGCGTTGTTGCGTAGGATTTTATTCAAAAGCCTGGTATTTTGGGTTCCGAATCGAATCCATTTTGCAATTTCTGCCGGTGACGATTTTTCAGATAAAATCTTGAACGCCGTTTCCATAATTTGTATTAATTTCAAACACTTTTCGGAATCCATGTTTCTTCTTCTTTCGATCACACACACTTGACAAAGATAGAGTTGCGAAGCTTCCTCTAGAATGATCGCTCTACGCTGACCCGGTCTCTTTTATGGGTACTAATTTTAAGTAAAGCTGGGGATGTTGATGGCGATTCGTAAAACTTTCACGCTAATAGTTTGCTCTAGGCGATTGGAATGTGAAATTTTCGCTCTGGGGGTAAACTATTAGCGTGAAAGTTTACGGATCGTCATCGGCATTCCCTGTCTATCTAATTGCGATGTCACCATCCGGTCGATTAACGTAAAAGAATGTATTCGAAGTACGTGGAAAATATTATTTTTCGCCTGGGGCAAACTATTGGCTATATATCAAAAAAAATCATGGCCGCCGTCAAAATGGCCGCCATCACAAAATCAAAATTGCCGCCATCAAAAATGGCCGTCGTCAAAATGGCCGCCATCAAAAAATCGAATTTGCCGCCATCACAAAATCAAAATTGCCGCCATCAAAAATGGCCGCCGTCAAAATGGCCGCCATCACAAAATCAAAATTGCCGCCATCGAAAAAATCAAAATGGTCGCCATCAAAAAAATCAAAATGGCTGCCGTCGAAATGACCGCTATTTTCAAAATGACCGCCGTGGGCACATCAGCCGGTAACGTCACATGGTTACGTCACCTGGTTATGTATTCGAAGTACGTGGAAAATATTATTTTTCGCCTGGGGCAAACTATAGGCGGACTGGTCGGCTTGGTCGGTAAAGAAGGTGTTTCTATCCAGAACCCCCCTTGCTTATCTACTAGCAGCTTTTGTCAATCTGCGTCCTGATTCTGTGAAACGACTCTTGACTGCCTGTTTGAACGGAGTGTCGTTTCCTACGTCTGTCATGACCTTCATCCCTGCACGTAGTGCTTCTCTTCCGACCGCGCGAGCACCACTGGACAGCAGAGGTAGTATTCGACGAAACAGGCCTCCCAAGAAGCTGCCGATTCCGTGCCCGCGTTGATGCGGTGCTCCTTGGTAAACCGTCTCAATGCCTCCACCGCCGAGCTGATTTTCGTAATGTTGTATATAATGGGCCATGTCGTACCTGGTATGTTTTCCCTCTCTCTTCTGCTGAGCGACTCCTGTGATTCCAGTCAATTACTGAACGCGTCTGAAATGCAGCGTTACCGTCAGTGTCCCGCTCGTGAATGATGGTGGACTACCGAATTGATTCTTATATCGATCTCGATATACAGATAGTACAGTGGCGATAGTGTTTTCATCTCTGATTCGCCGTGTAAGATATTGTCTTGGCCGCATGTTTGAATGACTCGTAACAGCGGGGCGTAAACATCTCGAACGATACGTGGCTCCACCAGATCGCAATAAATAAACATCTGGCAGCCGGGGATCCTTGATGATTTGTTGGTTTCGGATACCTTGCAATCTGACACCTCAACTGCACCTTCCCCAGGAGTATTGTAATGCGTGACACAGGGTATCGTTTCATTTTTCACTGGCGCATACCCCCGGGGGTGTTTAAACGTGAGTGGATAATGAATTTCGGCCAGCCCGACTTCCCAGTCTCCCGTTAGTTGAATCTGACGCGGTAACTGGGTAATGTAACAGCACGTCCGATTCTCCGGAAAAAACTGCATCGAGCTGTTGCTCGGTAAAGTTAGGTAAAACTGATCCCGGGACATTTTCTTTGATGCACGAGTCGAACGGTGAACACTCAACGACTGCGAGACATGCTGCAATAACACGCCATTTTATCATCTCCGTGTTTCCCCCTCCACACGCTGAAGTTCAAGGTCGTAGAACAAGCCGTCGATTACTTCGCCGTTGAGATCTTCCGAGACGTACATTATCGGTGAACGTGCAAGCACTCGTCGGATCTTGAATAATTCTTCGCTCCAGTTTGCCGCGTAGCCTGTTTCAAATGTTCCCTTGGTTTTACTAGTTCGTACAAAATCATTCTTATGGAATCTCGGTTTGCCATTTGGACGCGGAGGATAACGCTTTTCCGTGTGGGCACGTGCTGTAGCAGCATTGCGAAGCGTCACTTCCGACGGCGCCATGCCGATGCTCGAGTGAACTGTATTGTTGTAGGCTTGCACGATTTGTGGCAAAACATCGACGTAGCGTTGCGTCTTTTTATGCGTGAAGTAACGCCACAGGCGTTCTTTGAGTGTACAGTTGAATCGCTCCACGATAGCTGCTTTCACGTCGGGATTACGAGTAACACGATATCGTATTTCATTGTCGCGAAGTATCTTCTGAAAAGCACTCGCGACAAATTCTTTACCTTTGTCCGTTTGCAGTAGGTCGGGTCTGCGCGGCGTAGTGCGTAACACTTGCTCGAAACCTTCAGCAACGGTTGCGGCTGTCTTTCGTTTCAGCGGGACCACCCATGCGTACTTGCTCAATACATCGATGACCACCAGGAGATAGCGAAAACCGTTGTTGCGGCTCTTCATGGAACTCAGGTCAGCCAGGTCAGCTTCCCATCAGAATTGGGCAGCAGAAATTACTTTCGTCATTTCATTACCCGTAAATTACAATTACTGTGAATAACTGCAATATTTAGTAACTAGTTACTATTGCGGGAAATAATTATAAATTTTGATTTACCAATTACAGTTCGTATAAACAATTGTAATTTTATGATTACCAACTACAATTACTCGAAATAATTGTAAATTTTTTGTTGTTAATTAAAATTACTTGAAAAAATTGTAATTTTTTTGCTACTACTTACAATTACTTGGAACAATTGTGATTTTTCTGTTATCCATTACAATTACTGGAAATGATTATGTTTTTTTTTCAAATTTCAGTTGTTTTTCATAATTTATTTAAACAAATTACCTTTGGAAACGTAATGTCGAATTCTCAACATAATTTCAAATTCCGAAAACGTCGGGATATTCATGGAGCTTTCATATTCACATTGACTGGTCAAGCAAATTATTGAAACAAATTAATTTTTCAAAGTAATGTGAAATCCTCGATCAGCTACCCAAAAAACTTTGGTAACCATAGCCCATTCACATATTGACTGTAAAAGACTCGTTCCGATCACACCATTTGAATACTCCAAAAACGGAGTAAATTTATTTGTCTATTTGTTGTTATTTCGCAGGAATAACGTTAGAGAAAAAAAAATTATGCATATTTCAAAAATACAACTATCGAGGACAACAATAAAATATTGAACTTCAATTCCAATTTTTTTGAGCACTTATTGTCATAAAGACAAGAGCGATGTCAACTGTAGAAAATGAACCAAAATATCTGTGCTCCAAAAAAAAACAATTCTTCAAAAGTTTTATAATGTCAATATTTGAATATTTGAAAATCTTTTTTGAGCATAATTTATTTTTTTTGGAGTACAATTTTCAAATAAATATAGAAATTATATTCCATAAGACATCGTTTTCAATAGGTACAATTACGAATATTGAGCCACAAAAATATCAAGTTCTGAAAGTGTGTAGGACTGAAAGTGTGTAGTTTCTACAACATCACATTATTTTTCGAAAACGCTCATCGGAACCGCTTTGTCTCAATATCATACAAAATAAAAATAAACATGCTTTGTTCACGTCAAAAACTGAGGTGAAACAAAGTCCGGTGATGCTTGAGACGCTTGCCCTCCTTTGTCGCGCGTCTCATCACTCTTTACCTATCCCCACCGTAACCTTCTCAACTGGTCGCGAATATTGACGACGAACATTGACAGAGCTTACCGCGGTAGTCTTGCTCGCGGCAAATGCACTTCTCGTCCCAAGTTCATAGCGATCGAAATATATTGGTGTATTGTTATCCCCGATACAGCTCACGAAACAACATTCCGATAAAGTTACATCCGGTGATCGATACTGAATGCATTGTTTCGTTTTTCTGTGTTAATATGAATACCTCAGTTTGACCACCAGTGAGAGAAATTTCAGCGCCATCTCGATTTGTTTCCCATATTTTTTACGGTATATAGATGAATAGACGTTATTGTAACGTGTACTTCTGCAGGTATGTTCTTTCTCTATTATAATATTTTTCATTGTTTGTTTGCAATTATATTTTACCAAGTTTCATATTTATCATACGTATGCTAACAAGCGACATATTTTTTTCCCCGTACTTCGATGCTGGTTGAGTCAGAGATTTCATAGATAGTACAAATGTTATTTTGTCAATATTCTCAATTATTCCATTACTTTCTCAGACGTTATGGACTGTGAAGATTCGGGAGAAAATGAAGTATCATCTTCGCAAGGAAGAATTACTAACCAAGATCACAGTAATGATCGTATCGATCGTTCCATTGAACATGAGGATGCAGATAATGACCATAACGATGACACACAAGCAATCGAGTTAAAACGTCAATGCCAGCGACATCCTTAATTGGATGGAAAGTTTTTCGTTGTGATACCGGAAGAATCAAGAATAGACGGTACCATTTTAGCCAAATGTCAGTTGTGTAAAAGTGATAAGAAAATACGGGGCACGCTGAAGGTCTTGTCGAATTATACAACTCATTTGAAAGTATGTAATCATAGTATTTAGTATTTATCAATCGTCAAAAAATCCGTTCAGAGTAGTTAAAATAGTATCAATATTTCGTGAATCATAAAATACATCGAAGAGAATTGAAAAAAATCTCGTAGAATATATAAGGGTCTTCACTATTGGTTTTTTCATTATTTTGATTCATTAATTGTAATATCGTATAGTAATGGATGAAATAGTAATAAACGAATTGACGAGTTTAATTATTTTAATAATATAATAATCTCAATAGATATTTCGAATTTTATAAATTTCGTTATTATTCAAATATTTTTCATTATTTGTGTTACAGCGAGCTCATGACGATAAGTACGCGGGATATAAAACGTGCTGTAGCGAAAAGCGGGCGAAGCTTGCTGAAGAAGAGCCAAGCAAGCGTTCAGCTTGTAAATTTTCACAGGCAAAGTTCGAAGAAAATGTAACGAACTATGTTCTCGAAATATGGCGCCATTGAGAACAGTAGACATGGCATCATTTCGAAAAATATTCGATGATAATGTAACAAATAAACCATTGAAATTTAACACAATATTTTTTCCATAATTTTTGGAATAAGTTAGACATGCAGCACTTTTGTTATTATTTCAGATTTCGCTATTTAAAAAAATGGTGAACCTTTGAAGCATCTTTCAAGACGTTCTCTCAGTAGAAAAATCGTGGAAAATTTTGATAATCGAATGACACAAATTAAAAGACATATTGACGAGAGAGCAACCGTGGTCTGCACAACTGCAGATGTGTGGAGTAATAATTGTCGGCGGTTCATGGGTGTTACAGTACACTGGGTGGGTACGTAAGATAAGATTTACTTAGAGATTTACTATTCTCAAGCGTAAAAAATCATGACGAAGAATGAGAAATGAGGAGAAATCATGACGATTCCCAAAGAATGCTTCGATTTTTCGCGCTCCAGAGAGATCTAATCTTGAAACACATTGAAAAAAAAAAAATCGTGTTCATGAATGAGGTTTAAACTAAATCATTTGTACTCATCACAATGAAAAAAAAAAAAAACAGAAATAAATAAATAATCCCAAGTATTTCAGGCAAAGGTGCAATATTTAAACGATATGATTTTGAATTACAGATTGATCAAGGAAATTTACAGAGAAAGTCAGCTGCAATAGCCTGTCGACGTTTTTCGGGCACACATTCCTACGATCGCATAGCTGCTTTGTTGACAGAAATTCATTCGACTTTCAAATTGAATCCGGAAAAAGTAGTGGCGGTGGTGACGGATAATGGATCAAACTTCATTAAAGCTTTCAGGGTGTTCGGCGTGAATATGCCGGACGATTTTTTTTACGGTAAAGAATACTTACACCTAAAACTATTTTCAAAAATTGTATACCACAAGTTTATCACAAACGAAATCGAATGTTAACAATCGCTCAATATAGCGGGTCTCACATCTGGAAATGCGGGTGGCAGTACGAATGAAGATGAAAATTCGGCATCTGATTTGGAGTACACAACGATTGCGGAAGATACAGCAGCATACGAAAATATGCCTGATGACGATTCCCAGAATTTCGAGTTGCCTAAGCATTTTCGCTGCGCGAGTCACACGCTCAATTTGACAGCAACGCAAGATGCACTGAAAGGCATCAAATGTAGCGAACAGTTATCTGCATCTCACAGTGAAGTGATGGATAGATGCACAGAGCTATGGCGAATCACGCGTTCCCCAAAAAACTACGAGATTCTGAAAGAAGCACTGGAAGTTGCATTACTGAGGCCTGTTGTGGTACGATGGAATTCTTTGTACGATTCTTTTTTACAATCAATCGCGCTCAAAGATAAACTTCCAGATGCTAGCACGATGATAGGTATACGCATAATATCCATTGAGAGACAGCGATTTCAAATACATAGAAAACTATGTAGAATGTCTTCGTCCAATAGCAGAAGCTATAGACAAATTGCAGGGCGAAGAATTTGGCTACTACGGATATGTTTTGCCAACTCTGATTACAACGACAAGGAAATTGAAGATCCTAACGGAAAAACCCCAAATGCACTAGTGCTTGCCTGTCATACAAGCTCTAATCGTCGGTTTGGAGACTAGATTTTCGAACTTCTTTCGAATCGAAAAAGAAGGCGAGTACGCTACTATAACTTCTATAAGTCACCCACGGTTCAAGGCTCATTGGTTAGGTTTTTTTGCAAACAATATTCAAGAAAAGATCCGTACCGTCGTGATTAACGCGGCTCAACGTGAGCTTGAAGCTGACGTTATTTCGCTTCATCCGGAAGTTGAGGAACATTCCGACTTTTTCGATTTCGGGCCAACGAGTGTTACGTTCGGGAGATCCAGCGTGGTATTTCGTAACGAAGATCCAGAGGTACAAATTATTCAGTTTACTAAGGAGCGTTCTACAGATTTGGTATTATTGGATAGCTATCCGCTGGTAAAGAAAGTGTTCATTCGGTACAACACTCCGCTGCCATCTTCTGCTCCAGTCGAACGTTTATTTAGTTTTGCGACCATGATGGATCTCCCTAAATACAACCGACTCTCTGATATTAATTTCAAACGACGAGTACTGTCGGTAGCAAACAAACAAATATTTTAGCTGTATTGAGAAAACTATAATAACCAGACGATTATCTTACTACATATAACCATATGTTTTTTGTGTGTTTCAAGTATTATTATAATACATATCTATTATTATATTAAACGTGACTCAATTTTTTTCCCTTCCTCAACTCAATCCTCGAGGCTTCGATTTTACGAAAAAAAACGCGATATTGATTTCGATGCTGGAATTCTCTCAAGCAAAAAAAAATTCGATTGGACCACATCATGTGGTTTACAATTACTCAAAAGAATTTTAATAATGTCTGATTTAATTACAATCACTGAAGATAATTGAAATGATTTCTGATTAAATTCCAATCACCGAAAGTAATTTTGATAAACTTTGATTATAATCAAATTACGCAATGTAGTTTAAATGAAATCCAATTCAATTACAATTACTGGAAATAATTTCGATGGACTCTGAGTCAATTACAATTATCAAAAGTAATTTCGCTGAACTCCGATTCAATTATTATTACTGAAAATAATTTTAATGGAATTCGATGTCATTAAAAATTATCCTTAGTGATTTGTAATTGTTAATTTTTTATTACAATTTTGCCCAGCACTGCTTCCCATACGTCGTCCATGTTGGAAACGTTGTACCTTGCTCTCGGAAATTTCCTGTGCACGGGCTTGTGTAAGGTGTAGGCATCCTGAGCTGCCAGCCATTTTCTCACCGAATCGCGAGAGTTGTTTTCGCGTGCAACATCTTCCAGAATTCGTGCTCCCGCGTAACCGGCAGTATGCGAGGGATTGTAATACGTTTCTTCAAGAAGAGTCGTCATTTTTCTTCAGCCGAAGTGTTTTCCAACCGGATTTTGCTCCGGTGGCGCGTTTGCGTAGAGCGTATCCTGCGTCGTGAGAACGGCTGGTTACGGGTGTAACGTTTGCGGAGCTTCGTCGCTTCGTCGGGGAACTACTGGTGTGTGTCAATAGTTGTTGCGATGTTACCGTCGGTAGACCCGGAGCGTCGAATGTGCGTATGTCTTTCCAAAGCGTATCGTTCCCCACGTATTCTCGGGGTACGTTGATCGTCTGAAGAAACCGTGCAAACTGACCAGCCCCTGTAGGGATAAAAGTCTTCCTAGATCGCATGGCATGATTGACCAGGTCGACGATGTTTGCCCCGGGAACTGTAACGCCGTCTAACGAGACGGTTCCTGCGGCATCCCAAGAAAATCGTTCCGGTACGCTGCCAAGTTCGCGCATCAGCATTTCGGCCTTTGCACGATACTTCCTTGGTACCGCTGACGCGACTTTCTTTGCGCGCGCTTGAACGTTGCCAGGACTCGCAGCTACGGTGGGAGATATCATTGATTCATCGGCTGTGTTTCCGTCTTCTTCCTCCTCCTCCTCTTCCTCCTTCTCCTTTTCCTCGAGAACGTCTAATTTCATGGGTTTGCGTGCGTCGTTTGCAAAAAACAAATATCGTTGAAGTACCTGCTGATAGAGTTTCCATTTTTCTGCGTCATCTTTTGACGGTTTGTTCAAGATGTCCTTCATCTCGTTGTCGAGTCTTGAAGCGGGATCGGTGCGTGTGGTAGTTGTATTTCCAGGTGAAAGCGTAGTGGCTATACCCTCGCTGACGCGTTGTTGAAATCTCACCATACTCTCCATAGGAGTTAAAACCATCTTCTTTGTACGTTCCATTTTGCTACTTGGAGAAGAGGCTGGAAGCTCAAGTCCCGAGTAACGGAGCGAGCAAGAGGGTGAGAAATCCGTTCCCACGTTGAACAAGAAAACGTTTTTTGTACTTCCAGGTACCCCGGTTGCTGGCCAACCGCCGTAATGTCTGTTTATGACGTGCCTGACGATTTTTCTGAATTCTGGACAGTGCTACGTTACCCTCCAAGGTGTTCAATGCACACTCATAAATGGTCTTTACCAGCGAATTGTCGGCCGTGCGTAGCAATGCCGATCTCTGCGACGGGTTCAATTTCTGCAGAGCGTGCAGCGCTACTGCGTTTGCTTTGGTGAAATCGGCACGAGCTCTGCGACCGGACGCGGTACGGCGTATTTGAGGCATCACAGCTGAACGACTGGAACCCGGTGCGCATTGGTGACCTTTATATCCTTTCGCGAAACGTAGACATAGTGATTATCGTCCGAAGGGAAGATGTTTGATCGGAAACGGCAATTCTCCGGAGTGGATTGCTTCAGGTCGAAAAGCAGATATCCGTGTGGCGCTGCGGTAGCGTCGTGATAGGCCTCTTGAAGAAACCTCGGATCTTCGGGATACACCCGTCTGGCAAGATGTTGAATTTGGGCACGATCCCGTGGATTTTTGAGGAAGACTATGTAGTTTGCGTTGAGGGAAATATCTCGTTGACCGTTGCCCTTGTGAAAGAGATTTTGTGTTATGTAGAAAACGCTGAGGTTCTTATGATGACAGACCTTGGTAAAAAGATCAACGACGACATTGTTTGAAGCCTCTCGCATCAGATCGTCGATTACCAAAAGTTTCGGTTTTTTGTCACCCTCGTAATCGGCGTGTTGCGGTAACCCCTCGCGGTACTCTATACTCTTCTCCCCGTCGTACAACGGCTGCCATTCGTCAAAGTACCATATCACACGACTAAATCTTGTGTCGCACATTGACGTCCCATGACGCAGAAAATTCTTGACGAAATTTGATTTACCGCATCCTGATGGCTCGGCTACAATGGCCGAAAACGGATGTTTCCAACGTATGTCCGTCATCGAACAAGAAGAAGAAGAAGAAGAATCCAGGGATGATGCGGGATCTATAAAAAATTGAAACAATTAAAAACACGTTCTTTTACTACGCTAGCTTGCTCGCGGCGGCGGCGGCGGCGGCGGCGGCACTCCCTTCGTGCGCTGACCATGAGCTTATTCAAGCGCACGCGGAAGCGTAACCGCGCAGGTACGAGCTCATCGGCGCGGTCACGGTCGAGCTGATTGTGCATGAGGCGCGTACGCTATAAGCTTATTCGTACGCGTGCGCGCAGTGATATCAGCTTGAAAACAGCGCGCCCCGCCGCGGTTTACGAGATGAATTTTTACGAGCAATGCGAGATTTTTTCACAATTTTTCATGCGTAGGGTTTGAGCGTGGTACTAACCTTTATACAGTTTGGTGGGACACATACAAGAGAGCTTCTGATGGGTCGGCCTGGCGTCTCGCCGGTTGAAATAACAGACGGTTGGGGTAAGAATCCCTTCGGTGTCCTCTGTCTGTCCGTCTATTTGTTTGTCTGTCTATCTATCTGTCGCTCAAACGCGCGCGTGGCTTACGGTCCGGGTGTCTGTACTACCGCAGGGTGAGAAGACGGAAGCTGTGGTGTGCAACTGCTCGGAGTCCGGGATCTTCGTCATCATCCAGTGCGATAACCGTAGGGCAGCGTATCGAAACTCGTGACGCAACAACGCCTTTTCACGTACACCGGTTCACATGTTTTGTGCTCGGAGCGCGTCACGACTGCGTGCAGTTCCGTTCGACGAATGGCGCGATACTCCAAGGGAATGGGTGCAGTGGCTTCTACTACCATCCGCTTGATGGCCTCGAAATTGATTTTCGAGCTCGTTGTGTGATTCAGTAATATGCCTTTCGCCTTGCAAATTTCCACCTCTTCAAGATTCGGACGTTTAATGATGAAAGCATAGAATTTTGGCCCTTCCGAGACAAAAGCGCGTATAAAACTCCCACGGCCGTAAGACGCCAACTCGTCCGTCAGGTCGCCAAGAAAGTTGCCCGTGGGAGGTTCATTACTCGTTTGGCCTTCGGAGGTTTCGGGTATAAAGTACTGAATCGGTGTCGTAATGGAGCACGCGCCGATCGAGCTTCTCAAGGAACGAGGAGAGCTTCAGCCGAGCCTGGGCAGTGGTGTACGAGGCAATCACGACATTTGCCAGCGCTGACAGTTCAACGCTGTGTTGCGCGTGTGACCAACGTACGTACAACACTTCGTCGTTCACGGGCAGCAAATCGGACACCTTGAATTCAGGGTTGGTCAAAATCTCGAGCAGCTGCTGACGCGTCTTTATAACCTCTGTTCTTACCAGATTCTTGCGTTGCCCGAACTTGCCCCTAAACGAATTTAAGCATAATTTGGAAACTGATCGCATACCGGGATTCTTAGCAATACGGTCGTGATCTAGCCGTATACCCTCGACCCGCTCGTACTCATCAAGGTAGCGCATTCGAGCCGGCTCGTCCTCGCATTCAGCAGGCCAGCCGCTTGCCTCTTGCTTAATCTTGAGGAATGTCGATATAGCCGGCGAAATGCCCACCTTGACGAGTAGTCCGGTCAAACGATGTCACCGTATAAGACCAGATCTCGCGTATGCTCCTGATCTTGTATCCCATTTCCACGGCTTTTTTTAATTCGATCGACACCCACGTGCCCTCGAATTTTCGCGCAGCCTCGTAATCATGTCTACACTAGTCCTGGTTCAAACTCTGACAACATGAGCGGCACAAGGCAAACATGAGTTTGCCATGCATGCGCACCGGCAAAACAGGGTGATAAAGATTGCGAAGCGGTAAAACTTGGCATTTGATGAGCCCCTCAACTCGCGTGATGTCGCAACCGCTTGACCCTGTCAAGAGCTTACACTCCTCTCCAACGTAGACCGTCGGGTGGCCAACAGGGAACCTTCCATTCTCACAGATGAACGGATACAACGAGCAAACATCGACGTATCGTATTTCCTCGTACGCGTTGCCCGTTGCATCTGTTTTCACCTCGTAGTATCGGGAAGCGTTCCCCGTTCGACCGCCGTAGAACGCATCACGCGGATTGAGTGCTTCGCTCGTGGCAGTGCCAGCGATCAGCGGGTGTGTTGCCACGTACTCCCTCATCTCCGCGTTCTCCCTCAAGCTCCGATCAACCTCGCATTCCCACTGTTTCGTTACGTGGTAACCCAATTCGCGCATACGGCTGATCTTTGCACGAGTTTCCTCGTAACGCCTATCCAACGTCTCGCCGTTGACGCTACGCCTATCGCGGTTGATTCGTCAACATTCACGACAGCCGTGCCAGAAACAACCGTGAAACTCGTAGACGTATCGCGTACCGTCGCCCGCGACATGGTATCCGTCCACCTTGCGACCCGTCTCCGGAATCCGAAACTCACGTCCGTTTCCCGCATGCCTGATGTCAATACCCAGCTCGCGCTCTTTCACGACCAACCACTCTAGAGCCTTACGAGACTGGGCATCGGGAAGACGATAGCCGCCTGGTGGCAGGATACCTATTCGCTCCGGTTGTAAAAAATTTTTACGGAACAGCACCGAACAAGTCGAGGCAATTGTCGTGCTCTCGGTAAAGGGACACACTCTGCCGCACTCCAGAAATATGTCCCTGAATGCTACGCACGCACGTCGCAGAATATCCACGTCCGACCGACAGTACGACAACAATTCCGCGTGAAAGTCGAACAGATGGTCGTTCGCTACAGCCTCGTTGTACCATGAGTGAAACTCTGCTCGCGCATCGCTACTCATGGTATCCGGAGAGTAAAACTTCGCTGCGGGGAGCGGTCCCACGTAACCCACGTTTTCAGGGGTATTGAAAAGCTGGGGGAATACACCTTTCGCGGAAATAGTCGGTAGTCCAAAAGCCTTCGGTAGCGCCGATAATGCCATAGGCATATATGCTAAGGAATCCAGAAATCGGGTGTGACCCGTTTCGAGCATAATGATCTTACTGCCGCTTAGGATGACCTGCGGCGGGTTTGCATCCCGCTCAACCATATGCCGCAGTATGAGTTGCGCGTCAAAACCTTTTGCATTGTGCGCAATGCATACGATGCGGGCAAAGTCCTGAACGGGCCGAGTAGCAAAGTCTACCAACTCCTTCACCGGTTCCCTCCTGAAAACGAACTCACGTACGAGCCCGCAAGCGAAACAGCCGTTCGATACATCGGGATCGTGGATACATTGCGTACACACTTGTTGCGCTACGCACAAGTTCGGCACATGTATGTTTGTCGTCGCGTCACCGTCTACCGTCTCGCATTGCTGCGTTTCGAAATCATAAGAAATGAAGATGTAACGTTTCGGTCTTGTCGCGTCTTTCAGCGGCGTCATGAAGCAGTAGTGATTGTACGGTCTGTTGCAGCGGCACGTGACGCAAAAACGAGTTTCACAAATGTGTGCCCTCCGCGAAAGATTTACGAATCGCTCGCAATTCCGGCATATACGCAGCGTTGCACAAACGGAGCGACGCGGACTGAAGGAGCCGATCCTGCGGTGGTACTCCAGACAACCGTTACCGCGGAACACGCGTCTGCAATCGGGACACTCGATTTCGCGAGACTCGCTGTTGCACGGTGGCGATGCGAGGCACTGTGGGCACTTTACGGAACATCGGTGTTCGTACCCGTTGTTAAATTTTCTATTGCAGGGTTGACAGAAAAAGGCCCCTGCTGCCGCCGCGGTTAAATTTACAATTGGGCAATAATGCTGTTCTTCGGGATTATACAGCAGATTCAATCGGTGCCTGACATCGCCTGTTCCGTTCGCTCTCACCACGGCAGTACCGTCGTAAAATGCCGCTTCGCCGGTACCTAGCCACCCCAACTCGTACACTGTGATGAGGAATCCCTCGCGTGCCAGATAGTTCTGGAACTGTGCGATTTCATGCACTGTGCACCCCGTTGGAGGAATCTCGACACCGGCGTTCGCAACAAGATTACGCGCTTCTGCACGCTGGAAACTGGACCTAGCGAATCTCACCATCTCGTAATGCTCGTGCAGAGCGCCACTGCGGTTCGGGCCTCTCTCGGCGTGAGCCTTGGCTACAACGAGGGCACGAGGTAAACACAACCCGTCACTGTTGACAATCTGCACGACGGATTTTTTAAGCACCCCCGCGTGCGTGATCGGCTTCGGCTTTCCGCGACCCTCCGGTACTCCAACACTGTGTACCGTCACGGTGAAGACGCTGTCGACGCCAAACTCTGATGCGCTCCGGGCTACGCTGAAAACTAACTTCCAGAGGTCACTGTACCGCGAATCCCTCACCGGCCGGAACGATAACCACGCAGGACCATGATTAAAACTCTCCGCGCTAAACGTGAAACCTATGTAGTCGCTACTCCGACACGTTGCTACGGCATACGCATGCAGATCTCTGAACGCGTTCTCCAGCCGCTTCACTAGATTAACACCCGATTCAGGGGCCGCAATCTTCATTCGCAACTCACGCCCTGTGACCGCGAATTTACGAATGAATTTCGTTGATTCACCGATAACCGTGAAACGGTTACCCAGTGAATCAGCCCCGTCATCGGATGCCTGACTTGACTCCTTCTCGCTCGCAGCTTCACTCTCCAGCTCCGATTCTCTGCCCATGTTTCCAGAGTATGCACCCTCTGTCTCGTCGTCGTCAGCATCGTCGTCGAATTCAAACGTCACGTCGGAAGCTGTCTGTGTCTCGTCATCGTCATCGGCATCGTCATCGTCTGACTCTAATGTCACGTCAGAATCGTAACTGGGAGCCCTCCGGGCCCTACCCCCGCCGATCTGTATGCCCGAGGTACTGGCGCCCTCGTTCACGCGAAACGGTTCAACAGTTTGCACAAGGCCCCCTGTTGTACATATAAAACAAAAATAAGACTAAACTCCATGGTAAAGCGTCGTCAATCCGCAAGTATAGTTGAATTTCGCGGTTTTACTAGAAACGCACACCCCAGAGTACCCGCGTGATTAGTTCCCCTAAAAAATATCCTCGTCCATCGCCGGCGGTGTATATCTCATCTGAGTGAATATTTCACTCTCGGGCGTCTGCGGCCACGAGAATATTATCGCCTCATCCATTGGGGATATAGAATAATTGTCTCCTTCTTCTTCTGCTACCGCCGGCTCATGAGCATCGACCGTATCTAATTACCCGCCCCACCAGAGAAGAAATTGCTCGTGAGTTCATATCAGAATACCTGGTCTGCATTTTTGTTTTTAAACTTTTCCTATATACCTTGAATTTCCAACACCCCTGACGGACCTGGACGTGACAACACTAAGGTCGACTCCTGTGATGAATCGATTTCTGCAACGGACACAATGACCTTCAGTACACGGGTGGAAGAAGATTTCTAGAACTCTTGGAACACCGCTCACGCACAACGTATTTACACACGGGTACTCCATGATATACTGCATATCGTACAGACAAATCATCTGGACTTACCGTCACGAGCTCCGACAGAAATCCGCTCCTCGGCGGTCCCATCGTTCACCATCGTCTCATTCACCCCTGTCTGTTCCGCAAGCGCCAACTCCTCGCAGGCAACACAGCCCTCGAGAAGAGCTGCATCGTTCGCGCTGGTATCATCCATCATGAATTCTAACACAAGGAAATTTTAATATACCATTCGCGCACAACGTATTTATACGCGACAACTCCCTGCCACGGCACAGCGTACGGACAATCATCCGGACTTACCGTCACGAGCGGAAGAAACCAGCTCCTCGGCGGGCCTCCCCAGCGCTACTCCTTGCGACGCAATCGCCTCATCGGCGACGTCGACGACGATATCGCAAAGAGCCGCCTCATTCTCCACGGAGTCCTCCAGCATCGCGCGGAATTCTGACGGTTGGAAAACTTGATCTAAATTTTTTCATATTACATATTTTCTTTTATCTTTTTACCCCATTCTGAAGATCCGGTAATTCAAACTCCACACAAACGTACACTGCGCACAACACAAATAACAACTTACCGGTTCGCTCGTTGTACTCAGCCATCAGCGCCCGAACAACGGCGAAGCGGGTGGCACCCCGCTGGCGAATCACACTCGTAGCTGCACTAAGGCACTCGTAACCCCGTAACGCACCGGTGCTGTGGAGGTGCACCAGGGCCCGTGCCCCGCAAAGCGCCAGAAACTGTCGCAAATGCCGAAGCAATTCCGCATGTGATATGCGGAACAACAACTCCCGACGGAAAACAGGGCACACACGCACAAGACTCGCGTTAGCCCTCCTAGCCTGGCTAGCTGCCTTCACCACGGCGTAACGAAGATCGTTAATCGATTGCATTATTTTAAAAATATGGCAATAATTGAAACAGAATCGTTGTTTTCAGCAACACCGCGATTTTCTAACTGAGAAGATCTCCGGGCCCACAACTATTTACAAGTTTAGCAGATTGGGTTTTGCTTAGGCCGAATGCTATTACAATACGTTACCACGCCGCTTCTTGAGCTAAGTATACGAAATTTTACTATGGTCCGCTAGCGTAAACCTTCCGCGGCGGTTCGCGGTGAGACACCCGCAGCCTGGCTGAAAATAAACCAAAGCCACCCGGACCCAACGCGGAGGCTGCCTGCTACATATGGCAAAACATATCTATTGACAGCGATAATCATGGTTTTCTCATAATTAAACAAAGTTGTACAGCTGACGTCATTTATCCTGTTGAAAACTTGCATACCCTAAAGCCTACTTTGATTAACGGGCGAACGGATATTCGTCGAGACACATGAAATTTAGAGATAAAATAGAAAACGATCCGATGGATTCACTCGCAATTCCTACCTCAAATCGTGGAGCTGATTCGGTGGTTGGTGACGGTTGGAAACAAGTCTACTTGAGAATAATGTTAATAGTCTTCTCATGCGACGTCTATGTATACCGCCATCGATAAACTGCAACTGTTTGTACCACCCTCAGAATAGGAAACGAGTTATAAACCTAATGCATACTGGACCTATGGAGATTGTACACTCATCTTGCGACATCAAAATGATACAGCCGATGAGACCCCCTTTTGTATTCCTTCGTCCACTGAGGTATAACAATCAACATACCGTAAGAGTGTACGTTGGAAAAGCGGGGACCAGCCTACCGTCCGACGCAAGGCCCAAACATTACAAGTATAACACGGTCCATGCTGTATACACCAACAGCTCTTCCCATCATCTTTCTTCTGTTACAATGATTACGTATACGTCCCTCGATAGACTGCAACTGTTTGCACCACCCTAGGGAACGGAAACTAGATAGAAACCTAATGCAGACCTACGGAGCTTGTAGACTCATCTTGCGAATACGAAATGATACACCCGGTGAGGCCCCTTCTTCGTATTCCCGCGACGACCACTAAGGCACAACAAACAACATATCCTAAGGCTGTACGTTGGAAAAGCGGGGACCAGGCTACCGTCCGACGCAAGGCCCAAACATTACGGGTATAATACGGTTCATGCTGTACACACCCACAACTCTTCTCATCATCTTTCTTCTGTTACAATGATTACGTATACGTCCCTTGATAGACTGAATCTGTTTGCACCAGCCTCAGAAACGGAAACGAGATATAAACCTAATGCAGACCTACGGAGATTGTAGACTCATCTTGCGACAACGAAATGATACACCCAGTGAGGCTCCCTTGTATTTCCTCGTCGACCACTAAGACATAACAAACAGCATATCCTAAGGCTGTACGTTGGAAAAGCGGGGACCAGGCTACCGTCCGGCGCAAGGCCCAAACATTACGGGTATAATACGGTCCATGCTGTACACACCCACAACTCTTCTCATTATCTTTCTTCTGTGACAATGATTACATATACATCCCTTGATAGACTGAATCTGTTTGCACCAGCCTCAGAAACGGAAACGAGATATAAACCTAATGCAGACCTACGGAGATTGTAGACTCATCTTGCGACAACGAAATGATACACCCGGTGAGGCCCCTTTGTATTTCCTCGTCGACCACTAAGCCATAACAAACAACATACCCTAAGGCTGTACGTCGGAAAAGCGCGGGCCAGTCTACGAGCCGTCACAAGTCCCAAACATTACGTGTATAACATGAACCATGCTGTCTACACCCGTAACCCTTCCCATTATTTTCTTCTCTTGCAATATCTACGTATACATACCTCGATAGACTGCAACTGTTCGCACCGACCATAGCACCGAATTCGAGCTGTAAACCTAATGCAAGTTTGATACAGGCCTATCGAGATCGTTGGGTTTTCTGGCGACATATTTACATCCGTCTTACTCCCCATCGTGGAAACGAAATATAATCAACGGCGTAAGCTTGATATAGTCTGGTAAGGAACGCCTGAATCATACGAGGCATTAGAATTTCGTTAATTCTTTTTAGTGACGCTGCAAACGCCGTTTTGTAGAGTGGGGGTTACACCCTCCATATTCAAGTGAGATACAAAAGAGCGTCAGTCTTGCGACAACTACGGAAGAATCCTCACGTGAACTATGGCTACATCCAAATCTTCTGCACCAATGGGCAACGTGAATAAAATGTATAAAACATTGACGAAGGCTTTGAAAAAGACTGAGAAAAATCTGCTATTGTCGACAACGTATAGTCTAAATAATTCTTTTACAAAGAAAATAGTCATCGGTCTCGGTCTACGGCTCGACGATCAGTTTGAACCGGTCATCAAACTCGTCAACAACTCCTCCGGAGGCGTGCGTCTGACACCAGCGGCCTGGTCGAGACTCGCAGATGAGTTGGACAATATCTCCGAATACCTTGACATAGAAGGATACACCGATGCCCAATGGTATTTTAATCGGATTGAGCTTGGTGGCTGCAACGTCGAATTGTCAACAGCACACGGTGAGCGAGCCGACAGATTCGAAATACCTATGGAATCCGAAGTCACCGAATCAGAAGATAAGGAATCAGACTGCCCAGACACGGCCACCCAGGATGAGAACTTTCAGTCACCCGCCAAACGCCAGAAAGTGTATCAACCCACCATTGTGATGCAGAAATCCACATTCAACGGACCCTAAGCTATATTTGTGTGTGTCGACGAACAGCTACGAAGGCTTCAGCGTTTAGCCCATTCAGTAAACGAGTGCAAAAAATCATACGTCGCATACATAGCCGAGAAAGTGAATCTGACGCAGCTCAAGGAACCGAGTCTTCATCGCATCAGGCAAATAGCGAAGAAGGAATACGGCGCTGTCCTAGAACACATCGCGTCGTCAGCGAATCCTGCCTTTGCCGAGAATTACCTCAATATTGTTCTCCTTGAAATTACGCGGCTGTTTCCATCATACCTCGCTGCTGAAATCAAGCAGGCCATCGAAACTGAGGACAAAGCCTTAGCCAGTCTCTGAACAAACTATTTCGATGCTACCATCATTAAGCATCGGGATAACCTCCTGTCCGCTATTTCGCAATGAAGACCAAGGGCACCGTACAACTCGAAATTAATCAAGAGGAAATATCAGACAACGTATGTGTTACCCTGAGAATTTTTTCGTGCGAAGAGACTCGGATCAGCACGGCTACACCCCGCCAAGCAAACGCAGATGCTGTAGATGAACCATTGTACGTGCCCGAAGAACAGCCTTATCCATGGGTGGTACTGTCTATACTCGTGATTGCTGTAATTATTATAAGTATAGTGGTGATGTGGGGCGCTGTAACTATAACAAATAAAAACATCCTGCTCCAACAACAAGCAAACAAATAGTAATAACCATGTATGTATTTGCACCTGTGTTAACCGAATAAACCTGCGAGGATGAGATTTGATTTTTCTACGCAATCCACCATTGAGTTCTGTTTCCTCACCCACCCGCCCTGATCCTCGTACATCTAAGTATGCCTATAGTCTTGCATTAAGAAAGAGAGAGAGTGACCAGGTCTATATTTTCCAAGCACACGTAAAACTTAGGATAAACACTGACGGCTGTGTAAGGTCAGTGACACGAGCACCCGACACAGAGAGCAGGGATGGAAGACCTGTAACCCCAAACGTCCAAGTCGCAGAGTTCGCTTCGTGAACGGAGGTAGCGGGGCCAGATGGGTAGGTGGCCCCAGAGTCGGCCGCACGGCCAGGGGCACCAGGGTAAGAGGAAGGAGATCGTCCCATGGTCAGGGTGCACAGGCCCAGAGGCCATCCCGTAGAGTCCGGAATCTGATTCGCGGTCAACGGTACCCGGGGTAAGGGGTCGTCACACGATATTCACCACTTTGCGAGGGGGTCGCGGGCGAAGGGCTGACGAGCCGCGGAACTTCGAGGCGGAAAAACCGCTCCTTGGCAAGGGGTTGCGGGAAAGGGGTGGTCGTCCGGAGAAGCTTCTAAAATAAAATACCTCCTAAACGAGGGGCTGCGGGGGAAGGGGAAGGGGCCCCAAAATTTGCTTCTTGGCGAGGGGCGGCGGGGGAAGGGGATGACGTCCCAAAATTCGCTCCGCGGCGAGGGGCGGCGGGGGAAGGGGATGGCGTCCCAAAATTCGCTCCGCGGCGAGGGGCGGCGGGGGAAGGGGATGGCGTCCCAAAATTCGCTCCGCGGCGAGGGGCGGCGGGGGAAGGGGATGACGTCCCAAAATTCGCTCCGCGGCGAGGGGCGGCGGGGGAAGGGGAAGGCGCCCCAAAGTCACTCCTAGACGAGGGGCTGTCACCGGAGAGGGGTGCGAGGGGGGTTTGTTGTGACGCCCCAAAGTGCCCCTATACTACTTACGTCACTATTTACGAATACCGGCCAGACGTCGTCACAGGTCATTTTAAATTGAAAATTGCGGCGAATAGCTGTGAGCAAATTCATGATAGAAGAACGAAAATATCATCAATCTCCCAGGTCTTACCACGTGGAGGTCGCTATCAAACAGAGACCCACCTAACCCATCCCTACCTCCTAACTATGATCGGGTTTGCACCAAATAAATACAGAATGATAAAAAATAATATAAAATGATAAAAGTGAAATGGAACTCGTCGAAACTTGATAAACATAATCACGAAATCTGTATGAGAAGGATCTCATAGAAATTAAATTAAAACAGTACTAGGGGCTTCGCCCCTGCGCGCTTCGCGCGCCAACCCCATCTCGGCGCTACGCGCCTCGGGCACTCGGCGCTGCGCGCCTCACTATTTTCTTACGCATTGTCTAGTAGACAGGCGAATTCCTTCATGTTGATTTGATGACAGGTCTGCACTTGCTGTCCACTTTAATTCCTTCTGTGCTTACTTTTCTTTTTTTCATCAATCTAAGCTTCCATTCGTTGGTTGAAAATTGGTGTTCCTTCTCTATTGATATCGATCTATCTCCTTGACTTGCTGAATTATTTTTGCTACCGCTCTGCCCGTTATTCTCCAAAATCACCTTCGTCATATCATTTTTTTCTGTATATTTGTGTTGCTGTTCACTCCGCAAAACACCTCTTTCTCTTGTGGTTAACATAGATCCTGGTCGTCCTCTTGCCTGGTTATAGGAATATTTGTTTATTATTATTCTCTGGCTTATTTGGTTCTTCGCACTTACAATTTTATTTTCCTTTTTCTTTTGTGATACGTCCGACCATCCACCGTCTCCATCGCCTTGTCTGCTGGTTGAAACTCCTCCTTTCTGTTCGTTGGTTGAAAAGTCAGTATGATATTTTTTGTTCGCTTCCCTATATTTTCGCTGCTGTTCTCGTCGTCTAATTTTTCGCTCTTCTGTGTCCATCACATTGGTTGGTCGTCCTCTTGATTCATTTTCCAAATCAATAATCACAATCGATTCTTCTAATTCTTCGACACCCTTCGTTGAATTATTTTTACTAACGCTCTGCCGGTTATTCTCCAAAATCACCTTCTTTACATTATTTTTTTCTCTATATTTGCGTTGCTGTTCATTCCGCAAAACACCTCTTTCTCTTGTGGTCAACATCGATCCTGGTTGTCCTCTTACCTGGTTATACGAATATTTGATGGATATTATTCTATGGCTTATTTGGTTCTTCGCACTTACAATTTTATTTTCCTCTTTCTTTTGTGATACTTCCGACCATCCACCATCTTCATCGCCTTGTCTGCTGCTTGAAACTCCTCCTTTCTCCATTGTCATCGTAAATCCTGGCTGTCCTTTTGACTGTTCGGTGATATATTTGGATTTACTATTATTTGATTGTTACGTTTCATACTTATTACTCACTATCTGAATTTTATTTTGGTTCTGCAAGACATCAAAGTGTCCACTGTCTCCATCGCCGGTGAAGAGTAGCGAGAACTGTGTTTCATTTTGTGATCCGATCCGGTGTGGATGAATTTGTTCTTCGCGATACACGATTAAACATATCTTAAAAATGTCCGCAGCTGCAACTAATTCTGCTTTTCCCCCGTATATTCCATTTTTATTCATATGTGATTTGTAATCACCAGGTGACCTAATCACAGCACCGTTTGACTCATTACCTGTAATAAAACCCGCAACTGTAGACCAATTATCCACTATATTTGAAACGATACTCAGTCTCACCTCTGCGTGTCGATCTTGAGTGCCGTATACACGATACGCCAACGCGCGAAAAAGACAATTTCCGTCGGGAATCATGTTGATAATTTTCGTTTGCATGTTCATTTTTTGCGCGTCAGAAACAGATACCTATAAAGATATTTGTCAAAGACTGTCATAAACAGCCGATGACAGCTGTCAAAGGGTTTGCTAGATGCTTTTTGTTTTGTTTTCGGGATCTCACCCCACCGCCAACTTCATGCGTATACTATTGTTATTATAGTCTTTTTTTACTATTGTTATTATAATCTTTTTCTACGTTCATTTGTTTGAAACTTTTTTATTAGATAGAGAGATAAGTGAAACATGACAGTAATCTTGATAGAGAAAATTGATATCATAACAAGGCATCGAGCATTGTATACATTATATGGCTAAATAAATTCTATAGAAAGCGCAAACTGTGGAAAGTAGTACGTCAGGAGTGCAAGTCACAGATAGTAATGAAAAAATAGGCTATAGAATATTTACATAATATATAGGTATACACGCAGTTTGGTCAGACTGCAGAAAGTATTCCTGGAATGAATAATCAGATTTATAATTATAATGATATGACTAGCAAATTTTTAGCACAGTAATACACAAAACTAACTAAACATAAATCACAGAAATATTCCACGTAAGTTATGTACAAAGCTATTATATTTATGTGCATATGTACATATATTTATATTACAGTTTTTTGTCGTCTGTCGGTCGTGAATTTACTGTTTCTTACGCGTGGCCTTATCTGGGCTTCGATGATTTGAGGGGGTTTGCGGATTGAGAGTTGTCGGGCGCGTCTAGAATCTACGATCTCGGGTAACAAACAAAAGTAAAAAAAATCTGCTAATTTATTCTCCATTTTTTCGGTCCAGAATTTATCGTCACGTTTTATTTTGTCAAAAATCAATCCCTTTGGCGTCCAAACTATAAAATAGCACCACTTCCTATTCGTAATGTGTAGAAGACCTTGGACCTGATACATGTAATTATGAGAAAGCTCTAATTTGGCTTTTCCACCGATTATTTTCGTCTCAAATATTAATTCTGTATCCCAAAAATCTATCGAGCGAGCGTAGCGAGCGAGCAAAATTTTTAAATGTTCAAGTGAAAGCCACAAAAAGTACTGATATCCCCAAAAAGCACCTCTGGTGCAAAAAACTTTTGCCAAGTATATTAATGTGACAGCCACCCACAAAACACCCACCTACAAAACTGTCATCAAATCAGATACTACTGCCAAGTATAATTCATTTAGAAACTAATGATGATTTTGATATACGATAACTAATGATGACAAAAAAAAAATTGAAATCAAAATTTTTATTGAAAAAAAAAAATTGGAGATAGTGGTACATGGCGGGCCTTTTCAAAACAAGCACAAGAAAACACGAGTCGAGCTATATCAATGTTGTAATGGCAATATAAACATGGGCCCGCCAAGTACCACGTACTCCGATTTTTTTTTTTTTTTAATCAAAATTTTTGTTTTTTTTTCTTTCAATTTCAATTTTGATTCCAATTTTTTTTTGTCATCATTAGTTATAGTATATCAAAATCATCATTAGTTTCTAAATAAATTTTACTTGGCAGTAGCATCTGATTTGATGACAGTTTTGTAGGTGGCTGTTTTTTAGGTAATGTATGCATGTATGATTACCCCAGAATTACGTCAAATTTGTTTCTAAAAACAAAACGCGCGTATTTTAGTGGCCTAATACGTACGCGCTGTATTTACTTCGTATGGAAAATTCTGCCAGATACCTTGTAATTTTACCTTGGATACTTAGATAGTTACAATAAGTGATGAGAATATTCCTTATGATCGACAAAGTGTAAACACTAATGCAAATTGCCGAATAGTGATTTCGATCATTTAACCTGAACACGTAACAAATTGATGACATATTTCACTGACTAATGCAAACCAGGCTATTACCACACGTCACAATGCATTCTGTTTTATATTTTCGTATGTATAAAAAACTTGAGAATGAATTTATACTGCTATTATTAACAGCAATATCGGCTCTTGAAAGTACCTTCTTACAATTAGATTAAAGCCTCCCCTATATTTCCAATCACCTGTGACCTGTGATAATACTTACCGGTGATTTTTAAATTTTTAATGTGGGTTCGTCTCTTCCATTTCTCTAGCCACCCGTGGCTTGCTTTGAAATTTTCTGGCCCGCCGATTCGAGAGTTTATCACGAGAGCTTGTCGGCATAGCATTGGTCCAGAAACTGCAATGCCTTTGCAACGACAATCAGAAAGCCACGTGAATAATTCGGCGTCACGTTCATTTGTTTCTGAAACTTTTTCCAATGTTTTCGAATGGCTCGTTTTGGCGGCATTCTTTATTATCTCCTCATTGGATCTCCATTTGCTGAGAACACTTTTATTCAAGCCGTATTTCGCACAGAGTTCTCGAGAGTTCAGGGTTTTACACTCTTCCAAAATTTTCTTCTTTTCTTCAAATGTATATCGATTGCGTTTGGTCACAGCAACCTCTTTGTTTAAATTAATATCACTTTGTGGCGGAGATTCCGTAACATTCTCTTCGACTTGTACACTGCAGTCTGATCTCTTACGCTTTTTCAACGTTTCGGTCATTTTAAGACAGTTATATGATCGAAATTCAGACGTGAAACAAAGATTCGCTAGATAAATGTCTACGCGCAGTCAAATAAATTTGGTTTCTTATTGGGAGGTTGGACTGTATAATTATGATTATGAAGCCTACTTGAAATGTTTATGCCAAAATTAGGTGGCAAAACAACTGAAAATCGGGAATATTGATGAGTAATATTCTGTGTTGAAAAAAAATACGATAGGATTCTAACTTCTACTATATGATATGAAAAGTATGTAAATAGCTTCTTCCCTTAGCAGAATAATACAATATATACAATTTTTATAACAATAAAATACAGTTACTTCAGTAAATATTTAATTTCACTGACACAAAATTCATGTGAAAAATTTTGAGATTTAAACTCAATTTTTGCCGCGAAACCTTCTTTCTGTATTTTATGGTACGTAAAATTTCTCTATAGTGTGAATCAAAGAAACACCGTTAAACAAAAATGATCTCTATTCAATTGAAAATAAGGTTCAAAGTGGAATGGGCGAGCGTGAACGCCGGCATTCTCGCGCCACTCAGCGCTCAGCGGTAATAATAAGTGCGTGAGTGCCGGCGTGCCCGCGCCGTTCAAAAATCAATAATAATTATTTTGTGTGGAATTTAAACAATAATCGAATGTAATCACTTATCGTTCCTACCCTGTGAACATACATCAGCAATACCTAGTCAGTTCAGTTTGGTTGTTATTACAAAATTCAAACTTACTTTTACGTCTTCGGACTCCAGTTGTATTTGTGATGTTGACGACGAAGGAAATTTGGAAAAAAAATTCATAAGTGTCGCTTTGTTTCTCGTCATTTTTATTTGCAATTCTTTGATTTTAGATTCCACTTTACCTTTAACATCGTCACTACTTTTTAAACTTTTCCACAAGTTGTTAACTTCTTCTTGTACAATTTGTTTTTTTTTTATCAGCATAAGTTGCACTGCATGTTTCATATAGTTTACGGTAAAGATTACCTAAATCACTTTTTTTGTTCATTTTAAACTTGTTTCGTAAGTTAAGAATCACAAAATAGCAGAACTAAGGACGACGTTGTCTCATCCGTGAAAGTCAGTGGTCAAACGAAATAGAAACAAAGAAATCACCGCTAGGTGCAATGCGTTTGGCGGCATTTATCAAAGGGCGCCTAGGCGGTCGGCGCGTAACACTAGTAGAGCGAGTGGTCGACAAAACAGTTGATATCTTATATTTACACAGATATAGTTGTATATGTTTTGAAGGTTTTCGTAAAGTAATAGTTTAAAGTTCGTGTTTTAACACTTAGATTATAATAGATGTTAAAATGTGACATCACGAAATTTAGGACCCCTCCCACTCCC
The DNA here is from genome assembly GCF_021901495.1 of Neodiprion virginianus. Classification (NCBI taxonomy): domain Eukaryota; kingdom Metazoa; phylum Arthropoda; class Insecta; order Hymenoptera; family Diprionidae; genus Neodiprion; species Neodiprion virginianus. The sequence goes on along the minus strand of NC_060878.1, from coordinate 19,576,177 downwards.
TTGTCCCACAATGTCACACTTCATCGACCCCCTCCCTCCCCCTTAACGTGTGACGTAATTTATGGATGACGCCTAACCTGTCTTAAAACCGGAGTCGTCTCTCCAGTGGCTGTTCGCAGGTATAAAGAGGGAACAATCTGGTCATCGGATTTAAAGAGATCCGATCGAACCACGGTCATTTCCGCGCCGGTGTCTATTGCCCAGAGACAATCGACGCCACTTACAGTACCGCGAGCGTAAAGACCAGACTGTCTTAGACTTTTAATTAAAAAACTGTTCATTAAGAGGGCTTTCACTTCAGACAATTCGCGATGATTTTCGCCCTGGTAAATCATCCGAAACTAGTTTTACGTACCAGTTCCAGCTGAAGAGCCAGATTAAGGATTTCCATCCCTAATTTCTATATCTCTCCTTCGCCAATTTTAGGAATTTGAATTCGAGTTTTATATCATTTCTCTACTATTCTTTTTGATTGAAAAGCAATAGTTGGCATCATGTCCAATTTTTCTTTACAAAATGAACAAGATAATACAGCTTGATCTGTCGTAACTGCGCTTTCAACTTCGCGTCTGTTATTTTGATTTTGAAGAGAACCACGATTTTCACGTTGATAATTATTATTATCATTTTTATTTCTAAAATTCTGAGGCTTAGCTTTTCCCGAGCGCTCATGTTCTCTTTTTTCTGAGGTGTCTCTGGTCACCTCAATCTGACGAAGTTTGCCTGACCTAAATATTGTTTTCGCATGGCCTCTACCTCGAGAGCTTTGGCCGTTGCCTCTCGCAGGGAAGTTAGACCCGATGTTCCTGTTAGGTATGTATTGATATGCTATATTCGCAAGCATAGCGTTTATGAGAGTGGGAGCGAATTCGCACGTATGTGTGTGAACAAGTATGTGTGTACGGGAGCGTGCGCGCAGCGCGGCAACGCGAGCGCCGGCAGACTGAAAATGGCTATCGTGCTTGCCACTGCTTGTATCTAGAGTGTAAGTTATATCTGAATAAATCTAAGACATCTTTGAGATTCACGAGTTATTATTTATAACCTCCTCTCCTGCATCTGCCATATTTTGCACATACATAACAAATTGGCGACGAGGATCAACATTTTCATTATATTTTCGGTGCCAAAAACTTCAATAAAATTTTGCTCAAGTCTCCACGTGTTGCATACATTATACATACGTTCAAGCCTACCCACGTGTCTCGCAAGTGAACTTCGCTTAGCTTCCTTCTTGTGATTTAGTGCTAATTACTATAGTGAAAAATACTTTACATACATTGAACTACGTTTAACTCTTGCCTTTCCACTTGTGCATACATCCGCGCGTACTTTTCATGTTGTGAAATTTAACGGTGTTTAGTGCTCCAAAAAGTTTTTTGTTTGTTGCTGTGTGTGTTATTGCAAGTGCTCGTGAGTGCAGAAAGTTCATCTCAATCTCTCCAAAATTGATTTGTTCAAATCGTTCGCGAAGCTTGGAGGCGGAAGCACTAGCGAAAGTGAAAGTGATTGTGAGAGTGAGACCGAAAGTAAACCTTTGGCATCGGTCACTGAAATGCCAGCACCACAGCAACCTGCCCCAGCAGCCGGAGCGGCAACCGGAGTAGCAGTTACGACTTCAAATGCATTACATATCACACCGTTTATCCCGGGGGAGACGTCTTGGGCTCGTTGGTTGAACAGATTCGAGGGCGCTTTAAAAATTATGAAAATCGAAAATTCAGATAAAGTAGTGTATCTGCTCCATTTCGTCGGCGATACAGCTTATAATGCTTTGTGTGATACTTTTGGTGAAACGCAAGTCGATCAGAAGTCCTACGCCGAACTTGCGGCTAAGTTAAAAGAATTGTACGCTCCTCCGGTGTTAGAAATCGCCGAAAACTTCAAATTTAATTCGCGCAAACAGCTACCTGGTGAAAGTGTTCAAGAATTTGCAACGGCTTTGACAAAAATGAGCGCCAACTGTGGATTCGGCGATCACACATCAAAAGCCTTACGTAACCAGTTTGTGTTTGGCCTTGCTACGCCTTGTATACAAAGCAGGCTTATAGAAACCAAAGATCTCACTTTCGAATCCGCCCTCTCTACGGCTCTTACAATGGATACTTGCGATCGTGAAACTTCTTGTATACGTGACAGTGCGTCAGCCGTTAATTACCTTAATGCTCAAAAGAAGAGATCTGACGCATCGAAAAAGAAAATTGCAAACTCTGCTCCAAAACAGCAAGTTCCTCCGGTGGATTTCACTAAGCCCTACTGTTTCAGGTGTGGAAATCCAAACCACAAAGCCTCCACTTGCAGACTACCTACGTCTACAGTTTGCCTTTCTTGCCAGAAACCTGGACATCTATCCAGAGTTTGCAAATCTAAATTTAATCAAGTACACCAAGTTGAAGATACCGAGTACACTGATGAGGATTACTACGGCGTGGAGATCGTGGACATTCAAATAGTGGATTCTGAGGACGTCAACTGCCTGGCTCTCCGTGAAAAGTTCATCAAGCAATTCATCGTCAATAACCAGAAGGTCGAGTTCGAGTTAGACAGCGGTGCAGCGGTCTCACTGATGTGGCTCGAAGATGCAAAGAAGCTTTTCCCAAGATCCCGGTTGCAACGCGCCTCAATACAATTGGTAACATACTGTAAAACTAATCTTAATGTACGTGGTCTCATCAAAGTCATTGTAACGTTTGAAAACACTAAATTCAACTTAGACTTGTATCTTACTGATGTAAACCGCCCTCCGTTATGCGGTCGCGAATGGATACATAGTTTCATAAAAATGCACGGCGCGCAAAGCCTATTTACACCTATACTACAAGTTAATGTCAAAGAAATTTCTAGTTTCGATAAAATTGCGTTTACCAAAGAATTGTCCGTTAAATACAAGAATGTAGTTCGGCAAGATTTTTCCCCTATATTAGGACTGGGACTGTCTCACTAAAACTCAAACCCGACGCCAAGCCGGTGTTCTACAAGGCTCGGAACGTGCCCTTCCGCCTCGTCGAGCCAGTCGACTCAGCCCTGGATAACTGGGAATCTTACGACATACTTGAACCGGTGCCCGCCTCTCTCTACGCAACTCCTATCGTCCCAATACTGAAGAAGGATGGAGATGTCCGCATCTGTGGCGATTACAGTGTCACCATTAATCCTCAACTCATCATCAACGACTGCCACATGCCTACTACAGACGAAATGTTCATGGATCTGGCGGGTTGTATCTGTTTCGCCCGCATCGACTGTTCTTGGGCCTACATTCACATGCCTGTCGATGAGGCTACGGCGGACCTTCTTACCATCAACACGCCCCGCGGATTATATAGGGTACAACGTATGTTATTTGGTATAGCTGCTGCGCCAGCTATTTGGCAGGAAAGAATGAATTTCCTTTTCCGCTCTATAAAAGGCGTTTGCGTCTTCCAGGATGATTTGAGGTTGGCTGCCAAAACTCTCCCCGAGTTAATTGCTTTAATTCATGTAGTGTTAAAAATTTTCGATGAGCACAACATTAAAATTAATCTACGTAAATGTTCCTTCTGCGACTTGGAAATTTGTTTTTGCGGTCACGTTATTAATGCTCAAGGTATACACAAAGATCCTGCCAAATTCGAGGCAGTCACTAATATGCCCCAACCTCAAAACATCTCTGAATTGCGTACATTTATCGGCATGGTGATGTATTATAATCGCTTCATCAAAAATGCAAGTACTGTACTAGCTCCGTTATACAATCTGTTGAAAGAAAACTCTAATTTCACTTGGACAAAAGAATGTCAAGATGCTTTCGAATCCATCAAACTTGCCTTTACTAAAGATACTTGCTTGACATTCTTTGACCCAAAGAAACCGCTTATTCTTGCGACCGATGCAAGTCCAGTCGGGGTCGGTGCTGTCATTTCCCATAGCTTCGAGGATGGTACCGAAAGGCCTATTCAATTTGCTTCTCAAAAATTAAACAAAGTTCAGCAAAAGTACAGCCAAATCGATCGTGAAGCCTACGCCATTGTTTTCGGTGTTAAAAAATTTTATCAGTACCTATACGGTCACAAATTTACTCTCATTTGCGACAACCGTCCTCTTGTACAAATCTTCAGCCCAGATAAACCCCTACCAGCTTACAGCGCCATGCGCATGCAACATTACGCTATTTTCCTACGCGGGTTTATCTACGATATCAAGTATCGCAGGTCGGAATCTAACAGTAATGCTGACTGCCTTTCGAGACTACCTCTAGCTATGGAAGGTGACACGCCTCACACCTTAGATGTTATAGAAGTCTATCACGCGCAGACCCTACATATAATGTCTGTTGACGTCTTCGATATGCGAGAACTTGTAAAAAATGATGCGAAAATTCAATCGGTCATCGAAAATTTGCGTGCTGGTAAAAATTTATCTCCTAAAGACACCTGGAATGTCGACCCCAGAGAATTCTCTGTTGAAGATAATCTCTTATTCAAGTCCGATAGAATTGTTATTCCAAAAAAGCTCCAACAGAGAATTCTTGAGGAACTGCACGTCGGCCATTTCGGCATCGTGAAAATGAAAAGTTTAGCGCGAGGCCATTGCTGGTGGTCCAATATTGACAAAGATATCGAGAACTTGGTTCAATCTTGCGAGTCTTGTTTGCGCAACCGAAATAACCCAGCAAAAGTGCCTATTCACTTGTGGGAACCTGCCACCAGACCATTTGAGCGAATACATATTGATTTTGCAGGCCCCTTCATGGGCGTAATCCTGTTCATTCTTGTAGATGCCTACTCCAAATGGCCAGAAATTCGCGTTGTCAAAAACATGTTGGCCTCAACTACCATAAATGTTTGTACCGATATTTTTGCTCAATTCGGCTTTCCGGAAGTACTTGTTTCTGACAACGGCGGCACTTACATTTCTTCACAATTCGAATCATTCCTAAAACTACACGGTATTGCTCATAAATTCTCTGCACCCCACCATCCCGCCTCAAATGGTCAGGCTGAAAGGTTCGTTCAAATGATCAAATTTGCTTTAAAAAAAGTCGACGATAAAAAGAATGTGAATGCTAGTCTAAGGAAAATATTAATCCAATACAGAAACACACCGCATAGCACTACCGGTAAAACTCCAGCAGAACTATTTTTAGGGCGTAAGATAAGATGTAAACTGGATTTGTTGAAGCCAGTAGTAGCCAAAGAACAAGCTATCAATGTTAAAGCTTGTAAATTTTCTATAAATCAAAGAGTACTAGTCCGTAATTACACTAAAAATAATAAATGGGTCTTCGGTAGGATTCTAGAACACAGGGGCAATCTGTTATTCAAAATTAAATTAGACGACGGAAGAATCTGGATTAGGCATGCTAATCAAATCTCTGCTATAGAAGGTACCTTGAAACAATGTAATGACTACGACTACTTCGTACCTGAATCGGAGCACGTTTCTCTGTATGAATCTAACAATGCCTCCGCAAGCGTGCCCACGACAAACCCAACTATTGTAATTAACGAGCCAGATGCTTCATCTGATGATGCAAACAATTCTAGACCTAAGCGTAAAACCAAAAGCCCTATCCGCTTCCCGGATTCTGAAAATTACTTTGGTGATAAAAGCTCCCTAAGCTTTCCTTTCTCACAGGGGGAAGTGTTAGGTATGTATTGATATGCTATATTCGCAAGCATAGCGTTTATGAGAGTGGGAGCGAATTCGCACGTATGTGTGTGAACAAGTATGTGTGTACGGGAGCGTGCGCGCAGCGCGGCAACGCGAGCGCCGGCAGACTGAAAATGGCTATCGTGCTTGCCACTCTCATTTATAACCTCCTCTCCTGCATCTGCCATATTTTGCACATACATAACAGTTCCAACAGCCATTTTAATTTCTGGATCACTAATAGCATTAAGATAAGCCTGAGTCGCTAATAGTTTACGGGACGGTTCATGATCTGGTAAAGCTACTCAAGAAAGTCGTTCAATATCTTGACTAAGTGACGCAAGGTCCCCGTCTTGTCCTTGTCTCCTAGTTTGCAATTGAGCTGTATATAATTTTGTCAGATAGTCATTTCCGTATCATAATTTAAGACTGGAGTTAAGTTTTTCATAATCAGAAATTTCTTCCTCCGACAATGCTGTTAAAACATTTGAAGCCGGAGTCCGAAGACAAGAGGCAAAGCTGTCGGCCTTCATGGCGGAGTCCCACTGATTATGCTTTGCGATGGTATTAAATTGTCTTTTACACTCAGCCCATGGAATTTTTCCATCAAAAACGGGCGGCTTTAAAAAACAAATATAGGGTGGCCACTCAATTCCGCTCACGGAATCCCCTGACATTTCCCGGTTTTCCCTGACTAAAATCATTATTTTCCCCTGACATTCTGATGCACAATTTGTGCAGAAATCACTAAAAACTATAGTAACCTAGGTAAAGTATGGCCAAAACCGATGATACATTCATCTTTATCGGGTTGTGTTATAGTTTTAATCGTTGATAATGAATAAAAATGACGCCTTAAAAACATGACATGACACATTTATTGAATGATCTGACATCACTGAATCGCTTACTAATAAACTTATAGAACTAAAGACATCAAATAAAAATTATCAACAAACACGAGAATTGCATAAAGTTAGTATACCACAGTAAGGATTTTGGTTAGTACATCGTTCTTTTATATTTAGTAAGTCTTGATGCTTATTCACGAAGGGTTTGTACCTCCCTCTACACCTATACATATTACTATCAACATAGAATAAACATTGTTAGCAAAAATAGGAATTGCACAAAGTTAGCTGTGTATCACAAACAGTACATCACAGTACGGATTTTTATTACTAAATTTGTCTCATATAGTAAGTAAGACTTCGTAGTATCACCAAGCGCTTATTTACGCGTTTGTATCTCCTCTTCGATCAATGTTGCTTCTTTCGCAGCGTTTTCCAACACCTTTTCTTTCTTCGCAGATAACTCTGTTACCCTAATCGAAGCTCTTTTTCTCTCCTGTAATGCAATCTTTTTGGCATCTACCTCATGCGGTGTTTCTCCAATTCATCAATGTATCTGCGATGAGCGTTTCTAGCACTAAGAATGAGTGGCTTTGTAATCGGAACCGATTCCAATCCTCCATTGGCGATAATAGCACCGTATATTTGCCTTTGTGCGACCAGTGATTCTTCGGCAAGATTTTCCACGAGACATTCCTTGTTTACTGAAAATCCTCTCTCTAGTGATGCATTCCCATGCGAAAGAATGAAAATCATTTTCAGAAAGGATGATAGTTCTTCCGGAACCTCAGATTCGCCGAACACTGTACGGAACCAAAAATGGTCCAATTTTTCATTACCAGAAAATGTCTTCAAAGCTTCGACAAAGTGACTTGTAGCGCATAAGTCTTTGAACTGTCGCTGTACTCTGTCTGCGACAATACCAGACAGCTATTTATATTCGACAAATATCTCTAATGTGGTTGCCAGATATTTATCTCGAATAGTAGACTGCCCAGCAATTTGAGGATCGAGAAAAGAAATAACTTTCGTAAGTTTAAATTTGAGAGGTGAACGTTGCATTAATTTCTGACATAGTGTTACCATTGCGTTGCGGCAATCCCGGCGAAAATCGCTAATGTCACGATCCTTCAAGCCATGAGTACGGCGGAGAGTGTCTCGTGTTGCGAAACCCAAATCAATTCCTTTATATCCAATAAGGTTTTCTTGGTCAGAAAGGTCCACTTTCGATAAGTCTTTCACAGTGTCAATAATTTCTGCTTTCACAAATCTCGTCATTACAGTCCGCATCGTTGCGATTGAAGACCCATAGAGTAACGGTACCAGCGGTGCATCACATTGAAATTTTCGCAGAAATGGTTCTACGTCCGATGTAAATGACTGAAAAAAGCTCAGTTTTGGACCCAACATCTTATTTTCTATAGCTGTCGCAATGATTTTGAAACTGTTGCAAGTGGGCGTCCGTTTGTTCTTTGTAACGGCATCGACGTATTTTATAATATTTGGAAGAATTGATATGGTTCTCTCAGCTACCTTGACGTTTTCGAGCCATCTAATCGCGCAGAATTTTAAAGGCAAGGTTTTGGACCCCGAGTGATGAGTGTAATCCGCGCGTCGCGCTGGCACACGATTAAATAAATTATATAGCACTCTAAGAAAATCAACCACCTTCCAATCATTCGCATTCATCCCTTGCTTGAATGCGTTGTGTAATACATGGAGCCCACAACTTCCAATCTGCAATAACGTAGGGCCATCAGGGTCACCTTGCAGATAAGTCTGCAGATACTTGTGGAACTTCAGGTTCACGTTGAGGCCATCCATGGACACCTGCAACAGTTTCTTTAGGTTGATTCCACTCAAAGTCTCAGTGAATCCTTGCAGCAAATCTGCAGCCGTTGCATATCCGAGAAACGATGAGCCAAAATACCGCACGCATACTTCACTAGACTTGGAGTTCCAAAATCGTACAGAGATGTCCATTTGTCCTTGTTGTGCAATGTTGTTGTAAGATTCATCAAACCCGACGACTATATGAAAGCAAGTAGTGATCATGTCGAATAGTTGTTCTAGGAAGAATGGCGCAATTCCATACAAGGGCGTATACCCAATTTTGGTTCGTCCAAGTTGTACTTTATTCGCGATTTCTGAGTCAGGAAACATAGATTTGAACACAGATACCGTAGATGCGCTGCTGCGAACAGAGTGACGGTACATGATCACGTGTAAACACCAAATAATTTCAGCTGTCGTGACTTTTTCATTCATAACAAATGGCTGAAGTCCTTGCGGTTGTGTTTGTCTACAATTTGTTTGTGACGCCAGTCGATGTCTACTGTCTTCGATTGGTGTAATGACTGGAACTGGTTCTGAAGAATTTCGTGATGACGGTCCAGCCGCATCAAGTGCATATTTCGAATTGTTCGATCCACTATTATGTCCTGTTGCGTCATTACTTCGAAAAAACAATTTTAAGCTCGCAGATTTTGTTGTGATCGAAACAGCAGACGTATGTTTCCGCCCACGCATGTGACTCGTTACTGACTGTTTTCCCATATTGCTGAGAGAAAATGATGTACGGCATGTTGAACAATAGGCGGAATAAGGGTCTTTTTCGACTCGTCGCAACCAGGAAGAAAATGCAGGATCCAAAAGCCACATTTCATTGAAAGAAGTTTTTCTCGCTTTGGAAGACATTGTATCTGAAAAGAAGTCTGTGCATTGCATGGTATACACGCTGTGAAACGTAGTACAGCATTGTACTCAGTAGAGAATTTTGTTCCAGAAAATCAATTCGTATTCTTGTGTTGAATATGCACTTATTCTACATTTTTTTCATAATACAATATACAAATTAATTATTCTAAGATAAAAACATGTTAAAATCAAAAAAAAATTATAAGTGGATATTCTGGAACAAAAAATGTGTTAATATGTAACAATACGGTATACGTAGAATGATTGTGAGCTGCTCTCTTTACACTTTGATTAGTTCGAAGAAATTATGGTGAAAAGCATTTCAGAATAAATAATGAAAAAATGAAAAATCAGAAAAAATCGCCCAGTGTCCCAGGACCAAATTTACACAGCACTGAGAGAATACAAATACCTATATGTCTGTGAATTATTTCGGATTGAAGAAAAACCTTAGCTAAAACCTCGAATTGTTTTAGAAAGGTAAGAATATTTAATATTTAGGCCAAAAAGATCGAGTAGACTATTTTTTTCTTTCGATTTCCTTCTTTGCGACGAAAATGAGCCCAAGCCAGTTCCCGTACGAAAATAGTAGCCGGAGTTATGAATTTTTGAAAATACGAATGCGCCACAACCAAGAATGTGAATAATTTCGGAAATATTGAAAATTTTATTAACTCTGTTTTCCGAACCTCAACTTTTTTATATTGTTGTGTACGCGTTTTTCGTGTTTCATTCGGGCATAGTATGTTTGAATTACGGTGCGACGGATGACCACGCGCAATTGCAATGTTGCAAGCAAGGGTTTGGTCAAACGTTCAGATATTACATGACATATACATTCGCATGTTTCATTATTTGTTATTTAGACATTTGATACATAAAAAAAACTTCAAACCACATGTTAAATGTTAATGAATGTTATTAAATAATATGTATGTATATTATTTAATAACATTTATAAATATTACATATACTTGAATAATCGGTAAAATAGCGTGGGATTACCCAACTTATTTCGACAGTGACACCGTAGCGGTCACTTTTTGACTTCACGAGTTTACGGAAAGTAATTAAATGCATAGCGAGAATTAATAATGAGGGTAATTCTCGTAGTCATTATTATTGGTAATGGGTATTGATTTTTAAGCAGTAAACGTTATTCAAGAGACCATTAGAACCTCGATGAGAACGCATGCATTTGTGAATGGGTTTTCGGTTTCCGTAATCCCGCCATTTAAATTAGAGCTGTACAGTAACTTCGATAACAAATGCAATAAAATGTAGATAAAAGTAGTAATTATATATGTACAAATCATGTTTTGAGTAATTCTCCGTTGAATCGAGCGTCGAGAAAGCCGGTGTTTTGATCACTGAACTATAAAAACAACTGAAAATATCACCACGGTGGTGGCGTTTCAATCACCCGAGAGACAGATAGCTCGAAGGAGAATGCTGTCTCTTTCTACCAGCCACTGCGTATGCGTGGGACATTCTAAGTCAAATAAAACGCGTACGAAGGGAAAGACTCTACCGATCCGAAAGACAGTATACTTCACCTCCGAGCCAGCCGTGTACCGAGTAATGCAGTTCTGCAGAACATATTCTATATAACATTTATCGAGACATTTATAGTCTAGTCAAAAAGTGTGATTCCTCCGAAAAATCGTTCCAAGTCTCCTAAAAATATAAGCGACAGCTCATTCGATTCGAAATGCGATTCTGAGGACATTTTTTGTGTTCTCCCCACAGATGAACATTGCAATTGTTATTAATAAGAAACAAACAAAAATAAAAACGACGCCTCAGTTTTTTTGCAATAATTCAAATAGTATAAGCGCTATCGAAAATTTGAAAAACGATTCTCAAAGAGGAGGAAATTTCCAATAAAAAAGTACGTATTGCCAGTACTCTATCTTCAGTAGTGATAATTTTAATTTAACGTTCAAAATAGGCCACCGCGCGACCGTTACGGCATAGGCGCGCCGCGTCTAAAGACAGTACACCGCTCAAAATAATTTTTTTAGTGTAGTAAATATCAATTCAAAAATTCGGATAAATTATGGTGTATTCTAAACACTTGAAAAAAAAAATGTCCCGTTAGAAAAAAATTTTTAGGTTCATTTTTCAAAAAGTTACATATTCGTTAGTTAGTCATAATTTTTCGAACCTTGATTTTCATTGCAAACGGCATAAATGTTTAAATAATAGCTCTTAAAATATTTCGCTTCTTGGAGCCTCTTCTTCAATATAAACTCAACAAGACCACGTTATAAAAGTTCTCAAAAGTTGTTTATTTCGTTAATTATGATTTTTGAAAGTTGACAAGAAATGAAAATTTCCATTTCCGTGGTCTTGTTAAGTATATATTTAAGAAGAGGCTCTAAGAAGTGAAATATTTTTAGAGCTATTATTTGAACATTTATGCTGTTTGCAATAAAAATCGAGGTTCGAAGAATTATAACTAACTAACGAATGTGTAACTTTTTGAAAAATGAACTTAAAAATTTTTTCCAACGGGACATTTTTCTTTCAAGTGTTAAGAATACACCACAATTTATCAAAATTTTTAAATTGACATTTAATACAGCAAAACAATTATTTTGAGCGGTGTACTGTCTAGACGCGGCGCCTCGATGCCGTAACAGTTGCGCAGAGCCCTACACGGAAAAAAAAATTCTGTTCGGCGAGCTGTATTGTACAGCTCCAGTAACTATACGCACTCTACGGTCTATCTTGTAGTTACAGCAACTATATATTAGTCAGCTCTGATAGCTGCAAGTTGTTCAGCTCTCACAGCTGAATGGTTTTGCTCTAAGAGCTGTAAGTTGCGCTGTGCTCTGGTGCGTTGACATATTTCATAACCTTCAAATTTCATGAGTATGATTTAAATACAGTTGATAGATAATTGTTTGAATAGTCCATTCAAATATGTAAATGACACTGAATAAATAATGATAATAATGATGAAAAATAATACTAATAGCAATATAATTGTACTATTTAATAATAAACGTTAAAAATACATCTTTCGTAATTGCTATTACGAAAATAGACTTTTTTACTTAAAAAAATCAATCGAATATTATATTTAATTTAAATTATCAATTAATCGAAAATTTAGAATTAAATTTAAAGAAATAAATTCATATATACTTAAAAAACTTAATTTGGAGATTTTTTTAATTTTTCTGCTCAATGAAATTAAGTAAAATATCAAAAGTTAATGTTTTAATTGATTCAAAATAATTTAAATTGATTTTCTAAAATATTTCAAATAACTTGAAAGATCTGGCTCAAAACAATCAGCAAAAAATAACGTCAATGATTAAAGATTACAAAAATGAAAATCGTGAGCATTTTTGAGATTAACTTTCAACTTTATCATCTTGGGACATTAGTTTTAAGAACTATTATTGAATCTAGATGAGTTCGTATTTCTACTATTTAAATGATTCTTAGATATGCTCTATAATTGCTAATAATAATAATAATAATAAATTAACTATTATTCGAAAGGTTTTGACTGATTTACTTGTTTATTTATTGTGCATGTCATGTTATAATAAATTTTTACCAAATAATATTTTATTCATCGTAACAAATATACAGTCCAAATATAATTATTAAGTATATGTTTCTTAACTAAGACATTTCAAAAATTTTTTTGCTTATATTTATAAATCATCACGGAGAACAATAAATGTTTTATTTGGTTTTTTAATTAACCCTGTTGGACGAGGATGGAATAAATCTTCATATTTCATTACACTATGTGAATCTACGGTTTCCAAAACTATGTAGGCATAATAGTGATAATTGAAAATAGTTATTAAATCTTGATAAATAAAATATAGTGAATCTTTTTGATGAAAAATAAATTTAATTAACCCAAATCGAGGAATACTATCAAACTCTCCAACACAGATAACCATTCCAGGCTTATATGTACTACCATTTTTCTTTGCCCAATTACAGATGTTTATTACGGTATTGCTAGATAGATATTCTTTACAATTTTTATTACATTGAATTGGCAAATCTGAAACTCGATGAATTGTTGTTGGTCCAGTTTTCAAATCCTCGGAAAATAGCGTATTAAAATAAATCATATGGGCCAATTTTAATTGCTGTTTTTTGGAAATCGTTTTACAAACATTGACTTTAGAATTGGATGAATCCAATGTTGCCCTTGAATTTTGATGCAAAGATTCTGAGCGCATACACCACATGAAAATTAAAGGACCGGATTGATCCATAACCCTCCCATAGTGGACAAGATGATGATCAGTGGCCGTGAATTTTCGTTTTAAAATTTTCCGAGCATAATAGTTGTGTTCTTTAACCAAGTTATTCAGAGTTATACTACATTCTTTTTGAATAGAAGTAGAACATACAAGAGCAAGAATTTGGCGTAAGATAATCCAAAGTTGCCACGGCAAATCGTCTTCAGGAATTAGGTCTCCAATCATTAGGCCGAAGTGCCGAACAAATGTCCACATTTCCGACGCTGACATCTTAATTGTATTATTTTTCAAATTATTGCTGTTGATTTGGGGTGGTACATTATCATGGTCAACCATACCGAAATCATGATTTTTAATTCGATCATTCAAATCGTCTAAGGTAAACACTCCATTCGTAATATAAAAGTTTATGATAGCTATCATATCAGAACGACAACTACCTTCAATTAGAGCATGCATGATATCTACTGATAAATTATTGGTCACATGGAATCCCGGGATTTCATGAAAAATACATTCGGATTTAATTCCAGTTGCACTGGAATCATACAGTTTCACATCTGTCTCGTAGGATTTTTTACTTCGCAAGTAGAACTTATCCTCCACAGTGGCTAATGATCTCTGAATTTTATTCATTTTGCACATTCGACAGCAGTAATTAGCTACAAAGCACTCAACGAATCCAATTGAAGTAGGACAGCAAGGGGGGTTCTGGATACAAACACCTTCTTTACCGACCGAGCCGCTCCGCGCAACCCAGATTCAAACCCTTTTGCGCGATGACGTCACAGTCTGCCGTACCGAAGGTCAAAACCGTGCAACCTTACCGACAGTTCGAGGGTCAAAATCATGCTGTTTTACCGACAATCTTACCGACCCCGTGCAACCTTACCGACAGTTGTATCGATCGAGAGTCAAAATCGTGCTGTTTTACCGACAATCTTACCGACCGAAGGTCTGTAGTGCTCGCCTGCCAACGGTAGAGGGCGCAGCGGGGGCGAGAACTTTTTTACCGTTCCGCATTCTTCTCCCACGATAGGACTGCTGATGTGTAACATGAACCACTCCGAATTCCTTTCCCACGGTAGGACTGCTGACGTGTAACGTCAACCACCTCACATTCCTTTCCCACCTTATCAACCACGTGACATTCCAAAATTAATGGTTCCGAGAATTGTTTGTCTCAAATTCAACGTCGCACCGAAATCCTTTGACCGCATGCCGCTCGCCGTCAAGTCGAAACTTGTCGAACGCATTGTTTTGTCTAACCACCTTATCAACCACGTGACATTCCAAAATTAATGGTTCCGAGAATCGTGTTTCACTTATTCGGATGTCGGTTTGGTATCAACCACCTCACATTCCTTTCCTACCTTATCAACCACGTGACATTCCAAAATTAATGGTTCCGAGAATTGTTTTTCACTTACTCGGATGTCGGTTCGATATCCAAGGTCGACCGATCGTCGCGGTACAGAGCCATGGATCTGCGGTGTCGGGTTACTATCGCTCTTGGAATGCCAAAAGGTGCGCGCGCATCCGTACAGCTGCCCTATAAAAAGGACGCTCATCACTGCAAACGATCATTACGTCACAACCTGTCAAGCATACGTGAGGAAAGAGCTCAAGATGGAATCCGCGAAGTGTTTGAGATTGATCGATATTATGGAATCGGCGTTCAAGATTTTATCGGAAAAATCGTCGCCGGCAGAAATTGCAAAATGGATTCGACTCGGAACCCAAAATATCAGGCTTTTGAATAGAATCTTACGCAACAACGCCTCAACGATCGGGGAGAAGACAAGAATTTTGACTACAATTGGAATTCTGAAATCGTTGACAGTCAAATTTCAACAATTGCAGAAAGTGGGTGACGGATTACGAAGCCGACGAAGAAGCGATCGAGTACGGTGAGAAGATTTGGAATCAGCTTTCGAGAGGAGAATTCGAACTGGATCCATCGTCAATTTGAAGCATAAAGATGTGGAGAGATTTCTAGAAGACGCAAAGGTACTAGCTGTGACGAGACTGAAAAACGCTCTGAAGAAAGACAGGAGCTTGAAAGCCAACGTTATCCTGGCTTGTAAATTTGAACTTAGAAAAGTTGATCGCACGGTGGAAGAGATCAAATTTTTTAATACGAGAAATGAAATCATCCTCCAAACAACGGATATCAACGAATGGTTCATCGAAAACGCGACGGAGCGTTTGTTGAAAAAAGTGGAAGATTTCCAGGAAAAGGATTCAGGCTGGTCGCTGACCGAAATAATCAATTTGACTGTGAATATCAACAAGTACGTGCCACTACGAGGCGTGTCTTCACGTACACACCACTACCCAAAGATATTCAAGATAAGAAGGCTGTCGTCAACATCTGTAACAGCGACTCGTATTGCTTCCTCTGGTCGGTCACCGCAGCTCTGTTCCCAGCCGACAACAATCCCAGTAAAATTACTTCGTATCCACATTTCAGCTCAGTGCTACGGTATGATGGTATAACGTTTCCTATGTCTCTAGACAAAAACACCATTTCAAAATTTGAGAAGCTTAACGGCCTTTCAATTAACATTTACGGTATAGACCAAGGTGATCGGAAAAAAAGTGAAATAGTACCGATTCACCTGAGTCAGAATGAGTCTGATAAACCTGGGATTCATCTTTTGGCGATAGAAACTGAAACCACTGACGATGATGATGATGATATGGTAAATTATGAAAAAAATAGAATCTTTCATTTTGCATGGATTCGAAATTTATCGCGGTTGACAAGATCTCAAATTTCCAAGCATAAATGTCAAACTTGGTTGTGCGATAGGTGTCTGTCTCATTTTAATTTCGAAAGATGTTTGTTGAAGCACCGAGCTGATTGCATGAATTTAAACAAAACCAAAGTTATTCTACCTACAGATGAGGAAAAAATACTCACATTCAAAAATTTCAAGCACAAAGAAACCGTTCCATTCTGCATTTACGCGGATCTCGAATGTTTACTGGAACCCACACATGAAAGTTTTGGGGAAAATAGAATAATTTATCAGAAGCATCTTCCGTATAGTATAGCTTACTATCTACATTGTGCGTTTGACGATTCGCTTTCAAAATTCAAAATTAATCGTGGAGAGACTTGCGTTCAATGGTTTGTGAACGAGTTAGCGGAATTGGCACATTCGTTAGAGGGATACTACAAGACTGTTGTACCGATGGAACCACTAAATTTCAATCAAATCAACGAATTCTATTCAACGACAGTGTGTCACATTTGTGAAAAACCGTTTACACTCGCAGACGTGAAACATCGTGATCACTGCCATTTCACGGGAAAGTACCGTGGTGCTGCTCACCGAGGTTGCAATCTAAATTACCAAAATTCGCACATTATCCCAGTGATATTCCCCAATCTGTCGGGTTACGATTCACATTTTCTGATCAAAGCACTGGCCACATCGTTCGAGGGCACAACTGAGCTTCTACCCGTAAACAAAGAAAAGTACATTTCATTTACAAAATACGTCGAGGGGACAGATATAAAGTTTAGATTCGTAGATTCGTACCGCTTCATGGCCAGTAGTCTTGAGAAATTAGCAACGTATCTCGGTGATGATCAGAAATCAATCACACGAAAACTTTATCATAGCTCAGATAAATTTCAGTTGTTGACCAGAAAAGGAGTGTTCCCGTACGAATACATAGACAGTTGGGAGAAGCTCGAGGACACACGGTTACCATCCAAACAACAATTTTACTCAAAATTAAATGATCGGGATATATCAGACGACGACTATGCACATGCATGTAAAGTTTGGCAAACTTTTAACGTTCAAACTTTGGGAGAGTATTCGGACTTGTATTTACAGACGGACGTGTTTTTACTGGCCGACGTTTTTCAAAACTTTCGACAGAGCTGTTGGACGACGTACAAACTGGACCCGTTACATTACGACACAGCGCCCGGTCTGTCGTTTGATGCAATGTTAAAATGTACAGGCATCGAACTCGAGCTTCTCACCGACATAGACATGGTTATGTTTATCGAAAAGGGTATTCGTGGTGGTGTGTCACAGTGTTCGAACTGATACGCAAAGGCCAACAATAGATATATGGGAGAGGAATTCGATCCTGAGGTCGAAGAATCTTATCTCATGTACTTTGACGTTAATAATTTGTACGGTGCTGCTATGAGCTTTGCTCTACCATACAGTTCCTTCGAATGGTTATCAGACTTCGGACAATGCGACGTTCTTACCATCTCGGACGACGCGGAGTTTGGTTACATACTGGAGGTTCATTTGGAATATCCTGAGGAACTGCATGAAATTCATAAGGATTTACCACTGTGTCCGGAGCACTACATACCTCCGATCTCGAATAGTAAGCAACCGAAATTGACGCCCACGCTATTTTCCAAGAAAAACTACGTTGTTCACTACCGCGTTTTGAAACAATGCTTACAATTAGGATTAAAATTACTCAAAATTCATAGAGTTCTCAAATTCAGGCAAACCCGGTGGTTGAAAAAATATGTAGATTTGAATACCGATTTGCGGAAAAAATCTGACAACGAATTTGAGAAAAATTTTTACAAGCTAATGAACAACGCAGTTTTTGGCAAAACTATGGAAAATGTTAGGAAGTATAGAGATGTCAGGCTGATCACGAAATGGGATGGAAGATACGGTGCTAGAGCTACCATAGCCAAACCCAATTTTCACAGCTGCACCGTCTTCGACAAAGATATAATTATCGTTGAAATCAGTAAGACGAAAGTCAAGTTGAATAAACCATTGTACGCAGGTTTCTCCATCATGGATCCGGCTAAAACATATATCTACGATTTTCATTACAATTACATTAAGCAGAAATTCGGCAACCGAGCAAAATTAATGTACACGGATACCGACAGTTTGATTTACAATTTTACCGTCCCCGACATATACGAACACATTAAGGAGGACTTGCACAAATTCGATACTTCTGATTATCCTCTTGACAACGTTTATGGAATGCCTCTAGCGAACAAAAAAGTTCTCGGCTTAATGAAAGACGAAAATGACGGCAAAATCATGCTCGAATTTGTAGGGTTACGAGCTAAATTGTACGCATTCCGCGTCTTGGGAGATGAAAAAGACAACAAGCGTGCCAAAGGTGTCAAAGCATCAGCGTTGAGAAAAATAACCTCCAACGATTATTTGGACTGTGTTTTGAACCGTGAAAATCTATCCTCAAATCAGCATTTGATATTGAGTCGAAAGCACGAGGTATACACCGTAGAACAGCAGAAACTAGCACTGAGCTGGAATGACGACAAGCGGATCGTGTTACAAAATACAACCGACACGCTTCCGTGGGGCTACAAGCCTAAGCTTTGTAATTTATACCTGTACCATGTCTGTCGATTGTCTAAAAAAAAGACGCATACTTGTTGTGTATCGGATATAAAATAAAGAGGGACATACGTTTTTACAAAAAATTCATTTATTCGTTTATCCAACTGTTGTGTGTATTGTCAAAACCTAACCATTTAACGTATATTTTTCTTCCACGCTTCTTGAGCACCTTCTCCACCAGATAGATATCCGGATGCTTAACCTTGAGGAGCTCTTGTTCGTAGAAACCACCAGCGATGGGTTGATCTCGGTAGTCTTTGAGCTTGTACGTCACAGGATGAGTATTTTCCACTCGACTTATCGTGCATATTTCAGTCGTCCAATTGGGAGTGTAACCTTTCTCGAAGACATTTTTGAATTTGCTGATTCGAACTTTGTCGCCGGATTTGAACTTTGCCGATACGGTAGGTATCGCTCGAAGCCCTCCGTACGCCTGTCGTAATAACAGCCTCTCGTTTGCAACGGTGACATCCGACGGTTTCATTCTTATGGTTCGGTGTTTGACGTTGTTGTAAGCCGAAACCAAATCGGATAAGATATCGAGCCACTTGTAGCTTCCTTGCATGCTGAACCGTGTCCACATTTTACCTTTCAGCGTGCGATTGAAACGTTCACAGATCGAAGCCTTCAAATTACTGTACGTGGAGTAAAGTTTGATTCCGTAGCGTGTCATAAGCGATTCGAATTTCGAGTTGTAAAATTCCGTTCCTCTGTCGACGTGTAAATTTTTCGGTACCCGTCCTTGGACAAGCACAGATTCCATTGCCTTCGTAACATCATCTCCAGACTTGCTCTTTATCGGTACAGCCCACGCATACTTTGAAAAGATATCAATGACTGTGAGCATGTACTTGTAACCTTTGTTTTGTCCAGCGTACGACGTCATATCAACAAGATCCGCCTGCCAGGTCTCGTCGATGCCGCGCACGTCTACACGTCGACGCGGGTAATTCCGGCGTGCAGGCTTATGCAGTTCCGTCACCAGTGCTTGCTTTTCCTCGTTCATATTCCGACGCTATTAGTCTGGTGTCCAATTTGAAAATGATTTCCGCGTTTCGAATCGACAAGTCTCTGTCTGTTTTAAAGTCTGTGTAGAAGGTATCCGAGGCTTTCTTCGCGGTGATCTCCAAAGCTTTGATCATTTGATCGAGGTTGTCGATTTGTTTCTGCAGCACGCTGAATTTTCGTCTCAAGGTTTTCAAAGTTACAGCATTGTTCGGCTCTGCGGGATCTGCGACGTTGCACAGTCTCTTGTTCCGTATATCGTAATGCCCGTCCGCTGTTATTTGAAACCCGACACCCGGAGGACCGCGAGTGCTCGCGGTCGTGTTTTTATTCAGCTGACGTCCAAACACGTCGACGCTCATCTCGGTAATGAATGCAAAAATGACGGGAGCTGCTAAATAAATGATTCCTGCTGCGCGTAGCTCTTCGATAATGGAGATTATTTCGTTATTGTGACTCGGATTTCCCGCTGCCTGAGATGCCAGGAGTAAACGAAGACGCTCCACCAACTCGTTTGGATCATCCCAGAAGACGTATTCCGTTTCAACACCTTGTCGAGTGATCATAGCTTGCGGAAGTAGACCTTTAC
The DNA here is from genome assembly GCF_021901495.1 of Neodiprion virginianus. NCBI lineage: Eukaryota > Metazoa > Arthropoda > Insecta > Hymenoptera > Diprionidae > Neodiprion > Neodiprion virginianus. The sequence goes on along the minus strand of NC_060878.1, from coordinate 19,555,776 downwards.
CCGTTCGGCGAGGTGATGGAGAATAATCCATTAATTCGGCAATGACATTTCTAAATTTGTAACTATTATCGTTTCGAACAGCTCCATCGGATGAGTAATACTTCTTATGCGCGTTCGTTGCGAGGATTATGTTTTTAAAATTTTCCCGATCTCCGGCGCTCACAGAAGAACCGTCGGGCTTCTTTTTGAACAAAAGTTCCAGTAAACCCTTCGTTTTCGGGTAACGCGTGTCGCCAATACGAACGTAGTCACTCTCAAAAGATATCAACGAATCACCGATCATTAGTCCGTTTGAGAGGTTGCGTACACCGTACACGTTGTCCAATTCGCCTTTTGTCTTCGCATCTCTCATCAGTGCAAAATACTCGTCCTCGACCGGTGTTTCTACGACTGTTTCATCCCCCGCCGAAGCAAAGGAATCGTCCATTTCCGAGACAGTTTCATTTTTCGTTTCATTTTTCATCTCCTTTATTTCTTCTTTAATTTCTTCCACCTCTTGTTTGACAGGTTTGGTATCTTTTGTAACATTCACCAGTTCTTGCAACGGAGTCACTACTGGTTTGAAAACGTCACTCAATTTCTGAGTTGTAGATTCCCTGCCCGACTTGAGCAATCTGTGTTTCCGACGGATCGCAGCACTTGCTTGAGCGATCTGATGTAGGACATCTTTTTGCTTGGAAATCTCAGAGCTCTGCATGTTGACGCAACTGAGTCTGCAACGCTACTGCGTCTCTCGCTCGAAAACGGTAGATTTCATTCCTTTTCCAGGCTAACAAAAGAATCGAATCCCCTCCTGTATCGTCCTTCGTTGAGCTCACTGTCTTTGTCGATCACCAGAAACCCGTACTTCTCACCGTTCCAGCATGCAGAGCACACACTTTTAAACTCTGTGTAAGACATATCGGTGTTCACATGGTCGTTGTATACGTGTCTCAGGTTCATATCGTCTTGTTTGAATAACACGAGTAAGTTTACGTTGTCGCGCACGAGATGTTTGGGAATACGCGCGTACGTCTGACAGAGATAGAAACAGTCAACGTCGTGATGTCTACCCATGCAAAAGTAGGCTCTAATATTGTCCTGCTTCTCGCACGCTACATCGTCAAATATGATTATTGAGTCGGGCCGTGCTTCTTCCGGTGGAATCACTTGCTCACGCTCGGTAAACGCAAAATACTCCGTATTCTCAACATGGTCCAGCAATTGCTTCAACAATTGGTATTTAGGTTGGTTGAGAGATTTCGAGTAGATGTGGATATTTTCAAATCTGAGTCCGTTGGGATGGGTTATAAGTGTGAGCAACGCATTAGTTTTACCACAATTCGACGGTCCACAGAATATCGCACGTACACTGTTCGGGAGTAATTCACCGTGCCGTTTGTGCTTTTCGACATTTTGCTCCGAAAGTTTGTCAAAATTCATCACGGGAAGCTTGGTAGGTTGTTTCTCAAACCGCATCTCGGACATGACTGATCAGATTTGCTATAAATACCCCGTTTTAAAGCACTTCTCTTCAGTCGACGGACGAACATGATCGCGTACAGAGGTAAACGAAGCAGCAGCAGGCGGCAACATCGTGGCAAGGGTCTGGTGAATAGAATCATCAACAAACTTCCGATCGAGTTGCATGTTCCCGGTTACCAGTACTGCGGTCCTGGCACCAAGTTGACGAAAAGACTCGCGAGAGGCGATTCCGGTATCAACCCTCTCGATGCATCGTGTAAGGAACACGATATAGCGTATTCGAAAAATCGTGAGAACCTTGAGGTTAGAAACGAGGCTGATAGGGTGTTGGCTGAGAAAGCTTGGAAACGGGTTCTCGCAAAGGACGCAAATTTGGGTGAGAAGGCAGCCGCTTGGGCAGTAGCTAATACAATGAAAGTAAAATCAAAACTCGGAATGGGAATGCGAAAGTCAAAAAATGTGACCTTGAGAAAAATTGTAAATGCTGCAAAACGTTCTATGGTTCCAAGCAACGATGCAAAAGTAGCTATCGAATCTGCGCTGAAGGGGGCTGAGAACGCCGTTAAAAAAGCAGGTGGTAAATGTAAAGTGCGAACACCTCGCGTCCTACCGGTACCTTCGAAAGTCGGTGGTTTTCTACCGTTGCTGATTCCTATTTTTGCCGGTCTCAGCGCTGCGGGTGCGTTAGCCGGTGGTGCTGCAGGTATAGCAAAAGCTGTGAACGATGCGAGCGCGGCTAAACGAGAATTGGAGGAAAGCAAACGACACAACAAAACTATGGAAGCTATCGCGTTGGGCAAAGGGCTTCATATGAAACCGTACAAAACAGGTCTTGGTCTCCATCTTTCAAAAAACTAGATGCGACGCTACCACGTCGAGCGTTGACTGATTGGGACTTGTTGAAATATGCAAAAATCTTGTGGGTTCCGCATTTCCGCGGTGTTTTTATGCGAAACGAAATGCCCGAAAACGGTCCACGAAAAAACGAGTCAGCTATAATCAACCTTGACGACTAAGACGGTCCGGGAACACACTGGGTTTCGTACAAGAAACGCGACAATAATATCGATTACTTTGACAGTTTCGGCAACCTTCAACCACCCTCGGACCTCATAAAATACCTCGGTGTTGGTAGCGTCAAATACAATCATGAGAGGTACCAGGATTATGATACATTTGAATGCGGACACTTGTGTCTGAAATTTCTAAGTGGTGAGCTATATAAACTTGGTGCGTGATTCGTCAAAGTCAGTCTACCACTCGCAGTCATGGATGATTCGTTAACGTTAACGATTTCGGGAACCTCTTCGATACTCGAGGCACAATATTTCCCACCGATCGAACTTGCTCGTGATAAAAGTTATGCTCTTGGCTTGGTAGAATTGTTAACCTTTAATTCGATTCCCAACGTTGATGTCGGTCACAATAAAATTTACGTAGCTGACAAAGTGATCACCATACCTACCGGTAGCTACGAGATCGAGGACATAGAGAAGTATCTTCAAAACGTGCTAAGAAATACAGACATCAGGCTCGCCATCAAACCCAACAATAATACATTACGCAGCGAAATCACACGCAACCACACGATTAACTTTGAGCCGAAAGATTCCATTGCTCAACTTTTGGGATTTACACCACGTGTATTGGAGGTTGATAAAACTCACGAATCAGACGTGCCTGTAACTATAGTCAAGGTCAACGCGTTGCGAGTCGAGTGTAGCATTACAACGGGCGCCTACGTCAACGGACACAAAGTACACACTATTCACGAGTTTTTCCCGACCGTCCCACCAGGATATAAGATCGTGGAAGTACCGTCGCACGTCATTTACCTTGCGATCACCGTCAAGACCATAGATCACGTTCAGCTCCGGTTAGTGGATCAAGACGGAGACCTGGTTAATTTTCGTGGAGAAGTTATTACTGTGAGACTACACATCAAATCGCAATAAACGATGGGAATTGTATATAACAGACTGTCAAAGAGTAGGTATATCAGTAAGTCGACATGCCCCGATCAAGTCAGTCGTCGATCGATTCCCGAACCGCTAACACCTCGAAACGTGGAGTTCCTGATAGCTCTGGGTCTGAAACTGACTCCTTTTGGAAGAGGAATTTCCGACAAATAAAAATCCGATTTTGCTTTTTTATCATCTGCTACGTGCCATGGAGGAGGAAATCTTGAGCATTCAAACACCAGTCGTCTTTGACGAATCCGTTGCGCATTACGAGATTCACGCTCACAAACCTTACGCCTCGTCAACTTTCAACAACAGCGATGAAATTCGAATCACCGTTCAGCATCAGGACTTGTGCATATTACCCAGCAAAAGTTCGGTACATATCCACGGACGACTCCTCAAACCTGATGGTACAGCTACTGTGAACACACAGCTCGTAAACAACGCCATCTGTCATCTGTTTGAAGAAATTCGCTACGAAATTAACGCAGTTGAGGTTGATAGAAGCAAGAACGTTGGCTTGACAAGTCTCATGAAGGGTTACGCTTCCCTGCACCCTGGTCAGACTTGGCTGATGGAGAACGCTGGATGGCTCGATGTAGAAGAGAAGAAAAAATTAACCGATGCCGATGGTAACTTTGACGTACTGATACCGCTCAGCATGATATTGGGTTTCGCCGAAGACTACCGCAAGATCGTTGTCAACGCTAAACATGAGTTAATTTTGACGAGATCAAAAACTGACGTCAACGCAATCATGCAGACTCAGGAGGAGGAATTCAAAATCACGATCAATGCAGTGGAATGGCTAATACCGTATTTGAAACTCGCGGATCAGAAAAAAGTTGACCTACTAAATTTCATTCAGAGAGATCCGCCTGTTTCGATGAGCTTTCGCAGTTGGGAATTGTACGAATATCCCTTACTTCCCACAAGATCGAAACACGTTTGGACTGTGAAAACTTCCACTCAGCTTGAAAAACCTCGGTACGTCATTTTGAGTTCCCAAACAAGTAGAAAGAACAAGACCGGCAAGAACGCAAGTCATTTCGATCATTGCGATATCACGGACGTCAAGCTATTTTTAAACTCTCAATCTTATCCGTACGGTAACCTGAACCTCAACATGAGTCGTAATCTCTACGCGCTCCTGTACGAGATGTACGCAAACTTCCAAGCTACCTACTACGACAAGAACCCCGAGCCGTTGCTGACAAAGAGTGAATTCCTTCGAGACGTCCCCTTATTCGTTATCGACTGTTCGAAACAAAACGAATCTTTGAAGTACGGACCTGTCGACATCCGTCATGAATTTGAAGTTAAAGCCAACTTTCCCGCTGAAACATCGGCGTACTGCTTGATCGTTCACGATCGTATTGTCGAATACAACCCGCTCAGTGGTGGGGTGAAAAAGTTGGTATAAAAGCTGACCCGTTCCCACCATCTCGCACAGTTCAAAGATGGAGCTTATCGTTGACATACAAGGCTTTCGTAGACCTCTCAACAACACCTTCACATTAAAAGAATTGGCTGTAATTTCAATCTACTCGGAAGCATCTCCTTCAGTGTTTTTCTTCAAACCACCTTACAAATGGAATTTACTGGACGTCAAATATAAAAGCCAAAATTCTTGGTTAGAACGCGATTTTCACGGCTTACGTTGGAGCTGTGGAACCATACCTTTTGAGGAAGTTGAGTGGACCATTCAAGACAGGCTGTGCAAAGCACAAACCGTGTACGTAAAAGGAGAAGAAAAACGAGATTGGTTGCTGAAAATCGTTCCGAAAGTTCAAATCATCGATATGTTGGACTTTGACTGCCCGTCGCTTGAAACCCTGCAAAAAACTTCAGCTCTGAGATGCGGCCTTCACACAATACCCAACGCAATCTGTGCAGCACGAAACGTTTGCATACTTCAGAATTGGCTACAAAATCATCGTACTGTCCGGATGGCGAGGCTGTACGATTTGTGTTACTGCGCAGAAGCGTCTACAAGAACGGTCCCGCATTCCTGGCGAATATATCACCCTGGTCATGATACTGTTGAATAGAATTATTGTACTATTTTTGTGAAGTAATTGTCAACCGTACTCTAAAAATTGTACTCAATAAAACTGTTTTCTCTAAATAATATTCATGAAATAATTTTATACCTTCACCTTAGCTCTTAAGAGAGAGAATTTTTTTTCAGAAACTTATGTAAGATTCGACCTTGCTCTCCATCCTTGACCGAGCTGTACTCAAACCGAGTTTTGCATTCCTAGAGCGATAGTAACCCAACACCGCAGGCTCTGACCGCGGCTATCGGCCGACCTTGCACTCCGGTCTGAACCTGTCCAAATACTCATCGTAGAGTTCACATGACGCAGCTCGAAACCCTCCGTCTTTGCTTAGTGGTGTTCGGACATTTTCTTAGATTTTGAGACTTAATTCTAGATACAAAACGTACGTAGGATTAAAGGTATACAATGAGAAAATATTCATAATTTCAATCTTTTTGTTTATTAAACGTAAGACTTACACAGAACATTGTTTGAATATTATACGTATACAAATTCAAGTTGACCGTAGGGTCCGCCAAGATAGCGTATATGCAACCGTATCTCCTTACTGGCTGTCGTCACCTTCTGGAACAAATCTTCATTTTCGTGGAGGGCTTTGTTTAGTCGGTTGGGCAGAAAAATCGTGAAAGCGTCATCCAAGTCCAGAACGATTTTGTCTCCAAATTTCGTTTTGACTCGACGAACACCGCTGACTCTGTATTCGAAGTAGGCTTCAAGATCTGAAACTTTTTTCAACGGCAGAAACGTCTCCAGCCGCGCGATTTCGTTCAGTTTTGAGAAGTCCATTGTCGTTACTGTCCAGTTGTAGGTGCTCGAAATCTCTTGTAAGTTGATTGAGGTCGGATCTGATTTTCAACAGACGTTTTACTTCTCCGATATTCTTGAGGAGCAGTTCTAATCGTTTCTTCAACTCACGTTGTTCCAGAGCACTTCTCATTTGCAAGAACAGCTTCAGACTGGCGATGAAGTTTTCACTTTTCGTTTATATAACGTTCCCCCACCACATAATTTGGTGGAGGGTAAGGAATGTCACGGGGCTGATATCAAAGTTTGTGTATGCGCGCGCACCTTTTGGCATTCCAAGAGCGATAGTAACCCAACACCGCAGATCTATGGCTCTGTACCGCGACTAATTCTCGGAACCATTAATTTTGGAATGTCACGTGGTTGATAAGGTGGTTAGATAAAACAATGCGTTCGACAAGTTTCGACGGCGAGAGGCATGCGGTCAAAGGATTTCGGTGCGACGTTGAATTTGAGACAAACAATTCTCGGAACCATTAATTTTGGAATGTCACGTGGTTGATAAGGTGGGAAAGGAATGTGAGGTGGTTGACGTTACACGTCAGCAGTCCTACCGTGGGAAAGGAATTCGGAGTGGTTCATGTTACACATCAGCAGTCCTATCGTGGGAGAAGAATGCGGAACGGTAAAAAAGTTCTCGCCCCCGCTGCGCCCTCTACCGTTGGCAGGCGAGCACTACAGACCTTCGGTCGGTAAGATTGTCGGTAAAACAGCACGATTTTGACTCTCGATCGATACAACTGTCGGTAAGGTTGCACGGGGTCGGTAAGATTGTCGGTAAAACAGCATGATTTTGACCCTCGAACTGTCGGTAAGGTTGCACGGTTTTGACCTTCGGTACGGCAGACTGTGACGTCATCGCGGAAAAGGGTTTGAGTCTGGGCTGCGCGGAGCGGCTCGGTCGGTAAAGAAGGTGTTTGTATCCAGAACCCCCCTTGCTGTACTACTAATTAAAGAATGCAAACCGAGATTATCTCCTAGTATCAAACTCAATTTAAAATAAATCTTATGTTTGCTCTTCGATAAGTTTATTCCTATTCCTTCTCTTTCTAAAAACTGCAATTCTTCAATTAATTTTCTAAACACAGCATTATTTCCAAAGTGTACTCGGTCTTTTGTATAAAACAAAAGAGCGTGAAAAATTGAACCTAACGAAGATTGATACTCTAGTGGAAAACAAGGAATAGAAACATAAGTGCCTCCAATTTTATTAGCACCTGAATGACTGCCCAGTGCGTCACCCGTCTCATAGTCATCATAGTATAAAAATAAAGGAAAAACTACTTTCGAAGGAAATTCTTTTAGTATAGATTTCCACAGTTTACTTTGAACAAAATTTGAAATAACGGGTGAATTTGATTTCTCTAGCTTTTCTTTGTAATTCAATACCTTATTATAAACGTTTGGAATTTCAAAAATTTTTTTAAAAATATCTCGTAATGGAAATAAATACGCCTTTACTTCAGTAAACTGTTCTTCGGCATGCTTATTATTTTCAGAAGCTGCAGATCTTCGACCAATGATCAATTCAATTGCAGGTATATAACAAGTACCACTTTCTAAAAATTGAAGGCGTTTATGATCACTCTCGAATTCTTCGAAGCTGTTAATAAAAGTTTTAAACATGAGATTTATATCAGATATCAATTGACGGTTATTTACATTATTTTTATAAACGATTTCTAACTCTGATCTAACAACATCCAACCCAGAAGATACTATATTTTTAATAACATCGATTGTATGTTGTATGTGCTGATGTGAGACATTTGTTTCATAGAGGTTAGTGAAGATTTCAATTAATTTCGATCGAACACGCTGTTGAACATTTATTGCGGAGATTTTTAAGTCTTGATCTGGATTTAATTTCAAAGTTTTTAATTGTACGCTGTGATGTTGAGTGTTTAAATGTTGATACAGTAAAGTGAAGTTTTCAAAAGTACCTGAACATTTTAGTTCAGCACATTTAAAGGGTAGATTATTACCATAATGATGGTAATTATTAAAATGTTGCTGTAACTGATTTAGCACAATATTTGTTTTACAAATAAAGCAGATAGTCATTGTAACCTTAAGTAAATTTTTCAAATAAATAATAAAAACGATGTAAAAACTATTACGAAAGAAATATAAAAGACAACTCAGATAACTTTAAACCGCAGTTTTTAGACTAGTTAAAAATGATGTAATCGAAGGTCTGACTTCGTCAGTTTCCCCTCGTATTTTATAAATTCGTTCTTGTAGAACAACCCAAGGATGAAGCGCTACCTTAGAAAATGCCAATTGGAAACTGTAGCAGCTTTTGAAATTCAAATCTATCACTTCTCTGATGGAGCTAGCCTCATACTTAATATCATTAATTATTAAATAATATGTGTGTATCGATTCTAGCGTCTCGCCAACAATTACAGATAAAGGCTGTTCACTCAGACCATAGGATTTACAATTGTCTTTTCTTCCCTTTAAAAAAGCTGTCACGGCCTGTCGATCCTAAAACAATTGATAAAATGAACATGAATGCAACTAAATTATCTTTTAATTAACATTAATTAAGTGAATAATAAACAAACCTTGGCGTGATACAGAAACTCATTTTGAACATCTACCTTTTTTGGACGATATGATTCTTTTCCACTAAAATAAATAGCAGGTGGACAAGGTAACAACAACGGAAGTAATCGAAAAATTATAATTTCTTTGATCTCTGGAAAAAATATGGTACATTGTTATAAATATTTTTACTGACTTATTATTAACTTTATCTAAGTTTCTATGTTTGTATTCATACCTTCATTGTCTGTGTTTATTACTCTTTGTAAACTAGAAATAAGTACTTTCAATTCTTTGTCTGGCTTTTTCTTTGATTTACACAAGTTATATATTTCTGTTTTGAAACTACTCAATTCTTTTTCCAATTGATTGGTTTTTGATGGATATTGTATTTCGAAATCGATGTTAATCTTGATAAAATAAATTTATATATGTATATTCAGGTTAGTAAAAATTAAAAAACTTCGTCAGATAAATTATAACCTACCAATATTAGGGCATTTTTTACGTGTTGCAAAATTGGGAAGCTGTTTATGTAGGCTGCACTGGTGGTATCTTTGTCGTCTACTAGTCTTTTCAATCTTATGACCGAAGTATCTCTCCAATACTTTACGATCGTCGGCCACTCGTCAATATCATCTTGCAAGTCGTCTATTTGTCGATCTATTTCATTACTAGCTTCTATTTAACAAAAATAAGTTAATCATAAATAACAATATTTTTTTTTAATTATCCAAAACACAAACCTACCTTGGCCAGCAAAATTATCATAAAATCCTAGGTAAACTAGAGATTTCTGGGGAATCTTCCTTTTTAATCCTCGTGAAGTCACTACAACTCCAGATTCTAGCAGAATACCTCTCATGTGACAATATCTCACATACAATTTACCTTTGGCGGCTACTTTGGTTCTTGTAATTTTGTCATGGAAGTAAGGCACGTAATAAATCTGTGTTTGTTCTGTAGGAAACACTCCAATGATAAGGTTACTTAACTCTATTAAGCGTGCTGGAGAGACTCTAAAAATAAATCAAACCATAGTTCATGATCATTAGTAGATAAATTGTTTGATTGATAGGTAAAAATTTTTTTCGTTACACAAATTCCTAATCAGGTGGTACAATATTTTGCTCAGTGAAATAGATCATATATGTACTGGAGTATATTTAGTGAATCTACTGAATTAGCATCACTGTTTTTTCCGTACAGAAGAAAAAAATGGTTAAAAAGACAATATAGTATGTATTTACTGGAAAAACAAAAGCATAGATTTATTATTGGCAAGCAAATAACAACGAAGCTTACTGCGTTTCTGTGTTTGATCGTAACTCGACTTGTAAAATAACAGCAAATAACAACGAAGCTTACTGTGTTTCTGTGTTTGATCGTAACTCGACTTGTAAAATAACATCACATAACAAAAGTCTATAGTTATCCGATAGCGTGTGATTCTTGCGATAATAACTTAAAACAGATGCACCCATAGGAGAATTTCGCAAGCACTCAATCAAGTCAGTTATTGGGTTACAAAGTTTTAATGATATGTCTGTGTTATCTATTATTTCAAATTCATCAATACTGTTTTCAACGACAACGTCCTCAGTTCCCACTCCATCATTTTCTACAAAATGAAGTAAAATAAATAACATAATAAATAAATACAAATAAACAGAATGTAACAATCAAAATCTGAGAATTAGGATTTGAAATTTAATTTGAATTTACCTGAGGAACTGATATTTACAGGGGAAACATCGTCGTCCTCAGTAACGTTTATTATTTGCACCTAATACAATTAAAATATAAATTGATGATAAAATATGTAAGTCATTGATAAAAAGTTAATTAAATTCTTAATTTTGCCTACGTGAGAATTTTTCGCATTAGAATTCTGTTTTAAGGCTGCCCATTTCGTTTTAAAAATTGCACGTGGTCCAACTTTCGGAAAAAGTGATTTTATCAGGTCTTCGTCCAAGCATTCGAAGGATTCTTGACTAATGTCCTGTTCTAAATATACATATCCAGTTATATATTTATATATGTGCATATATGTAGAAGCAGGTGTCAATACAGTAAATAAAAAATAAATAAGCATTTTTACAACTCTTTAAATAATAAAATTTATGACTCAAGAATAATTATCTTTTCATTTTTTTACTACTTAGTTTTTTTTTATTCACTTGTATAATATTTTAAAGTTCAGAAAATGCAACCAGTAGTTCCATTGGATTCAATGTTACAACAATAAAATGTCTGACAAATTTTTGGTTATTTTGATCAAGCCACTGTTATATATACAAAAAAATATACCTATTCACTAAGAAAATTTCTAGTGTTAAATATTTTTATTTATGTAAATATGTAAATCTCATTTTCATAAAATAAACCAAAAAAAAATGTCTAGTTGTTTTTGTACCACTGCATTTTAGGTTAAGAAGGACGTTCATTTGAAAAAAAGCAATACTCACCAATAAAGTCATTGATATAATCAGAAAGATTCCACTCAGCCAAAATATTTTGCACATAAGAGTCCATTGTTCATTTATTTAAATTTATTTTACATTTTTTGACTTGAAGTTTTCACGTACAAGAGGCACAGTGTTTATGGCGCGCTTACAAATACTTCCCTGTACTCAGTTGAGCGGCGCTGTGAGCGGAGCCGAAAAATTCTGGTCTAGCTCTTCGAACGAAGCTGTTTAGCTGAGAGAGCTGAACAACGTACAGCTATGACAGCTGACTAACAGTCAGTTATACGAACCATGCAGTGCTCTTCCAATAACAGAACGTTTAGTTCGATGAACTGTTTACAAGTAACTATCTAATATTTAGTTCCACGAGCTGAATTTTTTTCTCCGTGTATGTTCAGCGTTAAAGTAAAATTACTAGTACTGAAGATAGAATTCCGGGTGCTCGTACTTTTTTACTGGAAATTTTCTCGTCTTTGAGAATCTTTTTGAAATTTTCGCTAGCACTTTTACTTTTTGAGTTATTGCCAAAAAACTGAGGCTTCGTTTTTTCTAGACTATTAGGCGTCGGTGAACGTGCGTCTCCACACGCAGTGACGGCCATAGATAAATCAGACCGATGTCTGCCCGTACTACTGAATTCATATGACAATCAACAACTAAGCTTATAATCGTCAATAAGAAGAGAAGAAAAATTGTGACGATGCGGTGATAGCATCTCAATTTTATGGACAAGGCTTTTGAAATCCGTGAGTTCTATAAAAAGTCCCTGACCAACCAAAAAATTCCCTGACATTTCCCGGTTTTCCCGGTTTTCCAGACGGGTGGCCACCCTGAAATAGGTTTCTCAAACGTTTGAGAATAAACCCCAGGAATTCTTGAATTATTGAATTGACTTAAATGAGCATAACGTGGCTGAACGTGAGATGGAGGCTCGGAAAAACCAACCTCATTTTCTACCCTTATTCTACGGATTGGGGAATGGTCTATTACCCTAATAAAAGGAATAGACCTTGTGATGTGAACATCTTGGAAATGTCCTGGATATTGGACTTCCTGAACAGCTGGAGAAGGAACAGAAGAAGGATGTGGAGTAGCAACTTCGGAAACTCGTGCAGTGACAGCTAGTTCTCCAGAGCCTCTTGTCTGATGTACCGACTGAAGAGATACAACGGTTGTCCGGAACAGGTCATGTAGACTGGTCTCCGAACGTTCTTGGGCCTTCTTATCCAGTCTCCGCTGTTCCAATTCTCTCTTCAGCTGTTCTTGTTGGTCTAGAAGCAGCTGGAGAAGTTGTTGTTGGTGACGCTCGGCGGCTTCTTGTTGCTGGTTCATGATTCTCAGCAGATCAGTCTGAGAGACCGCCGAAGATATTGGAAGAGGTTCCACTGAAGGGGTTAATACAGTTTCAGGGATTCGCGGATTTTCCGTGATAGCAAAATCATCTCCGCAACTCTTACTTCGCCGAGAGCGTGTCAAACGACTATTGCTCATGATTATTTCACGCACTGAATTGACTCAATAAAAACTGAAGATCCCGCTTCTGACACCAGTGTAACGTTCTATGACGTTGCAAAAATAAATAAGGAGTCGTGAGTTTATTTAATGAGACAAATTAAAGGCGTAAATAAAATGTTGTGAAAAAGCTTTTATAGCAGGGAACGTGTTTCTAGTTGAAAGTCTGAAACAAGACTGTTTTTACAATAATGTTGGTTGACGAAGCAACCTTATTCTTTTCAAAGACATCAGAGGTTTATGAACTTCTTTTATCTATGATGACTACTAGATCATTGAAAGGGGGGTAAGACGGGTGATTTCGCTCTTTGTAACAATATAATAACCTTGACAGTAGCAAACCAACTATAGTCGCTTTTCTAGATCTTAATAAAGCCTTTGATACCGTCGATCATGATATACTACTCAATAAACTACTGCTTTAGAATCAGAGGTAATGCAAATAAATTAATAAAAAGCTATCTCAGCAACAGGTTACAAAGAGTAAAAATGAATAATACGAACAGCAATTTCAGAGAGGTAAATATAGGTGTTCCATAAGGGATTATATTAAGTCTATAATTTTTTATATTATACATAAACGATTTGTTGGAAATGATTCCCGCAGACAATATAGTGTCATATGCCGATGATACAACTACACGGAGAGAAATTAATAGTAATGTTACGTCCGTGAATGTGGTTTACTCCCAAACGGTAGGAATAACATGATTTGGCTTCGCTTTTACGTACTAAGACAATCGGAATTTGGATTGAGTATTGAGTACCGTTAATTTATTGGTGATATCAAGTTTATATTTATTGTAAGAAGTCGAGATAGGGGTAATATTGAAGTCTGTTGTACGGAGTTATTTAAGAGCTTTAGCTCTGAGGTTCTTAAGAGTTAGGATACGAATGAATCCAGAGACGAAGAACGTACGGGTGCAGAAAAGATGTCAAGATGCTGAAGGAAGGGAATGGAATAAGATGAGTGAGCGCGATACTAAATAGCGTGAGACTAGGTAGAGATAAGAGAACAGGACAGAGACCATGATATTCATATAAGAACTGTGGGAGAGTTAGCGAGTAGAATAAATAGAGAGAGGTGGTACGCCGGACGTAACAGTAATAATAACAGAAAAATTATGTTAATGAATCCTATACAGAATGCCATTCGTGACATATACTTGAAATATGCCAATTTGCGCGATATTTGATAGGATATATTATTTTGGGAGGTTTAACACACGATATGACAAAAACCATTATACAAAGCATAGCAAGAACATCTTACACAGCATAGTGGCTCCAACCAAAGCGTGATGTCGCTTATCTTAGTAAACGGTATAAGCCCTGAACCAGGTGTGACATAACAAATTTTGCAATATAGCATACTGAGATTTTCGATACAACGCAGTCATTCGGTTCAAAGTATGGTATTTTAAATTTCACCATACGGCATGGCTAGGACTACGAAACAGTATACGGTTATTCTACAACCACTGTAACGGGAGTAATACAGTACCCAGCATAGTACAGGCTATAATACTTTAATGTAAAGTATTCTGTGCGTACTTTATTACATATTATACTAGGAGAAGAATGGTATACGCCACACTGAGAAAAAAAATGTATTCCAATATAATATACTAAGATTTTTTCGATTCAATGAAATAATCCACGTTCAAATAAATTTTATTCAACCCAAATAGATTTTATGTTACTCCAAAGAAATAACGAATAATTTATTTAGTATCAATAATAGTGAGTTGAACTTGGCTTAGTTCATTGAATCAAAGAAATCCTAATACGTTAAATTCAAATCAATTTTTTCCTCACTGTAACAGATGCATTGCGAAGTGTAAATACGAAGAAATATGCAACAATTATCTATTAAATATTGCGAAAGCTGAAAACTTTTAGTATTTTAGGTAACACAGTTCCTGTCAGTCTCCTCCCAATCGCTGGAAAAATATTTACAATCATATGTGTCACAATCAATCTCGGCTCTCCAATCTTGGCAAACGATAAATTCATGAAAGACAAGGCGTAGAGATAGAAACAAACATTTCACTGGAAAAAGGGAAAAAAACATTTGTGAATGAGACAAATATGTTAAGAAGTGAAGCAGTTTATTCTCTTTCTTTGGTAACCACATCACATACAATTGAATTCTTGTATCATAAAATTACTTCAAGAAGGAGCGGTAAGGGTTTCAGCGTAAAAAAAAACACTTTTTGTGTGAATTTTTTTTGAAAGTATGGATTGAGCAAATTTATTCAAACCCTTTGTACATTATTAAGTATACTTTTTACAATATTCTGTAATTTTTTCATGCGGAAATATTGAAAAACAAGCCGGTGACAGAGCTTGCCTCAGAACGTGTTAAAAAAAAAAAACAATTTGCGGTGTTCACTATATCTCGGTCGGAAATTATCTGAAATCAAAAACCATTACAATTTAGTCAAAGTATCATCAAATTCTCTCCCCAACGTTCTATGATAATTTTTTTTTTTTTCATTTGAAAATTTTTGGTGGCCATCTAAAGTGTAAACTAGTATTTTCCACGAAAAATTCCGCCATTTTGTGGGTAGGAAACCCCCTTGATGTAGAAAAAAAAATTTCAACTAAGCGTTGGGAGGAGGTATTTTATATGTAGAAAATGTGCACCAAGTTTAAAATGAATCGGTCAAGTAGAAGTGAATAAGCTGTATACCTGCTGTCAGAGCTAAAGTGTTAAAGGGCAGGACACTAACTAGACTAGAAATAATTTCAAGAGTTTTGCTCAGATCGACCTAAAATTTTGGGAATATATGTTTGAAATGTTTAGCAATAAGATAAGACAAAAAAAATCAATTTATCAAAAGTGCAAACCCTTTACCCCCCCCCCCCCCCCCTCTAAGTAACTTGTAATGCTAAATTCTGTTACCCTCAGATCAGCACTTACCGTTGACACTTTGGCGCGATTCTCCACTTATTCTGAACATTAAACTATAACAAAATCGATTACGTTGGGCGCCAGACGCGTTAGCCTCGATTTTCAAACAATAATACGAATCAAAAATGCTCAGATACTCACACGAACTGGTAAAGTGGCCGTATTCAAGGCAGTAACGATAATTACAGAATTAAAGAAAATAATGAGATAAAAAATAAACTCAAGTTAGGGAAAAATGAACAGGTCAATCAGTCATGTATTGTCGAGTAGGTTACAGGGTTAAGACAGGCAAATGAAATGGTATCGATAGCCGTAGTTAATAAGATGGGCAATAATTGTTCACAAAAATTTCCGTAGAATAGAATAAAACGGTAGCTTTGAAACGACAGACGGTAGTTAACAGTGAAAAATGAACGTAGGTCGGGAAAAGTGATGTAATGCAAGAATTTACTTAAAACTACACGTCACTGGGCGACGTGATCTTACCCAAGTTGCAAATAACGCTACGCAAATCAGTATTCTGTTGATTGAAAAAACGAGAGTGAGAACTTAATTGCAATCGCTAGAAAACAAAGTAACGATAGCTCGAGAGATAATAACGGGAGAATACGACGAATTTACCATAGATTCTAACCAGTACGAAAGATTGACATTCATTAATAATTTACAAAATCGGTAGCGTAAGCGATCGACTAGATTTACGGTCAGGTACAATAGATGATTTGCGGGAGAGTTATTCATAAACGATAGCATCAATAATTTACAATAGCTACGAATCCGAAAAATTATACAATGAATTCTCAAACATAACTTTCGAGAGAATACAAAATCATTAGAGAGTGAGAAATTCGGAGAGTTCGCAAAGTAAAGACTGTGACGTGGATTTTTCCCGCACCTTGGTCACTCGGAGAAAATGACCGAGAACTTGCCGCGTACACAATAATTTGGCGTCCACGATGTACCCTGGATCTGAAAACAATATCGCAAAGTGTTGTTGGGCGCCTGGCGTGATTAACACACCTCGAAATCATTAATGCGCCATACCTCGGGCATATGCTCGATAGCTCAGTGCCGCGGAGAGGGGAGGGGTAATTTTTGGAGAGAGAGAGAGACACTCGAAATACACACGCTATTTAACAAAAGAAGTAGAATAAAATCTTATATTTCACAATTGCGGTGATACAAAAACAAAAAAAATATAATCCAAAAGTCGCTCATCGCGATTCTAAAAATAAAGAGAAAATTGCAGGTAACCTACTCTATTTCTTACTCTACTGAGCTCGCGGCTCCCTAACTGAAATGTCACTCAACGATCACAAAATCTTCATACGCAATTCTAAATTTGTAAATTCGCCATTTCTTCTCCATGGCGATTATTGCTCGAAATCGAAACTAGAACTAATCACTCGAAACCAAAACTAAAACTGATTATTCGACGGTGCGCCGTCGGGCTACCGAACAGACGGCGTCCTGAATCTCACCCGAGATCTCAGCTGACTCGGAGCTTCGACGCTACCGCGAGCTGCCCTAAATCTAAACGTGACAACATAACTTGACCTAAAGCTTATTTCCTACTTATCTCAACTGAACGAATCCGTGAACGTTACTATATTTCAAACGCAACCAAACCTCAATACTCAAACTTCTCGTCTCAACTGGTGCTCAACGCAACGGCAATTTCGACTATACATCACCTCAACTCGACTAAACACTATCTTGACTAAACGGCAACTTAACTAAGCGCAAGCACCACGAAATTTAACTTCAACTAAACACAAGCTCAAGGTAATACAACTTAATTTACATTATCTTAACTAACGAGTACGGATCTCTATGCAGGCGCAACTAAACGTAACCTAAACTATACGCTATCGGAACGCATCCGAAATCAAACCTTCTCAAAATCCTCCAAAACGTTATTCGCTAATCCGAGCACTCCAATTCGGCACTTCCCGACCTAGTCGAGAGGTGACATTGAAAAACCCGATAACGCGGCTCGACCCGGTACAGCGAAATTCGCCTATACTTGATTTCACACACGAGAGAGACTCAACTATAACCCGTGACTCTACTCAACTTTCTCAGGAACTCAAAATTTACTCTACTCTAACATGCGTATTCAGGCTAAGGTCAAGAATCGGCAAAAGAATTTCGAGTACTTTTCTACAACGCAAATCCAAAGCGGCTATCCGTTACTCGGCAAGCCTTATCGTAATTATGCTTGAAATTCAATCGCGGGGATAGAAGCAGCGCTTACCTCCTACATCCTTGCAACCCACTTTCCATTCACCTCGCCATTTTTGGGCGAGTCCATTACTTCGCGAATCTCCCCAAAACGTGACTACTTATCACGACCGCCAGAACTAGAGTGGTTTCAAAAACCTACGACCTGCTGCAACACGGATCTCGATACGCCATCCCATACGTGACGTCATACCCACAAGAATACGCAATAATCGATCCGTCATCGATTTCGTCGATCGCGCAACTCGACGCGCACCTTCAATAGCATCGCTGCGCAGAACTCAAAGCTAGATCGCAATCTCGTCCTCCGCGCAGCTCCATGACGTCTTGGCGGTGAGCGTGGTGCTCCCTCGTCGCTAGTCGGTCCGTCGCAAGTTCGCTAGTCGATTGTTGGCGGGGAGAAGGGGGAGAACCGCGAGCTGCGGCGCGCTGGTCGCCAGCGGGAATCGCGTCCACCTTGGATTCCCGTGATGCGGGGACCTGCGTCGGCTCCCCCTCCGCAGCCTCAACATCCTCCCTTCGCAATTGTCGCTAGTCCGCCACTCCGCAATTTCCTCTAATTCGGTGCCGACTTCTGCCTGATGCCGTTGTAGCTCGAAAAATAAAAAAAAAACAAAAAAAAACCTGAAATATCTTACGCTATTCGCTAAGGTGTCCCCTCTCGTAGTTTCGGATGCGTGACTCTAGTCCTGGCGCTCTTTTGCAAACACTTCACGACTCAATTTCGGAAATTCCTAAATTTTGGTTCCGCCCAGGGTTCAAGGAGCCCTTTGTAACGGGCATCAAAAATGCCACGTTACAAAACATACACTAAATACACCTCAGTACAAAAGAATCAAGAATAATACGCAGAACTTGAATTAACACGGAAATGTGATACTGCAGAAAGATACAGAGAAGAGAATAACAAGCAAAACCAATACAGTATTGCCAATAGCAATAAAAAAAAATGCGGTAGTATTCAGAGGCTGATTCTACGCTCGGTTATACTCCAAGGAACTCGATATACGATACAATAGGCGGAAAATAAATAAAAATATAATAAGCAATAACAGAAATAAAATATAAGCAACATACGATAGAGAATACAGAAGCAGACTAATCGAAATTCATAAATACAAAAGAATTAATTATTCGGCAGTTACGAGGTCGCTCGGACACGAAGATTATTGATTACTGAAATCATAAAGTCACACGGCGGCTCACCGCAACTCTAAGCCGTGGACCATGATTCACACAAAATCAGCATCACACGATGCAACCAAGAAACAATAAATACAATGAGAAAAGGATAGAAATTGTGTTGAATATATACTTTGTACTTAGCCATAATAACAGTACTTTTTCTTCAAGCTCAGTTCGTTTTGGTCATTTTTTGACAAGTAATTGTCAAACTTCGATTTCACAGCCTCGTCAATAGACATCGATTTGCCTTCAAACGGACATTTAATTTCGACTAATGTCTTAGGCTTTCGCCCCTCGACAATTACACCATCAGGTGAGTATGCCAGCCCAGCATTTTGATCTGAAATAACTAGCCCAACCTCCACAACATCTTTATTCGTCACTTTTTCAAATTGGCAACGTGCTTTGCTTCTGTGATTTTCGCCATCTTCTGCCGTACTTGGTGTACTCGCTTTTAAAATCCTTTGGACCGGAAGATGTTGAGCACTTTTTATTCCAATTAGGTTTTTTGTTGTAAGTGTACGTAAATAAATTGTAGCAAGTACTGCCGGTGATACGATATTTCCGCTCGTCCAACCATTTCCCGTACCACAGCTTCGTCTCTCTGCACACTTCGCTACAGTCTTTGTAATGACTGCAGTGTCGGTCGGCAGCAATCCTTCAAGAGCTGTACACCAGTTCTTTGAATGATTTCCGTACATTCACTTGGCTGATGGTAAAAGATTGACTCCATGCAATTCAGCTTTGTTTCTGTCAAAACTTTGACATCGCTTAACTTTGAAAAAATCGTTTAGTTAGTTGACTATGTACTCGGTAGAAATTAGTCAAATTCATAAAATACGTTTGGACTTACTCGTGTTGCACGTATGCCGAATTGGGGAAATTGTCGGTAATAATCTTTTTGCGCGCTGCATCCAAGCTCTCGTTACTACGTATTTTCTCAAGAGCACGCAGACGGTTCTTACGCGATTGACGTTTACTGCCTTTAGACATCTACCGATAGAGTGAAAGGGGAAGAGAGGATTAATTAACGTTGGTAAGCTGGTTTTTCAAGCTTAATTATGCCGGCGTCTCCGCTAGCAACCAATGCTAATATAAGGTTGACTGGGAATTACCTTGTGGATGCACTGACTCTATTTTAAAGGTGATACCAAAGTGAATACACGTTGATTTGGATTTTAGGTTGTAGTATATTGTTACAATCCAAGTTGAAAATACAATGACTAATGTATAAGATATTCTAAGTCGCGTATGATTATTATTTAAGACAAGTTAGAGCGCTAAGCTATTCGTGTTCTACTTCGAGTTTGAAATGTAAGTCGGCTATTCGGCTTGAAGAGCGTAGTTGAAAGTCGACTGTACTGCTTGAAGCGCGGATAGGAAGTAAGGAGTTGAGTTCGTGGCGTCGCGTCGACCAGCTCGGCTGTGAGGTACGCTGGCGCGCATGCGCAGTATGCTGGCGCCCATGCGCAGTTGTCCTGTCTCTTTTGGCTTTCTTCGTTACATTAGCCTTATTCAAAGGAGGACGGGTAACTAAATGACAGGTACACCTGGATGTATCACAGACAAAGAGTTATCTTTTATTCAAGAGATCAGAGGAGAGTATCACGCGGTTCTTTTGCCACCGCTTTGGCTGAGTGTAACCTGTTTTAACTTGTTTATGGGGCGCGCCCTTAGGGCCAGTTCTCGCACGATCATTCGTCGCCGAGACGAAACGTCAGCGTCTGCTTATGCTGCCGCTTACGATCTGGGGCGCTGCTCTCGGTTCTGACGACGGGCGAAGCTGGTTGTTGTCGGCTGGCGCCATGCTGCGAGGGTTGGACGACCCTACTGCGTAGCTGATGCAGTCCCTGGCGGGGTTTTATGGCCTGACCCTCAGCCGTGTTTATGACTGTCTGGCCCATTAGGTGAAACGGGTTTTGCTGCTCGACCCTCAGTCCTTTGTGTTACATCTGGCGTCGTCCGAAAGCCGGGTCTGGGAAAGGTTGCCTCAGTCTGTCGTCGGGTATCGGGTCGTCGCGTCGATGTTTCTAGACGTGCTTCTTCGGTACTTGAAGTTTATTAGTTTATCGTTTCCGGCTGTTACAAGAGCGGAGTTCGATATTGTTTATTCTAAACGTAACCCTAGATATTCGAAATCTTATCTTAACATTGAGTGGACGCTCAGCGGGTGTTTATTCGAAGATTTGTATATTGAGTTTTGTCTAAGTGGTTTCCGTCCCCGCTGGACGCTCGGCTTGAGGTTACCTGTGTACTTAAAGATAGTGATTATTTCTGCGAAGCACACGTGGTCCGACGCTGGTTCGTGGGGAATGTCACGTACGCCGTTGACGGCGGTTTTAGAAACGCATGAACAAAGGTTCCCTTTTATACGAGGACGTAGCGCACTTCGTTTGCATGTCAGTATACATGTATATATCTTATTCATAGGTAAGTCCCTATGGTTGTTTATTATATCATGGTTTATATGTAGTAACATTGGAAATAATATGGTAGTACTTATAGATACGATGAATACATTGATTATACGTATATGATGGGCAGAGTGAAACAAGATGGCTGCCCTCGGCGTTTGGCGTGACTACGCGTATGGCTGGTTGCCTGATACCTGACGTCGGGTTCTTCATGTTGTTTCACCCTTTTGCTTATAGTAATTGGTTAAATGCGTGAGTATGAAATATGCTTACGCTATAGTGTATTGATTATAGGCGAGGGAAGAGAGCAACAATTCTTTAGACTAAAGTGAAAAAAGAAAATATAGTAGGCGTAATGTAGTAGACGTTCCTGGGGACGTCACACCACATCACCATTATAATGAATTCAGAATTAAATATGAACAGTCTATAAGCAAAACCAGAAATAAACGCCTTATGTTGCCGAAAATTAACAAAACTGTAAGTAATAAAAACAGTTGCATTGTAGCCCTTAGATTGTTTGATAAACTATCAACCGAATTAAAGACAATGAGCAATAGTAAACAGACAGTGAAAAATGAACTGAAAAATTGGATTAAAGAAAATTTATAGCATAAACCTCTCTTTTGTTATCACACTTAATACAGGAATAATAAACGCGAGACAAAAAACTAATAGATGGCATGTATGCAACTATTGCGTTGTGCTTGAGTACATAAATATACATGGTGAGTCACTTAAAACGTCCAGAATGGAAGGAGCTCAGTTAATGGATCAGGCCGTATTCCTTAGCCAATCTGGAGCGAGTCAATTGAAACAGCGAGAATGGGGGGAGCTTTATTGACGGATTTGGCATATGTTTAGTATACCGTCGAAAAGTCAATAGTGTTATTATTGAAGTGAGGTTCGGCATCTACATGCACGTCACCACTATGAATCAGAAACAATAATGACGTATGACAACAAAGAAAAGACGATAGTACGAAATGTCAACATGTACGTTTATGTTGGCATATGAATGTCATGTATACTCATAGGCCTAGCAAAGCATAGTTTAATCAGTATGATCAGAGGAATGGAACGTATTTGACATACATGGAGTCGGCCCCTTATAGTGTAGGTGAATATACCAATATGCTACTTGTTTACGGTGAGTGCCGAAGAAGTGCCGCACCTGCTGCAAGAGTCTATAGGGGGAAATATCCGGATAAGTGAGGAACAGAAGCATGTTGATTGTAGGAATTGCAGGAATAATTATTTTACTTCTATGATAATAATAACAGTAATGGTTCGTTACATCTCATTGCCTTTCTAACAATTTTTCATTTAGAGAAAATAGCCCTTCACACCGAGTATTCTCACGTCTAGAGGCCAGATTACGCGAGACAGAAGTGTAAAAACAAAGTACGCGTCAGACCTCGCATTGCGACTGGGAGTGCTATGGAGGAGTTTATCTTAGCTTCTGTTGCAGCTGATTAGTACCGCACATTAGTACCCGGGAAATGAGTCGCGATATCGTTGACATTAGCCAATCATCCGTCTCAAGAATCATCAGAAGACATAAATTCCATCCGTACTTAGTTAATCTTGTGCACGAATTGCATGGAGATGATTGCATTAATAGAATGGTTTTTTGCCATCGGCTTTCGGAACAATTACCATTTACGAATGCTATTTCTTTGGAATTAATTTTGTTTTCGGATGAATCGCATTTTAATAACACCGGGATAGTAGATCGGCCTAATATGCATTATTGGTCCCAGGAAAATCCTCACTGGTTGCGACAAACTGCATTTCAAAATCAATGGGCTGTGAATGTTTGGGCCGGGATCATAGGAGACTACGTCATAGGACCCTATTTTTTAGA
Organism: Neodiprion virginianus; assembly: GCF_021901495.1. Classification (NCBI taxonomy): domain Eukaryota; kingdom Metazoa; phylum Arthropoda; class Insecta; order Hymenoptera; family Diprionidae; genus Neodiprion; species Neodiprion virginianus. The sequence goes on along the minus strand of NC_060878.1, from coordinate 19,532,324 downwards.
TGTCAGTAGATGGGATATGAGAGTTCTGGACCAAAAACCGATTTTACCGTCTGACGAGCAGCCATTCAGATAGCAGCCATTTTGATTTTTTCTTAGCCGGATGAGCAGCCATTTTGATTTTTTTATCGTCAAACTGTTTGACAATGTGATTTATTTCTTGGCTGGATGAGCGAACATTTGAATTTTTTCACCGTCACCCGTAAACTTCCACGCTAACAGTTTACCCCCAGGGCAAAAAATAATATTTTCCACATACTTCGAATACATTCTTTTGCGTTAGTTGACCGGATGGCGACATCGTAATTAGGTAGGCTGGGGATGTTGATGATGATTCGTGAACTTTCACTTTCAAGAATTTATTAGGGGAAAAGTGTGGTTGGTTGGTATATAAATCGCGAGCTTATTCAACGCGTTATATTGATCTGAAAGTTTTCCCATCGTAAACTTCAGTATCCATAGTACGTCAAATTTATAAAACCTACATCGAACGTGATGGATCTAAATAAAATCAACCTCGTCTGTCGCCTGGAAAAGCTACCCACTGAGAGAATGTCAGATCTGGAGGTTGGGGGAGAGTACAACGTGACGGGGGTAAGACGTGTAAATACTAAGTACGGCACGAGTATTCTTCTCGCGCTAAATGAGCAATTCGAAATATTCTCACCCCCCCCCCCCCCCCCCAAATCGTGAGTCTCATGAAAAATGATGTGGTGCAATTCAACGGGATGCAGAAGACGATAATCGAGGGCATTCTAGGATGAAATATCAAGGTGGCGAATACAACAAATTTGAATTTTTGTGCGATACATGAGCAATTTGAGCGTAACAGAAAGCGCTGTTCCAACTTGCAGTATGGAGATGAGCATGGACATTCAAAGTTTCGTTGGCCCCGACGGTAAATTTATACCCAAGGAACTTTGCATCATAAACATAAACTCTTCGGGTTCGAGCCGCATTCTCTTCAAACCGCCGTACGTTTGGGCGGATCTAACAGCTAAACACAAAGCTACTAATGCTTGGCTAACACGCAATTTTCACGGAATACCCTGGAATGCGGGAATCGAACCTTATGCTGAGGTGCAGAAAATTGTAACAAAGGCTGTTAAATATGCATGCTATGTACGTATATGTCAAAGGTGAGGAGAAGAAACGGTGGATGACGAAGATCCTTGATGGGGCAAAACCAGTAACAAACATGGAAGATTTACACATTTCACCACCATCACTGGAAAAACTATGACATATGGAAGAGACGGGTTGGTGCTGTGATTATCATGGAAACGTTTCAACGGGATACAACTGCGCCTTCGAAAATGTTCAGCGTTTAAAGAAGTGGTATGTCAAGGGGTGCACGGGGTCTCTCGCGAAATCGTTCTGTCTTTTCGACAAAACAGAAAAAATGTAAATATTATGCGTACAAAAAATATTAATAGAATTTATTGTAGTTATATATATTTCGAATTACAGTTACACCTATTTTAAGTTATATATTATATTCAAATGAATGTAAAATGAATATATAAATATATGAATGTATTGTTGGAGGCAGCATCTGTTAAAAGAAATAAAAATACTTATTAATCACAGTTTATTGATGGCATAATTAGCATTATTTCATAGCTTTGTCATACGGTACACCATGACCCTGAATTCAAATTCTCAAATAGTTTGAAGGAATATTCCATTGATAGGTAGAAATTTTCTATTATTTTATTTATCATGTGGGTGAGGGTGGGTGAACTTTTCAAATAATAGCGGTTGCATGCTTTAAATAGATGTTTTTTATTGCTCAACAATTACATTCTGTTTTCAGCTTATACGTAATAATGGTGATAGATCAGCGTATTTTACATTGAGCAAATAACCTTACAAACATTTTCATTATTCACACAATAATAGTCATAATCATTAAACATACTACCTCAAAATTGACTTATACCAATTTTTTCACAGTACCACTAATCTGATTATATTCAACAATGCGATCATGCAAGATCATGCAGTAGGCAGAAGTGTGTAGGCGGGAACGCAATGCTAGAGTCAATTTCCAATCGAATGTCCACAGGTCCAGTTTTAAATGTTTCGTTCTGCTTGGAGCAATCGATGGCGATAAGGGGGGCTCGGTTTATAAATTCACGCTTCGATAGCAGAGGCTTAGCTTCTTTGTCGTAGTAGGTCATTTGAAACCGAACATACATATCATAGAGAATGGCGTATTGATTATTGGATATATCAAGATTCATATTTCCGTAGGGATAGCACTGCAAGTTGAGGGAGAGTTTTACATCTCTGATCCGACAATGATCAAATACGCCAGAATTATTCAGCGGCTCGTTTCTCCTTGCAGTTTGAAATACTAGAACGACATATCTCGGCTTCTCAAACTGCGTCGATGTCTTGACTGACCATTTATGCCGCGTTGTTGACGGGAGCATCGGATACACGTACGTTTCCCAAGAACAAAAACTCATGGATATGGCCGGATCCTTGGCGATGTAGTTGAGTAGCTGAGTTTTCGGTTTATCCGCCAGTTTGTTGTAGGGCAACAACCACTCGATTTTACTTAGGGTGATTTCAAAGTTTTCCGTGATCGAGGCCTGAATCACGGCATTCAAATCAGTGTTGGAAGGTGTGAGAATTGACTCATGTTCAGCATTAACAACAACTCGGCAATAATCCTCGGCGGAGCCTAGCACATAATTTAACGGTAAAACAACATCGAAATTTCCGGCGGCATGGGTTAGTTCGTTGTCCCCACTCAATCACCCGGTATTTTCCAGACTATATTGCTAGCCTGGACTCAAGGATACGTAACCCCTCATAGTGCTGGTGATGCCAACATTTTTATTCCGATCAATCTCTACACCGTTCAACTAATAGCGAACTTCCTCAAACAAATGGCAAACGGCCATATTGATCAATTTCGTAACCGTCACCGCAGCCACACCATCATCCTTTGTGATTTTTCCATAAATGTGTAGTGAGCTTTCACTGGGCAATAGACACAAGTCTTGATGTTGAACAACAATATGGATTTCATCGTTGTTCTGGAAGGCGGATGATGCAAACGGCTGATAGGCATGAATCTCAGAGTGCGCGATCGATTCGTCGAATACCACAGGTTTCTGTATTTCTATTATTTCTTCCATGGTAACACACACGCGGGATACAGCGGACAAGAATTATTATTTTCCAAAATTTCCACGTAATCGAAGATCCAGGCTCTGGAGAAACCGAACGTTCATCGGTGTCAGTCTCGTGGGCGGTATAAACGTTGTCAGAGGTGTCGGGCGACTGATGATTTGTGCCCATGACGTCTGACTTTTATAACTCTTACCCAACCTTCTCGTCTCAAACACGATTCCCATTATTTGAGTGATTTCAAGTGTAAACGTACAGTAATCGTTTCGCCGCGAAAATTCATCAGCTCGTCGTCTTGATCGACTATTCTGAGCTGTAAATGATGTATCGACAGTACGGCGATTGGTGGGTAAATGATGCTGGCAGGCACTTCGACAATCTTATATCCTGATGGAACGGTTGGGAAAAATTCATAAATCTTGTGAGCTCGACGCTCGTTTGTGTACGCCGCAGCGGTTATGTTACACTCAACGCGTATAGTATTAACCTTCAGTATAGCCACTGTTAATTCAGATTTATGAGTAACGTCTCGTGCTAGCTCAACCGCTTTAAATCCTAATAATCGGCCGATGAAATCTTTGGGCTTGAAGTCTACCACGTGATTTCACGTGACTTCACTGTTCAGCTCGTTGTCGTTAGCTCTCAGACTGAGGGTGATGTCGGAGGGTAGCTCCTTACGCAAAAATTTTTCAATATCCGCAATTTCATAGCTTCCAGTGGGTATTGTAATGCTCTCTCTGCTGTTGTCCGCTCGTTTCAGGTAAAATTTATTACACGTCTCATAAATATTAGGTATTGAATTAAATGTGAGGAAATCGACGAGTCCTAAAACAAAGTTTTTCTCCGGTGATAACTCGACTGGAGGGAAATATTGAGCCTTCAGCACGGAGGATGTGCCTGACAGTGTTAACGTCAACGATTCCGACACGACTGATGCTTGCTCGTGCGGCACTTGTCTTTTTATAGTTGTTCGCTGAGAAATTTGAGGCATAAGTGCCCGCAAATCACAGTATCGTATTCCTGATACCTCTTATGATTGTATTCAACGCTACCAACACCGAGATACCTCATCAGCTCCTTAGGCGGGTTTAAATCACCGAAACTATCGAAATACGCAACATGGCCACCATTTTTCTTGTAAGCAAACCCAATGTGTCCCTGGGCCGTCTTTATCGTCAAGATTAATAATTGCGGATTCTCGCATTTTTGCCCCCGATTGAGGCAGATCATTCCGCATGAAAACACCATGAAAACGCGAAATTTTCATATTTTCAGCATATTTGAGTAAATCAATGTTGGTGTGAGCTCGGTGAGGTAGCTTTATCAGTTTTTTGCCGGACGTAAGTACAGGCCCATTCCGCTGCGGTAGGGTGGCAGGTACAATCCCTTGCCCAAAGCAATCGCCTCCATTGGTGTATTGTTCCGTTTGGTCTCGTTCAACCGATGTTTCTTGGCACTAGCTTCGTTGACAGCCTTAGCTATATCCGCAGCATCACCCGCAAGAGCTCCAGTAGCGCTCAGACCGGCCAGAATTGGAATGAGAAACGGCAGGATGCTACCAATTTTATCAGGCACAGATATAACGTGAGGCATACGAGCATTCTTCACAATCCCACGCGCAGCCGCACGAGCACCCGTCAACGCCGTCTCAACGGTTTTATAACCCGGTCGCATGGCGACCTTTGCTGCTGTGATGATGGATTTAAGGTTCACCGTTCTCTTCCGATGTTTATTCTTCCCACCTGTTCTAGATTTCTTCTTCGCAGCCACTCCAAGTTTCCACGGCTTCGCAGCTAAGCCCATTCCAAGTTTAGATTTAGCTTTAATGGTGTTGGAGACTCCCCAGGCTACCGCCGTTTCGCCCACACTAGCGTGCTTGGCCAAGACGCGATTTCACGCCTTCTCAGCGAGCGCTTTGTCGGCAAGATTTCTCGCTGCAATATCGCGATTCTTTGCGTACGCAATGTCGTGGTCTCTGCACGCAGCATCCAGCGGATTAATCCCCAAATCGCTACGAGCCAACCTCTTGGCTAATTTTTTTCCAGGTCCGCAGTACTGATACCTTGGTACGTGCAATTCAACTGGGAGATGATTGATGATTTTATTCAACAAACCACCACCGCGTTTTTTCCGTGTGCACGTCCTCATATTCTGGCAACATTTAACGTGACTTCTATAAAAAGGGGGAATTTATATACCGTCATTTTAGTTCTCGTTGTCATGCTCGCCAAGCATCATGAGATTTCAAGATCAGCCCGATAAACTAACTATTGCGAATTTCGATAAAATGGTTCGACGCGAAAATGGGAAGATAGAAATACGACATGGAAAATTGCTACCAAATACCGTGAAAGCAATCTTTTGCGGGCCATCAAATTGTGGTAAAACTGACGCTCTTCTCTCACTTATCACGCACGGCAATGGATTCCGATTCGAAAATGTCTACGTCTAATCGAAATCTCTTATCCAGCCAGAGTATCAATTTTTGCAAAAGTTACTAGAACCCGTGCATGGTGTGGGTTATTTTTCGTTTCGTGAGAACGACGAGGTTGTAAGACCGGAAGATGCTCGCCCCAACTCTGTTATGATTTTCGACGATGTGGCCTGTGAAAAGCAAGATAATATCAGAGCATACTCCAGCATGGGCAGGCATCGCGATATCGATAGCTTTCATCTGAGTCAAACGTATGCGCCCATTCCAAAACACCTAGTGCGTGACAATGCAAACTTATTGGTGCTATTTCGGCAGGATGATATGAATCTGAAACATATCTACAACGTTCGTGTGAACACAGACATGACGTATCAGCAATTTAAAGACTTGTGCTCGGCATGCTGGAATGATGACAATTACAGTTCCACCGTAATTGACAAGGACGGCGAAATCAACGGGGGGCGCTATAGGAAGGGGTTTGACTGCTTTATAAGCATTGACCAACATAAATTTGGACAGTTACGTTGCAACAATCGGGTCAGCAACATGGAGAGTGCCAAGATTCGTAAGCATAGCGATACATTGAGTGAAATATCGAAAGCATTCGATGTCATACGGCGGAAGCATAAGATGCTCAAGTTGGACAAGGACACAACTGAACAGGTTATGGGCTAGGTATTCAAGCCTTTAATAACGCCGTTGCAAGGATTCTTCAAAGCTGCAGCAGCAGCAGCAGCAGCAGCATATTAAACAATCAATCAAAACGGAACTACCGGATGTTACAATGAAAAAAGAAGAAGAAGAAAAAGATGACGAGAGTACCGGAGATAATGATGATGATGATGAGGATGAGGATATGGATGATGGGAATTTCATGGATGCAAATGATAAAACACTGAAGTTTGGTGAAATTTCTTTGTTCAGCACAAGCAAAAAGAGAGATTTGGAAACCACATACGGTGTTCGAAAGTTGACAAACGGTATAATGATTGGTGATACGCCGATTAATTTCATTGATAATCTGGTCAATGAAAAAAATCTGGAGATCAAAGATATGAGAGAACACCAGAATTACTTGAATTATTGTTTAAAAAATCGCCTGATGCATCGGTTGTCAATAACGCGGACAAGAATAATTACATAGAAATTGTAGCAACGACAAATGCGCATCGAAAACGTTACCAAGCCGATGGAAGCCTTCGAGATGATTTAAAAAGCGCAAAGTATAGAAATTTCATTGCATAACACGTCGGCTCGCCGAAAAAATCGGGTAAAGGCTTACCCGACTATCAGATTGCGCGAAAGGATGTCCAAGATGTTGATTACGTCTACTGGGATGATCCGAATGAAATTGTAGATCGTCTCCGGCTGCTTATGGCGTCACAGGCTGCAGGCAATACCAGCCATTCCAACGAAATAGTCTCCATTATTGAGGAGTTGCGCGAGGCTGGAATCGTTTATTAGCGGCGGATGAACATAGAATCATCATTTGTTCAGTGACCGTCCAGTGATGAGTATAGACATATTTGGACGACACTCGGAGCGTGGTGGGGGTGAAAAATTTATTCGAGGGCCTCCGGGTGTTGGATTCAAAATCATCAACGACAATCGGTACGATTTGGATGGTAAACGATTGTGTAACATTGCTGATCCGCAGCACTCCACCGATGCTGTTTCCTCAAAAGTTCTCAATACTGCTTTACAGTCTATGTCTGTCGATATTGTGGATACTTTTCAATCAAATTTTGAGAGTTTCCCGCATAATCACAACGAGGAGTTGAAACAGCTACGCATAAACAACAAAATCGTAGAAAACATGTTGTTCGCTGTTTGTTGTTAGCTATTCGACCGAGCCGCGTGGAAGGAGTAGGTCGCTGTGGTTTCAAAGATGAGTTATTTGTTCATGTTGTATGTACACCTTATTTATTCATAATTCTATTTACACATGTACAAAGAAGTTAGTATTTTGGTTGCCACGCTAGTAAAGGAATCGCCTGGGTTATGTTGCACCGCGGTGGAGGCTTCAGCGATGAGGTTTGGTGACGAATCGGTGTGGTCCTCGGTGGCGGTGTGTAGCGGCTCTCTGGAGAGCTAGGCGGCGTGGGAGGACGGCGATTCTCCGGTTCGGTCGCTTGTTGTGGAGATTCCCACTCGCTGTCAGACGGTTCTGTTTGTGTGGCCGTTGACACATAGGTGGGTGGAGTCTCTGCAAGCAGAGAAACCGCTGCTGGGATGCGACGGTAGTAGCTCGGAGACGTTACTCTAGCCCGTCTGACGTCCCACAGCGAAAGCAGGATTGCAGGTGGCCTAGTCAAAGGCTTTGAAGGGAGGTCCACAGGTCGAAACACCCAAGAAGCCGGTGGGTTGAGGAAACTTGCCCTTTTTGTTGGGCTGGCTGTTGCCAGTTGGAAAGAGTCCATCGCGCAGTTGTCCAAAAGTCTGCGTGATGGTCCGTGACTGTAGCGTAGCGTAGCGTGGCGCAGCGTGGCGCAGCGTGGCGCAGCGTGGCGCAGCGTGGCGCAGCGTGGCGCAGCGTGGCGCAGCGTGGCGCAGCGTGGCGCAGCGTGGCGCAGCGTGGCGCAGCGTGGCGCAGCGTGGCGCAGCGTGGCGCAGCGTGGCGCAGCGTGGCGCAGCGTGGCGCAGCGTGGCGCAGCGTGGCGCAGCGTGGCGCAGCGTGGCGCAGCGTGGCGCAGCGTGGCGCAGCGTGGCGCAGCGTGGCGCAGCGTGGCATAGCGTGGTGTAGCGTCGCGTAGCGTAGCAGTGCAGGTCGTATTGCGGGTCAATCCGGTGAGACCGAAGTTGTCCTGCCGATCGATGAGATCAGTGGTCTCTTGTCGCATCCTCGGTTGGTCTTCAGCAGCGGGAGACCACGTTGGCTGATTGCGGAACGCGCTCGGCTGCGTGGGTGGCGTGAGCGACGCGCGTGATGTAACACTTTCTTCTGTGGCGCGCGACTAGAAAGCGTGAAACGCTTGTTGCGGTGCGTGAGTTGTAAGGCGCGCGACCGACTAGTTGACTTCACAAGGTTGTTGTGAACACGCGTTGTGTCGCATCAAACATATTGGGGATCAACCAACACCAGTGCTGGAACAAGCCCGCGGGGAATTAGTATCGATTGAGGAACTAGAGTGGTTGAGCGCCAATTCGAAAAATTGAAAGGTGAAGAGTGGGAAACAATGAAGGCTGTAATAGCTGCTGAACTTCACAGACAGGCTCGACGCAACTATCCGCGCCGATTCGTAGATGTGCGCGGACTGGATGAGACCTGGCAAGCTGATCTCGTCGATATGACCGCCTACAGCTCGGACAACAAGGGATACAAATACCTACTAACAATCATTGATATATTTTCCAAGTACGCTTGGGCGGTGCCGATAAAGTCCAAGAGTGGGAAAGATGTTACTGCTGCCATAGAATCTGTACTGACCTAGAGCCGTATACCTACACGTTGATCGAGGCAAAGAATTTCACAACATCGAATTCAAAGCCCTCGTGAAGCATCACAATATCAACATATATTCGACATTTAGCAACTTAAAGGCGTCGATATGCGAACGTTTTAATCGAACATTGAAATATAAAATGTGGAAGCGGTTTACTCTCCAAGGATCGTAAGAGTGGATTAATATTTTGGCTGATTTAATGGAGTCCTACAACAACACCAGACATCGCACGATTCGAATGAAACCGGTGGATGTTTGCACGGAGAATGAAAAACAGCTGTATCGTAGCGTGTACAAGCCTCGGCAAATCAAACGAAGTGATCGGGCGCGGAAATTCAGTGTGGGCGATGGAATTCGAATCAGCAAGTACAAGAATGTATTCGAAAAAGGCTATACACCCAATTGGACGACAGAAATATTCACCGTGAGTGATGTGAAAAATACCAATTCACCGACGTACAAACTTACCGATTATAAAGATCATCCCATCGAGGGGGGCTTCTACGAGGAAGAGCTCGGCAAAGTAGAATGCCCCGACGGCTATCTTGTGGAGAAAGTATTACGCAAACGGGAGAATCAGGTCTATGTGAAGTGGTTGGGTTTTGATAGTTCGCACAATAGCTGGATAAATAAAACAGACATGTAACATAATTTGTATGTATTTTCCGAATTACGATAAAAGATTTGAATATGCAAATATTTCCACACTTATCTCCTTTGAATGCACATGTGCCATACTCGATACTATAAAAATAATAATAATGATAATATAAATAATAATGATAATCATCTGCAATTTTTCCATACGATTATTGCACATTTTATTTTTTGGAAAACTTTTTTTCATTTTCGGAAAACTGATTCTCATTCTCTGAAAACTTTTTTCACGTGTTAATCAAGTGGGAACAAAGTTTTCGAAAAATTTTTTTCTCAGTTTCGGAAAACTTTTTTTCGTTTTCAGAAAACTTGTTTTCATTTTCCGAAAACTTTTTTTCGTTCTCTGAAAACTTTTCTCGAGGTAAACAAATAAAAATGAATAATTTCCTAATATATTGATAATAAATAAATGAATAAATAAATAAATGTTGAGTATATGAATTCACATTTTCAAATCCAGTCAATATCGTTTCCGCATGATGGCGGATCGCCCGAGGCGTCAAACGTGAATATTCACAATAATTCTACGTCTACAGTTTTATCCTATAGCTATTGGGGGGCTGGGACAAACCTCACTTTTTCCCCATCCCCGCTCATCGTAGTAAATGTGTACAGCTTTGCTCGCAGTCCCACAAACTCTGTCATAATTTTACCATTATTTTCATCCTTCATATTAGCCCTAGTTGTTTTTTGTTTTTAAGGGGAATACCATTCACATTGTATCTACATCACGTTTGATGATATCGTAGATATGAGGCACATTGAATTTATAAATAAGGCTGTCTGTGTCGGTATACATCAATTTAGCTTGTTTATTCGAAAAGTTGGTTTTAATGTAATTATAGTGGAAATCGTAGAGGAAGATTTTTGACAGTTCTAGAATTGATGCGCCGACGTGAATAGGTTTGCCGAAGTGAACTTTGACACGATTCATTTCAATGATAACCATATCAGTGTCAAATACGGTGCAGCTGTGAAAGTTTGCTCTGGCAATAAGCGTCCTCGCAGCACCTCTGCCCTCCCATTTTGTGACCAATTTGACACCTTTATGATTTCGCACATTCTCCATAGTTTTGCCGAACACCGCGTTATTCATGAGTTTGTAAAAGTTTTTCTCAAATTCAATCCTAGACCGTTTGCGCATGTACGTGTTGAGCGTAATGTTAGGCTCGAGCCATGGAGATTGTGCAAACTTCAAAACTCTGTGCACTTTCGTTACTTTCAATCCTAAACTCAAACACTGTTTCAAATTTCTATAGTGCAATATATTCTTTGTTTTGGGGTGGAGGGTGGTCGCGAGTTTGGCGTTTTTACTACCTGAAGGAGTAAAATGCTCGGGACAAAGAGGCAAGTCTTTGTAATCCTCGTGGAGTTCTACAGGATAGTCCAAATCTACCTCCAGAAAGTAACCGATCGGCGAATCGTCCGGATGGTTTGTTATATCGATGTGTTGATACTCCCACTCGAACGAGCCGATTGATAAATGCACGCTCAAAGCTGCTCCGTACAGGTTATTCACGTCAAAATAAGTGAGATACGAATCCGCTTTGTTTGGATCAAAATCTGTTCCTATGAATTTATTATAGGCCCAAACATGTCGATTAGAACATTGCGCTACGCCGCCTTGAATGGTTCTTTCAATGAATAAAATTATTTCAGGGTTGTCTAAAGGTTTCAAATTCACATTGGTATGCTTGAGCATCGCGTCAAAAGCAAGTACCGGTGCAATGTAGTAGTTCAACGGATCTAAATTATATGTTTTAAAGCAGCTAGCGCGGCAATTTTCGAAAATATCGGCGAGCAAAAGAACATCGGTCTTTAAATATGAATCTGAATAGTCGCCCAATGACTCTAAATGAAATTCCCCCCCAAACATTTTTAGCGTGCTCGTAATCGGTATCTGTAATATTTGCATCGCAGAGGTGCGAATAGAAATGCTCCTTTGCAGGTAATCGCGGTTCATCGAGTTTCCCCCAACAGTCGACGTATTCACAGAGAAAAATGCCTTTGCGGGTCATCAAACTGAACTGAGTCGGATTATTCAAAAATTTACGTGTTTTGGGCTTGTCTGCATCATTTAAATAATTGGAAAGTTTATCGATGCTGCTAGCCATAAATCGAAACGAATCGATGAATCTCAAGTGCATCATCGTCCTATCAACGCGTTTCGTGAAGGATACATATTTTTCCGTATTTATGGGTAGCAGGGTAATTTCACCGGGAAAAGTTGATCCGAGGGATTTTATTAAAAAGTGAGAATCGTAACCGGACAAATTGTGGAAAACTATTGGAATTGTGTGCGTCTCTCTAAAATTCAAATTACACCGATTATGAGCAGGATCACAATATTTACCCGTGAAGTGACAGTCGTCGTGACATTTTTTCTCCTCAGGGGTAAACGGCTTCTCGCAAATGTAGTAATTCTTTGCGCGCATGTGACGATCGTGTTACACTTGGGTAAGAGACTCCATCGGAATTATGTTTTTGACGCGTGACTCTACTTTAATTTATAAATCTTTAAGCTGCTGCATGAACCAATCTATGCAATCAACGCCACGTTTACTGTCGAACTCCGATAAAGTCTCATCGTACGCGCAATGCACATAGTACGCTACACTGTGCGGGATATGCTTTTGAAATTCACGTGTTTTACGGGTTGAAACGTGATTTTGGAATTCGTCAATCGGTATAGACTCTAATATGCATTCGAGATCGGCGTAAACGACAAACGGGACAGTACCCTTGTTCTGAAAATTTGAAAATACTAAATCTTGAGACTCGGGAAATTCCATGCATACTTTATTTAGCATAATACAATCTTGCCGATGATTGTCGTAGGCATGTTTCACGGTAAAGTGAGACAAACATCTGTCGCATAAAACAGTCGACCATTATGATCAGACAATTGATTGCTCACCAATTGTGAAAGATCTTTAATCCAAGCAAAGTGGAATCTTGGTGTTAACTCGCGAGCCATATCATTTTCTGGATTACTCTCAAACATCAGAAGATGAATCGTGTCAAAGTTCGCGGTACTTAAATGATCGCTAAAATGAATTGGCACGATGAAGCTGTTTTTCGATTTCGCATGATGTGAAAAAGTTTCAGATTCTATCCCATATACATTGATTCGTAAATTATTCAATCTCTCAAGCTTTTCCACATCATTTCGAGTAGCAGGGAATTTGATACCTGTACAGTCCAACTCGGAGATAAAGCGGCGATAATGGCTAGTCCTATTGGTGTGGGTGTTGGTCGGATGGCGTGCTGCGGTGATGGACCAGAGAAGACATCTTTCATTTTTGTGTTTCACATTGACCACCGCTTTCTTCCGCTGAATGTCCTTAGGCAGTTCAACGAATGTCGAAAGCCCCGCAGCGAGAGGCTGGTACCGGTTGATATTTACGGCAGCATTGAGGATCTCGATCATGCTCCACCCCAGAATCGCGTTGTTTAAAATCCTCAGCCTTCACAAGTAGATCGACCCTTGCGTGTGTAAACCAACCGTCGATATCGCTCGAGGGGAGGATCGCGATGTTGGCGGTGTTAAAGCTTTTAACTGCTTCCGCATTCCCCTCGTGCTTTATGTTTTCAAATTTGCATGATAATGTGAAGTTGACCTTCACATTACCCACCTGGCACAGTACCAGCCTCAATCGCTCAACGATGATCCGTTGCACGTCGTCGAACAAGGCGTCCAAATTCTTATGCCCGAGATAGGTGACGACTCCCGTTCGGATCCGGTCGGCGAAAGCACTTTCCCACTCGTCCCACTGCACGCTCGCAGGACTGCCGATGTTAGCACCCATCACCACGGCGCACAGTGGTCCGAAAGCCCGAATTCTTGGCCAAAACTAATAACTCAAATATTTCTCAGTGAAAATTGCTAGTATTACTATACCTATAGTTTTTTGGCTTGCTGGTTTCGAAAATGAATGCAAAAATGCGAAATTCAAAATGGCGGCCCCAAAATGGCGGATGTTTTTCGCGAAAAATGATACCAATTCACTGAAATTCATACTGGTAATGTTTTTGGGGTCGCTGATTCCGAAAAAAAAAACAAAAATGCAAAATTCAAAATGGCGGCCCCAAAATGGCGGATGTTTTTCGCGAAAAATGATACCAATTCGCTGAAATTCATACTGGTAATGTTTTTGGGGTCGCTGATTCCGAAAAAAAAAACAAAAATGCAAAATTCAAAATGGCGGCCCCAAAATGGCGGATGTTTTTCGCGAAAAATGATACCAATTCGCTGAAATTCATACTAGTAATGTTTTTGGGGTCGCTGATTCCGAAAAAAGAAACAAAAATGCAAAATTCAAAATGGCGGCCCCAAAATGGCGGATGTTTTTCGCGAAAAATGATACCAATTCGCTGAAATTCATACTAGTAATGTTTTTGGGGTCGCTGATTCCGAAAACGAATGCAAAAATGCGAAATTAAAAATGGTGGACCGAAAATGGCGGGAATATTCGGTGAAAAATGATACAACTTTGTTAAAAGTGATATTTTGTAAATTAATTTCTTTAATTCTTACAGATTTTTTTCTTATAAAACAAAATAACTTAATTTTTAAAGATACATACTAATCGCTATCTGAATACTCATCATCGACGTCATTTTGATGAATGACGTTGTCTGCGTCGCCTTCTTCAAAACTAAACTTTTCATAACTTAGAAGCGCGATCGCTTCAGGAAACAAACTTTTTCCCATTTTGGGATGTGCCTTTCGCAAACTCGAAATAAGCGGGTCTGAAGAAGCTAGAAGTCGGAGAAATATATCTTCAATATTTTTTTCTCTCGAGCATTTTCGTGAGTAACGTTCGCGGTAATTCCGTACGTCTTTATTTCGCGACTCCTGAGCTTCTTCAGAGAGCTGTCCTATTGGCAAAATGGCTAATTCGACAATCCGTGGGCCATGCATAAGTACCTTATGTACAGTTGTGGACATACAATACCATGGGTATAATTCAACGAATCGATCAGCAGTCTCGTTGCAATATTTTTCAAACGAATCTACTTTGACGTTAAACCCGCATGAAATAACTTGCAAAATTACGTGAAATCTTTTCACTAACTCAGCATCGACCCCAAGAATGCGAGCAGACGTTTCAGTGTTTTCAAAAAAACGCCGAGCCGTATTGCCGTCATTTGAGTTGCCCATGCCTTGCTTTGGTTGATCTATGAGGAGGTGCAGTTCGTCTTTGAATGCTTTCTGGATGGAATTTTTACGTTCTTTCAAAGCATTTTTAGCTTCTTTACCACGAGACTGCCATTTTTCGGTTTTTAGTTTATATCCAACATGCAGTAAACATTCGAAAAATCGTATCCAACAATGCAAAGTTGATATTCCGTGTATCAATTTCGAATCATCGACTCTTATTTGTCGCATAGCCTGCAGGTCGTTAAAATGTTTCGACGTTGCATTGCAAATGTAACATCTCATTGAGGACTTCGTACCAGTTACAGTATTGCAAACCTTTCCATCAATCATCGTAAAAGTTAATTTGCAACTCACTTTACAATCTTTGCCGTCAATTGTCGTCTGCAAAGGTTCAAGTGTTGCAATTTGATCGTCAATGACGCGCTTTTCCTCGATTATTGATTTTTCCGTTTCGGGTTTGAATTGAAGCCTAATCGGTCGACAATACCATGGAGAAGAAGGCCTAGGGTTTTTCCAAATTACAATTTCTGAATTTTCATCTCCGTCGTGGCCGATAAGTTGTAAGGGAACGAGGGAAGTCAGGAGAACAATCGAATCGGAGCTACCTTCGTCCGAAAATTTTTGTTTGTATTCCTTTTGTCCAGAACTTCCGTCGAACCCCCACTTAACAACGAGTATCAAATTTTGCAATACACTGCCGCTCATTAAATCCAAAACATCGTTTTGAAGTTCCAAAATTCGTTTGCTTGTGTGGTGGAGAAGAGATTGTAATTTAACTTCAGCGCAGATTTCAGAAATAGAAATATCTGGTGGATAACAAAGTTTTTTGACCTCCAAAACGGAATTGTAACTTGGAAAAACTCTACTATTGCATAATTGTGTAGTATGCCTGATATTCATGTACTGCGACTTAGTTAAATTTGAATCAAGAACGAGGGCTAAAGCAGTGTTTGGGGACATTTGTTTTTCCGTTTTAGAGGCCTTTTGCATGGCAGATATGTACTTTACTGCTCGCGTGGGAGATTTGGAGGTTACATCGTCGATGACTCTAGCTGCTGAGACAGCTCCAGATTCGCGAAGACTCATTTTGGCAGCGTAGGAGAGCTCGCCCGCGCTGTAACTCTCACGCAATTTCTGCGTTTTTCTCCGTTTGGAACGGTCGCTCGATTCGGAAAAAGAAATTTGCGGACGCCCACCACTGTGTCTTGGTTTTGTAGAATCCTCACTTTCATTTGCAGTTGCTTCTTGATCCAGAAAGATGACCTATTTTTGTGAATAATTAAATTAGTTACTTCATATGCTGTTACACTTAGGTACATTACTTTGTATATAATCAATATTTACCGTAACGCTTATCGACTGATCCAACCAGCTTTTGTTATTTTTCAGAAAACGATCCTTAATGCGGCAAGCATTTTGCCATTTTATTTTGAAATTGCAAATAACTTTTTTTAACGCCTGTCGCGAACGATCTTCGATGCGAAAAAAATGTGGTGCTTTATTGAGCAGTTTAACGCCCAAATTTTCGATAAGATCATCGAGATTTTCGTCCCATTCCTCATGCACGGCATCAAACAGTTGCTGTCGTGTCCACTGCACAACCTCCATCTTGGATCCTATCATTGAAAATGCAAATATTTTACTTACTTTTAATAATTTATAAATTAGAATTATTCACTTTCGTGATAATATTCAGTAGTGCGAGTCCAATGAAATTCAAATTGGACACTATGTACATTACATCAGATACATTTGTAACAGTCCTCAGGTATATGTAAACAAAAGAAAAAGTCGGCATCGCCGCGCTACACTAATCCCACGAGGCGGGACACGAGGCTCCGACCGAGTCGACAAAACACTGCTTCAAAGAATGCTTATTTTTGACCAATGGAGCAAAAACGAGCAGGCGATGCCAACGGTTTCACATTCTCTATACTTTTTCACACTAGGAATCGTTGAGATCTCCGCAGGATCTCCGGGGATCATAACTAATTCTCTACAGATAGTAATGCAATTCAATGAAATAGGTTATTTTGCAGCACTCGTATTGCATCATTAATATCATCGCCATAAATTCCGAAACTTGGTTCTTTCACAAAATTTATGTAATTCACTTACCTTGAGGAATAATATCCATTTTGGTTGACTCGATTTTGATGCAAATTGAAAAAACTATAGCCTTTCTTATCCCGCGCTCGAAAGCGTGCACACACCACAGTCCCGCGCGAGTCTTGACAAAGGTCACTTTCGAGGGTTTACCACAGGCCATAGAATGAATATAAACATCTGTCCTTTTGGATTTCAAAGCTCTAATGCTTTCTATTGACAAATATGTAAAGCTTTACCTCGGATGATAACTTTCGGTTTTGGGGGTTTTGGCCAGGAATTCGGGCTTTCGGACCACTGTGCGGCGTGCTGCTGCTGCTGCCGCTGCTTCTGTCGCTGCCTCAGCTGTTGCCGAATCTTTGCTATCCAGGATTGTACGAGCGTGATTGTGAGCTGAATTTGCAGTTTCGCACCTATGCTCGTTCTCGGTCGCTTGGAAACATCACGCAGCAATTGGAGATTTTCCATTCCAACGTCAATCCTGTGCTGGAAGATGTCATCATTCTCCTGCTGGGGATGCAGCTCACCCAACAAATCGTGCGCGTTCCCCATCGTTTTGACGATATATGAGTATGTTTCAGCGGCCATGTCTTTAAGGCTGATATTTGCAGAACTTTGATGAATTTTTGACTTGCACGTATCGTGTAAGACTGATGAGTTTGCATCGGATGCGTTGAGTTAATATATGCAGATAGATCGTGAGAATTTGAGAGAGTGGTAGTGAAAGGTCCAAGCTTGGTACCCCTACTCGCCATCCTGTCGATTAGCACAAAAGAATGTATTCGAAGCATGTGTAAAATATTATTTTTCGCCCTGGGGGTAAATTGTTAGCGTGGAAGTTTACGGGTAGCGGCGAAAAATCAAAATGGTATGTCGAATGTAAAATTTTCGCCCTGGGGGCAAACTGTTAGCGTGAAAGTTTACGGATGACGGTGAAAAAATCAAAATGTCCGCTCATCCAGCCAAGAAATAAATCGCATTATCAAACTGTTTGACGATAAAAAAATAAAAATGGCTGCTCATTCCGCTGAGCGAAAATCCAAATGGCTGCTCATCCGGCTAAGCAAAAATCGAAATGGCTGCTCATCCCGCTAAGAAAAAATCAAAATTGCTACTCGTCAGACGGCAAAATCGGTTTTTGGTCTAAAACTCTCATATCCTATCTATTGATGGGCATCTAACAGGTGCTTAATGCTTTGATTTTTAACGCAATATCCTGCCTCAATTGTTGGAAGATGTACCCCTGTATATCCGCCTGCAGATGTGGTTCCAGCATGATGTGCACCACCGCATTATGCGAGATTTGTTCGAGATCATTTGGATAGTATGATTGATTCATTAGATATTCAACTAGACGTAGTTTCAGAAATGTATGAAAAATTGGGTATAAAAAATTATTTTCCTGGTTTAAAGCCACTTTTCCACAGCGATGGATTGGGAGAGGCAGTATTACGCCGTGGCCCGCAAGATCTCCAGATCTTACTCCACTGCATTTCTTCCTCTGGGGATACGTTAAAAGCAAGGTTCACAAAACTCAACCTCTAAACTTGGAGGATTTGAAAAATAGAATCACCGCAGCATGTCTCTCGATCACTCCGGCGACATTACAAGCCGTGCGACAGTCCATGAAAAGCCAACTGCATCTATGTGTCGAAAAGGACGGGGAGCAGTTCGAACATTTTTTGATGATACAATTCAATTGCTGATAAACTCTTATTATGATCCCTCATTCATTGTCATATCGTGACTTTATTTCGTATTACCACTGAATACCTGTAAGCAGACTGCGGACTTTATCTTGATATCAACACGCGGGCTACGGCCTAATCCGTCAATAAAGCTCCTCTCATTCTCGGTGTTTCAATTGACTCGCTCTAGATTGGCTAAGGGGTACGGCGTGATCCGTCAACTGAACTTCCCCCATTCTGGACGTTCTGAGTGACTCACCCTGTATATGTCAATTATTGAAAACAGCTTTTTATTTCCTTTTTTGGAGTTTATTCCTTAAGAAACGATTTGAGTTTAGGGCCCGGTACGGAAATTATATGAGGAGTAAAATCAAGTATAACACGAAAACTTGAGGCGTTATTGATAAATGGTAAGTACTGGTATTGCTATCTGGTGGCTCAAATTGAAACTACTCAAACCGGGTCAGCTGGCACAAGGGTATTTTCTCACTGTTTAAGCTGTTGTAAAAAATAAATATTGTCTTTGCAATTATACCTATTTGTAAAAAAAATTTTTTAATAAAAAAAATATTATTTAATGATGGAAAGCGTCGAGGATTTGTTGGGCGCTCGATTCTCTCCAAAACAAAACAAAAGTAAAACATTTTGCAGTGTATATGGCTGTAGCAGTACAGCTTGCAGGAATTGAGATGTGAGATTTCATTATTTTCCAGAACAAAATGAAAATTTTGTAAAACTTACTAATGCTTTCAGAGTGGATGAGAAAATTTACTGTTGAAAAATGTAGCAAAAAGTGTTAAAAATAGGAAAAACTATTACAGAAAATATGCAAGTTTGTTCCTTGCACTTTAGTAGTGTATATACGCCGGTTCTGGATCATACAATGGCGCGCTCCCCCCTAGCTCCCCCCTAGCTCCCCCTTCAGCCCGAGGGAGGCCGGTTCTGGATCATACAATGGCGCGCTCCCCCCTAGCTCCCCCCTAGCTCCCTCCTAGCTCCCCCTTCAGCCCAGGGGGGCCGGTTCTGGACCATAAAATGGCGGCGCCCCCCCCTAGCTCCCCCCTAGCTCCCCCTAGCTCCCGACTAGCTCCCCCGCGACCCGCGGCGCTCGCTTCCTATTTTGCGAATTATTGCAGTTCTATGAGATATTTCGGTATCATAATTATATATTTGTTATATTCTATGAATTATTTTATGAGTTCGGATGTTTTGTAATCTGAGGTTGTTCGTTTCTATAAGATTGATTGATTTATTTCATATATATAAGTAAATTTTCTGAGGATTTTGTATATTTCTTATTGTAATATAAATTTCTGTGTTTTCAGTTTCGTCGTGGGTGAAGTCACTGGTTGAGGAGTAGGAAAAGGTTAGTCTTTTGTTATTAGTCAGTTTCCGTCTGGAGGGTTGGTCGGATCTAGTCTATGAGCCTTATATAAGGGTCTGTCTCGAGGAGTTTATCATAAATTTGAATTTAGTTAATAAGCTATCTTTGCTCTGTCACAATGAATTATTTTACGTTTGTTTTTCTTTAATTCTATTTCCATATCATTCATTTCTGGAAATACTTCTGTGATTCTGTACGGTCCTCTGTAATTGTCATCTAATTTTCCTGTCTCTCGATTTTTCACTAGATAAATGCTTTGTTCTGTTTTGAAATTAACTGGATTTATTTTCCTGTTGTAATATTTTTTCGATCTGGCATTAGCTTTCCTAAATTTTTGCGTGCTATATTTCGAATTTCTATAGTTTTAATCATTAGTTTCTTTTTAAGCAATTAAGCATACGGGCGTTCCTTCCGTAAACTATCTCGAATGGGGTGTGGTTTGTTCCTTCGGGTCTGCTTGTATTGTAAGAAAATGTCGCGTGAGACAACCATTCATCACAGTCTTCCTTTGTTAAATAATGTTTTAAATAATCTACAAGTACTTGATGGCTTCTTTCTAAAGAACCATTTGATTGAGGATGGAATGCTGTAGTCTTGAATTGTGTGATTTTAAATGCTTTTGAAACTCGTCTCATTACTTGACCAATGAGTGCTGCTCCTTGATCTGTTAATATTGTTTTTGGACATTCGTATTTACAGATTAAGTTTTTCACGAATGCATCTGCTATATCTTCAGCAGTTGCATGTACTTGTCACGAGCGCCGCACATTTACCCAAAATTGTAACATATTACCGATCATAACAATTATCATTTTTTATTATTATTATCTTAGAGACAAGGAAGCATAGTTTTAGTTTGACCATATAAAATATCTTATTATAATCAGTTCGTGGTATAGCCAAGCGCAACGGCGTAGCTGGACAGCCAGCAACGTCAGCGTCTTCGCGCCCGCCGGATCCCGGGTGTAATCAACACCGGGATGAGGCGAGCGCGAAATCACGCGCTCCGAGGATGACCGTTGCGAGGCGAGCCTTTGTTTAAAATTGCAAACTCAGCAAAAAGCTCGCTCGCCGTCCGACGTTCCAAGGGGTGTCGGACGAGCGAGCGAAGACAGTCCCGTTAGAGACAGCATCAAACCAACATCTACGGAATCAGGCTCCTTCAGAGCTGTCGAGTAAAGAGTTATCAGTCTTGGGTCTCCGACGATCACAGAGAGAATTCCCTGTAAATCTATCCGCGGTCATTCAAGCATCTCGCGTCGCGACATCAGTCTGTGAAGTTAGAATTAAGCGCTATAAGCAAAGCCACGAACTTAATCAAGCCGTGTAGTACGTAAGTGAGTGAGTGAAGGTGTAAGCTTCGGCACCTTCGAGGCCGAAGCCGAATCCACAAGTGAGATCGCGAAAGAGCGAGAACGTGAGTAGCGCAAGAACATAC
Source organism: Neodiprion virginianus (assembly GCF_021901495.1). NCBI lineage: Eukaryota > Metazoa > Arthropoda > Insecta > Hymenoptera > Diprionidae > Neodiprion > Neodiprion virginianus. The sequence goes on along the minus strand of NC_060878.1, from coordinate 19,510,869 downwards.
TGTAAGCTTCCTTGTCTAAATATCGCTGCTTCTAGTTATTCCATTAAATATTTCTACTTGCTTCCATTCAAAATTGGTACAAAATAATTGAAATCCTCCAAACCATTTCCCACGGAACGCCCTGTAGAGGACGTTCACCCCCGAATCCACCAAAAATTAAATAAATAAACCTCGTTAATAACAAAGAGGGTAAGTCGTCGCGTGCGAGACCGCTCCGCACGTGACATACTAACGGTATTGCTAAACTAAATTTCGAAAGATTTTCTTGCATGGTTGATACATATTTGTAACCATTTTGGGATGTTTTGAAGGGTCCGACTATATCTAGCGCTACTTTGTCAAATACGTCTGCAGATGAGTCTGTTATAACCATAGGTTGTTCAGTTTTCATGCGCGTTAGTTTTTTTTTTTTTGACAGCTGACACATTTCTTTATAAAATCTTCTATTTGCTTTTTCATATTGTCCCAAAAATATTTCTGTCGAATTCTGTTATACGTTTTCGTGATACCTCTATGTCCTGCGATCGGGGATTCGTGATTTTCTTGTATTATTCTGAGTCTGATATCTGGAGGTGGAATGATAATTTTGACTTTACAGACCGTTATGATAATTTGTGTTCCGGCGAATACCTGTCTAATGATAATTTTAATTTAAATTCATCCAAGATCGTTGATTCTACTTTTACCTTGCGATATGTTTGCTGTTTTAATGTTCAAATCTTCCATATTCTGTTTCAAATTTACAAATGCATCGTAATAGTTATTTTCCAAAGGTGCATCCTGTTTATGTTCTTGAGTAACTAATGCGATTATTCGTTTCTTTGGTGTTCCCAATATAATTATGTGTCCTATCTGATATTCTGTGACTGGTTTAATGTTTTTCAAGTATCGTATTTCATCTAAAAAATCACCTATCTCGCCTAGTGCTATTCCGTTAGTGGAAATGAAGCATAGATAATTATCTTTTCTCATTTCTAAATTGTCTCGAGTTTCTATAAAATTAGTAGGTTCTTGTCTTGGTAATTCTACTGAGGCTTGCGAATCATCAGATACTGTGATATCTGATACGTTGTCTAAGTTACTTATTTCAATCGATTTATCTTTTCAATTCTGTGGATCATTAAGTTCTACTATTGCATCTAGATCTGGTGCAGCGTTTAAAATATTTATCGATATTGGATTTCGTTGACTCTGAGGATCTGGATTTATATTTATTTTCGAAGATTCTTTGTTAACGCTTTCAAATGAAACTGGAGTCTTGGAAGTCTGCGAAATTTCTACTGCCTGTTTTCTAATTTTTTGACTTTTAGTTTTGTTTCTTACGGCTTTCGGTTTTGAAGGTTCACTTGCATCGGTGCCTTGGTGGTCTCCTCAACCTTTGTAACATGCGTATTTATATGTCGGTCTATATTGTCTCGTCGTACGTCGCGGTTCTGGCATATGGTTTACACCACTGTTAGATATAATTCTTTCTGTAACTTTGATGTTTCGTTTAGACGCAAGTGTCTTCGGTTTTACGGTCTTGGTCCACTTTTTCTGTTCGTCTAGAGAATGTCGAACTGCTGACTGTTCTGTCTTTTGTTTACCTCTAGCGTCACTTTCGCTTGAGGGTGAATTTATTGCTTTATATTCGAAATCTTGGAGCGCGAGCGTCTTGTCAACGTCCATCTTTTGTGTGGTCCTAAGGGATTCGTCTACACACATGGATTCTTGCAAGGGGTGTACGTCTGCCTGAACTGTGATTGTATTAGCTTCTTCGCCTTCTGAAGTTATAATGCGTCTTCCTGTACATTCCTTGTCCAATTCTATTTCGTCATGCAATTTCTTTTGTCTCGAAATTACGTCATTTGTCTTTGATATAGGATATGGAGTAATTTCGTCTGCGTCTATCATTACTTTCAAATTATTTGTAATAGTTTTACGTCTTGTTCTAAGTAATGATGAAGGTGTAAATTCAGCTGTTTTAGAAGAACGTTTGTTTAATAAATCTCTGGCTAAGCTTCTCTGAAAATTATTCTTCCTATTGGTGGAAGGTGTTCCTGAACGTGTCGGTGTATTAGTAACACTGGGCACGGATACAATCTTAGGGGTGTGAATAATCGTAGCGGAAGTATGCTCTTGAGTGGGTGTCGGGGGTGAGGCTAGAGATTGCCTGCTTTCTGTAACGACTGTAGCTGTATTTTGTCTCGGACTCGGTATACTCGATTCCGTATCACTTTTATTAGCTCTATGCTTTACTGGATTTAATTTATAAGAATCATCACTATCCTGTGATGAGGATTCAGTCTCCAAATAATCTGGAAGTAACATAGATTGATTTTTCTTTGATCTTTCATCCATCGAAGACGAAGATTGAGAATCTGATTCTGTTTCTATGATAACAGATTGTCGATTTTCATTCGATTTATTGCTAGCTGATGTTCTATGATTTTCTGGAGAGTCTGATAATTCATCCGATGATGAATCTTCGTATTCAGAACGATGTCTGAGTGAAGTAAAGCGTTTAGCACTTGATTTTCTTTCATTGAGGATTTATAATTTCCTTTGCATACCGGGTTCCTATGAGTTTATATTTTTGTCTACGAATTCAGATCTAAGACGACTGGCAATAGGTTGCGCAGGCCTATTGTTATCCATTGCTCGAATTTCGCGAGAGTCGGAATTTGAGCCTAATTGTGCGCCTCTCGGGTTTATCACGTTTTCAGAATCTACCCTTCCGACATGTTTATTTCTACCTGAGCTCGGAAAACCTAAAAAGTCTTCCTCATCTGTACTCATTGCAGCTTCTTGAATTTTGCAATCTGCCTGTACAATTTTTCCTTTCTTGGAGGAACTACTTACATAACGTCGTCTAATCTTCGCGTCCCTCTGTGTAAACTTTTGAGCGGAGTCAGATGACGACCGTAGCCTGGCTAAACCCGGTGCTACGTAAAGAGCAGGGTCTATTGACCGTCGCCACTTGAAATTTATGGGATATACATCCCTTTTTTCTATATTAACGGGGTTTCTCAACAACGCGTCTGCATTCGTATTGATTTTACCAGTTTTATACTGAATTTTATACTCGAATTCCGTTAAACGTTCTCTCCATCTCATTACACGTGACGTAGGGTCATTCGTAGAATTCACTCATACTAACGGTCTGTGATCGGTTAACAATGTAAATTGTCTACCATAGACATACGGTCTAAAAGTTTTAATTGCATAAACAATTGCCAGCATTTCCTTCTCAGTTGTCAAATAATTTCTCTCATGCTTGTTCAAAACTCTCGAAGGATACGCGACGGGCGCGTCTTCGCCTGGCTTTCCTTGCGATAAAATGGCTCCTACTGTGAAACCAGATGCGTCTGTTGCAACTATAAATCGTGACGAAAAATCAGGGTATTGTAGTATTGGTGCTTCACAAAGTTTATCGCGCAAGATTTCGAAAGCTAATTGCGTATTGGAATCCCATTCAAATTTTTTATTTTTGCCAGTTAATTCTGACAAAGGCTTAGCGATTTCAGCAAAGTTCATAATGAATCTACGATAATATCCGGATAGTCTTAAAAATTCTTTAACATTCTTCGTGGTTTTCGGAACAGGAAATTTCTTTACAGCTTCAATTTTCTTCGGAGCTGGTTTAACTCCGTTAGCTGATATAATATGCCCTAGATATTTGACTTCTGTTCTAAGAAATTCGCACTTGTCCGATTGTAACGTCAAGTTTGCTTTTCTTAACCCTTCAGCACTATCGCTATGAGATTTTCTCTCACGCTCACAAATAGCTCGAATTTTTTTTTAAATTTCAAATGTAATGACTACTTGATTTTTTTTCTATCTGTTGAAAGATTAATATCATTTCAGTTTTCAAAATTGTTATTTCAACAGTCTGAAACGTAATTGAAAAAAAAATTTTTTTATTACCTCTGTGAGATTTTTTCTCATCGCGATACGAAAGTGGGGTGTTAGAATTTTAAAACTCGAGCCTGATCGGCATAGTTCGGATGTTTCCGTAAAAACTTTATTTCTGTTGGTAGATGTATGTGTGGAGTGTACCGGACAAACAGCTGTATGGAGTTAACCTCAATCTAGTCTTTTCACGATATACATTTTCTTAGATTATTAGTTTAATTTATTATTAAAAAATAGAAATAAAATCAGTAAAATTACTATTACGTTACTTTGATCAATATTAATTATTGAAGTGCTTAGAGCGGTAAGTTATTATCATTCATTGAAAAAAAAACAGCTCATAAAAAATTGACCTGATACTATAAGAGAAAATAAGTTTGTAAAGTTAATAATGAATTTACTAATTTTATTTACTGTAGAATGGAGAGACCAAGGAGGAGTTGTAGGAACAAAACTGCTCCGCCAGAATGGTTTAACGACGACCACAACGAGTATGATAAATGTGATGACAATGCGTCAGATACCGATCCATCTGAACTTCCTAACATCGAATCAGAGTCCGATTCTAATTATGGCGAAGATAGTGAAATTGTTAACAGTGATGCTAGTGATGTTAATAACAATAATGATGCGGAGAATCTGAGTGACGACTATCTATATGGAAAAGACAAAACTACAACATGGTTTTCTCAAGATCCTGCTCAAAAGAAGAAAACTGCGAGACATAATATTGTCTTAAAGACTCCTGGGGTCAAGAAATGTGCTAAACAAGCAAAAACTCCTATGGATAGTTAGAAATTATTTTTTACGGATGATATAGTAAGGAACATTGTAAAATTTACAAATGCTCAACTGGATAAAGTGAGACTATCTTATAAAAATCCATTGAATGTTCTTCCAATTGATATGGCCGAAATGTACGCATTCTTTGGACTGCATTATTATCTTGGTATATTTAATGCATCACATGTCAACAGTGCCGGCGTTAGAGGGACTGACACCCTGGGCAAGAATATTTTGACGCCCACCTAAGGAAATCAAAATCGAGAGTTAATTTTTTTCTGAACCAATGTGAACGTGCCTCGCGCCCCACTCTCGAACATTTAGCTATCCCCGCCATCCACCACGCGTTCCAGTTTCGTGGGGGGTGGGGGTGGGGGAAGTATCCCACCTCGACCAATCGCCCCCCAAAATTTGGCGCCCTGGGCCGTCGCCCCATCGCGCCCCCCCCTAACGCCGGCACTGCATGTCAACTTGAAAGAGATGTGGGCCACTGAGGGCTCGGCACCTGATTTATTCAGAGCGACTATGTCCCTCAACATATTTTATCTACTTTCAAGTTCATTACGATTCGATGACAGCACCAGTCGGGAGGAATGTAAAAAAAATGATAATTTGGCTCCTGTAAGAGACTTTTCGGATCAATTTATCCAACAATGTAATGAAAACTATACAGTTGGTGCGTATACAACTGTAGACGAAATGTTGGAATCATTTAGAGGCCGTTGCAAGTTCCGCCAATATATAGCTAACAAACCGGCAAAATATGGCATCAAAATTTATGCACTAGTTGATTCCAAATCATTCTATACCCTTAATTTAGAAATTTATTGCGGGAAACAGCCTTTTGGACCTTATCAAAAATCAAATGCAGTTGTAGATCTCATGAATCGTCTTTGTGCGCCAATTTTAGATACTGGCCGCAATATCACTTGCGACAATTATTTTACATCCGTCCCGTTGGCTGAAGATTTTGTGAAGAATCGTCTTACTACTCTTGTAGGGACGATAAGGAAAAATAAAAAAGAATTGCCTCCACAATTTGTCAACTGTAAAGATCGCAATATTTGTAGTAGCAAGTTCCTATTTAATGATAACAGTACGCTTGTTTCATATGTCCCAAAGAAAAAAAAAAACGTTCTTTTATTGTCAACTCTCCATTCTTCTTATAAAATCGACACTGATACCGGGGCAAAGATGAAACCAGAGATTTTAACGTTTTATAATCACACAAAGGCTGGCGTTGATGTGGTAGATCAATTAAAAGGTAATTACTCGGTTGCCAGAGAAACGCATCGGTGGCCAATGGTGATTTTTTATTCTTTTATGAATATTGCTGGAATAAACTCACAAATTATTTGGAATGAAAACACTAAAAATAAAACGAGTCGCCGATTTTATTTACGACAATTAGGTCAGCAATTGATAAAGGCGCATCTAATTACTCGTAGCAAAATACCTGGTTCATCCGTCGAACTGAAAAACAAGATCAAAAAAGTTGGGGATATTTTATCTGAGCGTGTTTAAAAAAAAGAAACTCCTGGAATTTGTGGTTGGTGTCCACGTAGATCCAACAAATACACAAAAGAAGTTTGTTCAGCTTGTTCAAATTCAATTTGCCCTACTCATTCTACGTTACTTTGTCCAGATTGCAAAAATTATATACATATTGTTGAACAATAACTGATTGTTTGTGATAAAATTTTTGAATTATACCAGTCTGCTATATCAGTGATATTATAGCTATAATTTTGAAAACAAGTACTGATTGTTAATAATTTGAAAATTTTATGATAATAATAGCCTTTAATTATTTTAATTTTAAGACGATAATTTAGTCAAAGACTGTCTTACTACTTGTATTAATATTCAAATTATAATTTCGTATACTCTTCAAGTATACTTATACTGCAATATTATTAAAAAATTAATAAGATATTAAAAAGGAATACTTGAAATTGTTCAACTAAAAATAATAATCTTAAAGTAAGAACCGAAATAAAGTTTCTAACCAAAATTTACTGTTGTATAATTTTATATATTTATCAATTTAATGTTTTTTTTAATATTCATAGTTATATTTATAAACAAAGTGAACTTTTGGATAGATAAATTTGTCTTGCTTTGGGCTTTTTAAATTAAAGAGGCTATACGCATGCGCGCGCATGCGCCGCGGACGTGAGCCTTTTTCTCATCGCAAGAGTAATGATACTCAATCGTTTCACGATAGTGCTGAAGGGTTAAGCGTTCAGCGAGCTTTATAAACTTAGTTGCATGCTCTTCAAGTGATCGTGCATAAATTAAAATATAGTCTAGGTATACGAATAAATCTATTCCCTGTAAACCTCGTAAAACTAAATCCATAAGTCGTTGAAAGGTTGCTGGTGCGTTTTTCAGTCCAAAAGGCATTCGGTTAAACTCGTAATGTCCGTGGGGTGTTGTAAATGCTATCTTATGTTTATCGTCTGGATGCATAGTAATTTGATGGAATCCTGAAGCTAAGGCAAATATTGAAAAATATTTTGCTCCACCTAGTTGGTCGAGTATGTCTGATATTAAAGGTAATGGATAAGCATCTCCAATTGTTTTTTCATTTAATTTTCTATAATCGATAACTAATCGCTATCGTTTATTTCCTTTTGAATCTTCTTTCTTTGGTACAATCCATAGTGGTGAATTATACGGTGAATTTGATGGTTCCATGATATTCATTTTTAATAAATCTGTAATCTGTTGCTCAATTTCTGGCTTTTGAAAAGGAGGATGCCTGTACTGTCTGGTGTTGACGGATATCTCGTCTGTGGTTAGTATACGGTGCATGCATGTGTTAGTAACTCGCAGGGGTTCTCTGGGGATGTGAAAAAGGTCAGCATACTCATCGATTAATAGAGCAACTGCTTTACGCTCTTCTGAGTTCAAATGGTCTAATCGCAATAAATTGAATACTTCATTAGCGCGGTTTCCTCGCGTCCGAGTTATCGCGTGCTCTAAAGTTTCAGATTTTATGCTATTACTATGCTCGTCTACGCTTGTATCGAAAGGGTACAAGGGAATTACGGAAATTTCCATTTCAACATCTTCATCTAGTGTGTTAATCGCGTACAAATAAGCTATTCCATTATTTTTCGAATTTACCAGTTTTTCAAAATTATACGTTTCCACAATGAAAAATGCCTCGTGATTAATATTAATATTGATGATGCATATCCGCATTTCAATATTAGACGGTCATTGACTGTCTTACGAGCTTCGCATCAGAAGTGTAAGATTCCAAAATGTAAACACACTTACAGACATTCTTACAAGTTGTGCTCGAAGAGGAAGAACACTTTCTATATTCACACTATTCCATTATTATTTGAAACAACGGTTTCGCCTATGTATTGTAACCAATTTTTATGAGTTAAAGAGGGTAAAACGATAGAAACGATAATTGGTTACCCTACGGCGCAGTCACTAACCTGAATAAATAGATAGAGAGAGGTAATAAGGGAGAAAGATACGATTGTTGGGCGCCAGATGCACATGCGTCAAAAATAGATAATTAGAGAAAAAGACAAAGGTAAAGGTAAAGGTAATAGATAAAGGTAAGGTCAGGTTCTACGACGGTTTTGCACAATTTGCTCAGATAGACAAGATAATGGTACAGGGGCGGAGTCGAATCCAATAGATAAAATAAGAAACAGGTGAAGCAGGAATAATATCAAATATATTAAGCGAGACGCGATAAGTTTAATGACAAGCAAGTAGCTGAAGAGATTGAGATACAATTACGATAAATGCGATAATTAACAATATTTACAGCCAGAGAAAGGTTAAGCGAGAGAGTTAACAAATAACGGAACGTTTTCCGAGTAAGCGGGAAATATGCGCAAGCTCGCGATACTAAAGGTAATGATTAACACGGTTTTAAGATAGATAGTCAGAACAGAAAAGATATACTGTACTTAAATTAAGCGGTAAGCAAATGAATCATAAAATATGAGAAGCGATTATAAACACATGCGAAATACAACAATTGTAATAGTTATCACATTACCAGAATGATCAGAAATAGGCAGACAGGGAATTATGAATTACAAGGTAAATTCAAGCGACAGGTCAAGTAGAAAATTATCATAAGATATAGAGAATAACAGATAATACGTAGCCTCTAGTTTGCGGTAAGTGCGAGAGAAAGAGAGATAATATTCGGTACGACAAAAGGCAATTCAAGATAAGACAAACAATATTCAAGATAATTAATATGCAACGTACGGCAAACCAAAGAGACTGCGGACAGCTACGATCAGCGATATTAGCGAAGAAAATAATGAAAAAGATGTTATGCGATACGGCACAATACTCCAATGTCAAATGAACGACGAGCGGGACCGCGCAGCGATGTAAGATCGCTCCCGCGGTACACTCACTAAGATACGATAATCAACGGTAATAGGTAAAGAGACAGATATAACTAATCAGAGAAAATATAACAAAATAGCAATGCTCAATAGCTAAGATAAAAATTGATCCTTCAACGGAACGCGCTGCTAGACAGCGATATTAGACATTCAAATATTCCAGAAGAGAAAGATAATAAAAGAAAGCAATAGTCACTACAATGCGTAAGTAATAGTCAATCAGTCGCGAAGTTACTTGCAATAAGACAGAGAAAGGGACAAGATAAGAGATAAGAGAGAATAAGGTACGAGCCCAGGTGGCTCAAGCAGACCAACTGCAAGATAAAGAGAGAAAGAGATAAAGGTAAAGGTACGATATATTGCAAGTAATCTCGTGGCTTCACAAAATAGAAAAGGAACCTCACTTACGTAAAAGAAGGTATAGCAGGTACTAGCGAATGCGGTATAATAGCGAGAACTAAGTACGGTGATAGCAGTACTGGCACTAAATATGACGATAGAACGTCGTTGCGATTCAGGAACTGAACGTAGAGTGACGAGGTGAGCGATGATCCTGATTTTCGTCGAGCTGCTGTCACGTGATTCTTCCTCAAATTTACGGTATTCTAATTGGACCAGCAGGTCGCGTAGGTCTGGTCCACGGGTAGGCGGCGATAATCCCTCGCCGCTTGTTTTTCTTTTCCCTCGACGACGGGTATCGAGGTATCGGGACGTCGGAAGGTGGTAAGAGATGTTTTCCTTCAGCTATGCGGTATCGTTGGTAAGAGGGGGGGGGGTCGTACTGCTCATGTGTTGCGATATTGAGGTGTGCGGCAATAGTACGTCACCGGTCCTTCGGACTTGCGACCGACTGTAACTCACTCCTTGCTTTACTGGTACTCCCCGTTGTAGCTATTTCGTCGGCGCTGCATCCCGGCCCTCGCTCATTGAAGCCCTCATGCCGGAACGATCTGGTGGTGATGGCCCTCAGCCCGGATCCCCACACTAGATCCACCAGATCCACGTGGTCAGCATATTATTAGCCTATTCCACGCCGCAGTCCTTCGATAGGACGGTTCGTGAAGAGAAAACCGTCCTCTATTGGATAGTCAACGACTTAGTAGATGTTAGGGTCGGTTCAGCTCCAGGCTGATAAGTATCGTCGACGGGAGGCTTTGTTGTGTTTTTGACGCACAGCCCTGTACGCCGCCTAACGATGCATCCGAGCGGTAGAAGCATTCATTCGTGGTTCGGCTCCTGGCCGATAAGTCTCAAATAGTTGGAGGTGCTGTTTGTGCATCACGCACGACCCTGTTCGACAACTAGATAGGCATCCATCGGGAGTGGTTTCAGCGGTATTCGTTCGTCTGTAGTCGGTTGTGGTCGATGTTGAGCTGGTACGTGACCCCTATCAGGCAGTGTCCTGGTATCTTGACGTGAAGGTCTCGCGGATGGTTCTCGTAGAGCATTAGAGAATTAGAAAATAGCATACAATTAGCTTAGTAAAGAGAATTCAACTTAAAGATAATTAGTCGTTCATTTTTGGAGTATTGGCCTCAGACGTGCTTTCGTTATTTTTAGCGATATCTGCACCTAGGGGAATGCGATAATTAAACAAAGTGACAGGGTACGAAATACCACGTCACAGTATATACCTTCCTTCGTATCTAAGCGCGGTACGTAACCCTTTAAAATTTCCGTGTTCTTGACTCGAATAAACATCGCGGTTTTCTGTCTGGCCAGCAGCAATACGCTTTCTGTTTCTGAGAACGGTATGTTGATCTTGTTTAGGGTCACGGACTTTGTTCGATAATCGATCTCTCCGTCATTGTCATGCATAAATTCTGATCCTATAATACCTGTATAATTTAATGGAAAATCTTGTGAAACTACATAGAATTCTCCGAGAATATTATAAATCCTGATTTTAATTTTTCCTAATGTCATTGGTTTGTCAACTTTTGAGACTCCATTAAGTTCGTAAGTAATCGAGGCATCGATCGATTCTGGATTTTTCAATTCACTTATTCTTATCAAATTTAATTGAGATCCTGTATCTACTAAAAATTTTCCATTTTTGTGTTTGAGATCTTTCGATTCTATAATTATCGATGGTGATCTATTGTTTGGGGATATTGAACCGATATTAAATTCAGCACTACGGGTTTCTGGTGCATTTTTATTTTCGGTATTGGATTTTATTACTCTGCTACCTGACGCTGCGTCTCGGAGTTTCCTGTCGTCGCGTCTATTCGAGAGGAAGCTTGAGCGTTTTCCGCTTGTATATTAGTGACGTTATTTGTCTCTGTATTGCCTCCTTCACGCCTACTATTATTATAAGCGCGTTTTCTACAATCTCGGATAATGTGACCTATTTTCTTACAATAATTGCATTGTAGATTAGCATTCGGATTCGAATTATGAATTGTTGCTCTATTGTTTTTATTTTTTAAGAAACGGCATTTGTCTATTACGTGATTATTTCGTTTGCAGTATCGACAGTATTTATCTATCTGCTGATTTGAGTTTGATAAACTTGTTTGATTTGAATTATTTTGTCGATTGTCATTGGTTCGAGAATTTGAAATTTATTCTGGTTTATTGCATTTGAACTATCTGTTTGAGCAGTATAACAAGCTTTTTCTGCCAATGCTTTGATTGTTGGTTTATAGATATTTTCAACAATCTTTACATTGTTTGACGCTTTTCTAATTCCACAGCTTCGGTCACTACTTCTTGCAATGTATTATAAGTAGATTTCGATAAAAAAGGGGAATATCTGGGAAAAAGTCCAGCTATAAATGATTTTACTGCAACTTTGATTGCCCATGATTTTAGTGATTGAGCATCTGTTGTTTCCATTAGATCAATTTCTGCTAATGTCATCTGTAAGTGAGTGCCTATCCTGTAGTTGAAATCAATAATTTGTTCGTCTTGTTTTTGTTCGAATTTGTAAAGTTCTTTTATCCAGGTGTCTAGGTCTTTGTCTGGTTTGAAGTGAGTTCTCAAGAATTTCGCAAGTTCATCGATTGTTCGTTTTGCTGCATTTTCAAGTGGTTCTTCCTTACATTTTGAACGTAACATTTTAGCTAGAAATTCTTCTCCGCATTGTGATATGAATTGTTTAACACTTTCAAATTGATCTATGAATGTGTGACGTTGCACCTAGAGTGCAAGTCACAACAAACCCCAAACCCGCGGGGAAGAGCCGAACGGGTGAGTCCCGTCCTATCGGGAAACACCCGAAGGTAACCGAAGCCCACCGACGCTCGGCTGAGCCGAGCGCCAGCGAGCAGTACGACCACGGCCTGCGAAGCAGCAACAAGTAAAAAGGAAAGAAATCCCCGAGAAGCGAAGAGGGCGAGAGAGAGAGAGCGAGAGAGAAAGAAAACGAGAGAGACACCGACACTCACACAGTTACACGTACATCATTACCCGCACACGCCGACGACACCAGGTTAGCCTGCATTCTACAGCCGATCTGCTCCTCCCCTCGCAATACCAACCCTTTCTACCTCACACTCCCCATCACACTACACCACCCCCCCCCCCCTCCGCAATATCGACCCTTCCTACCTCACACTCCCCGTCACCCTACACACCCCCCCCTCCGCGCGCGTATCTATAAGTTAGGATTAAGTGACGCTAAGGGCTGAGGCGTGATCAGCCCCCGTTAAAGTCTACAACCCTTTTGTACCTTTCGTAGTTTAAGTCGACTCACCCCCCCGATCGCAACACATGTACCCCCCCTTCACAAATATACACACCAAGTTTTACCTATCCTATCGGCCCCGACTTTCTCGCCCCGTCTCTAATTGTTCCCCCCCCCCCCCCCCCTTCCGCAGTATTAGTGCGGACTCAAAACCCGTCACAAATGTTTGAATCAAAAAACCAGCAGACGTACCATCGAATTCTGGTATCATTTTGAAAATATCTTTGTAACCAAATTTATGGATATACGATGATCCGTCTACTCTAACTGATGTATCGCGATTTGTGGTACTTGTATTCTGTCGAGTGCTAGTTTCAATGGGAACTTGGGTATTATCGTTATCAGGCATTTTAAAAATTTTATTTTGACTTACGTTACAGAGACTATAAGCAATGAATGATGATTTTCAGGGGTTGGGCGGGAGGGCGAAGTTTCCGTTGAAATTGATGTTCTGCTATGCAAGGTTCCACGATGCGAAGGTCTGTGATGCGAAGGTCTGCGATGCGAAGGTCTGCGGTGAAAAGATTGACGGTGCCACGTTTAATCTGGCGAAATTCTCCGGTGCCACGTTCTGCGATGCACTATTCTCTGATGTCCTCTGGCAATATGTTGTCGATGACAGTTGTTGTGGATGTTTAATCGACAATGTCGGTATGTTGAAGACAGTTTAAAGAAGTTTAATTTGATGATGATTTGGTCACAATCATTTATCAGTTATATCGTCGATGTAAATTCTCAATGTTGAAAAACTTTTCCGAGTTTTCGAAGATGTCAGTAGCGTTGATTGTTTGATTATTATTGAATTATTACCAGTTGGCTCTCGCACACGCTGACACCATTTTATTGATTGTTGAGCTGTTACGTTTCGAGTCGATTCTGATTCGCTGCGTGATTTGAATTATTCTCCTAACTTGCGTAGTTGGTATATGTAAATCTCGGGAATCCACTGATCAGCTCCTAGATATTCTCGTTCAACTCGCCCACAACTCTAAGGGTTTCTTAGGTAAGGCTCGTGCCAACCATCACTACGCGTGATTCAAATAATTATTTATAACAACACTTGGGTTAACTACACATTTATTAACAACTTCCTTCTATTCCTCAATAGTAGGTTTACAATTGTGGTACAAACTGATGTTAGTCACTATCTCAGTCACAAACTGTTAATAAGTCTCGGAGATTCTGAATTAATTATAATATGATTTGATTCTAAGATTTCGGTAAAATTCTGATCTGCTCTCTATGATGCCTAAATCTTCTCTTGTGTATGCTATGATGTCTGAAATTCTTCTGTGGTATGCTGTTCTCTGAAAGGGTCGAATTGGAGGAAAAGTAGAAGGAGTTCAGAAAGAGGCGCGGTTTCTCACGGGTCTCGGATGATTGGTTAAGGATGATGAAATAATTGGGGGTAAGGTTTTTGATTAGTACATGAGATCTCAGTGAGGGATTTGCGCGAGGTGGTTGGTTTAGGGAAGCAAGCGGCGGAGCGCTGATTGGTCTTATCGTCATTAAAATGGAGGCGCTATCCTGAATTCTGAGAATAAGGGTTTCTTTCTCTGTGAGCTATCTATGATTTCTCTTCCCACGTTTCCGGTGTTCAGTCTACTCGATTATCTTAACTATTGCAGGTGTTCGTTACTTTGGATTATTGCGGTTGAGAGCGTAAATCAAAGGATTTATGTGAAAGCTAATGTTGAAAGGTATAACGGTTAAATGGGAAAAAATAAATATACCTTTTATGTTATGAATTTGACTGATGAAATAACGGTTGATCTAGCGTATGAGAACTATCGATATAAGAATTTGGACGTTACGATGGTAACTACGTGTGTTGGTATTATTCTACGACTATTGGTAAGAGCACGTGAGGCTCTCTTATGGTAACTGCACGCTGGTAAGGTAGGGCGCAGAGAGGCTGCCGCCGTAGATACCGGCTGGCACGTAACAGCTTAAAGATAGACAGCCGCCGTCGTCCTAAGCGCTTGCAGTTTGCTCTGCTGGCATCTCGCCCAGTACGCCACCTTTAGGTGGGAATAGAGATGTACACCGGTCACGTGACGAGTAATTTTACGCACTTTCGACCGTCACAAAACGGTTTTGTGACCGATAGAGTTGTGACGAGACAGTCACAAATGACTGCCATCTAGCGGAATATATTTCAATTACAAGCAATAACGTATTTTAGCGGGAAATCATCGGACCTGGAGTGTATTTGTCCTTTTCTATTTCAGTAATATGCACGTGGTCATATCGTCAATCTGTTTCGATTATTAATTATTTAATCATTTTTTTTTTGTATTCACTTAAATGTGTAAGTATGTTTATGATTTAAAATATACTATTTATTCTAAATTTCAAGCATAGTTACTAATCTGTTTCTGTCAATAAATCAAATGATGACGTTTTTTTTTCCTAAAAGTTAGGTTACTTTAAATAATTTATATAAATTTATTTATTTAAAATTTCAGAATTATGACGAGAGCTCATTTAAAAAAAATCATTATTCGAAACTTTGCTGGAATTAATTTTCATCAAAACCAAAAGATGAAACAATACAAGTGTAATCATTGTAATAAAAAGTACGCAATCAACGTCACAAGAATGGCTAAACATCTACGCAAAGAATGTAGGACCTGTCCAAAAAAGGTGATTGACCAATTAAACTCCATGTATGCTACTAACACAAGAGAGGAACTAAATCAATCATCTGACCATGGATCAACAGACAACTCTTTCGTGGTCGAAGAAGTTGATGTTAATAGTAGCAGTATTCCATCAACTCCTGATGATTCGACGGAGAATCCAAATCGTTCTGATCAGATCTCAAGTACGCCTAAATCACCCAAGTGTTCGTCCAATTCTATGAGTAAATTTTATGATTCTATGACTGAAAAAGAAGAAAAGAATCTCAATAATTTATTGGCACTAGCTATTTACTCATCAGGTACGCCATTCAGTATAACTGAAAACACTTATTGGCAAAAATTTTTTAATGCTATTCGTCCATCTTTTAAATTGCCACCAAGACGTAAAATTTCCAATATTTTACTTGATTCTACTTATGAAAAAGTTAAAGGTCAAGTTGATGGAAAAATAATATCTGCTCGAAGTGTCGGTATGCAATGTGATTCATGGTCAAACATACGAAATGAGTGCATTATGAATTTTATTGTTACAACACCAACACCCGTATTCTTTAAAACTTTGACTACATCCAGCGCATCTAAGTCAGCAATTAATTGTTCGAGGAAGATGATGGAAGTAATTGAAGCAATTGGTCCACAAAAAATTATGGGTATTTGCACGGACAATGAGCCAGTCATGAGATGCACTTGGGAAATTTTAGATGAGCAATATGAGGAACAGAGTATTTCATTTTACGGTTGTACTGCTCACATTCTTAACTTATTAGTCAAAGACATAGCTAATATACCTTCGGTCAGCGCATGCGTGCAGAATTCAACTTCTATTATTAAAGAAATTAAAAAAAGTCATGTTCTCAGCGCTCTCTTCGTCCAAGCTCAAAATCAAAACTCGAACAACGAGAAATGTACTTTAAAACTACCAATTAAAACTAGGTTCGGCTATTTGCTTCACTGCTTGGAGAGTCTTTTGAAAAATAAAAATAATTTAGAATTATTGGCTGTTATGCCAGATGCTCAAAAATATTTGAGCATAGCGACGAGGAATAATATTCTTAATAATGAGTACTGGATTCGAGTGACAAAAATCAATGAGTTAATTAAACCTATCGGGCAATGGATTTTTTATTTAGAAGGAGATGATCCTAAAATAAGTCAAGTAACTGAAGCGTTTGGTGAGCTAAGTCAACACTTTATTAACGAATTGGAAAATTCAAATCTAAGAGTTTTGAATTCAACTGATATTAATAATTTTCTTACGAATTTTCGTAATAGACGAGTAATGGCTTTAAAACCGATTCATTACGCAGCTAACTTATTGGATCCCAACTATAAAGGGGCTAACTTAACTATTGACCAAGAAGCTGAAGGTTATGATTTAATCTCAAAAGTATCTAAAAAATTAGATCTCGATTACAATCGTGTTATGGCTGAATATTCAGACTACGTAGGCAATGATGGCATTTGGAGTAAAGATCATATTAAACAAGCCATTACAGTGATTTCGCCTTTAAAATGAACTCAACTCAGCAAGATAAGTGTTGCTATTCTAGGATTACCACCAACTTCATCTGCTACAGAACGTTCTTTTAGTACACATGGGTGGATACATTCTTCAAAAAGGAATCGCTTGACAGTTGAACGAGCTGGCAAAGTCACTTACATTGCACACAATGTCAGACTTTTGGATAATAAAAAAACAAAAAAAATTCAAGGCGATGCAGATGATGATGATGATGAATCTTATGATGAAACATCAGATGATAATGAGACAAGATAGAAACAATTAATGAGGTAGAAATGTCTTAAATAATATTTAATAATAAAAAAACTTGACTAGTCATGAATTAGTCACTAATATTACTGATCTCACAGGATTTAAGTATTTTATGGTAAAAATTGATATATTTAAAAAAAAGATTGATACATTATAAGTAAATAATATAATAAAAATTATTTTTTTATTGAAAACAGATTATTAAAATATTCAAATGATATTAAAAATATGCAAAGAAAAAAAAAATAATTATATGTTTTAATGAGATGTAAGTCGTAATGTAAAATGAATCTTTAAATAATAAAATAATAGTTGACATAATTTAAATTTTTTTATGCGATCGTAAGTAAATTGAGCCAATTCCAGTCTTGAAATTCTATTTATTTATGCAAAAAATTATATTTTTTAATGAAACATTTCATTTAATTTGTACACTAATTTGTTTTTTCCAATTAAATCAGCAAACATTCCTATTTCTGAACTCTACACAGCATCGACAATGAAATTGTTGTCAATTAGGTAAGTAATTAATTTAAAAAAAAAAAAAAAAAAAAACCGTCACGGAACGTCTATCTAGTTGTATTTGACGGTAACAATTGTGACCGACCTTGTGACCGTCATTTACACAACAGACCTACTGAAAAAAAATTTGTGACGTCACTAACCGTCAGAAAACGGTATTTGTGACGGTCACGTCACATAAATTGAAAATACCGGTAATTGCACATCTCTAGGTGGGAACAATATTTCCCCATTGTGCACTCTGCTACCAAAAATAAACTCAGAATAAAATTTGTGATTTCACATGACACTATATGAATTTTAACCTCACTCTCATGCTCGTTTTATTCGATCGGTAAGTAACAATTTAATAAAGTATTGAGAATAGGATATGTATCAAAAATTACCATGTTCTCAGCAGCTCAGATAAAATGTGTGGCAATCACTCACTACATCTTACGAAGCTAATTTTTATCACAATAAAAAGTCTTTGGAAAACTCGTTTTTACGTGCAAAGACGAAAAGCCAAGAATGCGTGTAAATGCGAACTCATCTCCTATCTTTGCAGCACTAGTGCTTCCCGTTGCTGTATTGCTATACAAATTTTTACCACTTTCAGGGTCCACGCTTGTAATACTTTTCCTATAGGCGTTCAGGCTCCTTTACTCTAGGCTCCATGCCTGTATGAAAGACCGTGCCCCACAGTTCACGCGTCGTCCATGTTGTTATTGGATAAAAAAGCAATCCAAATCATGATCCGTACGTTTTGATGTATTTACTTCAGTGAAAACTTTTTAAACGGAAATACGAATTTTGTGGTAATCAGTACGCCTGAATTGATATTATCCACGCTATCTCAGATATGGATGCCAATACTGCGATACGCAAATTGAGGCCCGGAGAGCTGTATAAGGTTGCTAAAATATTGACTGCCTCTGATTCATGGAAAATGTTAATGGTGATTGTGCCCAAGGATGGAATTGAAAATGTTCCAAAATTCAGTACCGAACACTTCAAGTGAATCGCACACATTGAGTATAAATTCAAAATATTTCTAGTGCAAATGGGAATACTGACCATTTTTTTAATGCTCGTCAGATTAATTGAACAGGCCAGTCGCCAACAACGAAAAGCAGCAGAAATAATTTTTGGAAGAATGGAGCACAATGGAAAAACGTAGGCCAACTTTGCAATCCACTTTGATTCTTCTCGTCAAGGTTCATTTGCTTAAAGCTGCAGATTATATTGCAGTTGATTTGTTGCATGGTAAGAAAGTTGTAAATGTGCAATTCTATGAAGAATTTACATACTGTGATCTGTTTTTCAGTAATCTTTAAAAACTTTTTTGAATAAATGTCTTACACACAATGTCAAATGTGTCGACTCAAACCACATTACAAACCAAAGGTACAAACTTAGTGATTAGTGTAATGTGGTTCATCATTTTCAGGCCAACCTCCGCAAAGACCGTTGAGTGGCCCAGCTGCTCCAGTGATCATTTCTGACAAAGAAATTGAAATGTTGTTGGATGAGACAACTTCGGAGCATGGTGAACAGCTAACCTATCGTATTTTGGAGCCACCAGAAAATTTGAATGTAATCTTGGACGAAATGAATTATTCTAGTGAACTTTCTGATCAAAATTCATCAGAATCAAAAGTCTTGGTTAACAAAACTTTGAATAATTCTCATACAATGCAATTTAGTGTAAACAGTACAAAGCTGTGTGAAAATAGCCATGAAAATCTTAATGAGGACCCGGAGTCCAATACAATATAATTCAGTAGCATTAGTGTTCATGATAGTATAAAAAGCTCTCTGTCTAGACTCAAACAAGTTCAAGAACGAAGCTCCGTGAAAAATGGGCATAAAGATTTTCACGCACCAAATGACTGCGTCGAGTCATCATACGATAGCTCAAATGAGTTTACTACTGTCAGTGATTATGATCAGCTTGAATTGAAGTCTAGCGAATTGTCGGCAGTTGTGGCAAAGCTTGGTAACGGCATCCGAACCATGTACAGCGAATTAGATTCGAGCGAATTGCCACAAGTTGTCGCCGAAATTGGTAAACGAGAATCACCGAATCCAACCGAATTGCCGGCTAAACTGTAGTCATTTGGAAAAAGCACTGACGTTTCAACTTCTTCGACAACATCAGATTAGTCGTCGTCGAATTCTAACACTCACGCCATGAATACATATGACAATTACACTAATGACAATATACTGATATGTTTAAATGCCCTGCTCCGAAGTTTGGAAAATTATGAACTAATAACAGCAGAATTGCCGCAAATAGTAGCAGACTTGGGACGGGATCAACGCCACGTTAGTTCTTTGCAATTCAGTCTCACCGATTCAAAATCTGGAAGAAAATCTGCCGAAATTACTAACGGTATTAACCAACAGGTGCCTATGTTATTGGATGAACAATCTGTTCAATAAATTGTGAACAGAATAAACATTGTCTTCGAATGTCATGAGTTTTATCTCAATTAAATGTTTGCAAAAAATGTGTTGCAACATTACGTGCTTTTCTAAACTATGTGAATAGTATAATTGTATTGATACTGTATAGTCGAAGCTTCTTCATAGGCGAAGTTGCCTCGTAGTTTTGAATTGAACCTTTTTTATCAGTATGAAGGATAGAGGTTGAGGTTTCTTGAATAAAAAAACTCTCGCGTTTGAGCCATCGAATTATGAATGTTTATTGGCTCTTGTGGGAAAAGCCTTGCGGCATAAAAACCCGCGAAGTATGAACGTGTATTTGTAAACGTATAAAAGCATGTGTCGATTGTGTATATGAATGGGTATATGCCGGTTACAGCCCGTTTGGCTCATGCCACCGCGATCTCGAGTGCGTTTCGTATTGCGATTTTCGTTTTATTCGATTCGATCGAATTTCGTATGATTTGCATTTGCCTTACTCCGAGGAGCGAACGTGTATGAGAGTATGATTGGTGTTGGTAGTACACCAAGAGCGCTCGGGCTCGTTGTATGATGGAAGGGTGCAAGACCCTTGGTATGCGTGTATGGGCACTCGGTCCCGTGTAGAATGAGAGACACTCGGGCCGTACTCATCTACCTTACTCCGTAGAGCGAACGTATACGAGAGGATATTTGGGCCTCTCGTCTTTTGGTCGTGGTACGAGAGAACGCACGGCGTCACTCACGATCGTCACTAGACGGACGACTTAACTCGACTGTTTTAAAAAATGCGTGATGCGCGCTCGCCTCCTCATCTACGCGAGATTTGGCATCCCTGCGGAGACGAATCGTTCGAGCGCGGCTCGCACGGAGATCGCAATGACACGGGCACAAAACGACGCTCAGGCACTGAACAGATACTGTATATGTATTAAAAATATATCTTTCTGAAAGTAGTTACAGGTGTAAATGTTTATTCATTGCGCGTTATTTGTGAGCTCTGAAAAATATGATTGATTACGTCAAGTATTAAAAGAGATCGACGATCGCCGATCGCGATGAGTTCATTAACAAGAGCCGACACACTACGGTATATCACCAACGTTTTGCACGCGATAGTTATTCCTTATGAAGAACTTCTCTTACCGGCGTGGTCATTTGCTTGGTCGATGATACGTGAAACTGCTAATACCTCGTAACCCGGCCAGACCCGATAAATTGTTAGGTAAAAAAACCCAGAGATATCGGTCTTTATATATCCTCAGTCAACGCTTAAGGAAATGCGGTAGAACGAAGATGTACGGACTCGGTCTTCGCGGGCGATGTCAATAATGACTACCTAAAACTCTGATATGCAGCACATCGAACGGATCAGAAGGAAATAACGTAGTACAGACTACAGTACATACATACCGAACATGCCACACACAGCACGGTCTTCTATACAGGTCTGACGACTCCGCCGGTTTTCTGGTGGTGGGAGTGTCCCGCTCAACGGGCTCTTTTCCAATAGTGTGTTCTATTACCGAATACGTTGTTGCGATCGAAGATCATTGAAACGCATGCGGCGTTCATTTGTGTGAGGTTTAGTAACGAAACCCTTTTCAACATGCGACTCTAGCTGTAAATGTGAGAACTATGGACAACAAGCCCGTAAAGTGGGACATCCTTGCCACTAGAGTCACAAGACCTGTATAGAAGACCGTACCCACAGAGTAGTAGGAAGGAGACAACACTCGAACAGCACTTGGCTCAGAAGCCGGCCCAGTTTTTGGGGCAACGTAAGAAGAATTGTCAAAGTGCGCTTTAAGCGCCTCTTGCGGTGTTAACCCGTACAACGCTCTCCCCCTTCTCCCTACGTTACAATCACGTTACGATGCGCTGTTTGCCGAGACTTTTTCTTCGAATTTAATATCGGTTGAGGTAGGGGTGGTTTGCTTACGCGATATTTGACAAGGGCTTATCCCAATAACGCCCAAAATGACACTTTTCATATAGTCATGTTTGACCGATTGCCAACAACGCTAGGACATTGGGATTTTAATTAAAATTGGTACCCGACTATTTTCAAGGGTGCTCTTTCAGAATATCGAGGTTAGAAGCCATGAAAATTAAATTTTCCATGGAAAATTTGTAATTGAAAAAAACAGCGAAATTTTTGTTTAGTTTTTTCGATAAACTACGTATATCGAACCTTTATAATACTCAAATCAGACTTAGTCCGGTCAATTTAGACATTTCGAAACACCAAAATTCCGACAAAGCTGAATTTTAAAAAAGTTATTTAAGATCAAAGGTCAAAATTTTCGGTTTTTTCGATTTTTTTCGTCAACGGTTGATTTTGTCGAAAAAATAGCTCTGACCTAAATCGTAGATCGTAAAATTATCTACAAAAATGGTCTGTATACTTTTGTTACGTGGGAGTGAGAGTGTACTGAGCGGTGGTAGTTAATGAATAATTGAATAATCAAAGATGCTCCCACGTAACGACAATGGATAAAAAATTAAGACTAAGAAAGACCTACCTTTCGATAAGTCGGTAATGTGGGTACGTTGTTGCACAGTCCTATACAGGTTTGTGAGAGTTGTTTGAATGGTTGAGGCTAATTGATAATAATGAAAAATGGGAAAAGGTCGTCGTTCAGAATAAATAGTTTGAAGTGATTCAACTGGTAAAAGATGAAGTATATTCTGTAACAATGAATGACGATAATGACGTAGAACCCGAAAGTAACAATTTATAAATTGTTTGAGTTTATACAACAGTGCACGCCGACGGACGAATTTATATTCAAATGCAGAGAAGCTGCAGAATCACTGAATTTGACCGTTTGCGTGTTTGAGGAAATCGTGTGTTATTCTATTCTAAACGATATTATTATTTGATACCGAGAATATCTATCCTGAAGGATATTTAAAACTAGCTGGTCGTGATTATTCGATATTGTATCTCTCTTTTTAGAATATCTTGAATTAATTATAAAGTGGGGCCGAGCTGAAGACTGGAGAATAACCCTCTGAATTCCCAAGGAAATTGTCTATAGCTGGACACCAATTCTTGTTGCTGTTATTTCGAATTGTGTTCAAATCTTGGAAACAATACGTTTGATCGAATTGAGGGTAGTGAAGCTAGCCACCAACTCTAGTCTTACTTTTAAATGCTTATTACAATAGTGTAGTATCCGTAACGGATAGCGTGAGCTAGCGAGGATATGAGAGAGTGTGTGTGTGCGGTCAAGAGACGAGTCAGTTGTCGCCGAGCCGTGCTGGTGTCCGGCTCGAAGATTGTATGGACTAATAAAGGCGTTGGAAGAAATTATAATCGTGTGTTCCCTAAATACCCTACAGTGGCGACGAGGATGGGATAAGTGTGTAACCGAATAAATTAATCGAAAAAACTAAACGAGCAAATTAATTGAAAAAGTATTCGAAAAGAAAATTAAGCAAAACAATAAACGGAAAAGTAAAACGTGCTGATGCGGTGTGAAGACGACTGTATAGACTGGGAAACTATAGAAAACGCAGTGTACAGTGGAAAGACCACGTGGATTTACGCGTTAACTAAAGTTGAATTGGTAGAGATTTGCAAACGGTGGGAGGTGATTGAACAAACGAATGCGTCAATAGACGTGATCCGACAAAAACTTTCGCGGTTCGTAAAAGAACAAGGCCCGTTTCTGGAATTATTAAATAAGTTCGAAATCGTAGAAGACCTTGAAGAATCAGCCATGGCGGCCGCATCGTGGTTTGGCAATATAGAACCCTTTCGTAAAGGAGGAAATTGGAGTGCGTTTGTGCAGCAGTTAGAGGCATTTATTATGTTGAACAACATTGCGGCGGACAAGAAAGCAGCATTACTGCTAACACAGGTGTCTCAGGAAGTGTTCACCGAGATTCCGGCGACTGCGAGACCGAAACACCATTGTCTCTAACGTACAAGGCATTGAAAGAAAAACTCGAGAGCCATTATCAACCAAAGCCGAATCAGCAGTTACAGCGGTTCTCGTTCCGAGCATGTAAACAAGGTAGTAACGAGTCAATACGAGACTTTATGACAGCGCTGAGATCCCTGGCGTTGAAATGCCAATTCCAAACAAATGAAACAAATAGCCAGCTAAAGGATCAATTGATAACGGGGGTATATAATCAACGCGTTCGGTACGAATTATCGAAGGCATCGGCCGACGAATCTCTCGAGAACTTGCTACGGCTGGCGAAAACGGTCGAGCTCGCTGACGCAAAAGCCGCGAGTTTAGGAACTCCGAACGTTGTAAACACAGGATTGACCCCGGACAATAATACAACGGTGGCACAAGACGCAGATATACACACGATACAAACGGGACGAAACAGAACCGCGACCAATCGAGGCAGAGGGAATTTCTACGGCCAAGCGTCGCGTAGAGGATGGTCAGCCCCACAGGGCGGGGGCAGAGGAACACAACGATCTCAAAATCAACAAAGCCAAGGCGCCGGGCGTACTGCGGGAAGCGAGAGGATCTGTTTTTGCTGCGGTGGCACCAATCACATAAAAGCAAATTGCTCGCTACAAAATAAATATTGCAGCGAGTGTGGAAACCAAGGCCACATTTTCAAAATGTGCAGACGCGCCGGACGAGGTGGCCAAACTCGAAACCAAAACTACGTGGGAGATGGGGAGACAGCCGAGACACAAGAGCATTTGCGCGAAGAGTTCTCCGAGGACGAAGAGCGATTTGCGAGCGATTTTTGGCCAGTTCGAGAGAGCGGTAATGTGGAATGCGAGTTAAAAAAAAAGTCAATCCGCAGTTTGTAACGATTAAAGTCAATAACATGCCATTGAAAATGGAGATAGATTCGGGTGCGGGAGTATCGGCCATATCAAAGAATTGTTACGAAAAATGGTTTGCGGAAATACCATTAATAACATCGAAGATTTCATTGCGGACATACGATAAGCAGAAATTACCAACACTAGGGTACATTCAAGTCGAAGTAGAGAAAAACTATGTTAAAAGCAAGGAATTATTATATGTAGTTAGCGAAGGTAGCTGGCCGATAATGGGCAGAATTTGGCTGCAGGCATTTGGTATGTGGCCGCTAGTTTTTTCAAACGATCCGCGAGAACATATAAATAGTACCGTCGCCCAAACAGGTGACGATGACGTGACAAAAAGAAAACAAATAACATGTCAACTCCAAAAAGAATTTCCAGGCGTGTTCGCAGCGGGTATCGGAGCGTTCACTAAAGGCGAATTGAAATTAACGTTGATTGAGGGAGCCACGCCGAAATTTCTGCAGCCAAGAAAAATGCCCTGGGCATTGCGCGATAAAGTAGAGAATGAATTAGCCAGATTACAGCAGCTTGCAATTATATCACCAGTAGAATATTCCGATTGGGGCACGCCAATTGTGCTAGTTTTGAAGAGTAACGGTACATTACGTTTGTGCGGAGATTATAAAGTGACTTTAAATAAATATCTTGAGGTCGATCGCTGCCCCTTACCGCGAGTTGAAGAAGTTTTAGAGAAATTAAGAGGTGGAAAAATATTCACAAAATTGGACCTATCAGAAGCCTACCAACAGCTACCATTAACACAAGAATCTCAAAAACTAGTGGTAATCAGTACTCATATCGGATTGTTTAAATACCACAGATTGCCGTACGGGGTAGCGACGGGACCAGGGTCATTTCAAAGGGTCATGACTTCTCTATTATTAGGCATACCGGGCACGATCGTTTTTATTGACGATATTCTCATTACAGCGGCAACACTAGAAATACATACAGACAGAGTGCGAGAGGTACTAAAGCGTTTAAACGAGGGAGGTTTGCGTTTAAAATTCGAAAAATGTAAATTCTTTAAAAACGAGGTGTGTTATTTGGGGTTTCGTATTAACGAAGAAGGGATTCGACGTTTAGAGGCGAAAATAAAGAGTGTAAAAGATGCACCAAAGCCAAAGGACGTGTCGGAATTGAGAAGCTTTTTGGGGTCGATCAATTATTACGGTCGTTTTATTGAAAATATGGCCCAGAAATTGCGGGCTCTTTACGAATGTCTCGAGAAAGATAAATTCGAATGGACGGAGGTCTGTGACAAAACTTTTGAAAAAATCAAACGCGAACTCGTGTCCGATAAAATCTTAGTGCACTTCGACCCCCAAAAGCAGACAGTTCTCACTTGCGATGCATCCCCGTATGGGATAAGTGCCGTGTTGGCGCACAGAGATGAGGAAGGTAACGATCGACGGATATGTTTCGCGAGCCGGACTTTAACGAGTACCGAGCGAAATTACACTCATCTGGATAAAGAAGGCCTGGCAATCATTTTTGGGGTGCGCAAATATTTCGAATATCTGTACGGACATAAATTCATATTACAAACAGATTCAGCAGCTTTAGCGCGTATATTCGATCCGAGTAAAGCGATTCCAGAGATCGCAGCAGCACGATTGCAAAAATGGGCACTAATTCTCGCGCTGTTTGAGTATACTATTAAACACATTCAAGGAAAAAAAAATTATGCAGACTGGTTAAGTAGACTACCATTGCCGAAAACAAAAGACGATGCTAAAGAATTTCCGATTTTACAGAATACGATGTATACCCATGTGAATTGCGTTAAAGACTATGATTTCGCGACCCTCGATTGGAAGGCGGTAAGAAAATGTGCACGGGAAGATGAAACTTTGAGCAAAGTAATACGATATTGTATGGATGGTTGGGAAGAAAAATCTCCGATTGACGAAAGTCTTAAAACTTTCTGAAATAAGCGCGAATCATTAACAATTGATCAAGGTTGCGTCTTATGGGGACACCGAGTGGTGATTCCAAATAAACTAAGAGAGATAGTACTTAAAGAGTTACATTACAGTCATTTTGGTTGTTCAGTGCCTGAGCGTCGTTTTGTGCCCGTGTCATTGCGATCTCCGTGCGAGCCGCGCTCGAACGATTCGTCTCCGCAGGGATGCCAAATCTCGCGTAGATGAGGAGGCGAGCGCGCATCACGCATTTTTTAAAACAGTCGAGTTAAGTCGTCCGTCTAGTGACGATCGTGAGTGACGCCGTGCGTTCTCTCGTACCACGACCAAAAGACGAGAGGCCCAAATATCCTCTCGTATACGTTCGCTCTACGGAGTAAGGTAGATGAGTACGGCCCGAGTGTCTCTCATTCTACACGGGACCGAGTGCCCATACACGCATACCAAGGGTCTTGCACCCTTCCATCATACAACGAGCCCGAGCGCTCTTGGTGTACTACCAACACCAATCATACTCTCATACACGTTCGCTCCTCGGAGTAAGGCAAATGCAAATCATACGAAATTCGATCGAATCGAATAAAACGAAAATCGCAATATGAAACGCACTCGAGATCGCGGTGGCATGAGCCAAACGGGCTGTAACCGGCATATACCCATTCATATACACAATCGACACATGCTTTTATACGTTTACAAATACACGTTCATACTTCGTGGGTTTTTATGCTGCAAGGCTTTTCCCACAAGAGCCAATAAACATTCATAATTCGATGGCTCAAACGCGAGAGTTTTTTTATTCAAGAAACCTCAACCTCTATCCTTCATACTGATAAAAAAGGTTCAATTCAAAACTACGAGGCAACTTCGCCTATGAAGAAGCTTCGACTATACATTGGTGTTACAAGAATGAAAGCGCTCGCTCGATCTTTTGTGTGGTGGCCAGAGATTAATAAACAAATTGAGTCAATCACGCAGGCATGCCGCGTTTGTTTAGAAACAAGAAAATCGCCGCCGAAAATTGCTTTGACGCCGTGGGCTTGGCCTACAACACCGTGGCACAGAATACATGCGGATTTCTTGGGGCCTTTTAACGGTAAAACGGTACTCGTGATAGTGGACAGCCATTCAAAATGGCCCGAAGCTATAATCATGCAATCGATGAGCGAATCTCATACGATAAAAGCGTTCGAGGAAGTGTTTGCTCGACATGGGTATCCTGCTCATTTGATTACGGACAATTATTCGACGTTCGTAGGTAAAGCGTTTCAGTCATTGCTAAAAGTAGGGGGTGTTAAGACACAGTACAACGCCACCGTATTGTCCGGCTACAAATGGAGCGGCGAAGAATTTTGTGGGGACTTTCAAACGCAAAGTCGCATGTATTATGGCGGACGGTTTTAATCTCCAAGAAGCAATAACTAAATTCTTATTTGATTATCGTAGCACCCCCCATGCCACCACACAAAGGACTCCAGTGAGTTTAGCACTCGGTAGAGAACTCAAAACTCGTTTTTCACGACTTCGGCCGACGCCGGTCAACGAGTGCATCGTCACCCATCAATCGCGTCAAATTCAAAATTATGCGGGGAAAAGAGAAAGTACATTAAAAGTCGGTGATTCGGTGATGGCTCGAGAATATAAACAGGGGGGAAAAGGAGCGTGGAAACCGGGCACTGTAGAGAAAGAATTAATAGCGGGCGTCACGTATCTCATTCGCATCGACGAAGAGACAGTTTGGAAAAGACACGCAAACCAGTTGATTAAATGTGATGGTTCGATTGTAGCAGAACAAAATGAGGCTGAAAAGAAACAGCAGACCTTGCTACAGCCTAGGCCCATGGTTCGTCGATCGGAGCGGTTACAAAATAAGAAGGGGGAGATGTAGTATCCGTAACGGGTAGCGTGAGCTAGCGAGGATATGAGAGAGTGTGTGTGTGTGGTCAAGAGACGAGTCAGTTGTCGCCGAGCCGTGCTGGTGTCCGGCTCGAAGATTGTATGGACTAATAAAGGCGTTGGAAGAAATTATAATCGTGTGTTCCCTAAATACCCTACAAATAGTAAATTTTGATTAGAAAGTTGAAAATGAGAATTCGTTCGCTGTTGGAGATTAGCACTCGGATTGACTTATCTTTAGATGTATTCTTGTGGTGATGAGATGGAGAGCTGTCGGATCGTGTCGGTCTGCGTGAGTAGTATTCTGGAGCAAGGCCTCACCTCGAGTTCTTAAGGGTGGATGGATGATATTGGAAACGATGAACCCGGTCCCTCAGTCTTGATTATCAAAAGTTACTTTTCACAATAAATGTCCGAATGTTTCACTCGCGGTTTTAATATGTAATGGTTTGTATTATTATTATTGAAATGATTATTTTACGGAAGTAATAAAGTTCTTGATTATTAGAGTAAATGCTTAATATTACCTGATCCGGATTGAATCTGGGCTGAACTTAGTTTATTTAAGGAAAATGGAATATCATAAAAATGTCTATTCTCGAAGATGTAAGAAATAGTAAAGAACAGGAAAGAATTTGGAAGGTAGGAGATAGTGAGTCTTTTGCAGCTAACAGAATAACTGAATGCTCGGTTTTGACGAATTAGCGCGAGACTTTGTGCCGGTCACAATTAAGATTTTCGAACGCCACTCTTGCTCGAGAGGGCTAATCCGGGTTGACGTCCACACACTTCGCGACTTGACAAACGAAAGACATGGCTGCTTGGGCCTGAGGGTATTAATAGGGAAAAATCTGCAGTTGCAATAAGTTGCAACGGTAATTAGCCAATTAAGTGCGGGGACGACCTCCCGGTGTCCAAATCTACACGGTCAGCGTTAGTTCGCGCCTTTCGACGGTGTTCCGACGATTCTCAATCTCGTCACTTATACGCACAAGATGTTGACGGAAGGTATCTTAAGATAATTCTCACGCATTCATCCACACATGTTAACAAATAATCTATTTTAATTTGGTGGTTCCAAAGGTAGTGGTTTATCCTAATTATTGATGATAATTTTGACTTAAAAACAGAGATAGTCCTGGGCTGAGCGCCGCTGTTACTAGGTCAGTAATTTTATAGCGCATTTCCTGGTATCAGCAAATAAGATACAATGTCAGCGGATGCCGAGGACTGTATGCGACCTTATTAGAATATAAGATTGTGATGAAATAATTGAAGAAATTAAAGAACTGAAATGAAATGGAATTTTGAAAGAGGTACGCCAAGACGGTACGTCGGGGCGTAACACTTTTTCTCCTAAGAATTATCATTTCTGAGACATTGCGATTCGAATAGTCGAACGAGTTACATTCTATACATACATATAATATGCACGCATATTATATATGTCACGGATAACGTAGTACATGTATAGTATGTATAGTATATATACATAGTGTATAGTATATGTACATAGTGTATATATAGTATATATATAGTATATATGAGGTATTCCATGCCAACTGAGAAAACATTTTCCCTGACCCCCGCCGACTTGCTTCATCATTTTTTATATGATTCTACAACCTAAATAAAGCACTTTCCATTTTTTTTTAGCCGTTTCGTTTCAACCATTCTTTTTTAAAAAATGTTCCAAACCCTTTCATGGTCCTAAAAAAAACGCCTGTATTAATCAACTGTATGATAAGTAAAATTAGTGTTGAATATTCCGATAACCAGAAAATTTAATTCACAATCTGAGTAAATCTCAAAATTTTGCAATTTATTTGAAAAAATGTGACAGGATTCATAAATTTTCAACATATCAATGAACACAATTTATTTTATTAAACTTTTCTTAGTGACATGTGGGAGTTTCTTTTTATATTCACTGAAGTAGTGTATATATGCCGGTTGTGGACCAACACCCCCCCTATCTCCCCCCTAGCTCGCCCCTAGCCCCCCCCCCCCGACTCACGACGCACCCTCTCTCACGCACCCCCCCCCCCCCCCCCCCCCCAATCATTTTCGGAGGCTATTTCCATAGGATTTGACACACACACACACACACACACACACACACGCGCGCGCGCGCGCAATAATTCCTGTCGAGACTTGTTTGGCGCCGGAAAGCCGCACATAAATCAGATAGGGTAAGAACCCGCTAGATCTATTGAAAAAATTCCATGAAATGACCCCTGAAGGAAGGTTTAAAACGGCGTTTTGAATGCTTTTAACAATTTTTTTATTTAACATCAATTACATTTAGTTTTCTTATTGTATTCTCAATTATCTTATTCTAAATTTTAACGAGTAAAATTATACATATTATTTTCAATATCCATATTAATTAAACATATCATTATTTCAAAATTGACTTATACCAATTTTTCAACAGTACCACTGATCGGATTATATTCAACAATGCGATCATGCAAGATCATGCAGTAGGCAGAAGTGTGTTGCGGGAACGTAATGCTACAGTCAAATTCCAATCGAATGTCCACAGGTTCAGTTTTCAATGTTTCGTTCTGCTTGGAGCAATCGATGACGATAAGGGGAGCTCGGTTTATAAATTCATGCCTCGATAGCAAAGGCTCAGCTTCTTTGTTATAGTAGCTCATTGAAACCGAACATACATATCATAGAGAATGGCGGGGGATGTGCAGGCTCGGACTTGTTCGCTATAAAGAGTCGTAAAACCCAAAACTGTGTGTACACATACCATCCGGTGAAGAGCGGGCAAGATAAGATTTTTCTGACACCAAACACTGTTCGCCACTCGCTTTTCGTTGACCGATTTTTCCCAACACATGGCCCACGCTGCTTAACGACTCATAAAACCCAAAAATTTAGGGATGGTGGGAGGAAGACTGCGGACCCCGTCGCCTCTGACGTCATTTTTTACACGAATTTCATCATCTCTGCAGAGTCGGGAGGGCAATAAAACCCAAAAATTTAGGGATGGCGGGTCGGATAAAGGGCGGGCCCAGTCGTCTCTGACGTCATTTTTCCCTCCGAGATGCGCAGAACGCAGTGCGCACCGCATCTCTGACGTCATTTTACCCTCCGATATGCGCAGAACGCAGTGCGCATCGTTCCCAAATTCTTGCGATCTATCGGCCTATATACATATAAGCTCAACGCATCCGATGCAGACTCGTCAGTCTTACACGATACGTGCAAGTCAAAAAAGTTATACAAAGTTCAGCTTATATCAACGTCAAAGTCATGGCAGTCGAAGCGTATATGGGACTTGCGGAGCAGATGGAGAGGACGTACAATTTGCTGAGAGAGCAACCACCCGGAGAAGAGAATGACGCCGTCATCAATCATTGGGCTGATATTGGAATTGCGAATATCCAAGTTCTGCGCGATATTTCCATGCAACGAGGAACAACCGTTGGTGCGAAAATACGGATCCAACATACGATCGCACTCCTGCAATCTTGGGTGACGAAGATCAAGCAGTTGCAGCAGAGCACAGTGGTGACGGGTGGAAATATCGGTACTCCTGCGGGTGTACAATGGGACGACGTGGATAGCGCTTTTGCCAGCCGAATCAGAACGGGGGTTGTCACAAATCTCCGTCATAAAAATTTGGACGCCTTTCTGGACGATGTGCAGCGCGTCGTCACCGAGAAGTTGGAGCTGATACTGCGCGAGGAGGGAAATGTGAAGGTTAACCTCATATTATCGTGCAAATTCGAAAATGCCAAGCACGAAGAGATCTCCACCGAAGTTAAGAGTTTCAACACCTCCAACGTGGCGATTCTCCTCTCATCAAGCGATATAAATGGTTGGTTTATACGTGCACGGGGTGATCTGCAGTCAAAGGTGGAAGATTTCGAGCAACGCGATTCCGGCTGGAGTATGATTGAGATCCTTAACATCGCTGTAAATATCAATCGCTACCAGCCTCTCGCCGCGGGGGCTTCAACATTCGTCGACCTGCCCCAAGACATTCGACATAAAAAGGCTGTGATTAACGTGAGGAACGAGGACGAAAGATGCCTTCTCTGGTCCGTCACAGCAGCCCTCCACCCGGTCAACACCCACACCGATAGGACTCCCAACTATCGTCGATATATTTCCGAGTTGGACTGTACAGGTATCAATTTCCCTGCTACTCTACATGATGTGAAAAAGCTTGAGAGATTGAATAATTTGCGCATCAATGTATATGGTATAGAATCTCAAACTTTTTCGCATCATGCAAAATCAAATAAAAGCGTCATCGTGCCAATTTATTTGAGTAAAAATTTGCATAGCGTAAACATTGACACGATTCATCTTCTAATGGTTGAGAGTAATCCGGAAGACGATATGACTGGTGAGTTTGCACCGAGATTCCACTTTGCTTGGATTAAAGATCTTTCCCGATTGGTGAGCAAACAATTGTCCATTCATGAACACAAAACGTTTTTATGTGACAGATGTTTGTGCCACTTTAGCGTGAAACATGCCTACGACAATCATCGACACGATTGTATTACGCTAAATAAAGTACGCATGGAGTTTCCCAAGTGTAAAGATTTAGTATTTTCTAATTTTCAAAACAAAGGCACCGTTCCATTTGTCGTATACGCCGATCTCGAATGTATATTAATCCCTGAACCTGTAGATGAATTTGAAACTCGTAAGACTTGTGAAATTCAAAAGCATATCCCGCACAGTGTAGCGTACTATGTACATTGCGCGTACGATGAGACTTTATCGGAGTTCCATGGTAAACGCGGTGTCGATTGCATAGCTTGGTTCATGAAACAGCTTAAAGATTTATCAATTCAAGTAGAGTCACGCATCAAAAACATAATTCCGATGAAGTCTCTTACCCAAGTGCAACGCGATCGTCACATGCGCGCAAAGAATTGTTATATTTGTGAAAAACCGTTTACCCCTGAGGAGAAAAAGTGTTACGATCACTGTCACTTCACGGGTAAATATCGTGGTCCTGCTCATAATCGGTGTAATTTGAATTTCAGAGAGTCGCACACAATTCCAATAGTTTTCCACAATTTGTCCGGTTACGATTCTCACTTTTTAATAAAATCCCTCGCGTCAACTTTTCCTGGTAAAATTACACTGCTACCTATAAATAAGGAAAAATATATATCCTTCACGAAACGCGTCGATGGAACAATGATGCACTTGAGATTCATCGATTCGTTCCGATTTATGGCTAGCAGCATCGATAAACTTTCCACATATTTGACCGATACCGATAAACGCATAACACGCAAATTTTATAATAACCCGACTCAGTTCAGTTTGATGACCCGCAAAGGCGTTTTTCCCTATGAATACGTCGATTGTTGGGGGAAACTCGATGAACCGCGATTACCTGCAAAGAAGCATTTCTACTCGCACCTCTGCGATGCAAATATTTCAGACACCGATTACGAGCACGCGAAAACTGTTTGGGAGGAATTCCATTTAGAGTCATTGGGAGGCTATTCAGATTTATATTTAAAGACCGATGTTCTTTTGCTTGCCGATATTTTCGAAAATTTCCGTGCTAGCTGCTTCAAAACATACGATTTAGATCCGTTGCACTACTACACTGCACCGGGACTTGCTTTTGACGCGATGCTCAAGCATACTAATGTAAATTTGCAACTTTTAGACAACCCTGAAATGGTGTTATTTATTGAAAGAGCCATTCGAGGCGGCGTGGCACAATGTTCTAATCGACACGCTCGGGCCAATAATAGATTCATGGGTACAGATTTTGATCCAAACAAAGCGGAATCGTATCTCATGTATTTTGACGTGAATAACCTGTACGGTGCAGCTATGAGCGTGCATTTACCAATCGGTTCGTTCGAGTGGGAGTATCAGCACATTGATATAACGAACCATCCGAACGATTCGCCGATCGGCTACTTTCTGGAGGTAGATTTGGACTACCCTGTAGAACTCCACGAGGATCACAAAGACTTACCTCTTTGTCCCGAACATTTTACTCCTCCAGGTAGTAAAAATGCCAAACTCGCGACCACCCTTCACCCCAAAACAAAGTATATATTGCACTATAGAAATTTGAAACAGTGTTTGAGTTTAGGATTGAAATTAACGAAAGTGCATAGAATTTTGAAGTTTGCGCAATCTCCATGGCTCGAGCCTTACATCACGCTCAATACAGACATGCGTAAGCAATTTAGGAATGAATTTGAGAAAAACTTTTACAAACTCATGAATAACGCTGTGTTCGGCAAGACTATGGAGAATGTGCGAAATCATAAAGATGTTAAATTGGTTACAAAATGGGAGGGAAAAGGTGGTACGAGAACGCTTATTGCCCGAGCAAACTTTCACAGCTGCACCATATTTGACACTGATATGGTTATCATTGAAATGAATCGTGTCAAAGTTCACTTCACCAAACCTATTTACGTCGGCGCATCAATTCTAGATCTGTCAATAATCTTTCTCTACGATTTCCACTATAATTATATTAAAACCAACTTTTCGAATAAACAGGCTAAATTGATGTATACCGACACACACAGCCTTATTTATCAATTCAATGTGCCTAATATCTACGATATCATCAAACGTGATGTAGATACAATGTTTGACACCTCTGACTATCCGCCCGACAATGTGTATGGTATTCCCCTTAAAAACAAAAAACAACTAGGGCTAATGAAGGATGAAAATAATGGTAAGATTATGACAGAGTTTGTGGGACTGCGAGCAAAGCTGTACACATTTACTACGATGGGTGAGGATGGGGAAAAATATGGCAGTGGCGTAAAAGTAAGTAAGCGTGCCAAGGGTGTAAGAAATTCATCGATAAATAGCATCACGTTTGATGATTATAAGCGCTGTCTGACGGCTTACCGAGAGTTGACTCTTCCACAGTGTTTAATACGCAGCAAAAAACACGAAGTAAGCACGATCGTACAAAAAAATTGGCTCTGAGTTGGCAGGATGACAAGCGGCAATTGATACCTGGACAGACCGACACCGTACCTTGGGGGTTTGTCCCAGCCCTCCAATAGCTATAGGATAAACTGTAGACATAGAATTGATGTAAATATTTGATGTTTGACGCCTCGAACGATCCACCATCGGGCGGAAAAGTTTCACCATCAATACGATATTTAATGGATTTAAAAATGTGAATTCATATACTTAACAATTATTTTATTTATTATTATTATTATTAATATATCGAGCAATTACTCATATTTATTCGTTTACCACGAGAAAAGTTTTCAGAAAATGAAAAAAGTTTTCAGAAAATGAAGACAAGTTTTCCAAAAAATAAAATGTGTAATAATCGTATGACAAAATTTCATATTATCATTATTATTATCATTATCATTATTATTATTATTATTATTTTCGTAGTACAGAGTATGGCACATGTGCGTACAAAGGAGATAAAATGTGGAAATATTTGTATATTCAAAATCTTTTATTGTAATTCGGAAAATACACACAAATTATGTTACATGTCTGTTTTATTTATCCAACTATTGTGCGAATTATCAAAACCCAACCACTTCACATAGAACAGATTCCCCCGTTTGCGCAACACTTTCTCCACAAGGTAGCCGTCGGGATATTTCACTTTGGTGAGCTCTTCCTCGTAGAAGCCCCCCTCGATGGGATGATCTTGATAATCGGTAAGTTTGTAGGTGGGTGGATTGGTATTTTTCACCTCACTCACGGTGAATATTTCTGTCGTCCAATTGGGTGTATAGCCTTTTTCGAATACATTCTTGTACTTGATGATTCGAACTCGATCGCCTACACTGGATTTCCGCGCTCGATCACTTCGTTTGATTTGCCGAGGCTTGTACACGCTACGATACAGCTGTTTTTCATTCTCCGTGCTAACATCCTGTAAGTTTTATTCGAATCGTGCGATGTTTGGTGTTGTTGTAGGACTTCATTAAATCAACCCGAAATATTAATCCACTTGTGAAATCCTAGGAGAGTAAACCACATCCACATTTTATTTTTTCAATGTTCGACTAAAAACGTTCGCATATCAACGCCTTTATGTTGCTGAGTGTCAAATACATGTTGATATTGTGCTGCATCATGAGGGCTTTCAATTTGCTGTTGTGAAATTCTTTGCATTGATCAACGTATAGATGTGCAGGTATACGGCTCTGGGGTTAGTACAGATTTCATAGCAGCAGCCGCAACTTTCCCCCTCACCACGGATGAGGATGAAACAAAAATGTGACAACGGTGTTAAAGTGGGTAAGCGTGTCAAGGATGCGAAAACTGCAACGATAAATAACATCACGTTTAATGATTATAAGAACCGTCTGAGGGGCTTACCAAGAGTTGATCAACCCCACAGTGCTTAATACGTAGTAAAAAAATGCGAGGTTAGCTCCAATGTACTGAAAAAATTGATCATGAGTTGACAAGACGGTAATATGCAACCGATACCTGGGCAAACAGGCACCAGAACTTGGAGAGTGTGCTGCAACCCCGCAATAAACTAGCCGTAGGCTGGAACTGAGGGCATAGAACCGTTGTAAATATATGCGTTTGACACCCATGGCGATAGTTCATGAAGTAGAGACGTTTCGCCGGCAATACGATATTGAGCAGATCGAAGTTTTGAAATTCGAATACCGTGTAAATTCATGTATTCATCAATTATTTATTCATTTATTATTAGTATATTGAACAATTATTCATATTTATCCGTTTACCACGAGAAAAGTTTTCAGAAAATGAAAAAAAGTTTCCAGAAAACGAAAAAAAGTTTTCCGAAAACTTTTTTCCCATTTGATTAACACGTAAAAAAAGTTTTCAGAAAATGAAAAAAAGTTTTCAGAAAATGAAAAAAAGTTTTCAGAAAACGAAAAAAAGTTTCCAGAAAACGAAGAAAAATTTCCGAAAATGAAAAAAAGTTCACCAAAAAATAAAATGAGCATTAATCGTATCGAAAAATTATAGATTATCATTATTATTATTCTCATCATCGTTATTATCATCATTTGAAGGCCTTTGATCACGGCAGGTGATGGTGGAGGTGCCCCCTGCTACCAGGGTCCGGCACTATCGACGTCGAGGCTGCTTGCAGCCCCTCTCTTCCGCAGTCTAGGAGGACCGCGATCCTCGCCCCTACCAAGGTCGTCGCAAGAGCGTGTCATTGCTCGCGTAGTAATGACCCCTGGATTTAGAGTTCGCATGATTGAGGTGCGCATACGACGTCCTGGCGCGGAGCTTCAGGGGCGGCTGTGTCCTAGGATTTCACAAGTGGACTAATATTTTGGCTGTGCCGCCCCGAAGCTGCACGCCAGGACGTCGTATGCGCACCTCAATCATGCGAACTCTAAATCCAGGGGTCATTACTACGCGAGCAATGACAGCTCTTGCGACGACCTTGGAAGGGGCGAGGATCGCGGTCCTCCTAGACTGCGGAAGAGAGGGGCTGCAGGCGGCCTCGACGTCGATAGTGCCGGACCCTGGTAGCAGGGGGCACCTCCACCATCACCTGCCGTGATCAAAGGCCTTCAAATGATGATAATAACGATGATGATAATAATAATAATGATAATCTATAATTTTTCGATACGATTAATGCTCATTTTATTTTTTGGTGAACTTTTTTTCATTTTCGGAAATTTTTCTTCGTTTTCTGGAAACTTTTTTTCGTTTTCTGAAAACTTTTTTTCATTTTCTGAAAACTTTTTTTCATTTTCTGAAAACTTTTTTTACGTGTTAATCAAATGGGAAAAAAGTTTTCGGAAAACTTTTTTTCGTTTTCTGGAAACTTTTTTTTCCATTTTCTGAAAACTTTTTTTCATTTTTTGGAAACTTTTTTTCATTTTTTGGAAACTTTTTTTCATTTTCTCGTGGTAAACGGATAAATATGAATAATTGTTCAATATATTAATAATAAATAAATAAATAATTGATGAATACATGAATTTACACGGTATTCGAATTTTAAAACTTCGATCTGCTCAATATCGTATTGCCGGCGAAACGTCTCTGCTTCATGAACTATCGCCATGGGTGTCGCATATATTTACAACGGTTCTATGCCCTCAGTTCCAGCCTACGGCTAGTTTATTACGGGGTTGCAGCACACGCTCCAAGTTCTGGTGCCTGTTTGCCCAGGTATCGGTTGCATATTACCGTCTTGTCAACTCATGATCAATTTTTTCAGTACATTGGAGCTAACCTCGCATTTTTTTACTACGTATTAAGCACTGTGGGGTTGATCAACTCTTGGTAAGCCCCTCAGACGGTTCTTATAATCATTAAACGTGATGTTATTTATCGTTGCAGTTTTCGCATCCTTGACACGCTTACCCACTTTAACACCGTTGTCACATTTTTGTTTCATCCTCATCCGTGGTGAGGGGGAAAGTTGCGGCTGCTGCTATGAAATCTGTACTAACCCCAGAGCCGTATACCTGCACATCTATACGTTGATCAATGCAAAGAATTTCACAACAGCAAATTGAAAGCCCTCATGATGCAGCACAATATCAACATGTATTTGACACTCAGCAACATAAAGGCGTTGATATGCGAACGTTTTTAGTCGAACATTGAAAAAATAAAATGTGGATGTGGTTTACTCTCCTAGGATTTCACAAGTGGATTAATATTTCGGGTTGATTTAATGAAGTCCTACAACAACACCAAACATCGCACGATTCGAATAAAACTTACAGGATGTTAGCACGGAGAATGAAAAACAGCTGTATCGTAGCGTGTACAAGCCTCGGCAAATCAAACGAAGTGATCGAGCGCGGAAATCCAGTGTAGGCGATCGAGTTCGAATCATCAAGTACAAGAATGTATTCGAAAAAGGCTATACACCCAATTGGACGACAGAAATATTCACCGTGAGTGAGGTGAAAAATACCAATCCACCCACCTACAAACTTACCGATTATCAAGATCATCCCATCGAGGGGGGCTTCTACGAGGAAGAGCTCACCAAAGTGAAATATCCCGACGGCTACCTTGTGGAGAAAGTGTTGCGCAAACGGGGGAATCTGTTCTATGTGAAGTGGTTGGGTTTTGATAATTCGCACAATAGTTGGATAAATAAAACAGACATGTAACATAATTTGTGTGTATTTTCCGAATTACAATAAAAGATTTTGAATATACAAATATTTCCACATTTTATCTCCTTTGTACGCACATGTGCCATACTCTGTACTACGAAAATAATAATAATAATAATAATGATAATGATAATAATAATGATAATATGAAATTTTGTCATACGATTATTACACATTTTATTTTTTGGAAAACTTGTCTTCATTTTCTGAAAACTTTTTTCATTTTCTGAAAACTTTTCTCGTGGTAAACGAATAAATATGAGTAATTGCTCGATATATTAATAATAATAATAATAAATAAAATAATTGTTAAGTATATGAATTCACATTTTTAAATCCATTAAATATCGTATTGATGGTGAAACTTTTCCGCCCGATGGTGGATCGTTCGAGGCGTCAAACATCAA
Organism: Neodiprion virginianus; assembly: GCF_021901495.1. Lineage (NCBI taxonomy): Eukaryota > Metazoa > Arthropoda > Insecta > Hymenoptera > Diprionidae > Neodiprion > Neodiprion virginianus. The sequence goes on along the minus strand of NC_060878.1, from coordinate 19,470,599 downwards.
ATATTTACATCAATTCTATGTCTACAGTTTATCCTATAGCTATTGGAGGGCTGGGACAAACCCCCAAGGTACGGTGTCGGTCTGTCCAGGTATCAATTGCCGCTTGTCATCCTGCCAACTCAGAGCCAATTTTTTTTGTACGATCGTGCTTACTTCGTGTTTTTTGCTGCGTATTAAACACTGTGGAAGAGTCAACTCTCGGTAAGCCGTCAGACAGCGCTTATAATCATCAAACGTGATGCTATTTATCGATGAATTTCTTACACCCTTGGCACGCTTACTTACTTTTACGCCACTGCCATATTTTTCCCCATCCTCACCCATCGTAGTAAATGTGTACAGCTTTGCTCGCAGTCCCACAAACTCTGTCATAATCTTACCATTATTTTCATCCTTCATTAGCCCTAGTTGTTTTTTGTTTTTAATGGGAATACCATACACATTGTCGGGCGGATAGTCAGAGGTGTCAAACATTGTATCTACATCACGTTTGATGATATCGTAGATATTAGGCACATTGAATTGATAAATAAGGCTGTGTGTGTCGGTATACATCAATTTAGCCTGTTTATTCGAAAAGTTGGTTTTAATATAATTATAGTGGAAATCGTAGAGAAAGATTATTGACAGATCTAGAATTGATGCGCCGACGTAAATAGGTTTGGTGAAGTGAACTTTGACACGATTCATTTCAATGATAACCATATCAGTGTCAAATATGGTGCAGCTGTGAAAGTTTGCTCGGGCAATAAGCGTTCTCGTACCACCTTTTCCCTCCCATTTTGTAACCAATTTAACATCTTTATGATTTCGCACATTCTCCATAGTCTTGCCGAACACAGCGTTATTCATGAGTTTGTAAAAGTTTTTCTCAAATTCATTCCTAAATTGCTTACGCATGTCTGTATTGAGCGTGATGTAAGGCTCGAGCCATGGAGATTGCGCAAACTTCAAAATTCTATGCACTTTCGTTAATTTCAATCCTAAACTCAAACACTGTTTCAAATTTCTATAGTGCAATATATACTTTGTTTTGGGGTGAAGGGTGGTCGCGAGTTTGGCATTTTTACTACCTGGAGGAGTAAAATGTTCGGGACAAAGAGGTAAGTCTTTGTGATCCTCGTGGAGTTCTACAGGGTAGTCCAAATCTACCTCCAGAAAGTAGCCGATCGGCGAATCGTTCGGATGGTTCGTTATATCAATGTGCTGATACTCCCACTCGAACGAACCGATTGGTAAATGCACGCTCATAGCTGCACCGTACAGGTTATTCACGTCAAAATACATGAGATACGATTCCGCTTTGTTTGGATCAAAATCTGTACCCATGAATCTATTATTGGCCCGAGCGTGTCGATTAGAACATTGTGCCACGCCGCCTCGAATGGCTCTTTCAATAAATAACACCATTTCAGGGTTGTCTAAAAGTTGCAAATTTACATTAGTATGCTTGAGCATCGCGTCAAAAGCAAGTCCCGGTGCAGTGTAGTAGTGCAACGGATCTAAATCGTATGTTTTGAAGCAGCTAGCACGGAAATTTTCGAAAATATCGGCAAGCAAAAGAACATCGGTCTTTAAATATAAATCTGAATAGCCTCCCAATGACTCTAAATGGAATTCCTCCCAAACAGTTTTCGCGTGCTCGTAATCGGTGTCTGAAATATTTGCATCGCAGAGGTGCGAGTAGAAATGCTTCTTTGCAGGTAATCGCGGTTCATCGAGTTTCCCCCAACAATCGACGTATTCATAGGGAAAAACGCCTTTGCGGGTCATCAAACTGAACTGAGTCGGGTTATTATAAAATTTGCGTGTTATGCGTTTATCGGTATCGGTCAAATATGTGGAAAGTTTATCGATGCTGCTAGCCATAAATCGGAACGAATCGATGAATCTCAAGTGCATCATTGTTCCATCGACGCGTTTCGTGAAGGATATATATTTTTCCTTATTTATAGGTAGCAGTGTAATTTTACCAGGAAAAGTTGACGCGAGGGATTTTATTAAAAAGTGAGAATCGTAACCGGACAAATTGTGGAAAACTATTGGAATTGTGTGCGACTCTCTGAAATTCAAATTACACCGATTATGAGCAGGACCACGATATTTACCCGTGAAGTGACAGTGATCGTAACACTTTTTCTCCTCAGGGGTAAACGGTTTTTCACAAATATAACAATTCTTTGCGCGCATGTGACGATCGCGTTGCACTTGGGTAAGAGACTTCATCGGAATTATGTTTTTGATGCGTGACTCTACTTGAATTGATAAATCTTTAAGCTGTTTCATGAACCAAGCTATGCAATCGACACCGCGTTTACCATGGAACTCCGATAAAGTCTCATCGTACGCGCAATGTACATAGTACGCTACACTGTGCGGGATATGCTTTTGAATTTCACAAGTCTTACGAGTTTCAAATTCATCTACAGGTTCAGGGATTAATATACATTCGAGATCGGCGTATACGACAAATGGAACGGTGCCTTTGTTTTGAAAATTAGAAAATACTAAATCTTTACACTTGGGAAACTCCATGCGTACTTTATTTAGCGTAATACAATCGTGTCGATGATTGTCGTAGGCATGTTTCACGCTAAAGTGGCACAAACATCTGTCACATAAAAACGTTTTGTGTTCATGAATGGACAATTGTTTGCTCACCAATCGGGAAAGATCTTTAATCCAAGCAAAGTGGAATCTCGGTGCAAACTCACCAGTCATATCGTCTTCCGGATTACTCTCAACCATTAGAAGATGAATCGTGTCAATGTTTACGCTATGCAAATTTTTACTCAAATAAATTGGCACGATGACGCTTTTATTTGATTTTGCATGATGCGAAAAAGTTTGAGATTCTATACCATATACATTGATGCGCAAATTATTCAATCTCTCAAGCTTTTTCACATCATGTAGAGTAGCAGGGAAATTGATACCTGTACAGTCCAACTCGGAAATATATCGACGATAGTTGGGAGTCCTATCGGTGTGGGTGTTGACCGGGTGGAGGGCTGCTGTGACGGACCAGAGAAGGCATCTTTCGTCCTCGTTCCTCACGTTAATCACAGCCTTTTTATGTCGAATGTCTTGGGGCAGGTCGACGAATGTTGAAGCCCCCGCGGCGAGAGGCTGGTAGCGATTGATATTTACAGCGATGTTAAGGATCTCAATCATACTCCAGCCGGAATCGCGTTGCTCGAAATCTTCCACCTTTGACTGCAGATCACCCCGTGCACGTATAAACCAACCATTTATATCGCTTGATGAGAGGAGAATCGCCACGTTGGAGGTGTTGAAACTCTTAACTTCGGTGGAGATCTCTTCGTGCTTGGCATTTTCGAATTTGCACGATAATATGAGGTTAACCTTCACATTTCCCTCCTCGCGCAGTATCAGCTCCAACTTCTCGGTGACGACGCGCTGCACATCGTCCAGAAAGGCGTCCAAATTTTTATGACGGAGATTTGTGACAACCCCCGTTCTGATTCGGCTGGCAAAAGCGCTATCCACGTCGTCCCATTGTACACCCGCAGGAGTACCGATATTTCCACCCGTCACCACTGTGCTCTGCTGCAACTGCTTGATCTTCGTCACCCAAGATTGCAGGAGTGCGATCGTATGTTGGATCCGTATTTTCGCACCAACGGTTGTTCCTCGTTGCATGGAAATATCGCGCAGAACTTGGATATTCGCAATTCCAATATCAGCCCAATGATTGATGACGGCGTCATTCTCTTCTCCGGGTGGTTGCTCTCTCAGCAAATTGTACGTCCTCTCCATCTGCTCCGCAAGTCCCATATACGCTTCGACTGCCATGACTTTGACGTTGATATAAGCTGAACTTTGTATAACTTTTTTGACTTGCACGTATCGTGTAAGACTGACGAGTCTGCATCGGATGCGTTGAGCTTATATGTATATAGGCCGATAGATCGCAAGAATTTGGGAACGATGCGCACTGCGTTCTGCGCATATCGGAGGGTAAAATGACGTCAGAGATGCGGTGCGCACTGCGTTCTGCGCATCTCGGAGGGAAAAATGACGTCAGAGACGACTGGGCCCGCCCTTTATCCGACCCGCCATCCCTAAATTTTTGGGTTTTATTGCCCTCCCGACTCTGCAGAGATGATGAAATTCGTGTAAAAAATGACGTCAGAGGCGACGGGGTCCGCAGTCTTCCTCCCACCATCCCTAAATTTTTGGGTTTTATGAGTCGTTAAGCAGCGTGGGCCATGTGTTGGGAAAAATCGGTCAACGAAAAGCGAGTGGCGAACAGTGTTTGGTGTCAGAAAAATCTTATCTTGCCCGCTCTTCACCGGATGGTATGTGTACACACAGTTTTGGGTTTTACGACTCTTTATAGCGAACAAGTCCGAGCCTGCACATCCCCCGCCATTCTCTATGATATGTATGTTCGGTTTCAATGAGCTACTATAACAAAGAAGCTGAGCCTTTGCTATCGAGGCATGAATTTATAAACCGAGCTCCCCTTATCGTCATCGATTGCTCCAAGCAGAACGAAACATTGAAAATAATATGTATAATTTTACTCGTTAAAATTTAGAATAAGATAATTGAGAATACAATAAGAAAACTAAATGTAATTGATGTTAAATAAAAAAATTGTTAAAAGCATTCAAAACGCCGTTTTAAACCTTCCTTCAGGGGTCATTTCATGGAATTTTTTCAATAGATCTAGCGGGTTCTTACCCTATCTGATTTATGTGCGGCTTTCCGGCGCCAAACAAGTCTCGACAGGAATTATTGCGCGCGCGCGCGCGTGTGTGTGTGTGTGTGTGTGTGTGTGTGTCAAATCCTATGGAAATAGCCTCCGAAAATGATTGGGGGGGGGGGGGGGGGGTGCGTGAGAGAGGGTGCGTCGTGAGTCGGGGGGGGGGGGGGGGGGCTAGGGGGACTTACGGGGGAGCTAGGGGGGAGATAGGGGGGAGATAGGGGGGGTGTTGGTCCAGAACCGGCATATATACACTACTCACTGAAAATTTGAATGACATACTGTTTTTGATCTTCGTGCTCAGTTAGAGTGTTGATACATTCTTCAGTCAATTTGACAGCTCGCTCTGCAGAATCATTGACTACTTGTAGATTCTGCAGAGCGAGATGTCAAATTGACTGAAGAATATATCAACACTTTAACTAATGTACAGTGACGTTGCCACCGTTTGAGCAATAAATTGTGATAAGAATAAGCAAAAGACATATACCTATGTAAAATATTTATCATTAAACAAATGATTCTTAGATAATAAATACATAGACTGATTATCGAATTTTATGAAGCGTTCTATATAATGTTAAATATACCAGAGGGTACATTATTTCTGCCAAGTTGACAAAGCACCGGGAATGAGTATGTTTACAGTTGGAATTAATTTCATGATAGCCGATGAAAAAAGCAAAGCACGGCTCAAAACAGTACAATTTTGTTACAATATTCAAGCGTTTAAAAAATGACTATAATAGTAGCACTTAATCGTGAAAATTCATTGAAAATTATTATAATTCGATTAAAGTTAATCGCCAAACGCATTATCTTATGGCGATTCATCAACAGATTTCAAAAGATTAATCAACTCTTGAATGCTACTGATTTTAACATATTTTGAAAATGGCATAATTTCAGCTGCAATAAAAATCTGTATACTTTAAGTCATCGCGAACAGCGACTCTTTTTCTGATCGTCGCATCGTGTTCTATTTTCTGAAAACCAAGAAAAGATTCATTACCTCTGGTATAACACCATCTTTCAGATGGCAAGCTCACTGATTCTATATTGTTTTGTAAGTATTCAAAGCTAAATGTATTTTCACAAGTTCTCATTGTTACTAGTACCATTGTAGGTAAATTTGGCAAATCCACTGTGAATATTCTCTTCTACCTCTTTTTCACTAGTGGGAGACAGTTTGTATTTATGAGTTCCTGTCAGGTGCAAACCTCATACTCAGTGAAAATATAGCCGATAATATCGGCCAAGTTTTCCACAGTTTCCGTGTGCCCTCGTGTAAATGCGATACAGTAGAGCATTAGAAATGAGTGGCTGCGAATAACACTCTGGCGAAGGCTCTTGAGAAGATGGAATAGTGAAAATGGAAGAAATGAATTGGGGAAAAACGAGACGAGGACTGTAAGAGGGAAAGGACCCCATCAAACTGGAACAAATATTTCAAAAACTTAGTAGATAAGGGATAGGGTTCAAGCAGTCGGTGTAAACAGAATTGTATTTACTGAACTCACGTTACATTGGTATGGCACATTAAAAGCGATACCCACCTTTCCATTGCATATCTCTCAATTTCTCAATATATATCCACGCTGTTTGATGAAAAACTGTCCTCGTCCTGTGAATGGGCTTGGTGAAGACTGAACATCCCGGGAATTTGGTCTTGTGGAATGAGACATCAACTTCGACTGCTATCAATGCAAACATAACCTGCAACAAAAAATAGATTATACGGGTTTATGTTTTTGGATTCAATGGAAATAGTATTTTTTCATAGTCGTAAGACTAACACGAAGTCGTGGATGGTGCACAAGCATCATTTCATCAAACAGGTAATAAGCTTTGCACACAGTATAACCTATAATTGACATCACCTTTGACTATATACCTGTGGACTGCTAGCTCCTATCCCAAGCCTGTGGAGGCCCGTGTTCCAAGATGTGACGTGACCCCACGAGGTAACGGCCATTTCGAAAACTATTATTTGCGCGCGAATCCGTATTCTTTTGAAAGCGTCACAGATATTTCAAGGGTATTTCTTTCTATATTCAAATTGAAAGGCGAAAATATAGATACATATAGGAAATAAAAGGATATGGAAAAATACAGTAAAACTACAATTTCAAATACGTCATTTATTCGGAATGTATTAAAAACAAGAATGGCATATCACTTTATACACTTTATACACATATCACAGCATTATTGCCCACTGAAAAGAATAGTTTTATTCAACCAATTCCTTACATACGTTCTCTGTTCACGCCGGGTAAATTCCTTACCATAATAGCTTAGCTTAGTTTTAACATAATATTCTGTAATTAATTTAATGAGAGGATATTTATGGTTCTTGACGAAATCCAGTTCTTTTATGTGGTCATCAAAGGTTGCAAAGACTGAATTCAAATTGAGGTTTCTCGTAACATTCAGGAATGTTTTAGAGAAGATATTTCTGTCCGTTATTGTGTTATCCGCCCGGTACCAGTTTATAACTCTTTCTGCCGTACCCACAATCTTATGGGTATTTACACTCGGATAGTAGAGAAATCCGAAACTCTTGTTTTTAATGAATTAAGACGTCATGGGCTCACATTCACCTAGTCTTTATTAAAGAGAGACAGGTTTTGCATTTCAAAGTTTTGTAGACCTTTCTTTCTACAAATCCTGCCCCATATAAAACACAATGGTGTGCCACAGGGTCGATGAATTCGAAAGGCAAATCCTGTAAAACTATACGATCGATGTCCTGTTCTGTATTTTTAGCTTCAGTGTTTTGTTTACGTGACGAAACAGTCAGGATATTTGTATTATCAAGTGGAACACAGTTAGCCTCCGCTGAGGACTTTATCTCATTGTGATGCAACAACTTCTTGTACACAGCCATGAATTGTGTGGTGTTTGGGTTATCGTTATATCCGCCCATCGCCTGTATGCAAGAAAAAAGCGTCTCCAGATGATCTTGTGAAAATTTATACGTCAAGATGTATCTCATTGACCCATCAACCACAAAGTCCATGTAAATGTCCTGAAAGTTCTGCATATCAATGATAAAGCCCAAAAATCCAGTTGTAGACTTTGTCTCTATTATTGGCTTGCCATGGCTTTGTAACTTAATCTGCCCGAAAAACGATTTGGCTTCCTTAAAAAAATTGAATATTTCTGCAACCAATCTTTCCATTATTGATCGTTTATGTCTATTCGAGAACAGGCTCCTTGAGTTCAGACAATCAAAGGTATGATTGACCATTGAAATAAATTACGGTAGCTGCACAACCCACAAAATCTTCATGTCCATCTTGTAGCAGCTGATCTGAAGCCACGGAAACACTTTCGCTCAGTGTTTGGCCTGCCAACTTCACGTTCATTTTATTTTTCTCCCACTGAAGGAGGTTTCTATTCAACCTATTACCTAAATGGCAGAAAGAGTCCTCTTGTAACTTTACTAAGTTTTCGATACACTTCCATTCCACAGGGTTATTTTGCCCGTCATACAGAATGCTTTTGCTTGCAAATGTATTTCGAATTAGTTTTAGCATGTAGGCAGCATCAAATATTATTCCTACTTTTAAATCTTCTTTCACAGGATGTACAAAGTATGGTTTATTATTATAAACATCCGCACTCATATCGGAACACATAGCGATATTGGCTGGAAGACCATCGAAGGTCAATGCTATTACTAAAATACCTGTTTCGGCGATAGCAAGAAGAACTTGTCTCGTAATCACTGCTCGTTCTCGAGCTGTTAATCCTTGGACTAGAAAATAGGCAACAGGTATTTTCCTTCGCTCATTCACCCCAGTTATCAGATAAACGAGCGCATCCTTTGCTTATGGCTGATGTTCAGGTTCAGGAATCATTGTCCCAAGATCTACATAACCGTCGAAACGTTTTTTTGGAGTGATTCCATTCTGCCTGTTTTCGAATTGCTATTTCGTCAGCCATCAAACAAGTGAATATATGTTTGCCACCTGCATCTGCATGTTTTTTCTTCAATGCATCGATCGCTTCTTTCGTAATGCCTGGAAATCCATCTGTGCTGCTATACCAGGCCCGTATTGTTGAAGGTGCTGGCAATTTATTCCGATACACTCGACGGACATAATTATAAGCTCTTGGGCTATAAAAATGTAACGTCAAGGCAAAAGATCGCAGATGTGCGGGATACTTTCCTTGAATTTTTCCCCTCTCAATGTCTTTGGCGATATTACAGTCGTCCAGTGGCATAGCCTATACAGTATCATAACGTATTACTTCACGAATATAATCGCTGTACTTGGATGCAAATACTGACCAACTGAAAATGAATGCTTTCAAAGGTACTTAAATAACTTCAATTATTCAAACGACACAGGAGAGTTTCTATTGAAAAAATATATTTTATAGGAGAAATAATGTAAATATATCTTCTTTTAGTAAAAAGTAAATTACAATATCGAGTTGAGTATAAGGTAAGCAAGCAAAAGCTTGTTTTCAAGGAGCTATAATAATTCAGATAAGAGAAATTAGTTGAAACGAAAAAAAAACGGTGAATCATTGTTCAACCAGGGAATAAATCCCATATCTACAGAATACTGAATACAATTATTTTTACTTCATTAAATATTTATACAATTCATTTTTACAAATTCCTATTCGAATTTGTTATGCTATCATCTCTTGCTCTTGAGTTTTCAGAAACTGTTATTCTTCTGACGTTTTAATTTTTCTTCTTAATTCATTTTCAGTCAAGTCATCTTGTAGGGCGCACAATCTGAGAAATAAATGGTTGGTCACAGATCATTCTACGTGAAGAATTCGGTGAAGAATTAGTGATTCATCAGACTGAAGTATTAATTACAAAAGCTATATTGCGTACGCTACCTCGTTAGCTAAAGCCTACAGAGAAGCATTGGCATCCACATGCAGCGTTTACCATACTAACTAAGCCTCACGTTTCCAATATAACCTCCTGCTGGTAGTGCTAGAGTTAACTCAATCATACTCCTTGACCGAAACCTCACAGGGAAATTGTTGGTAATATGCTACTAGAAACAAGTGAATAAATACTTCCAGGACGTCATGAGCGAACGATGCAATGAGATTGCTCTTTCTCAAATCTGCCAGGAGTTTTTGTAACGTTTCAATTTTTTTTTTTTTCGCCATGTTGTGTTCTATGCAATCTCTTTAGTCGTATGTGTTTGTCGTTACATGCTTGTTTTAAGATCTACATAGATTTTACAATTGCTCGTGGTGACATTTTTGGAATGTTTCCTTCGCTAATATCCCTGGGATATCTGATCTTGCGTATAGTACTGCCCTTAGGAGTCTCCAGCACTGCCGCATTACTTTGTTTGTCTTCTTCAACCGCTGAGTTGTCTCGTGTAATTTCTTGCTTGCTGGGAGTAACAAAATTCAATTAAAATTTTAAATTACTTATCTCGTTGGTATAATGATCATATATAATACAACATCAAAATTAGAATACCCTTCGCGACTCAACTGGAAACATAGGGGTATTGAATTTGGCTTCGATCGCTTGTTAGGAGATTCAAATGTTACTGTGCAGTTCTCGTTGCCGGTTATGTTACGAGTGTTCACTGTAGTTATGTCTTGCAAGGCTCCACCACGACTAAAACAGATAAATATAAAGTCAGTTTTTATAATACCAAAATATAAATACGCAAATGATATTGAAAAATGTTGAATCACCTTTGTGATTTTAAATGCATAAACAATGTTGACACTGAGTCTGGTTTCAATTGTGATTTGGATAGTCCACATTGCTCAAAACAATCTGGTGCGAAGTGTTTTGAGCAGATTCTACTACTTTTAGGAATTACTTGCACACCAAGAGCATGGGCCCATTTTTCTTGATTTACAGCAGACGTTGGCAATCTGGAATAGTTATAATGTAAACGCTTATTAATGATATTTATACCAACTTGGAGCCAAACTTTAAGGTTATTATTTTTTTGAACTATGAAATATCACTTACGCGTGCCAAGTTATATATTCTGTGCGACTTTCTGTTTTCGGGCCGTACGTGGTAGTCTCACAAATCTTTACAAAACAGTTGTATACCATGTGTTGTCGTTTTTAAAATTCTTCACAGATTTCCTTAAGGGAGTTTATCTGATGATCGAATTAACAGATAGATTTCGATGAAAAAATTCGAGTCAACTTGAAAGTATGTAAAAAGTCATCTGTTTAAATTTCAATCTCTCCGGATATCTTGTTCGCGAGCAATTAATAAATAAAAATTGTCTAAATTAACATGGTCTCTTATGGATAGTCTTGTTTTTTTCGCCTATAAACGTGAAATTTACAACCATTGACAGACAGTTTCGAACCAAACTTTTGTAATAAATAAAAAAATATGTAAAGAACATTTAGACTGCTTTTTAAAATCCATTGGATACTTACGAACTTCAGAATAAATTAATTTGTCTCGCGAAGTGCTAATTTTTTGGAGGTTAACCTCCATTTTACCATGGCCGCATATGAAGCCGGCAACGTTGCAACCGCGCGCTGTTTGAAATAACCACTGCGGTACTTTCCAAACGACGCAATATGCAGTACACTTGTGTCAAATCAATGAATCGCAAATAACACCATTGTTGTTTAAAAAAAAGGATATACAAAATGATAACACATATACAAATTAGATTGAAAACATATATTTTTGCAATTAAATTCTATCACAACATAATTTTCCATTTGAATAACAAAGCGTATAGAATCTTAAATCTAAAAAGTAGGAACTGAAATTTTGTTTCGGAATCTTTTTGGTTTTTCATCTTTGGAAAAACATCATAATTGCGAAATTTTGTTTTCCAAAAAATCGCAGATTTTTTTGAAAACGCTTCTGGATTTACTGACTTTAATATTGCCATTTTCATCCTCACCAAAAAGGTTCAACACGCCCATTAATTTATTTTTTTGGTGCACTTGTAATATCAGATCGTAACTTATCCCCGCAGCGACGATTTTTTTGCGCGTTGCAAGTGATGTACAGGTTTTTAAACCATCAAGATTTTTTAAAGCTTTTGGCAACTCCTCGTCGAATTGTTGTTTTTTTATTGCGTCATCCCACGTTAGTGTATTTTCAAAGAATGTTTCATCAGAAATACCAAGTTTCATGATCACTTGCTCGAGCATCGCAACGTCATCGGTAGCGTTGTGAGCATTAGACGTTGATATTTCGAGATTTTCAGCGAGTTTTTCTAATTTATTCTCCCCTTTTCCGGTTAGCTTTGTGATTTTTTTGATAATGGGCAACAAATCCGAGAAGCCAAATATCACTGCTGCAAAGTGTTGAATCAGCAAACTTCTTTTTATAGCCTCTATGAGCCTCGGACGATCAAATGTGCATTTATGTGCAACTAACACGCATTTCTTTTTTAATTCTACCAAGAAATTGTAAAATTTCAACAATGCATCTTGGAGACCAATCGATATAACTTCTTTCCATGATATTGCAGCTGCCCTGCGACTGTCCGTAATCCAGTTATATTGCTTGCTTTTTCATCAATTTTCTGGGTAGGCGTTACGTACATTGAAAAATACGAACTTCCGTGTTTAGCAGCTATTTGCAAAATATCGGCTGTTTTAGAAAAACCACCAGTTTCTAAATCAAAAAACACCAATATACGTGATGAAGAATCATTCTCAATTTCAATAATCGGAGGCATATTAGCGTTCAATAATCCCATGTCTAATTGGTATGTTTGAGATCCTTCCGAGCGTTCTTTCTTGTGTCGCAAATCTGTTTTTTTTGCTTTCAAAAATAAACGTCTTTTTTGAACTCTTGGGAACATGATCTTAAATACCTTTTGTTCGCGTTCGAATCCACTTTCAGACCATACGTTTCCGTATATTTCGCGGGTGACAAAGATAATTTTTCCGCCATTTTATGTACATACTGTTCCCCGCTATTTTTTTTATTGATTGCGCATGCTAGCCGAGCATCACTGGAAGCTGTTGAACCATAGAAGCGCATTTTTGGTGCTTTACTAGCAATCGTCGCGTTTAGGCTTTCGTTGACGTTACTCGAAACTCCTGCGAATCTGTCCGCTCTAGACGCTACAACGTCGAAAATACAGCGCAACGCATCAAATAATTGTTCGCTCACAAATCCGTCCCCTATCGCGGAATGTCTGTACGATTCCGAGTTGGCATGATAGCCGCACCATGTTCCGCAATTGTCATGGTTATTGAAACAATGGGATGGAATGTTTCTTATTCCTTTGCCCATTTCGACAGGATCACCGATATGTTGAGCTACGCAATAATTAAAGCAGCGCTGGAGATATTTTATTGCACCAGCAGTGAGCTCTTTGCGATTTTTTTTTATTTTGTAGAGTTCATTTACTACCCCTTTGCTTGTGTGATTTTTATCAGAATGTTTGATAACTTCATGATGACTAGCCGCTCGTACTGATCCTATCGCGCTACTATCGTTATCTCCGATCATGATGCCTAATTGAACGTGACACGTGTCGAAAATCGAATTTTGGGTTGCTAGATGCGCAGCAGCTGCGGACTCCATTGCCTTAGCAGAACCTTCAAAATTCAGTCTGCAGTCATGATCGCTAGAGTCGTGTCCTCGATCACATTTTCGGCATTTTCTATTTTTAGAAATGTACGTAAGGACTTTCTTTGTAAAGAATCCGACGAGAGCCGCAGATCCCGTAAGACTGTCGTAGTTACGTCCAGTGCCTCTAGTTGTCCATCCCATATTGAACGAAGCCGCAATACGTACTATATTATCTGGTTGAATGTCCGTAAAGTTTCTTGGATTTTTTTCGCATGAAGTTGGAAATAGGAAATTCGTAGTGAGATTGGACGGCCTGTACAAAAATCCTTTCAAATTTATTCATGAGTTTTATTTGCATCAAAATATTAATTCATTCCATTTCCATTATATTTTTTATTTCCATTTCAAATGATAATGATAGTTATTATCATTTAATTACAAAAACTTATATTTTAATTTAATGTTTATTTCAATTATTTAGTTTGATGATAATAAAATAATTAAATTTATGAATGTAGAAGAATTCCGAATTTAAAAAGTCTAAGAAATTTCATTTCCACAAAAAAAAATTTTTGATAAATTATGAAAATGATTACAAAATGTTTATAATTACAATTTTTCGTGGTATATACCTAATAACTATTATTACATTGATATAAACAATGTCAAATGTACAATTTTGTTTTTCTATAAATATTGATTCAAGAATTCTAACGACGTAGTTTATCATACGAAGTTAATGCACGCATGAAACTTGACTGTTCATTTTCTAATAGAACCCGACACTAAATTCAAACTTGTCGAGTGCTTCCACAAAATTCCCCATAACGCTCTATTTCATAAAAATTTTCAGACTTTACAAAATCTTTTATCCTGACATTTTCTCAAATATTTTTGATAGCTTGGCAAACCCGAAGCACACTGACATTGGAAACTTACAAAAGATTTTTTAATTTGTCGACATTCTGAATGGTCAGTTCTCGCTCCATGAGAGTTGCTGCGATGCAGCCTTCTCGAGCCATTTCTTCTGCCGCAGTGCCTACTTCAGTTTCATGCGTCTTATAACAATTCACATGAAGTGGAGGAATATTCAATGAAGCCAGTATTTTGTTGATATGCGTGTTGCCCATACCACCATTCAGAGCTCCTAGAATAAATAAGGGCTATTCCGCGTCAACCGGATCAGTCATCTCTCAGATATTTTTTTAATTTGGCGTGTGGATTGTGTAGGGGGAGTTAGATTTTTGTGCCAAAGCGCGAATCTCGTAATGCAAAATTCGATTTTTTATTAACAATAACAAATTAGACTCCCATTTTTTTCAAAAATTCATAACTTTGGCAAAAAATTAGATACAATATATTTTTTTTTTCAAATTACGCGGAAAGCTCCATAAAGTTTAAAAAAAAATACGAAATGGTAAAAAAAAGTTGTTATCAATTGTTTATTTAACAATTAATTTTTCAAAGATTTTTAAAACAGTGACTCACACGATCAAAAAATTTTTTTAAAATTCTGACATGTTTCTTGAACTGTACTACAACCTGTGAATTAATTCCAGAGGGGTGTTTTTCTTTGTTTTCGAGTAAAAAATCATCAAAGGTATCGATGCGCATGAAATTGCGGCGCGCCGAGTCTCTACGTAATGGCGGGTGGCCGGTTGCCGTCCACCGCTACCCCGCGGTGGCGTCGCAGCGTTATTTTAGAGTCATTTTCACGATGTAGGACATGATTGAAGAATCTGAAAAAAATACTGTACCTTCACAAGGCCTGCTCAAAGCGATAAGTGAAGTTTCAGGAATGTGTTTTTCACCGTTTTTTGATTACAGAGATTCAAAATAACGGTTACACACCATGAGAGTGCACATAAATGATAATAATTACATAACTTGCTACTTATTTTAAAATAAAAACACATTCCTGAAACTTCACTTATCGCTTTGAGCAGGCCTTGTGAAGGTACAGTATTTTTTTCAGATTCTTCAATCATGTCCTACATCGTGAAAATGACTCTAAAATAACGCTGCGACGCCACCGCGGGGTAGCGGTGGACGGCAACCGGCCGCCCGCCATTACGTAGAGACTCGGCGCGCCGCAATTTCACGCGCATCGACACCTTTAATGATTTTTTACTCGAAAACAAAGAAAAACACCCCTCTGGAATTGATTCACAGGTTGTAGTACAGTTCAAGGAACATGTCAGAATTTTAAAAAAATTTTTTGATCGTGTCAGTCACTGTTTTAAAAATCTTTGAAAAATTAATTGTTAAATAAACAATTGATAACAACTTTTTTTTACCATTTCGTATTTTTTTTTAAACTTTATGGAGCTTTCCGCGTAATTTGAAAAAAAAAAAATATATTGTATCTAATTTTTTGCCAAAGTTATGAATTTTTGAAAAAAATGGGAGTCTAATTTGTTATTGTTAATAAAAAATCGAATTTTGCATTACGAGATTCGCGCTTTGGCACAAAAATCTAACTCCCCCTACACAATCCACATGCCAAATTCAAAAAATATCTGAGAGATGACTGATCCGGTTGACGCGGAATAGCCCATAATTTAATTTTCTTACTGACGACGCTTGATATCGTAATATGTGTCACTTTTTTTGAAGACCATATATCATCTTACCCATTGCTGCTCTGGTATTGACATCGTATTGTTTACTCGTTTTGGCTCGTGTACTCTGTTTTTCAACTTCGTGTGTTTTATCAGTGGCAAATCTGATTTTTCCTCGGCAATTTTCACATTGGACCGTGAATATCGACGCTAATCCGATTCGCGTTTCATCGACTATGTTGCTCAGAGGAACCACTGCATCACATTTGTGACATTTGCAGAAAAGATGTTTAGACACAGTTTTCAAGTGCATAATACGTCGGCCTTCGAGGTTATCCGATTCAGTTGCGCTTTCTTTGAGGTTAACTTTTTCTTTTCTGCATCCGTATACGCTCCTCAAATTTTTTCCCACTTTCACAAGTCGCAATCGTTAATTGTACACTTTTTCAGTAACCCGTTTTCCTTTCCAGAAAAACGCTTTCTTCTTCGAATTTTCTTCCATTGTTTAAAAGATTAACGTGCAAAGCATGGAAGCAAGAGAAAAATACTAACACATGGCTGCGGCTGTGGTACGCCGTCGGGCGTCGCGCCTGGTTGCAGCGTTGCCAAACTTATCGAAGGGACTACGCTAGTCGTAATAATTTTTCTTTTGACTAACTCGGTACCAGATGAACTTCCTTAATGCTGGGAACACTAATGCAACACTTTATGCAACCATTTTGCTTCACACCAATGTAACACACACAACCAATACGTAGTACCGAAACCAGCCGTTACCTCGTGGGGTCGCGTCACATCTTGAAACACGCGTGAAGTTGGCTGTTAGCAGTGTTAGCAGTCCATAAGTATATAGTCAAAGGACATTACTATTACCAGAGATGAGTAGGGAGATCTCCAACGCTCGGCTTTTCGTGATACCAGCTAGATTGGAGCGTCGCGCGTCGACGTGACACCTAGTAGGCCACGCACCGAAGGTGGCCCATTTCCGACCTGACACCTAGGCGGCCATGCACCGAAGGTGGCCCACAATCGTGTATATATAGATATACTCGGTCGCTCGAGCAAGTGGTTGCCAATCGCATCCTTGTCCCCGCTCGCACAGATGTTTCCAGGAATGCAATTGGGATTTTTCTTATTTCAATTATGAATGTCAGTGAATAAAAGTATCTCCAGATTTGACAAATTTTGGATTCAATTAGCGGACGCTGTTTGGTTCAGCGTTAATTAACCATTCCCAGCCCGAATACTTCTTTTTTTTTTTTTTAATAAATATTATTTTTTTATTGATATGAAAATATGTGACGCCTGGTGTTCTCGAATATTTGTACACGCAGTCTATGTAAAAATATACGAAGCCAGCTCGATAACATCTATGCAAAATGTGCAATGGGCAAGTGGTTGGGGGAAATTATTTTTTTCTCGAACTGAATCTTCCAAAGAATCATCAGCGAATTCCGAGCAAGCTCCGTGAACATATAAAGCAAACGCGCGTACACGGACGTAGCTGTAGCGCAGCCGAGTGGATACCACATGAGGATGGAGTATTGCGGGATACGGGTTCGATCCCGGGTCGCTTTTTATTTTTTTATTTTGTTTTTTATTTACTTATTTTTTTCTTTTGGAAGAGAACAAATAATTGAAACAATAAAATACCGAGAGTGAATCGACGATTTGTTCCCCGTTTTTGGCGCCTCTTTTTTTTACTTAATCCCCGCCCCTTTTTTATTACGGGTAACTCAGAAGAGAGAAAATAAATGAAAGTGAGAGTGGACCGACTTTTTTTTTCCTTACATTTTTTTTTATTTCATATTCTTACTTAATCCCGCTTTCTTTTTTGTGTTTTTGATAACCGAGAAGAGAAAAAAAGAGTGAAAAAAAAACAATTCCGAGAGTGTGCAGATTTTTTTCCATTTTTTTTTTCCGTTTCGTTATTTGGTAACCCGGATGAGAAAAATTTCAGCTATCTCTCTCGCAATCATGTGTCGGCTGATCAATCCTCGCGTGCTCTTAAAAGAGAATATATGTATATATATATATTCCCGGTTTATTGTTTTTTGCAGTATACTTCGACTTCGCCGGTCGACTCTTGATTCAAATATTTATGAGAAATTTTGCATGTATATCTCGAAATATATCCCGAAATGACGAAGTTTACAATGTATTACCATAAAAGTGTGAATCAAATATCGAGGACCCTGACTTGTGTCTGGAATCAGTAGAATCACCCACGTATCATCAATTGTCATTGCAGTTGATTTCTACTTTTCCTAAATATCATTGAATACCCTTAAAATGTTATGAAAATATCCTTGAATTTTTTATGGATTCTTTAGTAGGCACCACGAATAAAATGCGTATGCTCTATTCGAAAGGGTGACCAATGTAAAGGATGTCGCACGAAAGCTGGTTGTGTTGGGATAATGGTCAACATGGAGTCGAATGCACCATGTCCACTCCTTGTGCTGTCATTTCAAACAGAACAATCACTAGGAAGACGTTAGTGCACTTGGCCAAACAATCAACGAACGTACGTCAGAAAATAGAATAAATGTTGTCATTACCCAATATTATTATTATTCTTATTATTATCAGGAATATCATCATTATTATTATTAGTCTTTTTTGTATTGTTTTTATTTTTACTGCATCAATTTTTATTACATACGATTGAGTATCGTGTTCACCACTACCGCTAATGCGCGTTCCTCCGTCGTCCGCGGGTCCGAAGACGTCTGCTTCGGCGGACCGTCAGTGCGAGTCTTTCGGAACCGCGGATTCCGAGAGACTCGCTTGTCCCGCTGGTTCGGGGTGGATCTGGCCACCTTGTGGAGTTGCGCAGTATCCGACGCAGGTGCGGACGTTTTTTCTTTTTGTTTCTTGGACTTTTTTTGTCCCACCATAGCCAATTTTTTTTTCTCTTCTTATTCTCGTTCGGGGTAGCTGCAAAAGCAGAACAACACAATTGAGAGTAACCTATTGCAGTCCACTACAATCATCTACGCTGGTCCGCGTGAAAAATTAAAAAAAAAACCATATTAGGTCGTATACGACTTCACCCGATTTCTTTTTAACTTTGTTTGAAGTATTTGTAAAAAAAAATTGAAAGTAAAAGTTGTAGTTTTCGATCTTCTTTTTAATAACATTTGCATCATAATTTTGATGGCCCTGTAAACTCTATTTTCCATGAAACAATTTTTTTTAAATTGTTTTCTCCAGACAGACCACTTTTCCGTAAGATTCCATAAAAAATCACCAGGTCGGGCCCGCCTAGAGTTCTGGACTTAAAAAGTAAATTCTAAATCAAATCATGCGACTGTACAATGTCTTTTTTAGAGTCCACAACCCTACACGACTGCATTCTGACGATTCTTTTACTGAATCTACACATTTGGCCGAAGATTTACTAAAGTTGGTAACAAAATAAGTGTATTCTTTTTATTAAAAAAACAATCTAAAAATGCAAATTGCATAAAGTACCCATCCGCGAGCAGGGCTTGCTATACCCCTTACTCTTTCGCAATACCGAATGGAAAACTTACAACCTTCCCCAGCATTGTCTGTGTAAGCTATGTGTAAGGCTCCACTGTATGTTTGGAACGCCGATATTGAAATGGTGAATAAAAAAGCGGACCGCATGCATCACACAAGTACTTACGATTCGAAGTTTTGGGAACTCCGCGCTGTCCGAGGCAACACCAAGTTGACGCGTTGTACTTTCATCCATCCTGCTATGAATAAAATATTCTTTGTACAGATAGGGTGTAGGGAATAAGACCGGAATAAGTCGGGATGCGAACATGTCGGGTCAATTGTTATTGAGGAAGGGGGACTCTGCATAGAGGCCTTAACATTTTTTTATTTATGGAAACAAAAGTCGTATCTACAATCCGAAACGATAGATTGTTCGAAATGCTTCAATCGGCGTGTTAGAAAAATTGAAATTGGTATGTAACAAATTGTCGGAAGTGTTGTTTAGGAAATATTTGTTTTGTTTAAAAAAAATGCATCTCCTACAATTTATTAGATTCCGATGTGAATATTTGATGACATGATTGTTGAACGGTTACCAACAAACGCTGATTTGGGATTTCCAAAGCGATTTGTGCGCGTACTCACATTTCGTCCTGGTTGACGATCCGGGTTAACGCCTCCATCTCAGTTGCCAAGTTGTCAATAGGATTCGTCTGTACATAAGACAAGGAATATGAGATAATTTTGTTTGCAGCATTCAGTTTATTACGACTGCCATTGTTTCGTCCTATGAACGATTAAAATGCTAATCGACAACGCATACTGAAATGTTGATACAGGATATTCTTTCTCAACTCTTACGATTTTGCGTACGCGGGTTAGCGATTTTACCGTTCGTCTGAAAATTACTTTCGTTTTACTATGTACACAAGGGTGGTCGTTAGATGGCTTTTTTTGGAATTTCAATGTTAGATGGTCGTAGATCAGCTTGAAATATATTTTTTTTCAAATCTCTAATTTTAAAAAATTTTCATTCTGAGCCCTTAGTGAACCTGCTGGCCCGTGATTTTCTTCGCTCAAAATAAAAATCTGAAAGAGATTAAAAATTTTTTTTTTATATATTTAAAGCCGATCTACGACAATCTAACATTGAAATTGCAAAAAAGCAATTTAACGACCAATCTAATATCTATGGGGCATTCCACATCAAATTGCAACCAATGTACCTCACCTCCTCTCATTTTGATAATTGGTTAGTAGGATCTTGCAACCGACCCACAAGCGTCTCGGAATTTTTTCCAGATTTTTTTAGCCACTGGTGAAAATTAATAAAAAACGGAAAACCAATTTCGAGAACGACATTTTTAAAAATCTGAACAGATTTACACTGATTTTATGATTTAAAATACGATCCCATTATCGTGTCGTGCTTACAAATCATATTTTTAATTATAAAATCAGTGTGAATTTTTTCAGAATTTTAAAAGAAGCGTTTTCGGAATTGGTTTTTCAATTTTTTTCCATTTCAGTGGTGGCTAAAGAAATCTGCAAAAAATTCCGACACTGTTTTAAGTCGGTTGAAATCGTGGTTGCAACATCATACAATGATCAAAATCGAAGAGGGTGAGGTACATGGGTTGTAAATTTGACGTGGAATGCCCCATATACAATATATATCTATTAGGATGGTCGTTAAACGGATTTTTTACGTTAATGGCTTCGAATATAAAAAACCATCTCTAATTTTTTCAGATTTTCATTTCGAGCTTTTAGTGGCCTTATTGGTCAGTGATTTTCTTTTTAATCAGAAAAAAAGGGAATTTTATGATTTCCGGAATCTTGCCTATTGACAGTGGTCTCAGATAGGAAATATCTTCAGGATTACGGGAAAAATTATTTAAAAAATCCCACCTGTGCGCAAAATTGTTAAGAATAGATTTGAATACCAAAAAATTAAGGATATTTGGAAATTGAGGAAAATGTTTTCCGAAAGAAAAAAAAGAAAAAATAATCGAAAATGTGTACTATATTCTTGGGCATTAGAAGGGAATTCCCCACACATGTTCTTCCTATACAATCAAAAATAAAAACGTTTGCCAATTCAAGGAAAATTAAATAAAGTATAAAATACAACTACAGGTCCTTCCCTTTTTTTCTCTTCTTAATCTAAGTAAATAGACGAGCGTCAAACCTGCCGGTTTTTCCATACATGTAAAATAATTATGTAATTTACTTACCATCTTGATACCTCGAGAGCTGGCACTAAACTGAACACTGTGAAGCCTCTTAACTGGCTGCTTATATCAGAAAAGGAGAGGGGTCCATACATTGTTGCTACTGAAATAATTTTGTCGTTCCGATCTCGCATCTCTCAAAATTCTTAAGAAATGCTCGTCAAGACTGATATAAAATGGGCGTATGTTTTTTTAATAAGGAAAAGTTCTGACAGTAATGGAAAATGGAGATCACTAAAAACACATGTATTGTTTTTTAATAATAATTTTCCGTATCTCTTGTCGTTTACGAGATAAATGCGAAAAAACGCGAATTTCATGGAAAAATCAGGTTTAGTGGCCCGTACTACCTCGCCGGTGTGAGTTACGACTTTTCCGCAATGGGCACTTTTGTAGAGCGTTTAATTCTGAGAAATACTTGTCTATGATCAAAGCAATGCCATGAAATGCCGCTGAGCTATAGAAATTTAAAAATAAAAAATCCGAGTTTCCGTGTATTTTCAATGGGAAATCTTTACGCGCCTTGGTCTAGGACTTAATATTAATATTAAGGGCTCAAACTTTCGGGGAATTTTTTTTTTTGTCTTTCCAAAAAAATTTCCTGATGGGACCGAAAAAAAAATAGTCGAAAAAAAGCACCCTAATATACCCCCCTTTGGTCGTTTACCCACCGAAAATGTTGGATCCAAAAATTGAAAGCTCATTGATTTTTTTTATCACAATCGACTTGGTTTATT
Organism: Neodiprion virginianus; assembly: GCF_021901495.1. Classification (NCBI taxonomy): domain Eukaryota; kingdom Metazoa; phylum Arthropoda; class Insecta; order Hymenoptera; family Diprionidae; genus Neodiprion; species Neodiprion virginianus. The sequence goes on along the minus strand of NC_060878.1, from coordinate 19,448,340 downwards.
GTTTTTTGCGTTATACTTCGACTGCGCCGGTCGACTCTCGATTCAATTATTTATGAGAAAATTTGCATGTATATCTCGAAATATATCCCGAAACGACGAAGTTTACAATGTATTACTTTGTATGCGATCACTGCTTCCCCCAAATCTAGCTAGCAATTTTTCGATCGTCAGTCGCAACTCGTGTTACGAATACTCAACATCGTAATCTCGTAATAAAGGAGTGACTTCTGTATGTGGTTTGCTGCGTCGAAAAACATACAAAAATGGATAAAAACAAACCGCAACGTGCGCGCGATCTCTGCGCTTACCGTGGTTGTAAGAATTCGAAATTTACGAGAACAAAACTATACAGGTTTCCTGTGGCAGGAGATTGCCGCCTTGATGCGTGGGTAAAAAATACCGGTAAGTGTTGCATTGTAATTATTTGCATTTTTTTTCGAAATGGAAAAGTGCAAGAATCTCGGAGAACAGTGAAATCCAAAATAACTAACGCTATGCGAAAAAGGATGTACTGAAGAATGCTTAGTATATTTATTTCTTAATTTTTTTTTTTTTTTTTTCGATTCTATCCAGCATACAAATTTTTTTTTTTTTAAATTTCATTTCCTAAATTAAAAATGAGTGCTTTCATGCATCATGAGAAACGTCTGCCCTGTGACAGACGTCTGCCGAGAAACGTCTGCCGTGTCTCTTGATAATGCAAAAAACTTGTAAAAAAATTATGGTGGGAAAAAATTGTTGAACAAATTTCCGTTCATGTTACTTTCTTATATTATAGAATGAATTTGTTCGTTTCTCTGAACATGTATGAAATTGTTCAGAATTTTCACTCCATTTTAAATTCAATTTTTGTAATTTTGGTAAAATTGTGAAGGGTGAATTTTTGATATATGTTCGGAGAAATATTCCGTGTTGCATCTAAGAAGTATGCGGGGTATTAAACGATCAGAAATTAAACCTATATGAATTCTCGAAAACAGAAATTTTCGAAAAGGGACAATTAAAAAAAAAATCATTGCACTTGCTTGCAAATATATTTACATTAATTTCATAGTAGAAAAAATAAAGTTTTCTGGAGGTTTTCTGAACAACATTTTTTTAAACGATTGATTTCAAACTTTTTCACTTTATGATGACAGCAAAAAATGTTCTTCGCATCTGCAGAATGTTTTTTTTTTTTTACTGATTTTTACCTTATCGCAAAGTACTTAAAATTATCACCAAAACTCACTTTTGGTAGGAAAAAAAAATTCTGCTATCAAGTTTCAAAGTCAATATATTCACACGGCGCGGTTTGGCGCAGATGAGTCACTTGTTAATGCAGGTACATTTTTTCCGAAATCGCAGGCAATAAGTACTTGCTGACTTTATCACCGGAAACATTACGGACGTGGGGGTTATGCCGGGAGCATTTCAGCCCAATGTACTTCATTGGCAACAGACTTTCGCAACAGGCGATTCCTCTTATGTTTCTCGAGAGTGTTGACGATTTGAAGGCCCACCCGGAAGTCCGAACTTCATCCACATATGTGGAAGGTCCAGTGGATGATTGCGCTGTCCGTACAATGGTAAGTGATGCAATTTCTCTCGCAACGCCGCACCCGGTCGAGTTCGAGTCGTTGATTCTCAACGATTCTGCCGATGAACCGGTGCCGTTCATTTCCACGTTTGCGGCGAACCACTCTGTCATACCGGCGGGGACCGTTTCCTCGGGTTTGACGAAAACGGTGCTTGTTATGCCTTGTGAATCTGTAGAGGTACAAAGCATAGGTGAGTCCGCCTTTGATACGGTTCACTCGTCGGCATCGGCGTGTGTGCCTACGGGCGTAGGTGAAGAAGATTTGCACGTTTCGGAGCATGCGCGTAAGAATGGGAAGACAGTGGTGAGCTTTGCTGATTCGTATGACGAAAATTGCACGTGGATGAGCGTAGAACCGCAACCCGATGATAGTAACCCTGCATGTCAGACGCCTGAGGGACACATGTCATGTGTGGGTGATCTGTCACTTCATGCAAAAGTGTTGCGTCATCTGCGTAAACAAAATGCCGCTTTGATACGGGAAAATGCATCGAAGACGAAAACGATTCGACAACTCCGTCAGAAGCTGAAACGAGCTTTGAGGACAGGTGCACGTGTGGAGAGAAAAAAATTGTCCCTCGATAGTTTTCTTGATCAGCAAAAGAGTTTGCGGCCGGCAGCAAGAACGATGATGAAGCTCCAATTGCACCGGAAAAATGCTCCTTACTCGGAGGAAGAAAAAGATCTTGCAAAGCAGCTTTTTTACTACTCAGCGTCTGCGTATACACGTTTGAGAGATGCAGGATACATGTTTCCGGCGGAAAGTACCGTGCGCAATTGGATCTCGGAGGTTGACATAAAACCCGGCTTCTGCGATTTCATATTCCAGAAGTTGAAAGTCAAAATTGAAGAGTTTCCTATCGAAAATAGGGTATGCGCTCTAAAATGGGACGAGATGACAATCAAACTATTTGAAGAATATTCGGAGAAATTCGATTGCATCGAAGGTCTGGTTGATCTCGGCCCACTCGGTCGAAGGGATGAACGCGCGCGCTACGTCTTCGTTTTTTGCCTCGACAGTTTGAACGCAAATCAATCATGGCGTCAATAACTCGCGTATTTACTTTCCGGGACTGGCATGAAGGCCGAGGAGATTCATACCTTGGTCGATGAATGCCTCCGTCGATTGCATGAAGCTGGAGCCGTAGTTCACGTCGTGACATGTGATCAGGGTCCCTCGAACCAAAAATTATTCAATTCTTGTTTAAAAGTGTCAGAGGAGAGTCCGTGCTTTATGAGCGGTGGCCGAAATTACTTTGCTTCATTCGACTTTTCTCATTTGATAAAACGTCTTTTGAGCACGTTGCGAACACACAAAATACTGTACTGAAGGGGTCAGATTATCGCTTCGTACGAAGATTTTGTAAAAACTTGGAGATACGATAACTGCAGTACTACCTCAAATCTACTCTCTCACATCTCCGAGGCGCACTTGTTTCCATCGTCCTTTCAGGCGATGAACGTTAAGCGTGCTTTTCAAATTTTGTGCCGCCGTTTTGCAGCGGCAATAACAACTGCAGGCAAGGATCCGGACGGGCTCAACACGGAAACGTGGCAGGCTAGCACAGCTTTTGCTGAGCGTATGAATAAAGTCATCGATTCGTGCATTGCCTATAAGCTTTTGTGCCGAAATCCTGATAAGCGTCCGCTTGCCGACAAGAATCCCGAGATCGAGGAAATGCTGACAGAGTTCGTGAAGTTTCCTTCGGAATGGACGATTGCTTACCCAAGGAGAAAGGGGGCGGCTGAAAATACTTCGCAACCACCGGTAATGAAAAAGGTGCCTTGTCTGAGAGGTCCGCCTCCGACAGTAAGAGCTATTCTACTTACGTATACGACGATAAAAGAGAAGTATCCCGGATTCGAGTTGGCAGCCGGACTGTGCAACCAAGATTCCGTCGAACACCTCTTCTCGAAATTTCGCCAGCGAGGTGGTCACAACCCAAATCCCACGGCTCGGATGGTTCGCTTGTCTCTGAGACACATCCTTTCTACCGGATACATCGGCAGCGGCAGCAGAGGAAATGTACAATTTCCTGACGCCGTTGCTTTAATAGAACCCTGCACGATGGTAGCTCAGGCTTTCGATACGCCAGAGAGTATGCCTGCGGATCCCACCGAACACGAATTCGACGAGGATACGGCAGAAGTTGAAAATGCTGTCGAAGCTCTGAGGCAAGAGCAGGAAACAGAAATGGCGAACGCTGAGACGTCGAAAGAAACGAAGTTACCGAGCTACGAACTTTGTGCAATCAACTATTTTGCTGGTTACGTAGCTCAGCGCAACCTGCGCAAATTTCCGTGCGATCGATGTCGTTTTGAAATCCTTAAAACTCCGATGGAAGCGTCATCGCCGAATGAGGTGTATACTGAACTTCGGGAATATGAACATGCTGACGCTGATGTGCCATCGGTGTCATATCTGAGCCGGCCCACAGACAAGTTCGAAAGCATCGTCAGATCGCAATTCGAAGCTTTTTATCGATTGTGGAAGACGCACTGGGCTTGCGAAGGTCTTTTGATCAATCTTATAGATGATATTATTACAGATACTGCCAGATTGTATCCTGACTGGTTTCACGAAGGTGATGAATGCCTTCAGCATCGCATAGAGCTTCTACGCTTGTGACGTTGCACCTAGAGTGCAAGTCACAACAAACCCCAAACCCGCGGGGAAGAGCCGAACGGGTGAGCCCTGTCCCGTCGGGAAAGACCCGAACATCACCGAAGCCCCCCGACGCTCGGCAGAGCCGAGCGCGAGATTCAGTACGATCACGGCCGTAAACGCAGCAACACCGTCGAAGCCAAGAATACGAGCGAAAGAGAGAGAGAGAGAGAGAGAGAAAGAAAGAGAGTGAGGCACAAATACACACACACCGATACAACCCCGCTACACGCACGCCGACGACTCCAGGAGAGAGAAACGGAGAGGCCCAACTACACTCCACCACACCTCGATACACACACACACTCGCTGACGACACCAGGTTAGCCTGCATTCTACAGCCGATCTGCTCCTCCCCTCGCAATACCAACCCTTTCGACCTCACACTCCCCGTCACACGACATCCCCCGTCCCCTGGCAATATCAACCCTCCCTACCTCACATTCCCCGGCACCTCACACTCCTCCCCCCCCCCGCGCGCGTATCTGTAAGTTAGTATTAAGGAACGCTAAGGGCTGAGGCGTGATCAGCCACCGCTAACGTCTACAACCCTTTTGTACCTTTCGTAGTTTAAGTCGACTCATTCCCCCGATCGCAACACCTGTACACCCCCCCCCCGTCACAAATATACACATCAAGTTTTACCGATTATATCCGCCCCGTCTCTAATTGTCTTCCCCACCCATATTATTCGTGCGGACTCAAAACCCGTCACACGCTTTATGGTCAAAGTGAAGGTTTTCGCTTAGACTACATTCAACAATCGGGCAGTACGACAGTCCGGATCAGCTCGTACTATACACAAGCCGAACAATAAGTTACAAAAAATTAAAGGTATTTAAATTGAATCGAAAGCTCTTAATGCGAAGATGTACCCTGACGTCAACCGGACGCTCCATAGCTGCGCTTCATGACACTTTCTGTTGTGAAGACGTACCCGGGGAGGCTCAGTGAGTTGCGCTTAAGTAGTCTCTTATTGAAGTCGTACCTGGTGATTGCCAGAGGCTCTATGAGCTGCGCTTCATTTATTTCCTTTTTTTTTGGTTTGAAGTCGTACCTGGCGATTGCCAGAGGCTCGATGAGCTGCACTTCATGTATTTCCTTTATTTGAAGTCGTACCTGGCGATTGCCAGAGGCTCTATGAGCTGCGCTTCATGTATTTCCTTTTTTTTGGTTTGAAGTCGTACCTGGCAATTAACAGAGACTCTGCGAGCTGCGCTTCAACCCGTATATAAATTTTTTGGTTGAATATCAGAAAATAGCATATAGCCCTAATGGCTAGCTAGTTTACATGCTATAATGATTTAACTGGCGAATCACTGGCTCTATACATAATGTTTCTATATTTAACCCAAAAATTTAAATACGGGAACGGGGGGTGGTGTTGATTGCCTTCTCGTGGTGCCCCCCGAAAACGAGTACATTAATTTTTCTTGCTGAATACCAAGTTAAATGTTCATGCTTATTATCCTGTTTCAAGAATAGTTTGGAATATTATTAATTTCATTCCAATTATAGTGCACTCGGCTAAACAATTAACAAAAGTATGATTCACAGAATTCTTTCAACACCTTTCTTATTGACGTTCTGTGAAATCCAGACGTTATTCAGTCACAAAAATTTGAATAGTATTTGTTCATGAGTGCTTCAATATTTGGAAAAAACAAACTCTTAATATCTTAATATCAGAAGAGATATTTCGATAATTCGTAGTCTCATCCAAAATATTTTTAAGTTTGATAAATTTTGAGTAATTGATACTTAAATCACATACATCGATACTGTATTGCATCGTTCGTGTGAGTAAACAAGCGGCTCCAGACCCACATTGAATCGACGAGGAAATAACAAGGAATTTGAATGACACCATATTTTTTTGAGTTGAATTGATTGAATTTATTCATGTAATACGACTTTATTTTTCTACTCCAAATAATGATAATTATTTTTCCTCAAATTCAGATAGATTTATTAAATTGAAATTGCTTCATTTGAATTCAGGTATTTGGGAATTTCCTTCTTCTTGATTTAAAATTACATTTTCATTTGAATTTAATTATTTGTCTCGTCAAACACAAAATTTTGGCACGAATCTAAAGTAATTCGAAGTAACTTGACTTATTACAACTCTTCCTAATTCAGTTATATCTCAAATAATTCTCATGATTTCGGTTATCATTTTTAGTGATTCAGTGCATTCTCATTTATTCAGTTATTTTGTGTTACCTCAGGTGAATCGTAATTGATTTACAAACCTATTGACACGTCAATTCAGCGAGTTGTTGTTCCCTCGCATTATTGAAAACTCGGATGTCAATGATGAATTTCAAACTAGTGGAAAAATTATGTTGCAAAGACACAAAAAACGTTCGGAAAGCATAATTCAGATCGATTGAATGACTAATTATGAACCCTAACGGCATATCAATCGTCTAAAATCTCGATTTTTATGCATACATCGATGATTGGAAGTGTTTTATAACATTAAATCTTAAATCCGCTGATTTATTTGGAGATTTATTTTTATTTTCACTCGTAGATGTGTGTTTCGTAGTATTGTGTAGCTGGGCATTCGCTTATTTTCACACACACGAGTGCGCGTCCGTGGGTGTGCGGCCGGCAGCGTGTGCCGCGGCAACAATACCGAGGTCAGCGCTCGAGAAGGGGTACAACAGGGAGTGTGGGGAGGTGCCGATATTTACTTTGTAACCGAATAATAATAATTCACCCAGACGAACAAAACAGCAATTTCCGTGGCGGCAAATCCAGATGAAATGGTGCACTCTGATTGGCCTAACACTATCGCTTATAATTCAAAAACTATGCGTCGGACGAGCTTCCGGTAAAGAAATTCTCGGTTGCATTTTAGCCAGGTATCACGCTGGCTGGTCCGTGTCCCTCAAATCAGGGACACCCTGTATACTGACGGATAGTATGTGGAAGACTGACTATTCCATCTCCAGCACACCCGCTTTTATCCCCTCGTGGATGAATTTTGTGGAAGTAGAGGGGGGTCGCATAGTTTATTTAAGGCACGTAACTGCATGAAAATTCAAACTTGTTGAATTCTCCACCAAGGTATTTCATTTGCAGACGATTTTCCCTGGCCACGCTACACATCTCAGTCAGCTGACCGGAATCTTTTTGTAGAACTCTTACGATTCTCGGTGGTAAGAAGACGTTGTATTCTCCATTGATCGTCGCCAGAACACGTACCCCGAATTTTGTTTTGACCAGTCGTAACCCGATGACGTCATACACTCCCCCAATTTCGAGTTCCGACATCTTCTTGGTTGGCAGATTCTCCAGGCGGCTGACGTGGTTAACTTTTGATAGATCAATCGCGTTTCGAGGTTATTTCACAAGCGAGAACAGTTCACAATGAGAATACGATGAGAACAGAGTGACGATCACGATAGACGTACGCTTTATATACCAACCACCCCCACTACAATTTTGCATTGGATAAGTCTCGACACGCATATTGTACGAGGAATTTTTATGGGACCACTCCCACTGCCCCAGATTGATTTAAGTGCATCACCACCAACAAAGTTCATTGTCGGCACCATCTCAAAGAGCAATTTCCTCGAATTTTTTCAATAGATCTAGCGGGTTCTTACCCTATCCGATTTATGTGCCGCTTTCCAGTGCCAAACAAGTCTCGACAGGAATTATTTTGTGTGTGTGTGTGTGTGTGTGTGTGTCAAATCCTATGAAAATAGCCATGTTGTGGCAAACCGCGAAAATGATCAACGGGGGGGGGGGGGGGGTGTAGTGCCGCGGATTCAGTGGCAGGGGGGGGGAACGCCGTGGATTCAGGGGGCAGGGGGGGCACCGTGGATTCAGGGGGGCAGGGTAACGCACGGTAACGCCGCGGATTGGGGGGGGGGGGGAGCTAGGGGGGAGCGCCGACAACTTTGGATTCGAACTCTCATATGTACACTACTTCATTATTTACATGGATGATATTCTTATTGTTGCATCCAATGAGGACGAAGCCCTAGAGCGGTTGAAGCTTGTATCAAAAGTTTTGATAGACATTGGCTTTATTTGCAACATCAAAAAATGCTCTTTCTTGAAACAAAAAGTAGAGTATCTTGGTTATGAAGTTTGCAACGGAGAAATCCGATCAAATAAGAAGAGAATTTCAGCTTTAATATCTTTACCCTCTCCTAAAACGGTAACACAATTACGGCAATTCATTGGTTTGGCATCTTACTTCCGTCAATTTTTTCCAAGGTTTTCTTAAATTGCCGCTCCTTTATACGCGCTGACTTCCGCAACAAAAGGAAACATTGAATGGAAAGAATTACACGAGGATATTAGAACACAAATAATTTCAGTACTTACCAATGAGCCAGTACTGACAATATTTGACCCGAATTGTCTTACTGAATTACATACTGATGCAAGTTCAATAGGCTATGTGGCAATTCTAATGCAAAAAAAAGAAAATATATTGCGCGTGATTGCTTATTTTAGTAAACGTACTTCACCAGCTGAATCGAAATATCATTCGTACGAGTTGGAAACACTTGCTGTTGTTAACGCGGTTAGACATTTCCAACACTTTTCATACGGACGCAAATTCCTTGTAGTCACAGATTGCAACTCTCTGCAATCTTCGAGAAAAAAAAGATCTTACCCCAAAAGTGCATAGATGGTGGGCTTTTCTCCAAGCTTTCGATTTCGATATAATATACCGAAATGGAAAGAAAATGAGTCTGCGGACTTCTTTTCGAGAAATCCGTTACCAGATTCAATAAAAGAAAACTGTAATAAATCCGAGCACAGAGAGGTCAATTTAACTAATGTCTCAAATACATGGCTTTTAGCTGAAGAGCAACGAGATGAAGAAATTAGCAAAAACTTACGAATTACGCTCTGAAATTCTTTATCGCAAAATACAAAGACACGGGAAAACGCGATCTCTACCTATTTTGCCACGCGCGTTCAGATGGTCAGTTATTAACGCTACCTATGAAGCATTGGTACATTTAGGATGGGAAAAGACCCTTGAGAAAATTTATGATTCATTCTGGTTTGACGGAATATCAAGATGTGTTCGAAAATTCTTCGAAAATTGTTTGACGTGCAAAATTTCCAAAACAAATTTGGGAAAAATCCAGGCTGAATTACATCCCATTCCTAAAGTCACAATTCCTTGGAATACCATTCACATCGATGCAACTGGCAAATTAAGTGGTAAAAATGATGAGAAAGAGTACGTTTTCGTTTTAATTAATTGTTTCACCAAATTCATTCTTCTTCGTCATACATTGCATACTGTTACTAGCAATAGCATTAAAGCATTGAAATCTGGTAATTCTCTATTTGGCTCTCCCACTCGCGTAATTGCGGACCAGGGTCGTTGTTTCGCGAAAAGTGATTTTCGAGAATTTTGTTTGGCTCACAATATTAACTATCACTTGATTGCAACTGGAAGCTCGCGTGCAAATGGTCAGGTGAAGCGAGTAATGAGCACTCTAAAGAACATGCTAACTACCGTAGAAATAACCGGCGACCGGTCTTGGCAGGATGCATTGCCTCATGTACAATTAGCACTAAATTGCACGATCAACCGAGTCACAAAATCTAGTCCTCTCGAATTAATGATAGGAAAAGTCGCCAGACCTCTTGAGCTCATGTTTGTTTCTGAGGAAGAGTGTGTGGAGGACTTATCTGAAATTAGAACACATGCAATCGAGAAGATTAACAAAAATGCAAAACATGAAAAGGAAAGGTTTGACCGAACAAAGGCAAAAGTAATCAAATTTTCTTTAAACGAATTGGTTCTTTTGAAAAAAAAATTAAGAGAGAAATCAAACAAAATTAGATTCAAAATACAAAGGCCCGTTTAAAATTATTGAAGTGTTAGAGGGCAACAGATATCTTTTGAAAGCTTTGAATTCCAATCGTACATTTAAATATTCATATGAGCGGATGCGAAAAATGCCAGAAGGTAACATTCCGGAAGACTTGGAAACGAATAAAGAAAATTTTGAATAATGAAACATTTAAAATGAGTAAATATTTGAAGTGTAAACTAAATACATGATTACTTTTGGAAAATTGTTTACATGGAAGTTTGTAGCCGTAGCTCGGTCGAAATCGGAATTTCTTGAATGAAACAGTGAGTATGCGGTGGGAAGCTTCATGTAAAAGTCGTGTCAGAAAAATCACTCAAGGGAAGTGATTAGACATTGACCACTCAAGAGAAGTGGTGAAGAACATTTGTCACTCAAGGGAAGTGATAGAAATGTTGGTCACTCAAAGGAAGTGAAGGAGATGTAAAAATGTATTTAGTCTTCAAAATTAGCCACATGTAACGAAATTAATTGCTTTGTCAATAAATGTGGGATTGGAACTGAAATTCAAGTTTTCTGTTCAATATAAATCTCTCTATCTAATAAAAAAGTTTTGAACAAATGAACAGGTAAAAAGATTATAATAACAATAGTGCACGCATGAAGTTGGCGATCGGGTGAGATGCCGAAAACAAAACAAAAAGCATCTACCAAAAAAAAAACTTCCTTTGACAGCTGTCATCGGCTGTTTATGACAGTCTTTGACAAATATCTTTATAGGTATCTTCTTCTGACACGCAAAAAATGAACGTGTAAACGAAAATTATCAAGATGATTCCCGACGGGAAGTGTCTTTTTCGCGCGTTGGCGTATTGTGTATACGGCACTCAAGATCGACACGCAGAGGTGAGACTGAGTATCGTTTCAAATACAGTGGATCATTAGTCTACATTTGCGGGTTTTATTACAGGTAATGAGTCAAACGGTGCTGTGATTAGGTCACCTGGTGGTTACAAATCACATATGAATAAAAATGGAATTAACGGGGGAGAAGAAGAATTAGCTGCAGCTGCGGACATTTTTAAAATATGTTTTATCGTGTATCGCGAACCACAAATTCATCCACACCGAATCAGATGCCAAGATGAAAGGCAATTCTCGCTACTTTTCACCGGCGACGGAGACAGTGGACACTTTGATGTCTTGCAGAACCAAAATGAAATTCAGATAGTGAGTAATAAGTATCAAAAGTAACAAGCAAATGATAGTAAATTAAGTATATCACCAAATAGTCAAAAGGACAGCCAGGATTTACAATGTCAATGGAGAAAGGAGGAGTTTCAATCAGCAGACAAGGCGATGAAGATGGTGGATGGTCGGAAGTATTACAAAAGAAAAAGGAAAATAAAATTGTAAGTGCGAAGAACCAAATAAGCCGTAGAATAATATCCAACAAATATTCGTATAACCAGGCAAGAGGACCGAAACCCGATTTCGTCTAAGCTTCACACCGCCTCGAAACTGGAAGGTGGAGACCAGCTGCACAAAATAATGATTAAAGGAAAGCAAATTTTGAAACACAATTTCATGTAATCTTTGTGTTATTCCAATAAAGAATATCTATTTTACTTTTTTTTGTCTTTCTCGTAATTAATTGTTCATTCCTTCATAAAGCAAGTATAAGTTAACCTCCGCATGTCAAGGAAGTACAAAAATCTTTAAAAACTTGATCAGCCGTAGCTTCTGCATTAATAACCAAGATGGGAGCTGATAAAGAAGAAAAGGTTTGTTTTATCAATCAATCCTCAGGAATCTTATGAATTGTTCTGAGGAACTCTAAAGAAATGTTCGATTCTTCCTCACGAGAACGGGAACTGACTCGGGCGAAAGAAGTTTCTGGGGAAACTCGCAAATAAACAATTAAATCTACTCTGAACTCAGACGAGCGAAGGAGAAGATGCGTAAAATTTTCATCAATCAATGAGATTCGAAGTCAACTTCGAACTAAATTTGAAGTGAGAAATGTAAAATAAATTTATTTGAAAAAAAAGGATTGATATCAATTATTTGTACTTCTAAACCAGACGCAGTAGATTCTTTATCTCTATATGTAGATATACGTAAAAAAATCTGAAAATAATAAATATATCAAAAGTAGTCGCCGAACGCAATTGGGGTTGCATGACATCGGGAGTTTTGTACATGCGAGTGGATTCGTTTACGAAAACAAGCAGACCTGCATAGAGAGCCAATAGCAATGTCGGGTTGATTGAAAACAACCGTTCAACAGTTGCACATCTGTCATCAAATCAGCATAAATGAATTCACCTGCCTAATAGACAATGTATAAGGAAATAGTGATGCGCGCGAAGTGCGCAGTACAAAGCCCCTAGTGAATAAAGTAAAATTAAATTCATTTAAAACGAATTTTTACTGCTGGAGAATGAAATTTCTTGCAGATCACTTCACATGGGGACATGTGATTTGTCAGAATGGCTGTGTCGGAGAAGAATAAAGAGAATGCATCATTATGTGAATTCGAAACTTGAACTTTGAATGAGTCCGTTGTATCAAGCGTCAAGCGTTATTCAACATGCTTTGAATATAGAACAAGCAAATGGTTTGTTTATAACAACGCTTGGATGAAATCGACAGTCACGGAAAAGCAAGCGAATTGACCGGACGTGTTGGGATCATCGCGCTTTTTACAATGAGCAATCCACGAAATGGAAATCCTACATCCTCTCCGCCTTTCCGAGGCTTCACCCCGACATATAAATACACATAAACTGATTATCCCGTTGCCGAGTATTCCGGAGTACAGTAATATTCGAAAACAAGAAGGAGGGACCTGGCCCACAAAGAAGACCCCGGGGTTCCCAGTAGCTCTGTGTTGTTTTGTTTTGTCGCTCTTACTATTTATACATACTTATTTTGTTCTTTTTTTGTGGTCCCGCTTTTTTAATTCTTCTCTTGTGACGCCTATTGGCTCATTTTATCTTTGACAACCTTAAGCCCGACCGTTTTTCGTTTTTAGATTTTAATTATACATAGATTGGCCATTGTAAATTTATTTATTAATTTATTCTGTCCTATTTTTTGTGCCTGCTATACCTTTTGTTATGACAATTAGCGTCTTTTCGATTTTACAATTGTACACGTCCATGTTAGAAAGATAAGTATATTTTTTTTGCTGTTCTGTAGTGTATATAGTTAATCGTAAATAAAACAAGGTGGCTCTTTTAACTTGAGGTAGGCCCGCTTACAATAATTACTGACATGAATCAATAATGATTCATTAGATAAATGGCGCCCAACTTGGGGCCAGAAAGGAAAATAGCCTTACACGGAAAAAAAAATTCAGCTCGTGGAACTAAATATTAGATAGTTACTTGTAAACAGTTCGTCGAACTAAACGTTCTGTTATTGGAAGAGCACTGCATGGTTCGTATAACTGACTGTTAGTCAGCTGTCATAGCTGTACGTTGTTCAGCTCTCTCAGCTAAACAGCTTCGTTCGAAGAGCTAGACCAGAATTTTTCGGCTCCGCTCACAGCGCTTATTATTAAATAGTACAATTATATTGCTATTAGTATTATTTTTCATCATTATTATCATTATTTATTCAGTGTCATTTACATATTTGAATGGACTATTTAAACAATTATCCATCAACTGTATTTAAATCATACTCATGAAATTTGAAGGTTATGAAATATGTCAACGCACCAGAGCGCAGCGCAACTTACAGCTCTTACAGCAAAACCATTCAGCTGTGAGAGCTGAACAACTTGCAGCTATCAGAGCTGACTAATATATAGTTGCTGTAACTACAAGATAGACCGTAGAGTGCGTATAGTTACTGGAGCTGTAGAATACAGCTCGCCGAACAGAATTTTTTTTTCCGTGTACCTCAAAATCTGTACATGTTAAAATATAGACATACAGATATAAGTCCTAATGTTAAATGGTTTTAACTATGTTGGAAAAGCAACAATGTCAGGCGAACGTTGGAAAAGGTGGAATGTCGACAGGTACGAAAACTGAAAATTTGAACACAGAGGTCATGCCAGATAACGCGTCACCCGGTGGTAGTCAAGCGAATCGTGTTGATGAGTTGGCTGAGTCGGCTTACAATCAAATCAAGAGTTTACAACAACAGATTACGGACCTAGTGGCAAGATTGGATAGGTTGGGTCGAGCTACGGTAGAAGCATCGGCACCAGCATTACCACAGGCAGGTGGGGGTGAGTGTTCTTCGCGTTCGTACGTAAACAATATTGAAATTAAGGGAGCTTTCCAGTGTGACAGCCCGAAAAATTGCTGTTTTTCGCGATTTTTTTTTTAAAGAAAAAATAATCTAATCGGTCTGGTTTTTTTTTGTATATTAATTGGGTATTGAAGAATACAAAACAATTTTCTAAAGATCGATTTATTTATTAATTAATATATATAAAAATGATGAAACAATTGTTGCAGAAAATGCACTTGGATGTGGTATCCACGTTGGGGTCACAATTTTGATCTGAAACAAAAAACACAAAAAGATTATTGATCGGTATATAATTGGCTTTCGTGCTATGGAGGCTTTTTTTTGCAAAAATGGCGCCGGTTTGAACAAAAAGTATCGATTTTAGCATTTTTTTGGCAGTTTTTTTTACAAAAAAATAGGAAGTAATCGAAAAAAAAAAGCTTCCATAGCACGATGAACAATGACGTTAAGAATATTGTGTAAAAAATTTAACTCGATAGCTTTAAAACTCTGCCCTCCAAGTTGGACACCGTTTTGAAAAATGCTGTTTCGAGAAAAACCCGTTCAAAGTTTCAAGTGAGGAAATTTTAGGTAAATCGTCTACTTACGGTCAATCAGCGATGCCAAGTCCACACAATATCCCTTCTGCTTCTTCGAAAAGATCGTGCTCAATGGATTGTTCAGTCCGACGAGCTGTCCTCGCCTCTTTGCTATCCAGGGGGACGCCCGCACAGTGGTCCGAAAGCCCGAATTCTTGGCCAAAACCCCCAAAACCGAAAGTTATCATCCGAGGTAAAGCTTCACATATTTGTCAATAGATAGCATTAGAGCTTTGAAATCCAAAAGGGCAGATGTTCATATTCATTCCATGGCCTGTGGTAAACCCTCGAAAGTGACCATTGTCGAGACTCGCGCGGGACTGTGGTGTGTGCACGCTTTCGAGCACGCGAAAAAAAAGGCTGTAGTTTTTCAATTTTTATCAAAATCGAGTCAACCAAAATGGATATTATTCCTCAAGGCAAGTGAATTACATAAATTTTGTGAATGAACCAAGTTTCGGAATTTATGGCGATGATATTAATGATGCAATACGAGTGCTGCAAAATAACCTATTTCATTGAATTGCATTACTATCTGTAGAGAATTAGTTATGATCCCCGGAGATCCTGCGGAGATCTCAACGATTCCTAGTGTGAAAAAGTATAGAGAATGTGAAACCGTTGGCATCGCCTGCTCTTTTTTGCTCCATTGGTCAAAAATACGCATTCTTCGAAGCAGTGTTTTGTCGACTCGGTCGGAGCCTCGTGGCCCGCCTCGTGGGATTAGTGTAGCGGGGCGACGCAGACAACGTCATTCATCAAAACGACGTTGATGATGAGAATTCAGATAGCGATTAGTATGTATATTTAAAAATTATGTTATTTTGTTTTATAAGAAAAAAATCTGTATGAATTAAAGAAATTAATTTACAAAATATCACTTTTAACAAAGTTGTACCATTTTTCACGAAATATTTCCGCCATTTTCGGTCCACCATTTTTAATTTCGCATTTTTGCATTCGTTTTCGGAATCGGCGACCCCTAAAACATTACTAGTATGAATTTCAGCGAATTGGTATCATTTTTCGCGAAAAACATCTGTCATTTAACGTCCGCCATTTTGAATTCTGCATTTTTGTTTTTTTTTTTCGGAATCAGCGACCCAAAAAACATTCGTACTATGAATTTCTACAAATTCGTACCATTTTTTGTAAAAAATATCCGCCATTTTGGGGCCGCCATTTTGAATTTCGCATTTTTGCATTCATTTTCGAAACCAGCAAGCCAAAAAACTATAGATATAGTAATACTAGCAATTTTCACTGAGAAATATTTGAGTTATTAGTTTTGACCAGGAATTCGGGCTTTTGGACCACTGTGGCGGCGGTTTGCTTGGGTGATGCGCGCATTCTTGTACTTAGCGGCGAAATCTGCGGCGCTCGGCCCTATCGTGCATCCCATCGTCTCCAAAATTTCTAAAATTGGGTCGTAACCTTCATTGAAGGTGCACACAGCACACTGCGTAGCGATTTCTACTATCTGCTTGCCGCAGAATACGTGCTTTGGGGCTAGTTGCCACACACAGTGATTGAAGCTCTCGTTATTGTTTTGAGTGTTCGCGCCCGTACATCGTTCTAAGAGATTCTCCGTTGTTAGATCATCGTAAATCGGCTTTAAAACTTGTTGTACGTCTTCGTCGAGTGCTGGTGGATGGGTGTACTCCTCTTCTGTGGCCTAGGCCCTGCGCCATTCGCACCACGAATATTATCCCGGAGGGCTGAAGGATTTCTTTTCGTTTTTTTTTTTGGAAATTGAGTGCGACAAAAAAATAAGTCGCGTGACTAATTTACGGCTAATTAACGGCAAATTATGCAGTAGTCCGAATTCACATTTTCGACAATTGGCGAGCCAAGTTCATGTACGTGCAGGTAGGAACGAGACAATAGAAATAACGGTCGCACGGGCAGACGGCCGACGCGGCAGCTGTAGAGCTCCGTTGCCTTCTTCCAAGAAATGCTGTACAGTAACCGAAATAATCTGAATTTCGGCATGAAAATTTCAGGGAATATTTGGATGAGTATATACTATTCGATAAAGCTAAAAAAAAAAAATCGTTTTTTTGAAAATTTTACACTGGAAAGCTCCCTTAAACTCCCGCAATTCTCTGATGAAAATGCATATCATCCAACGGAATTTCTATCGAATATTGAAAGGTGGTTCATGCTTGAACAAATTCATGAAGATTCAAAATTACCTATAGTAGAAACAGCATTAAAAAGCAGAGCGAAGCTATGGTATCAGGCGAATAAAATGCAATTTGGCAGCTACATTCAATTTCGAAGAGCTTTTTTAGAAGAATTTTTTGGTATCGAGACGCGAGTTAAATTGAAGGCAAAGTGGTCGTCATCGCGCCATTCACCAGCAGAGGGATCATTAAGCACCTATTACTACAAGCAAATTAAAGCTGCAAACTACTTCGAGCCTCGTTTGGATAGATATGAAATGAACTATATTATTGTAAAACAGTTTGCCCCGAATATTCAAATGGCTTTGGCGAGTGTCGATTATAATAATTCAAAAAGAGTTGCCCAAGTTTTATCTTCGTTGGATGCTGTAGAGGAGGACAAAGATAATAAGCGCGATCGTCACAATGCGACTTCACAGCGAGAAGTGCGGGCAATACACCAAAACGATCCGTCAATGTCACACGTGCAACCGTCAAACTACAATAGTACGAAATCAAAACAAGTAAGGAACTCGACAATGCCGCAGTATTCCGAGTATTGACAATCAAATTACGATAATAGCCAGTTTCGAGATGGGTCAACAAGCGTTGATCAAGTAGATTTTTCAATTTCCCCGCCAACGTACGCAAACTGATTTTTACCCGAAAATCGTAATTTAAACTAAGCCATGACTCGTACCGTTGTGGTCCGTATGTGGGTTAGAATATTCAGACTATTGTTGAGGACCTGAGTTTTGATATAACGAATGAGGTAAAGGATTCTCTGGATACATCACCACAGAAACACCGCGACACCTGTCCACATGTGGAATGTAAATTTAACGAAGAAAAAATTGTTGCGCTGTTACATTCAGGCAGTCAAGTAACCTGCATTGCAGAAAGCACTTTTGAATAGCTGAAAGAGCGTGCCAAATTTGATGAATTGCCGATGAGTAATATTTCTATTTGTTCCGCTTTTCGAAGAAAACCTCTACGAATAAAAAAACAAGTTTTCACGAATGTCCAGATAGGTGATAGTGATTTTTTTTCTATTTTTATTGTTGTTCCAAGACTGATATATCCTGTCATTTTAAGGTCAGACTGGTTACCTGAGAATAGTTTTGTACTTGATTTTGATAAAAAGGAGATATATTGTAGTGATACTTGTCTAGGCGATCTGTACGCAGGTTTCGGTCGATCCTTGGCGGACAAGTTGTGTGTTAGTGTTAGGATAAATCCTCCAACGTGTAATGAGATCCCACTGGAGTACGGAAATACCGGTCAGAGTGATTCTCAATCTTATAATGTTACTGAAAATGTTGATAATTATGTAACCATTTGTCAGAAAAACTTAAATAAAAGGATCACAAATCCTGATCTCATTGAAAATTTTTGCATTGTTTCCTGTGACCTGGTGAATGAAACTTGTACTAACGTAGCTCAACTATCTGACACGCGAGTCGATTGTGACACGGACCATCCGCGTCGTGAAGACTCGCTGATCGCACCAGGTGGGTTGCGCTCTGTGCAAAATCTTGTTGAATCTTCCGACTCCAGTCAATCGAATAACGAAACTGATTTGGAAGATGACATTGAGAATGATTCGGTCTCTACCAAGATGTATGCCGTTTTGTTCAATCATTGTTCTGATGAATCGGCAACTGCGCTGATTGAAAATAGTTTGCATAATGCAAATGTGTGTAAAATAAACATTACTAGAGATAAGTTTAATAGTAATCATATTGATGGGTATCCCCGTACTACCGCCATTGTGGGGGGTAAAGAAAAAATGAACGCGTGAACGGTAGAACATGCGTCATAAAACTATTTATCACAGAATATCTGTGTTGTCGTACGTCATACCAACCGTTCAGAAAGCGAATCATTTCAACAACGTCAATCCAATTCCGAAGACCACAATTTTTTTACCGAGGCGCGACGGATCGTGCAAATGCTAACCTGTCTAACGGATACGCAGAGATCAAGGTGACTCGATGTATTGATTCACAATCGCAAGGTATTCTCTGATAAAGCAGAGTGCACACAAATTTACGAGCATAAAATTGATGTCAGGCCACATAAAACATTTGCACACCGAAGCTATCCGGTTCCGCTAACTCACCGACCTGCAGTCAATGCAGAAATTCAGAAAATGTTACAGGACGGTATAATAGAATTGTCAAACAGCCCATATTGTAGTCCGATGAGAATAGTCTCCAAGAAGCTCGGTGGCATACGCATTTGTCTCGACGCGCGTTTCATTGATGATATCATTTTAGCTAACAACGAGAGTCCGCCGCCTATAGAGGAGCTGCTAAATAAATACGAGAGCGTTAAAGTAATGTCTACCACAGATCTGACTACCGGATACTGGCAGATACCTCTCGAGGAAGAATCGATAAAATACACTGCCTTCTTGTATAACGGGACGCTCTATCAATTTTGTCGAGTCCCTTTCGGCCTAAAAACAACCGGGAGCGGGTTTATGCGTGCGCTACGAATTGCACTACGAAACGATTTTAATTCGTCGGTGACGTGTTACGTTGACGATTTGCTGAGAACTTCCTCATCTTTTAATGAACACATTGATTATTTGAATAAATTATTTACGCGGTTAATGCTCTGTGGGTTAACCTTAAAATTGAACAAAACGTTGTTTTTTTGGGATACTGTACCTTTTCTCGGCTTCATACTTACGCCAAGCGGGATCAGACCAGCTCTAGAAAAACTTGCCGTTATAGAAAACTTTCCAAAACCTGTGGATAGAAAACAGTTACGAGGGTTCATAGGCGTATGCACGTTCTATCGACGTTTTACGGTCAAGCATGCCGAAAAAAGAACTCCATTCAGAGATTTGCCTAGCGAGCGCAAGCCATGGATGTGGAAACCCGAACATGATAAAGCTTTTCAGGATCTGAAAGATAGTAACTCTCAGTAACTCTACAGCATTACTTGCCTGGTATCCCGTTTCGGATACAAACTGGCACCAGTGATCTAGGCATTAGTGCCATTCTTTATCAAATCGATTCAGACGGTAGTCATCGAATAATTTCGCTCATTGTTAAATGCTTAACTCCGGCTGGGACTTGATATACCACTACCGAGAAAGAGCTACTGGCTATAATGTACGCGCTACTCAAATTTCGAATTTATCTCTTGGGGACGCATTTCCACATTATAACCGATCATGAAGCCCTTACGTTTATAAAAACATGTAAATTTCATACCCAACGCATTTCAAGATGGTTTCTGTTACTTAATCAATACACCTTCCGAATGGGACATTGTAAAGGAGTCGATAACATCGTCGCCGATTCTTTTAGCCGAAATTTCCCGGATCGTGTAGACCATTTCGATGCCGACAAGATAATAATCGCATCCCCACGCGACAATGTTCATGATTTCGATGCAAAGGGTGCTATATGTATCATATCAGAACTCGAAAGTGTAAAAACAGATAAGAATTTTAGAAAATGTTCAGAAACTTACGACAATTACAGGATAAAGACGAGAGATTGCTAAGTCATATACGATCAATTGAGCAAGGTGAACGAACATCTAACTATATCATTCGGAATAATATTTTGTTTACCACTACTAAAGCGGAGTCAAAATGGAAAATTGCCCTTCCCGAAGTTTTGGCTACTGAGCTTAGCGTAAGTATTCATGAACAATATGGTCACGTCGGAGTGTACAAAACCTATCGGGAAATTTGTCGATATTATTTGTGGAAAGGAATGAGACGTGATATAAAAAGGTGTGCGATCTCATGCGACCTGTGCCAGCGAGTAAAGCCTCTTAGTTATGCCATGGAGGAAACCTATCAATTGGTCGAATCAAGCGGGCCGAATGATTTGATTTCTGTCGATTTTTACGGGCCTTTACCGAGATCTCGAGGTGGAGTGCAGTATATCTTTGTAATAGTCGATGTTTTTTCAAAATTGGTGACGCCTTATGCCCTTGAACGAGCTACCACTAAAGTATATGTCAATAGATTGCTTAATGATTACATTGTGAAATATGGAAAACCTAAATGAGTCTTGTCAGATAACGGTTCGCAATTCGCATCACCAATGTGGAAAAATCAATTAGAGTTGAATAATATGCAGGTGATTAAATCGTCTATCCGACACCCGAAATCTAACCCCGTGGAAAGGACGATGAGAGAACTGGGTCGTTTTTTTCGGACATATTGTAGTGAGACACATACCAAATGGGCGTGCTTGTTACCTGATATACATAAATGGCTAAATCTGACGGTGCATTCCGTCACTGGGTTTACACCGTATGAGCTGCATTTTGGAAAAAATTCAGCTAGTAAGATTGCAGAAATTGTGAACTTTCCACCTTCTACCGAAACTCCTCATCGAATCAAAATCATGCAAGCGACCAAAAGGATCCGTAAAGCGCATGCAAGTCGTGGAAAATAACAAAAAATAACCTCGCGCGTTGTGTTACAGAAAGGAGACTTATTGTTAGTACTGTTGAAAATCCCTTATCCCTCTGATGCTGTAGCTGGCAAAACGGATAAATTCTTTCAGATTTATCATGGTCTATTCGTGATCACTAAAATATTTGAGAACAACGTCTTTCAATTATCGCAGGTAGAGAATCCGGATAGAGTACAAGGGATCTATAACAGATGTAGCTTAAGAAAATACGTGCAGCCCGAGGAATGCTAACCTTCCGCGTGCTGTGCCGGATTTGCGGTGTGCACTTTGTAGTCGATGCGAAGACCGACTTTTTTATTCTTTTTGTTTTCATTAGCGACCATTGTGTTTACATCTTCAGCTTGCGAACCGACTACGGATTCCTATTAATTTTAAGTTAGGGAACTTGTTGAGTTGTAAAAAACACTATTGTAAAAAAATGTCATTTTAATGTGTTAGGTTTGAGAATAGGATGTCAAGTGTTTGTCTAAATGTTCTCCCAATTTCCACATGTTTTATGTAACCATGTTACGCCAGACGTACCGCCTTGGCGTACCTTTTTCAAAATTCCATTTCATTTCATTTCTTTAATTTCTTCAATGCACAGATATTATTTCATCGAAATCTCATGTTCTAATAACGGCGAGTTCCACCCCTCCTGACAAAAGTCACGTTGAGACAAACAATGATCCATAGTATAAGGTTCGACTTTCTTCTATTTAACTGGAGTAGTGTAGGGGCACTTTGAGGCGTCACAACAAACCCCCCTCGCACCCCTCTCTGGCGCCAGCCCCTCGCCCAGGAGTGCCTTTGAGAAGCCTTCCTCTTCCTCTGCTGCCCCTCGCCAAGGAGTGACTTTGGGGCGCCTTCCCTTTCCCCCGCCGCCCCTCGCTGAGGAGTGACTTTGGGGCGCCTTCCCCTTCCCCCACCATCCCTCGCCTAGGAGTGACCTTGGGACGCCATCCCCTTCCCCCGCAACCCCTCGCCAAGGAGCGAATTTTGGGGCGCCTTCCCCTTTCCCCGTAGCCCCTCGTCTAGGAGGTATTTTATTCTAGAAGCTTCTCCGGACGACCACTCCTTTCCCGCAACCCCTTGCCAAGGAGCGGTTTTTCCGCCTCGAAGTTCCGCGGCTCGTCAGCCCTTCGCCCGCGACCCCCTCGCCACGTGGTGAATATCATGTGACGACCCCTTACCCCGGGCACCGTTGACCGCGAATCAGATTCCGGACTCTACGGGATGGCCTCTGGGCCTGTGCACCCTGACCATGGGACGATCTCCTTCCCCTTACCCTGGTGCCCCTGGCCGTGCGGCCGACTCTGGGGCCACCTACCCATCTGGCCCCGCTACCTCCGTTCACGAAGCGAACTCTGGGACTTGGACGTTTGGGGTTACAGGTCTTCCACCCCGGCTCTCGTTCTTTCTCCATCCCTGCTCTCTGTGTCGGGTGCTCGTGTCACCGACCTTACCCAGCCGTCGGTGTTTATCCTAACGTTTACGTGTGCTTGGAAAATATAGACCTGGTCACTCTATCTCTATCTCTCTCTCTTTCTTAATGCAAGACTATAGGCATACTTGGATGTACGAGGATCAGGGCGGGTGGGTGAGGAAACAGAACTCAATGGTGGATTGCGTAGAAAAATCAAATCTCATCCTCGCAGGTTCATTTGGTTAACACAGATGCAAATATATACATGGTTATTACAGATAACGAATAAATGATAATTACAATGTTCTTGTAATTACACAAGATATGTGAGCAAGGTTTTTTTTTTATTTACCAGCCTTATAATCAGCAACATCACAATTCTTAGAGGTACAACATTGAAGACAACTTATAGGATAAATGTGGTTTGAATTGATGGTGTTAGTTTTGCGTTTTGTGACATGGGCTATTCGGTTGTGGAATAATTCTGCTATACGATCGTTCTTCCGAGGTCAGGAGTAAATATATTGAGAAACTCCCGCAGAGAAAAACCAGCAGCCATAAAGTGCATAAACATGATACAAAATTGTCCACATACATCAGAAGTGAGGCTTTGAAGCTATCTGTCGTTCCAGTCGTATCGTCTGCAATTTCTTCGTAAAGTCCGCTTATGGTGAGGGACGAATGGTGGTAATCCGAAGCTGTCGAAGTATGTACCGTGTCCCGAGGAACCGACGAAAAACGCAACCCAGTGACCACCGGAGCGTGTGTGATCATCCGTGTTTGACACAAAGGCTGTCGGGCGTGTCCAGATGAGGGGTATCTGATCCGCTGCAAAAACCCCGGTCTTCCCGTTCGGAATTGCCGGCATCACGCTCCATATCTGTAGACTGTTTATTTTGTACCTCGTCTTCTTCTCCTTCTTCTTCTTCGCCCTCGTTATCGGAGATAATCATACCACTCGTAGAAGATTGTGAGGAGGTATGTGAGTCAATCACAGTAGTAAGTATGTCGTAGGGAATGGTAACTTCGCCGTCTGACGTAGGCGCAGACGGATCAGGAGAGATTTTCAGTGAAGCGACTGACTCTGGTATTACTGCTTGTAGCGAGGAATTTCTTTTTGGTACCTGCAGTGGCTGATTACCAGTCGAACTCTCCTCTCCGGCGATGTTGTGCTTACTGGCTGACAATGCTTCTGTATAATCGTGTTTAGTTGGAATATTGTTATTGTTGATCCACTTCTTCAGTTTGAGTGCGTTGTTCATCGCACATTTGAAAAATTCCTCCTTTTTAACGCCGTGGAAGAAGCACCATACCCAAGACCGTTCCAGTTTATCGAACGCCGGGCAATCGATATCCTCCAAGTTGAATACTTGACGCGCGGTACCATTTTCAATATATTCACATTTCTCGTGTCCACGGGCAAAGATTCGACGAGCGTTACGTGCGATTTCTCGGAGGTTAACGTCTAATTGAAGCAGCGAGATATCACCTTCAAACCACTCGATGCCATGATGGTAACACGTTACGTAATTGTTAACGCCGCGTTCTTTGAGCGGCAGTTCCGTGAAGGGATATGGCGGTTCTACTAACCAATGTGCCGAGTAGCGGTGATCGATGGTGACGACTGCCACCACTTTCGGTATAAATTTACCATAGATATTTGGAAACCCTTGAATATCTATCACGTAATCCATACTTGAACTTGAAAGAATGTAGTTGAATGAATAGAGAGCTGGAAGAGCGAACCTGCAGTGAAGTAGTTTGAATGCTGACTGGCTCAGCACCGTAGTTACGGGTGTTTATATACAGCCTTGTGTTACAATCACTATCTCAATTTTTGTTTATCGGGTGTCTCCAGCCGGTCTATTGCTCCCCTTGAAGACGTTGGCGTGGTGTAGTCACAGTGTTCTCTCTCTCTCTCTCTCTCTCTCTCTAACGGAAATCATTACCTGGTATGTCATAGAAGCGGTCGTGATAGGAGGGGCGTGATCTCCCTCTCTTTCTTAGCCCGGAAAATCTGTAATGACCTGACGTGCAGCATCAACTTCAATAAGATTATCAAATTCAGCGTTCACTAGGCAATTCACAGTTTCTTTGAGGGCATCGTCGAACCGCACTTCGACCCTGAGAACCCGTACCGGAGAAAAGGGTGTGATAAGCGTCCACGTAGAGATCGTCTTTGCCGAAACTCATCTGTAGCGGCTTCGATGCAACTTGAACCCCGTCGACGTACAACGACACAAAATTCAAAGAGTAGTTTTGAAACTGTCGCCGTCGAAGGCTTTACTGCTGATAAAACCGATTATCACTCGTTTCGGTAGTAGTTCGAGTATGACATTGTCCAGTGTTTCTGCCTGTACTCCTGCGTGTATGGTGAAAGATTTCACCTCGACTCTGGTTACGGGATATTTTGCCGTACCTTTGGCTAGCGTCCGTGCGTGCGCCAGCAAGATTCCAGGGCTGATCTACATTCGGCGAACGAGCAGTGAAGTATCCAGTATGTGCAGCTTGTGGCGATTTTCGGCTTCCATGATGCAAAAACTGTCTCTTGATCTCACAAGTCGAAGGTGCAGTTCCACACCGTTGATTAAAAATTTGTCTTGATTAAATACGTCACAGTGCAGATGTCCAATCAGATCAACGGTACGTGCATTGCTCATGATCCGTTTGCGTTCGATGAAACCTCGGTCAGCACCGACGGCGTCGGAGTCGTGTACATCCGATACTCTATCCTCGCTGTCGTACCATAGAGCCGAAGAAAGATGGGATTTTTTGGCGGGCGGTGCGTCATTCAGTAGAGTCTCTATACCGGGACAATCTCTTGAAACTATACATATAATGCGCATGCACGAGTTTTATCGGCTGCTCGGGCAGGTTGGCCACTCCGAGTTTCAGCTGTCAAACTCTGTTTCTGGCGGCGTTGTAGTTCATACGAATTTTTGAGGTTAGAATCTTAAACAGTCGAGGTAATGACTCGGAAAGTTGATGCTAATGCTCTTTGAAAATTGGCTTTATTCGACTAAAATGAGAAATCTGTTTAAATGTTGGGTGCTCGGAAGAAACGCAGCAGGTAAGTGCGGACACTTTATTTAATCATTTTTATTATTTCGTACATTAGAAATAACAACGGAATTTTTATCTATCAACAGGTGATACGGCTAAAATAATTACATCTCTGATATTCACTGTTATCTGCTCATTCAATTTGTCAGACGTACAAAGATCATCGCCACTTTCAAGCAACTAAGCAACTTTCTCACTCTTTTGTGATTTCAGGCAGTAATATTGAATTTTATCACTTTCGAAAATGAGACATTAAACCGAGCGTTCAAGAAATTTAAATATCTCACTATCTGTAACGGAACTGTGAATCTTTTTTTTCTTGAAAATAGTTCAACAAAATTTACGAATAGTCGATAGTCAATGTATTTTTTTCCGATTAACAAATTATTGCTACTACTATTTAAAATTTCCGAATGATTATCAGAATTTATTTCGCAAATTTTCAATGATGTTCGATTAAATAAATGAAGGGAACCTAATACTCAAATTGAAAATTCAAGTAATATTAGATTTATTAAAATGATTTCTGTATTTCATGTTAGTGCGGTTCGAAACAAAGAAAATCTTATCGAAAGCGTAGAACTCCGGAATGTAAATCACATCCTGTGACATAAGTTGAAAATCAAGTTTCTCAAAATGCGCCTCAATGTCACAATTAGGTTCAAGAACAATCATATTTTAGAGTAATGTCAATTTTAAAGTAATGTAAAGATTGTGTCCCTTGTTCCATCAAAATAAATGAATATCTAATTTTTAACGAAGTTTACAAAGATTTTTTTCCAAATAATGTAATCCGATACAATATCTTGTTCATAGTACTCCGAACATCACCTTCTAACAAGGATATTTGGAAAGAGTCCCTTTGTTGCAGAAACCATTATAAAATTCTTGGTTTTCAATTCGTGCTATTGAATAACTCTGTGTTTCAGGTTCCATTTTCAATCTCAAAATGAGATTTTTTGTTTTGCTCCAGATAATGCTAACATGAAATGCAGAAATAATTGCGGTACATGGAGATTCACAAGCTTTCAGTCTTAGCGTAGGACCCTATAAAGAGTGTAAAATTGAATTTGGTTTCAAGTTATCGTGCAACTAGCTAGCCGGATGACACCGTCAACTAAGATTAAATTTAAAGACATTTTTAACTGAACTTATTTAACAGTTCTAGATTTAGATTGATTCAGTTTGCCTAGCAAAATTCAACCCTACAATCTAATTGAGGACTTAAAAAACTATTTATCTGAATTCAATGCCAAAAAGAGTAAAAGTAAGCTTCAAAATAAGATACCAAATCAAATGGTATAAAGTTTGAAAAACAATGCTGGTCAATAATAATGCTTAAATTACAATGGTGCACAGAATGATTCCTCGGTAGAATGAATTGACAGCAACGGTTAAGTAACAAACTTATCGCTATTGGCTCTATCAAAGTAAAATGATGGGATATTCAGCCATTATGATCTGTAGTATATCCCGCTCTTTAATTTTGCCTCAACTGATGTTAAGAAGGTGGCGATAGCCTGATAAAATTCACTCTGGCACCTGATGTCTGACGAAACAACCAGGTTCGATGGTTCTAATGATTGCACCGCTCGAGAAACCAGGATCCTTGCCACCTAAACGTTTTGACCATCAGGTAAGGCATAATTTTCCTCGTAGTAATTAAAGTTTAAACTTCGAGCCTGCTGAAAAAAAAACGAATTTTATCATTGAATCCATGTTAAAATATTGTCATTGTCAAAGATCACGTAATTGGAAATTTACTTACATGCTTCCATGCCTGACAAATTTAGTCCAGCTTTGACAATGAATTATTTCGTACCTGAAAATATTAGAAGCTATTACTATCAAAGAGGATCTTTCGGTATTTTTGAAGGCAAAAAAAAGGCAGCACTTTTTGAAAGGCAACCAATGGTCAGACGAGGGGTGATCAGAAGAGTGGAGATTGGTCTCCCAGTGTTATCGGACGATTGTCTTGTAAGTTATTGTTTTGTTTCCTAATTTTTCATTAATAGCATGATTTACACTGTAATATTAACTGTTGTTCTTTTTCTCTTTTCATTCTTGGATATCTGGTGAACCCTCTTTGTTAACGGAACATTGATTGTTGTACAATGGAGCTGCAAAAACTTTGTCAACTAATCAACGATGTCGGCGAGGGTTTTTTGAGTATTGCGTCGGGTACGTTTTCTGTTAATTGCTACTCTTTGTCCTCCTAAGCTTCGTGTTTAAGATGAATAATTTCTTTATTCCTTGTTACTCATTTCTTTTATTTATTTCATGTTCATCGGCACTAATTACTGACTTCTGGAGCACTGCACCGTAACGAATCTACTCTGGAAATACCTTCTACTGGGTCTCAACCATTCATTTGTTTTTAATTTTATGTAAATAGAGAATCTGTTCACAATAAACATTGTTTTTACTTACCTACCTCTGTTTGTCCAGACTCCCACTTGTTAATGACATTTCACGTTGAATTTCAGATTTCTTCTTTCAATAAATAACACCCAATTTCTGTATCATTTGAAATTTGTTTTTCCGTTAAATTCTTTATTGCGTCGGTTGAATATCTTCCGAAATCAACCACGGTATTGCTGAACGATACTATTCTTCTTAGACAATTCACGCTACGTAAAAATAAACAGCAGCATAACCTCAATCCACGGCTTTACGCGCGAGAGAATTACAGCTTTCGTTTCATTTTGTGTACGTTGGTGCCTTGCTCAGCAGATGAAAACATCACCGCGGCGCGATTTCACCGACCAATGAGATTAAATTATTTGGCGCATGCGCGTTATATGTATAGTTTCAAGAGATTGTCCCGGTATAGATTTAAGTTTGTTGAATTTTCTAATATTATCTGTCTTAATAGCATTGAATAAACGATTGGCCTTATTTATATCCAAGTTGAAGTTTTTATAATCCAAGTTTGTGAATTGGTTCGAAAAGAAAAAGTTGATATTATGATTAAGTTCTTGGATTAACAGCCTTTCCTGTCGATAACATGTTTTAATTTCGAGCGATAGACACTTGTGTTGAAAAAAGCGTAATGCTTTGATGAAGGTTTTTTCACTTGTTAAATGTTGAAGGTTTTTGATTTTAAAATTTAGAAAGTTTGGAATAATTCCAAATTGACGGCATTTAAGAAGGAACACTTTACGGTTTTTGATACGTGCTAGTTTTTGCCGGTAGTTCCAGATCTTCTTGGTTTGTGAGTGATTTGTAGAGGAAGGTGATCTCAGGTTAGAAGTGCGGTATGAAGTAGGATCACGGTGGTACGAGACGTCCACGAGGCCGTTTCGATGCATTGTATTTAGGAAAGAAGTTCGTGACCAGGAGGTAGATTGAAGATGAAAGTTCGTCGAAATTCCGGTCAGGAAGAAGAAGAATTTAATACTTTGAAAGACGTGAATATAAAAAGTCGACGTTTCGGCCGGGCCCTGCCGACCATCCTCAGGAATAAATTCTATAATAATTAACAAAAATAGGATGCTTCAACACAACAGTTCTGAATTGAGCGCATGGAATATGTTTAAAGACAATATTTGTTGTTGTACAAAATTAGGTGAAAATTATACAGTTGCACGAAACTGTCAGAGTGACAGTTTTAGGTTAAGTGTCAAAATTTTTGAAGATAAGTTAATCAGAGGAAAAATTGGTTGATGAGAAATGAAAATATGTAGAAAATGCTTATTGATAATTTGGGAAATGGAATTGTGAAAAGATCAATTAATTTTGAAAAAATTACTCACAAAAAATGACAACCAGTACATGCTTAGGTGTTGTTAGTAGTACAGCATTTCGGACGGAAGTTAAGGTTAGCGGGAATCGATCCGTAAATCTATGTTGATCACGTGCGAACTTGATCTATGTTCGAAAGTCATGGAGTACAAAGGCAGTGACCAATCGGAGTAAGGGGCGCCAATGATTTGAAAACACGATAATGTAAACTAGAGAATGTTAGAATATAGGTGGCTAAGATGTTCGATATCTGTACGTTTGTTAACAGAGTTCCTTTTGTTCTTAAAGATATGGATCATTTCTTTGATGATACGTTTATACCAATTCGGTTCTGTAGCTAGGGTTATAGAGTTGTTGAAATCGGAATTGTGACCCAGGGTCAAAGAGTGATCTGCTAAAGCGCATCTGTCAGTGACATGGCATTTAATATTCGAACGATGACCAGAAATTCTATTTTTTAGGTGTTGTGACGTTTGTCCAATATAACTCATGCTACAGTCTCGACATGGTATTTTATATATACAGTTAATTTTCTCTAAATTAGGAGTAACAGATTTAAGATGAGAAAACAGAGACAGTTTGGTAGTATTAGATATTCTAAAAGTAATTTCAATTCCCTCGTCATTAAGAATTTTTTTGATTTGGCTAGATAGATTTTCTATATACGGTATAGAGATAGAGTTTTTAAATTTATCATTAACATCAGTTGGATTGTTGGAGTCTACATTCCAATCAAGCGAGTTGTACACTTTTTCTACTCTATACTTTTTGATATCATTGATGAATTTTATAGGGTAGCCATTGGAAATAAGAGTTGTTTCTACAAGTTTTATATTCTTTTTAAGGAATTGAGGGTTTGATATTCTAAGGCAGCGATCGAATAAGGATATGGCGACAGATTGTTTGTGTTTGATGGGATGATGTGAGTTGAAATGAATGTATCTCCCAGACCAGGTTGGTTTATGGTGCCAATCTAAGATTATGGTGTCATTGTGGTTGATTACCATAGTGTCTAGAAAACTGATTTTACCATCTTTTTCCAACTCGAAGGTGAATTGAATACGTGGGTGAAAGTTGTTAAATTTATTAAGGAGGAGTTGTGAATTTTCGTTTTTGACACACGTTATAATATCATCGACGTACCGATAGTAAAAAGGTAGGCTGAAAGGAAGATTTGAAATGATTTTTTTTTCAAAATGTTCGAGTACCAGATTCGCTGCTACCGGGCTAATCGGTGAGCCCATTGCTACGCCAAAAATTTGTTGGTAGAAATTATCTTTGTAGGCGAAATAGCATGAATCTAAACAAAGTTTGGTGGCGGCTAGGAATTCTTTTTTATTAATGTTAGTGTGACATTTCAAATTGGGCCAGTTTTTACTGATAATCGATATTGCTAGTTTGGTTGGAATGTTGGTAAACAGTGATTTGACATCTAGGGATACTAACAGGTGATCAGGCGAAATTGTTTTTCCCCTGATTTTGTTTACAAAGGACCAAGTGTCCTTGATGCGATAGTCTGATGTACCTGTTATGTTTGATAAGACACAAGAACAAAATCTCGAAATTTTGTAGGTGGGGGAATTGATGTTAGAAACAATCGGTCTGAGAGGAACATTTTCTTTATGAATTTTTGGTAGAAAATATATTTTGGGAGGAAGATAGTTGTATGTTTTGAGGTGTTTAGCCGAATTGGAATCTATAAATTTTTTCTGTTGCCATAGACTTATCATATCGTTGACTTGTTTTTGTACTTTTGAAGTGGGATCACGAGAGATAAGATTATAGGTAGTCGAGTCATTAAGGATATCTTGGCATATTTGTTCAAACTCCATCTTTTCCATGACGACTGTAATGTTACCTTTGTCGCGTCGGTGACCACTAGGTGGTTATTTTGTTTTAAAAATTCTTTGGTTTGTTTAACTTTGGAAGTTATTTCAAAGTGAAAAGTGGGAGGATTTTTGCCAAGTTTGTTGTCAATGAGTTGGCTAATATTTGATCTTACTTTATCTTTGGTGATTCCACTTTTGTTAATAAGAGCTAATTTTACGCTGCTTACAATATCATCAATAGGTAACTTAATATTGTTAAATGGTAAACCATGATTAGGACCGAGTGATGAGGTATCCTCAATTTCAGAAGGTAACTCTGTCTTAGATAGGTTAACTAACCAATTATTAGTGTGAAACTCTTTAGGAGTATGTATAGATTTAAGTTTGTTAAATTTTCTAATATTATCTGTCTTAATAGCATTGAATAAACGATTGGCCTTATTTATATCCAAGTTGAAGTTTTTATAATCCAAGTTTGTGAATTGGTTCGAGAAGAAAAAGTTGATATTATGATTAAGTTCTTGGATTAACAGCCTTTCCTGTCGATAACATGTTTTAATTTCGAGCGATAGACACTTGTGTTGAAAAAAGCGTAATGCTTTGATGAAGGTTTTTTCACTTGTTAAATGTTGAAGGTTTTTGATTTCAAAATTTAGAAAGTTTGGAATAATTCCAAATTGACGGCATTCAAGAAGGAACACTTTACGGTTTTTGATACGTGCTAGTTTTTGCCGGTAGTTCCAGATCTTCTTGGTTTGTGAGTGATTTGTAGAGGAAGGTGATCTCAGGTTAGAAGTGCGGTATGAAGTAGGATCACGGTGGTACGAGACGTCCACGAAGCCGTTTCGATGCATTGTATTTAGGAAAGAAGTTCGTGACCAGGAGGTAGATTGAAGATGAAAGTTCGTCGAAATTCCGGTCAGGAAGAAGAAGAATTTAATACTTTGAAAGACGTGAATATAAAAAGTCGACGTTTCGGCCGGGCCCTGCCGACCATCCTCAGGAATAAATTCTATAATGATTAACAAAAATAGGATGCTGCAGAACTTCTCTGGTTGTCCTGACGCTGTCTTCGTCAAAATGGACGCCAGTGCCAGGTTTTCTTGGCTGCGTTGTCTGCTTCTCGATTCTCTTACGCATGGCTTCGCCGGCGTTTCGCGTCTTGAATCGCTCGTACGGATGTAAAGCCTCGTCGAGTACGTCGTTCTCCTCGTACACACGCATTCGAACCATCAACGTTTTACTCTGACTTATAACTGCTGCGGCAATTCGCCTGTGGTCCAATACGACCCTGGAATCGTCTCGAGCATCGTGCACCGCGATCACAGGATCTCCCTGCCAGCCTGTCTTGGTCATAGAGGCGGCCAAGTCCCCGATGTAAGTGCGGTTTCGCGTGAATTTGCCCATGTTGCT
Source organism: Neodiprion virginianus (assembly GCF_021901495.1). Lineage (NCBI taxonomy): Eukaryota > Metazoa > Arthropoda > Insecta > Hymenoptera > Diprionidae > Neodiprion > Neodiprion virginianus. Next base: position 19,415,366 of record NC_060878.1, on the reverse strand, counting down.
TTGGGAGAATTTGATTTTTCGAGACTGGATGAGCCTGCGTAAATCGGCTACATGTATAGCGTATTCTCGCATACTGCTGTGATATTTACTATATTTAGTTGGAAAAAAAAAATCAAAATTTTTTTTAGTCGTAATTGTACCATGTTTGACCATGAAGATGTTTGGCGTTACAGTGCCTAGTGGCTCAAATTATAAATCCGAATTCTCGTAACGCACGTTCGGTTTCATATCGGTTTGGCAGAACTTCTTAGGTTGTCCTGACGCTGACTTCGTCATAATGGAAGCCAGCGCCAGGTTTTCTTGGCTGCGTTGTCCGCTTTTCGATTCTCTTACGCATGGCTTCGCCGGCGTTGCACGTCTTGAATCGCTCGTACGGATGTTAAGCCTCGTCAAGTACGTCGTTCTCCTCGTACACACGCATTCGAACCATCAACGTTTTACTCTGACTTATAACTGCTGCGGCAATTCGCCTGTGGTCCAACACGACCCTGGAATCGTCTCGAGCATCGTGCACCGCAATCACGGGATCTCCCTGCCAGCCTGTCTTGGTCATAGAGGTGGCCAAGTCCCCGATGTAAGTGCGGTTTCGCGTGAATTCGCCCATGTTGCTTTGGGGGAATTTGATTCTTCTAGACTGGATGAGCCTGCGTAAATCGGCTACATGAATAGTGTATTGTTACGCCCCGACGTACCGCCTTGGCGTACCTTTTTCAAAATTCCATTTCATTTCATTGCTTTAATTTCTTCAATGCACAGATATCATTTCATCAAAATCTCATATCCTAATAACGGCGAGTTCCACTCCTCCTGGCAAAAGTCACGTAGAGACCAACGATGATCCCTAGTATAAGGTTCAACTTTATTCTATTTATCTGGTACCAAGAACTGAGATGAAAGACTGCTGAGTTAGTATCAGTAGCGCTCAGCCTGGAAATATTCCTCTTTTTAAATTAAAATTATAATCAATAACTAGGATAAACCACTACCTTCAGAACCATCAAATTAAAATAGATTACTCATTGGAATGTATGAATGAATGTGTGAACATTGCATGCAGATATCTTTTGTTCATATTTTCAATGTGTCACCGACGAGATTGAGAATCGTCGGAACACCGTCGAAGAGCGAGAAGTAACGCTGACCATGTGGATTTGGGCACCAGGAGGTCGCCCTCGCACCTCATTGGCTAATTACCGTTGTAACTAATTACAACTGCAGCTCCTTGGACCCTCGGGCCCAAGAAGCCGCGTCTTTCGTCTGTCAAGTCGCGAAGTGCGTGGACGTAAACCCGGATTAGCCCTCTCGAGCAAGAGTAGTGTTTGGAAAATCTTAATTGTGACCGGCCTAGAGTCTCGCGCTAATTCGTTAAATTCGAGCTTCAGTTAATCTGTTAATTGCAAAAGACTCACTATCTTCTACATTTCCACATTTTCTGTTCTTTACTAAATCTCGTCATTTCGCGAATAGACATTTTTATGCAGTTCCATTTTCCTTAATTAAATCAAGTTCGGCCCTGATTCAAACCGAATCAGGTAATCTTAAGTAATAATAATAATAATTACACTATAATTTTCAATAAATAAATCGTTCCAATTAATTTCATCATACATTAAAATCAGAAAACAGACACTTTCAATTATGACTCTCGGTAACAAGATATCATTCTAAATTCACAAAGACTTAGTGACCAACGTTCTACATCACTCGATTCATCAACTCTTCCAAATTTGAGGTGAGGCCCCTGGTCCAGCATTCTACCGACGCAGACCGACACGATCCGACGGCTCTCAATCTCGTCGACCGATTCACCAAAACGCTAAGTCAGTCCGAGTGTTAACCCTCAAAAAATTAGACGAATTCTTGTTCACCTTGATAATCAAAACTACTTCAGTAAATTCACAAAAACCAAGCATAGAATTGGTGGCTAGCTTCACTATCCCCAATTAAATTCCACTTCTTGTTTCCAAGAATTAACAAATAAGACTAAACGATTAAATATATATATTAAATATATATATATATATATATATATATATATATATATATATATATATATATATATATATATATATATATATATATATATATATATATATATATATATATATATATATTAAACGATTTGAGATAATCTAAAAAGAGAGATACAATACAATACAATATTCACGACCAGCTAGTTATAACCATCGTTCAGAATGGATGTTCCTGGTACCAAATAATAATATCCATTAGAATAGAACAACACACGATTTTTATAAACTTGAATACTTCATAAATTGTTATTTTCGGCATATATATATATACAATTATCACCATCGATTGTTACCAGATATTTCAATAACTAAATTGAACCAGAATATACTTCATCTTTTACCAGTCAAATCTTTTCAAACATTTATTTTGAGCGACCTTCTTCCCATTTTCTTTATTATAAAATAGCCTCAACTATTTAAACAAACCTCACAGACCTGTACAGGTCTATAGCAACACGATCCTACAAATTACCGGCTTATCGAAAGGTAAGTCTTTCTCTTAGTTTTAATTATTATTCATTGTCGTTACGTGGGAGCTAGATTATTGAATTAATCATTAACTACCACCGCTCAGTTCCACCCTCACCCCCACGTAACACAAGAATTGGTGGCAGCGGTGGGATATTGTTGCTAAAAGTGAGATTTGTTTAAATAAATAAAAAAAAAAAAAAAAAAAATTTTTTTTTTCAAATTTTTGTGTTAAAATTGAAACTGGTCAAACGCATGAAAAAATAAAGTATCTTTCTTTCTAGATAATAATTATAATTAACGACCAATTGTGCATGAAACTCTGCAAATTGCTACTTGTGTTTTTGTATGTATATATTATAACATCCTGATATCGTTCATTGCCGAATTTTCCATTGGTCATTTGTGTGTTAACTGTGTTTTCAATATTTGCCTAAAATTCGCCTGAATTATTTTGTGTGCATAAACAATCTTTTTCGATATTGAAATGCCTAACGAAACGGGAAACCAGAGCGCGGACCGAACCAGTGTATCCGCTCTAAACGCAAGTAGCGCGATGATGACGTCGATGGCGGAATGCTTCGCGCTGCAGCATAGTACATTAAATATTCCATATTTTGACGGGAAAAACATTCGTTTGAAAGATTTCTTACAAGACGTGCAAAACGGTTCAGTGTATGTTCCGCCGAATTCGGAAGGCGCATATGTGAAGTGCGTGCTAGGAAAATTGCAAGGAGCAGCTCGCGATAGTACATATGGCGAGACTTTCAATACGGTCAACGAATTGATAAAACATCTGAAAAGTAGATTTGCAGCTGAAAAGACTTATCCGTATTATCAACAAGATATCGCGAATATACGGATGAAACGTGATGAAACGTGAGCGACTTCTACGATCGATTAAAAATCTTGGTCAGTGCAGCTCGCGTAGCTTTAGAAGACGAGTACGGAAAAACCGAAGTCGACGCGGTAATGAAAGTACTACAAGTGAACGCGTTAGATGCTTATATTCGAGGACTACCTGAAGCTATCGAAAGATATGTTGAAGGACGTGTAAAGACATTGGAAGAAGCGTTTAAGTTAGCGCGAAAAACAGAAAATCGTATGCGCCAGGGAATAATATCTTCCGGAGAAACGCAGAGAGTACAAATTCCGCGACCGAACTCTCCAATGATCTATAATCAAAATAACGCGCCGCGATTGTATTCGAATTATGGCATCTTAGACGGAGCGGAGACGCGCGCGAGAAGCCCGTCGCCGAACGCGGCCATGTACAGACACCCGACGGCAAACGTCGCCGATCGACGATCACCCGAACCGAGGGGTTATTACCCATACGGCATGCCCGCTCACTCACAGCTTCAGTACCAGCAACCGCGTGGTTATCAATATCCGCCTTATTTTCCACAACACCCGTATTATTATCCGCCGATGACATATCCGTATTTACCGTGTGAATATAGAAAGTGTTCTTCCTCTTCGAGACACAAATTTGTAAGAATGTCTGTAAGTGTTTACATTTTGGAATCTTACGCTTCTTGGTGCGAAGCTCGTAAGACAGTCAATGACCAAGTAAGATTCCAAAATGTAAACACTTACAGGCATTCTTACAAATTTGTGTCTCGAAGAGGAAGAACACTTTCTATATTCACACATACTATTACAGCACAAGAAAACAAATTTGAACTTACTGGTGATGAGAGGAATTAACGACATCAGAGTCAGGGCGGCTAGGTGGTCTAGTGGAGTAAGGCTCCGGTAAAGCATCGCTAGATACCAGGTTCGATTCCTGGCTCCGTCGTTAATTTTTCGAATTTACCAGTAGTTCAAAAATTATATACGTTTCACAAAATGAAAATTGCCTCGTGATTAATATTAATATTGATGATGCATATCCGCATTTCAATATTAGACGGTCATTGACTGTCTTACGAGCTTCGCACCAAGAAGCGTAAGATTCCAAAATGTAAACACTTACAGACATTCTTACAAATTTGTGTCTCGAAGAGGAAGAACACTTTCTATATTCACACATACTATTACAGCACAAGAAAACAAATTTGAACTTACTGGTGATGAGAGGAATTAACGACATCAGAGTCAGGGCGGCTAGGTGGTCTAGTGGAGTAAGGCTCCGGTAAAGCATCGCTAGATACCAGGTTCGATTCCTGGCTCCGTCGTTAATTTTTCGAATTTACCAGTAGTTCAAAAATTATATCCGTATTTACCACCTTATGGATATCCGCCCACAATAAATCCTGCATCGATTCCACAGAGATCGGGATCGCCGGGAGCAAATTTAAATACGAGCAGACCGAATTCGCCAAATTCGAACACCCGTTCATACGACCCGAATCAGCAGTCCGGTTTTAACCAAGCGAGGTTTGATAATTCGAACGTCAGAGCACGGTCACCATCTCCGCGTAGAACGTCCGAAACAGCTGGATCTTTAAACTTGAACGCGACTCGTCGTCCGGACGCAACGGCGAGGTACGCGACGCCCGAGCGTCAACCGACGGTCCGTTTCGCGGAACCGCCGGCCGGTGCATCGATACGCGCGGACCAGATCGGGAATCGCCACTGATCAGGATGACAGCTCCTGAATTAAAAGAACATTCAGCTATTTTTCTAATAGACACCGGCGCAGATATCAGTCTCATTAAAGCAAATGTTTTACATCCTGACGTTTTAATCAGTGTAGACGAAATTTCTACGATTACGGGAATAACAACCGACAAAGTAAAAACTTTGGGAATAACAAATTTAACTTTACAAAACGAACCGAGTAAATTTCACGTCGTACGATCAACCTTTTTGCTAAATTGCGACGGTATATTAGGTAAAGACTATTTGCGCGAGCGTAAGGCTGAGATCTCTTTCACACATAACACCTTGGTAACGAAAACTGACCCGATTAGACCGATACGATTTATCGGATACGAAGAACATTCCGATACCGAAACAAAACCGCAAAAACGTTTGTTTAAAATTCGTGCGCGCACAAAGCAAGCCATTGGCATCGACGTAATCAGTTGTGGCACAAAAGAAGCATATTTGCCACGCGTAGAAACCATAGACGGCGTATACATTGGTGAGGCTGCAGTCTCGGTACAAGATGGCGTATGCCATGTTCTTGCAATTAATACCTTGGATAGAGATATTGAGATAGAGATTCCACCACAGGAAGTGATACCTTTTGAATATCACAACTTTCCGGAGGAGCATGAATATCACGATTCAAGTTCAGAAGACCTAAATTTAGAACCTGTAGTGACTGATCGATTTACAGAAATTCAATCAAAATTGCATTTAGATCATTTGAATTTAGAGGAACGCGACCACGTATTAGATATCATTGAGGAATTTCCAGAATTATTTCATTTACCTGGAGATAAATTAAAATCTACACCCGGCATTCAGCATCGTATACCAACCGAGGACGATGTACCGATTAATACGCGACAATACCGGTTCCCTCCAATCCACAAAACCGAGATTGAAAACCAAATCAAAATTAAAATTGACAACGGAATAATAGTTCCTTCAAATTCACCGTATAATTCACCCGTGTGGATTGTACCCAAAAAACCAGATTCTGCGGGTAGAAAACGATGGCGCATGGTAATTGATTTTCGGAAATTAAATGAAAAGACAATTGGGGACGCGTATCCATTACCTAACATTACAGACATTCTTGATCATCTCGGTGAAGCGCGATATTTTTCAACTTTCGATCTTGCAAGTGGTTTCCAACAAATTGAAATGGACCCCCAAGATAGAGCAAAAACCGCATTCACTACACCAAACGGTCATTACGAATATCTCAGAATGCCTGAAGGGCTTAAAAACGCGCCCGCTACATTTCAAAGATTAATGGATCAAACATTACGCGGACTACAAGGTGTCGAAGTTTTCGTTTATTTAGACGACATCGTAGTTTATGCAAAGAATTTAGAAGAACACGGGAAGAAAATCCGCCGGTTATTTAACAAATTAAAGGACGCTAAATTAACGTTACAACCAGATAAATGTGAATTTCTAAAAACGGAAGTGGCTTATTTAGGCCATATTATTGGCAGATCAGGAGTTAGACCGGACCCAAAGAAAATTACCGCGGTTCGACATTTTCCACAACCTAAAAATCCTAAGAACATTAGACAATTTCTGGGACTAGCCGGTTACTACAGGCGTTTTATTAAAAATTTTGCTGGAAAAGCTAGGCCTCTTACAGACCTATTAAAGAAAGAATCACCATTTATTTGGGGAAAAGATCAAAAGAAAAGTTTCAAAATTTTGAGGAAGTATCTATGCCAGTATCCCATCTTGCAGTACCCAAATTTCAAAAAGCAATTCACGTTAACTACCGACGCATCCGACTATGCAATCGGAGCCGTTTTGAGCCAGGAAGTGGACGGTTATGACATACCCGTCGCCTACCTGTCTCGTGCTCTGAGCAAAGCGGAACAAAATTATTTCACAACTGAGAAGGAGTGTTTAGCAGCCCTATATGCCGTACTACATTTTCGACCTTACCTTTATGGCCGAAAATTCACACTGGTTAGTGATCATGAGCCATTACGCTGGATCGACTCGATTAAAGATCCCGGGCAGCGACTAATACGATGGAGGCTCAAGTTACGAGATTACGAGTATGAATTCAAACACAAGGCTGGACGACTTAACAGTAACGCAGATGCATTGTCGCGCAATCCAGTCCCTGTTACCGACGGCATTAACCAATCGTCGGAGTCATCTGATAGCGGAAACGATAGTGACAACCTAATAATTAAATCTGTAGATTCATTTCCAAAGTATTCAGACTATTTGAAAATAATTAGAACAGCTGATATTGAAAATCCAAACATTATTGAAGTACATGAAAGCGTTTTCGATAAACTTGACAATTATGCGCATACCGTTTCTGTAGATCTTGAAATGAGTTCCGGTATAGCTAGCGATTTTAGAAAAAAATATGGGGTACCGGAACACCTTCGCAGTCAAGCCGATATGCATTCAGTAGCTAAATTAGAACTACCAGATCAGAAAATTTATTACGTTATGACAAAATTAAACTTTTGGGACAAACCAGAATATGAGGACATGTACCTCAGTCTGATCAATTTTCGGAAAATTTTAGAGGATGACTCTGTTAAAACAGTTAGAATACCTAGAATGGGATGCGGTCTAGATAAACTAGCATGGAACAAAGTAAGAACCATGTTACGATTCATTTTTGGAGGAACGGGAATCAAAATTTTTGCTTGTACAAATTTAAAATTAATAGAAAATCAAAAACTCCAAACGATATTTGCTATTATGAACCCTAGGTCAAACTTGAAGGTCAGGAGTAAACCGAACCAATGGAAGATATTACCCATCGATTCGAAAATTTCAAAATTACCTGCTCCAAAAATAAAGCGACCATTAGCTAAATCAGACTCAGTCCCAAGGAAAAAATCAGCTGACGAAACATTCTGTCCAAAAACAAAGACTACCATAGAGCCTGATGAGAACGCGATCTCAACAAGAACTCGATCGAGAGCTAGGACAACAGCAGGAAGTAGGCAAGCTGTTTCTGAGGACTCATCCGACGATGAATCTTCCGAACCGCCGGCCTACCGGAGGCAAAGAAGTGTATTACCGAATTTAGGTCTTGAACAACCTACTACATCCCAGGGAACACAACAACCTGAACAAACAGACATTGAGACTGACGACGACAACGTTGAATCTGATTCTGAGCCTGAAAATATAACGGTAAAATTAAAATCACCGCGTGATAGAGATAGCGATTCGGATGATGATGTATTTTTGCAAACAGAAGCGAGTCGTAAAGCTAAATTATCTATAGATCCTAAAGAACTAAGGAAATCATTTGACCTCTTTAATAAATCTTTGCGCGAAAGAAGTAATCTGAATCCGAAGGAGTTGCAAGATTCATTTGAACTCTTTGACAAGACCTTGCACGAGAGGAGTCTTCTAGACAACTCCCGTAACTCGGATGCAGATGAAATAGAATTACCAGGCCATATATCAGAGGGTGAAGAATTAGACGAAACCATACGTGAGGCACTCGACGAAAAAGACGAGACGGATGACGACGAACTGAATAACAAAATTGAGAGATTTTTAGAAAAAGTTAAGAGAAATCAAGGAAATAATAGCGAGGCTGGACAGACTAATACCAATCAAAATAATTTGAATGAGACAGTAGTTAGTCGACCTTTGCAGAAATCGGCATTACCAACACCTATAGTCGCACCCAGACCAATAGCACTCTCAACCCCGTATCCTTTGAATATGATACCTGAGGTGAATGAGAGAGGGGACATTTCAGTGAAAAGCAAGGTCAGCAAAACGCCAAGGCGTTTACAGCCGCAACTAGAATTCCGAGATTTACCAACACAAATTGAAATTACGGAAAGTATACCACCAGATTTAGAAACAGTGTCGCCATTAAGATTTCCAAAAACAGGTTACCATTCAGGGAATAGAATTTCATTCAGTCGTGAAAATTTGACATACAGAAAAGACAATTATGTACACTTCATATCAATAGACTCAGAATTTTCTACACCAGTCAGCAGACTGTTAAACGATTTGGAATTAATAAATGCAGACGATCATCGTGATGCAAAACCAAAATTAGGCCAAGTCATTATAACAAAAACGGGAAAATATAGCATATTCAGCCTCGTAGTTAAAAGAAAACATTTTGACAAAATTGAATTACATAACGTCAAGGTAGCTTTGGGAAATTTGAAAACGACTTTACTAGATCTGAAAATAAAAACATTTAGAATTTCAAAATTAGGGGATATGACTGACGAACTATCAATAGACATCGCGAATTTATTAATAGATATTTTTGAGGACGAAGACATAGACATTACCATCTGTTCAGGTATAACCGAGATACCACCATCAGAAATACGACCAGGCATAATTTCGGAAATGCATAGTGGACTAATGGGAGGACACAAAGGCGTGACCAAAACATATCGAAGAATCCGCGAAAGATTTTATTGGCCACGAATGAGAGAGGATATCAGTAATTTCATTCGAAGATGCGAAAGCTGTCAAGAACAAAAGCTAGTTCGCGTAAAGACTAGGGAGCCAATGCTAATAACGGACACTCCATCTGAGCCGTTTCAGAAAATTTCACTAGATACAGTAGGTCCACTTCCGCAGACCCCTAGTGGCAACAAGCATATTGTAACGTTTTAGGCGTTACGTTAATAAAATATGGATCCGCGAGTTTACTTATTATCAAATCAAAGGCGTGAACAAAAATATCGTGATAAATGCTTTTAATGCAATATACGTGTTTCTTGTTTAAAGTCTGAAACAAGACTGTTTTTACAATAATATCGGTTGGCGCAGCAACCTTATTCTTTTTAAAGACATAAGAGGTTTATAAACGTCTTTTATCTATGCTGACTACTAGATCATTAAAGAGGGGCAAAGGGGTGATTTCACCCTTTGTAACACTACTCCCCCCCGAGGAAAAGAGTCGTCCCGACTCGGGAAAGATAAAACAATTATAAAAGTATTCTAGTAGTCAGTGCTCAAAGGTGAGTTGGAGCTGTGGCTCTAAAAATTTAAGAACTCCCTTTTTTACTATCTGGCATTTGCCCACAGTCTCAAGGTAAACCACAGAAAACCTTGAGCAGATAGTCGAGCGTTAAATAATCTCAAAAATTTATGTGCCATGTTTTATAAAGGTTAGTGTTATTAAGTGTTATGTGGCTTCATGAATACAAAGTTTTCCGCAACGGCCCAGATTGACGTCGGGAAGAAATTCGATTTTCTTCATGAAGGATCCCTCCGAAACAGGTTCGGATGAAAACACCGAAACGGGAACCGACAATTCCAGGTCCAAATAAGACGAAAACAGACTTCTCTTCATATAAAATAAGGAAATCGTGGGGTGACTTCTTTAGAAATAGTTCACCCTAGAGTTTTGGAAGGACAAATGTGAGTGATGGTATAACAATTCAAATTCACTAAGTGAATTTGGGAGAATACTTGAATAAAATAAATTGAATATGTATTCAAAAGAAAAGAAACGATCTTATCTGAATTATTTCTGCGTCCTTCTTCAAAATAAAACCACCAGTCATCCTCAGGAATCGGGGAAGATTGGAAGGAAAGGGCTGTGTCAAATAACCTGAAAAAGTGCTCACAAAAACTGACACTTAAGGTTAATAAAATGTGAAAATCAAGCAATCGCTCATCGACCTCGAAAAATAATCGTGGCTCATTTCACATTATTCCTTAAACCAAAGCCTATCCGACACAAAACTCGATTCCAGAGAAGAAGTTTCTAGAAAGAAACAACCGAAGAAAACAAATTTCAAATTGATTAGCAACGCAGAAATAACAAATCATTATAAGAAAAGTAGTCGTTAAAGACAGACAAGACATGGATGCAAAAGAGCATACTTCGACGAATGCAGCTATGTTGATAAAAGTATTCTCTCTCGAAAATTCGGACGAACTTAGCGAAATGGAAAGGTCTAACTATTTTAACTCTCTTTGGAGAGAGATGTCTTGCGGCCAGCTGAATGCCGTTTCCGAAAAAGGAAGAAGCGGCTTGCTATGCCTAAGCTGCTTTGAGTCACAGTGAGTACATCATATCGAATAACACAAATAAATTATATGAAAATAATTTTTTTGTTTCAATCATTTCTTTTTAGTTCTAAACCCGAATTTCTTCTTCAAGAAGTCTCTCTCCATGTGACCTTTTTGAAAGAAAAAGTGCTTTGTCGCTCTTGCAAACAGAGTCTATTCGATATAGTAAAGAAAACGGAAGGGTGCGAGGGATGCGAAAATGTCAAAGAAGAAATTAAGAAGATTTTAAACATTTCTCGCCTTTTCCCGTTAATGTAGTTTAATGTAGTTTTTTTTTTTTTTTTTTTTTTTAACCAAATTTTTTAAGAATAAAATTCTTTCAATATTAAATTCAAAGGTTTAACTTTGTCCGTGTATCATTGCAAGACAAAAATTAGAATAAACTTGGTCGGCTGTGGATTCTGCATTGATAACCAAAACAGGAGCCGATAAAGAAGAAAAGGTTTGTTTTACTAACCAATCTTCATGAACCTCATGGATAGTTCTGAGTAGCTCTAAAGAAATACTCGATTCTTCCTCACGAGAACGGGAACTAACTCGAGCAAAAGAAGTTTCTGGGGAAACTCGCAAATAAACAATCAAATCTACTCTGAGCTCAGGCGAGCGAATGAGAAGATCAAAATTTTTTGTCAATAAACGAGATTCGAAGTCGCGAAAATTACCTAACCTTCGACGAGCTTCTACAAAACAATTGCTACTGAATATCGATCTTTCCATCACCTTTACAGGCAATGAAGTCGTCTGCAGATGTCTATCTAACATAACCATTTGAGCGAAATGTTGAAAATAATAGCAATAACGATCTGGGTCTTGATACATCAAATCTAGAAGATTAATTCCAGCTACATTTCGATATTCTTCAAGAGGTTCTAAAAGTGTACAGACCTGGCGATCTGCTAAAAACCTCTTGGTGAAAGTTGTTTTTCCGCATCCGATATTTCCTTCTATAATAATCGTAAGCGGTCGAGTTTTACTCAAATGAATTCCGAAAGGTAAATTCTTCTCCCAATCGATAACCGACTGTAAAGAAGGTCAAGTCGATCACAGTCGTCAAGGGTGTTCGTTTGAAGATCTAACCTCGAAGGATGTCCCTGGTCTTGGAGAGATTGTTCCAGGTTGATCCTCTTCAAAAGGAGCAAGACGATCCAAGTGAACCACTTTCTGACGCGAATGAGGAGATCTTCGGATTCTATAAACAACATCATTTATCCGGTTAACCACTAAGTAAGGGCCTTCCCAATTTCTTTGTAGCTTTGGACATCGTCCTTTCTGTCTTCGAGGTTGAAAGAGCCAGACAGAATCTCCAGGATTAAATTTTAAATCTCTGGCTCGAATATCATAACGAGTTTTCAATTTATCTGAAGCCATAGAAATTCTATTCCTAGCAAAGTGATGAATTTCTTCTAAACGTTGTTGTAATAAAAAGGCATAATCTGTTTGATGCTGTCTTTGCACAGGAACAGGGCCTTTCTCTAAATCTGACGGAAGTCGAAGATTTCTTCCAGTAAGCATGAGGGCTGGCGTCTGTTTCGTCGTCTCGTGAATCGGAGATCTGTAAGATAAGAGGAAGAAAGGGATCCAGGAGTCCCAGTCTCTCTGATTCTGCTCTACGAAGGACGACAAATATTGTAGTAAAGTCCGATTCAGACGCTCTATCATGCCGTCAGATTGCGGATGCAAAGGAGTTGTACGAGTTTTTCTAACCCCTAAAATCTGAGTAACCTCTTTCATTAAGGTCGACTCAAAATTTCGGCCTTGATCAGTATGAAGTTCTAGAGGAACTCCGTGTCTACAAATAAATTCTTTAACGAATGCCTGCGCTACAGTAGAGGCTTCTTGATCAGCGAGAGGAACCACTTCAGGCCACTTAGTAAAATAATCAGCAATAACCAAAGCATATTTATTTCCAGAATGGGTTATCGGAAGAGGTCCGAGAATATCCATCGCTATTCTTTCAAATGGAGCTCCCACGTTGTAAATTTGAAGAGAGCTTTGTCCCTTCGTTCGAGGTCCTTTCTTTGCCGTGCAGACTCGACATCTTCGACACCAATCTTCAACGTCCATCCGGCAACGAGGCCAAAAGTAGAAGTTGCGAATTCTGCCCAGAGTTTTATTTGAAGCGAAATGTCCGCCTGCAGGAGAATCATGATAAAGAGCAAGAATCTCTGGAACTCGTGACCTGGGAACCAAAAGTTGCCACCTGATTTCTTTCAAGTCTGCAGATTCCCATTTTCGGTATAAAATTCCATCAATTAAAAGAATAGAGTCCCATTGAGCCCAATAAATTTTCAAATCTGACTCGGCTAAAGATATATCCTGCCAGTCCGGGCGAGTTTCTGCTTCTTTCCAAGACTTCACTTGATTCAAAGTGTCGTCCTCTTGTTGCGATTTTCTCCATTCCTCCTGGTTATTTTCGAAAGAAATTTTCCGTATTATAAGAGAGGGGTCACGATTTTTCTCTAATCGTGCACACTGTTTACACTCTGGCATTTCCTCGCAGGGTCTACGAGAGAGAGCATCGGCGTTTCCATGATGAATTCCTGCTCGATGACGAATATCAAAATCGTACTGACCGAGCCTTTCTAACCATCTAGCTACCTGACCTTCGGGAGATTTAAACGAAAGTAGCCACCTGAGAGAAGCATGATCTGTACGTATCAAAAATCTCCTGCCGTACAAATAATGGTGAAAATGTACTACGGTCTTAACAACAGCTAAAAGCTCTCTACGAGTGACACAATAATTCCTCTCGGTTTTACTCAAAACTCTGCTGAAATAGCTTATCACTCTCTCCTGACCTCCCTGAATTTGTGACAGAACCCCGCCTATTCCTGAAAGAGATGCATCCGTATCTAAAATAAAAGGAATTTCGACCTCTGGATAAGCTAAAATCGGCGAAGAAATAAGATTTTCTTTTAATTTCTTAAAAGCCTCTTCGCATTCCGGGGTCCAGTCAAAAGGAATCTTGATTCCGGTCAAATGATGGAGAGGTTTAGCTATACTAGCGAAACCTTTTACAAATCTTCTGTAATACGTACAAAGGCCTAAAAAGCTTTGAACTTGTTCTTTATTCTTAGGTGTCGGCCAAGAAGAAACCTTCTCTATTTTGGATGGGTCGGTCTTCACACCTTGTGCTGAAACGATATGTCCGAGGAAGCCTACTTCTTTCTGGAACAGATGACATTTTTTCGGGCTCATTTTCAGACCTGCTTGCTTCAGCCTAGCGAAAACTTGTCTGAGATTTTGAACTTCTTCTTCAAAGTTCTTGCCAAAAACGATTATATCGTCTAAATAAACGAGGCATATTTTGCCCGTGAGCCCATGGAGAACAGCCTCCATCATTCGTTCAAAGGTAGCCGGGGCATTACTCAAACCAAACGGCATAACCTTGAACTGCCATAATCCTCCTAAACCCGTAACAAAAGCTGTTTTTTCTTTATCTAGAGGATCCATTTCGACCTGCCAGTATCCGCTCTGAAGATCTATGGTGCTGAACCAAGTTGCACCAGCTATCAGGTCGAGTGTCTCGTCGATTCTGGGTAGAGGGTAAGAATCTTTCTTCGTTATATCGTTCAGCTTCCTGTAATCGATACAAAATCGTTTGGATCCGTCCTTTTTGTTAACAAGGACGATTGGTGAGGCCCAGGGACTAGACGATGGTTCAATAACATCGTTCTTTAACATGTCTTCCACCAGCTTCTTCACCTCTTCTCGGGCGTTGAGAGCGAGTCTTCGAGGAGCTTGTTTAATTGGCGAACTCTCTCCGACATCGATCTTGTGCTTGACAGAAGTACATCGGCCCTTATCACTACTATCTTGCGCAAAAGAATCTTTAAATTCTAGTAAAAGAGATTTAAACGATTCTTCCTGAGCTAAATTTAACGAAATCGAAGATTTCTCAACAAGGCTCCGTAAATGAAGAGGAAAATGTTGTTGCAAATCATCTTCCGACAGTTCTATTTCTCGAATTCTAGGAGGGGTCCAATAAATTCCATTCCTATTCGTACAAAGAGTTATTTCGCGATTGTTTGAAGCTAGTGAATTTCTCTTGGTCGAGATAACACAGTTATGAGCTGTAAGAAAGTCTATTCCCAAAATACCTTCATCCTCTATATCTGCTATAAAAACCTTATGTGGAGAGTCGATACTCCCAAAAAGGTTAATTTGGACAGTAGCCTGTCTCAAAACCGGGGTCGTCTCTCCAGTGGCTGTTCGCAGAGAAAAAGAGGGAACAATCTGGTCATCGGATTTAAAGAGATCCGATCGAACTACGGTTACTTCCGCGCCCGTGTCTATTACCCATAGACAATCGACGCCATTAACAGTACCACGCGCGTAAAGACCAGACTGTCGTAGACTTCTAATTAAAAACTGTTCTCTAAGAGGGCTTTCACTATTAACAATCTGCGATGATTTTCGCCCTGACAAATCATCTGAAACTAGTTTTTTGAGTGAGTTCCTGTTGAAGAACTCGATTGAGGATCTGCTTCCCCTTTTTCTATATTTTTCTTACGCCAATTATAAGAATTTGGATTCGAGCCTTGCATCGGCTTTCCACTAATTTTTTCAATTAAAAAACAATGATTGGCGTCATGACCTGTTTTTTTACAAAATTTACAAGTCAAGCTAGTTTGACTTGTCACGACCACGTTTTTATTTATACGCTGGTTTTGTTGGTTTTGAAAAGAACCTCGATTTCTTGATTTAAAATTGTTACCGTTATTTCTATTTTTATAATTTTGAGGTTTTGGCTCCTCCGAGTATTCAAAACTCTGTCTTCTTGAGGTGTTTTCAGACACCTCAATCCGACGAAGTTTGCTTAACCCAAAATATTGCTTTCTCATTGCCTCCACCTCGAGGGCTTTGGCGGTTGCCTCCCGCAGAGAAGTGAGGCCCGACGTTCCAACGGCCATTTTAATTTCCGGATCATTAATCGCATTCAAAAAAGCTTGCGTTGCTAATAAGTTACGAGACGGCTCGTGATCCGGCAAAGCTATACGAGAAAGCCGTTCAATGTCCTGACTAAGAGACGCAAGGTCTTCGTCTCGTCCTTGTCTTCTCGTCTGTAATTGTGCTGTGTACAGTTTTGTTAAGTGGTCATTTCCGTACCTCAACTTTAATGCAGAACTAAGTTTTTCATAATCAGAGATTTCTTCCTCAGACAACGCCGTTAAAACGTTCAAAGCCGGCGTTCGAAGACAGAAGGCAAGACTGTGGGCCCTCATGGCGGAGTCCCACTGATTATGTTTAGCAATTGTATTAAACTGGCGTTCGTAATCTGCCCATGGAACTTTTCCGTAAAAGATTGGCGGTTTTAAAGGATAAAGAGGCTTCTCATTAATCTGAGAAGCAACCTCAGGAAATCCTGAATTATTTAATTGATTAAAATGAGAATATTGAGGTCGAACTTGAGGCAAAGACTCGGAAAAACCAACCTCATTATTTACTCTCCTTCTACTAATTGGAGATTCAACTACTTTCCTAGTAAAAGGCACAGACCTTGAATCTCGAACATCCTGGATTCGTCCTGGATGTCGGACCTGTCGAACAGCGGAAACGGGAACAGGAGAAGGAACAGGAGAGAGAAGCGGCGTAACGACTCTGGAACCTCGTGGAGTGACAGCCGGTTCTCCTGAGCCATTCACCTGATGAACAGCCTGAAGAGCTGCCACAGTCGTCCGGAACAGTTCGTGTAGACTAGTTTCGGATCGTTCTTGTGCTTCTCTATCAAGCCTGCGCTGTTCCAGCTGTTGTTCCTGTTCTCTTCTTCGCTGTTCCAACTGTTGTTCTTGTTCTCTTTTTCGCTGTTCCAACTGTTGTTCTTGTTCTCTTTTTCGCTGTTCCAACTGTTGTTCTTGTTCTCTTTTTCGCTGCTCTTGTTGATCAAGAAGCAGCTGAAGAAGTTGCTGTTGTTGGCGCTCAGCAGCCTCTTGCTGTTGAGACATGATCTTCAGCAGATCAATTTGAGAGATTGTCGAAGGAATTGGAAGAGGGTCCACTGAAGGCGATGGAATTGTTTCAGGGACCCGCGGATTCTCCATAACAAAAGGTTCTTCTCCGCTACTTTCTCTTCTTCGTGAGCGCGTCAAACGACTGCTACTCATAATTAAAGTTCGCGCACTGAGTTGATTCAATTAATAAGAACTCAAGATCCCGCTTCTGACACCAATTGTAACGTTTTAGGCGTTACGTTAATAAAATATGGATCCGCGAGTTTACTTATTATCAAATCAAAGGCGTGAACAAAAATATCGTGATAAATGCTTTTAATGCAATATACGTGTTTCTTGTTTAAAGTCTGAAACAAGACTGTTTTTACAATAATATCGGTTGGCGCAGCAACCTTATTCTTTTTAAAGACATAAGAGGTTTATAAACGTCTTTTATCTATGCTGACTACTAGATCATTAAAGAGGGGCAAGGGGGTGATTTGACCCTTTGTAACAATATCTTAACTATGCAGGATAATTTGACAAAATTTTGTATCGCCGTGCCTATTCCCAATATAAGAGCTGAGACAGTGGCTCATGCAATGGTAAAACATCTGATTTTGCAATTTGGATCGCCTAAAACTATTCTAACAGATCGTGGAACAAGTTTCGTAAATAAACTATTACAAGAATTAGCTAAACTTTTCAGAATTAAACATATTACTACTTCCAGTTATCGACCACAATCAAACGGCGCATTAGAACGTAGCGATATTGTTTTAACAGAGTACATCAAACATTATATTAATGAGTTTGACGATTGGGATGAACTAGTTCAATTTGCCATGTTTTCATACAATACGGCAGTTCATGAAGCCACAAACTTCACACCGTATGAGCTAGTTTTCGGAAGAATAGCGCGCTGTCCAACTTCGTTTGATACTGATGAAAACCGTTTAACGTACAACTCGTATCTTGAAGACCTAATGATCAGATTAAACGAAATGCAGGCCTTGGCTGCGACCAACTTAGTGCAGGCAAAGGAAAGGTCGAAAATGTATTACGATCGAACAGTACATCCGTTCAAAGGCAAAGCGGGAGACATGGTACGCGTACAGATGGAAGCTAGAAAAGGAAAGTTTAGCAAGCGATACCAGGGTCCATACGAAATTGTTAAAGTCTTGGAAAACAATAACGTAGTATTAGAAGGTAACAACGGTGAAAGATTCATTAAACATGTAGACAAACTCGAATTGGCTTACTGATGGAACGCATTGTAGACTGATTAATGCGATTACAAATATGAGATTGGGAGTAATGAACATCCATTTCCGAGGGAAACGAACTTGGAGGACTACATGATCACATCATTTACCAACAATCCTGGGATATTTCTAAGTAATTTTAAGCTTAACGCCAACGGATGGGGCGTGACCAACCGCAACGAGGGATATTCAACTGTAACTAGCTCTAAGTTTGAAGTCTAACACCTAAGAGGGAAGTTCAGCGATGAACTTGATCTGCCCTTAGATTTCGTTCAGAAGCTTCTGAATGGATCAACTCGAAGTAATGTTAACCTTGAAACCTTTCCCTTCTTTCAAATTCCTTTCATTCCAAATTAACGTTAAAAATGCCACAGTATATTAGGAAAAAAAAAAAAGGAATGACCGTTGGAACTTCGGCAATTATTTAAGGCAAATGGCAATTTGGTGAAAACTTTTACAAAACCTAACAGGAGAAAAGGAGAGTTCGAGTGGCTGAATGCAGTCGACGAGCTGTTTGGGTCCAGAATGCACTACTCCAAAGGAACCCAGATGCCAAAACAAGGCAGCACTTAAAAGTACTGCCAGGATTCCTGTTCGTCAACCTATTAATGAGTATCCGCTACGAGGGTACACATACGACTACGACTCTCAGTGGGTCACATGACACTGGGCCCACCACAAAGATCTGAATGCACGGAATCCGGCCTCTACCAAGGCGTAAGGCTCTCCAGCTAGCCGAGCATCCAGATCTCGTTCACCAATCAGAGGACACGGTACACCTGATGTTCAGCAGCGCCAAAGCCAATTGTCAACCAACGCAGAACATACTAGCCGTTCCACCAACGTTTCGCATAAGTCATTTTCGCTATGAAGAACTCGGCTGACCAGTCTCACTGATCATAGAGAGTTATTCTCCCGCCGACCTTACATCCTAAATTGCGGTAGCAACGATTGTCACAGTACTCTAAGATATTCCACCTCTAATAATGATATTACTCCCTTACGTTAACCTGAGTTATAGTTGTCCTTAATGTGAAGGCCGGCTGATCAGTTACTGATCACAGAGAGTTATTCTCCCGCCGACCTTACATCCTAGATTGCGAAGGCAACAATTGTCGCCATGTCATAAAATATTCCACCTTTAATCATATTATTATTCCCTTACGTTATAGTTATCCTTAATGTAAGGCCGGCTGACCAGTTTTACTGATCACAGAGAGTTATTCTCCCGCCGACCTTACATCCTAGATTGTGGTAGCAACGATGATCACCATGTTATAGAATATACCACCTCTAATCTTGTTATCACTTCCTTATGTTAACTTTATATATATAGTGTTCTTAATGTAAAGGCCGGCTGACCAGGTTACTGATCACAGAGAGCTAATCTCCCGCCGACCTGAAATTTGTTTTTATAAGCTATATAATACCTTAATGCTTCATCATCATTGTGACACTATCACATGTACACATACATTATCTTTTAATTATTCTCAATTCCTGTATACCTACTAGCCTTTCATTATTCATCAACGGGGACGTTGATGGTTTCTAAGTGGGGAGGGATGTTACGCCCCGACGTACCGCCTTGGCGTACCTTTTTCAAAATTCCATTTCATTTCATTGCTTTAATTTCTTCAATGCACAGATATCATTCCATCAAAATCTCATATTCTAATAACGGCGAGTTCCACCCCTCCTGGCAAAAGTCACGTAGAGACCAACGATGATCCCTAGTATAAGGTTCAACTTTATTCTATTTATCTGGTACCAAGAACTGAGATGAAAGACTGCTGAGTTAGTATCAGTATCGCTCAGCCTGGAAATATTCCTCTTTTTAAATTAAAATTATAATCAATAACTAGGATAAACCACTACCTTCAGAACCATCAAATTAAAATAGATTACTCATTGGAATGTATGAATGAATGTGTGAACATTGCATGCAAATATCTTTTGTTCATATTTTCAATGTGTCACCGACGAGATTGAGAATCGTCGGAACACCGTCGAAGAGCGAGAAGTAACGCTGACCATGTGGATTTGGGCACCAGGAGGTCGCCCTCGCACCTCATTGGCTAATTACCGTTGTAACTAATTACAACTGCAGCTCCTTGGACCCTCGGGCCCAAGAAGCCGCGTCTTTCGTCTGTCAAGTCGCGAAGTGCGTGGACGTAAACCCGGATTAGCCCTCTCGAGCAAGAGTAGTGTTTGGAAAATCTTAATTGTGACCGGCCTAGAGTCTCGCGCTAATTCGTTAAATTCGAGCTTCAGTTAATCTGTTAATTGCAAAAGACTCACTATCTTCTACATTTCCACATTTTCTGTTCTTTACTAAATCTCGTCATTTCGCGAATAGACATTTTTATGCAGTTCCATTTTCCTTAATTAAATCAAGTTCGGCCCTGATTCAAACCGAATCAGGTAATCTTAAGTAATAATAATAATAATTACACTATCATTTTCAATAAATAAATCGTTCCAATTAATTTCATCATACATTAAAATCAGAAAACAGACACTTTCAGTTATAACTCTCGGTAACAAGATATCATTCTAAATTCACAAAGACTTAGTGACCAACGTTCTATATCACTCGATTCATCAACTCTTCCAAATTTGAGGTGAGGCCCCTGGTCCAGCATTCTACCGACGCAGACCGACACGATCCGACGGCTCTCAATCTCGTCGACCGATTCACCAAAAAGCTAAGTCAATCCGAGTTTTGACCCTCAAAAAATTAGACGAATTCTTGTTCACCTTGATAATCAGAACTACTTCAGTAAATTCACAAAAACCAAGCATAGAATTGGTGGCTAGCTTCACTACCCCCAATTAAATTCCACTTATTGTTTCCAAGAATTAACAAATAAGACTAAACGATTAAATATATATATTAAATATATATATATATATATATTATATTGAACGATTTAAGATAATCTAAAAAGAGAGATACAATACAATACAATATTCACGACCAGCTAGTTACAACCATTGTTCAGAATAGATGTTCCTGGTACCAAATAATAATATCCATTAGAATAGAACAACACACGATTTTTATAAACTTGAATACTTCATAAATTGTTATTTTCGGCACACATATATATATAATTATCACCATCGATTGTTACCAGATATTTCAATAACTAAATTGAACCAGAATATACTTCATCTTTTACCAGTCAAATCTTTTCAAACATTTATTTTGAGCGACCTTCTGCCCATTTTCTTTATTCTAAAATAGCCTCAACTATTTAAACAAACCTCACAGACCTGTACAGGTCTATAGCAACACGATCCTACAAATTACCGGCTTATCGAAAGGTAAGTCTTTCTCTTAGTTTTAATTATTATTCATTGTCGTTACGTGGGAGCTAGATTATTGAATTAATCATTAACTACCACCGCTCAGTTCCACTCTTACCCCCACGTAACAGTATTCTCGCATACTGCTGTGATATTTACTATATTTACTTGAAAAAAAAAAAAAAAAATTTTTTCTAGCCGTAATTGAACACTGTTTGACCATGAAGATGTTTAGCGTTACAGTGCCTAGTGGCTAAAATTATGAATCCGAATTCTCGTAACGCACGTTCAGATTCATATCTGTTTGGCAGAACTTCTCTGGTTGTCCTGACGCTGACTTCGTCATAATGGAAGCCGGCGCCAGGTTTTCTTGGCTGCGTTGTCTGCTTCTCGATTCTCTTACGCATGGCTTCACCGGCGTTTCGCGTCTTGAATCGCTCGTACGGATGTAAAGCCTCGTCAAGTACGTCGTTCTCCTCGTACACACGCATTCGAACCATCAACGTTTTACTCTGACTTATAACTGCTGCGGCGATTCGCCTGTGGTCCAACACGACCCTGGAATCGTCTCGAGCATCGTGCACCGCGATCACGGGATCTCCCTGCCAGCCTGTCTTGGTCAAAGAGGCGGCCAAGTCCCCGATGTAAGTGCGGTTTCGCGTGAATTCGCCCACGTTGTTCCGGGAGAATTTGATTCTTCTAGACTGGATGAGCCTGCGTAAATCGGCTACATGAAGAGTGTATTCTCGCATACTGCTGTGATATTTACTATATTGACTTGGAAAAAAAAAATTCAAAATTTTTGCAGTCGTAATTGAACCATGTTTGACCATGAAGATGTTTGGCGTTAGAGTGCCTAGTGGCTCAAATTATGAATCCGAATTCTCGTAACGCACGTTCGGTTTCATATCTGTTTGGCAGATCTTCTCTGGTTGTCCTGACGCTGACTTCGTCATGATGGAAGCCAGCGCCAGGTTTCCTTGGCTGCGTTGTCTGCTTTTCGATTCTCTTTCGCATGGCTTCGCCGGCGTTTCGCGTCTTGAATCGCTCGTACGGATGTAAAGCCTCGTCGAGTACGTCGTTTTCCGCGTACACACGCATTC
The DNA here is from genome assembly GCF_021901495.1 of Neodiprion virginianus. Classification (NCBI taxonomy): domain Eukaryota; kingdom Metazoa; phylum Arthropoda; class Insecta; order Hymenoptera; family Diprionidae; genus Neodiprion; species Neodiprion virginianus. The sequence goes on along the minus strand of NC_060878.1, from coordinate 19,392,621 downwards.
GAACCATCAACGTTTTACTCTGACTTATAACTGCTGCGGTAATTCGCCTGTGGTCCAACACGACCCTGGAATCGTCTCGAGCATCGTGCACCGCAATCACGGGATCTTCCTGCCAGCCTGTCTTGGTCATAGAGGCGGCGAAGTCCCCGATGTAAGTGCGGTTTCGCGTGAATTCGCCCATGTTGCTTTGGGAGAATTTGATTCTTCTAGACTGGATGAGCCTGCGTCAATCGGCTACATGAATAGTGTATTATCGCATACTGCTGTGATATTTACTATATTGACTTGGAAAAAAAAAATTCAAAATTTTTGCAGTCGTAATTGAACCATGTTTGACCATGAAGATGTTTGGCGTTAGAGTGCCTAGTGGCTCAAATTATGAATCCGAATTCTCGTAACGCACGTTCGGTTTCATATCTGTTTGGCAGAACTTCTCTGGTTGTCCTGACGCTGACTTCGTCATGATGGAAGCCAGCGCCAGGTTCCCTTGGCTGCGTTGTCTGCTTTTCGATTCTCTTTCGCATGGCTTCGCCGGCGTTTCGCGTCTTGAATCGCTCGTACGGATGTAAAGCCTCGTCGAGTACGTCGTTCTCCTCGTATACACGCATTCGAACCATCAACGTTTTACTCTGACTTATAACTGCTGCGGCAATTCGCCTGTGGTCCAACACGACCCTGGAATCGTCTCGAGCATCGTGCACCGCAATCACGGGATCTCCCTGCCAGCCTGTCTTGGTCATAGAGGCGGCCAAGTCCCCGATGTAAGTGCGGTTTCGCGTGAATTCGCCCATGTTGTTTTGGGAGAATTTGATTCTTCTAGACTGGATGAGCCTGCGTAAATCGGCTACATGAATAGTGTATTATCGCATACTGCTGTGATATTTACTATATTTACTTGGAAAAAAAAAAAAAAATTTTTTTTAGTCGCAATTGAACACTGTTTGACCATGAAGATGTTTGGCGTTACAGTGCCTAGTGGCTAAAATTATGAATCCGAATTCTCGTAACGCATGTTCGGTTTCATATCGGTTTGGCAGAACTTCTCTGGTTGTCCTGACGCTGACTTCGTCATAATGGAAGCCAGCGCCAGGTTTTCTTGGCTGCGTTGTCTGCTTTTCGATTCTCTTACGCATGGCTTCGCCGGCGTTTCGCGTCTTGAATCGCTCGTACGGATGTAAAGCCTCGTCGAGTACGTCTTTTTCCTCGTACACACGCATTCGAACCATCAACGTTTTACTCTGACTTATTACTGCTGCGGCAATTCGCCTGTGGTCCAACACAACCCTGGAATCGTCTCGAGCATCGTGCACCGCGATCACAGGATCTCCCTGCCAGCCTGTCTTGGTCATAGAGGCGGCCAAGTCCCCGATGTAAGTGCGGTTTCGCGTGAATTCGCCCATGTTGCTTTAGGAGAATTTGATTTTTCGAGACTAGTAGTACAGCAAGGCGGGTTCTACACGCAGATTCCGGTTACCGACACTTACCGACCGAGCCGACCAGTCCGCCTATACATTCTTCCCAGACTCAAACCCTTTTCCGCTCTGCGCAGCCCAGACTCAAACCCTTTTCCGCGATGACGTCACAGTCTGACGTACCGAAGGTCAAAACCGTGCAACGTTACCGACAGTTGTATCGATCGAGGGTCAAAATCGTGCTGTTTTACCTACAATCTTACCGACAGTTGTATCGATCAAGGGTCAAAATCGTGCTGTTTTACCGACAATCTTATCGACCGAAGGTCTGTAGTGTTCGCCTGTCCCACGATAGGACTGCTGATGTGTAACATGAACCACTCCAAATTCCTTTCCCACGGTAAGACTGCTGACGTGTAACGTCAACCACCTCACATTCCTTTCCCACCTTATCAACCACCTCACATTCTTTTCCCACCTTATCAACCACGTGACATTCCAAAATTAATGGTTCCGAGAATTGTTTGTCTCAACGTCGCACCGAAAACCTTTGACCGCATACCGCTCGCCGTCGAAACTTGTCGAACGCATTGTTCTGTCTAACCACCTTATCAACCACGTGACATTCCTAAATTAATGGTTCCGAGAATTTGCTGATGTGTAACATGAACTACCCCACATTCCTTTTCCACGGTAGGACTGCTGATGTGTAACATCAACCACCTCACATTCCTTTCCCACCTTATCAGCCCCGTGACATTCCAAAATTAATAGTTCCGAGAATTGTTTGTCCCAACGTCGCACCGGAATCCTTTGACCGCGTGCCGCTCACCGTCAAGTCGAAACTTGTCAGGTGCGCGCGCATACGTATTTGATATCAGTCCCGTGACATTCCTTACCCTCCATCAAATTATGTGGTGGGGGAACGTTATAAAAGCGAAAAGTGAAAAGTTCATCGTCAGTCTGAAGCTGTTCTTCTTGCAAATGAGAAGTGCTCTGGAACAACGTGAGTTGAAGAAACGATTAGAACTGCTCCTCAAGAATATCAGAGAAGTAAAACATCTCCTGAAAATCAGATCCGACCTCAATCGACTTACAAGAGATTTCGAGCACCTACAACTGGGCCGTAACGACAATGGACTTCTCAAAACTGAACGAAATCGCGCGGCTGGAGACGTTTCTGCCGTTGAAAAAAGTTTCGGATCTTGAAGCCTACTTCGAATACAGAGTCAGCGGTGTTCGTCGAGTCAAAACGAAATTTGGAGACAAAATTGTTCTGGACTTAGATGACGCTTTCGCGATTTTTCTGCCCAACCGACTGAACAAAGCCCTCCACGAAAACGAAGATTTGTACCAGAAGGTGACAGCAGCCAGTAAGGAGATACGGTTGCATATACGCTATCTTGGCGGACCCTACAGTCAACTCGAATTTGTATACGTATAATATTCAAACAATGTTCTGTGAAAGTCTTACGTTTAATAAACAAAAAAGATTGAAATTATGAATATTTTTTCATTTATCCATCCTGTATACCTTTAATCCTACGTACGTTTTGTATCTAGAATTAAGTCTCAAAATCTAAGAAAATGTCCGAACACCACTAAGCAACGACGGAGGGTTTCGAGCTGCAACTCTACGATGAGTATTTGGACGGGTTCAGACCGGAGTGCAAGGTCGGCCGATAGCCGCGGTACAGAGCCTGCGGTGTTGGGTTACTATCGCTCTAGGAATGCAAAACTCGGTTTGAGTACAGCTCGGTCAAGGATGGAGAGCAAGGTCGAATCTTACATAAGCTTCTGAAAAAAATTCTCTCTCTTAAGAGCTAAGGTGAAGGTATAAAATTATTTCATGAATATTCTTTAAAAGTTTTATTGAGTACAATTTTTAGAGTACGGTTGACAATTACTTCACAAAAATAGTACAATAATTCTATTCAACAGTGTCATGACCAGGGTGATATATTCGCCAGGAATGCGGGACCGTTCTTGTAGACGCTTCTGCGCAGTAACACAAATCGTACAGCCTCGCCATCCGGACAGTACGATGATTTTGTAGCCAATTCTGGAGTATGCAAACGTTTCGTGCTGCACAGATTGCGTTGGGTATTGTGTGAAGGTCGCATCTCAGAGCTGAAGTTTTTTGCAGGGTTTCAAGCGACGGGCAGTCAAAGTCCAACATATCGATGATTTGAACTTTCGGAACGATTTTGAGCAACCAATCTCGTTTTTCTTCTCCTTTTACGTACACGGTTTGAGCTTTGCACAGCCTGTCTTGAATGGTCCGCTCAACTTCCTCAAAAGGTACGGTTCCACAGCTCCAACGTAAGCCGTGAAAATCGCGTTCTAACCAAGAATTTTGGCTTTTATATTTGACGTCCAGTAAATTCCATTTGTAAGGTGGTTTGAAGAAAAACACTGAAGGAGATGCTTCCGAGTAGATTGAAATTACAGCCAATTCTTTTAACGTGAAGGTGTTGTTGAGAGGTCTACGAAAGCCTTGTATGTCAACGATGAGCTCCATCTTTGAACTGTGCGAGATGGTGGAAACGGGTCAGCTTTTATACCAACTTTTTCACCCCACCACTGAGCGGGTTGTATTCGACAATACGATCGTGAACGATCAAGCAGTACGCCGATGTTTCAGCGGGAAAGTTGGTTTTAGCTTCAAATTCAAGACGGATGTCGACAGGTCCGTACTTCAAAGATTCGTTTTGTTTCGAACAGTCGATAACGAATAAGGGGACGTCTCGAAGGAATTCACTCTTTGTCAGCAACGGCTCGGGGTTCTTGTCGTAGTAGGTAGCTTGGAAGTTTGCGTACATCTCGTACAGGAGCGCGTAGAGATTACGACTCATGTTGAGGTTCAGGTTACCGTACGGATAAGATTGAGAGTTTAAGAATAGCTTGACGTCCGTGATATCGCAATGATCGAAATGACTTGCGTTCTTGCCGGTCTTGTTCTTTCTACTTGTTTGGAAACTCAAAATGACGTACCGAGGTTTTTCAAGCTGAGTGGAAGTTTTCACAGTCCAAACGTGTTTCGATGTTGTGGGAAGTAAGGGATATTCGTACAATTCCCAACTGCGGAAGCTCATCGAAACAGGCGGATCTCTCTGAATGAAATTTAGTAGGTCAACTTTTTTCTGATCCGCGAGTTTCAAATACGGTATTAGCCATTCCACTACATTGATCGTGATTTTGAATTCCTCCTCCTGAGTCTGCATGATTGCGTTGACGTCAGTTTTTGATCTCGTCAAAATTAACTCATGTTTAGCGTTGACAACGATCTTGCGGTAGTCTTCGGCGAAACCCAATATCATGCTGAGCGGTATCAGTACGTCAAAGTTACCATCGGCATCGGTGAATTTTTTCTTCTCTTCTACATCGAGCCATCCAGCGTTCTCCATCAGCCAAGTCTGACCAGGGTGCAGGGAAGCGTAACCCTTCATGAGACTTGTCAAGCCAACGTTCTTGCTTCTATCAACCTCAACTGCGTTAATTTCGTAGCGAATTTCTTCAAACAGATGACAGATGGCGTTGTTTACGAGCTGTGTGTTCACAGTAGCTGTACCATCAGGTTTGAGGAGTCGTCCGTGGATATGTACCGAACTTTTGCTGGGTAATATGCATAAATCCTGATGCTGAACGGTGATTCGAATTTCATCGCTGTTGTTGAAAGTTGACGAGGCGTAAGGTTTGTGAGCGTGAATCTCGTAATGCGCAACGGATTAGTCAAAGACGACTGGTGTTTGAATGCTCAAGATTTCCTCCTCCATGGCACGTAGCAGATGATAAAAAAGCAAAATCGGATTTTTATTTGTCGGAAATTCCTCTTCCAAAAGGTGTCAGTTTCAGACCCAGAGCTATCAGGAACTCCACGTTTCGAGGTGTTAGCGGTTCGGGAATCGAACGACGACTGACTTGATCGGGGCATGTCGACTTACTGATATACCTACTCTTTGACAGTCTGTTATATACGATTCCCATCGTTTATTGCGATTTGATGTGTAGTCTCACAGTGATAACTTCTCCACGAAAATTAACCAGGTCTCCGTCTTGATCCACTAACCGGAGCTGAACGTGATCTATGGTCTTGACGGTGATCGGAAGGTAAATGACGTGCGACGGTACTTCCACGATCTTATATCCTGGTGGGACGGTCGGGAAAAACTCGTGAATAGTGTGTACTTTGTGTCCATTGACGTAGGCGCCCGTTGTAATGCTACACTCGACTCGCAACGCGTTGACCTTGAGTATAGTTACAGGCACGTCCGATTCGTGAGTTTTGTCAACCTCCAGTACACGTGGTGTAAATCCCAAAAGTTGAGCAATGGAATCATTCGGCTCAAAGTTAACCGTGTGGTTGCATGTGATTTCGCTGCGTAATGTATCATTGTTAGGTTTGATGGCGAGCCTGATATCTGTATTTCTTAGCACGTTTGGAAGATACTTCTCTATGTCCCCGATCTTGTAGTTGCTGGTAGGTATAACGATCTCTCTATCAGCTACGTAAATTTTATTGTGACCAACATCAACATTTGAAATCGAATCAAAAGTTAACAATTCCCCCGAGCCAAAAGCATAACTTTTATCACGAGCAAGTTCGATCGATGGGAAATATTGTGCCTCGAGAATCAGAAAGGTTCCCGAAATCGTTAACGTCAACGAATCATCCATGACTGCGAGTGGTAGACTGACTTTGATGAATCACGCACCATGTTTATATAGCTCACGACTTAGAAATTCCAGACACAAGTGTCCGGATTCAAATGTATCGTAATCCTGGTACCTCTCATGATTGTATTTGACGCTACCAACGCCGAGGTATTTTATGAGGTCCGAGGGTGGTTGAAGGTTGCCGAAACTGTCAAAGTAATCGATATTATTGTCGCGTTTCTTGTACGCAACCCAGTGTGTTCCCGGACCGTCTTTGTCGTCAAGGTTGATTATAGCTGACTCGTTTTTTCGTGGACCGTTTCCGGGCATTTCGTTTCGCATGAAAACACCGCGGAAATGCGGAACCCTCAAGATTTTTGCATATTTCAACAAGTCCCAATCAGTCAACGCTCGACGTGGTAGCATCGCATCTAGTTTTTTGAAAGATGGAGACCAAGACCTGTTTTGTACGGTTTCATGTGAAGCCCTTTGCCCAACGCGATAGCTTCCATAGTTTTGTTGTGTCGTTTGCTTTCCTCCAATTCTCGTTTAGCCGCGCTTGCATCGTTCACAGCTTTTGCTATACCGGCCGCACCACCGGCTAACGCACCCGTAGCGCTGAGACCGGCAAAAATAGGAATCAGAAACGGTAGAAGACCACCGACTTTCGAAGGTACCGGTAGGACGCGAGGTGTTCGCACTTTACCACCCGCTTTTTTAACGGCGTTCTCAGCCCCCTTCAGCGCAGATTCGATAGCTACTTTTGCATCGTTGCTTGGAACCATAGAACGTTTTGCAGCATTTACAATTTTTCTCAAGGTCACATTTTTTGACTTTCGCATTCCCATTCCGAGTTTTGATTTTACTTTCATTGTATTAGCTACTGCCCAAGCGGCTGCCTTCTCACCCAAATTTGCGTCCTTTGCGAGAACCCGTTTCCAAGCTTTCTCAGCCAACACCCTATCAGCCTCGTTTCTAACCTCAAGGTTCTCACGATTTTTCGAATACGCTATATCGTGTTCCTTACACGCTGCATCGAGAGGGTTGATACCGGAATCGCCTCTCGCGAGTCTTTTCGTCAACTTCGTACCGGGACCGCAGTATTGGTAACCGGGAACATGCAACTCGATCGGAAGTTTGTTGATGATTCTATTCACCAGACCCTTGCCACGATGTTGCCGCCTGCTGCTGCTTCGTTTACCTCTGTACGCGATCATGTTCGTGCGTTGACTGAAGAAAAGTGCTTTAAAACGGGGTATTTATAGCAAATCCGATCAGTCATGTCCGAGATGCGATTTGAGAAACAACCTACCAAGCTTCCCGTGATGAATTTTGACATACTTTCGGAGCAAAATGTCGAAAAGCACAAACGCCACGGTGAATTACTCCCGAACAGTGTACGTGCGATATTCTGTGGACCGTCGAATTGTGGTAAAACTAATGCGTTGCTCACACTTATAACCCATCCCAACGGACTCAGATTTGAAAATATCTACATCTACTCGAAATCTCTCAACCAACCTAAATACCGATTGTTGAAGCAATTGCTGGACCATGTTGAGAGTACGGAGTATTTTGCGTTTACCGAGCTTGAGCAAGTGATTTCACCGGAAGAAGCACGGCCCAACTCAATAATCATATTTGACGATGTAGCGTGCGAGAAGCAGGACAATATTAGAGCCTACTTTTGCATGGGTAGACATCACGACGTTGACTGTTTCTATCTCTGTCAGACGTACGCGCGTATTCCCAAACATCTCGTGCGCGACAACGTAAACTTACTCGTGTTATTCAAACAAGACGATATGAACCTGAGACACGTATACAACGATCATGTGAACACCGATATGTCTTACACAGAGTTTAAAAGTGTGTGCTCTGCATGCTGGAACGGTGAGAAGTACGGGTTTCTGGTGATCGACAAAGACAGTGAGCTCAACGAAGGACGATACAGGAGGGGATTCGATTCTTTTGTTAGCCTGGAAAAGGAATAAAATTTACCGTTTTCGAGCGAGAGACGCAGTAGCGCTGCAGACTCAGTTGCGTCAACATGCAGAGCTCTGAAATTTCCAAGCAAAAAGATGTCCTACATCAGATCGCTCAAGCAAGTGCTGCGATCCGTCGAAAACACAGATTGCTCAAGTCGGGCAGGGAATCTACGACTCAGAAATTGAGTGACGTTTTCAAACCAGTAGTGACTCCGTTGCAAGAACTGGTGAATGTTACAAAAGACACCAAACCTGTCAAACAAGAGGTGGAAGAAATTAAAGAAGAAATAAAGGAGATGAAAAATGAAACGAAAAATGAAACTGTCTCGGAAATGGACGATTCCTTTGCTTCGGCGGGGGATGAAACAGTCGTAGAAACACCGGTCGAGGACGAGTATTTTGCACTGATGAGAGATGCGAAGACAAAAGGCGAATTGGACAACGTGTACGGTGTACGCAACCTCTCAAACGGACTGATGATCGGTGATTCGTTGATATCTTTTGAGAGTGACTACGTTCGTATTGGCGACACGCGTTACCCGAAAACGAAGGGTTTGCTGGAACTTTTGTTCAAAAAGAAGCCCGACGGTTCTTCTGTGAGCGCCGGAGATCGGGAAAATTTTAAAAACATAATCCTCGCAACGAACGCGCATAAGAAGTATTACTCATCCGACGGGGCTGTTCGAAACGATAACAGTTACAAATTTAGAAATGTCATTGCCGAATTAATGGATTATTCTCCGTCACCTCGTCGAAAGGGTAAAGGTCTACTTCCGCAAGCTATGATCACTCGACAAGGTGTTGAAACGGAATACGTCTTCTGGGATGATCCAAACGAGTTGGTGGAGCGTCTTCGTTTACTCCTGGCATCTCAGGCAGCGGGAAATCCGAGTCACAATAACGAAATAATCTCCATTATCGAAGAGCTACGCGAAGCAGGAATCATTTATTAAGCAGCTCCCGTCATTTTTGCATTCATTACCGAGATGAGCGTCGACGTGTTTGGACGTCAGCTGAATAAAAACACGACCGCGAGCACTCGCGGTCCTCCGGGTGTCGGGTTTCAAATAACAGCGGACGGGCATTACGATATACGGAACAAGAGACTGTGCAACGTCGCAGATCCCGCAGAGCCGAACAATGCTGTAACTTTAAAAACCTTGAGACGAAAATTCAGCGTGCTGCAAAAACGAATCGACAACCTCGATCAAATGATCAAAGCTTTGGAGATCACCACGGAGAAAGCCTTGGATACCTTCTACACAGACTTTAAAACAGGCAGAGACTTGTCGATTCGAAACGCGGAAATCATTTCCAAATTGGACACCAGACTAATAGCGTTGGAATATGAACGAGGAAAAGCAAGCACTGGTGACGGAACTGCATAAGCCTGCACGCCGGAATTACCCGCGTCGACGTGTAGACGTGCGCGGCATCGACGAGACCTGGCAGGCGGATCTTGTTGATATGACGTCGTACGCTGGACAAAACAAAGGCTACAAGTACATGCTCACAGTCATTGATATCTTTTCAAAGTATGCGTGGGCTGTACCGATAAAGAGCAAGTCTGGAGATGATGTTACGAAGGCAATGGAATCTGTGCTTGTCCAAGGACGGGTACCGAAAAATTTACACGTCGACAGAGGAACGGAATTTTACAACTCGAAATTCGAATCGCTTATGACACGCTACGGAATCAAACTTTACTCCACGTACAGTAATTTGAAGGCTTCGATCTGTGAACGTTTCAATCGCACGCTGAAAGGTAAAATGTGGACACGGTTCAGCATGCAAGGAAGCTACAAGTGGCTCGATATCTTATCCGATTTGGTTTCGGCTTACAACAACGTCAAACACCGAACCATAAGAATGAATCCGTCGGATGTCACCGTTGCAAACGAGAGGCTGTTGTTACGTCAGGCGTACGGAGGGCTTCGAGCGATACCTACCGTATCGGCAAAGTTCAAATCCGGCGACAAAGTTCGAATCAGCAAATTCAAAAATGTCTTCGAGAAAGGTTACACTCCCAATTGGACGACTGAAATATTCACGATAAGTCGAGTGGAAAATACTCATCCTGTGACGTACAAGCTCAAAGACTACCGAGATCAACCCATCGCTGGTGGTTTCTACGAACAAGAGCTCCTCAAGGTTAAGCATCCGGATATCTATCTGGTGGAGAAGGTGCTCAAGAAGCGTGGAAGAAAAATATACGTTAAATGGTTAGGTTTTGACAATACACACAACAGTTGGATAAACGAATCGGACATGTAACATTTTAATAAATGAATTTTTTTTTTTGTAAAAACGTATGTCCCTCTTTATTTTATATCCGATACACAACAAGTATGCGTCTTTTTTAGACAATCGACAGACATGGTACAGTTATAAATTACAAAGCTTAGGCTTGTAGCCCCACGGAAGCGTGTCGGTTGTATTTTGAAACACGATCCGCTTGTCGTCATTCCAGCTCAGTGCTACTTTCTGCTGTTCTACGGTGTATACCTCGTGCTTTCGACTCATGATCAAATGCTGATTTGAGGATAGATTTTCACGTTTCAACGCACAGTCCAAATAATCGTTGAAGGTTATTTTTCTTAATGCTGATCCTCTGACACCTTTGGCACGTTTAGTGTCTGTCTCATCTCCCATCACTCGGAATGCGTACAGTTTAGCTCGTAACCCTACAAATTCGAGCATGATTTTGCCGTTGTTCTCGTCTTTCATCAAACCGAGAACTTTTTTGTTTGCTCGAGGCATTCCGTAAGCGTTGTCAAGCGGATAATCAGACGTGTCAAATTTGTGCAAGTCCTCCTTCATGTGTTCGTATATGTCGGGGACGGTAAAATTGTAAATCAAACTATCAGTATCCGTGTACATTAATTTTGCTTGGTTGCCAAATTTCTGTTTAATGTAATTATAATGAAAATCGTAGATATATGTTTTAGCTAGATCCATGATGGAGAAACCTGCGTACAATGGTTTATTCAACTTGACTTTCGTCTTACTCATTTCAACGATAATTATATCTTTGTCGAAAACGGTGCAGCTGTGAAAATTAGGCTTGGCTATGGTAGCTCTAGCACCGTATCTTCCATCCCATTTCGTGATCAGCCTGACATCTCTATACTTCCTAACATTTTCCATAGTTTTGCCAAAAACTGCGTTGTTCATTAGCTTGTAAAAATTTTTCTCAAATTCGGTGTCAGATTTTTTTCGCAAATCGGTATTTAAATCTATATATTTTTTCAGCCACGGAGTTTGCTTGAATTTGAGAACTCTATGAATTTTGAGTAATTTTAAACCTAATTGTAAACATTGTTTCAAAACGCGGTAGTGAACAACGTAGTTTTTCTTGGAAAATAGCGTGGGTGTCAATTTCGGTTGCTTACTATTCAAGATCGGAGGTATGTAGTGCTCCGGACACAGTGGTAAATCCTTATGAATTTCATGCAGTTCCTCAGGATATTCCAAATCAACCTCCAGTATGTAACCAAACTCCGCGTCGTCCGAGATGGTTAGAACGTCGCATTGTCCGAAGTCTGATAACCATTCGAAGGAACTGTATGGCAGAGCAAAGCTCATAGCAGCACCGTAAAAATTATTAACGTCAAAGTACATGAGATAAGATTCTTCGACCTCAGGATCGAATTCCTCTCCCATATATCTATTGTTGGCCTTTGCGTATCTGTTCGAACACTGTGACACACCACCACGAATACCCTTTTCGATAAACATAACCATGTCTATGTCGGTGAGAAGCTCGAGTTCGATGCCTGTACATTTTAACATTGCATCAAACGACAGACCGGGCGCTGTGTAGTAATGTAACGGGTCCAGTTTGTACGTCGTCCAACAGCTCTGTCGAAAGTTTTGAAAAACGTCGGCCAGTAAAAACACGTCCGTCTGTAAATACAAGTCCGAATACTCTCCCAAAGTTTGAACGTTAAAAGTTTGCCAAACTTTACATGCATGTGCATAGTCGTCGTCTGATATATCCCGATCATTTAATTTTGAGTAAAATTGATGTTTGGATGGTAGCCGTGTGTCCTCGAGCTTCTCCCAACTGTCTATGTATTCGTACGGGAACACTCCTTTTCTGGTCAATAACTGAAATTTATCTGACCTATGATAAAATTTTCGTGTGATTGATTTCTGATCATCACCGAGATACGTTGCTAATTTCTCAAGACTACTGGGCATGAAGCGGTACGAATCTACGAATCTAAACTTTATATCTGTCCCCTCGACGTATTTTGTAAATGAAATGTACTTTTCTTTGTTTACGGGTAGAAGCTCAGTTGTGCCCTCGAACGATGTAGCCAGTGCTTTGATCAGGAAATGTGAATCGTAACCCGACAGATTGTGGAATATCACTGGGATGGTGTGCGAATTTTGGTAATTTAGATTACAGCTGCGGTGAGCAGCACCACGGTACTTTCCTGTGAAATGACAGTGATCCCGATGTTTCACGTCTGTGAGCGTAAACGGTTTTTCACAAATATGACACACCGCCGACAAATCAAATTCGTTGATCTGATTGAAATTTAGTGGTTCCATCGGTACAACAGTCTTGTAGTATCCCTCTAACGAAAGTGCCAATTCCTTTAACTCGTTCACAAACCATTGGATGCAAGTTTCTCCACGATTAATTTTGAATTTTGAAAGCGAATCGTCAAACGCGCAATGTAGATAGTAAGCTATACTATACGGAAGATGCTTCTGATAAATTGTTCTATTTTCCCCAAAACTTTCATGTGTGGGTTGCAGTAAACATTCGAGATCCGCGTAAATGCAGAATGGAACGGTTTCTTTGTGCTTGGAATTTTTGAATTTTAGTATTTTTTCCTCATCTGTAGGTAGAATAACTTTGGTTTTGTTTAAATTCATGCAATCAGCTCGGTGCTTCAACAAACATCTTTCGAAATTAAAATGAGACAGACACCTATCGCACAACCAAGTTTGACGTTTATGCTTGGAAATTTGAGAACTTGTCAATCGAGACAGATTTCGAATCCATGCAAAATGAAAGATTCTATTTTTTTCATAATTTACCATATCATCGTCATCGTCATCGTCAGTGGTTTCAGTTTCTATCGCCAAAAGATGAATTACAGGTTTATCAGACTCGTTCTGACTCAGGTGAATCGGTACTATTTCACTTTTTTTCCGATCACCTTGGTCTATACCATAAACGTTAATTGATAGGTCGTTAAGCTTCTCAAATTTTGAAATGGTGTTTTTGTCTAGAGACATAGGAAACGTTATACCATCATACCGTAGCACTGAGCTGAAATGCGGGTACGAGCTGGTCGCGTTAGGATGGTTGTTGTCGGCTGGGAACAGAGCTGCGGTGACCGACCAGAGGAAGCAATACGAGTCGCTGTTACGGATGTTGACGACAGCCTTCTTATCTTGAATATCTTTGGGTAGTGGTGTGTATGTGAAGACACCGCCTCGTAGTGGCACGTACTTGTTGATATTCACAGTCAAATTGATTATTTCGGTCAGCGACCAGCCTGAATCCTTTTCCTGGAAATCTTCCACCTTTTTCAACAAACGCTCCGTCGCGTTTTCGATGAACCATTCGCTGATATCCGTTGTCTGGAGGATGATTTCATTTCTCGTATTAAAAAATTTGATCTCTTCCACCGTGCGATCAACTTTTCTGAGTTCAAATTTACAAGCCAGGAGGATAACGTTGGCTTTCAAGCTCCCGTCTTTCTTCAGAGCGTTTTTCAGTCTCGTCACAGCTAGTACCTTTGCGTCTTCTAGAAATCTCTCCACATCTTTATGCTTCAAATTGACGATGGATCCAGTTCGAATTCTCCTCTCGAAAGCTGATTCCAAATCTTCCCACCGTACTCGATCGCTTCTTCGTCGGCTTCGTAATCCGTCACCCACTTTCTGCAATTGTTGAAATTTGACTGTCAACGATTTCAGAATTCCAATTGTAGTCAAAATTCTTGTCTTCTCCCCGATCGTTGAGGCGTTGTTGCGTAAGATTTTATTCAAAAGGCTGATATTTTGGGTTCCGAGTCGAATCCATTTCGCAATCTCTGTCGGCGACGATTTTTCCGATAAAATCTTGAACGCCGATTCCATAATATCGATCAATCTCAAACACTTCGCGGATTCCATCTTGAGCTCTTTCCTCACGTATGCTTGACAGCTTGTGACGTAATGATCGTTTGCTGTGATGAGCGTCCTTTTCATAGGGCAGCTGTACGGATGCGCGCGCACCTTTTGGCATTCCAAGAGCGATAGTAACCCAACACCGCAGGCTCTGTAACGCGACTATCGGCCGACCTTGGATATCAAACCGAGTGAGTGAAAAACAATTCTCGGAACTATTAATTTTGGAATGTCACGGGGCTGATAAGGTGGGAAAGGAATGTGAGGTGGTTGATGTTACACGTCAGCAGTCCTACCGTGGAAAAGGAATTCGGAGTGGTTCATGTTACACATCAGCGGTCCTATCGTGGGACAGGCGAGCACTACAGACCTTCGGTCGGTAAGATTGTCGGTAAAACAGCACGATTTTGACCCTTGATCGATACAACTGTCGGTAGGATTGTAGGTAAAACAGCACGATTTTGACCCTCGATCGATACAACTGTCGGTAAGGTTGCACGGTTTTGACCTTCGGTACGTCAGACTGTGACGTCATCGCGGAAAAGGGTTTGAGTCTGGGCTGCGCGTAGCGGAAAAGGGTTTGAGTCTGGGGAGAATGTATAGGCGAAATGGTCGGCTCGGTCGGTAAGTGTCGGTAACCGGAATCTGCGTGTAGAACCCGCCTTGCTGTACTACTGAGACTGAATGAGCCTGCGTAAATCGGCTACATGTATAGCGTATTTCCGCATACTGCTGTGATATTTACTATATTTACTAAGAAAAAAAAAAAAAAATTTTTTTTAGTCGTAATTGAACACTGTTTGACCATGAAGATGTTTGGCGGTAGAGTGCCTAGTGACTCAAATTATGAATCCGAATTCTCGTAACGCACGTTCAGTTTCATATCTGTTTGGCAGAACTTCTCTGGTTGTCCTGACGCTGACTTCGTCATAATGGAAGCCAGCGCCAGGTTTTCTTGGCTGCGTTGTCTGCTTCTCGATTCTCTTACGCATGGCTTCGCCGGCGTTTCGCGTCTTGAATCGCTCGTACGGATGTAAAGCCTCGTCGAGTACGTCTTTTTCCTCGTACACACGCATTCGAACCATCAACGTTTTACTCTGACCTATTACTGCTGCGGCAATTCGCCTGTGGTCCAACACAACCCTGGAATCGTCTCGAGCATCGTGCACCGCGATCACAGGATCTCCCTGCCAGCCTGTCTTGGTCATAGAGGCGGCCAAGTCCCCGATGTAAGTGCGGTTTCGCGTGAATTCGCCCATGTTGCTTTGGGAGAATTTGATTCTGCTAGACTGAATGAGCCTGCGTAAATCGGCTACATGAATAGCGTATTTTCGCATACTGCTGTGATATTTACTATATTTATTTGGAAAAAAAAAAATCAAAATTTTTTTCAGTCGTAATTGAACCGCGTTTGCCCATGAAGATGTTTGGCGTTACAGTGCCTAGTGGCTCACATTATAAATCCGAACTCTCGTAACGCACGTTCGGTTTCATATCTGTTTGGCAGAATTTCTCCGGTTGTCCTGACGCTGACTTCGTCATAATGGAAGCCAGCGCCAGGTTTTCTTGGCTGCGTTGTCTGCTTTTTGATTCTCTTACGCATGGCTTCGCCGGCGTTTCGCGTCTTGAATCGCTCGTACGGACGTAAAGCCTCGTCGAGTACGTCGTTCTCCTCGTACACACGCATTCGAACCATCAACGTTTTACTCTGACTTATAACTGCTGCGGCAATTTGCCTGTGGTCCAACACGACCCTGGATTCGTCTCGAGCATCGTGCACCGCAATCACGGGATCTCCCTGCCAGCCTGTCTTGGTCATAGAGGCGGCCAAGTACCCGATGTAAGTGCGGTTTCGCGTGAATTCGCCCATGTTGCTTTGGGAGAATTTGATTATTCGAGACTGGATGAGCCAGCGTAAATCGGCTACATGTATAGCGTATTTTCGCATACTGCTGTGATATTTACTATATTTACTTGGAAAAAAAAAAAAAAAAATTTTTTTCTAGTCGTAACTGAAAATTTTTTTTTTTTTTTTTTTTCTAAAGAAAGAAGTTCGTGACCAGGAGGTCGATTGAAGATGAAAGTTCGTCGAAATTCCGGTCAGGAAGGAGAAGAATTTAATACTTTAAACGACGTGAATATAAAAAGTCGACGTTTCGGCCGGGCCCTGCCGACCATCCTCAGGAATGATTTCTATAATAATTAACAAAAATAGGATGCTTCAACACAACAGTTCTGAATTGAGCGCATGGAATATGTTTAAAAACAATATTTGTTGTTGTACAAAATTAGGTGAAAATTAAACAGTTGCACGAAACTGTCAGAGTGACAGTTTTAGGTCAAGTGTCAAAATTTTTGAAGATAAGTTAATCAGAGGAAAAATTGGTTGATGAGAAATGAAAATATGTAGAAAATGCTTATTGATAATTTGGGAAATGGAATTGGGAAAAGATCAATTAATTTTGAAAAGATTACTCACAAAAAATGACAACCAGTACATGCTTAGGTGTTGTTAGTAGTACAGCATTTCGGACGGAAGTTAAGGTTAGCGGGAATCGATCCGTAAATCTATGTTGATCACGTGCGAACTTGATCTATGTTCGAAAGTCATGGAGTACAAAGGCAGTGACCAATCGGAGTAAGGGGCGCCAATGATTTGAAAACACAATAATGTAAACTAGAGAATGTTAGAATATAGGTGGCTAAGATGTTCGATATCTGTACGTTTGTTAACAGAGTTCCTTTTGTTCTTAAAGATATGGATCATTTCTTTGATGATACGTTTATACCAATTCGGTTCTGTAGCTAGGGTTATAGAGTTGTTGAAATCGAAATTGTGACCCAGGGTCGAAGAGTGATCTGCTAAAGCGCATCTGTCAGTGACATGGCATTTAATATTCGAACGATGACCAGAAATGCTATTTTTTAGGTGTTGTGACGTTTGTCCAATATAACTCATGCTACAGTCTCGACATGGTATTTTATATACACAGTTAATTTTCTCTAAATTAGGAGTAATAGATTTAAGATGAGAAAACAGAGACAGTTTGGTAGTATTAGATATTCTAAAAGTAATTTTAATTCCCTCGTCATTAAGAATTTTTTTGATTTGGCTAGATAGATTTTCTATATACGGTATAGAGATAGAGTTTTTAAATTTATCATTAACATCAGTTGGATTGTTGGAGTCTACATTCCAATCAATCGAGTTGTACATTTCTTCTACTCTATACTTTTTGATATCATTGATGAATGTTATAGGGTAGCCATTGGAAATAAGAGTTGTTTCTACAAGTTTTAAATTCTTTTTAAGGAATTGAGGGTTTGATATTCTAAGGCAGCGATCGAATAAGGATATGGCGACAGATTTTTTGTGTTTGATGGGATGATGTGAGTTGAAATGAATGTATCTCCCAGACCAGGTTGGTTTATGGTGCCAATCTAAGATTATGGTGTCATTGTGGTTGATTACCACAGTGTCTAGAAAACTGATTTCACCATCTTTTTCCAACTCGAAGGTGAATTGAATACGTGGGTGAAAGTTGTTAAATTTATTAAGGAGGAGTTGTAAATTTTCGTTTTTGACACACGTTATAATATCATCGACGTACCGATAGTAAAAAGGTAGGCTGAAAGGAAGATTTGAAATGATTTTTTTTTCAAAATGTTCGAGTACCAGATTCGCTGCTACCGGGCTAATCGGTGAGCCCATTGCTACGCCAAAAATTTGTTGGTAGAAATTATCTTTGTAGGCGAAATAGCATGAATCTAAACAAAGTTTGGTGGCGGCTAGGAATTCTTTTTTATTAATGTTAGTGTGACATTTCAAATCGGGCCAGTTTTTACTGATGATCGATATTGCTGGTTTGGTTGGAATGTTGGTAAACAGTGATTTGACATCTAGGGATACTAACAGGTGATCAGGCGGAATTGTTTTTCCCCTGATTTTGTTTACAAAGGACCAAGTGTCCTTGATGCGATAGTCTGATGTACCTGTTATGTTTGATAAGACACAAGAACAAAATCTCGAAATTTTGTAGGTGGGGGAATTGATGTTAGAAACAATCGGTCTGAGAGGAACATTTTCTTTATGAATTTTTGGTAGAAAATATATTTTGGGAGGAAGATAGTTGTATGTTTTGAGGTGTTCAGCCGAATTGGAATCTATAAATTTTTTCTGTTGCCATAGACTTATCATATCGTTGACTCGTTTTTGTACTTTTAAAGTGGGATCACGAGAGATAAGATTATAGGTAGTCGAGTCATTAAGGATATCTTGGCATTTTTGTTCATACTCCATCTTTTCCATGACGACTGTAATGTTACCTTTGTCGGCATCGGTGACCACTAGGTGGTTATTTTGTTTTAAAAATTCTTTGGTTTGTTTAACTTTGGAAGTTATTTCAAAGTGAGAAGTGGGAGGATTTTTGCCAAGTTTGTTGCCAATGAGTTGGCTAATATTTGATCTTACTTTATCTTTGGTGATTCCACTTTTGTTAATAAGAGCTAATTCTACGCTGCTTAATATATCATCAATAGGTAACTTAATATTGTTAAATGGTAAACCATGATTAGGACCGAGTGATAAGGTATCCCTAATTTCAGAAGGTAACTCTGTCTTAGATAGGTTAACTAACCAATTATTAGTGTGAAACTCTTTAGGAGTATGTATAGATTTAAGTTTGTTAAATTTTCTAATATTATCTGTCTTAATAGCATTGAATAAACGATTGGCCTTATTTATATCCAAGTTGAAGTTTTTATAATCCAAGTTTGTGAATTGGTTCGAAAAGAACAAGTTGATATTATGATTAAGTTCTTGGATTAACAGCCTTTCCTGTCGATAACATGTTTTAATTTCGAGCGATAGACACTTGTGTTGAAAAAAGCGTAATGCTTTGATGAAGGTTTTTTCACTTGTTAAATGATGAAGGTTTTTGATTTTAAAATTTAGAAAGTTTGGAATAATTCCAAATTGTTGGCATTTAAGAAGGAACACTTTACGGTTTTTGATACGTGCTAGTTTTTGCCGGTAGTTCCAGATCTTCTTGGTTTGTGAGTGATTTGTAGAGGAAGGTGATCTCAGGTTAGAAGTGCGGTATGAAGTAAGATCACGCTGGTACGAGACGTCCACGAAGCCGTTTCGATGCATTGTATTTAGGAAAGAAGTTCGTGACCAGGAGGTAGATTGAAGATGAAAGTTCGTCGAAATTCCGGTCAGGAAGAAGAAGAATTTAATACTTTGAAAGACGTGAATATAAAAAGTCGACGTTTCGGCCGGGCCCTGCCGACCATCCTCAGGAATAAATTCTATAATAATTAACAAAAATAGGATGCTGCAGAACTTCTCTGGTTGCCCTGACGCTGACTTCGTCAAAATGGACGCCAGCGCCAGGTTTTCCTGGCTGCGTTGTCTGCTTCTCGATTCTCCTACGCATGGCTTCGCCGGCGTTTCGCGTCTTGAATCGCTCGTACGGATGTGAAGCCTCGTCGAGTACGTCGTTCTCCTCGTATGCAAGCATTCGAATCATTAACGTTTCACTCTGACTTATAACTGCTGCGGCGATTCGCCTGTGGTCCAACGCGACCTAGGAATCGTCTCGAGCATCGTGCACCGCAATCACGGGATCTCCCTGCCAGCCTGTCTTGGTCATAGAGGCGGCCAAGTCCCCGATGTAAGTGCGGTTTCGCGTGAATTCGCCCACGTTGCTTTGGGAGAATTTGATTCTTCTAGACTGGATGAGCCTGCGTAAATCGGCTACATGAATAGTGTATTCTCGCATACTGCTGTGATATTTACCATATTGACTTGGAAAAAAAAAATTCAAAATTTTTGCAGTCGTAATTGAACCATGTTTGACCATGAAGATGTTTGGCGTTAGAGTGCTTAGTGGCTCAAATTATGAATCCGAATTCTCGTAACGCACGTTCGGTTTCATATCTGTTGGGCAGAACTTCTCTGGTTGTCCTGACGCTGACTTCGTCATAATGGAAGCCAGCGCCAGGGTTTCTTGGCTGCGTTGTCTGCTTCTCGATTCTCTTACGCATGGCTTCGCTGGCGTTTCGCGTCTTGAATCGCTCGTACGGATGTAAAGCCTCGTCGAGTACGTCGTTCTCCTCGTATGCAAGCATTCGAACCATTAACGTTTCACTCTGACTTTTAACTGCTGCGGCGATTCGCCTGTGGTCCAACACGACCCTGGAATCTTCTCGAGCATCGTGCACCGCGATCACGGGATCTCCCTGCCAGCCTGTCTTGGTCATAGAGGCGGCCAAGTCCCCGATGTAAGTGCGGTTTCGCGTGAATTCGCCCATGTTGCTTTGGGGGAATTTGATTCTTCTAGACTGGATGAGCCTGCGTAAATCGGCTATATGAATAGTGTATTGTTACGCCCCGACGTACCGCCTTGGCGTACCTTTTTCAAAATTCCATTTCATTTCATTGCTTTAATTTCTTCAATGCACAGATATCATTTCATCAAAATCTCATATCCTAATAACGGCGAGTTCCACCCCTCCTGGCAAAAGTCACGTAGAGACCAACGATGATCCCTAGTATAAGGTTCAACTTTATTCTATTTATCTGGTACCAAGAACTGAGATGAGAGACTGCTGAGTTAGTATCAGTAGCGCTCAGCCAGGAAATATTCCTCTTTTTAAATTAAAATTATAATCAATAACTAGGATATACCACTACCTTCAGAACCATCAAATTAAAATAGATTACTCATTGGAATGTATGAATGAATGTGTGAACATTGCATGCAAATATCTTTTGTTCATATTTTCAATGTGTCACCGACGAGATTGAGAATCGTCGGAACACCGTCGAAGAGCGAGAAGTAACGCTGACCATGTGGATTTGGGCACCAGGAGGTCGCCCTCGCACCTCATAGGCTAATTACCGTTGTAACTAATTACAACTGCAGCTCCTTGGACCCTCGGGCCCAAGAAGCCGCGTCTTTCGTCTGTCAAGTCGCGAAGTGCGTGGACGTAAACCCGGATTAGCCCTCTCGAGCAAGAGTAGTGTTTGGAAAATCTTAATTGTGACCGGCCTAGAGTCTCGCGCTAATTCGTTAAATTCGAGCTTCAGTTAATCTGTTAATTGCAAAAGACTCACTATCTTCTACATTTCCACATTTGCTGTTCTTTACTAAATCTCGTCATTTCGCGAATAGACATTTTTATGCAGTTCCATTTTCCTTAATTAAATCAAGTTCGGCCCTGATTCAAACCGAATCAGGTAATCTTAAGTAATAATAATAATAATTACACTATAATTTTCAATAAATAAATCGTTCCAATTAATTTCATCATACATTAAAATCAGAAAACAGACACTTTCAGTTATAACTCTCGGTAACAAGATATCATTCTAAATTCACAAAGACTTAGTGACCAACGTTCTATATCACTCGATTCATCAACTCTTCCAAATTTGAGGTGAGGCCCCTGGTCCAGCATTCTACCGACGCAGACCGACACGATCCGACGGCTCTCAATCTCGTCGACCGATTCACCAAAAAGCTAAGTCAGTCCGAGTGTTAACCCTCAAAAAATTAGACGAATTCTTGTTCACCTTGATAATCAAAACTACTTCAGTAAATTCACAAAAACCAAGCATAGAATTGGTGGCTAGCTTCACTATCCCCAATTAAATTCCACTTATTGTTTCCAAGAATTAACAAATAAGACTAAACGATTAAATATATATATTAAATATATATATACATATGTAAACAAATATGACGAGGCCTATATTCACCTCATCATATTTCTTCCTCACTCCCAAATTTGAAATTTCACCGCACAACAATAAGCGCCTTTGGCAGTTTCACGGTCAATAGTACATACGTGTAAATATGAGCGAATAGAAACAATAGAATGCCGAGGGCATTACGACAGATTAGTACATAAGCTATTATCAGCCGAATCGCACGTGGAAACGTCAGAACGAGAGAAAAATAAGCTGTAAATGTCGTTTCTCCATTTACAGGTAATATTATTTCTATTAAACATAGAATATAAGTACGTAATGTAAAGAAAAGTAATGTAATGTAATAGTATACGAAACAATAAACTCCATTTACAGAGAAACTCATCGCAGCTTCGACAGTGTTAAAAAAGGAACATTATAAAACGACATTTTTGCTTAAAAAAAAAAAAAATACAGAATGGAAAAACTGAAATTTGAATTTACGGTCAAGTCTTCGACGGAAGATCCGAAAACAAACATAATCGCCGTAACCTCAATAACCACACCCGACGATCGCTGTTTTATACTCCCGGACCAGCTTCAACCGATGAGACATCATGCGAAACTTACAACTACGGCGGGTTATCAGAAAATAAAAGCTACACTACAAAAAAGAGGACAAGCGAGAAAAGTATGGATTAGTTTGGCCGGAGATATACTACAACAGTATAAGGATGAAGATGGGAACATAATATGCAACGACTACTTACTTGAAGAAATGTCAACAGCGCAAGACACTACACCCACAGCAAACATCACAGAAGAGACATTATCAAGAATTTTGGAAAAATTCACCGAAAAGAAAATTGAAGATAAGCCCCAAGATTATGGAATCCGTAACTTAAGAAAGGTATCTGAAAAATTTGTAATAGAGAAATTGACAGGCAAAAATTCAAATGTGCCCCAGTGGATGGATATTTTTGAAAATTAATGTTCTCGATTAGGTGTAGAAAGAGATATCGAAAAAATCGAGATCTTTAGACTTTTTCTAGAAGATTCATGCATCGACTGGTATGGGTCAATGCTGATAAAATATACATTAGATTCAGAGTGGAGAACATGGAAACAAAATTTCTGTGAAACTTACGCCAATAAAGGGTGGACTGGGATTAGATATGCAATATCTTACAAATACATTAAGGGTTCGCTATTAGAATATGCTTTAAAGAAAGAAAGACTTCTATTAGAAACAAACAAGTCAATAGATACGCCCACCTTAATTGATCTTATTGCTGTAGGGTTACCGAATTTTGTATCCGATAGAATAGATAGAGAAAAGTTAAATCAGACTGAAGATATATTCAAGGAGATCAGAGGACTAGAGCACCTGGTGAATAAAAAAAATTCAGAAAAAAAGAGTACTACAACTACTACTTATATTGAAAACAAAAGTAAAGCGAAAAATAGTGACCATAAACCATGTTCGATTTGCGAGAAAAAAAATAAGAGCAATCGCTACCACCCAGAATCTTTATGCTGGTTCAGGAACAAAGCCGACGATCAACAAAACAAAGAATACATAAGGCATGTAAATAACTCTGGGTTAGAAATAGAATTAAATACCCAAGATCCAAAAAACTTATAGTGCCACCATTAATCAAAATCAAAGTATTGCTAAATAATGCGTTACAAATCCAAGGAATTTACGATTCCGGCTCGAACGTTTCTTTAATTAATTCAAAGCTGTTACATTTAAAACAAAAGAAACTTCATAACTCACATAACGCACATTTAAAAACGATTAATGGTGTAAGAAAAGCAAACGGCATGATAACTCTAAAAGCTAAAATTTTTGATATCGAAAAAGAAATTGATGTTTTCATGATAGATAACGAACATTTTGAACACGATTTTTTAATCGGACTAGACTGTATAAAAAATTTCCAATTAAGACAAAACGAAAATTTAGAAATTACACAAAAAATCCAGGCCATTCCTGAAAATAGACTTAAAAACAAACCTAACATACAAAATACAAATAAAGAATATATTGAAAACAAAACAAAAAATTACCAATTGAATTTCAATGAACATTTAAATACGTCAGAATTTAACATAGTAATAAACCACTTGGAAATGCAACAACAATCCGAAATTGACAAACTAATCGATAAATATAAATCGATTTTTGCCAGAGATAAATACGACATAGGCACTGTAACGGATTATGAAGCTCGTATTGATTTATTAGTTGATAAATATTGTTACAAAAGACCGTACAGATGCACTATGGAGGATAAAAAAGAAATAGAACACCAAATAACAAAATTATTAGAAAAAAATTTAATTGAAGAATCTTATAGCCCATTCGCTGCACCAGTGACATTAGCTTATAAAAAAGATGAAGGAAAGAAAGCTAGACTATGCATAGATTTCCGGGAATTAAACAAGATAGTCATTCCTCAGGCGCAGCCTTTTCCATTAATTGAAGATCTGATAGTTAAGACACGAGATTGTAAATATTTTTCGTCCTTAGATATAAATTCAGCTTTCTGGTCAATTCCCCTAAAAATTGAAGACAGACGAAAAACCGCATTCGTAACTCAAGAAGGCCATTTCCAATGGACCTGCCTACCCTTTGGTTTAAAAACATCACCAGCGATTTTCCAGAGAATATTAAGTAATATAATAAGAAAGCACAAGCTCTCGAACTTCAGCGTAAATTATATAGATGACATTCTAGTATTTTCAAAAACTTTTGATGAACATATTGACCACTTATCACAGCTATTAGAGTCAATTATGAAAGAAGGATTCAGACTAAAACTTTCAAAATGTACCTTCGCATCAGACTCAGTTAAATATTTAGGCCACGAAATAAGATACAACTCGATTAGTCCACTCAATGACAATTTAATCTCAATAAAAAAATTTCCAACGCCAAAAACAAAAAAAAATGTTCGACAATTTCTAGGAAAAGTGAATTTTTACGGAAAATATATACCAAACGTTTCGGTTACCTTAGATCCGCTACATAACTTACTAAGAAAAGGGCAAAACTTTATTTGGTCCGAACAATGCCAAAAAGCTTTCGAAAGCATGAAATCTCTACTTTGCTCTCAACCGATTTTAACAATTTTCGATCCACATCTGCCAATATATATCCACACGGACGCAAGCTTACAAGGCATTGGGGCTGTACTAAAACAAACACAATTAAACAAAGAAGATAAACCAGTCGCATATTTTTCAAAAAAATTAAATGTGTCCCAAAAAAGGAAGAAAGCTATCTATATAGAATGTTTAGCAATAAAAGAGGCAATAAAATTCTGGCAGCACTGGCTTATAGGAAAATCATTTACGGTTTTCTCGGATCATAAACCTTTAGAAAATATGAATATTAGGTCTAGGACAGATGAGGAATTAGGTGACTTAATGCATTATCTATCTCAATACGATTTCGAAATAAAATACACTCCAGGAAAGGACAATTTAGAAGCAGACTGCCTCAGCAGAAACCCAGTACTAGAACCTAATGATAATGAAGAAGAAATTTTAAAAACCGTTAATTTCATGAAAATAGAAGACATTCAGAACGATCAAGAAAACAATAAAGACATCCAAAACGGTAAAGACAAGTTACTATACAAGAATAACACGTATTATAAAAGAATAGGAACAAGTGAAAAAATTCTACTCTCAGAAGATTTCAGTAAAGAACTTATACAAAAAGTACACCTCTTCTATTGTCATTTAGGAATGAAACAAATACAAAATAAGATAAAACCATTTTACATAGCAAAAAATCTGAACCAAAATATTAAAACAATTTGCGAAAACTGTGAAGTTTGCATCAAAAATAAATCAAGAGGAAAGCACAAAATTGGATTAATGTCCCAATTAGGTCCTGCGACTTACCCCTATGAAATAGTCTCTATAGATACAATTGGCGGATTCGGAGGTTCACGGTCAACAAAAAAGTATTTACACTTGCTCGTTGATCATTTCACAAGATATGCTACTATTTTGACCTCAAAAACTCAGAATGCAACTGATTTTATAAAATTGATACGGACAGTCTTGCCAAATAATAAAATAAATATGATCCTATCCGATCAATATCCAGGGATAAATTCCAAAGAGTTCAAAGAATTTTTGAATAAGGAAGATATAACCTTGACTTTTACAGCAGTAAACGCACCGTTTTCAAACGGACTCAATGAAAGACTAAACCAAACGCTAGTTAATAAAATTAGATGTAAGATAAACCAGAAAAAATCAAAAACTGCGTGGACAACTGTAGCACATGAGTGCATAGAAAAGTACAATGATACAGAACATACTGTAACAGGATTCTCTCCTAGATACTTATTGGAAGGAAAAAGTAGTACAATCTTACCAGAAGAGCTAAAACAAGAAAAAACAGAAAACGATTTGCATGAAGATAGAAAACGTGCTCTAGAGAATACAAAGAAATCACATGAATATAATAAAAAGCAATTCGACAAAAATAGAAAATATCATGAATTTAATATTGGAGACCTAGTTTACGTTGAAAATAGCCATAGACTAAATAGGAAAAAATTAGATGAACTAAAGATCGGACCATACAAAATTATAGAAAAAATTTCAAACTCAATTTATAAAATACATACAGATCGAAATAAGTCAGAGTCATTATTTCACATTACAAAGCTTGTACCGGTCCCAAAGGTTATTCAAGAAGACCAGTGTCTCCTCACTGGTTTCTTTTCTTCGGGGGGGGAGATGTAAACAAATATGACGAGGCCTATATTCACCTCATCATATTTCTTCCTCACTCCGAAATTTGAAATTTCACCGCACAACAATAAGCGCCTTTGGCAGTTTCACGGTCAATAGTACATACGTGTAAATATGAGCGAATAGAAACAATAGAATGCCGAGGGCATTATGACAGATTAGTACATAAGCTATTATCAGCCGAATCGCACGTGGAAACGTCAGAACGAGAGAAAAATAAGCTGTAAATGTCGTTTCTCCATTTACAGGTAATATTATTTTTATTAAACATAGAATATAAGTACGTAATGTAAAGAAAAGTAATGTAATGTAATAGTATACGAAACAATAAACTCCATTTACAGAGAAACTCATCGCAGCTTCGACAGTGTTAAAAAAGGAATATTATATATATATATATATATATTATATTAAACGATTTAAGATAATCTAAAAAGAGAGATACAATACAATACAATATTCACGACCAGCTAGTTATAACCATCGTTCAGAATAGATGTTCCTGGTACCAAATAATAATATCCATTAGAATAGAACAACACACGATTTTTATAAACTTGAATACTTCATAAATTGTTATTTTCGGCATATATATATATACAATTATCACCATCGATTGTTACCAGATATTTCAATAACTAAATTGAACCAGAATATACTTCATCTTTTACCAGTCAAATCTTTTCAAACATTTATTTTGAGCGACCTTCTTCCCATTTTCTTTATTATAAAATAGCCTCAACTATTTAAACAAACCTCACAGACCTGTACAGGTCTATAGCAACACGATCCTACAAATTACCGGCTTATCGAAAGGTAAGTCTTTCTCTTAGTTTTAATTATTATTCATTGTCGTTACGTGGGAGCTAGATTATTGAATTAATCATTAACTACCACCGCTCAGTTCCACCCTCACCCCCACGTAACAGTATTCTCGCATACTGCTGTGATATTTACTATATTTACTTGGAAAAAAAAAAAAAAAAAATTTTTTTCAGTCGTAATTGAACACTGTTTGACCATGAAGATGTTTGGCGTTACAGTGCCTAGTGGCTCAAATCATGAATCCGAATTCTCGTAACGCACGTTCAGTTTCATGTCGGTTTGGCAGAACTTTTCTGGTTGTCCTGATGCTGACTTCGTCATGATGGAAGCCAGCGCCAGGTTTCCTTGGCTGCGTTGTCTGCTTTTCGATTCTCTTACGCATGGCTTCGCCGGCGTTTCGCGTCTTGAATCGCTCGTACGGATGTAAAGCCTCGTCGAGTACGTCGTTCTCCTCGTACACACGCATTCGAACCTTCAACGTTTTACTCGGACTTATCACTGCTGCGCCGATTCGCCTGTGGTCCAACAGGACCCAGGAATCGTCTCGAGCATTGTGCACCGCAATCACCGGATCTCCCTGCCAGCCTGTCATGGTCATAGAGGCGGCCAAGTCCCCGATGTAAGTGCGGTTTTGCGTGAATTCGCCCATGTTATTTTGGGAGAATTTGATTATTCCAGACTGGATGAGCCAGCGTAAATAGGCTACATGTATAGCGTATTCTCGCATACTGCTGTGATATTTACTATATTTACTTGGAGAAAAAAAAAAAAAAATTTTTTCTAGTCGTAACTGAACACTTTTTTTTTTTTTTTTTTTTTTAAAGAAAGTAGTTCGTGACCAGGAGGTAGATTGAAGATGAAAGTTCGTCGAAATTCCGGTCAGGAAGAAGAAGAATTTAATACTTTGAAAGACGTGAATATGAAAAGTCGACGTTTCGGCCGGGCCCTGCCGACCATCCTCAGGAATACATTCTATAATAATTAACAAAAATAGGATGCTTCAACACTATATATAATATGTTTAAAAACAATATTTGTTGTTGTACAAAATTAGGTGAAAATTAAACAGTTGCACGAAACTGTCAGAGTGACAGTCTTAGGTTAAGTGTCAAAATTTTTGAAGATAAGTTAATCAGAGGAAAAATTGGTTGATGAGAAATGAAAATATGTAGAAAATGCTTATTGATAATTTGGGAAATGGAATTGGGAAAAGATCAATTAATTTTGAAAAAATTACTCACAAAAAATGACAACCAGTACATGCTTAGGTGTTGTTAGTAGTACAGCATTTCGGACGGAACTTAAGGTTGGCGGGAATCGATCCGTAAATCTATGTTGTTCACGTGCGAACTTGATCTATGTTCGAAAGTCATGGAGTACAAAGGCAGTGACCAATCGGAGTAAGGGGAGCCAATGATTTGAAAACACGATAATGTAAACTAGAGAATGTTAGAATATAGGTGGCTAAGATGTTCGATATCTGTACGTTTGTTAACAGAGTTCCTTTTGTTCTTAAAGATATGGATCATTTCTTTGATGATACGTTTATACCAATTCGGTTCTGTAGCTAGGGTTATAGAGTTGTTGAAATCGAAATTGTGACCCAGGGTCAAAGAGTGATCTGCTAAAGCGCATCTGTCAGTGACATGGCATTTAATATTCGAACGATGACCAGAAATTCTATTTTTTAGGTGTTGTGACGTTTGTCCATTATAACTCATGCTACAGTCTCGACATGGTATTTTATATACACAGTTAATTTTCTCTAAATTAGGAGTAACAGATTTAAGATGAGAAAACAAAGACAGTTTGGTAGTATTAGATATTCTGAAAGTAATTTCAATTCCCTCGTCATTAAGAATTTTTTTGATTTGGCTAGATAGATTTTCTATATACGGTATAGAGATAGAGTTTTTAAATTTATCATTAACATCAGTTGGATTGTTGGAGTCTACATTTCAATCAATCGAGTTGTACATTTTTTCTACTCTATACTTTTTGATATCATTGATGAATTTTATAGGGTAGCCATTGGAAATAAGAGTTATTTCTACAAGTTTTAAATTCTTTTTAAGGAATTGAGGGTTTGATATTCTTAGGCAGCGATCGAATAAGGATATGGCGACAGATTTTTTGTGTTTGATGGAATGATGTGAGTTGAAATGAATGTATCTCCCAGACCAGGTTGGTTTATGGTGCCAATCTAAGATTATGGTGTCATTGTGGTTGATTACCATAGTGTCTAGAAAACTGATTTTACCATCTTTTTCCAACTCGAAGGTGAATTGAATACGTGGGTGAAAGTTGTTAAATTTATTAAGGAGGAGTTAATTAAGTTAAGGAGAGTAGGTGGGGGGAGAGGAACATTTTCTTTATGAATTTTTGGTAGAAAATATATTTTGGGAGGAAGAGAGTTGTATGTTTTGAGGAGTTTAGCCGAATTGGAATCTACAAATTTTTTCTGTTGCCATAGACTTATCATATCGTTGACTTGTTTTTGTACTTTTAAAGTGGGATCACGAGAGATAAGATTATAGGTAGTCGAGTCATTGAGGATATCTTGGCATTTTTGTTCAAACTCCATCTTTTCCATGACGACTGTAATGTTACCTTTGTCGGCATCGGTGACCACTAGGTGGTTATTTTGTTTTGAAAATTCTTTGGTTTGTTTAACTTTGGAAGTTATTTCAAAGTGAGAAGTGGGAGGATTTTTGCCAAGTTTGTTGCCAATGAGTTGGCTAATATTTGATCTTACTTTATCTTTGGTGATTCCACTTTTGTTAATAAGAGCTAATTCTACGCTGCGTACAATATTATCAATAGGTAACTTAATATTGTTAAATGGTAAACCATGATTAGGACCGAGTGATGAGGTATCCTCAATTTCAGAAGGTAACTCTGTCTTAGATAGGTTAACTAACCAATTATTAGTGTGAAACTCTTTAGGAGTATGTATAGATTTAAGTTTGTTAAATTTTCTAATACCATCTGTCTTAATAGCATTGAATAAACGATTGGCCTTATTTATATCCAAGTTGAAGTTTTTATAATCCAAGTTTGTGAATTGGTTCGAAAAGAAAAAGTTGATATTATGATTAAGTTCTTGGATTAACAGCCTTTCCTGTCGATAACATGTTTTAATTTCGAGCGATAGACACTTGTGTTGAAAAAAGCGTAATGCTTTGATGAAGGTTTTTTCACTTGTTAAATGTTGAAGGTTTTTGATTTTAAAATTTAGAAAGTTTGGAATAATTCCAAATTGACGGCATTTAAGAAGGAACACTTTACGGTTTTTGATACGTGCTAGTTTTTGCCGGTAGTTCCAGATCTTCTTGGTTTGTGAGTGATTTGTAGAGGAAGGTGATCTCAGGTTAGAAGTGCGGTATGAAGTAGGATCACGGTGGTACGAGACGTCCACGAAGCCGTTTCGATGCATTGTATTTAGGAAAGAAGTTCGTGACCAGGAGGTAGATTGAAGATGAAAGTTCGTCGAAATTCCGGTCAGGAAGAAGAAGAATTTAATACTTTGAAAGACGTGAATATAAAAAGTCGACGTTTCGGCCGGGCCCTGCCGACCATCCTCAGGAATAAATTCTATAATAATTAACAAAAATAGGATGCTGCAGAACTTCTCTGGTTGTCCTGACGCTTACTTCGTCATAATGGAAGCCAGCGCCAGGTTTTCTTGGCTGCGTTGTCTGCTTCTCGATTCTCTTACGCATGGCTTCGCCGGCGTTTCGCGTCTTGAATCGCTCGTACGGATGTGAAGCCTCGTCGAGTACGTCGTTCTCCTCGTATGCAAGCATTCGAACCATTAACGTTTCACTCTGACTTATAACTGCTGCGGCGATTCGCCTGTGGTCCAACGCGACCTAGGAATCGTCTCGAGCATCGTGCACCGCGATCACGGGATCTCCCTGCCAGCCTGTCTTGGTCATAGAGGCGGCCAAGTCCCCGATGTAAGTGCGGTTTCGCGTGAATTCGCCCATGTTGCTTTGGGGGAATTTGATTCTTCTAGACTGGATGAGCCTGCGTAAATCGGCTACATGAATAGTGTATTCTCGCATACTGCTGTGATATTTACTATATTGACTTGGAAAAAAAAAATTCAAAATTTTTGCAGTCGTAATTGAACCATGTTTGACCATGAAGATGTTTTGCGTTAGAGTGCCTAGTGGCTCAAATTTTGAATCCGAATTCTAGTAACGCACGTTCGGTTTCATATCTGTTGGGCAGAACTTCTCTGGTTGTCCTGACGCTGACTTCGTCATAATGGAAGCCAGCGCCAGGTTTTCTTGGCTGCGTTGTCTGCTTCTCGATTCTCTTACGCATGGCTTCGCCGGCGTTTCGCGTCTTGAATCGCTCGTACGGATGTAAAGCCTCGTCGAGTACGTCGTTCTCCTCGTACACACGCATTCGAACCATCAACGTTTTACTCTGACTTATAACTGCTGCGGCGATTCGCCTGTGGTCCAACACGACCCTGGAATCTTCTCGAGCATCGTGCACCGCGATCACGGGATCTCCCTGCCAGCCTGTCTTGGTCATAGAGGCGGCCAAGTCCCCGATGTAAGTGCGGTTTCGCGTGAATTCGCCCATGTTGCTTTGGGGGAATTTGATTCTTCTAGACTGGATGAGCCTGCGTAAATCGGCTACATGAATAGTGTATTGTTACGCCCCGACGTACCGACTTGGCGTACCTTTTTCAAAATTCCATTTCATTTCATTGCTTTAATTTCTTCAATGCACAGATATCATTTCATCAAAATCTCATATCCTAATAACGGCGAGTTCCACCCCTCCTGGCAAAAGTCACGTAGAGACCAACGATGATCCCTAGTATAAGGTTCAACTTTATTCTATTTATCTGGTACCAAGAACTGAGATGAGAGACTGCTGAGTTAGTATCAGTAGCGCTCAGCCAGGAAATATTCCTCTTTTTAAATTAAAATTATAATCAATAACTAGGATAAACCACTACCTTCAGAACCATCAAATTAAAATAGATTACTCATTGGAATGTATGAATGAATGTGTGAACATTGCATGCAAATATCTTTTGTTCATATTTTCAATGTGTCACCGACGAGATTGAGAATCGTCGGAACACCGTCGAAGAGCGAGAAGTAACGCCGACCATGTGGATTTGGGCACCAGGAGGTCGCCCTGGCACCTCATTGGCTAATTACCGTTGTAACTAATTACAACTGCAGCTCCTTGGACCCTCGGGCCCAAGAAGCCGCGTCTTTCGTCTGTCAAGTCGCGAAGTGCGTGGACGTAAACCCGGATTAGCCCTCTCGAGCAAGAGTAGTGTATGGAAAATCTTAATTGTGACCGGCCTAGAGTCTCGCGCTAATTCGTTAAATTCGAGCTTCAGTTAATCTGTTAATTGCAAAAGACTCACTATCTTCTACATTTCCACATTTTCTGTTCTTTACTAAATCTCGTCATTTCGCGAATAGACATTTTTATGCAGTTCCATTTTCCTTAATTAAATCAAGTTCGGCCCTGATTCAAACCGAATCAGGTAAACTTAAGTAATAATAATAATAATTACACTATTATTTTCAATAAATAAATCGTTCCAATTGATTTCATCATACATTAAAATCAGAAAACAGACACTTTCAGTTATAACTCTCGGTAACAAGATATCATTCTAAATTCACAAAGACTTAGTGACCAACGTTCTACATCACTCGATTCATCAACTCTTCCAAATTTGAGGTGAGGCCCCTGGTCCAGCATTTTACCGACGCAGACCGACACGATCCGACGGCTCTCAATCTCGTCGACCGATTCACCAAAAAGCTAAGTCAGTCCGAGTGTTAACCCTCAAAAAATTAGACGAATTCTTGTTCACCTTGATAATCAAAACTACTTCAGTAAATTCACAAAAACCAAGCATAGAATTGGTGGCTAGCTTCACTATCCCCAATTAAATTCCACTTATTGTTTCCAAGAATTAACAAATAAGACTAAACGATTAAATATATATATTAAATATATATATATATATATATATATATATATATATATATATATTATATTAAACGATTTAAGATAATCTAAAAAGAGAGATACAATACAT
The DNA here is from genome assembly GCF_021901495.1 of Neodiprion virginianus. Classification (NCBI taxonomy): domain Eukaryota; kingdom Metazoa; phylum Arthropoda; class Insecta; order Hymenoptera; family Diprionidae; genus Neodiprion; species Neodiprion virginianus. Next base: position 19,359,036 of record NC_060878.1, on the reverse strand, counting down.
TACAATATTCACGACCAGCTAGTTATAACCATCGTTCAGAATGGATGTTCCTGGTACCAAATAATAATATCCATTAGAATAGAACAACACACGATTTTTATAAACTTGAATACTTCATAAATTGTTATTTTCGGCATATATATATATACAATTATCACCATCGATTGTTACCAGATATTTCAATAACTAAATTGAACCAGAATATACTTCATCTTTTACCAGTCAAATCTTTTCAAACATTTATTTTGAGCGACCTTCTTCCCATTTTCTTTATTATAAAATAGCCTCAACTATTTAAACAAACCTCACAGACCTGTACAGGTCTATAGCAACACGATCCTACAAATTACCGGCTTATCGAAAGGTAAGTCTTTCTCTTAGTTTTAATTATTATTCATTGTCGTTACGTGGGAGCTAGATTATTGAATTAATCATTAACTACCACCGCTCAGTTCCACCCTCACCCCCACGTAACACAAGAATTGGTGGCAGCGGTGGGATATTGTTGCTAAAAGTGAGATTTGTTTAAATAAATAAAAAAAAAAAAAAAAAAAATTTTTTTTTTCAAATTTTTGTGTTAAAATTGAAACTGGTCAAACGCATGAAAAAATAAAGTATCTTTCTTTCTAGATAATAATTATAATTAACGACCAATTGTGCATGAAACTCTGCAAATTGCTACTTGTGTTTTTGTATGTATATATTATAACATCCTGATATCGTTCATTGCCGAATTTTCCATTGGTCATTTGTTTGTTAACTGTGTTTTCAATATTTGCCTAAAATTCGCCTGAATTATTTTGTGTGCATAAACAATCTTTTTCGATATTGAAATGCCTAACGAAACGGGAAACCAGAGCGCGGACCGAACCAGTGTATCCGCTCTAAACGCAAGTAGCGCGATGATGACGTCGATGGCGGAATGCTTCGCGCTGCAGCATAGTACATTAAATATTCCATATTTTGACGGGAAAAACATTCGTTTGAAAGATTTCTTACAAGACGTGCAAAACGGTTCAGTGTATGTTCCGCCGAATTCGGAAGGCGCATATGTGAAGTGCGTGCTAGGAAAATTGCAAGGAGCAGCTCGCGATAGTACATATGGCGAGACTTTCAATACGGTCAACGAATTGATAAAACATCTGAAAAGTAGATTTGCAGCTGAAAAGACTTATCCGTATTATCAACAAGATATCGCGAATATACGGATGAAACGTGATGAAACGTGAGCGACTTCTACGATCGATTAAAAATCTTGGTCAGTGCAGCTCGCGTAGCTTTAGAAGACGAGTACGGAAAAACCGAAGTCGACGCGGTAATGAAAGTACTACAAGTGAACGCGTTAGATGCTTATATTCGAGGACTACCTGAAGCTATCGAAAGATATGTTGAAGGACGTGTAAAGACATTGGAAGAAGCGTTTAAGTTAGCGCGAAAAACAGAAAATCGTATGCGCCAGGGAATAATATCTTCCGGAGAAACGCAGAGAGTACAAATTCCGCGACCGAACTCTCCAATGATCTATAATCAAAATAACGCGCCGCGATTGTATTCGAATTATGGCATCTTAGACGGAGCGGAGACGCGCGCGAGAAGCCCGTCGCCGAACGCGGCCATGTACAGACACCCGACGGCAAACGTCGCCGATCGACGATCACCCGAACCGAGGGGTTATTACCCATACGGCATGCCCGCTCACTCACAGCTTCAGTACCAGCAACCGCGTGGTTATCAATATCCGCCTTATTTTCCACAACACCCGTATTATTATCCGCCGATGACATATCCGTATTTACCGTGTGAATATAGAAAGTGTTCTTCCTCTTCGAGACACAAATTTGTAAGAATGTCTGTAAGTGTTTACATTTTGGAATCTTACGCTTCTTGGTGCGAAGCTCGTAAGACAGTCAATGACCAAGTAAGATTCCAAAATGTAAACACTTACAGGCATTCTTACAAATTTGTGTCTCGAAGAGGAAGAACACTTTCTATATTCACACATACTATTACAGCACAAGAAAACAAATTTGAACTTACTGGTGATGAGAGGAATTAACGACATCAGAGTCAGGGCGGCTAGGTGGTCTAGTGGAGTAAGGCTCCGGTAAAGCATCGCTAGATACCAGGTTCGATTCCTGGCTCCGTCGTTAATTTTTCGAATTTACCAGTAGTTCAAAAATTATATACGTTTCACAAAATGAAAATTGCCTCGTGATTAATATTAATATTGATGATGCATATCCGCATTTCAATATTAGACGGTCATTGACTGTCTTACGAGCTTCGCACCAAGAAGCGTAAGATTCCAAAATGTAAACACTTACAGACATTCTTACAAATTTGTGTCTCGAAGAGGAAGAACACTTTCTATATTCACACATACTATTACAGCACAAGAAAACAAATTTGAACTTACTGGTGATGAGAGGAATTAACGACATCAGAGTCAGGGCGGCTAGGTGGTCTAGTGGAGTAAGGCTCCGGTAAAGCATCGCTAGATACCAGGTTCGATTCCTGGCTCCGTCGTTAATTTTTCGAATTTACCAGTAGTTCAAAAATTATATCCGTATTTACCACCTTATGGATATCCGCCCACAATAAATCCTGCATCGATTCCACAGAGATCGGGATCGCCGGGAGCAAATTTAAATACGAGCAGACCGAATTCGCCAAATTCGAACACCCGTTCATACGACCCGAATCAGCAGTCCGGTTTTAACCAAGCGAGGTTTGATAATTCGAACGTCAGAGCACGGTCACCATCTCCGCGTAGAACGTCCGAAACAGCTGGATCTTTAAACTTGAACGCGACTCGTCGTCCGGACGCAACGGCGAGGTACGCGACGCCCGAGCGTCAACCGACGGTCCGTTTCGCGGAACCGCCGGCCGGTGCATCGATACGCGCGGACCAGATCGGGAATCGCCACTGATCAGGATGACAGCTCCTGAATTAAAAGAACATTCAGCTATTTTTCTAATAGACACCGGCGCAGATATCAGTCTCATTAAAGCAAATGTTTTACATCCTGACGTTTTAATCAGTGTAGACGAAATTTCTACGATTACGGGAATAACAACCGACAAAGTAAAAACTTTGGGAATAACAAATTTAACTTTACAAAACGAACCGAGTAAATTTCACGTCGTACGATCAACCTTTTTGCTAAATTGCGACGGTATATTAGGTAAAGACTATTTGCGCGAGCGTAAGGCTGAGATCTCTTTCACACATAACACCTTGGTAACGAAAACTGACCCGATTAGACCGATACGATTTATCGGATACGAAGAACATTCCGATACCGAAACAAAACCGCAAAAACGTTTGTTTAAAATTCGTGCGCGCACAAAGCAAGCCATTGGCATCGACGTAATCAGTTGTGGCACAAAAGAAGCATATTTGCCACGCGTAGAAACCATAGACGGCGTATACATTGGTGAGGCTGCAGTCTCGGTACAAGATGGCGTATGCCATGTTCTTGCAATTAATACCTTGGATAGAGATATTGAGATAGAGATTCCACCACAGGAAGTGATACCTTTTGAATATCACAACTTTCCGGAGGAGCATGAATATCACGATTCAAGTTCATAAGACTTAAATTTAGAACCTGTAGTGACTGATCGATTTACAGAAATTCAATCAAAATTGCATTTAGATCATTTGAATTTAGAGGAACGCGACCACGTATTAGATATCATTGAGGAATTTCCAGAATTATTTCATTTACCTGGAGATAAATTAAAATCTACACCCGGCATTCAGCATCGTATACCAACCGAGGACGATGTACCGATTAATACGCGACAATACCGGTTCCCTCCAATCCACAAAACCGAGATTGAAAACCAAATCAAAATTAAAATTGACAACGGAATAATAGTTCCTTCAAATTCACCGTATAATTCACCCGTGTGGATTGTACCCAAAAAACCAGATTCTGCGGGTAGAAAACGATGGCGCATGGTAATTGATTTTCGGAAATTAAATGAAAAGACAATTGGGGACGCGTATCCATTACCTAACATTACAGACATTCTTGATCATCTCGGTGAAGCGCGATATTTTTCAACTTTCGATCTTGCAAGTGGTTTCCAACAAATTGAAATGGACCCCCAAGATAGAGCAAAAACCGCATTCACTACACCAAACGGTCATTACGAATATCTCAGAATGCCTGAAGGGCTTAAAAACGCGCCCGCTACATTTCAAAGATTAATGGATCAAACATTACGCGGACTACAAGGTGTCGAAGTTTTCGTTTATTTAGACGACATCGTAGTTTATGCAAAGAATTTAGAAGAACACGGGAAGAAAATCCGCCGGTTATTTAACAAATTAAAGGACGCTAAATTAACGTTACAACCAGATAAATGTGAATTTCTAAAAACGGAAGTGGCTTATTTAGGCCATATTATTGGCAGATCAGGAGTTAGACCGGACCCAAAGAAAATTACCGCGGTTCGACATTTTCCACAACCTAAAAATCCTAAGAACATTAGACAATTTCTGGGACTAGCCGGTTACTACAGGCGTTTTATTAAAAATTTTGCTGGAAAAGCTAGGCCTCTTACAGACCTATTAAAGAAAGAATCACCATTTATTTGGGGAAAAGATCAAAAGAAAAGTTTCAAAATTTTGAGGAAGTATCTATGCCAGTATCCCATCTTGCAGTACCCAAATTTCAAAAAGCAATTCACGTTAACTACCGACGCATCCGACTATGCAATCGGAGCCGTTTTGAGCCAGGAAGTGGACGGTTATGACATGCCCGTCGCCTACCTGTCTCGTGCTCTGAGCAAAGCGGAACAAAATTATTTCACAACTGAGAAGGAGTGTTTAGCAGCCCTATATGCCGTACTACATTTTCGACCTTACCTTTATGGCCGAAAATTCACACTGGTTAGTGATCATGAGCCATAACGCTGGATCGACTCGATTAAAGATCCCGGGCAGCGACTAATACGATGGAGGCTCAAGTTACGAGATTACGAGTATGAATTCAAACACAAGGCTGGACGACTTAACAGTAACGCAGATCCATTGTCGCGCAATCCAGTCCCTGTTACCGACGGCATTAACCAATCGTCGGAGTCATCTGATAGCGGAAACGATAGTGACAACCTAATAATTAAAACTGTAGATTCATTTCCAAAGTATTCAGACTATTTGAAAATAATTAGAACAGCTGATATTGAAAATCCAAACATTATTGAAGTACATGAAAGCGTTTTCGATAAACTTGACAATTATGCGCATACCGTTTCTGTAGATCTTGAAATGAGTTCCGGTATAGCTAGCGATTTTAGAAAAAAATATGGGGTACCGGAACACCTTCGCAGTCAAGCCGATATGCATTCAGTAGCTAAATTAGAACTACCAGATCAGAAAATTTATTACATTATGACAAAATTAAACTTTTGGGACAAACCAGAATATGAGGACATGTACCTCAGTCTGATCAATTTTCGGAAAATTTTAGAGGATGACTCTGTTAAAACAGTTAGAATACCTAGAATGGGATGCGGTCTAGATAAACTAGCATGGAACAAAGTAAGAACCATGTTACGATTCATTTTTGGAGGAACGGGAATCAAAATTTTTGCTTGTACAAATTTAAAATTAATAGAAAATCAAAAACTCCAAACGATATTTGCTATTATGAACCCTAGGTCAAACTTGAAGGTCAGGAGTAAACCGAACCAATGGAAGATATTACCCATCGATTCGAAAATTTCAAAATTACCTGCTCCAAAAATAAAGCGACCATTAGCTAAATCAGACTCAGTCCCAAGGAAAAAATCAGCTGACGAAACATTCTGTCCAAAAACAAAGACTACCATAGAGCCTGATGAGAACGCGATCTCAACAAGAACTCGATCGAGAGCTAGGACAACAGCAGGAAGTAGGCAAGCTGTTTCTGAGGACTCATCCGACGATGAATCTTCCGAACCGCCGGCCTACCGGAGGCAAAGAAGTGTATTACCGAATTTAGGTCTTGAACAACCTACTACATCCCAGGGAACACAACAACCTGAACAAACAGACATTGAGACTGACGACGACAACGTTGAATCTGATTCTGAGCCTGAAAATATAACGGTAAAATTAAAATCACCACGTGATAGAGATAGTGATTCGGATGATGATGTATTTTTGCAAACAGAAGCGAGTCGTAAAGCTTAATTATCTATAGGTCCTAAAGAACTAAGGAAATCATTTGACCTCTTTAATAAATCTTTGCGCGAAAGAAGTAATCTGAATCCGAAGGAGTTGCAAGATTCATTTGAACTCTTTGACAAGACCTTGCACGAGAGGAGTCTTCTAGACAACTCCCGTAACTCGGATGCAGATGAAATAGAATTACCAGGCCATGTATCAGAGGGTGAAGAATTAGACGAAACCATACGTGAGGCACTCGACGAAAAAGACGAGACGGATGACGACGAACTGAATAACAAAATTGAGAGATTTTTAGAAAAAGTTAAGAGAAATCAAGGAAATAATAGCGAGGCTGGACAGACTAATACCAATCAAAATAATTTGAATGAGACAGTAGTTAGTCGACCTTTGCAGAAATCGGCATTACCAACACCTATAGTCGCACCCAGACCAATAGCACTCTCAACCCCGTATCCTTTGAATATGATACCTGAGGTGAATGAGAGAGGGGACATTTCAGTGAAAAGCAAGGTCAGCAAAACGCCAAGGCGTTTACAGCCGCAACTAGAATTCCGAGATTTACCAACACAAATTGAAATTACGGAAAGTATACCACCAGATTTAGAAACAGTGTCGCCATTAAGATTTCCAAAAACAGGTTACCATTCAGGGAATAGAATTTCATTCAGTCGTGAAAATTTGACATACAGAAAAGACAATTATGTACACTTCATATCAATAGATTCAGAATTTTCTACACCAGTCAGCAGACTGTTAAACGATCTGGAATTAATAAATGCAGACGATCATCGTGATGCAAAACCAAAATTAGGCCAAGTCATTATAACAAAAACGGGAAAATATAGCATATTCAGCCTCGTAGTTAAAAGAAAACATTTTGACAAAATTGAATTACATAACGTCAAGGTAGCTTTGGGAAATTTGAAAACGACTTTACTAGATCTGAAAATAAAAACATTTAGAATTTCAAAATTAGGGGATATGACTGACGAACTATCAATAGACATTGCGAATTTATTAATAGATATTTTTGAGGACGAAGACATAGACATTACCATCTGTTCAGGTATAACCGAGATACCACCATCGGAAATACGACCAGGCATAATTTCGGAAATGCATAGTGGACTAATGGGAGGACACAAAGGCGTGACCAAAACATATCGAAGAATCCGCGAAAGATTTTATTGGCCACGAATGAGAGAGGATATCAGTAATTTCATTCGAAGATGCGAAAGCTGTCAAGAACAAAAGCTAGTTCGCGTAAAGACTAGGGAGCCAATGCTAATAACGGACACTCCATCTGAGCCGTTTCAGAAAATTTCACTAGATACAGTAGGTCCACTTCCGCAGACCCCTAGTGGCAACAAGCATATCTTAACTATGCAGGATAATTTGACAAAATTTTGTATCGCCGTGCCTATTCCCAATATAAGAGCTGAGACAGTGGCTCATGCAATGGTAAAACATCTGATTTTGCAATTTGGATCGCCTAAAACTATTCTAACAGATCGTGGAACAAGTTTCGTAAATAAACTATTACAAGAATTAGCTAAACTTTTCAGAATTAAACATATTACTACTTCCAGTTATCGACCACAATCAAACGGCGCATTAGAACGTAGCGATATTGTTTTAACAGAGTACATCAAACATTATATTAATGAGTTTGACGATTGGGATGAACTAGTTCAATTTGCCATGTTTTCATACAATACGGCAGTTCATGAAGCCACAAACTTCACACCGTATGAGCTAGTTTTCGGAAGAATAGCGCGCTGTCCAACTTCGTTTGATACTGATGAAAACCGTTTAACGTACAACTCGTATCTTGAAGACCTAATGATCAGATTAAACGAAATGCAGGCCTTGGCTGCGACCAACTTAGTGCAGGCAAAGGAAAGGTCGAAAATGTATTACGATCGAACAGTACATCCGTTCAAAGGCAAAGCGGGAGACATGGTACGCGTACAGATGGAAGCTAGAAAAGGAAAGTTTAGCAAGCGATACCAGGGTCCATACAAAATTGTTAAAGTCTTGGAAAACAATAACGTAGTATTAGAAGGTAACAACGGTGAAAGATTCATTAAACATGTAGACAAACTCGAATTGGCTCACTGATGGAACGCATTGTAGACTGATTAATGCGATTACAAATATGAGATTGGGAGTAATGAACATTCATTTCCGAGGGAAACGAACTTGGAGGACTACATGATCACATCATTTACCAACAATCCTGGGATATTTCTAAGTAATTTTAAGCTTAACGCCAACGGATGGGGCGTGACCAACCGCAACGAGGGATATTCAACTGTAACTAGCTCTAAGTTTGAAGTCTAACACCTAAGAGGGAAGTTCAGCGATGAACTTGATCTGCCCTTAGATTTCGTTCAGAAGCTTCTGAATGGATCAACTCAGTGTGATGTTAACCTTGAAACCTTTCCCTTCTTTCAAATTCCTTTCATTCCAAATTAACGTTAAAAATGCCACAGTATATTAGGAAAAAAAAAAAAGGAATGACCATTGGAACTTCGGCAATTATTTAAGGCAAATGGCAATTTGGTGAAAACTTTTACAAAACCTAACAGGAGAAAAGGCGAGTTCGAGTGGCTGAATGCAGTCGACGAGCTGTTTGGGTCCAGAATGCACTACTCCAAAGGAACCCAGATGCCAAAACAAGGCAGCACTTAAAAGTACTGCCAGGATTCCTGTTCGTCAACCTATTAATGAGTATCCGCTACGAGGGTACACATACGACTACGACTCTCAGTGGGTCACATGACACTGGGCCCACCACAAAGATCTGAATGCACGGAATCCGGCCTCTACCAAGGCGTAAGGCTCTCCAGCTAGCCGAGCATCCAGATCTCGTTCACCAATCAGAGGACACGGTACACCTGATGTTCAGCAGCGCCAAAGCCAATTGTCAACCAACGCAGAACATACTAGCCGTTCCACCAACGTTTCGCATAGGTCATTTTCGCTATGAAGAACTCGGCTGACCAGTCTCACTGATCATAGAGAGTTATTCTCCCGCCGACCTTACATCCTAAATTGCGGTAGCAACGATTGTCACAGTACTCTAAGATATTCCACCTCTAATAATGATATTACTCCCTTACGTTAACCTGAGTTATAGTTGTCCTTAATGTGAAGGCCGGCTGATCAGTTACTGATCACAGAGAGTTATTCTCCCGCCGACCTTACATCCTAGATTGCGAAGGCAACAATTGTCGCCATGTCATAAAATATTCCACCTTTAATCATATTATTATTCCCTTAAGTTATAGTTATCCTTAATGTAAGGCCGGCTGACCAGTTTTACTGATCACAGAGAGTTATTCTCCCGCCGACCTTACATCCTAGATTGTGGTAGCAACGATGGTCACCATGTTATAGAGTATACCACCTCTAATCTTGTTATCACTTCCTTATGTTAACTTTATATATATATAGTGTTCTTAATGTAAAGGCCGGCTGACCAGGTTACTGATCACAGAGAGCTAATCTCCCGCCGACCTGAAATTTGTTTTTATAAGCTATATAATACCTTAATGCTTCATCATCATTGTGACACTATCACATGTACACATACATTATCTTTTAATTATTCTCAATTCCTGTATACCTACTAGCCTTTCATTATTCATCAACGGGGACGTTGATGGTTTCTAAGTGGGGAGGGATGTTACGCCCCGACGTACCGCCTTGGCGTACCTTTTTCAAAATTCCATTTCACTTCATTGCTTTAATTCCTTCAATGCACAGATATCATTTCATCAAAATCTCATATTCTAATAACGGCGAGTTCCACCCCTCCTGGCAAAAGTCACGTAGAGACCAACGATGATCCCTAGTATAAGGTTCAACTTTATTCTATTTATCTGGTACCAAGAACTGAGATGAAAGACTGCTGAGTTAGTATCAGTAGCGCTCAGCCTGGAAATATTCCTCTTTTTAAATTAAAATTATAATCAATAATAGTAGGGGAGCCCAAGAGGGGATTTTGGGTGTTATTCAAGCGCGTCAGAACAATATAAGGGAGGAAACCTTGCACCCTGTTATGAACGACCACCATATATGAACCCTTAATATACAAGGGTGCGTCTAGGGTAGCCAATCAGATTAGTAAAAAAAAATCGATCCTCAAATTAATTCGAGCTCGTCAGATTAATAGAAGGTAAGTTAATTACATGGAAAAAAGCGTCAATTTCAATATTCTGACGATTTGATCATGGTATAAGAGAATAAGCGAGTAATTAGTTTGCAAAAAAAAAACGTCACCTGGAAGTATTCGAGCGCGGTTATTTTTTTTTTTAATTTGAAGGAAATCATGTAAAAATTACGGATATAATATAATCTGACGGTTTCTACACCGTAAAAAAGCTAAAATTATTGATAAAGTGAGGTACGTGCAAGTGCTGAGAACTATGTATTTCCCACTCCGCGCCTCTCTCCCCTTCTCACTTTTTCTCTATTTCTCACTCTCTCGCACCGTCCCCCCACTACTTTCTGCGGCTGATCACAATACTACGCGGTCGTGTTCGTAGATTTGTGACGCTTTGGTTTGTTTATTGTGTTTTAAAAAAGTTAAAAGTTATTTTATTTAATAACAGCCATATTTTTCTTAGGATTGTTTTCAAAAACTGAGAATTATTAATTGAGGATATAACAAGTAATTTTTTTCAAAAAAAACATAAACAAGCAGTATTTATTTTTTTGTAAATAATTTTTAAAGTTGGTGACTTGCGATGATTCACGTGAGTGGAAGTAAGTGAGCGATAGTCGGTAAAGAAAGACAGCACTAGTGAGTGAGAAAGAAAACAACAGCCATTGACTATTGGTGTCCTTTACATGTCACGGTACTACCTTAAGCTGTCAGAACAATGAAATTCCTCCACATAATTATCAGATTATAGGTTAGCACAACAAGGACATCCAGCTGAACTGTCTGCATATAAATCTGATGAGCTTGAGTATTTCAAGGTCACTATTTTTTTTTACATTTTCAAAAATCGGCTGTGAGTTCTGACGGCATCCAAATCGTCAGTCTTTTGAATAGGATACCTTTTAGAGGTCACTTAACATTCCCCCTGAATATCTGACGAGCTTGAATAACTTTTTTTTTTTTTCATTTTCTACCCCTTCGTGCTGCCACCCCCGACTTGTAAGCCGTCAGATTAATACTTCTCTGTTACCGGAAGCACATAGGGCGTATACGATATTAATGTCTGACGCGCTCGAGTATTTCTTTATAATAAATTTTTTTTACATTTTTGAAAATCAGTACCTACTTCCCCCGGCAGTAAAAGAGCATATATCATATGAACTTTTTTTCTTTTTAGTATCTAATCTTTATGATCCAATAGGTTCTCGCAGCGCTCGAGTGACTTACCATTTAGCCTCTTTTCCTCCCCTACTATTGGGTTTGATGGCGAGCCTGATGTCTGTATTTCTTAGCACGTTTTGAAGATACTTCTCTATGTCCTCGATCTCGTAGCTGCCGGTAGGTATGGTGATCACTTTGTCAGCTACGTAAATTTTATTGTGACCGACATCAACGTTGGGAATCGAATTAAAGGTTAACAGCTCTACCAAGCCAAGAGCATAACTTTTATCACGAGCAAGTTCGATCGGTGGGAAATATTGTGCCTCGAGTATCGAAGAGGTTCCCGAAATCGTTAACGTTAACGAATCATCCATGACTGCGAGTGGTAGACTGACTTTGACGAATCACGCACCATGTTTATATAGCTCGCCACTCAGAAATTTCAGACACAAGTGTCCGCATTCAAATGTATCGTAATCCTGGTACCTCTCATGATTGTATTTGACGCTACCAACGCCGAGGTATTTTATGAGGTCCGAGGGTGGTTGAAGGTTGCCGAAACTGTCAAAGTAATCGATATTATTGTCGCGTTTCTTGTACGCAACCCAGTGTGTTCCCGGACCGTCTTTGTCGTCAAGGTTGATTTTAGCTGACTCGTTTTTTCGTGGACCGTTTCCGGGCATTTCGTTTCGCATGAAAACACCGCGGAAATGCGGAACCCTCAAGATTTTTGCATATTTCAACAAGTCCCAATCAGTCAACGCTCGACGTGGTAGCATCGCATCTAGTTTTTTGAAAGATGGAGACCAAGACCTGTTTTGTACGGTTTCATGTGAAGCCCTTTGCCCAACGCGATAGCTTCCATAGTTTTGTTGTGTCGTTTGCTTTCCTCCAATTCTCGTTTAGCCGCGCTTGCATCGTTCACAGCTTTTGCTATACCGGCCGCACCACCGGCTAACGCACCCGTAGCGCTGAGACCGGCAAAAATAGGAATCAGAAACGGTAGAAGACCACCGACTTTCGAAGGTACCGGTAGGACGCGAGGTGTTCGCACTTTACCACCCGCTTTTTTAACGGCGTTCTCAGCTCCCTTCAGCGCAGATTCGATAGCTACTTTTGCATCGTTGCTTGGAACCATAGAACGTTTTGCAGCATTTACAATTTTTCTCAAGGTCACATTTTTTGACTTTCGCATTCCCATTCCGAGTTTTGATTTTACTTTCATTGTATTAGCTACTGCCCAAGCGGCTGCCTTCTCACCCAAATTTGCGTCCTTTGCGAGAACCCGTTTCCAAGCTTTCTCAGCCAACACCCTATCAGCCTCGTTTCTAACCTCAAGGTTCTCACGATTTTTCGAATACGCTATATCGTGTTCCTTACACGCTGCATCGAGAGGGTTGATACCGGAATCGCCTCTCGCGAGTCTTTTCGTCAACTTCGTACCGGGACCGCAGTATTGGTAACCGGGAACATGCAACTCGATCGGAAGTTTGTTGATGATTCTATTCACCAGACCCTTGCCACGATGTTGCCGCCTGCTGCTGCTTCGTTTACCTCTGTACGCGATCATGTTCGTGCGTTGACTGAAGAAAAGTGCTTTAAAACGGGGTATTTATAGCAAATCCGATCAGTCATGTCCGAGATGCGATTTGAGAAACAACCTACCAAGCTTCCCGTGATGAATTTTGACATACTTTCGGAGCAAAATGTCGAAAAGCACAAACGCCACGGTGAATTACTCCCGAACAGTGTACGTGCGATATTCTGTGGACCGTCGAATTGTGGTAAAACTAATGCGTTGCTCACACTTATAACCCATCCCAACGGACTCAGATTTGAAAATATCTACATCTACTCGAAATCTCTCAACCAACCTAAATACCGATTGTTGAAGCAATTGCTGGACCATGTTGAGAGTACGGAGTATTTTGCGTTTACCGAGCTTGAGCAAGTGATTTCACCGGAAGAAGCACGGCCCAACTCAATAATCATATTTGACGATGTAGCGTGCGAGAAGCAGGACAATATTAGAGCCTACTTTTGCATGGGTAGACATCACGACGTTGACTGTTTCTATCTCTGTCAGACGTACGCGCGTATTCCCAAACATCTCGTGCGCGACAACGTAAACTTACTCGTGTTATTCAAACAAGACGATATGAACCTGAGACACGTATACAACGATCATGTGAACACCGATATGTCTTACACAGAGTTTAAAAGTGTGTGCTCTGCATGCTGGAACGGTGAGAAGTACGGGTTTCTGGTGATCGACAAAGACAGTGAGCTCAACGAAGGACGATACAGGAGGGGATTCGATTCTTTTGTTAGCCTGGAAAAGGAATAAAATTTACCGTTTTCGAGCGAGAGACGCAGTAGCGCTGCAGACTCAGTTGCGTCAACATGCAGAGCTCTGAAATTTCCAAGCAAAAAGATGTCCTACATCAGATCGCTCAAGCAAGTGCTGCGATCCGTCGAAAACACAGATTGCTCAAGTCGGGCAGGGAATCTACGACTCAGAAATTGAGTGACGTTTTCAAACCAGTAGTGACTCCGTTGCAAGAACTGGTGAATGTTACAAAAGACACCAAACCTGTCAAACAAGAGGTGGAAGAAATTAAAGAAGAAATAAAGGAGATGAAAAATGAAACGAAAAATGAAACTGTCTCGGAAATGGACGATTCCTTTGCTTCGGCGGGGGATGAAACAGTCGTAGAAACACCGGTCGAGGACGAGTATTTTGCACTGATGAGAGATGCGAAGACAAAAGGCGAATTGGACAACGTGTACGGTGTACGCAACCTCTCAAACGGACTGATGATCGGTGATTCGTTGATATCTTTTGAGAGTGACTACGTTCGTATTGGCGACACGCGTTACCCGAAAACGAAGGGTTTGCTGGAACTTTTGTTCAAAAAGAAGCCCGACGGTTCTTCTGTGAGCGCCGGAGATCGGGAAAATTTTAAAAACATAATCCTCGCAACGAACGCGCATAAGAAGTATTACTCATCCGACGGGGCTGTTCGAAACGATAACAGTTACAAATTTAGAAATGTCATTGCCGAATTAATGGATTATTCTCCGTCACCTCGTCGAAAGGGTAAAGGTCTACTTCCGCAAGCTATGATCACTCGACAAGGTGTTGAAACGGAATACGTCTTCTGGGATGATCCAAACGAGTTGGTGGAGCGTCTTCGTTTACTCCTGGCATCTCAGGCAGCGGGAAATCCGAGTCACAATAACGAAATAATCTCCATTATCGAAGAGCTACGCGAAGCAGGAATCATTTATTAAGCAGCTCCCGTCATTTTTGCATTCATTACCGAGATGAGCGTCGACGTGTTTGGACGTCAGCTGAATAAAAACACGACCGCGAGCACTCGCGGTCCTCCGGGTGTCGGGTTTCAAATAACAGCGGACGGGCATTACGATATACGGAACAAGAGACTGTGCAACGTCGCAGATCCCGCAGAGCCGAACAATGCTGTAACTTTAAAAACCTTGAGACGAAAATTCAGCGTGCTGCAAAAACGAATCGACAACCTCGATCAAATGATCAAAGCTTTGGAGATCACCACGGAGAAAGCCTTGGATACCTTCTACACAGACTTTAAAACAGGCAGAGACTTGTCGATTCGAAACGCGGAAATCATTTCCAAATTGGACACCAGACTAATAGCGTTGGAATATGAACGAGGAAAAGCAAGCACTGGTGACGGAACTGCATAAGCCTGCACGCCGGAATTACCCGCGTCGACGTGTAGACGTGCGCGGCATCGACGAGACCTGGCAGGCGGATCTTGTTGATATGACGTCGTACGCTGGACAAAACAAAGGCTACAAGTACATGCTCACAGTCATTGATATCTTTTCAAAGTATGCGTGGGCTGTACCGATAAAGAGCAAGTCTGGAGATGATGTTACGAAGGCAATGGAATCTGTGCTTGTCCAAGGACGGGTACCGAAAAATTTACACGTCGACAGAGGAACGGAATTTTACAACTCGAAATTCGAATCGCTTATGACACGCTACGGAATCAAACTTTACTCCACGTACAGTAATTTGAAGGCTTCGATCTGTGAACGTTTCAATCGCACGCTGAAAGGTAAAATGTGGACACGGTTCAGCATGCAAGGAAGCTACAAGTGGCTCGATATCTTATCCGATTTGGTTTCGGCTTACAACAACGTCAAACACCGAACCATAAGAATGAAACCGTCGGATGTCACCGTTGCAAACGAGAGGCTGTTGTTACGTCAGGCGTACGGAGGGCTTCGAGCGATACCTACCGTATCGGCAAAGTTCAAATCCGGCGACAAAGTTCGAATCAGCAAATTCAAAAATGTCTTCGAGAAAGGTTACACTCCCAATTGGACGACTGAAATATTCACGATAAGTCGAGTGGAAAATACTCATCCTGTGACGTACAAGCTCAAAGACTACCGAGATCAACCCATCGCTGGTGGTTTCTACGAACAAGAGCTCCTCAAGGTTAAGCATCCGGATATCTATCTGGTGGAGAAGGTGCTCAAGAAGCGTGGAAGAAAAATATACGTTAAATGGTTAGGTTTTGACAATACACACAACAGTTGGATAAACGAATCGGACATGTAACATTTTAATAAATGAATTTTTTTTTTTGTAAAAACGTATGTCCCTCTTTATTTTATATCCGATACACAACAAGTATGCGTCTTTTTTAGACAATCGACAGACATGGTACAGTTATAAATTACAAAGCTTAGGCTTGTAGCCCCACGGAAGCGTGTCGGTTGTATTTTGAAACACGATCCGCTTGTCGTCATTCCAGCTCAGTGCTACTTTCTGCTGTTCTACGGTGTATACCTCGTGCTTTCGACTCATGATCAAATGCTGATTTGAGGATAGATTTTCACGTTTCAACGCACAGTCCAAATAATCGTTGAAGGTTATTTTTCTTAATGCTGATCCTCTGACACCTTTGGCACGTTTAGTGTCTGTCTCATCTCCCATCACTCGGAATGCGTACAGTTTAGCTCGTAACCCTACAAATTCGAGCATGATTTTGCCGTTGTTCTCGTCTTTCATCAAACCGAGAACTTTTTTGTTTGCTCGAGGCATTCCGTAAGCGTTGTCAAGCGGATAATCAGACGTGTCAAATTTGTGCAAGTCCTCCTTCATGTGTTCGTATATGTCGGGGACGGTAAAATTGTAAATCAAACTATCAGTATCCGTGTACATTAATTTTGCTTGGTTGCCAAATTTCTGTTTAATGTAATTATAATGAAAATCGTAGATATATGTTTTAGCTAGATCCATGATGGAGAAACCTGCGTACAATGGTTTATTCAACTTGACTTTCGTCTTACTCATTTCAACGATAATTATATCTTTGTCGAAAACGGTGCAGCTGTGAAAATTAGGCTTGGCTATGGTAGCTCTAGCACCGTATCTTCCATCCCATTTCGTGATCAGCCTGACATCTCTATACTTCCTAACATTTTCCATAGTTTTGCCAAAAACTGCGTTGTTCATTAGCTTGTAAAAATTTTTCTCAAATTCGGTGTCAGATTTTTTTCGCAAATCGGTATTTAAATCTATATATTTTTTCAGCCACGGAGTTTGCTTGAATTTGAGAACTCTATGAATTTTGAGTAATTTTAAACCTAATTGTAAACATTGTTTCAAAACGCGGTAGTGAACAACGTAGTTTTTCTTGGAAAATAGCGTGGGTGTCAATTTCGGTTGCTTACTATTCAAGATCGGAGGTATGTAGTGCTCCGGACACAGTGGTAAATCCTTATGAATTTCATGCAGTTCCTCAGGATATTCCAAATCAACCTCCAGTATGTAACCAAACTCCGCGTCGTCCGAGATGGTTAGAACGTCGCATTGTCCGAAGTCTGATAACCATTCGAAGGAACTGTATGGCAGAGCAAAGCTCATAGCAGCACCGTAAAAATTATTAACGTCAAAGTACATGAGATAAGATTCTTCGACCTCAGGATCGAATTCCTCTCCCATATATCTATTGTTGGCCTTTGCGTATCTGTTCGAACACTGTGACACACCACCACGAATACCCTTTTCGATAAACATAACCATGTCTATGTCGGTGAGAAGCTCGAGTTCGATGCCTGTACATTTTAACATTGCATCAAACGACAGACCGGGCGCTGTGTAGTAATGTAACGGGTCCAGTTTGTACGTCGTCCAACAGCTCTGTCGAAAGTTTTGAAAAACGTCGGCCAGTAAAAACACGTCCGTCTGTAAATACAAGTCCGAATACTCTCCCAAAGTTTGAACGTTAAAAGTTTGCCAAACTTTACATGCATGTGCATAGTCGTCGTCTGATATATCCCGATCATTTAATTTTGAGTAAAATTGATGTTTGGATGGTAGCCGTGTGTCCTCGAGCTTCTCCCAACTGTAAACGGTTTTTCACAAATATGACACACCGCCGACAAATCAAATTCGTTGATCTGATTGAAATTTAGTGGTTCCATCGGTACAACAGTCTTGTAGTATCCCTCTAACGAAAGTGCCAATTCCTTTAACTCGTTCACAAACCATTGGATGCAAGTTTCTCCACGATTAATTTTGAATTTTGAAAGCGAATCGTCAAACGCGCAATGTAGATAGTAAGCTATACTATACGGAAGATGCTTCTGATAAATTGTTCTATTTTCCCCAAAACTTTCATGTGTGGGTTGCAGTAAACATTCGAGATCCGCGTAAATGCAGAATGGAACGGTTTCTTTGTGCTTGGAATTTTTGAATTTTAGTATTTTTTCCTCATCTGTAGGTAGAATAACTTTGGTTTTGTTTAAATTCATGCAATCAGCTCGGTGCTTCAACAAACATCTTTCGAAATTAAAATGAGACAGACACCTATCGCACAACCAAGTTTGACGTTTATGCTTGGAAATTTGAGAACTTGTCAATCGAGACAGATTTCGAATCCATGCAAAATGAAAGATTCTATTTTTTTCATAATTTACCATATCATCGTCATCGTCATCGTCAGTGGTTTCAGTTTCTATCGCCAAAAGATGAATTACAGGTTTATCAGACTCGTTCTGACTCAGGTGAATCGGTACTATTTCACTTTTTTTCCGATCACCTTGGTCTATACCATAAACGTTAATTGATAGGTCGTTAAGCTTCTCAAATTTTGAAATGGTGTTTTTGTCTAGAGACATAGGAAACGTTATACCATCATACCGTAGCACTGAGCTGAAATGCGGGTACGAGCTGGTCGCGTTAGGATGGTTGTTGTCGGCTGGGAACAGAGCTGCGGTGACCGACCAGAGGAAGCAATACGAGTCGCTGTTACGGATGTTGACGACAGCCTTCTTATCTTGAATATCTTTGGGTAGTGGTGTGTATGTGAAGACACCGCCTCGTAGTGGCACGTACTTGTTGATATTCACAGTCAAATTGATTATTTCGGTCAGCGACCAGCCTGAATCCTTTTCCTGGAAATCTTCCACCTTTTTCAACAAACGCTCCGTCGCGTTTTCGATGAACCATTCGCTGATATCCGTTGTCTGGAGGATGATTTCATTTCTCGTATTAAAAAATTTGATCTCTTCCACCGTGCGATCAACTTTTCTGAGTTCAAATTTACAAGCCAGGAGGATAACGTTGGCTTTCAAGCTCCCGTCTTTCTTCAGAGCGTTTTTCAGTCTCGTTACAGCTAGTACCTTTGCGTCTTCTAGAAATCTCTCCACATCTTTATGCTTCAAATTGACGATGGATCCAGTTCGAATTCTCCTCTCGAAAGCTGATTCCAAATCTTCCCACCGTACTCGATCGCTTCTTCGTCGGCTTCGTAATCCGTCACCCACTTTCTGCAATTGTTGAAATTTGACTGTCAACGATTTCAGAATTCCAATTGTAGTCAAAATTCTTGTCTTCTCCCCGATCGTTGAGGCGTTGTTGCGTAAGATTTTATTCAAAAGCCTGATATTTTGGGTTCCGAGTCGAATCCATTTCGCAATCTCTGTCGGCGACGATTTTTCCGATAAAATCTTGAACGCCGATTCCATAATATCGATCAATCTCAAACACTTCGCGGATTCCATCTTGAGCTCTTTCCTCACGTATGCTTGACAGCTTGTGACGTAATGATCGTTTGCTGTGATGAGCGTCCTTTTCATAGGGCAGCTGTACGGATGCGCGCGCACCTTTTGGCATTCCAAGAGCGATAGTAACCCAACACCGCAGGCTCTGTAACGCGACTATCGGCCGACCTTGGATATCAAACCGAGTGAGTGAAAAACAATTCTCGGAACTATTAATTTTGGAATGTCACGGGGCTGATAAGGTGGGAAAGGAATGTGAGGTGGTTGATGTTACACGTCAGCAGTCCTACCGTGGAAAAGGAATTCGGAGTGGTTCATGTTACACATCAGCGGTCCTATCGTGGGACAGGCGAGCACTACAGACCTTCGGTCGGTAAGATTGTCGGTAAAACAGCACGATTTTGACCCTTGATCGATACAACTGTCGGTAGGATTGTAGGTAAAACAGCACGATTTTGACCTTCGATCGATACAACTGTCGGTAAGGTTGCACGGTTTTGACCTTCGGTACGTCAGACTGTGACGTCATCGCGGAAAAGGGTTTGAGTCTGGGCTGCGCGTAGCGGAAGAGGGTTTGAGTCTGGGGAGAATGTATAGGCGGACTGGTCGGCTCGGTCGGTAAGTGTCGGTAACCGGAATCTGCGTGTAGAACCCGCCTTGCTGTACTACTGAGACTGAATGAGCCTGCGTAAATCGGCTACATGTATAGCGTATTTCCGCATACTGCTGTGATATTTACTATATTTACTAAGAAAAAAAAAAAAAAATTTTTTTTAGTCGTAATTGAACACTGTTTGACCATGAGGATGTTTGGCGGTAGAGTGCCTAGTGACTCAAATTATGAATCCGAATTCTCGTAACGCACGTTCAGTTTCATATCTGTTTGGCAGAACTTCTCTGGTTGTCCTGACGCTGACTTCGTCATAATGGAAGCCAGCGCCAGGTTTTCTTGGCTGCGTTGTCTGCTTCTCGATTCTCTTACGCATGGCTTCGCCGGCGTTTCGCGTCTTGAATCGCTCGTACGGATGTAAAGCCTCGTCGAGTACGTCTTTTTTCTCGTACACACGCATTCGAACCATCAACGTTTTACTATGACTTATTACTGCTGCGGCAATTCGCCTGTGGACCAACACAACCCTGGAATCGTCTCGAGCATCGTGCACCGCGATCACAGGATCTCCCTGCCAGCCTGTCTTGGTCATAGAGGCGGCCAAGTCCCCGATGTAAGTGCGGTTTCGCGTGAATTCGCCCATGTTGCTTTGGGAGAATTTGATTCTGCTAGACTGAATGAGCCTGCGTAAATCGGCTACATGAATAGCGTATTATCGCATACTGCTGTGATATTTACTATATTTACTTGGAAAAAAAAAATCAAAATTTTTTTCAGTCGTACTTGAACCATGTTTGACCATGGAGATGTTTAGCGTTAGAGTGCCTAGTGGCTCAAATTATGAATCCGTATTCTCTTAACGCACGTTCGGTTTTATATCTGTTTGGCAGAACTTCTCTGGTTGTCCTGACGCTGACTTCGTCATAATGGAAGCCAGCGCCAGGTATTCTTGGCTGCGTTGTCAGCTTTTCGATTCTCTTACGCACGGCTTCGCCGGTGTTTCGCGTGTCGAATCGCTCGTGCGGATGTAAAGCCTCGTCGAGTACGTCGTTCTCCTCGTACACACGCATTCGAACCATCAACGTTTTACTCTGACTTATAACTGCTGCGGCGATTCGCCTGTGGTCCAACGCGACCCTGAAATCGTCTCGAGCATCGTGCACCGCGATCACGGGATCTCCCTGCCAGCCTGTCTTGGTCATAGAGGCGGCCAAGTCCCCGATGTGAGTGCGGTTTCGCGTGAATCCGCCCATGTTGCTTTGGGAGGATTTGATTTTTCGAGACTCGATGAGCCTGCGTAAATCGGCTACATGTATAGCGTATTTTCGCATACTGCTGTGATATTTACTATATTTACTAAGAAAAAAAAAAAAAAAATTTTTTTTAGTCGTAATTGAACACTGTTTGACCATAAAGATGTTTGGCGGTAGAGTGCCTAGTGACTCAAATTATGAATCCGAATTCTCGTAACGCTGTCACGTGCGGAGCGGTCTCGCACGCGACGACTTACCCTCTTGGTTATTAATGAGGTTTATTATTTAATTATTGGCGGATTCGGGGGTGAACGTCCTCTACAGGGCGTTCCGTGGGAAATGGTTTGGAGGATTTCAATTATTGTGTGCGAATGTTTTGAATGGAAGCAAGTATAGATTTTTTAATGAATAACTTGAAGCAGCGATAATAAGACAAGGAAGCTTACAATATTTCTTACGCTACTCACGTTCTCGCTCTTTCGTGATCTCACTGACTGGATTCGGCTTCGACCTCTCAGGTGCCGAAGCTTGCACCTTCACTCACTCACTTATGTACTACACGGCTTAATCAAGTTCGTGGCTTTGCTTATAGCGCTTAATTCTAGCTTCACAGACTGATGTCGCGACGCGAGACGCTTGAATTACCGCGGATAGATTCACAGGGAATTCTCTCTGCGATCGTCGGAGACCCAAGACTGATAACTCTTCACTCGACAGCTCTGAAGGAGCCTGATTCCGTAGATGTTGGTTTAATGCTGTCTCTAACGGGACTGACTTCGCTCGCTCGTCCGACACCCCTTGGAACGTCGGACGGCGAGCGAGCTTTTTGCTGAGTTTGCAATTTTAAACAAAGGCTCGCCTCGCAACGGTCATCCTCGGACCGCGTGATTTCGCGCTCGCCTCATCCCGGTGTTGATTACACCCGGGATCCGGCGGGCGCGAAGACGCTGACGTTGCTGGCTGTCCAGCTACGCCGTTGCCCTTGGCTATACCACGAACTGATTATGAGACATTTTATATGGTCAACTAAAGCTATGCTTCCTTGTCTTTATGATGATAATAATAAGAATGATAGTAAAAAATGATAATGTTAAAAAAAAGAAATGTTACAATTTTGGTTAGATGTGCGGCGCTCGTGACAACGCACGTTCAGTTTCATATCTGTTTGGCAGAACTTCTCTGGTTGTCCTGACGCTGACTTCGTCATAATGGAAGCCAGCGCCAGGTTTTCTTGGCTGCGTTGTCTGCTTCTCGATTCTCTTACGCATGGCTTCGCCGGCGTTTCGCGTCTTGAATCGCTCGTACGGATGTAAAGCCTCGTCGAGTACGTCTTTTTTCTCGTACACACGCATTCGAACCATCAACGTTTTACTATGACTTATTACTGCTGCGGCAATTCGCCTGTGGACCAACACAACCCTGGAATCGTCTCGAGCATCGTGCACCGCGATCACAGGATCTCCCTGCCAGCCTGTCTTGGTCATAGAGGCGGCCAAGTCCCCGATGTAAGTACGGTTTCGCGTGAATTCGCCCATGTTGCTTTGGGAGAATTTGATTCTGCTAGACTGAATGAGCCTGCGTAAATCGGCTACATGAATAGCGTATTATCGCATACTGCTGTGATATTTACTATATTTACTTGGAAAAAAAAAATCAAAATTTTTTTCAGTCGTACTTGAACCATGTTTGACCATGGAGATGTTTGGCGTTAGAGTGCCTAGTGGCTCAAATTATGAATCCGTATTCTCTTAACGCACGTTCGGTTTTATATCTGTTTGGCAGAACTTCTCTGGTTGTCCTGAGGCTGACTTCGTCATAATGGAAGCCAGCGCCAGGTATTCTTGGCTGCGTTGTCGGCTTTTCGATTCTCTTACGCACGGCTTCGCCGGTGTTTCGCGTGTCGAATCGCTCGTGCGGATGTAAAGCCTCGTCGAGTACGTCGTTCTCCTCGTACACACGCATTCGAACCATCAACGTTTTACTCTGACTTATAACTGCTGCGGCGATTCGCCTGTGGTCCAACGCGACCCTGAAATCGTCTCGAGCATCGTGCACCGCGATCACGGGATCTCCCTGCCAGCCTGTCTTGGTCATAGAGGCGGCCAAGTCCCCGATGTGAGTGCGGTTTCGCGTGAATTCGCCCATGTTGCTTTGGGAGGATTTGATTTTTCGAGACTCGGTGAGCCTGCGTAAATCGGCTACATGTATAGCGTATTTTCGCATACTGCTGTGATATTTACTATATTTATTTGGAAAAAAAAAAATCAAAATTTTTTTCAGTCGTAATTGAACCACGTTTGCCCATGAAGATGTTTGGCGTTACAGTGCCTAGTGGCTCACATTATAAATCCGAACTCTCGTAACGCACGTTCGGTTTCATATCTGTTTGGCAGAATTTCTCCGGTTGTCCTGACGCTGACTTCGTCATAATGGAAGCCAGCGCCAGGTTTTCTTGGCTGCGTTGTCTGCTTTTTGATTCTCTTACGCATGGCTTCGCCGGCGTTTCGCGTCTTGAATCGCTCGTACGGACGTAAAGCCTCGTCGAGTACGTCGTTCTCCTCGTACACACGCATTCGAACCATCAACGTTTTACTCTGACTTATAACTGCTGCGGCAATTTGCCTGTGGTCCAACACGACCCTGGATTCGTCTCGAGCATCGTGCACCGCGATCACGGGATCTCCCTGCCAGCCTGTCTTGGTCATAGAGGCGGCCAAGTCCCCGATGTGAGTGCGGTTTCGCCTGAATTCGCCCATGTTGCTTTGGGAGGATTTGATTTTTCGAGACTCGATGAGCCTGCGTAAATCGGCTACATGTATAGCGTATTTTCGCATACTGCTGTGATATTTACTATATTTACTAAGAAAAAAAAAAAAAAAATTTTTTTTAGTCGTAATTGAACACTGTTTGACCATAAAGATGTTTGGCGGTAGAGTGCCTAGTGACTCAAATTATGAATCCGAATTCTCGTAACGCTGTCACGTGCGGAGCGGTCTCGCACGCGACGACTTACCCTCTTGGTTATTAATGAGGTTTATTATTTAATTATTGGCGGATTCGGGGGTGAACGTCCTCTACAGGGCGTTCCGTGGGAAATGGTTTGGAGGATTTCAATTATTGTGTGCGAATGTTTTGAATGGAAGCAAGTATAGATTTTTTAATGAATAACTTGAAGCAGCGATAATAAGACAAGGAAGCTTACAATATTTCTTACGCTACTCACGTTCTCGCTCTTTCGTGATCTCACTGACTGGATTCGGCTTCGACCTCTCAGGTGCCGAAGCTTGCACCTTCACTCACTCACTTATGTACTACACGGCTTAATCAAGTTCGTGGCTTTGCTTATAGCGCTTAATTCTAGCTTCACAGACTGATGTCGCGACGCGAGACGCTTGAATTACCGCGGATAGATTCACAGGGAATTCTCTCTGCGATCGTCGGAGACCCAAGACTGATAACTCTTCACTCGACAGCTCTGAAGGAGCCTGATTCCGTAGATGTTGGTTTAATGCTGTCTCTAACGGGACTGACTTCGCTCGCTCGTCCGACACCCCTTGGAACGTCGGACGGCGAGCGAGCTTTTTGCTGAGTTTGCAATTTTAAACAAAGGCTCGCCTCGCAACGGTCATCCTCGGACCGCGTGATTTCGCGCTCGCCTCATCCCGGTGTTGATTACACCCGGGATCCGGCGGGCGCGAAGACGCTGACGTTGCTGGCTGTCCAGCTACGCCGTTGCCCTTGGCTATACCACGAACTGATTATGAGACATTTTATATGGTCAACTAAAGCTATGCTTCCTTGTCTTTATGATGATAATAATAAGAATGATAGTAAAAAATGATAATGTTAAAAAAAAGAAATGTTACAATTTTGGTTAGATGTGCGGCGCTCGTGACAACGCACGTTCAGTTTCATATCTGTTTGGCAGAACTTCTCTGGTTGTCCTGACGCTGACTTCGTCATAATGGAAGCCAGCGCCAGGTTTTCTTGGCTGCGTTGTCTGCTTCTCGATTCTCTTACGCATGGCTTCGCCGGCGTTTCGCGTCTTGAATCGCTCGTACGGATGTAAAGCCTCGTCGAGTACGTCTTTTTTCTCGTACACACGCATTCGAACCATCAACGTTTTACTATGACTTATTACTGCTGCGGCAATTCGCCTGTGGACCAACACAACCCTGGAATCGTCTCGAGCATCGTGCACCGCGATCACAGGATCTCCCTGCCAGCCTGTCTTGGTCATAGAGGCGGCCAAGTCCCCGATGTAAGTGCGGTTTCGCGTGAATTCGCCCATGTTGCTTTGGGAGAATTTGATTCTGCTAGACTGAATGAGCCTGCGTAAATCGGCTACATGAATAGCGTATTATCGCATACTGCTGTGATATTTACTATATTTACTTGGAAAAAAAAAATCAAAATTTTTTTCAGTCGTACTTGAACCATGTTTGACCATGGAGATGTTTGGCGTTAGAGTGCCTAGTGGCTCAAATTATGAATCCGTATTCTCTTAACGCACGTTCGGTTTTATATCTGTTTGGCAGAACTTCTCTGGTTGTCCTGACGCTGACTTCGTCATAATGGAAGCCAGCGCCAGGTATTCTTGGCTGCGTTGTCAGCTTTTCGATTCTCTTACGCACGGCTTCGCCGGTGTTTCGCGTGTCGAATCGCTCGTGCGGATGTAAAGCCTCGTCGAGTACGTCGTTCTCCTCGTACACACGCATTCGAACCATCAACGTTTTACTCTGACTTATAACTGCTGCGGCGATTCGCCTGTGGTCCAACGCGACCCTGAAATCGTCTCGAGCATCGTGCACCGCGATCACGGGATCTCCCTGCCAGCCTGTCTTGGTCATAGAGGCGGCCAAGTCCCCGATGTGAGTGCGGTTTCGCGTGAATTCGCCCATGTTGCTTTGGGAGGATTTGATTTTTCGAGACTCGATGAGCCTGCGTAAATCGGCTACATGTATAGCGTATTTTCGCATACTGCTGTGATATTTACTATATTTATTTGGAAAAAAAAAAATCAAAATTTTTTTCAGTCGTAATTGAACCACGTTTGCCCATGAAGATGTTTGGCGTTACAGTGCCTAGTGGCTCACATTATAAATCCGAACTCTCGTAACGCACGTTCGGTTTCATATCTGTTTGGCAGAATTTCTCCGGTTGTCCTGACGCTGACTTCGTCATAATGGAAGCCAGCGCCAGGTTTTCTTGGCTGCGTTGTCTGCTTTTTGATTCTCTTACGCATGGCTTCGCCGGCGTTTCGCGTCTTGAATCGCTCGTACGGACGTAAAGCCTCGTCGAGTACGTCGTTCTCCTCGTACACACGCATTCGAACCATCAACGTTTTACTCTGACTTATAACTGCTGCGGCAATTTGCCTGTGGTCCAACACGACCCTGGATTCGTCTCGAGCATCGTGCACCGCAATCACGGGATCTCCCTGCCAGCCTGTCTTGGTCATAGAGGCGGCCAAGTACCCGATGTAAGTGCGGTTTCGCGTGAATTCGCCCATGTTGCTTTGGGAGAATTTGATTATTCGAGACTGGATGAGCCAGCGTAAATCGGCTACATGTATAGCGTATTTTCGCATACTGCTGTGATATTTACTATATTTACTTGGAAAAAAAAAAAAAAAAATTTTTTTCTAGTCGTAACTGAAAATTTTTTTTTTTTTTTTTTTTCTAAAGAAAGAAGTTCGTGACCAGGAGGTCGATTGAAGATGAAAGTTCGTCGAAATTCCGGTCAGGAAGAAGAAGAATTTAATACTTTAAACGACGTGAATATAAAAAGTCGACGTTTCGGCCGGGCCCTGCCGACCATCCTCAGGAATAATTTCTATAATAATTAACAAAAATAGGATGCTTCAACACAACAGTTCTGAATTGAGCGCATGGAATATGTTTAAAAACAATATTTGTTGTTGTACAAAATTAGGTGAAAATTAAACAGTTGCACGAAACTGTCAGAGTGACAGTTTTAGGTCAAGTGTCAAAATTTTTGAAGATAAGTTAATCAGAGGAAAAATTGGTTGATGAGAAATGAAAATATGTAGAAAATGCTTATTGATAATTTGGGAAATGGAATTGGGAAAAGATCAATTAATTTTGAAAAGATTACTCACAAAAAATGACAACCAGTACATGCTTAGGTGTTGTTAGTAGTACAGCATTTCGGACGGAAGTTAAGGTTAGCGGGGATCGATCCGTAAATCTATGTTGATCACGTGCGAACTTGATCTATGTTCGAAAGTCATGGAGTACAAAGGCAGTGACCAATCGGAGTAAGGGGCGCCAATGATTTGAAAACACGATAATGTAAACTAGAGAATGTTAGAATATAGGTGGCTAAGATGTTCGATATCTGTACGTTTGTTAACAGAGTTCCTTTTGTTCTTAAAGATATGGATCATTTCTTTGATGATACGTTTATACCAATTCGGTTCTGTAGCTAGGGTTATAGAGTTGTTGAAATCGAAATTGTGACCCAGGGTCGAAGAGTGATCTGCTAAAGCGCATCTGTCAGTGACATGGCATTTAATATTCGAACGATGACCAGAAATGCTATTTTTTAGGTGTTGTGACGTTTGTCCAATATAACTCATGCTACAGTCTCGACATGGTATTTTATATACACAGTTAATTTTCTCTAAATTAGGAGTAATAGATTTAAGATGAGAAAACAGAGACAGTTTGGTAGTATTAGATATTCTAAAAGTAATTTCAATTCCCTCGTCATTAAGAATTTTTTTGATTTGGCTAGATAGATTTTCTATATACGGTATAGAGATAGAGTTTTTAAATTTATCATTAACATCAGTTGGATTGTTGGAGTCTACATTCCAATCAATCGAGTTGTACATTTCTTCTACTCTATACTTTTTGATATCATTGATGAATGTTATAGGGTAGCCATTGGAAATAAGAGTTGTTTCTACAAGTTTTAAATTCTTTTTAAGGAATTGAGGGTTTGATATTCTAAGGCAGCGATCGAATAAGGATATGGCGACAGATTTTTTGTGTTTGATGGGATGATGTGAGTTGAAATGAATGTATCTCCCAGACCAGGTTGGTTTATGGTGCCAATCTAAGATTATGGTGTCATTGTGGTTGATTACCACAGTGTCTAGAAAACTGATTTCACCATCTTTTTCCAACTCGAAGGTGAATTGAATACGTGGGTGAAAGTTGTTAAATTTATTAAGGAGGAGTTGTAAATTTTCGTTTTTGACACACGTTATAATATCATCGACGTACCGATAGTAAAAAGGTAGGCTGAAAGGAAGATTTGAAATGATTTTTTGTTCAAAATGTTCGAGTACCAGATTCGCTGCTACCGGGCTAATCGGTGAGCCCATTGCTACGCCAAAAATTTGTTGGTAGAAATTATCTTTGTAGGCGAAATAGCATGAATCTAAACAAAGTTTGGTGGCGGCTAGGAATTCTTTTTTATTAATGTTAGTGTGACATTTCAAATTGGGCCAGTTTTTACTGATGATCGATATTGCTGGTTTGGTTGGAATGTTGGTAAACAGTGATTTGACATCTAGGGATACTAACAGGTGATCAGGCGGAATTGTTTTTCCCCTGATTTTGTTTACAAAGGACCAAGTGTCCTTGATGCGATAGTCTGATGTACCTGTTATGTTTGATAAGACACAAGAACAAAATCTCGAAATTTTGTAGGTGGGGGAATTGATGTTAGAAACAATCGGTCTGAGAGGAACATTTTCTTTATGAATTTTTGGTAGAAAATATATTTTGGGAGGAAGATAGTTGTATGTTTTGAGGTGTTCAGCCGAATTGGAATCTATAAATTTTTTCTGTTGCCATAGACTTATCATATCGTTGACTCGTTTTTGTACTTTTGAAGTGGGATCACGAGAGATAAGATTATAGGTAGTCGAGTCATTAAAGATATCTTGGCATTTTTGTTCATACTCCATCTTTTCCATGACGACTGTAATGTTACCTTTGTCGGCATCGGTGACCACTAGGTGGTTATTTTGTTTTAAAAATTCTTTGGTTTGTTTAACTTTGGAAGTTATTTCAAAGTGAGAAGTGGGAGGATTTTTGCCAAGTTTGTTGCCAATGAGTTGGCTAATATTTGATCTTACTTTATCTTTGGTGATTCCACTTTTGTTAATAAGAGCTAATTCTACGCTGCTTAATATATCATCAATAGGTAACTTAATATTGTTAAATGGTAAACCATGATTAGGACCGAGTGATAAGGTATCCCTAATTTCAGAAGGTAACTCTGTCTTAGATAGGTTAACTAACCAATTATTAGTGTGAAACTCTTTAGGAGTATGTATAGATTTAAGTTTGTTAAATTTTCTAAAATTATCTGTCTTAATAGCATTGAATAAACGATTGGCCTTATTTATATCCAAGTTGAAGTTTTTATAATCCAAGTTTGTGAATTGGTTCGAAAAGAAAAAGTTGATATTATGATTAAGTTCTTGGATTAACAGCCTTTCCTGTCGATAACATGTTTTAATTTCGAGCGATAGACACTTGTGTTGAAAAAAGCGTAATGCTTTGATGAAGGTTTTTTCACTTGTTAAATGTTGAAGGTTTTTGATTTTAAAATTTAGAAAGTTTGGAATAATTCCAAATTGACGGCATTTAAGAAGGAACACTTTACGGTTTTTGATACGTGCTAGTTTTTGCCGGTAGTTCCAGATCTTCTTGGTTTGTGAGTGATTTGTAGAGGAAGGTGATCTCAGGTTAGAAGTGCGGTATGAAGTAGGATCACGCTGGTACGAGACGTCCACGAAGCCGTTTCGATGCATTGTATTTAGGAAAGAAGTTCGTGACCAGGAGGTAGATTGAAGATGAAAGTTCGTCGAAATTCCGGTCAGGAAGAAGAAGAATTTAATACTTTGAAAGACGTGAATATAAAAAGTCGACGTTTCGGCCGGGCCCTGCCGACCATCCTCAGGAATAAATTCTATAATAATTAACAAAAATAGGATGCTTCAACACAACAGTTCTGAATTGAGCGCATGGAATATGTTTAAAGACAATATTTGTTGTTGTACAAAATTAGGTGAAAATTATACAGTTGCACGAAACTGTCAGAGTGACAGTTTTAGGTTAAGTGTCAAAATTTTTGAAGATAAGTTAATCAGAGGAAAAATTGGTTGATGAGAAATGAAAATATGTAGAAAATGCTTATTGATAATTTGGGAAATGGAATTGGGAAAAGATCAATTAATTTTGAAAAAATTACTCACAAAAAATGACAACCAGTACATGCTTAGGTGTTGTTAGTAGTACAGCATTTCGGACGGAAGTTAAGGTTAGCGGGAATCGATCCGTAAATCTATGTTGATCACGTGCGAACTTGATCTATGTTCGAAAGTCATGGAGTACAAAGGCAGTGACCAATCGGAGTAAGGGGCGCCAATGATTTGAAAACACGATAATGTAAACTAGAGAATGTTAGAATATAGGTGGCTAAGATGTTCGATATCTGTACGTTTGTTAACAGAGTTCCTTTTGTTCTTAAAGATATGGATCATTTCTTTGATGATACGTTTATACCAATTCGGTTCTGTAGCTAGGGTTATAGAGTTGTTGAAATCGAAATTGTGACCCAGGGTCAAAGAGTGATCTGCTAAAGCGCATCTGTCAGTGACATGGCATTTAATATTCGAACGATGACCAGAAATTCTATTTTTTAGGTGTTGTGACGTTTGTCCAATATAACTCATGCTACAGTCTCGACATGGTATTTTATATACACAGTTAATTTTCTCTAAATTAGGAGTAACAGATTTAAGATGAGAAAACAGAGACAGTTTGGTAGTATTAGATATTCTAAAAGTAATTTCAATTCCCTCGTCATTAAGAATTTTTTTGATTTGGCTAGATAGATTTTCTATATACGGTATAGAGATAGAGTTTTTAAATTTATCATTAACATCAGTTGGATTGTTGGAGTCTACATTCCAATCAATCGAGTTGTACATTTCTTCTACTCTATACTTTTTGATATCATTGATGAATTTTATAGGGTAGCCATTGGAAATAAGAATTGTTTCTACAAGTTTTGAATTCTTTTTAAGGAATTGAGGGTTTGATATTCTAAGGCAGCGATCGAATAAGGATATGGCGACAGATTTTTTGTGTTTGATGGGATGATGTTAGTTGAAATGAATGTATCTCCCAGACCAGGTTGGTTTATGGTGCCAATCTAAGATTATGGTGTCATTGTGGTTGATTACCATAGTGTCTAGAAAACTGATTTTACCATCTTTTTCCAACTCGAAGGTGAATTGAATACGTGGGTGAAAGTTGTTAAATTTATTAAGGAGGAGTTGTAAATTTTCGTTTTTGACACACGTTATAATATCATCGACGTACCGATAGTAAAAAGGTAGGCTGAAAGGAAGATTTGAAATGATTTTTTTTTCAAAATGTTCGAGTACCAGATTCGCTGCTACCGGGCTAATCGGTGAGCCCATTGCTACGCCAAAAATTTGTTGGTAGAAATTATCTTTGTAGGCGAAATAGCATGAATCTAAACAAAGTTTGGTGGCGGCTAGGAATTCTTTTTTATTAATGTTAGTGTGACATTTCAAATTGGGCCAGTTTTTACTGATGATCGATATTGCTGGTTTGGTTGGAATGTTGGTAAACAGTGATTTGACATCTAGGGATACTAACAGGTGATCAGGCGGAATTGTTTTTCCCCTGATTTTGTTTACAAAGGACCAAGTGTCCTTGATGCGATAGTCTGATGTACCTGTTATGTTTGATAAGACACAAGAACAAAATCTCGAAATTTTGTAGGTGGGGGAATTGATGTTAGAAACAATCGGTCTGAGAGGAACATTTTCTTTATGAATTTTTGGTAGAAAATATATTTTGGGAGGAAGATAGTTGTATGTTTTGAGGTGTTCAGCCGAATTGGAATCTATAAATTTTTTCTGTTGCCATAGACTTATCATATCGTTGACTCGTTTTTGTACTTTTAAAGTGGGATCACGAGAGATAAGATTATAGGTAGTCGAGTCATTAAGGATATCTTAGCATTTTTGTTCAAACTCCATCTTTTCCATGACGACTGTAATGTTACCTTTGTCGGCATCGGTGACCACTAGGTGGTTATTTTGTTTTAAAAATTCTTTGGTTTGTTTAACTTTGGAAGTTATTTCAAAGTGAGAAGTGGGAGGATTTTTGCCAAGTTTGTTGCCAATGAGTTGGCTAATATTTGATCTTACTTTATCTTTGGTGATTCCACTTTTGTTAATAAGAGCTAATTCTACGCTGCTTAATATATCATCAATAGGTAACTTAATATTGTTAAATGGTAAACCATGATTAGGACCGAGTGATAAGGTATCCTTAATTTCAGAAGGTAACTCTGTCTTAGATAGGTAAACTAACCAATTATTAGTGTGAAACTCTTTAGGAGTATGTATAGATTTAAGTTTGTTAAATTTTCTAATATTATCTGTCTTAATAGCATTGAATAAACGATTGGCCTTATTTATATCCAAGTTGAAGTTTTTATAATCCAAGTTTGTGAATTGGTTCGAAAAGAAAAAGTTGATATTATGATTAAGTTCTTGGATTAACAGCCTTTCCTGTCGATAACATGTTTTAATTTCGAGCGATAGACACTTGTGTTGAAAAAAGCGTAATGCTTTGATGAAGGTTTTTTCACTTGTTAAATGTTGAAGGTTTTTGATTTTAAAATTTAGAAAGTTTGGAATAATTCCAAATTGACGGCATTTAAGAAGGAACACTTTACGGTTTTTGATACGTGCTAGTTTTTGCCGGTAGTTCCAGATCTTCTTGGTTTGTGAGTGATTTGTAGAGGAAGGTGATCTCAGGTTAGAAGTGCGGTATGAAGTAGGATCACGCTGGTACGAGACGTCCACGAAGCCGTTTCGATGCATTGTATTTAGGAAAGAAGTTCGTGACCAGGAGGTAGATTGAAGATGAAAGTTCGTCGAAATTCCGGTCAGGAAGAAGAAGAATTTAATACTTTGAAAGACGTGAATATAAAAAGTCGACGTTTCGGCCGGGCCCTGCCGACCATCCTCAGGAATAAATTCTATAATAATTAACAGAAATAGGATGCTTCAACACAACAGTTCTGAATTGAGCGCATGGAATATGTTTAAAAACAATATTTGTTGTTGTACAAAATTAGGTGAAAATTATACAGTTGCACGAAACTGTCAGAGTGACAGTTTTAGGTTAAGTGTCAAAATTTTTGAAGATAAGTTAATCAGAGGAAAAATTGGTTGATGAGAAATGAAAATATGTAGAAAATGCTTATTGATAATTTGGGAAATGGAATTGGGAAAAGATCAATTAATTTTGAAAAAATTACTCACAAAAAATGACAACCAGTACATGCTTAGGTGTTGTTAGTAGTACAGCATTTCGGACGGAAGTTAAGGTTAGCGGGAATCGATCCGTAAATCTATGTTGATCACGTGCGAACTTGATCTATGTTCGAAAGTCATGGAGTACAAAGGCAGTGACCAATCGGAGTAAGGGGCGCCAATGATTTGAAAACACGATAATGTAAACTAGAGAATGTTAGAATATAGGTGGCTAAGATGTTCGATATCTGTACGTTTGTTAACAGAGTTCCTTTTGTTCTTAAAGATATGGATCATTTCTTTGATGATACGTTTATACCAATTCGGTTCTGTAGCTAGGGTTATAGAGTTGTTGAAATCGAAATTGTGACCCAGGGTCAAAGAGTGATCTGCTAAAGCGCATCTGTCAGTGACATGGCATTTAATATTCGAACGATGACCAAAAATTCTATTTTTTAGGTGTTGTGACGTTTGTCCAATATAACTCATGCTACAGTCTCGACATGTTATTTTATATACACAGTTAATTTTCTCTAAATTAGGAGTAACAGATTTAAGATGAGAAAACAGAGACAGTTTGGTAGTATTAGATATTCTAAAAGTAATTTCAATTCCCTCGTCATTAAGAATTTTTTTGATTTGGCTAGATAGATTTTCTATATACGGTATAGAGATAGAGTTTTTAAATTTATCATTAACATCAGTTGGATTGTTGGAGTCTACATTCCAATCAATCGAGTTGTACATTTCTTCTACTCTATACTTTTTGATATCATTGATGAATTTTATAGGGTAGCCATTGGAAATAAGAGTTGTTTCTACAAGTTTTAAATTCTTTTTAAGGAATTGAGGGTTTGATATTCTAAGGCAGCGATCGAATAAGGATATGGCGACAGATTTTTTGTGTTTGATGGGATGATGTGAGTTGAAATGAATGTATCTCCCAGACCAGGTTGGTTTATGGTGCCAATCTAAGATTATGGTGTCATCGTGGTTGATTACCATA
This sequence comes from Neodiprion virginianus, assembly GCF_021901495.1. NCBI lineage: Eukaryota > Metazoa > Arthropoda > Insecta > Hymenoptera > Diprionidae > Neodiprion > Neodiprion virginianus. The sequence goes on along the minus strand of NC_060878.1, from coordinate 19,324,238 downwards.
GTGTCTAGAAAACTGATTTTACCATCTTTTTCCAACTCGAAGGTGAATTGAATACGTGGGTGAAAGTTGTTGAATTTATTAAGGAGGAGTTGTAAATTTTCGTTTTTGACACACGTTATAATATCATCGACGTACCGATAGTAAAAAGGTAGGCTGAAAGGAAGATTTGAAATGATTTTTTTTTCAAAATGTTCGAGTACCAGATTCGCTGCTACCGGGCTAATCGGTGAGCCCATTGCTACGCCAAAAATTTGTTGGTAGAAATTATCTTTGTAGGCGAAATAGCATGAATCTAAACAAAGTTTGGTGGCGGCTAGGAATTCTTTTTTATTAATGTTAGTGTGACATTTCAAATTGGGCCAGTTTTTACTGATGATCGATATTGCTAGTTTGGTTGGAATGTTGGTAAACAGTGATTTGACATCTAGGGATACTAACAGGTGATCAGGCGGAATTGTTTTTCCCCTGATTTTGTTTACAAAGGACCAAGTGTCCTTGATGCGATAGTCTGATGTACCTGTTATGTTTGATAAGACACAAGAACAAAATCTCGAAATTTTGTAGGTGGGGGAATTGATGTTAGAAACAATCGGTCTGAGAGGAACATTTTCTTTATGAATTTTTGGTAGAAAATATATTTTGGGAGGAAGATAGTTGTATGTTTTGAGGTGTTTAGCCGAATTGGAATCTATAAATTTTTTCTGTTGCCATAGACTTATCATATCGTTGACTTGTTTTTGTACTCTCAAAGTGGGATCACGAGAGATAAGATTATAGGTAGTCGAGTCATTAAGGATATCTTGGCATTTTTGTTCAAACTCCATCTTTTCCATGACGACTGTAATGTTACCTTTGTCGGCATCGGTGACCACTAGGTGGTTATTTTGTTTTAAAAATTCTTTGGTTTGTTTAACTTTGGAAGTTATTTCAAAGTGAGAAGTGGGAGGATTTTCGCCAAGTTTGTTGCCAATGAGTTGGCTAATATTTAATCTTACTTTATCTTTGGTGATTCCACTTTTGTTAATAAGAGCTAATTCTACGCTGCTTACAATATCATCAATAGGTAACTTAATATTGTTAAATGGTAAACCATGATTAGGACCGAGTGATAAGGTATCCTTAATTTCAGAAGGTAACTCTGTCTTAGATAGGTTAACTAACCAATTATTAGTGTGAAACTCTTTAGGAGTATGTATAGATTCAAGTTTGTTAAATTTTCTAATATTATCTGTCTTAATAGCATTGAATATACGATTGGCCTTATTTATATCCAAGTTGAAGTTTTTATAATCCAAGTTTGTGAATTGGTTCGAAAAGAAAAAGTTGATATTATGATTAAGTTCTTGGATTAACAGCCTTTCCTGTCGATAACATGTTTTAATTTCGAGCGATAGACACTTGTGTTGAAAAAAGCGTAATGCTTTGATGAAGGTTTTTTCACTTGTTAAATGTTGAAGGTTTTTGATTTTAAAATTTAGAAAGTTTGGAATAATTCCAAATTGTTGGCATTTAAGAAGGAACACTTTACGGTTTTTGATACGTGCTAGTTTTTGCCGGTAGTTCCAGATCTTCTTGGTTTGTGAGTGATTTGTAGAGGAAGGTGATCTCAGGTTAGAAGTGCGGTATGAAGTAAGATCACGCTGGTACGAGACGTCCACGAAGCCGTTTCGATGCATTGTATTTAGGAAAGAAGTTCGTGACCAGGAGGTAGATTGAAGATGAAAGTTCGTCGAAATTCCGGTCAGGAAGAAGAAGAATTTAATACTTTGAAAGACGTGAATATAAAAAGTCGACGTTTCGGCCGGGCCCTGCCGACCATCCTCAGGAATAAATTCTATAATAATTAACAAAAATAGGATGCTGCAGAACTTCTCTGGTTGCCCTGACGCTGACTTCGTCAAAATGGACGCCAGCGCCAGGTTTTCCTGGCTGCGTTGTCTGCTTCTCGATTCTCCTACGCATGGCTTCGCCGGCGTTTCGCGTCTTGAATCGCTCGTACGGATGTGAAGCCTCGTCGAGTACGTCGTTCTCCTCGTATGCAAGCATTCGAATCATTAACGTTTCACTCTGACTTATAACTGCTGCGGCGATTCGCCTGTGGTCCAACGCGACCTAGGAATCGTCTCGAGCATCGTGCACCGCAATCACGGGATCTCCCTGCCAGCCTGTCTTGGTCATAGAGGCGGCCAAGTCCCCGATGTAAGTGCGGTTTCGCGTGAATTCGCCCACGTTGCTTTGGGAGAATTTGATTCTTCTAGACTGGATGAGCCTGCGTAAATCGGCTACATGAATAGTGTATTCTCGCATACTGCTGTGATATTTACCATATTGACTTGGAAAAAAAAAATTCAAAATTTTTGCAGTCGTAATTGAACCATGTTTGACCATGAAGATGTTTGGCGTTAGAGTGCCTAGTGGCTCAAATTATGAATCCGAATTCTCGTAACGCACGTTCGGTTTCATATCTGTTGGGCAGAACTTCTCTGGTTGTCCTGACGCTGACTTCGTCATAATGGAAGCCAGCGCCAGGGTTTCTTGGCTGCGTTGTCTGCTTCTCGATTCTCTTACGCATGGCTTCGCTGGCGTTTCGCGTCTTGAATCGCTCGTACGGATGTAAAGCCTCGTCGAGTACGTCGTTCTCCTCGTATGCAAGCATTCGAACCATTAACGTTTCACTCTGACTTTTAACTGCTGCGGCGATTCGCCTGTGGTCCAACACGACCCTGGAATCTTCTCGAGCATCGTGCACCGCGATCACGGGATCTCCCTGCCAGCCTGTCTTGGTCATAGAGGCGGCCAAGTCCCCGATAAAAGTGCGGTTTCGCGTGAATTCGCCCATGTTGCTTTGGGGGAATTTGATTCTTCTAGACTGGATGAGCCTGCGTAAATCGGCTATATGAATAGTGTATTGTTACGCCCCGACGTACCGCCTTGGCGTACCTTTTTCAAAATTCCATTTCATTTCATTGCTTTAATTTCTTCAATGCACAGATATCATTTCATCAAAATCTCATATCCTAATAACGGCGAGTTCCACCCCTCCTGGCAAAAGTCACGTAGAGACCAACGATGATCCCTAGTATAAGGTTCAACTTTATTCTATTTATCTGGTACCAAGAACTGAGATGAGAGACTGCTGAGTTAGTATCAGTAGCGCTCAGCCAGGAAATATTCCTCTTTTTAAATTAAAATTATAATCAATAACTAGGATATACCACTACCTTCAGAACCATCAAATTAAAATAGATTACTCATTGGAATGTATGAATGAATGTGTGAACATTGCATGCAAATATCTTTTGTTCATATTTTCAATGTGTCACCGACGAGATTGAGAATCGTCGGAACACCGTCGAAGAGCGAGAAGTAACGCTGACCATGTGGATTTGGGCACCAGGAGGTCGCCCTCGCACCTCATAGGCTAATTACCGTTGTAACTAATTACAACTGCAGCTCCTTGGACCCTCGGGCCCAAGAAGCCGCGTCTTTCGTCTGTCAAGTCGCGAAGTGCGTGGACGTAAACCCGGATTAGCCCTCTCGAGCAAGAGTAGTGTTTGGAAAATCTTAATTGTGACCGGCCTAGAGTCTCGCGCTAATTCGTTAAATTCGAGCTTCAGTTAATCTGTTAATTGCAAAAGACTCACTATCTTCTACATTTCCACATTTGCTGTTCTTTACTAAATCTCGTCATTTCGCGAATAGACATTTTTATGCAGTTCCATTTTCCTTAATTAAATCAAGTTCGGCCCTGATTCAAACCGAATCAGGTAATCTTAAGTAATAATAATAATAATTACACTCTAATTTTCAATAAATAAATCGTTCCAATTAATTTCATCATACATTAAAATCAGAAAACAGACACTTTCAGTTATAACTCTCGGTAACAAGATATCATTCTAAATTCACAAAGACTTAGTGACCAACGTTCTATATCACTCGATTCATCAACTCTTCCAAATTTGAGGTGAGGCCCCTGGTCCAGCATTCTACCGACGCAGACCGACACGATCCGACGGCTCTCAATCTCGTCGACCGATTCACCAAAAAGCTAAGTCAGTCCGAGTGTTAACCCTCAAAAAATTAGACGAATTCTTGTTCACCTTGATAATCAAAACTACTTCAGTAAATTCACAAAAACCAAGCATAGAATTGGTGGCTAGCTTCACTATCCCCAATTAAATTCCACTTATTGTTTCCAAGAATTAACAAATAAGACTAAACGATTAAATATATATATTAAATATATATATATATATGTAAACAAATATGACGAGGCCTATATTCACCTCATCATATTTCTTCCTCACTCCCAAATTTGAAATTTCACCGCACAACAATAAGCGCCTTTGGCAGTTTCACGGTCAATAGTACATACGTGTAAATATGAGCGAATAGAAACAATAGAATGCCGAGGGCATTACGACAGATTAGTACATAAGCTATTATCAGCCGAATCGCACGTGGAAACGTCAGAACGAGAGAAAAATAAGCTGTAAATGTCGTTTCTCCATTTACAGGTAATATTATTTTTATTAAACATAGAATATAAGTACGTAATGTAAAGAAAAGTAATGTAATGTAATAGTATACGAAACAATAAACTCCATTTACAGAGAAACTCATCGCAGCTTCGACAGTGTTAAAAAAGGAACATTATAAAACGACATTTTTGCTTAAAAAAAAAAAAAATACAGAATGGAAAAACTGAAATTTGAATTTACGGTCAAGTCTTCGACGGAAGATCCGAAAACAAACATAATCGCCGTAACCTCAATAACCACACCCGACGATCGCTGTTTTATACTCCCGGACCAGCTTCAACCGATGAGACATCATGCGAAACTTACAACTACGGCGGGTTATCAGAAAATAAAAGCTACACTACAAAAAAGAGGACAAGCGAGAAAAGTATGGATTAGTTTGGCCGGAGATATACTACAACAGTATAAGGATGAAGATGGGAACATAATATGCAACGACTACTTACTTGAAGAAATGTCAACAGCGCAAGACACTACACCCACAGCAAACATCACAGAAGAGACATTATCAAGAATTTTGGAAAAATTCACCGAAAAGAAAATTGAAGATAAGCCCCAAGATTATGGAATCCGTAACTTAAGAAAGGTATCTGAAAAATTTGTAATAGAGAAATTGACAGGCAAAAATTCAAATGTGCCCCAGTGGATGGATATTTTTGAAAATTAATGTTCTCGATTAGGTGTAGAAAGAGATATCGAAAAAATCGAGATCTTTAGACTTTTTCTAGAAGATTCATGCATCGACTGGTATGGGTCAATGCTGATAAAATATACATTAGATTCAGAGTGGAGAACATGGAAACAAAATTTCTGTGAAACTTACGCCAATAAAGGGTGGACTGGGATTAGATATGCAATATCTTACAAATACATTAAGGGTTCGCTATTAGAATATGCTTTAAAGAAAGAAAGACTTCTATTAGAAACAAACAAGTCAATAGATACGCCCACCTTAATTGATCTTATTGCTGTAGGGTTACCGAATTTTGTATCCGATAGAATAGATAGAGAAAAGTTAAATCAGACTGAAGATATATTCAAGGAGATCAGAGGACTAGAGCACCTGGTGAATAAAAAAAATTCAGAAAAAAAGAGTACTACAACTACTACTTATATTGAAAACAAAAGTAAAGCGAAAAATAGTGACCATAAACCATGTTCGATTTGCGAGAAAAAAAATAAGAGCAATCGCTACCACCCAGAATCTTTATGCTGGTTCAGGAACAAAGCCGACGATCAACAAAACAAAGAATACATAAGGCATGTAAATAACTCTGGGTTAGAAATAGAATTAAATACCCAAGATCCAAAAAACTTATAGTGCCACCATTAATCAAAATCAAAGTATTGCTAAATAATGCGTTACAAATCCAAGGAATTTACGATTCCGGCTCGAACGTTTCTTTAATTAATTCAAAGCTGTTACATTTAAAACAAAAGAAACTTCATAACTCACATAACGCACATTTAAAAACGATTAATGGTGTAAGAAAAGCAAACGGCATGATAACTCTAAAAGCTAAAATTTTTGATATCGAAAAAGAAATTGATGTTTTCATGATAGATAACGAACATTTTGAACACGATTTTTTAATCGGACTAGACTGTATAAAAAATTTCCAATTAAGACAAAACGAAAATTTAGAAATTACACAAAAAATCCAGGCCATTCCTGAAAATAGACTTAAAAACAAACCTAACATACAAAATACAAATAAAGAATATATTGAAAACAAAACAAAAAATTACCAATTGAATTTCAATGAACATTTAAATACGTCAGAATTTAACATAGTAATAAACCACTTGGAAATGCAACAACAATCCGAAATTGACAAACTAATCGATAAATATAAATCGATTTTTGCCAGAGATAAATACGACATAGGCACTGTAACGGATTATGAAGCTCGTATTGATTTATTAGTTGATAAATATTGTTACAAAAGACCGTACAGATGCACTATGGAGGATAAAAAAGAAATAGAACACCAAATAACAAAATTATTAGAAAAAAATTTAATTGAAGAATCTTATAGCCCATTCGCTGCACCAGTGACATTAGCTTATAAAAAAGATGAAGGAAAGAAAGCTAGACTATGCATAGATTTCCGGGAATTAAACAAGATAGTCATTCCTCAGGCGCAGCCTTTTCCATTAATTGAAGATCTGATAGTTAAGACACGAGATTGTAAATATTTTTCGTCCTTAGATATAAATTCAGCTTTCTGGTCAATTCCCCTAAAAATTGAAGACAGACGAAAAACCGCATTCGTAACTCAAGAAGGCCATTTCCAATGGACCTGCCTACCCTTTGGTTTAAAAACATCACCAGCGATTTTCCAGAGAATATTAAGTAATATAATAAGAAAGCACAAGCTCTCGAACTTCAGCGTAAATTATATAGATGACATTCTAGTATTTTCAAAAACTTTTGATGAACATATTGACCACTTATCACAGCTATTAGAGTCAATTATGAAAGAAGGATTCAGACTAAAACTTTCAAAATGTACCTTCGCATCAGACTCAGTTAAATATTTAGGCCACGAAATAAGATACAACTCGATTAGTCCACTCAATGACAATTTAATCTCAATAAAAAAATTTCCAACGCCAAAAACAAAAAAAAATGTTCGACAATTTCTAGGAAAAGTGAATTTTTACGGAAAATATATACCAAACGTTTCGGTTACCTTAGATCCGCTACATAACTTACTAAGAAAAGGGCAAAACTTTATTTGGTCCGAACAATGCCAAAAAGCTTTCGAAAGCATGAAATCTCTACTTTGCTCTCAACCGATTTTAACAATTTTCGATCCACATCTGCCAATATATATCCACACGGACGCAAGCTTACAAGGCATTGGGGCTGTACTAAAACAAACACAATTAAACAAAGAAGATAAACCAGTCGCATATTTTTCAAAAAAATTAAATGTGTCCCAAAAAAGGAAGAAAGCTATCTATATAGAATGTTTAGCAATAAAAGAGGCAATAAAATTCTGGCAGCACTGGCTTATAGGAAAATCATTTACGGTTTTCTCGGATCATAAACCTTTAGAAAATATGAATATTAGGTCTAGGACAGATGAGGAATTAGGTGACTTAATGCATTATCTATCTCAATACGATTTCGAAATAAAATACACTCCAGGAAAGGACAATTTAGAAGCAGACTGCCTCAGCAGAAACCCAGTACTAGAACCTAATGATAATGAAGAAGAAATTTTAAAAACCGTTAATTTCATGAAAATAGAAGACATTCAGAACGATCAAGAAAACAATAAAGACATCCAAAACGGTAAAGACAAGTTACTATACAAGAATAACACGTATTATAAAAGAATAGGAACAAGTGAAAAAATTCTACTCTCAGAAGATTTCAGTAAAGAACTTATACAAAAAGTACACCTCTTCTATTGTCATTTAGGAATGAAACAAATACAAAATAAGATAAAACCATTTTACATAGCAAAAAATCTGAACCAAAATATTAAAACAATTTGCGAAAACTGTGAAGTTTGCATCAAAAATAAATCAAGAGGAAAGCACAAAATTGGATTAATGTCCCAATTAGGTCCTGCGACTTACCCCTATGAAATAGTCTCTATAGATACAATTGGCGGATTCGGAGGTTCACGGTCAACAAAAAAGTATTTACACTTGCTCGTTGATCATTTCACAAGATATGCTACTATTTTGACCTCAAAAACTCAGAATGCAACTGATTTTATAAAATTGATACGGACAGTCTTGCCAAATAATAAAATAAATATGATCCTATCCGATCAATATCCAGGGATAAATTCCAAAGAGTTCAAAGAATTTTTGAATAAGGAAGATATAACCTTGACTTTTACAGCAGTAAACGCACCGTTTTCAAACGGACTCAATGAAAGACTAAACCAAACGCTAGTTAATAAAATTAGATGTAAGATAAACCAGAAAAAATCAAAAACTGCGTGGACAACTGTAGCACATGAGTGCATAGAAAAGTACAATGATACAGAACATACTGTAACAGGATTCTCTCCTAGATACTTATTGGAAGGAAAAAGTAGTACAATCTTACCAGAAGAGCTAAAACAAGAAAAAACAGAAAACGATTTGCATGAAGATAGAAAACGTGCTCTAGAGAATACAAAGAAATCACATGAATATAATAAAAAGCAATTCGACAAAAATAGAAAATATCATGAATTTAATATTGGAGACCTAGTTTACGTTGAAAATAGCCATAGACTAAATAGGAAAAAATTAGATGAACTAAAGATCGGACCATACAAAATTATAGAAAAAATTTCAAACTCAATTTATAAAATACATACAGATCGAAATAAGTCAGAGTCATTATTTCACATTACAAAGCTTGTACCGGTCCCAAAGGTTATTCAAGAAGACCAGTGTCTCCTCACTGGTTTCTTTTCTTCGGGGGGGGAGATGTAAACAAATATGACGAGGCCTATATTCACCTCATCATATTTCTTCCTCACTCCCAAATTTGAAATTTCACCGCACAACAATAAGCGTCTTTGGCAGTTTCACGGTCAATAGTACATACGTGTAAATATGAGCGAATAGAAACAATAGAATGCCGAGGGCATTATGACAGATTAGTACATAAGCTATTATCAGCCGAATCGCACGTGGAAACGTCAGAACGAGAGAAAAATAAGCTGTAAATGTCGTTTCTCCATTTACAGGTAATATTATTTTTATTAAACATAGAATATAAGTACGTAATGTAAAGAAAAGTAATGTAATGTAATAGTATACGAAACAATAAACTCCATTTACAGAGAAACTCATCGCAGCTTCGACAGTGTTAAAAAAGGAACATTATATATATATATATATATATATATATTATATTAAACGATTTAAGATAATCTAAAAAGAGAGATACAATACAATACAATATTCACGACCAGCTAGTTATAACCATCGTTCAGAATAGATGTTCCTGGTACCAAATAATAATATCCATTGAAATAGAACAACACACGATTTTTATAAACTTGAATACTTCATAAATTGTTATTTTCGGCATATATATATATACAATTATCACCATCGATTGTTACCAGATATTTCAATAACTAAATTGAACCAGAATATACTTCATCTTTTACCAGTCAAATCTTTTCAAACATTTATTTTGAGCGACCTTCTTCCCATTTTCTTTATTATAAAATAGCCTCAACTATTTAAACAAACCTCACAGACCTGTACAGGTCTATAGCAACACGATCCTACAAATTACCGGCTTATCGAAAGGTAAGTCTTTCTCTTAGTTTTAATTATTATTCATTGTCGTTACGTGGGAGCTAGATTATTGAATTAATCATTAACTACCACCGCTCAGTTCCACCCTCACCCCCACGTAACAGTATTCTCGCATACTGCTGTGATATTTACTATATTTACTTGGAAAAAAAAAAAAAAAAAATTTTTTTCAGTCGTAATTGAACACTGTTTGACCATGAAGATGTTTGGCGTTACAGTGCCTAGTGGCTCAAATCATGAATCCGAATTCTCGTAACGCACGTTCAGTTTCATGTCGGTTTGGCAGAACTTTTCTGGTTGTCCTGATGCTGACTTCGTCATGATGGAAGCCAGCGCCAGGTTTCCTTGGCTGCGTTGTCTGCTTTTCGATTCTCTTACGCATGGCTTCGCCGGCGTTTCGCGTCTTGAATCGCTCGTACGGATGTAAAGCCTCGTCGAGTACGTCGTTCTCCTCGTACACACGCATTCGAACCTTCAACGTTTTACTCGGACTTATCACTGCTGCGCCGATTCGCCTGTGGTCCAACAGGACCCAGGAATCGTCTCGAGCATTGTGCACCGCAATCACCGGATCTCCCTGCCAGCCTGTCATGGTCATAGAGGCGGCCAAGTCCCCGATGTAAGTGCGGTTTTGCGTGAATTCGCCCATGTTATTTTGGGAGAATTTGATTATTCCAGACTGGATGAGCCAGCGTAAATCGGCTACATGTATAGCGTATTCTCGCATACTGCTGTGATATTTACTATATTTACTTGGAGAAAAAAAAAAAAAAATTTTTTCTAGTCGTAACTGAACACTTTTTTTTTTTTTTTTTTTTTTTAAAGAAAGAAGTTCGTGACCAGGAGGTAGATTGAAGATGAAAATTCGTCGAAATTCCGGTCAGGAAGAAGAAGAATTTAATACTTTGAAAGACGTGAATATGAAAAGTCGACGTTTCGGCCGGGCCCTGCCGACCATCCTCAGGAATACATTCTATAATAATTAACAAAAATAGGATGCTTCAACACAACAGTTCTGAATTGAGCGCATGGAATATGTTTAAAAACAATATTTGTTGTTGTACAAAATTAGGTGAAAATTAAACAGTTGCACGAAACTGTCAGAGTGACAGTCTTAGGTTAAGTGTCAAAATTTTTGAAGATAAGTTAATCAGAGGAAAAATTGGTTGATGAGAAATGAAAATATGTAGAAAATGCTTATTGATAATTTGGGAAATGGAATTGGGAAAAGATCAATTAATTTTGAAAAAATTACTCACAAAAAATGACAACCAGTACATGCTTAGGTGTTGTTAGTAGTACAGCATTTCGGACGGAACTTAAGGTTGGCGGGAATCGATCCGTAAATCTATGTTGATCACGTGCGAACTTGATCTATGTTCGAAAGTCATGGAGTACAAAGGCAGTGACCAATCGGAGTAAGGGGAGCCAATGATTTGAAAACACGATAATGTAAACTAGAGAATGTTAGAATATAGGTGGCTAAGATGTTCGATATCTGTACGTTTGTTAACAGAGTTCCTTTTGTTCTTAAAGATATGGATCATTTCTTTGATGATACGTTTATACCAATTCGGTTCTGTAGCTAGGGTTATAGAGTTGTTGAAATCGAAGTTGTGACCCAGGGTCAAAGAGTGATCTGCTAAAGCGCATCTGTCAGTGACATGGCATTTAATATTCGAACGATGACCAGAAATTCTATTTTTTAGGTGTTGTGACGTTTGTCCATTATAACTCATGCTACAGTCTCGACATGGTATTTTATATACACAGTTAATTTTCTCTAAATTAGGAGTAACAGATTTAAGATGAGAAAACAAAGACAGTTTGGTAGTATTAGATATTCTGAAAGTAATTTCAATTCCCTCGTCATTAAGAATTTTTTTGATTTGGCTAGATAGATTTTCTATATACGGTATAGAGATAGAGTTTTTAAATTTATCATTAACATCAGTTGGATTGTTGGAGTCTACATTTCAATCAATCGAGTTGTACATTTTTTCTACTCTATACTTTTTGATATCATTGATGAATTTTATAGGGTAGCCATTGGAAATAAGAGTTATTTCTACAAGTTTTAAATTCTTTTTAAGGAATTGAGGGTTTGATATTCTAAGGCAGCGATCGAATAAGGATATGGCGACAGATTTTTTGTGTTTGATGGAATGATGTGAGTTGAAATGAATGTATCTCCCAGACCAGGTTGGTTTATGGTGCCAATCTAAGATTATGGTGTCATTGTGGTTGATTACCATAGTGTCTAGAAAACTGATTTTACCATCTTTTTCCAACTCGAAGGTGAATTGAATACGTGGGTGAAAGTTGTTAAATTTATTAAGGAGGAGTTAATTAAGTTAAGGAGAGTAGGTGGGGGGAGAGGAACATTTTCTTTATGAATTTTTGGTAGAAAATATATTTTGGGAGGAAGAGAGTTGTATGTTTTGAGGAGTTTAGCCGAATTGGAATCTACAAATTTTTTCTGTTGCCATAGACTTATCATATCGTTGACTTGTTTTTGTACTTTTAAAGTGGGATCACGAGAGATAAGATTATAGGTAGTCGAGTCATTGAGGATATCTTGGCATTTTTGTTCAAACTCCATCTTTTCCATGACGACTGTAATGTTACCTTTGTCGGCATCGGTGACCACTAGGTGGTTATTTTGTTTTGAAAATTCTTTGGTTTGTTTAACTTTGGAAGTTATTTCAAAGTGAGAAGTGGGAGGATTTTTGCCAAGTTTGTTGCCAATGAGTTGGCTAATATTTGATCTTACTTTATCTTTGGTGATTCCACTTTTGTTAATAAGAGCTAATTCTACGCTGCGTACAATATTATCAATAGGTAACTTAATATTGTTAAATGGTAAACCATGATTAGGACCGAGTGATGAGGTATCCTCAATTTCAGAAGGTAACTCTGTCTTAGATAGGTTAACTAACCAATTATTAGTGTGAAACTCTTTAGGAGTATGTATAGATTTAAGTTTGTTAAATTTTCTAATATTATCTGTCTTAATAGCATTGAATAAACGATTGGCCTTATTTATATCCAAGTTGAAGTTTTTATAATCCAAGTTTGTGAATTGGTTCGAAAAGAAAAAGTTGATATTATGATTAAGTTCTTGGATTAACAGCCTTTCCTGTCGATAACATGTTTTAATTTCGAGCGATAGACACTTGTGTTGAAAAAAGCGTAATGCTTTGATGAAGGTTTTTTCACTTGTTAAATGTTGAAGGTTTTTGATTTTAAAATTTAGAAAGTTTGGAATAATTCCAAATTGACGGCATTTAAGAAGGAACACTTTACGGTTTTTGATACGTGCTAGTTTTTGCCGGTAGTTCCAGATCTTCTTGGTTTGTGAGTGATTTGTAGAGGAAGGTGATCTCAGGTTAGAAGTGCGGTATGAAGTAGGATCACGGTGGTACGAGACGTCCACGAAGCCGTTTCGATGCATTGTATTTAGGAAAGAAGTTCGTGACCAGGAGGTAGATTGAAGATGAAAGTTCGTCGAAATTCCGGTCAGGAAGAAGAAGAATTTAATACTTTGAAAGACGTGAATATAAAAAGTCGACGTTTCGGCCGGGCCCTGCCGACCATCCTCAGGAATAAATTCTATAATAATTAACAAAAATAGGATGCTGCAGAACTTCTCTGGTTGTCCTGACGCTTACTTCGTCATAATGGAAGCCAGCGCCAGGTTTTCTTGGCTGCGTTGTCTGCTTCTCGATTCTCTTACGCATGGCTTCGCCGGCGTTTCGCGTCTTGAATCGCTCGTACGGATGTGAAGCCTCGTCGAGTACGTCGTTCTCCTCGTATGCAAGCATTCGAACCATTAACGTTTCACTCTGACTTATAACTGCTGCGGCGATTCGCCTGTGGTCCAACGCGACCTAGGAATCGTCTCGAGCATCGTGCACCGCGATCACGGGATCTCCCTGCCAGCCTGTCGTGGTCATAGAGGCGGCCAAGTCCCCGATGTAAGTGCGGTTTCGCGTGAATTCGCCCATGTTGCTTTGGGGGAATTTGATTCTTCTAGACTGGATGAGCCTGCGTAAATCGGCTACATGAATAGTGTATTCTCGCATACTGCTGTGATATTTACTATATTGACTTGGAAAAAAAAAATTCAAAATTTTTGCAGTCGTAATTGAACCATGTTTGACCATGAAGATGTTTTGCGTTAGAGTGCCTAGTGGCTCAAATTTTGAATCCGAATTCTAGTAACGCACGTTCGGTTTCATATCTGTTGGGCAGAACTTCTCTGGTTGTCCTGACGCTGACTTCGTCATAATGGAAGCCAGCGCCAGGTTTTCTTGGCTGCGTTGTCTGCTTCTCGATTCTCTTACGCATGGCTTCGCCGGCGTTTCGCGTCTTGAATCGCTCGTACGGATGTAAAGCCTCGTCGAGTACGTCGTTCTCCTCGTACACACGCATTCGAACCATCAACGTTTTACTCTGACTTATAACTGCTGCGGCGATTCGCCTGTGGTCCAACACGACCCTGGAATCTTCTCGAGCATCGTGCACCGCGATCACGGGATCTCCCTGCCAGCCTGTCTTGGTCATAGAGGCGGCCAAGTCCCCGATGTAAGTGCGGTTTCGCGTGAATTCGCCCATGTTGCTTTGGGGGAATTTGATTCTTCTAGACTGGATGAGCCTGCGTAAATCGGCTACATGAATAGTGTATTGTTACGCCCCGACGTACCGACTTGGCGTACCTTTTTCAAAATTCCATTTCATTTCATTGCTTTAATTTCTTCAATGCACAGATATCATTTCATCAAAATCTCATATCCTAATAACGGCGAGTTCCACCCCTCCTGGCAAAAGTCACGTAGAGACCAACGATTATCCCTAGTATAAGGTTCAACTTTATTCTATTTATCTGGTACCAAGAACTGAGATGAGAGACTGCTGAGTTAGTATCAGTAGCGCTCAGCCAGGAAATATTCCTCTTTTTAAATTAAAATTATAATCAATAACTAGGATAAACCACTACCTTCAGAACCATCAAATTAAAATAGATTACTCATTGGAATGTATGAATGAATGTGTGAACATTGCATGCAAATATCTTTTGTTCATATTTTCAATGTGTCACCGACGAGATTGAGAATCGTCGGAACACCGTCGAAGAGCGAGAAGTAACGCTGACCATGTGGATTTGGGCACCAGGAGGTCGCCCTGGCACCTCATTGGCTAATTACCGTTGTAACTAATTACAACTGCAGCTCCTTGGACCCTCGGGCCCAAGAAGCCGCGTCTTTCGTCTGTCAAGTCGCGAAGTGCGTGGACGTAAACCCGGATTAGCCCTCTCGAGCAAGAGTAGTGTATGGAAAATCTTAATTGTGACCGGCCTAGAGTCTCGCGCTAATTCGTTAAATTCGAGCTTCAGTTAATCTGTTAATTGCAAAAGACTCACTATCTTCTACATTTCCACATTTTCTGTTCTTTACTAAATCTCGTCATTTCGCGAATAGACATTTTTATGCAGTTCCATTTTCCTTAATTAAATCAAGTTCGGCCCTGATTCAAACCGAATCAGGTAAACTTAAGTAATAATAATAATAATTACACTATTATTTTCAATAAATAAATCGTTCCAATTGATTTCATCATACATTAAAATCAGAAAACAGACACTTTCAGTTATAACTCTCGGTAACAAGATATCATTCTAAATTCACAAAGACTTAGTGACCAACGTTCTACATCACTCGATTCATCAACTCTTCCAAATTTGAGGTGAGGCCCCTGGTCCAGCATTCTACCGACGCAGACCGACACGATCCGACGGCTCTCAATCTCGTCGACCGATTCACCAAAAAGCTAAGTCAGTCCGAGTGTTAACCCTCAAAAAATTAGACGAATTCTTGTTCACCTTGATAATCAAAACTACTTCAGTAAATTCACAAAAACCAAGCATAGAATTGGTGGCTAGCTTCACTATCCCCAATTAAATTCCACTTATTGTTTCCAAGAATTAACAAATAAGACTAAACGATTAAATATATATATTAAATATATATATATATATATATATATATATATATATATATTATATTAAACGATTTAAGATAATCTAAAAAGAGAGATACAATACATTACAATATTCACGACCAGCTAGTTATAACCATCGTTCAGAATGGATGTTCCTGGTACCAAATAATAATATCCATTAGAATAGAACAACACACGATTTTTATAAACTTGAATACTTCATAAATTGTTATTTTCGGCATATATATATATACAATTATCACCATCGATTGTTACCAGATATTTCAATAACTAAATTGAACCAGAATATACTTCATCTTTTACCAGTCAAATCTTTTCAAACATTTATTTTGAGCGACCTTCTTCCCATTTTCTTTATTATAAAATAGCCTCAACTATTTAAACAAACCTCACAGACCTGTACAGGTCTATAGCAACACGATCCTACAAATTACCGGCTTATCGAAAGGTAAGTCTTTCTCTTAGTTTTAATTATTATTCATTGTCGTTACGTGGGAGCTAGATTATTGAATTAATCATTAACTACCACCGCTCAGTTCCACCCTCACCCCCACGTAACACAAGAATTGGTGGCAGCGGTGGGATATTGTTGCTAAAAGTGAGATTTGTTTAAATAAATAAAAAAAAAAAAAAAAAAAATTTTTTTTTTCAAATTTTTGTGTTAAAATTGAAACTGGTCAAACGCATGAAAAAATAAAGTATCTTTCTTTCTAGATAATAATTATAATTAACGACCAATTGTGCATGAAACTCTGCAAATTGCTACTTGTGTTTTTGTATGTATATATTATAACATCCTGATATCGTTCATTGCCGAATTTTCCATTGGTCATTTGTGTATTAACTGTGTTTTCAATATTTGCCTAAAATTCGCCTGAATTATTTTGTGTGCATAAACAATCTTTTTCGATATTGAAATGCCTAACGAAACGGGAAACCAGAGCGCGGACCGAACCAGTGTATCCGCTCTAAACGCAAGTAGCGCGATGATGACGTCGATGGCGGAATGCTTCGCGCTGCAGCATAGTACATTAAATATTCCATATTTTGACGGGAAAAACATTCGTTTGAAAGATTTCTTACAAGACGTGCAAAACGGTTCAGTGTATGTTCCGCCGAATTCGGAAGGCGCATATGTGAAGTGCGTGCTAGGAAAATTGCAAGGAGCAGCTCGCGATAGTACATATGGCGAGACTTTCAATACGGTCAACGAATTGATAAAACATCTGAAAAGTAGATTTGCAGCTGAAAAGACTTATCCGTATTATCAACAAGATATCGCGAATATACGGATGAAACGTGATGAAACGTGAGCGACTTCTACGATCGATTAAAAATCTTGGTCAGTGCAGCTCGCGTAGCTTTAGAAGACGAGTACGGAAAAACCGAAGTCGACGCGGTAATGAAAGTACTACAAGTGAACGCGTTAGATGCTTATATTCGAGGACTACCTGAAGCTATCGAAAGATATGTTGAAGGACGTGTAAAGACATTGGAAGAAGCGTTTAAGTTAGCGCGAAAAACAGAAAATCGTATGCGCCAGGGAATAATATCTTCCGGAGAAACGCAGAGAGTACAAATTCCGCGACCGAACTCTCCAATGATCTATAATCAAAATAACGCGCCGCGATTGTATTCGAATTATGGCATCTTAGACGGAGCGGAGACGCGCGCGAGAAGCCCGTCGCCGAACGCGGCCATGTACAGACACCCGACGGCAAACGTCGCCGATCGACGATCACCCGAACCGAGGGGTTATTACCCATACGGCATGCCCGCTCACTCACAGCTTCAGTACCAGCAACCGCGTGGTTATCAATATCCGCCTTATTTTCCACAACACCCGTATTATTATCCGCCGATGACATATCCGTATTTACCGTGTGAATATAGAAAGTGTTCTTCCTCTTCGAGACACAAATTTGTAAGAATGTCTGTAAGTGTTTACATTTTGGAATCTTACGCTTCTTGGTGCGAAGCTCGTAAGACAGTCAATGACCAAGTAAGATTCCAAAATGTAAACACTTACAGGCATTCTTACAAATTTGTGTCTCGAAGAGGAAGAACACTTTCTATATTCACACATACTATTACAGCACAAGAAAACAAATTTGAACTTACTGGTGATGAGAGGAATTAACGACATCAGAGTCAGGGCGGCTAGGTGGTCTAGTGGAGTAAGGCTCCGGTAAAGCATCGCTAGATACCAGGTTCGATTCCTGGCTCCGTCGTTAATTTTTCGAATTTACCAGTAGTTCAAAAATTATATACGTTTCACAAAATGAAAATTGCCTCGTGATTAATATTAATATTGATGATGCATATCCGCATTTCAATATTAGACGGTCATTGACTGTCTTACGAGCTTCGCACCAAGAAGCGTAAGATTCCAAAATGTAAACACTTACAGACATTCTTACAAATTTGTGTCTCGAAGAGGAAGAACACTTTCTATATTCACACATACTATTACAGCACAAGAAAACAAATTTGAACTTACTGGTGATGAGAGGAATTAACGACATCAGAGTCAGGGCGGCTAGGTGGTCTAGTGGAGTAAGGCTCCGGTAAAGCATCGCTAGATACCAGGTTCGATTCCTGGCTCCGTCGTTAATTTTTCGAATTTACCAGTAGTTCAAAAATTATATCCGTATTTACCACCTTATGGATATCCGCCCACAATAAATCCTGCATCGATTCCACAGAGATCGGGATCGCCGGGAGCAAATTTAAATACGAGCAGACCGAATTCGCCAAATTCGAACACCCGTTCATACGACCCGAATCAGCAGTCCGGTTTTAACCAAGCGAGGTTTGATAATTCGAACGTCAGAGCACGGTCACCATCTCCGCGTAGAACGTCCGAAACAGCTGGATCTTTAAACTTGAACGCGACTCGTCGTCCGGACGCAACGGCGAGGTACGCGACGCCCGAGCGTCAACCGACGGTCCGTTTCGCGGAACCGCCGGCCGGTGCATCGATACGCGCGGACCAGATCGGGAATCGCCACTGATCAGGATGACAGCTCCTGAATTAAAAGAACATTCAGCTATTTTTCTAATAGACACCGGCGCAGATATCAGTCTCATTAAAGCAAATGTTTTACATCCTGACGTTTTAATCAGTGTAGACGAAATTTCTACGATTACGGGAATAACAACCGACAAAGTAAAAACTTTGGGAATAACAAATTTAACTTTACAAAACGAACCGAGTAAATTTCACGTCGTACGATCAACCTTTTTGCTAAATTGCGACGGTATATTAGGTAAAGACTATTTGCGCGAGCGTAAGGCTGAGATCTCTTTCACACATAACACCTTGGTAACGAAAACTGACCCGATTAGACCGATACGATTTATCGGATACGAAGAACATTCCGATACCGAAACAAAACCGCAAAAACGTTTGTTTAAAATTCGTGCGCGCACAAAGCAAGCCATTGGCATCGACGTAATCAGTTGTGGCACAAAAGAAGCATATTTGCCACGCGTAGAAACCATAGACGGCGTATACATTGGTGAGGCTGCAGTCTCGGTACAAGATGGCGTATGCCATGTTCTTGCAATTAATACCTTGGATAGAGATATTGAGATAGAGATTCCACCACAGGAAGTGATACCTTTTGAATATCACAACTTTCCGGAGGAGCATGAATATCACGATTCAAGTTCATAAGACTTAAATTTAGAACCTGTAGTGACTGATCGATTTACAGAAATTCAATCAAAATTGCATTTAGATCATTTGAATTTAGAGGAACGCGACCACGTATTAGATATCATTGAGGAATTTCCAGAATTATTTCATTTACCTGGAGATAAATTAAAATCTACACCCGGCATTCAGCATCGTATACCAACCGAGGACGATGTACCGATTAATACGCGACAATACCGGTTCCCTCCAATCCACAAAACCGAGATTGAAAACCAAATCAAAATTAAAATTGACAACGGAATAATAGTTCCTTCAAATTCACCGTATAATTCACCCGTGTGGATTGTACCCAAAAAACCAGATTCTGCGGGTAGAAAACGATGGCGCATGGTAATTGATTTTCGGAAATTAAATGAAAAGACAATTGGGGACGCGTATCCATTACCTAACATTACAGACATTCTTGATCATCTCGGTGAAGCGCGATATTTTTCAACTTTCGATCTTGCAAGCGGTTTCCAACAAATTGAAATGGACCCCCAAGATAGAGCAAAAACCGCATTCACTACACCAAACGGTCATTACGAATATCTCAGAATGCCTGAAGGGCTTAAAAACGCGCCCGCTACATTTCAAAGATTAATGGATCAAACATTACGCGGACTACAAGGTGTCGAAGTTTTCGTTTATTTAGACGACATCGTAGTTTATGCAAAGAATTTAGAAGAACACGGGAAGAAAATCCGCCGGTTATTTAACAAATTAAAGGACGCTAAATTAACGTTACAACCAGATAAATGTGAATTTCTAAAAACGGAAGTGGCTTATTTAGGCCATATTATTGGCAGATCAGGAGTTAGACCGGACCCAAAGAAAATTACCGCGGTTCGACATTTTCCACAACCTAAAAATCCTAAGAACATTAGACAATTTCTGGGACTAGCCGGTTACTACAGGCGTTTTATTAAAAATTTTGCTGGAAAAGCTAGGCCTCTTACAGACCTATTAAAGAAAGAATCACCATTTATTTGGGGAAAAGATCAAAAGAAAAGTTTCAAAATTTTGAGGAAGTATCTATGCCAGTATCCCATCTTGCAGTACCCAAATTTCAAAAAGCAATTCACGTTAACTACCGACGCATCCGACTATGCAATCGGAGCCGTTTTGAGCCAGGAAGTGGACGGTTATGACATGCCCGTCGCCTACCTGTCTCGTGCTCTGAGCAAAGCGGAACAAAATTATTTCACAACTGAGAAGGAGTGTTTAGCAGCCCTATATGCCGTACTACATTTTCGACCTTACCTTTATGGCCGAAAATTCACACTGGTTAGTGATCATGAGCCATAACGCTGGATCGACTCGATTAAAGATCCCGGGCAGCGACTAATACGATGGAGGCTCAAGTTACGAGATTACGAGTATGAATTCAAACACAAGGCTGGACGACTTAACAGTAACGCAGATCCATTGTCGCGCAATCCAGTCCCTGTTACCGACGGCATTAACCAATCGTCGGAGTCATCTGATAGCGGAAACGATAGTGACAACCTAATAATTAAAACTGTAGATTCATTTCCAAAGTATTCAGACTATTTGAAAATAATTAGAACAGCTGATATTGAAAATCCAAACATTATTGAAGTACATGAAAGCGTTTTCGATAAACTTGACAATTATGCGCATACCGTTTCTGTAGATCTTGAAATGAGTTCCGGTATAGCTAGCGATTTTAGAAAAAAATATGGGGTACCGGAACACCTTCGCAGTCAAGCCGATATGCATTCAGTAGCTAAATTAGAACTACCAGATCAGAAAATTTATTACATTATGACAAAATTAAACTTTTGGGACAAACCAGAATATGAGGACATGTACCTCAGTCTGATCAATTTTCGGAAAATTTTAGAGGATGACTCTGTTAAAACAGTTAGAATACCTAGAATGGGATGCGGTCTAGATAAACTAGCATGGAACAAAGTAAGAACCATGTTACGATTCATTTTTGGAGGAACGGGAATCAAAATTTTTGCTTGTACAAATTTAAAATTAATAGAAAATCAAAAACTCCAAACGATATTTGCTATTATGAACCCTAGGTCAAACTTGAAGGTCAGGAGTAAACCGAACCAATGGAAGATATTACCCATCGATTCGAAAATTTCAAAATTACCTGCTCCAAAAATAAAGCGACCATTAGCTAAATCAGACTCAGTCCCAAGGAAAAAATCAGCTGACGAAACATTCTGTCCAAAAACAAAGACTACCATAGAGCCTGATGAGAACGCGATCTCAACAAGAACTCGATCGAGAGCTAGGACAACAGCAGGAAGTAGGCAAGCTGTTTCTGAGGACTCATCCGACGATGAATCTTCCGAACCGCCGGCCTACCGGAGGCAAAGAAGTGTATTACCGAATTTAGGTCTTGAACAACCTACTACATCCCAGGGAACACAACAACCTGAACAAACAGACATTGAGACTGACGACGACAACGTTGAATCTGATTCTGAGCCTGAAAATATAACGGTAAAATTAAAATCACCGCGTGATAGAGATAGCGATTCGGATGATGATGTATTTTTGCAAACAGAAGCGAGTCGTAAAGCTAAATTATCTATAGATCCTAAAGAACTAAGGAAATCATTTGACCTCTTTAATAAATCTTTGCGCGAAAGAAGTAATCTGAATCCGAAGGAGTTGCAAGATTCATTTGAACTCTTTGACAAGACCTTGCACGAGAGGAGTCTTCTAGACAACTCCCGTAACTCGGATGCAGATGAAATAGAATTACCAGGCCATGTATCAGAGGGTGAAGAATTAGACGAAACCATACGTGAGGCACTCGACGAAAAAGACGAGACGGATGACGACGAACTGAATAACAAAATTGAGAGATTTTTAGAAAAAGTTAAGAGAAATCAAGGAAATAATAGCGAGGCTGGACAGACTAATACCAATCAAAATAATTTGAATGAGACAGTAGTTAGTCGACCTTTGCAGAAATCGGCATTACCAACACCTATAGTCGCACCCAGACCAATAGCACTCTCAACCCCGTATCCTTTGAATATGATACCTGAGGTGAATGAGAGAGGGGACATTTCAGTGAAAAGCAAGGTCAGCAAAACGCCAAGGCGTTTACAGCCGCAACTAGAATTTCGAGATTTACCAACACAAATTGAAATTACGGAAAGTATACCACCAGATTTAGAAACAGTGTCGCCATTAAGATTTCCAAAAACAGGTTACCATTCAGGGAATAGAATTTCATTCAGTCGTGAAAATTTGACATACAGAAAAGACAATTATGTACACTTCATATCAATAGATTCAGAATTTTCTACACCAGTCAGCAGACTGTTAAACGATCTGGAATTAATAAATGCAGACGATCATCGTGATGCAAAACCAAAATTAGGCCAAGTCATTATAACAAAAACGGGAAAATATAGCATATTCAGCCTCGTAGTTAAAAGAAAACATTTTGACAAAATTGAATTACATAACGTCAAGGTAGCTTTGGGAAATTTGAAAACGACTTTACTAGATCTGAAAATAAAAACATTTAGAATTTCAAAATTAAGGGATATGACTGACGAACTATCAATAGACATCGCGAATTTATTAATAGATATTTTTGAGGACGAAGACATAGACATTACCATCTGTTCAGGTATAACCGAGATACCACCATCGGAAATACGACCAGGCATAATTTCGGAAATGCATAGTGGACTAATGGGAGGACACAAAGGCGTGACCAAAACATATCGAAGAATCCGCGAAAGATTTTATTGGCCACGAATGAGAGAGGATATCAGCAATTTCATTCGAAGATGCGAAAGCTGTCAAGAACAAAAGCTAGTTCGCGTAAAGACTAGGGAGCCAATGCTAATAACGGACACTCCATCTGAGCCGTTTCAGAAAATTTCACTAGATACAGTAGGTCCACTTCCGCAGACCCCTAGTGGCAACAAGCATATCTTAACTATGCAGGATAATTTGACAAAATTTTGTATCGCCGTGCCTATTCCCAATATAAGAGCTGAGACAGTGGCTCATGCAATGGTAAAACATCTGATTTTGCAATTTGGATCGCCTAAAACTATTCTAACAGATCGTGGAACAAATTTCGTAAATGAACTATTACAAGAATTAGCTAAACTTTTCAGAATTAAACATATTACTACTTCCAGTTATCGACCACAATCAAACGGCGCATTAGAACGTAGCCATATTGTTTTAACAGAGTACATCAAACATTATATTAATGAGTTTGACGATTGGGATGAACTAGTTCAATTTGCCATGTTTTCATACAATACGGCAGTTCATGAAGCCACAAACTTCACACCGTATGAGCTAGTTTTCGGAAGAATAGCGCGCTGTCCAACTTCGTTTGATACTGATGAAAACCGTTTAACGTACAACTCGTATCTTGAAGACCTAATGATCAGATTAAACGAAATGCAGGCCTTGGCTGCGACCAACTTAGTGCAGGCAAAGGAAAGGTCGAAAATGTATTACGATCGAACAGTACATCCGTTCAAAGGCAAAGCGGGAGACATGGTACGCGTACAGATGGAAGCTAGAAAAGGAAAGTTTAGCAAGCGATACCAGGGTCCATACAAAATTGTTAAAGTCTTGGAAAACAATAACGTAGTATTAGAAGGTAACAACGGTGAAAGATTCATTAAACATGTAGACAAACTCGAATTGGCTCACTGATGGAACGCATTGTAGACTGATTAATGCGATTACAAATATGAGATTGGGAGTAATGAACATTCATTTCCGAGGGAAACGAACTTGGAGGACTACATGATCACATCATTTACCAACAATCCTGGGATATTTCTAAGTAATTTTAAGCTTAACGCCAACGGATGGGGCGTGACCAACCGCAACGAGGGATATTCAACTGTAACTAGCTCTAAGTTTGAAGTCTAACACCTAAGAGGGAAGTTCAGCGATGAACTTGATCTGCCCTTAGATTTCGTTCAGAAGCTTCTGAATGGATCAACTCAGTGTGATGTTAACCTTGAAACCTTTCCCTTCTTTCAAATTCCTTTCATTCCAAATTAACGTTAAAAATGCCACAGTATATTAGGAAAAAAAAAAAAGGAATGACCATTGGAACTTCGGCAATTATTTAAGGCAAATGGCAATTTGGTGAAAACTTTTACAAAACCTAACAGGAGAAAAGGCGAGTTCGAGTGGCTGAATGCAGTCGACGAGCTGTTTGGGTCCAGAATGCACTACTCCAAAGGAACCCAGATGCCAAAACAAGGCAGCACTTAAAAGTACTGCCAGGATTCCTGTTCGTCAACCTATTAATGAGTATCCGCTACGAGGGTACACATACGACTACGACTCTCAGTGGGTCACATGACACTGGGCCCACCACAAAGATCTGAATGCACGGAATCCGGCCTCTACCAAGGCGTAAGGCTCTCCAGCTAGCCGAGCATCCAGATCTCGTTCACCAATCAGAGGACACGGTACACCTGATGTTCAGCAGCGCCAAAGCCAATTGTCAACCAACGCAGAACATACTAGCCGTTCCACCAACGTTTCGCATAAGTCATTTTCGCTATGAAGAACTCGGCTGACCAGTCTCACTGATCATAGAGAGTTATTCTCCCGCCGACCTTACATCCTAAATTGCGGTAGCAACGATTGTCACAGTACTCTAAGATATTCCACCTCTAATAATGATATTACTCCCTTACGTTAACCTGAGTTATAGTTGTCCTTAATGTGAAGGCCGGCTGATCAGTTACTGATCACAGAGAGTTATTCTCCCGCCGACCTTACATCCTAGATTGCGAAGGCAACAATTGTCGCCATGTCATAAAATATTCCACCTTTAATCATATTATTATTCCCTTAAGTTATAGTTATCCTTAATGTAAGGCCGGCTGACCAGTTTTACTGATCACAGAGAGTTATTCTCCCGCCGACCTTACATCCTAGATTGTGGTAGCAACGATGGTCACCATGTTATAGAGTATACCACCTCTAATCTTGTTATCACTTCCTTATGTTAACTTTATATATATATAGTGTTCTTAATGTAAAGGCCGGCTGACCAGGTTACTGATCACAGAGAGCTAATCTCCCGCCGACCTGAAATTTGTTTTTATAAGCTATATAATACCTTAATGCTTCATCATCATTGTGACACTATCACATGTACACATACATTATCTTTTAATTATTCTCAATTCCTGTATACCTACTAGCCTTTCATTATTCATCAACGGGGACGTTGATGGTTTCTAAGTGGGGAGGGATGTTACGCCCCGACGTACCGCCTTGGCGTACCTTTTTCAAAATTCCATTTCACTTCATTGCTTTAATTCCTTCAATGCACAGATATCATTTCATCAAAATCTCATATTCTAATAACGGCGAGTTCCACCCCTCCTGGCAAAAGTCACGTAGAGACCAACGATGATCCCTAGTATAAGGTTCAACTTTATTCTATTTATCTGGTACCAAGAACTGAGATGAAAGACTGCTGAGTTAGTATCAGTAGCGCTCAGCCTGGAAATATTCCTCTTTTTAAATTAAAATTATAATCAATAATAGTAGGGGAGCCCAAGAGGGGATTTTGGGTGTTATTCAAGCGCGTCAGAACAATATAAGGGAGGAAACCTTGCACCCTGTTATGAACGACCACCATATATGAACCCTTAATATACAAGGGTGCGTCTAGGGTAGCCAATCAGATTAGTAAAAAAAAATCGATCCTCAAATTAATTCGAGCTCGTCAGATTAATAGAAGGTAAGTTAATTACATGGAAAAAAGCGTCAATTTCAATATTCTGACGATTTGATCATGGTATAAGAGAATAAGCGAGTAATTAGTTTGCAAAAAAAAAACGTCACCTGGAAGTATTCGAGCGCGGTTATTTTTTTTTTTAATTTGAAGGAAATCATGTAAAAATTACGGATATAATATAATCTGACGGTTTCTACACCGTAAAAAAGCTAAAATTATTGATAAAGTGAGGTACGTGCAAGTGCTGAGAACTATGTATTTCCCACTCCGCGCCTCTCTCCCCTTCTCACTTTTTCTCTATTTCTCACTCTCTCGCACCGTCCCCCCACTACTTTCTGCGGCTGATCACAATACTACGCGGTCGTGTTCGTAGATTTGTGACGCTTTGGTTTGTTTATTGTGTTTTAAAAAAGTTAAAAGTTATTTTATTTAATAACAGCCATATTTTTCTTAGGATTGTTTTCAAAAACTGAGAATTATTAATTGAGGATATAACAAGTAATTTTTTTCAAAAAAAACATAAACAAGCAGTATTTATTTTTTTGTAAATAATTTTTAAAGTTGGTGACTTGCGATGATTCACGTGAGTGGAAGTAAGTGAGCGATAGTCGGTAAAGAAAGACAGCACTAGTGAGTGAGAAAGAAAACAACAGCCATTGACTATTGGTGTCCTTTACATGTCACGGTACTACCTTAAGCTGTCAGAACAATGAAATTCCTCCACATAATTATCAGATTATAGGTTAGCACAACAAGGACATCCAGCTGAACTGTCTGCATATAAATCTGATGAGCTTGAGTATTTCAAGGTCACTATTTTTTTTTACATTTTCAAAAATCGGCTGTGAGTTCTGACGGCATCCAAATCGTCAGTCTTTTGAATAGGATACCTTTTAGAGGTCACTTAACATTCCCCCTGAATATCTGACGAGCTTGAATAACTTTTTTTTTTTTTCATTTTCTACCCCTTCGTGCTGCCACCCCCGACTTGTAAGCCGTCAGATTAATACTTCTCTGTTACCGGAAGCACATAGGGCGTATACGATATTAATGTCTGACGCGCTCGAGTATTTCTTTATAATAAATTTTTTTTACATTTTTGAAAATCAGTACCTACTTCCCCCGGCAGTAAAAGAGCATATATCATATGAACTTTTTTTCTTTTTAGTATCTAATCTTTATGATCCAATAGGTTCTCGCAGCGCTCGAGTGACTTACCATTTAGCCTCTTTTCCTCCCCTACTATTGGGTTTGATGGCGAGCCTGATGTCTGTATTTCTTAGCACGTTTTGAAGATACTTCTCTATGTCCTCGATCTCGTAGCTGCCGGTAGGTATGGTGATCACTTTGTCAGCTACGTAAATTTTATTGTGACCGACATCAACGTTGGGAATCGAATTAAAGGTTAACAGCTCTACCAAGCCAAGAGCATAACTTTTATCACGAGCAAGTTCGATCGGTGGGAAATATTGTGCCTCGAGTATCGAAGAGGTTCCCGAAATCGTTAACGTTAACGAATCATCCATGACTGCGAGTGGTAGACTGACTTTGACGAATCACGCACCATGTTTATATAGCTCGCCACTCAGAAATTTCAGACACAAGTGTCCGCATTCAAATGTATCGTAATCCTGGTACCTCTCATGATTGTATTTGACGCTACCAACGCCGAGGTATTTTATGAGGTCCGAGGGTGGTTGAAGGTTGCCGAAACTGTCAAAGTAATCGATATTATTGTCGCGTTTCTTGTACGCAACCCAGTGTGTTCCCGGACCGTCTTTGTCGTCAAGGTTGATTTTAGCTGACTCGTTTTTTCGTGGACCGTTTCCGGGCATTTCGTTTCGCATGAAAACACCGCGGAAATGCGGAACCCTCAAGATTTTTGCATATTTCAACAAGTCCCAATCAGTCAACGCTCGACGTGGTAGCATCGCATCTAGTTTTTTGAAAGATGGAGACCAAGACCTGTTTTGTACGGTTTCATGTGAAGCCCTTTGCCCAACGCGATAGCTTCCATAGTTTTGTTGTGTCGTTTGCTTTCCTCCAATTCTCGTTTAGCCGCGCTTGCATCGTTCACAGCTTTTGCTATACCGGCCGCACCACCGGCTAACGCACCCGTAGCGCTGAGACCGGCAAAAATAGGAATCAGAAACGGTAGAAGACCACCGACTTTCGAAGGTACCGGTAGGACGCGAGGTGTTCGCACTTTACCACCCGCTTTTTTAACGGCGTTCTCAGCTCCCTTCAGCGCAGATTCGATAGCTACTTTTGCATCGTTGCTTGGAACCATAGAACGTTTTGCAGCATTTACAATTTTTCTCAAGGTCACATTTTTTGACTTTCGCATTCCCATTCCGAGTTTTGATTTTACTTTCATTGTATTAGCTACTGCCCAAGCGGCTGCCTTCTCACCCAAATTTGCGTCCTTTGCGAGAACCCGTTTCCAAGCTTTCTCAGCCAACACCCTATCAGCCTCGTTTCTAACCTCAAGGTTCTCACGATTTTTCGAATACGCTATATCGTGTTCCTTACACGCTGCATCGAGAGGGTTGATACCGGAATCGCCTCTCGCGAGTCTTTTCGTCAACTTCGTACCGGGACCGCAGTATTGGTAACCGGGAACATGCAACTCGATCGGAAGTTTGTTGATGATTCTATTCACCAGACCCTTGCCACGATGTTGCCGCCTGCTGCTGCTTCGTTTACCTCTGTACGCGATCATGTTCGTGCGTTGACTGAAGAAAAGTGCTTTAAAACGGGGTATTTATAGCAAATCCGATCAGTCATGTCCGAGATGCGATTTGAGAAACAACCTACCAAGCTTCCCGTGATGAATTTTGACATACTTTCGGAGCAAAATGTCGAAAAGCACAAACGCCACGGTGAATTACTCCCGAACAGTGTACGTGCGATATTCTGTGGACCGTCGAATTGTGGTAAAACTAATGCGTTGCTCACACTTATAACCCATCCCAACGGACTCAGATTTGAAAATATCTACATCTACTCGAAATCTCTCAACCAACCTAAATACCGATTGTTGAAGCAATTGCTGGACCATGTTGAGAGTACGGAGTATTTTGCGTTTACCGAGCTTGAGCAAGTGATTTCACCGGAAGAAGCACGGCCCAACTCAATAATCATATTTGACGATGTAGCGTGCGAGAAGCAGGACAATATTAGAGCCTACTTTTGCATGGGTAGACATCACGACGTTGACTGTTTCTATCTCTGTCAGACGTACGCGCGTATTCCCAAACATCTCGTGCGCGACAACGTAAACTTACTCGTGTTATTCAAACAAGACGATATGAACCTGAGACACGTATACAACGATCATGTGAACACCGATATGTCTTACACAGAGTTTAAAAGTGTGTGCTCTGCATGCTGGAACGGTGAGAAGTACGGGTTTCTGGTGATCGACAAAGACAGTGAGCTCAACGAAGGACGATACAGGAGGGGATTCGATTCTTTTGTTAGCCTGGAAAAGGAATAAAATTTACCGTTTTCGAGCGAGAGACGCAGTAGCGCTGCAGACTCAGTTGCGTCAACATGCAGAGCTCTGAAATTTCCAAGCAAAAAGATGTCCTACATCAGATCGCTCAAGCAAGTGCTGCGATCCGTCGAAAACACAGATTGCTCAAGTCGGGCAGGGAATCTACGACTCAGAAATTGAGTGACGTTTTCAAACCAGTAGTGACTCCGTTGCAAGAACTGGTGAATGTTACAAAAGACACCAAACCTGTCAAACAAGAGGTGGAAGAAATTAAAGAAGAAATAAAGGAGATGAAAAATGAAACGAAAAATGAAACTGTCTCGGAAATGGACGATTCCTTTGCTTCGGCGGGGGATGAAACAGTCGTAGAAACACCGGTCGAGGACGAGTATTTTGCACTGATGAGAGATGCGAAGACAAAAGGCGAATTGGACAACGTGTACGGTGTACGCAACCTCTCAAACGGACTGATGATCGGTGATTCGTTGATATCTTTTGAGAGTGACTACGTTCGTATTGGCGACACGCGTTACCCGAAAACGAAGGGTTTGCTGGAACTTTTGTTCAAAAAGAAGCCCGACGGTTCTTCTGTGAGCGCCGGAGATCGGGAAAATTTTAAAAACATAATCCTCGCAACGAACGCGCATAAGAAGTATTACTCATCCGACGGGGCTGTTCGAAACGATAACAGTTACAAATTTAGAAATGTCATTGCCGAATTAATGGATTATTCTCCGTCACCTCGTCGAAAGGGTAAAGGTCTACTTCCGCAAGCTATGATCACTCGACAAGGTGTTGAAACGGAATACGTCTTCTGGGATGATCCAAACGAGTTGGTGGAGCGTCTTCGTTTACTCCTGGCATCTCAGGCAGCGGGAAATCCGAGTCACAATAACGAAATAATCTCCATTATCGAAGAGCTACGCGAAGCAGGAATCATTTATTAAGCAGCTCCCGTCATTTTTGCATTCATTACCGAGATGAGCGTCGACGTGTTTGGACGTCAGCTGAATAAAAACACGACCGCGAGCACTCGCGGTCCTCCGGGTGTCGGGTTTCAAATAACAGCGGACGGGCATTACGATATACGGAACAAGAGACTGTGCAACGTCGCAGATCCCGCAGAGCCGAACAATGCTGTAACTTTAAAAACCTTGAGACGAAAATTCAGCGTGCTGCAAAAACGAATCGACAACCTCGATCAAATGATCAAAGCTTTGGAGATCACCACGGAGAAAGCCTTGGATACCTTCTACACAGACTTTAAAACAGGCAGAGACTTGTCGATTCGAAACGCGGAAATCATTTCCAAATTGGACACCAGACTAATAGCGTTGGAATATGAACGAGGAAAAGCAAGCACTGGTGACGGAACTGCATAAGCCTGCACGCCGGAATTACCCGCGTCGACGTGTAGACGTGCGCGGCATCGACGAGACCTGGCAGGCGGATCTTGTTGATATGACGTCGTACGCTGGACAAAACAAAGGCTACAAGTACATGCTCACAGTCATTGATATCTTTTCAAAGTATGCGTGGGCTGTACCGATAAAGAGCAAGTCTGGAGATGATGTTACGAAGGCAATGGAATCTGTGCTTGTCCAAGGACGGGTACCGAAAAATTTACACGTCGACAGAGGAACGGAATTTTACAACTCGAAATTCGAATCGCTTATGACACGCTACGGAATCAAACTTTACTCCACGTACAGTAATTTGAAGGCTTCGATCTGTGAACGTTTCAATCGCACGCTGAAAGGTAAAATGTGGACACGGTTCAGCATGCAAGGAAGCTACAAGTGGCTCGATATCTTATCCGATTTGGTTTCGGCTTACAACAACGTCAAACACCGAACCATAAGAATGAAACCGTCGGATGTCACCGTTGCAAACGAGAGGCTGTTGTTACGTCAGGCGTACGGAGGGCTTCGAGCGATACCTACCGTATCGGCAAAGTTCAAATCCGGCGACAAAGTTCGAATCAGCAAATTCAAAAATGTCTTCGAGAAAGGTTACACTCCCAATTGGACGACTGAAATATTCACGATAAGTCGAGTGGAAAATACTCATCCTGTGACGTACAAGCTCAAAGACTACCGAGATCAACCCATCGCTGGTGGTTTCTACGAACAAGAGCTCCTCAAGGTTAAGCATCCGGATATCTATCTGGTGGAGAAGGTGCTCAAGAAGCGTGGAAGAAAAATATACGTTAAATGGTTAGGTTTTGACAATACACACAACAGTTGGATAAACGAATCGGACATGTAACATTTTAATAAATGAATTTTTTTTTTTGTAAAAACGTATGTCCCTCTTTATTTTATATCCGATACACAACAAGTATGCGTCTTTTTTAGACAATCGACAGACATGGTACAGTTATAAATTACAAAGCTTAGGCTTGTAGCCCCACGGAAGCGTGTCGGTTGTATTTTGAAACACGATCCGCTTGTCGTCATTCCAGCTCAGTGCTACTTTCTGCTGTTCTACGGTGTATACCTCGTGCTTTCGACTCATGATCAAATGCTGATTTGAGGATAGATTTTCACGTTTCAACGCACAGTCCAAATAATCGTTGAAGGTTATTTTTCTTAATGCTGATCCTCTGACACCTTTGGCACGTTTAGTGTCTGTCTCATCTCCCATCACTCGGAATGCGTACAGTTTAGCTCGTAACCCTACAAATTCGAGCATGATTTTGCCGTTGTTCTCGTCTTTCATCAAACCGAGAACTTTTTTGTTTGCTCGAGGCATTCCGTAAGCGTTGTCAAGCGGATAATCAGACGTGTCAAATTTGTGCAAGTCCTCCTTCATGTGTTCGTATATGTCGGGGACGGTAAAATTGTAAATCAAACTATCAGTATCCGTGTACATTAATTTTGCTTGGTTGCCAAATTTCTGTTTAATGTAATTATAATGAAAATCGTAGATATATGTTTTAGCTAGATCCATGATGGAGAAACCTGCGTACAATGGTTTATTCAACTTGACTTTCGTCTTACTCATTTCAACGATAATTATATCTTTGTCGAAAACGGTGCAGCTGTGAAAATTAGGCTTGGCTATGGTAGCTCTAGCACCGTATCTTCCATCCCATTTCGTGATCAGCCTGACATCTCTATACTTCCTAACATTTTCCATAGTTTTGCCAAAAACTGCGTTGTTCATTAGCTTGTAAAAATTTTTCTCAAATTCGGTGTCAGATTTTTTTCGCAAATCGGTATTTAAATCTATATATTTTTTCAGCCACGGAGTTTGCTTGAATTTGAGAACTCTATGAATTTTGAGTAATTTTAAACCTAATTGTAAACATTGTTTCAAAACGCGGTAGTGAACAACGTAGTTTTTCTTGGAAAATAGCGTGGGTGTCAATTTCGGTTGCTTACTATTCAAGATCGGAGGTATGTAGTGCTCCGGACACAGTGGTAAATCCTTATGAATTTCATGCAGTTCCTCAGGATATTCCAAATCAACCTCCAGTATGTAACCAAACTCCGCGTCGTCCGAGATGGTTAGAACGTCGCATTGTCCGAAGTCTGATAACCATTCGAAGGAACTGTATGGCAGAGCAAAGCTCATAGCAGCACCGTAAAAATTATTAACGTCAAAGTACATGAGATAAGATTCTTCGACCTCAGGATCGAATTCCTCTCCCATATATCTATTGTTGGCCTTTGCGTATCTGTTCGAACACTGTGACACACCACCACGAATACCCTTTTCGATAAACATAACCATGTCTATGTCGGTGAGAAGCTCGAGTTCGATGCCTGTACATTTTAACATTGCATCAAACGACAGACCGGGCGCTGTGTAGTAATGTAACGGGTCCAGTTTGTACGTCGTCCAACAGCTCTGTCGAAAGTTTTGAAAAACGTCGGCCAGTAAAAACACGTCCGTCTGTAAATACAAGTCCGAATACTCTCCCAAAGTTTGAACGTTAAAAGTTTGCCAAACTTTACATGCATGTGCATAGTCGTCGTCTGATATATCCCGATCATTTAATTTTGAGTAAAATTGATGTTTGGATGGTAGCCGTGTGTCCTCGAGCTTCTCCCAACTGTAAACGGTTTTTCACAAATATGACACACCGCCGACAAATCAAATTCGTTGATCTGATTGAAATTTAGTGGTTCCATCGGTACAACAGTCTTGTAGTATCCCTCTAACGAAAGTGCCAATTCCTTTAACTCGTTCACAAACCATTGGATGCAAGTTTCTCCACGATTAATTTTGAATTTTGAAAGCGAATCGTCAAACGCGCAATGTAGATAGTAAGCTATACTATACGGAAGATGCTTCTGATAAATTGTTCTATTTTCCCCAAAACTTTCATGTGTGGGTTGCAGTAAACATTCGAGATCCGCGTAAATGCAGAATGGAACGGTTTCTTTGTGCTTGGAATTTTTGAATTTTAGTATTTTTTCCTCATCTGTAGGTAGAATAACTTTGGTTTTGTTTAAATTCATGCGATCAGCTCGGTGCTTCAACAAACATCTTTCGAAATTAAAATGAGACAGACACCTATCGCACAACCAAGTTTGACGTTGATGCTTGGAAATTTGAGAACTTGTCAATCGAGACAGATTTCGAATCCATGCAAAATGAAAGATTCTATTTTTTTCATAATTTACCATATCATCGTCATCGTCATCGTCAGTGGTTTCAGTTTCTATCGCCAAAAGATGAATTACAGGTTTATCAGACTCGTTCTGACTCAGGTGAATCGGTACTATTTCACTTTTTTTCCGATCACCTTGGTCTATACCATAAACGTTAATTGATAGGTCGTTAAGCTTCTCAAATTTTGAAATGGTGTTTTTGTCTAGAGACATAGGAAACGTTATACCATCATACCGTAGCACTGAGCTGAAATGCGGGTACGAGCTGGTCGCGTTAGGATGGTTGTTGTCGGCTGGGAACAGAGCTGCGGTGACCGACCAGAGGAAGCAATACGAGTCGCTGTTACGGATGTTGACGACAGCCTTCTTATCTTGAATATCTTTGGGTAGTGGTGTGTATGTGAAGACACCGCCTCGTAGTGGCACGTACTTGTTGAT
This sequence comes from Neodiprion virginianus, assembly GCF_021901495.1. Taxonomy (NCBI): domain Eukaryota; kingdom Metazoa; phylum Arthropoda; class Insecta; order Hymenoptera; family Diprionidae; genus Neodiprion; species Neodiprion virginianus. Next base: position 19,289,377 of record NC_060878.1, on the reverse strand, counting down.
ATTCACAGTCAAATTGATTATTTCGGTCAGCGACCAGCCTGAATCCTTTTCCTGGAAATCTCCCACCTTTTTCAACAAACGCTCCGTCGCGTTTTCGATGAACCATTCGCTGATATCCGTTGTCTGGAGGATGATTTCATTTCTCGTATTAAAAAATTTGATCTCTTCCACCGTGCGATCAACTTTTCTGAGTTCAAATTTACAAGCCAGGAGGATAACGTTGGCTTTCAAGCTCCCGTCTTTCTTCAGAGCGTTTTTCAGTCTCGTTACAGCTAGTACCTTTGCGTCTTCTAGAAATCTCTCCACATCTTTATGCTTCAAATTGACGATGGATCCAGTTCGAATTCTCCTCTCGAAAGCTGATTCCAAATCTTCCCACCGTACTCGATCGCTTCTTCGTCGGCTTCGTAATCCGTCACCCACTTTCTGCAATTGTTGAAATTTGACTGTCAACGATTTCAGAATTCCAATTGTAGTCAAAATTCTTGTCTTCTCCCCGATCGTTGAGGCGTTGTTGCGTAAGATTTTATTCAAAAGCCTGATATTTTGGGTTCCGAGTCGAATCCATTTCGCAATCTCTGTCGGCGACGATTTTTCCGATAAAATCTTGAACGCCGATTCCATAATATCGATCAATCTCAAACACTTCGCGGATTCCATCTTGAGCTCTTTCCTCACGTATGCTTGACAGCTTGTGACGTAATGATCGTTTGCTGTGATGAGCGTCCTTTTCATAGGGCAGCTGTACGGATGCGCGCGCACCTTTTGGCATTCCAAGAGCGATAGTAACCCAACACCGCAGGCTCTGTAACGCGACTATCGGCCGACCTTGGATATCAAACCGAGTGAGTGAAAAACAATTCTCGGAACTATTAATTTTGGAATGTCACGGGGCTGATAAGGTGGGAAAGGAATGTGAGGTGGTTGATGTTACACGTCAGCAGTCCTACCGTGGAAAAGGAATTCGGAGTGGTTCATGTTACACATCAGCGGTCCTATCGTGGGACAGGCGAGCACTACAGACCTTCGGTCGGTAAGATTGTCGGTAAAACAGCACGATTTTGACCCTTGATCGATACAACTGTCGGTAGGATTGTAGGTAAAACAGCACGATTTTGACCTTCGATCGATACAACTGTCGGTAAGGTTGCACGGTTTTGACCTTCGGTACGTCAGACTGTGACGTCATCGCGGAAAAGGGTTTGAGTCTGGGCTGCGCGTAGCGGAAGAGGGTTTGAGTCTGGGGAGAATGTATAGGCGGACTGGTCGGCTCGGTCGGTAAGTGTCGGTAACCGGAATCTGCGTGTAGAACCCGCCTTGCTGTACTACTGAGACTGAATGAGCCTGCGTAAATCGGCTACATGTATAGCGTATTTCCGCATACTGCTGTGATATTTACTATATTTACTAAGAAAAAAAAAAAAAAATTTTTTTTAGTCGTAATTGAACACTGTTTGACCATGAAGATGTTTGGCGGTAGAGTGCCTAGTGACTCAAATTATGAATCCGAATTCTCGTAACGCACGTTCAGTTTCATATCTGTTTGGCAGAACTTCTCTGGTTGTCCTGACGCTGACTTCGTCATAATGGAAGCCAGCGCCAGGTTTTCTTGGCTGCGTTGTCTGCTTCTCGATTCTCTTACGCATGGCTTCGCCGGCGTTTCGCGTCTTGAATCGCTCGTACGGATGTAAAGCCTCGTCGAGTACGTCTTTTTTCTCGTACACACGCATTCGAACCATCAACGTTTTACTATGACTTATTACTGCTGCGGCAATTCGCCTGTGGACCAACACAACCCTGGAATCGTCTCGAGCATCGTGCACCGCGATCACAGGATCTCCCTGCCAGCCTGTCTTGGTCATAGAGGCGGCCAAGTCCCCGATGTAAGTGCGGTTTCGCGTGAATTCGCCCATGTTGCTTTGGGAGAATTTGATTCTGCTAGACTGAATGAGCCTGCGTAAATCGGCTACATGAATAGCGTATTATCGCATACTGCTGTGATATTTACTATATTTACTTGGAAAAAAAAAATCAAAATTTTTTTCAGTCGTACTTGAACCATGTTTGACCATGGAGATGTTTAGCGTTAGAGTGCCTAGTGGCTCAAATTATGAATCCGTATTCTCTTAACGCACGTTCGGTTTTATATCTGTTTGGCAGAACTTCTCTGGTTGTCCTGACGCTGACTTCGTCATAATGGAAGCCAGCGCCAGGTATTCTTGGCTGCGTTGTCAGCTTTTCGATTCTCTTACGCACGGCTTCGCCGGTGTTTCGCGTGTCGAATCGCTCGTGCGGATGTAAAGCCTCGTCGAGTACGTCGTTCTCCTCGTACACACGCATTCGAACCATCAACGTTTTACTCTGACTTATAACTGCTGCGGCGATTCGCCTGTGGTCCAACGCGACCCTGAAATCGTCTCGAGCATCGTGCACCGCGATCACGGGATCTCCCTGCCAGCCTGTCTTGGTCATAGAGGCGGCCAAGTCCCCGATGTGAGTGCGGTTTCGCGTGAATTCGCCCATGTTGCTTTGGGAGGATTTGATTTTTCGAGACTCGATGAGCCTGCGTAAATCGGCTACATGTATAGCGTATTTTCGCATACTGCTGTGATATTTACTATATTTACTTGGAAAAAAAAAAAAAAAAATTTTTTTCTAGTCGTAACTGAAAATTTTTTTTTTTTTTTTTTTTCTAAAGAAAGAAGTTCGTGACCAGGAGGTCGATTGAAGATGAAAGTTCGTCGAAATTCCGGTCAGGAAGAAGAAGAATTTAATACTTTAAACGACGTGAATATAAAAAGTCGACGTTTCGGCCGGGCCCTGCCGACCATCCTCAGGAATAATTTCTATAATAATTAACAAAAATAGGATGCTTCAACACAACAGTTCTGAATTGAGCGCATGGAATATGTTTAAAAACAATATTTGTTGTTGTACAAAATTAGGTGAAAATTAAACAGTTGCACGAAACTGTCAGAGTGACAGTTTTAGGTCAAGTGTCAAAATTTTTGAAGATAAGTTAATCAGAGGAAAAATTGGTTGATGAGAAATGAAAATATGTAGAAAATGCTTATTGATAATTTGGGAAATGGAATTGGGAAAAGATCAATTAATTTTGAAAAGATTACTCACAAAAAATGACAACCAGTACATGCTTAGGTGTTGTTAGTAGTACAGCATTTCGGACGGAAGTTAAGGTTAGCGGGAATCGATCCGTAAATCTATGTTGATCACGTGCGAACTTGATCTATGTTCGAAAGTCATGGAGTACAAAGGCAGTGACCAATCGGAGTAAGGGGCGCCAATGATTTGAAAACACAATAATGTAAACTAGAGAATGTTAGAATATAGGTGGCTAAGATGTTCGATATCTGTACGTTTGTTAACAGAGTTCCTTTTGTTCTTAAAGATATGGATCATTTCTTTGATGATACGTTTATACCAATTCGGTTCTGTAGCTAGGGTTATAGAGTTGTTGAAATCGGAATTGTGACCCAGGGTCGAAGAGTGATCTGCTAAAGCGCATCTGTCAGTGACATGGCATTTAATATTCGAACGATGACCAGAAATGCTATTTTTTAGGTGTTGTGACGTTTGTCCAATATAACTCATGCTACAGTCTCGACATGGTATTTTATATACACAGTTAATTTTCTCTAAATTAGGAGTAATAGATTTAAGATGAGAAAACAGAGACAGTTTGGTAGTATTAGATATTCTAAAAGTAATTTCAATTCCCTCGTCATTAAGAATTTTTTTGATTTGGCTAGATAGATTTTCTATATACGGTATAGAGATAGAGTTTTTAAATTTATCATTAACATTAGTTGGATTGTTGGAGTCTACATTCCAATCAATCGAGTTGTACATTTCTTCTACTCTATACTTTTTGATATCATTGATGAATGTTATAGGGTAGCCATTGGAAATAAGAGTTGTTTCTACAAGTTTTAAATTCTTTTTAAGGAATTGAGGGTTTGATATTCTAAGGCAGCGATCGAATAAGGATATGGCGACAGATTTTTTGTGTTTGATGGGATGATGTGAGTTGAAATGAATGTATCTCCCAGACCAGGTTGGTTTATGGTGCCAATCTAAGATTATGGTGTCATTGTGGTTGATTACCACAGTGTCTAGAAAACTGATTTCACCATCTTTTTCCAACTCGAAGGTGAATTGAATACGTGGGTGAAAGTTGTTAAATTTATTAAGGAGGAGTTGTAAATTTTCGTTTTTGACACACGTTATAATATCATCGACGTACCGATAGTAAAAAGGTAGGCTGAAAGGAAGATTTGAAATGATTTTTTTTTCAAAATGTTCGAGTACCAGATTCGCTGCTACCGGGCTAATCGGTGAGCCCATTGCTACGCCAAAAATTTGTTGGTAGAAATTATCTTTGTAGGCGAAATAGCATGAATCTAAACAAAGTTTGGTGGCGGCTAGGAATTCTTTTTTATTAATGTTAGTGTGACATTTCAAATTGGGCCAGTTTTTACTGATGATCGATATTGCTGGTTTGGTTGGAATGTTGGTAAACAGTGATTTGACATCTAGGGATACTAACAGGTGATCAGGCGGAATTGTTTTTCCCCTGATTTTGTTTACAAAGGACCAAGTGTCCTTGATGCGATAGTCTGATGTACCTGTTATGTTTGATAAGACACAAGAACAAAATCTCGAAATTTTGTAGGTGGGGGAATTGATGTTAGAAACAATCGGTCTGAGAGGAACATTTTCTTTATGAATTTTTGGTAGAAAATATATTTTGGGAGGAAGATAGTTGTATGTTTTGAGGTGTTCAGCCGAATTGGAATCTATAAATTTTTTCTGTTGCCATAGACTTATCATATCGTTGACTCGTTTTTGTACTTTTAAAGTGGGATCACGAGAGATAAGATTATAGGTAGTCGAGTCATTAAGGATATCTTGGCATTTTTGTTCATACTCCATCTTTTCCATGACGACTGTAATGTTACCTTTGTCGGCATCGGTGACCACTAGGTGGTTATTTTGTTTTAAAAATTCTTTGGTTTGTTTAACTTTGGAAGTTATTTCAAAGTGAGAAGTGGGAGGATTTTTGCCAAGTTTGTTGCCAATGAGTTGGCTAATATTTAATCTTACTTTATCTTTGGTGATTCCACTTTTGTTAATAAGAGCTAATTCTACGCTGCTTACAATATCATCAATAGGTAACTTAATATTGTTAAATGGTAAACCATGATTAGGACCGAGTGATAAGGTATCCTTAATTTCAGAAGGTAACTCTGTCTTAGATAGGTTAACTAACCAATTATTAGTGTGAAACTCTTTAGGAGTATGTATAGATTCAAGTTTGTTAAATTTTCTAATATTATCTGTCTTAATAGCATTGAATAAACGATTGGCCTTATTTATATCCAAGTTGAAGTTTTTATAATCCAAGTTTGTGAATTGGTTCGAAAAGAAAAAGTTGATATTATGATTAAGTTCTTGGATTAACAGCCTTTCCTGTCGATAACATGTTTTAATTTCGAGCGATAGACACTTGTGTTGAAAAAAGCGTAATGCTTTGATGAAGGTTTTTTCACTTGTTAAATGTTGAAGGTTTTTGATTTTAAAATTTAGAAAGTTTGGAATAATTCCAAATTGTTGGCATTTAAGAAGGAACACTTTACGGTTTTTGATACGTGCTAGTTTTTGCCGGTAGTTCCAGATCTTCTTGGTTTGTGAGTGATTTGTAGAGGAAGGTGATCTCAGGTTAGAAGTGCGGTATGAAGTAAGATCACGCTGGTACGAGACGTCCACGAAGCCGTTTCGATGCATTGTATTTAGGAAAGAAGTTCGTGACCAGGAGGTAGATTGAAGATGAAAGTTCGTCGAAATTCCGGTCAGGAAGAAGAAGAATTTAATACTTTGAAAGACGTGAATATAAAAAGTCGACGTTTCGGCCGGGCCCTGCCGACCATCCTCAGGAATAAATTCTATAATAATTAACAAAAATAGGATGCTGCAGAACTTCTCTGGTTGCCCTGACGCTGACTTCGTCAAAATGGACGCCAGCGCCAGGTTTTCCTGGCTGCGTTGTCTGCTTCTCGATTCTCCTACGCATGGCTTCGCCGGCGTTTCGCGTCTTGAATCGCTCGTACGGATGTGAAGCCTCGTCGAGTACGTCGTTCTCCTCGTATGCAAGCATTCGAATCATTAACGTTTCACTCTGACTTATAACTGCTGCGGCGATTCGCCTGTGGTCCAACGCGACCTAGGAATCGTCTCGAGCATCGTGCACCGCAATCACGGGATCTCCCTGCCAGCCTGTCTTGGTCATAGAGGCGGCCAAGTCCCCGATGTAAGTGCGGTTTCGCGTGAATTCGCCCACGTTGCTTTGGGAGAATTTGATTCTTCTAGACTGGATGAGCCTGCGTAAATCGGCTACATGAATAGTGTATTCTCGCATACTGCTGTGATATTTACCATATTGACTTGGAAAAAAAAAATTCAAAATTTTTGCAGTCGTAATTGAACCATGTTTGACCATGAAGATGTTTGGCGTTAGAGTGCCTAGTGGCTCAAATTATGAATCCGAATTCTCGTAACGCACGTTCGGTTTCATATCTGTTGGGCAGAACTTCTCTGGTTGTCCTGACGCTGACTTCGTCATAATGGAAGCCAGCGCCAGGGTTTCTTGGCTGCGTTGTCTGCTTCTCGATTCTCTTACGCATGGCTTCGCTGGCGTTTCGCGTCTTGAATCGCTCGTACGGATGTAAAGCCTCGTCGAGTACGTCGTTCTCCTCGTATGCAAGCATTCGAACCATTAACGTTTCACTCTGACTTTTAACTGCTGCGGCGATTCGCCTGTGGTCCAACACGACCCTGGAATCTTCTCGAGCATCGTGCACCGCGATCACGGGATCTCCCTGCCAGCCTGTCTTGGTCATAGAGGCGGCCAAGTCCCCGATAAAAGTGCGGTTTCGCGTGAATTCGCCCATGTTGCTTTGGGGGAATTTGATTCTTCTAGACTGGATGAGCCTGCGTAAATCGGCTATATGAATAGTGTATTGTTACGCCCCGACGTACCGCCTTGGCGTACCTTTTTCAAAATTCCATTTCATTTCATTGCTTTAATTTCTTCAATGCACAGATATCATTTCATCAAAATCTCATATCCTAATAACGGCGAGTTCCACCCCTCCTGGCAAAAGTCACGTAGAGACCAACGATGATCCCTAGTATAAGGTTCAACTTTATTCTATTTATCTGGTACCAAGAACTGAGATGAGAGACTGCTGAGTTAGTATCAGTAGCGCTCAGCCAGGAAATATTCCTCTTTTTAAATTAAAATTATAATCAATAACTAGGATATACCACTACCTTCAGAACCATCAAATTAAAATAGATTACTCATTGGAATGTATGAATGAATGTGTGAACATTGCATGCAAATATCTTTTGTTCATATTTTCAATGTGTCACCGACGAGATTGAGAATCGTCGGAACACCGTCGAAGAGCGAGAAGTAACGCTGACCATGTGGATTTGGGCACCAGGAGGTCGCCCTCGCACCTCATAGGCTAATTACCGTTGTAACTAATTACAACTGCAGCTCCTTGGACCCTCGGGCCCAAGAAGCCGCGTCTTTCGTCTGTCAAGTCGCGAAGTGCGTGGACGTAAACCCGGATTAGCCCTCTCGAGCAAGAGTAGTGTTTGGAAAATCTTAATTGTGACCGGCCTAGAGTCTCGCGCTAATTCGTTAAATTCGAGCTTCAGTTAATCTGTTAATTGCAAAAGACTCACTATCTTCTACATTTCCACATTTGCTGTTCTTTACTAAATCTCGTCATTTCGCGAATAGACATTTTTATGCAGTTCCATTTTCCTTAATTAAATCAAGTTCGGCCCTGATTCAAACCGAATCAGGTAATCTTAAGTAATAATAATAATAATTACACTCTAATTTTCAATAAATAAATCGTTCCAATTAATTTCATCATACATTAAAATCAGAAAACAGACACTTTCAGTTATAACTCTCGGTAACAAGATATCATTCTAAATTCACAAAGACTTAGTGACCAACGTTCTATATCACTCGATTCATCAACTCTTCCAAATTTGAGGTGAGGCCCCTGGTCCAGCATTCTACCGACGCAGACCGACACGATCCGACGGCTCTCAATCTCGTCGACCGATTCACCAAAAAGCTAAGTCAGTCCGAGTGTTAACCCTCAAAAAATTAGACGAATTCTTGTTCACCTTGATAATCAAAACTACTTCAGTAAATTCACAAAAACCAAGCATAGAATTGGTGGCTAGCTTCACTATCCCCAATTAAATTCCACTTATTGTTTCCAAGAATTAACAAATAAGACTAAACGATTAAATATATATATTAAATATATATATACATATGTAAACAAATATGACGAGGCCTATATTCACCTCATCATATTTCTTCCTCACTCCCAAATTTGAAATTTCACCGCACAACAATAAGCGCCTTTGGCAGTTTCACGGTCAATAGTACATACGTGTAAATATGAGCGAATAGAAACAATAGAATGCCGAGGGCATTACGACAGATTAGTACATAAGCTATTATCAGCCGAATCGCACGTGGAAACGTCAGAACGAGAGAAAAATAAGCTGTAAATGTCGTTTCTCCATTTACAGGTAATATTATTTCTATTAAACATAGAATATAAGTACGTAATGTAAAGAAAAGTAATGTAATGTAATAGTATACGAAACAATAAACTCCATTTACAGAGAAACTCATCGCAGCTTCGACAGTGTTAAAAAAGGAACATTATAAAACGACATTTTTGCTTAAAAAAAAAAAAAATACAGAATGGAAAAACTGAAATTTGAATTTACGGTCAAGTCTTCGACGGAAGATCCGAAAACAAACATAATCGCCGTAACCTCAATAACCACACCCGACGATCGCTGTTTTATACTCCCGGACCAGCTTCAACCGATGAGACATCATGCGAAACTTACAACTACGGCGGGTTATCAGAAAATAAAAGCTACACTACAAAAAAGAGGACAAGCGAGAAAAGTATGGATTAGTTTGGCCGGAGATATACTACAACAGTATAAGGATGAAGATGGGAACATAATATGCAACGACTACTTACTTGAAGAAATGTCAACAGCGCAAGACACTACACCCACAGCAAACATCACAGAAGAGACATTATCAAGAATTTTGGAAAAATTCACCGAAAAGAAAATTGAAGATAAGCCCCAAGATTATGGAATCCGTAACTTAAGAAAGGTATCTGAAAAATTTGTAATAGAGAAATTGACAGGCAAAAATTCAAATGTGCCCCAGTGGATGGATATTTTTGAAAATTAATGTTCTCGATTAGGTGTAGAAAGAGATATCGAAAAAATCGAGATCTTTAGACTTTTTCTAGAAGATTCATGCATCGACTGGTATGGGTCAATGCTGATAAAATATACATTAGATTCAGAGTGGAGAACATGGAAACAAAATTTCTGTGAAACTTACGCCAATAAAGGGTGGACTGGGATTAGATATGCAATATCTTACAAATACATTAAGGGTTCGCTATTAGAATATGCTTTAAAGAAAGAAAGACTTCTATTAGAAACAAACAAGTCAATAGATACGCCCACCTTAATTGATCTTATTGCTGTAGGGTTACCGAATTTTGTATCCGATAGAATAGATAGAGAAAAGTTAAATCAGACTGAAGATATATTCAAGGAGATCAGAGGACTAGAGCACCTGGTGAATAAAAAAAATTCAGAAAAAAAGAGTACTACAACTACTACTTATATTGAAAACAAAAGTAAAGCGAAAAATAGTGACCATAAACCATGTTCGATTTGCGAGAAAAAAAATAAGAGCAATCGCTACCACCCAGAATCTTTATGCTGGTTCAGGAACAAAGCCGACGATCAACAAAACAAAGAATACATAAGGCATGTAAATAACTCTGGGTTAGAAATAGAATTAAATACCCAAGATCCAAAAAACTTATAGTGCCACCATTAATCAAAATCAAAGTATTGCTAAATAATGCGTTACAAATCCAAGGAATTTACGATTCCGGCTCGAACGTTTCTTTAATTAATTCAAAGCTGTTACATTTAAAACAAAAGAAACTTCATAACTCACATAACGCACATTTAAAAACGATTAATGGTGTAAGAAAAGCAAACGGCATGATAACTCTAAAAGCTAAAATTTTTGATATCGAAAAAGAAATTGATGTTTTCATGATAGATAACGAACATTTTGAACACGATTTTTTAATCGGACTAGACTGTATAAAAAATTTCCAATTAAGACAAAACGAAAATTTAGAAATTACACAAAAAATCCAGGCCATTCCTGAAAATAGACTTAAAAACAAACCTAACATACAAAATACAAATAAAGAATATATTGAAAACAAAACAAAAAATTACCAATTGAATTTCAATGAACATTTAAATACGTCAGAATTTAACATAGTAATAAACCACTTGGAAATGCAACAACAATCCGAAATTGACAAACTAATCGATAAATATAAATCGATTTTTGCCAGAGATAAATACGACATAGGCACTGTAACGGATTATGAAGCTCGTATTGATTTATTAGTTGATAAATATTGTTACAAAAGACCGTACAGATGCACTATGGAGGATAAAAAAGAAATAGAACACCAAATAACAAAATTATTAGAAAAAAATTTAATTGAAGAATCTTATAGCCCATTCGCTGCACCAGTGACATTAGCTTATAAAAAAGATGAAGGAAAGAAAGCTAGACTATGCATAGATTTCCGGGAATTAAACAAGATAGTCATTCCTCAGGCGCAGCCTTTTCCATTAATTGAAGATCTGATAGTTAAGACACGAGATTGTAAATATTTTTCGTCCTTAGATATAAATTCAGCTTTCTGGTCAATTCCCCTAAAAATTGAAGACAGACGAAAAACCGCATTCGTAACTCAAGAAGGCCATTTCCAATGGACCTGCCTACCCTTTGGTTTAAAAACATCACCAGCGATTTTCCAGAGAATATTAAGTAATATAATAAGAAAGCACAAGCTCTCGAACTTCAGCGTAAATTATATAGATGACATTCTAGTATTTTCAAAAACTTTTGATGAACATATTGACCACTTATCACAGCTATTAGAGTCAATTATGAAAGAAGGATTCAGACTAAAACTTTCAAAATGTACCTTCGCATCAGACTCAGTTAAATATTTAGGCCACGAAATAAGATACAACTCGATTAGTCCACTCAATGACAATTTAATCTCAATAAAAAAATTTCCAACGCCAAAAACAAAAAAAAATGTTCGACAATTTCTAGGAAAAGTGAATTTTTACGGAAAATATATACCAAACGTTTCGGTTACCTTAGATCCGCTACATAACTTACTAAGAAAAGGGCAAAACTTTATTTGGTCCGAACAATGCCAAAAAGCTTTCGAAAGCATGAAATCTCTACTTTGCTCTCAACCGATTTTAACAATTTTCGATCCACATCTGCCAATATATATCCACACGGACGCAAGCTTACAAGGCATTGGGGCTGTACTAAAACAAACACAATTAAACAAAGAAGATAAACCAGTCGCATATTTTTCAAAAAAATTAAATGTGTCCCAAAAAAGGAAGAAAGCTATCTATATAGAATGTTTAGCAATAAAAGAGGCAATAAAATTCTGGCAGCACTGGCTTATAGGAAAATCATTTACGGTTTTCTCGGATCATAAACCTTTAGAAAATATGAATATTAGGTCTAGGACAGATGAGGAATTAGGTGACTTAATGCATTATCTATCTCAATACGATTTCGAAATAAAATACACTCCAGGAAAGGACAATTTAGAAGCAGACTGCCTCAGCAGAAACCCAGTACTAGAACCTAATGATAATGAAGAAGAAATTTTAAAAACCGTTAATTTCATGAAAATAGAAGACATTCAGAACGATCAAGAAAACAATAAAGACATCCAAAACGGTAAAGACAAGTTACTATACAAGAATAACACGTATTATAAAAGAATAGGAACAAGTGAAAAAATTCTACTCTCAGAAGATTTCAGTAAAGAACTTATACAAAAAGTACACCTCTTCTATTGTCATTTAGGAATGAAACAAATACAAAATAAGATAAAACCATTTTACATAGCAAAAAATCTGAACCAAAATATTAAAACAATTTGCGAAAACTGTGAAGTTTGCATCAAAAATAAATCAAGAGGAAAGCACAAAATTGGATTAATGTCCCAATTAGGTCCTGCGACTTACCCCTATGAAATAGTCTCTATAGATACAATTGGCGGATTCGGAGGTTCACGGTCAACAAAAAAGTATTTACACTTGCTCGTTGATCATTTCACAAGATATGCTACTATTTTGACCTCAAAAACTCAGAATGCAACTGATTTTATAAAATTGATACGGACAGTCTTGCCAAATAATAAAATAAATATGATCCTATCCGATCAATATCCAGGGATAAATTCCAAAGAGTTCAAAGAATTTTTGAATAAGGAAGATATAACCTTGACTTTTACAGCAGTAAACGCACCGTTTTCAAACGGACTCAATGAAAGACTAAACCAAACGCTAGTTAATAAAATTAGATGTAAGATAAACCAGAAAAAATCAAAAACTGCGTGGACAACTGTAGCACATGAGTGCATAGAAAAGTACAATGATACAGAACATACTGTAACAGGATTCTCTCCTAGATACTTATTGGAAGGAAAAAGTAGTACAATCTTACCAGAAGAGCTAAAACAAGAAAAAACAGAAAACGATTTGCATGAAGATAGAAAACGTGCTCTAGAGAATACAAAGAAATCACATGAATATAATAAAAAGCAATTCGACAAAAATAGAAAATATCATGAATTTAATATTGGAGACCTAGTTTACGTTGAAAATAGCCATAGACTAAATAGGAAAAAATTAGATGAACTAAAGATCGGACCATACAAAATTATAGAAAAAATTTCAAACTCAATTTATAAAATACATACAGATCGAAATAAGTCAGAGTCATTATTTCACATTACAAAGCTTGTACCGGTCCCAAAGGTTATTCAAGAAGACCAGTGTCTCCTCACTGGTTTCTTTTCTTCGGGGGGGGGAGATGTAAACAAATATGACGAGGCCTATATTCACCTCATCATATTTCTTCCTCACTCCCAAATTTGAAATTTCACCGCACAACAATAAGCGCCTTTGGCAGTTTCACGGTCAATAGTACATACGTGTAAATATGAGCGAATAGAAACAATAGAATGCCGAGGGCATTATGACAGATTAGTACATAAGCTATTATCAGCCGAATCGCACGTGGAAACGTCAGAACGAGAGAAAAATAAGCTGTAAATGTCGTTTCTCCATTTACAGGTAATATTATTTTTATTAAACATAGAATATAAGTACGTAATGTAAAGAAAAGTAATGTAATGTAATAGTATACGAAACAATAAACTCCATTTACAGAGAAACTCATCGCAGCTTCGACAGTGTTAAAAAAGGAATATTATATATATATATATATATATATTATATTAAACGATTTAAGATAATCTAAAAAGAGAGATACAATACAATACAATATTCACGACCAGCTAGTTATAACCATCGTTCAGAATAGATGTTCCTGGTACCAAATAATAATATCCATTAGAATAGAACAACACACGATTTTTATAAACTTGAATACTTCATAAATTGTTATTTTCGGCATATATATATATACAATTATCACCATCGATTGTTACCAGATATTTCAATAACTAAATTGAACCAGAATATACTTCATCTTTTACCAGTCAAATCTTTTCAAACATTTATTTTGAGCGACCTTCTTCCCATTTTCTTTATTATAAAATAGCCTCAACTATTTAAACAAACCTCACAGACCTGTACAGGTCTATAGCAACACGATCCTACAAATTACCGGCTTATCGAAAGGTAAGTCTTTCTCTTAGTTTTAATTATTATTCATTGTCGTTACGTGGGAGCTAGATTATTGAATTAATCATTAACTACCACCGCTCAGTTCCACCCTCACCCCCACGTAACAGTATTCTCGCATACTGCTGTGATATTTACTATATTTACTTGGAAAAAAAAAAAAAAAAAATTTTTTTCAGTCGTAATTGAACACTGTTTGACCATGAAGATGTTTGGCGTTACAGTGCCTAGTGGCTCAAATCATGAATCCGAATTCTCGTAACGCACGTTCAGTTTCATGTCGGTTTGGCAGAACTTTTCTGGTTGTCCTGATGCTGACTTCGTCATGATGGAAGCCAGCGCCAGGTTTCCTTGGCTGCGTTGTCTGCTTTTCGATTCTCTTACGCATGGCTTCGCCGGCGTTTCGCGTCTTGAATCGCTCGTACGGATGTAAAGCCTCGTCGAGTACGTCGTTCTCCTCGTACACACGCATTCGAACCTTCAACGTTTTACTCGGACTTATCACTGCTGCGCCGATTCGCCTGTGGTCCAACAGGACCCAGGAATCGTCTCGAGCATTGTGCACCGCAATCACCGGATCTCCCTGCCAGCCTGTCATGGTCATAGAGGCGGCCAAGTCCCCGATGTAAGTGCGGTTTTGCGTGAATTCGCCCATGTTATTTTGGGAGAATTTGATTATTCCAGACTGGATGAGCCAGCGTAAATCGGCTACATGTATAGCGTATTCTCGCATACTGCTGTGATATTTACTATATTTACTTGGAGAAAAAAAAAAAAAAATTTTTTCTAGTCGTAACTGAACACTTTTTTTTTTTTTTTTTTTTTTTAAAGAAAGAAGTTCGTGACCAGGAGGTAGATTGAAGATGAAAGTTCGTCGAAATTCCGGTCAGGAAGAAGAAGAATTTAATACTTTGAAAGACGTGAATATGAAAAGTCGACGTTTCGGCCGGGCCCTGCCGACCATCCTCAGGAATACATTCTATAATAATTAACAAAAATAGGATGCTTCAACACAACAGTTCTGAATTGAGCGCATGGAATATGTTTAAAAACAATATTTGTTGTTGTACAAAATTAGGTGAAAATTAAACAGTTGCACGAAACTGTCAGAGTGACAGTCTTAGGTTAAGTGTCAAAATTTTTGAAGATAAGTTAATCAGAGGAAAAATTGGTTGATGAGAAATGAAAATATGTAGAAAATGCTTATTGATAATTTGGGAAATGGAATTGGGAAAAGATCAATTAATTTTGAAAAAATTACTCACAAAAAATGACAACCAGTACATGCTTAGGTGTTGTTAGTAGTACAGCATTTCGGACGGAACTTAAGGTTGGCGGGAATCGATCCGTAAATCTATGTTGATCACGTGCGAACTTGATCTATGTTCGAAAGTCATGGAGTACAAAGGCAGTGACCAATCGGAGTAAGGGGAGCCAATGATTTGAAAACACGATAATGTAAACTAGAGAATGTTAGAATATAGGTGGCTAAGATGTTCGATATCTGTACGTTTGTTAACAGAGTTCCTTTTGTTCTTAAAGATATGGATCATTTCTTTGATGATACGTTTATACCAATTCGGTTCTGTAGCTAGGGTTATAGAGTTGTTGAAATCGAAGTTGTGACCCAGGGTCAAAGAGTGATCTGCTAAAGCGCATCTGTCAGTGACATGGCATTTAATATTCGAACGATGACCAGAAATTCTATTTTTTAGGTGTTGTGACGTTTGTCCATTATAACTCATGCTACAGTCTCGACATGGTATTTTATATACACAGTTAATTTTCTCTAAATTAGGAGTAACAGATTTAAGATGAGAAAACAAAGACAGTTTGGTAGTATTAGATATTCTGAAAGTAATTTCAATTCCCTCGTCATTAAGAATTTTTTTGATTTGGCTAGATAGATTTTCTATATACGGTATAGAGATAGAGTTTTTAAATTTATCATTAACATCAGTTGGATTGTTGGAGTCTACATTTCAATCAATCGAGTTGTACATTTTTTCTACTCTATACTTTTTGATATCATTGATGAATTTTATAGGGTAGCCATTGGAAATAAGAGTTATTTCTACAAGTTTTAAATTCTTTTTAAGGAATTGAGGGTTTGATATTCTAAGGCAGCGATCGAATAAGGATATGGCGACAGATTTTTTGTGTTTGATGGAATGATGTGAGTTGAAATGAATGTATCTCCCAGACCAGGTTGGTTTATGGTGCCAATCTAAGATTATGGTGTCATTGTGGTTGATTACCATAGTGTCTAGAAAACTGATTTTACCATCTTTTTCCAACTCGAAGGTGAATTGAATACGTGGGTGAAAGTTGTTAAATTTATTAAGGAGGAGTTAATTAAGTTAAGGAGAGTAGGTGGGGGGAGAGAAACATTTTCTTTATGAATTTTTGGTAGAAAATATATTTTGGGAGGAAGAGAGTTGTATGTTTTGAGGAGTTTAGCCGAATTGGAATCTACAAATTTTTTCTGTTGCCATAGACTTATCATATCGTTGACTTGTTTTTGTACTTTTAAAGTGGGATCACGAGAGATAAGATTATAGGTAGTCGAGTCATTGAGGATATCTTGGCATTTTTGTTCAAACTCCATCTTTTCCATGACGACTGTAATGTTACCTTTGTCGGCATCGGTGACCACTAGGTGGTTATTTTGTTTTGAAAATTCTTTGGTTTGTTTAACTTTGGAAGTTATTTCAAAGTGAGAAGTGGGAGGATTTTTGCCAAGTTTGTTGCCAATGAGTTGGCTAATATTTGATCTTACTTTATCTTTGGTGATTCCACTTTTGTTAATAAGAGCTAATTCTACGCTGCGTACAATATTATCAATAGGTAACTTAATATTGTTAAATGGTAAACCATGATTAGGACCGAGTGATGAGGTATCCTCAATTTCAGAAGGTAACTCTGTCTTAGATAGGTTAACTAACCAATTATTAGTGTGAAACTCTTTAGGAGTATGTATAGATTTAAGTTTGTTAAATTTTCTAATATTATCTGTCTTAATAGCATTGAATAAACGATTGGCCTTATTTATATCCAAGTTGAAGTTTTTATAATCCAAGTTTGTGAATTGGTTCGAAAAGAAAAAGTTGATATTATGATTAAGTTCTTGGATTAACAGCCTTTCCTGTCGATAACATGTTTTAATTTCGAGCGATAGACACTTGTGTTGAAAAAAGCGTAATGCTTTGATGAAGGTTTTTTCACTTGTTAAATGTTGAAGGTTTTTGATTTTAAAATTTAGAAAGTTTGGAATAATTCCAAATTGACGGCATTTAAGAAGGAACACTTTACGGTTTTTGATACGTGCTAGTTTTTGCCGGTAGTTCCAGATCTTCTTGGTTTGTGAGTGATTTGTAGAGGAAGGTGATCTCAGGTTAGAAGTGCGGTATGAAGTAGGATCACGGTGGTACGAGACGTCCACGAAGCCGTTTCGATGCATTGTATTTAGGAAAGAAGTTCGTGACCAGGAGGTAGATTGAAGATGAAAGTTCGTCGAAATTCCGGTCAGGAAGAAGAAGAATTTAATACTTTGAAAGACGTGAATATAAAAAGTCGACGTTTCGGCCGGGCCCTGCCGACCATCCTCAGGAATAAATTCTATAATAATTAACAAAAATAGGATGCTGCAGAACTTCTCTGGTTGTCCTGACGCTGACTTCGTCATAATGGAAGCCAGCGCCAGGTTTTCTTGGCTGCGTTGTCTGCTTCTCGATTCTCTTACGCATGGCTTCGCCGGCGTTTCGCGTCTTGAATCGCTCGTACGGATGTGAAGCCTCGTCGAGTACGTCGTTCTCCTCGTATGCAAGCATTCGAACCATTAACGTTTCACTCTGACTTATAACTGCTGCGGCGATTCGCCTGTGGTCCAACGCGACCTAGGAATCGTCTCGAGCATCGTGCACCGCGATCACGGGATCTCCCTGCCAGCCTGTCGTGGTCATAGAGGCGGCCAAGTCCCCGATGTAAGTGCGGTTTCGCGTGAATTCGCCCATGTTGCTTTGGGGGAATTTGATTCTTCTAGACTGGATGAGCCTGCGTAAATCGGCTACATGAATAGTGTATTCTCGCATACTGCTGTGATATTTACTTTATTGACTTGGAAAAAAAAAATTCAAAATTTTTGCAGTCGTAATTGAACCATGTTTGACCATGAAGATGTTTTGCGTTAGAGTGCCTAGTGGCTCAAATTTTGAATCCGAATTCTAGTAACGCACGTTCGGTTTCATATCTGTTGGGCAGAACTTCTCTGGTTGTCCTGACGCTGACTTCGTCATAATGGAAGCCAGCGCCAGGTTTTCTTGGCTGCGTTGTCTGCTTCTCGATTCTCTTACGCATGGCTTCGCCGGCGTTTCGCGTCTTGAATCGCTCGTACGGATGTAAAGCCTCGTCGAGTACGTCGTTCTCCTCGTACACACGCATTCGAACCATCAACGTTTTACTCTGACTTATAACTGCTGCGGCGATTCGCCTGTGGTCCAACACGACCCTGGAATCTTCTCGAGCATCGTGCACCGCGATCACGGGATCTCCCTGCCAGCCTGTCTTGGTCATAGAGGCGGCCAAGTCCCCGATGTAAGTGCGGTTTCGCGTGAATTCGCCCATGTTGCTTTGGGGGAATTTGATTCTTCTAGACTGGATGAGCCTGCGTAAATCGGCTACATGAATAGTGTATTGTTACGCCCCGACGTACCGACTTGGCGTACCTTTTTCAAAATTCCATTTCATTTCATTGCTTTAATTTCTTCAATGCACAGATATCATTTCATCAAAATCTCATATCCTAATAACGGCGAGTTCCACCCCTCCTGGCAAAAGTCACGTAGAGACCAACGATTATCCCTAGTATAAGGTTCAACTTTATTCTATTTATCTGGTACCAAGAACTGAGATGAGAGACTGCTGAGTTAGTATCAGTAGCGCTCAGCCAGGAAATATTCCTCTTTTTAAATTAAAATTATAATCAATAACTAGGATAAACCACTACCTTCAGAACCATCAAATTAAAATAGATTACTCATTGGAATGTATGAATGAATGTGTGAACATTGCATGCAAATATCTTTTGTTCATATTTTCAATGTGTCACCGACGAGATTGAGAATCGTCGGAACACCGTCGAAGAGCGAGAAGTAACGCTGACCATGTGGATTTGGGCACCAGGAGGTCGCCCTGGCACCTCATTGGCTAATTACCGTTGTAACTAATTACAACTGCAGCTCCTTGGACCCTCGGGCCCAAGAAGCCGCGTCTTTCGTCTGTCAAGTCGCGAAGTGCGTGGACGTAAACCCGGATTAGCCCTCTCGAGCAAGAGTAGTGTATGGAAAATCTTAATTGTGACCGGCCTAGAGTCTCGCGCTAATTCGTTAAATTCGAGCTTCAGTTAATCTGTTAATTGCAAAAGACTCACTATCTTCTACATTTCCACATTTTCTGTTCTTTACTAAATCTCGTCATTTCGCGAATAGACATTTTTATGCAGTTCCATTTTCCTTAATTAAATCAAGTTCGGCCCTGATTCAAACCGAATCAGGTAAACTTAAGTAATAATAATAATAATTACACTATTATTTTCAATAAATAAATCGTTCCAATTGATTTCATCATACATTAAAATCAGAAAACAGACACTTTCAGTTATAACTCTCGGTAACAAGATATCATTCTAAATTCACAAAGACTTAGTGACCAACGTTCTACATCACTCGATTCATCAACTCTTCCAAATTTGAGGTGAGGCCCCTGGTCCAGCATTCTACCGACGCAGACCGACACGATCCGACGGCTCTCAATCTCGTCGACCGATTCACCAAAAAGCTAAGTCAGTCCGAGTGTTAACCCTCAAAAAATTAGACGAATTCTTGTTCACCTTGATAATCAAAACTACTTCAGTAAATTCACAAAAACCAAGCATAGAATTGGTGGCTAGCTTCACTATCCCCAATTAAATTCCACTTATTGTTTCCAAGAATTAACAAATAAGACTAAACGATTAAATATATATATTAAATATATATATATATATATATATATATATATATATATATATATATATATATATATTATATTAAACGATTTAAGATAATCTAAAAAGAGAGATACAATACATTACAATATTCACGACCAGCTAGTTATAACCATCGTTCAGAATGGATGTTCCTGGTACCAAATAATAATATCCATTAGAATAGAACAACACACGATTTTTATAAACTTGAATACTTCATAAATTGTTATTTTCGGCATATATATATATACAATTATCACCATCGATTGTTACCAGATATTTCAATAACTAAATTGAACCAGAATATACTTCATCTTTTACCAGTCAAATCTTTTCAAACATTTATTTTGAGCGACCTTCTTCCCATTTTCTTTATTATAAAATAGCCTCAACTATTTAAACAAACCTCACAGACCTGTACAGGTCTATAGCAACACGATCCTACAAATTACCGGCTTATCGAAAGGTAAGTCTTTCTCTTAGTTTTAATTATTATTCATTGTCGTTACGTGGGAGCTAGATTATTGAATTAATCATTAACTACCACCGCTCAGTTCCACCCTCACCCCCACGTAACACAAGAATTGGTGGCAGCGGTGGGATATTGTTGCTAAAAGTGAGATTTGTTTAAATAAATAAAAAAAAAAAAAAAAAAAATTTTTTTTTCAAATTTTTGTGTTAAAATTGAAACTGGTCAAACGCATGAAAAAATAAAGTATCTTTCTTTCTAGATAATAATTATAATTAACGACCAATTGTGCATGAAACTCTGCAAATTGCTACTTGTGTTTTTGTATGTATATATTATAACATCCTGATATCGTTCATTGCCGAATTTTCCATTGGTCATTTGTGTGTTAACTGTGTTTTCAATATTTGCCTAAAATTCGCCTGAATTATTTTGTGTGCATAAACAATCTTTTTCGATATTGAAATGCCTAACGAAACGGGAAACCAGAGCGCGGACCGAACCAGTGTATCCGCTCTAAACGCAAGTAGCGCGATGATGACGTCGATGGCGGAATGCTTCGCGCTGCAGCATAGTACATTAAATATTCCATATTTTGACGGGAAAAACATTCGTTTGAAAGATTTCTTACAAGACGTGCAAAACGGTTCAGTGTATGTTCCGCCGAATTCGGAAGGCGCATATGTGAAGTGCGTGCTAGGAAAATTGCAAGGAGCAGCTCGCGATAGTACATATGGCGAGACTTTCAATACGGTCAACGAATTGATAAAACATCTGAAAAGTAGATTTGCAGCTGAAAAGACTTATCCGTATTATCAACAAGATATCGCGAATATACGGATGAAACGTGATGAAACGTGAGCGACTTCTACGATCGATTAAAAATCTTGGTCAGTGCAGCTCGCGTAGCTTTAGAAGACGAGTACGGAAAAACCGAAGTCGACGCGGTAATGAAAGTACTACAAGTGAACGCGTTAGATGCTTATATTCGAGGACTACCTGAAGCTATCGAAAGATATGTTGAAGGACGTGTAAAGACATTGGAAGAAGCGTTTAAGTTAGCGCGAAAAACAGAAAATCGTATGCGCCAGGGAATAATATCTTCCGGAGAAACGCAGAGAGTACAAATTCCGCGACCGAACTCTCCAATGATCTATAATCAAAATAACGCGCCGCGATTGTATTCGAATTATGGCATCTTAGACGGAGCGGAGACGCGCGCGAGAAGCCCGTCGCCGAACGCGGCCATGTACAGACACCCGACGGCAAACGTCGCCGATCGACGATCACCCGAACCGAGGGGTTATTACCCATACGGCATGCCCGCTCACTCACAGCTTCAGTACCAGCAACCGCGTGGTTATCAATATCCGCCTTATTTTCCACAACACCCGTATTATTATCCGCCGATGACATATCCGTATTTACCGTGTGAATATAGAAAGTGTTCTTCCTCTTCGAGACACAAATTTGTAAGAATGTCTGTAAGTGTTTACATTTTGGAATCTTACGCTTCTTGGTGCGAAGCTCGTAAGACAGTCAATGACCAAGTAAGATTCCAAAATGTAAACACTTACAGGCATTCTTACAAATTTGTGTCTCGAAGAGGAAGAACACTTTCTATATTCACACATACTATTACAGCACAAGAAAACAAATTTGAACTTACTGGTGATGAGAGGAATTAACGACATCAGAGTCAGGGCGGCTAGGTGGTCTAGTGGAGTAAGGCTCCGGTAAAGCATCGCTAGATACCAGGTTCGATTCCTGGCTCCGTCGTTAATTTTTCGAATTTACCAGTAGTTCAAAAATTATATACGTTTCACAAAATGAAAATTGCCTCGTGATTAATATTAATATTGATGATGCATATCCGCATTTCAATATTAGACGGTCATTGACTGTCTTACGAGCTTCGCACCAAGAAGCGTAAGATTCCAAAATGTAAACACTTACAGACATTCTTACAAATTTGTGTCTCGAAGAGGAAGAACACTTTCTATATTCACACATACTATTACAGCACAAGAAAACAAATTTGAACTTACTGGTGATGAGAGGAATTAACGACATCAGAGTCAGGGCGGCTAGGTGGTCTAGTGGAGTAAGGCTCCGGTAAAGCATCGCTAGATACCAGGTTCGATTCCTGGCTCCGTCGTTAATTTTTCGAATTTACCAGTAGTTCAAAAATTATATCCGTATTTACCACCTTATGGATATCCGCCCACAATAAATCCTGCATCGATTCCACAGAGATCGGGATCGCCGGGAGCAAATTTAAATACGAGCAGACCGAATTCGCCAAATTCGAACACCCGTTCATACGACCCGAATCAGCAGTCCGGTTTTAACCAAGCGAGGTTTGATAATTCGAACGTCAGAGCACGGTCACCATCTCCGCGTAGAACGTCCGAAACAGCTGGATCTTTAAACTTGAACGCGACTCGTCGTCCGGACGCAACGGCGAGGTACGCGACGCCCGAGCGTCAACCGACGGTCCGTTTCGCGGAACCGCCGGCCGGTGCATCGATACGCGCGGACCAGATCGGGAATCGCCACTGATCAGGATGACAGCTCCTGAATTAAAAGAACATTCAGCTATTTTTCTAATAGACACCGGCGCAGATATCAGTCTCATTAAAGCAAATGTTTTACATCCTGACGTTTTAATCAGTGTAGACGAAATTTCTACGATTACGGGAATAACAACCGACAAAGTAAAAACTTTGGGAATAACAAATTTAACTTTACAAAACGAACCGAGTAAATTTCACGTCGTACGATCAACCTTTTTGCTAAATTGCGACGGTATATTAGGTAAAGACTATTTGCGCGAGCGTAAGGCTGAGATCTCTTTCACACATAACACCTTGGTAACGAAAACTGACCCGATTAGACCGATACGATTTATCGGATACGAAGAACATTCCGATACCGAAACAAAACCGCAAAAACGTTTGTTTAAAATTCGTGCGCGCACAAAGCAAGCCATTGGCATCGACGTAATCAGTTGTGGCACAAAAGAAGCATATTTGCCACGCGTAGAAACCATAGACGGCGTATACATTGGTGAGGCTGCAGTCTCGGTACAAGATGGCGTATGCCATGTTCTTGCAATTAATACCTTGGATAGAGATATTGAGATAGAGATTCCACCACAGGAAGTGATACCTTTTGAATATCACAACTTTCCGGAGGAGCATGAATATCACGATTCAAGTTCAGAAGACCTAAATTTAGAACCTGTAGTGACTGATCGATTTACAGAAATTCAATCAAAATTGCATTTAGATCATTTGAATTTAGAGGAACGCGACCACGTATTAGATATCATTGAGGAATTTCCAGAATTATTTCATTTACCTGGAGATAAATTAAAATCTACACCCGGCATTCAGCATCGTATACCAACCGAGGACGATGTACCGATTAATACGCGACAATACCGGTTCCCTCCAATCCACAAAACCGAGATTGAAAACCAAATCAAAATTAAAATTGACAACGGAATAATAGTTCCTTCAAATTCACCGTATAATTCACCCGTGTGGATTGTACCCAAAAAACCAGATTCTGCGGGTAGAAAACGATGGCGCATGGTAATTGATTTTCGGAAATTAAATGAAAAGACAATTGGGGACGCGTATCCATTACCTAACATTACAGACATTCTTGATCATCTCGGTGAAGCGCGATATTTTTCAACTTTCGATCTTGCAAGCGGTTTCCAACAAATTGAAATGGACCCCCAAGATAGAGCAAAAACCGCATTCACTACACCAAACGGTCATTACGAATATCTCAGAATGCCTGAAGGGCTTAAAAACGCGCCCGCTACATTTCAAAGATTAATGGATCAAACATTACGCGGACTACAAGGTGTCGAAGTTTTCGTTTATTTAGACGACATCGTAGTTTATGCAAAGAATTTAGAAGAACACGGGAAGAAAATCCGCCGGTTATTTAACAAATTAAAGGACGCTAAATTAACGTTACAACCAGATAAATGTGAATTTCTAAAAACGGAAGTGGCTTATTTAGGCCATATTATTGGCAGATCAGGAGTTAGACCGGACCCAAAGAAAATTACCGCGGTTCGACATTTTCCACAACCTAAAAATCCTAAGAACATTAGACAATTTCTGGGACTAGCCGGTTACTACAGGCGTTTTATTAAAAATTTTGCTGGAAAAGCTAGGCCTCTTACAGACCTATTAAAGAAAGAATCACCATTTATTTGGGGAAAAGATCAAAAGAAAAGTTTCAAAATTTTGAGGAAGTATCTATGCCAGTATCCCATCTTGCAGTACCCAAATTTCAAAAAGCAATTCACGTTAACTACCGACGCATCCGACTATGCAATCGGAGCCGTTTTGAGCCAGGAAGTGGACGGTTATGACATGCCCGTCGCCTACCTGTCTCGTGCTCTGAGCAAAGCGGAACAAAATTATTTCACAACTGAGAAGGAGTGTTTAGCAGCCCTATATGCCGTACTACATTTTCGACCTTACCTTTATGGCCGAAAATTCACACTGGTTAGTGATCATGAGCCATAACGCTGGATCGACTCGATTAAAGATCCCGGGCAGCGACTAATACGATGGAGGCTCAAGTTACGAGATTACGAGTATGAATTCAAACACAAGGCTGGACGACTTAACAGTAACGCAGATCCATTGTCGCGCAATCCAGTCCCTGTTACCGACGGCATTAACCAATCGTCGGAGTCATCTGATAGCGGAAACGATAGTGACAACCTAATAATTAAAACTGTAGATTCATTTCCAAAGTATTCAGACTATTTGAAAATAATTAGAACAGCTGATATTGAAAATCCAAACATTATTGAAGTACATGAAAGCGTTTTCGATAAACTTGACAATTATGCGCATACCGTTTCTGTAGATCTTGAAATGAGTTCCGGTATAGCTAGCGATTTTAGAAAAAAATATGGGGTACCGGAACACCTTCGCAGTCAAGCCGATATGCATTCAGTAGCTAAATTAGAACTACCAGATCAGAAAATTTATTACATTATGACAAAATTAAACTTTTGGGACAAACCAGAATATGAGGACATGTACCTCAGTCTGATCAATTTTCGGAAAATTTTAGAGGATGACTCTGTTAAAACAGTTAGAATACCTAGAATGGGATGCGGTCTAGATAAACTAGCATGGAACAAAGTAAGAACCATGTTACGATTCATTTTTGGAGGAACGGGAATCAAAATTTTTGCTTGTACAAATTTAAAATTAATAGAAAATCAAAAACTCCAAACGATATTTGCTATTATGAACCCTAGGTCAAACTTGAAGGTCAGGAGTAAACCGAACCAATGGAAGATATTACCCATCGATTCGAAAATTTCAAAATTACCTGCTCCAAAAATAAAGCGACCATTAGCTAAATCAGACTCAGTCCCAAGGAAAAAATCAGCTGACGAAACATTCTGTCCAAAAACAAAGACTACCATAGAGCCTGATGAGAACGCGATCTCAACAAGAACTCGATCGAGAGCTAGGACAACAGCAGGAAGTAGGCAAGCTGTTTCTGAGGACTCATCCGACGATGAATCTTCCGAACCGCCGGCCTACCGGAGGCAAAGAAGTGTATTACCGAATTTAGGTCTTGAACAACCTACTACATCCCAGGGAACACAACAACCTGAACAAACAGACATTGAGACTGACGACGACAACGTTGAATCTGATTCTGAGCCTGAAAATATAACGGTAAAATTAAAATCACCACGTGATAGAGATAGTGATTCGGATGATGATGTATTTTTGCAAACAGAAGCGAGTCGTAAAGCTAAATTATCTATAGGTCCTAAAGAACTAAGGAAATCATTTGACCTCTTTAATAAATCTTTGCGCGAAAGAAGTAATCTGAATCCGAAGGAGTTGCAAGATTCATTTGAACTCTTTGACAAGACCTTGCACGAGAGGAGTCTTCTAGACAACTCCCGTAACTCGGATGCAGATGAAATAGAATTACCAGGCCATGTATCAGAGGGTGAAGAATTAGACGAAACCATACGTGAGGCACTCGACGAAAAAGACGAGACGGATGACGACGAACTGAATAACAAAATTGAGAGATTTTTAGAAAAAGTTAAGAGAAATCAAGGAAATAATAGCGAGGCTGGACAGACTAATACCAATCAAAATAATTTGAATGAGACAGTAGTTAGTCGACCTTTGCAGAAATCGGCATTACCAACACCTATAGTCGCACCCAGACCAATAGCACTCTCAACCCCGTATCCTTTGAATATGATACCTGAGGTGAATGAGAGAGGGGACATTTCAGTGAAAAGCAAGGTCAGCAAAACGCCAAGGCGTTTACAGCCGCAACTAGAATTCCGAGATTTACCAACACAAATTGAAATTACGGAAAGTATACCACCAGATTTAGAAACAGTGTCGCCATTAAGATTTCCAAAAACAGGTTACCATTCAGGGAATAGAATTTCATTCAGTCGTGAAAATTTGACATACAGAAAAGACAATTATGTACACTTCATATCAATAGATTCAGAATTTTCTACACCAGTCAGCAGACTGTTAAACGATCTGGAATTAATAAATGCAGACGATCATCGTGATGCAAAACCAAAATTAGGCCAAGTCATTATAACAAAAACGGGAAAATATAGCATATTCAGCCTCGTAGTTAAAAGAAAACATTTTGACAAAATTGAATTACATAACGTCAAGGTAGCTTTGGGAAATTTGAAAACGACTTTACTAGATCTGAAAATAAAAACATTTAGAATTTCAAAATTAGGGGATATGACTGACGAACTATCAATAGACATTGCGAATTTATTAATAGATATTTTTGAGGACGAAGACATAGACATTACCATCTGTTCAGGTATAACCGAGATACCACCATCGGAAATACGACCAGGCATAATTTCGGAAATGCATAGTGGACTAATGGGAGGACACAAAGGCGTGACCAAAACATATCGAAGAATCCGCGAAAGATTTTATTGGCCACGAATGAGAGAGGATATCAGTAATTTCATTCGAAGATGCGAAAGCTGTCAAGAACAAAAGCTAGTTCGCGTAAAGACTAGGGAGCCAATGCTAATAACGGACACTCCATCTGAGCCGTTTCAGAAAATTTCACTAGATACAGTAGGTCCACTTCCGCAGACCCCTAGTGGCAACAAGCATATCTTAACTATGCAGGATAATTTGACAAAATTTTGTATCGCCGTGCCTATTCCCAATATAAGAGCTGAGACAGTGGCTCATGCAATGGTAAAACATCTGATTTTGCAATTTGGATCGCCTAAAACTATTCTAACAGATCGTGGAACAAGTTTCGTAAATAAACTATTACAAGAATTAGCTAAACTTTTCAGAATTAAACATATTACTACTTCCAGTTATCGACCACAATCAAACGGCGCATTAGAACGTAGCGATATTGTTTTAACAGAGTACATCAAACATTATATTAATGAGTTTGACGATTGGGATGAACTAGTTCAATTTGCCATGTTTTCATACAATACGGCAGTTCATGAAGCCACAAACTTCACACCGTATGAGCTAGTTTTCGGAAGAATAGCGCGCTGTCCAACTTCGTTTGATACTGATGAAAACCGTTTAACGTACAACTCGTATCTTGAAGACCTAATGATCAGATTAAACGAAATGCAGGCCTTGGCTGCGACCAACTTAGTGCAGGCAAAGGAAAGGTCGAAAATGTATTACGATCGAACAGTACATCCGTTCAAAGGCAAAGCGGGAGACATGGTACGCGTACAGATGGAAGCTAGAAAAGGAAAGTTTAGCAAGCGATACCAGGGTCCATACAAAATTGTTAAAGTCTTGGAAAACAATAACGTAGTATTAGAAGGTAACAACGGTGAAAGATTCATTAAACATGTAGACAAACTCGAATTGGCTCACTGATGGAACGCATTGTAGACTGATTAATGCGATTACAAATATGAGATTGGGAGTAATGAACATTCATTTCCGAGGGAAACGAACTTGGAGGACTACATGATCACATCATTTACCAACAATCCTGGGATATTTCTAAGTAATTTTAAGCTTAACGCCAACGGATGGGGCGTGACCAACCGCAACGAGGGATATTCAACTGTAACTAGCTCTAAGTTTGAAGTCTAACACCTAAGAGGGAAGTTCAGCGATGAACTTGATCTGCCCTTAGATTTCGTTCAGAAGCTTCTGAATGGATCAACTCAGTGTGATGTTAACCTTGAAACCTTTCCCTTCTTTCAAATTCCTTTCATTCCAAATTAACGTTAAAAATGCCACAGTATATTAGGAAAAAAAAAAAAGGAATGACCATTGGAACTTCGGCAATTATTTAAGGCAAATGGCAATTTGGTGAAAACTTTTACAAAACCTAACAGGAGAAAAGGCGAGTTCGAGTGGCTGAATGCAGTCGACGAGCTGTTTGGGTCCAGAATGCACTACTCCAAAGGAACCCAGATGCCAAAACAAGGCAGCACTTAAAAGTACTGCCAGGATTCCTGTTCGTCAACCTATTAATGAGTATCCGCTACGAGGGTACACATACGACTACGACTCTCAGTGGGTCACATGACACTGGGCCCACCACAAAGATCTGAATGCACGGAATCCGGCCTCTACCAAGGCGTAAGGCTCTCCAGCTAGCCGAGCATCCAGATCTCGTTCACCAATCAGAGGACACGGTACACCTGATGTTCAGCAGCGCCAAAGCCAATTGTCAACCAACGCAGAACATACTAGCCGTTCCACCAACGTTTCGCATAAGTCATTTTCGCTATGAAGAACTCGGCTGACCAGTCTCACTGATCATAGAGAGTTATTCTCCCGCCGACCTTACATCCTAAATTGCGGTAGCAACGATTGTCACAGTACTCTAAGATATTCCACCTCTAATAATGATATTACTCCCTTACGTTAACCTGAGTTATAGTTGTCCTTAATGTGAAGGCCGGCTGATCAGTTACTGATCACAGAGAGTTATTCTCCCGCCGACCTTACATCCTAGATTGCGAAGGCAACAATTGTCGCCATGTCATAAAATATTCCACCTTTAATCATATTATTATTCCCTTAAGTTATAGTTATCCTTAATGTAAGGCCGGCTGACCAGTTTTACTGATCACAGAGAGTTATTCTCCCGCCGACCTTACATCCTAGATTGTGGTAGCAACGATGGTCACCATGTTATAGAGTATACCACCTCTAATCTTGTTATCACTTCCTTATGTTAACTTTATATATATATAGTGTTCTTAATGTAAAGGCCGGCTGACCAGGTTACTGATCACAGAGAGCTAATCTCCCGCCGACCTGAAATTTGTTTTTATAAGCTATATAATACCTTAATGCTTCATCATCATTGTGACACTATCACATGTACACATACATTATCTTTTAATTATTCTCAATTCCTGTATACCTACTAGCCTTTCATTATTCATCAACGGGGACGTTGATGGTTTCTAAGTGGGGAGGGATGTTACGCCCCGACGTACCGCCTTGGCGTACCTTTTTCAAAATTCCATTTCACTTCATTGCTTTAATTCCTTCAATGCACAGATATCATTTCATCAAAATCTCATATTCTAATAACGGCGAGTTCCACCCCTCCTGGCAAAAGTCACGTAGAGACCAACGATGATCCCTAGTATAAGGTTCAACTTTATTCTATTTATCTGGTACCAAGAACTGAGATGAAAGACTGCTGAGTTAGTATCAGTAGCGCTCAGCCTGGAAATATTCCTCTTTTTAAATTAAAATTATAATCAATAAGAGCCTGATGTCTGTATTTCTTAGCACGTTTTGAAGATACTTCTCTATGTCCTCGATCTCGTAGCTGCCGGTAGGTATGGTGATCACTTTGTCAGCTACGTAAATTTTATTGTGACCGACATCAACGTTGGGAATCGAATTAAAGGTTAACAGCTCTACCAAGCCAAGAGCATAACTTTTATCACGAGCAAGTTCGATCGGTGGGAAATATTGTGCCTCGAGTATCGAAGAGGTTCCCGAAATCGTTAACGTTAACGAATCATCCATGACTGCGAGTGGTAGACTGACTTTGACGAATCACGCACCATGTTTATATAGCTCGCCACTCAGAAATTTCAGACACAAGTGTCCGCATTCAAATGTATCGTAATCCTGGTACCTCTCATGATTGTATTTGACGCTACCAACGCCGAGGTATTTTATGAGGTCCGAGGGTGGTTGAAGGTTGCCGAAACTGTCAAAGTAATCGATATTATTGTCGCGTTTCTTGTACGCAACCCAGTGTGTTCCCGGACCGTCTTTGTCGTCAAGGTTGATTTTAGCTGACTCGTTTTTTCGTGGACCGTTTCCGGGCATTTCGTTTCGCATGAAAACACCGCGGAAATGCGGAACCCTCAAGATTTTTGCATATTTCAACAAGTCCCAATCAGTCAACGCTCGACGTGGTAGCATCGCATCTAGTTTTTTGAAAGATGGAGACCAAGACCTGTTTTGTACGGTTTCATGTGAAGCCCTTTGCCCAACGCGATAGCTTCCATAGTTTTGTTGTGTCGTTTGCTTTCCTCCAATTCTCGTTTAGCCGCGCTTGCATCGTTCACAGCTTTTGCTATACCGGCCGCACCACCGGCTAACGCACCCGTAGCGCTGAGACCGGCAAAAATAGGAATCAGAAACGGTAGAAGACCACCGACTTTCGAAGGTACCGGTAGGACGCGAGGTGTTCGCACTTTACCACCCGCTTTTTTAACGGCGTTCTCAGCTCCCTTCAGCGCAGATTCGATAGCTACTTTTGCATCGTTGCTTGGAACCATAGAACGTTTTGCAGCATTTACAATTTTTCTCAAGGTCACATTTTTTGACTTTCGCATTCCCATTCCGAGTTTTGATTTTACTTTCATTGTATTAGCTACTGCCCAAGCGGCTGCCTTCTCACCCAAATTTGCGTCCTTTGCGAGAACCCGTTTCCAAGCTTTCTCAGCCAACACCCTATCAGCCTCGTTTCTAACCTCAAGGTTCTCACGATTTTTCGAATACGCTATATCGTGTTCCTTACACGCTGCATCGAGAGGGTTGATACCGGAATCGCCTCTCGCGAGTCTTTTCGTCAACTTCGTACCGGGACCGCAGTATTGGTAACCGGGAACATGCAACTCGATCGGAAGTTTGTTGATGATTCTATTCACCAGACCCTTGCCACGATGTTGCCGCCTGCTGCTGCTTCGTTTACCTCTGTACGCGATCATGTTCGTGCGTTGACTGAAGAAAAGTGCTTTAAAACGGGGTATTTATAGCAAATCCGATCAGTCATGTCCGAGATGCGATTTGAGAAACAACCTACCAAGCTTCCCGTGATGAATTTTGACATACTTTCGGAGCAAAATGTCGAAAAGCACAAACGCCACGGTGAATTACTCCCGAACAGTGTACGTGCGATATTCTGTGGACCGTCGAATTGTGGTAAAACTAATGCGTTGCTCACACTTATAACCCATCCCAACGGACTCAGATTTGAAAATATCTACATCTACTCGAAATCTCTCAACCAACCTAAATACCGATTGTTGAAGCAATTGCTGGACCATGTTGAGAGTACGGAGTATTTTGCGTTTACCGAGCTTGAGCAAGTGATTTCACCGGAAGAAGCACGGCCCAACTCAATAATCATATTTGACGATGTAGCGTGCGAGAAGCAGGACAATATTAGAGCCTACTTTTGCATGGGTAGACATCACGACGTTGACTGTTTCTATCTCTGTCAGACGTACGCGCGTATTCCCAAACATCTCGTGCGCGACAACGTAAACTTACTCGTGTTATTCAAACAAGACGATATGAACCTGAGACACGTATACAACGATCATGTGAACACCGATATGTCTTACACAGAGTTTAAAAGTGTGTGCTCTGCATGCTGGAACGGTGAGAAGTACGGGTTTCTGGTGATCGACAAAGACAGTGAGCTCAACGAAGGACGATACAGGAGGGGATTCGATTCTTTTGTTAGCCTGGAAAAGGAATAAAATTTACCGTTTTCGAGCGAGAGACGCAGTAGCGCTGCAGACTCAGTTGCGTCAACATGCAGAGCTCTGAAATTTCCAAGCAAAAAGATGTCCTACATCAGATCGCTCAAGCAAGTGCTGCGATCCGTCGAAAACACAGATTGCTCAAGTCGGGCAGGGAATCTACGACTCAGAAATTGAGTGACGTTTTCAAACCAGTAGTGACTCCGTTGCAAGAACTGGTGAATGTTACAAAAGACACCAAACCTGTCAAACAAGAGGTGGAAGAAATTAAAGAAGAAATAAAGGAGATGAAAAATGAAACGAAAAATGAAACTGTCTCGGAAATGGACGATTCCTTTGCTTCGGCGGGGGATGAAACAGTCGTAGAAACACCGGTCGAGGACGAGTATTTTGCACTGATGAGAGATGCGAAGACAAAAGGCGAATTGGACAACGTGTACGGTGTACGCAACCTCTCAAACGGACTGATGATCGGTGATTCGTTGATATCTTTTGAGAGTGACTACGTTCGTATTGGCGACACGCGTTACCCGAAAACGAAGGGTTTGCTGGAACTTTTGTTCAAAAAGAAGCCCGACGGTTCTTCTGTGAGCGCCGGAGATCGGGAAAATTTTAAAAACATAATCCTCGCAACGAACGCGCATAAGAAGTATTACTCATCCGACGGGGCTGTTCGAAACGATAACAGTTACAAATTTAGAAATGTCATTGCCGAATTAATGGATTATTCTCCGTCACCTCGTCGAAAGGGTAAAGGTCTACTTCCGCAAGCTATGATCACTCGACAAGGTGTTGAAACGGAATACGTCTTCTGGGATGATCCAAACGAGTTGGTGGAGCGTCTTCGTTTACTCCTGGCATCTCAGGCAGCGGGAAATCCGAGTCACAATAACGAAATAATCTCCATTATCGAAGAGCTACGCGAAGCAGGAATCATTTATTAAGCAGCTCCCGTCATTTTTGCATTCATTACCGAGATGAGCGTCGACGTGTTTGGACGTCAGCTGAATAAAAACACGACCGCGAGCACTCGCGGTCCTCCGGGTGTCGGGTTTCAAATAACAGCGGACGGGCATTACGATATACGGAACAAGAGACTGTGCAACGTCGCAGATCCCGCAGAGCCGAACAATGCTGTAACTTTAAAAACCTTGAGACGAAAATTCAGCGTGCTGCAAAAACGAATCGACAACCTCGATCAAATGATCAAAGCTTTGGAGATCACCACGGAGAAAGCCTTGGATACCTTCTACACAGACTTTAAAACAGGCAGAGACTTGTCGATTCGAAACGCGGAAATCATTTCCAAATTGGACACCAGACTAATAGCGTTGGAATATGAACGAGGAAAAGCAAGCACTGGTGACGGAACTGCATAAGCCTGCACGCCGGAATTACCCGCGTCGACGTGTAGACGTGCGCGGCATCGACGAGACCTGGCAGGCGGATCTTGTTGATATGACGTCGTACGCTGGACAAAACAAAGGCTACAAGTACATGCTCACAGTCATTGATATCTTTTCAAAGTATGCGTGGGCTGTACCGATAAAGAGCAAGTCTGGAGATGATGTTACGAAGGCAATGGAATCTGTGCTTGTCCAAGGACGGGTACCGAAAAATTTACACGTCGACAGAGGAACGGAATTTTACAACTCGAAATTCGAATCGCTTATGACACGCTACGGAATCAAACTTTACTCCACGTACAGTAATTTGAAGGCTTCGATCTGTGAACGTTTCAATCGCACGCTGAAAGGTAAAATGTGGACACGGTTCAGCATGCAAGGAAGCTACAAGTGGCTCGATATCTTATCCGATTTGGTTTCGGCTTACAACAACGTCAAACACCGAACCATAAGAATGAAACCGTCGGATGTCACCGTTGCAAACGAGAGGCTGTTGTTACGTCAGGCGTACGGAGGGCTTCGAGCGATACCTACCGTATCGGCAAAGTTCAAATCCGGCGACAAAGTTCGAATCAGCAAATTCAAAAATGTCTTCGAGAAAGGTTACACTCCCAATTGGACGACTGAAATATTCACGATAAGTCGAGTGGAAAATACTCATCCTGTGACGTACAAGCTCAAAGACTACCGAGATCAACCCATCGCTGGTGGTTTCTACGAACAAGAGCTCCTCAAGGTTAAGCATCCGGATATCTATCTGGTGGAGAAGGTGCTCAAGAAGCGTGGAAGAAAAATATACGTTAAATGGTTAGGTTTTGACAATACACACAACAGTTGGATAAACGAATCGGACATGTAACATTTTAATAAATGAATTTTTTTTTTTGTAAAAACGTATGTCCCTCTTTATTTTATATCCGATACACAACAAGTATGCGTCTTTTTTAGACAATCGACAGACATGGTACAGTTATAAATTACAAAGCTTAGGCTTGTAGCCCCACGGAAGCGTGTCGGTTGTATTTTGAAACACGATCCGCTTGTCGTCATTCCAGCTCAGTGCTACTTTCTGCTGTTCTACGGTGTATACCTCGTGCTTTCGACTCATGATCAAATGCTGATTTGAGGATAGATTTTCACGTTTCAACGCACAGTCCAAATAATCGTTGAAGGTTATTTTTCTTAATGCTGATCCTCTGACACCTTTGGCACGTTTAGTGTCTGTCTCATCTCCCATCACTCGGAATGCGTACAGTTTAGCTCGTAACCCTACAAATTCGAGCATGATTTTGCCGTTGTTCTCGTCTTTCATCAAACCGAGAACTTTTTTGTTTGCTCGAGGCATTCCGTAAGCGTTGTCAAGCGGATAATCAGACGTGTCAAATTTGTGCAAGTCCTCCTTCATGTGTTCGTATATGTCGGGGACGGTAAAATTGTAAATCAAACTATCAGTATCCGTGTACATTAATTTTGCTTGGTTGCCAAATTTCTGTTTAATGTAATTATAATGAAAATCGTAGATATATGTTTTAGCTAGATCCATGATGGAGAAACCTGCGTACAATGGTTTATTCAACTTGACTTTCGTCTTACTCATTTCAACGATAATTATATCTTTGTCGAAAACGGTGCAGCTGTGAAAATTAGGCTTGGCTATGGTAGCTCTAGCACCGTATCTTCCATCCCATTTCGTGATCAGCCTGACATCTCTATACTTCCTAACATTTTCCATAGTTTTGCCAAAAACTGCGTTGTTCATTAGCTTGTAAAAATTTTTCTCAAATTCGGTGTCAGATTTTTTTCGCAAATCGGTATTTAAATCTATATATTTTTTCAGCCACGGAGTTTGCTTGAATTTGAGAACTCTATGAATTTTGAGTAATTTTAAACCTAATTGTAAACATTGTTTCAAAACGCGGTAGTGAACAACGTAGTTTTTCTTGGAAAATAGCGTGGGTGTCAATTTCGGTTGCTTACTATTCAAGATCGGAGGTATGTAGTGCTCCGGACACAGTGGTAAATCCTTATGAATTTCATGCAGTTCCTCAGGATATTCCAAATCAACCTCCAGTATGTAACCAAACTCCGCGTCGTCCGAGATGGTTAGAACGTCGCATTGTCCGAAGTCTGATAACCATTCGAAGGAACTGTATGGCAGAGCAAAGCTCATAGCAGCACCGTAAAAATTATTAACGTCAAAGTACATGAGATAAGATTCTTCGACCTCAGGATCGAATTCCTCTCCCATATATCTATTGTTGGCCTTTGCGTATCTGTTCGAACACTGTGACACACCACCACGAATACCCTTTTCGATAAACATAACCATGTCTATGTCGGTGAGAAGCTCGAGTTCGATGCCTGTACATTTTAACATTGCATCAAACGACAGACCGGGCGCTGTGTAGTAATGTAACGGGTCCAGTTTGTACGTCGTCCAACAGCTCTGTCGAAAGTTTTGAAAAACGTCGGCCAGTAAAAACACGTCCGTCTGTAAATACAAGTCCGAATACTCTCCCAAAGTTTGAACGTTAAAAGTTTGCCAAACTTTACATGCATGTGCATAGTCGTCGTCTGATATATCCCGATCATTTAATTTTGAGTAAAATTGATGTTTGGATGGTAGCCGTGTGTCCTCGAGCTTCTCCCAACTGTAAACGGTTTTTCACAAATATGACACACCGCCGACAAATCAAATTCGTTGATCTGATTGAAATTTAGTGGTTCCATCGGTACAACAGTCTTGTAGTATCCCTCTAACGAAAGTGCCAATTCCTTTAACTCGTTCACAAACCATTGGATGCAAGTTTCTCCACGATTAATTTTGAATTTTGAAAGCGAATCGTCAAACGCGCAATGTAGATAGTAAGCTATACTATACGGAAGATGCTTCTGATAAATTGTTCTATTTTCCCCAAAACTTTCATGTGTGGGTTGCAGTAAACATTCGAGATCCGCGTAAATGCAGAATGGAACGGTTTCTTTGTGCTT
The DNA here is from genome assembly GCF_021901495.1 of Neodiprion virginianus. Taxonomy (NCBI): domain Eukaryota; kingdom Metazoa; phylum Arthropoda; class Insecta; order Hymenoptera; family Diprionidae; genus Neodiprion; species Neodiprion virginianus. The sequence goes on along the minus strand of NC_060878.1, from coordinate 19,252,490 downwards.
GGAATTTTTGAATTTTAGTATTTTTTCCTCATCTGTAGGTAGAATAACTTTGGTTTTGTTTAAATTCATGCGATCAGCTCGGTGCTTCAACAAACATCTTTCGAAATTAAAATGAGACAGACACCTATCGCACAACCAAGTTTGACGTTTATGCTTGGAAATTTGAGAACTTGTCAATCGAGACAGATTTCGAATCCATGCAAAATGAAAGATTCTATTTTTTTCATAATTTACCATATCATCGTCATCGTCATCGTCAGTGGTTTCAGTTTCTATCGCCAAAAGATGAATTACAGGTTTATCAGACTCGTTCTGACTCAGGTGAATCGGTACTATTTCACTTTTTTTCCGATCACCTTGGTCTATACCATAAACGTTAATTGATAGGTCGTTAAGCTTCTCAAATTTTGAAATGGTGTTTTTGTCTAGAGACATAGGAAACGTTATACCATCATACCGTAGCACTGAGCTGAAATGCGGGTACGAGCTGGTCGCGTTAGGATGGTTGTTGTCGGCTGGGAACAGAGCTGCGGTGACCGACCAGAGGAAGCAATACGAGTCGCTGTTACGGATGTTGACGACAGCCTTCTTATCTTGAATATCTTTGGGTAGTAGTGTGTATGTGAAGACACCGCCTCGTAGTGGCACGTACTTGTTGATATTCACAGTCAAATTGATTATTTCGGTCAGCGACCAGCCTGAATCCTTTTCCTGGAAATCTTCCACCTTTTTCAACAAACGCTCCGTCGCGTTTTCGATGAACCATTCGCTGATATCCGTTGTCTGGAGGATGATTTCATTTCTCGTATTAAAAAATTTGATCTCTTCCACCGTGCGATCAACTTTTCTGAGTTCAAATTTACAAGCCAGGAGGATAACGTTGGCTTTCAAGCTCCCGTCTTTCTTCAGAGCGTTTTTCAGTCTCGTCACAGCTAGTACCTTTGCGTCTTCTAGAAATCTCTCCACATCTTTATGCTTCAAATTGACGATGGATCCAGTTCGAATTCTCCTCTCGAAAGCTGATTCCAAATCTTCCCACCGTACTCGATCGCTTCTTCGTCGGCTTCGTAATCCGTCACCCACTTTCTGCAATTGTTGAAATTTGACTGTCAACGATTTCAGAATTCCAATTGTAGTCAAAATTCTTGTCTTCTCCCCGATCGTTGAGGCGTTGTTGCGTAAGATTTTATTCAAAAGCCTGATATTTTGGGTTCCGAGTCGAATCCATTTCGCAATCTCTGTCGGCGACGATTTTTCCGATAAAATCTTGAACGCCGATTCCATAATATCGATCAATCTCAAACACTTCGCGGATTCCATCTTGAGCTCTTTCCTCACGTATGCTTGACAGCTTGTGACGTAATGATCGTTTGCTGTGATGAGCGTCCTTTTCATAGGGCAGCTGTACGGATGCGCGCGCACCTTTTGGCATTCCAAGAGCGATAGTAACCCAACACCGCAGGCTCTGTAACGCGACTATCGGCCGACCTTGGATATCAAACCGAGTGAGTGAAAAACAATTCTCGGAACTATTAATTTTGGAATGTCACGGGGCTGATAAGGTGGGAAAGGAATGTGAGGTGGTTGATGTTACACGTCAGCAGTCCTACCGTGGAAAAGGAATTCGGAGTGGTTCATGTTACACATCAGCGGTCCTATCGTGGGACAGGCGAGCACTACAGACCTTCGGTCGGTAAGATTGTCGGTAAAACAGCACGATTTTGACCCTTGATCGATACAACTGTCGGTAGGATTGTAGGTAAAACAGCACGATTTTGACCTTCGATCGATACAACTGTCGGTAAGGTTGCACGGTTTTGACCTTCGGTACGTCAGACTGTGACGTCATCGCGGAAAAGGGTTTGAGTCTGGGCTGCGCGTAGCGGAAGAGGGTTTGAGTCTGGGGAGAATGTATAGGCGGACTGGTCGGCTCGGTCGGTAAGTGTCGGTAACCGGAATCTGCGTGTAGAACCCGCCTTGCTGTACTACTGAGACTGAATGAGCCTGCGTAAATCGGCTACATGTATAGCGTATTTCCGCATACTGCTGTGATATTTACTATATTTACTTAGAGAAAAAAAAAAAAATTTTTTTTAGTCGTAATTGAACACTGTTTGACCATAAAGATGTTTGGCGTTAGAGTGCCTAGTGACTCAAATTATGAATCCGAATTCTCGTAACGCACGTTCGGTTTCATATCTGTTTGGCAGAACTTCTCTGGTTGTCCTGACGCTGACTTCGTCATAATGGAAGCCAGCGCCAGGTTTTCTTGGCTGCGTTGTCTGTTTCTCGATTCTCTTACGCATGGCTTCGCCGGCGTTTCGCGTCTTGAATCGCTCGTACGGATGTAAAGCCTCGTCGAGTACGTCTTTTTCCTCGTACACACGCATTCGAACCATCAACGTTTTACTCTGACCTATTACTGCTGCGGCAATTCGCCTGTGGTCCAACACAACCCTGGAATCGTCTCGAGCATCGTGCACCGCGATCACAGGATCTCCCTGCCAGCCTGTCTTGGTCATAGAGGCGGCCAAGTCCCCGATGTAAGTGCCGTTTCGCGTGAATTCGCCCATGTTGCTTTAGGAGAATTTCATTTTTCGAGACTGGATGAGCCTGCGTAAATCGGCTACATGAATAGTGTATTATCGCATACTGCTGTGATATTTACTATATTTACTTGAAAAAAAAAAAAAAAAAATTTTTTTTAGTCGCAATTGAACACTGTTTGACCATGAAGATGTTTGGTGTTACAGTGCCTAGTGGCTAAAATTATGAATCCGAATTCTCGTAACGCACGTTCGGTTTCATATCGGTTTGGCAGAACTTCTCTGGTTGTCCTGACGCTGACTTCGTCATAATGGAAGCCAGCGCCAGGTTTTCTTGGCTGCGTTGTCTGCTTCTCGATTCTCTTACGCATGGCTTCGCCGGCGTTTCGCGTCTTGAATCGCTCTTACGGATGTAAAGCCTCGTCGAGTACGTCGTTCTCCTCGTACACACGCATTCGAACCATCAACGTTTTACTCTGACTTATAACTGCTGCGGCGATTCGCCTGTGGTCCAACACGACCCTGGAATCGTCTCGAGCATCGTGCACCGCGATCACGGGATCTCCCTGCCAGCCTGTCTTGGTCATAGAGGCGGCCAAGTACCCGATGTAAGTGCGGTTTCGCGTGAATTCGCCCATGTTGCTTTGGGAGAATTTGATTATTCGAGACTGGATGAGCCAGCGTAAATCGGCTACATGTATAGCGTATTTTCGCATACTGCTTTGATATTCACTATATTCACTTGGAAAAAAAAAAAAAAAAAATTTTTTTCTAGTCGTAACTGAAAATTTTTTTTTTTTTTTTTTTCTCTAAAGAAAGAAGTTCGTGACCAGGAGGTCGATTGAAGATGAAAGTTCGTCGAAATTCCGGTCAGGAAGAAGAAGAATTCAATACTTTGAAAGACGTGAATATAAAAAGTCGACGTTTCGGCCGGGCCCTGCCGACCATCCTCAGGAATAAATTCTATAATAATCAACAAAAATAGGATGCTTCAACACAACAGTTCTGAATTGAGCGCATGGAATATGTTTAAAAACAATATTTGTTGTTGTACAAAATTAGGTGAAAATTAAACAGTTGCACGAAACTGTCAGAGTGACAGTTTTAGGTTAAGTGTCAAAATTTTTGAAGATAAGTTAATCAGAGGAAAAATTGGTTGATGAGAAATGAAAATATGTAGAAAATGCTTATTGATAATTTGGGAAATGGAATTGGGAAAAGATCAATTAATTTTGAAAAGATTACTCACAAAAAATGACAACCAGTACATGCTTAGGTGTTGTTAGTAGTACAGCATTTCGGACGGAAGTTAAGGTTAGCGGGAATCGATCCGTAAATCTATGTTGATCACGTGCGAACTTGATCTATGTTCGAAAGTCATGGAGTACAAAGGCAGTGACCAATCGGAGTAAGGGGCGCCAATGATTTGAAAACACGATAATGTAAACTAGAGAATGTTAGAATATAGGTGGCTAAGATGTTCGATATCTGTACGTTTGTTAACAGAGTTCCTTTTGTTCTTAAAGATATGAATCATTTCTTTGATGATACGTTTATACCAATTCGGTTCTGTAGCTAGGGTTATAGAGTTGTTGAAATCGAAATTGTGACCCAGGGTCAAAGAGTGATCTGCTAAAGCGCATCTGTCAGTGACATGGCATTTAATATTCGAACGATGACCAGAAATTCTATTTTTTAGGTGTTGTGACGTTTGTCCAATATAACTCATGCTACAGTCTCGACATGGTATTTTATATACACAGTTAATTTTCTCTAAATTAGGAGTAACAGATTTAAGATGAGAAAACAGAGACAGTTTGGTAGTATTAGATATTCTAAAAGTAATTTCAATTCCCTCGTCATTAAGAATTTTTTTGATTTGGCTAGATAGATTTTCTATATACGGTATAGAGATAGAGTTTTTAAATTTATCATTAACATCAGTTGGATTGTTGGAGTCTACATTCCAATCAATCGAGTTGTACATTTCTTCTACTCTATACTTTTTGATATCATTGATGAATTTTATAGGGTAGCCATTGGAAATAAGAATTGTTTCTACAAGTTTTGAATTCTTTTTAAGGAATTGAGGGTTTGATATTCTAAGGCAGCGATCGAATAAGGATATGGCGACAGATTTTTTGTGTTTGATGGGATGATGTGAGTTGAAATGAATGTATCTCCCAGACCAGGTTGGTTTATGGTGCCAATCTAAGATTATGGTGTCATTGTGGTTGATTACCATAGTGTCTAGAAAACTGATTTTACCATCTTTTTCCAACTCGAAGGTGAATTGAATACGTGGGTGAAAGTTGTTAAATTTATTAAGGAGGAGTTGTAAATTTTCGTTTTTGACACACGTTATAATATCATCGACGTACCGATAGTAAAAAGGTAGGCTGAAAGGAAGATTTGAAATGATTTTTTTTTCAAAATGTTCGAGTACCAGATTCGCTGCTACCGGGCTAATCGGTGAGCCCATTGCTACGCCAAAAATTTGTTGGTAGAAATTATCTTTGTAGGCGAAATAGCATGAATCTAAACAAAGTTTGGTGGCGGCTAGGAATTCTTTTTTATTAATGTTAGTGTGACATTTCAAATTGGGCCAGTTTTTACTGATGATCGATATTGCTGGTTTGGTTGGAATGTTGGTAAACAGTGATTTGACATCTAGGGATACTAACAGGTGATCAAGCGGAATTGTTTTTCCCCTGATTTTGTTTACAAAGGACCAAGTGTCCTTGATGCGATAGTCTGATGTACCTGTTATGTTTGATAAGACACAAGAACAAAATCTCGAAATTTTGTAGGTGGGGGAATTGATGTTAGAAACAATCGGTCTGAGAGGAACATTTTCTTTATGAATTTTTGGTAGAAAATATATTTTGGGAGGAAGATAGTTGTATGTTTTGAGGTGTTTAGCCGAATTGGAATCTATAAATTTTTTCTGTTGCCATAGACTTATCATATCGTTGACTTGTTTCTGTACTTTCAAAGTGGGATCACGAGAGATAAGATTATAGGTAGTCGAGTCATTAAGGATATTCTGGCATTTTTGTTCAAACTCCATCTTTTCCATGACGACTGTAATGTTACCTTTGTCGGCATCGGTGACCACTAGGTGGTTATTTTGTTTTAAAAATTCTTTGGTTTGTTTAACTTTGGAAGTTATTTCAAAGTGAGAAGTGGGAGGATTTTTGCCAAGTTTGTTGCCAATGAGTTGGCTAATATTTGATCTTACTTCATCTTGGGTGATTCCACTTTTGTTAATAAGAGCTAATTCTATGCTGCTTACAATATCATCAATAGGTAACTTAATATTGTTAAATGGTAAACCATGATTAGGACCGAGTGATCAGGTATCCTTAATTTCAGAAGGTAACTCTGTCTTAGATAGGTTAACTAACCAATTATTAGTGTGAAACTCTTTAGGAGTATGTATAGATTCAAGTTTGTTAAATTTTCTAATATTATCTGTCTTAATAGCATTGAATAAACGATTGGCCTTATTTATATCCAAGTTGAAGTTTTTATAATCCAAGTTTGTGAATTGGTTCGAAAAGAAAAAGTTGATATTATGATTAAGTTCTTGGATTAACAGCCTTTTCTGTCGATAACATGTTTTAATTTCGAGCGATAGACACTTGTGTTGAAAAAAGCGTAATGCTTTGATGAAGGTTTTTTCACTCGTTAAATCTTGAAGGTTTTTGATTTTAAAATTTAGAAAGTTTGGAATAATTCCAAATTGACGGCATTTAAGAAGGAACACTTTACGGTTTTTGATACGTGCTAGTTTTTGCCGGTAGTTCCAGATCTTCTTGGTTTGTGAGTGATTTGTAGAGGAAGGTGATCTCAGGTTAGAAGTGCGGTATGAAGTAGGATCACGCTGGTACGAGACGTCCACGAAGCCGTTTCGATGCATTGTATTTAGGAAAGAAGTTCGTGACCAGGAGGTAGATTGAAGATGAAAGTTCGTCGAAATTCCGGTCAGGAAGAAGAAGAATTTAATACTTTGAAAGACGTGAATATAAAAAGTCGACGTTTCGGCCGGGCCCTGCCGACCATCCTCAGGAATAAATTCTATAATAATTAACAAAAATAGGATGCTTCAACACAACAGTTCTGAATTGAGCGCATGGAATATGTTTAAAAACAATATTTGTTGTTGTACAAAATTAGGTGAAAATTATACAGTTGCACGAAACTGTCAGAGTGACAGTTTTAGGTTAAGTGTCAAAATTTTTGAAGATAAGTTAATCAGAGGAAAAATTGGTTGATGAGAAATGAAAATATGTAGAAAATGCTTATTGATAATTTGGGAAATGGAATTGGGAAAAGATCAATTAATTTTGAAAAAATTACTCACAAAAAATGACAACCAGTACATGCTTAGGTGTTGTTAGTAGTACAGCATTTCGGACGGAAGTTAAGGTTAGCGGGAATCGATCCGTAAATCTATGTTGATCACGTGCGAACTTGATCTATGTTCGAAAGTCATGGAGTACAAAGTCAGTGACCAATCGGAGTAAGGGGCGCCAATGATTTGAAAACACGATAATGTAAACTAGAGAATGTTAGAATATAGGTGGCTAAGATGTTCGATATCTGTACGTTTGTTAACAGAGTTCCTTTTGTTCTTAAAGATATGGATCATTTCTTTGATGATACGTTTATACCAATTCGGTTCTGTAGCTAGGGTTATAGAGTTGTTGAAATCGAAATTGTGACCCAGGGTCAAAGAGTGATCTGCTAAAGCGCATCTGTCAGTGACATGGCATTTAATATTCGAACGATGACCAGAAATTCTATTTTTTAGGTGTTGTGACGTTTGTCCAATATAACTCATGCTACAGTCTCGACATGGTATTTTATATACACAGTTAATTTTCTCTAAATTAGGAGTAATAGATTTAAGATGAGAAAACAGAGACAGTTTGGTAGTATTAGATATTCTAAAAGTAATTTCAATTCCCTCGTCATTAAGAATTTTTTTGATTTGGCTAGATAGATTTTCTATATACGGTATAGAGATAGAGTTTTTAAATTTATCATTAACATCAGTTGGATTGTTGGAGTCTACATTCCAATCAATCGAGTTGTACATTTCTTCTACTCTATACTTTTTGATATCATTGATGAATTTTATAGGGTAGCCATTGGAAATAAGAGTTGTTTCTACAAGTTTTAAATTCTTTTTAAGGAATTGAGGGTTTGATATTCTAAGGCAGCGATCGAATAAGGATATGGCGACAGATTTTTTGTGTTTGATGGGATGATGTGAGTTGAAATGAATGTATCTCCCAGACCAGGTTGGTTTATGGTGCCAATCTAAGATTATGGTGTCATTGTGGTTGATTACCATAGTGTCCAGAAAACTGATTTTACCATCTTTTTCCAACTCGAAGGTGAATTGAATACGTGGGTGAAAGTTGTTAAATTTATTAAGGAGGAGTTGTAAATTTTCGTTTTTGACACACGTTATAATATCATCGACGTACCGATAGTAAAAAGGTAGGCTGAAAGGAAGATTTGAAATGATTTTTTTTTCAAAATGTTCGAGTACCAGATTCGCTGCTACCGGGCTAATCGGTGAGCCCATTGCTACGCCAAAAATTTGTTGGTAGAAATTATCTTTGTAGGCGAAATAGCATGAATCTAAACAAAGTTTGGTGGCGGCTAGGAATTCTTTTTTATTAATGTTAGTGTGACATTTCAAATTGGGCCAGTTTTTACTGATGATCGATATTGCTGGTTTGGTTGGAATGTTGGTAAACAGTGATTTGACATCTAGGGATACTAACAGGTGATCAAGCGGAATTGTTTTTCCCCTGATTTTGTTTACAAAGGACCAAGTGTCCTTGATGCGATAGTCTGATGTACCTGTTATGTTTGATAAGACACAAGAACAAAATCTCGAAATTTTGTAGGTGGGGGAATTGATGTTAGAAACAATCGGTCTGAGAGGAACATTTTCTTTATGAATTTTTGGTAGAAAATATATTTTGGGAGGAAGATAGTTGTATGTTTTGAGGTGTTTAGCCGAATTGGAATCTATAAATTTTTTCTGTTGCCATAGACTTATCATATCGTTGACTTGTTTCTGTACTTTCAAAGTGGGATCACGAGAGATAAGATTATAGGTAGTCGAGTCATTAAGGATATCTTGGCATTTTTGTTCATACTCCATCTTTTCCATGACGACTGTAATGTTACCTTTGTCGGCATCGGTGACCACTAGGTGGTTATTTTGTTTTAAAAATTCTTTGGTTTGTTTAACTTTGGAAGTTATTTCAAAGTGAGAAGTGGGAGGATTTTTGCCAAGTTTGTTGCCAATGAGTTGGCTAATATTTGATCTTACTTTATCTTGGGTGATTCCACTTTTGTTAATAAGAGCTAATTCTATGCTGCTTACAATATCATCAATAGGTAACTTAATATTGTTAAATGGTAAACCATGATTAGGACCGAGTGATCAGGTATCCTTAATTTCAGAAGGTAACTCTGTCTTAGATAGGTTAACTAACCAATTATTAGTGTGAAACTCTTTAGGAGTATGTATAGATTCAAGTTTGTTAAATTTTCTAATATTATCTGTCTTAATAGCATTGAATAAACGATTGGCCTTATTTATATCCAAGTTGAAGTTTTTATAATCCAAGTTTGTGAATTGGTTCGAAAAGAAAAAGTTGATATTATGATTAAGTTCTTGGATTAACAGCCTTTTCTGTCGATAACATGTTTTAATTTCGAGCGATAGACACTTGTGTTGAAAAAAGCGTAATGCTTTGATGAAGGTTTTTTCACTCGTTAAATCTTGAAGGTTTTTGATTTTAAAATTTAGAAAGTTTGGAATAATTCCAAATTGACGGCATTTAAGAAGGAACACTTTACGGTTTTTGATACGTGCTAGTTTTTGCCGGTAGTTCCAGATCTTCTTGGTTTGTGAGTGATTTGTAGAGGAAGGTGATCTCAGGTTAGAAGTGCGGTATGAAGTAGGATCACGCTGGTACGAGACGTCCACGAAGCCGTTTCGATGCATTGTATTTAGGAAAGAAGTTCGTGACCAGGAGGTAGATTGAAGATGAAAGTTCGTCGAAATTCCGGTCAGGAAGAAGAAGAATTTAATACTTTGAAAGACGTGAATATAAAAAGTCGACGTTTCGGCCGGGCCCTGCCGACCATCCTCAGGAATAAATTCTATAATAATTAACAAAAATAGGATGCTTCAACACAACAGTTCTGAATTGAGCGCATGGAATATGTTTAAAAACAATATTTGTTGTTGTACAAAATTAGGTGAAAATTATACAGTTGCACGAAACTGTCAGAGTGACAGTTTTAGGTTAAGTGTCAAAATTTTTGAAGATAAGTTAATCAGAGGAAAAATTGGTTGATGAGAAATGAAAATATGTAGAAAATGCTTATTGATAATTTGGGAAATGGAATTGGGAAAAGATCAATTAATTTTGAAAAAATTACTCACAAAAAATGACAACCAGTACATGCTTAGGTGTTGTTAGTAGTACAGCATTTCGGACGGAAGTTAAGGTTAGCGGGAATCGATCCGTAAATCTATGTTGATCACGTGCGAACTTGATCTATGTTCGAAAGTCATGGAGTACAAAGTCAGTGACCAATCGGAGTAAGGGGCGCCAATGATTTGAAAACACGATAATGTAAACTAGAGAATGTTAGAATATAGGTGGCTAAGATGTTCGATATCTGTACGTTTGTTAACAGAGTTCCTTTTGTTCTTAAAGATATGGATCATTTCTTTGATGATACGTTTATACCAATTCGGTTCTGTAGCTAGGGTTATAGAGTTGTTGAAATCGAAATTGTGACCCAGGGTCAAAGAGTGATCTGCTAAAGCGCATCTGTCAGTGACATGGCATTTAATATTCGAACGATGACCAGAAATTCTATTTTTTAGGTGTTGTGACGTTTGTCCAATATAACTCATGCTACAGTCTCGACATGGTATTTTATATACACAGTTAATTTTCTCTAAATTAGGAGTAATAGATTTAAGATGAGAAAACAGAGACAGTTTGGTAGTATTAGATATTCTAAAAGTAATTTCAATTCCCTCGTCATTAAGAATTTTTTTGATTTGGCTAGATAGATTTTCTATATACGGTATAGAGATAGAGTTTTTAAATTTATCATTAACATCAGTTGGATTGTTGGAGTCTACATTCCAATCAATCGAGTTGTACATTTCTTCTACTCTATACTTTTTGATATCATTGATGAATTTTATAGGGTAGCCATTGGAAATAAGAGTTGTTTCTACAAGTTTTAAATTCTTTTTAAGGAATTGAGGGTTTGATATTCTAAGGCAGCGATCGAATAAGGATATGGCGACAGATTTTTTGTGTTTGATGGGATGATGTGAGTTGAAATGAATGTATCTCCCAGACCAGGTTGGTTTATGGTGCCAATCTAAGATTATGGTGTCATTGTGGTTGATTACCATAGTGTCCAGAAAACTGATTTTACCATCTTTTTCCAACTCGAAGGTGAATTGAATACGTGGGTGAAAGTTGTTAAATTTATTAAGGAGGAGTTGTAAATTTTCGTTTTTGACACACGTTATAATATCATCGACGTACCGATAGTAAAAAGGTAGGCTGAAAGGAAGATTTGAAATGATTTTTTTTTCAAAATGTTCGAGTACCAGATTCGCTGCTACCGGGCTAATCGGTGAGCCCATTGCTACGCCAAAAATTTGTTGGTAGAAATTATCTTTGTAGGCGAAATAGCATGAATCTAAACAAAGTTTGGTGGCGGCTAGGAATTCTTTTTTATTAATGTTAGTGTGACATTTCAAATTGGGCCAGTTTTTACTGATGATCGATATTGCTAGTTTGGTTGGAATGTTGGTAAACAGTGATTTGACATCTAGGGATACTAACAGGTGATCAGGCGGAATTGTTTTTCCCCTGATTTTGTTTACAAAGGACCAAGTGTCCTTGATGCGATAGTCTGATGTACCTGTTATGTTTGATAAGACACAAGAACAAAATCTCGAAATTTTGTAGGTGGGGGAATTGATGTTAGAAACAATCGGTCTGAGAGGAACATTTTCTTTATGAATTTTTGGTAGAAAATATATTTTGGGAGGAAGATAGTTGTATGTTTTGAGGTGTTCAGCCGAATTGGAATCTATAAATTTTTTCTGTTGCCTTAGACTTATCATATCGTTGACTCGTTTTTGTACTTTTAAAGTGGGATCACGAGAGATAAGATTATAGGTAGTCGAGTCATTAAGGATATCTTGGCATTTTTGTTCAAACTCCATCTTTTCCATGACGACTGTAATGTTACCTTTGTCGGCATCGGTGACCACTAGGTGGTTATTTTGTTTTAAAAATTCTTTGGTTTGTTTAACTTTGGAAGTTATTTCAAAGTGAGAAGTGGGAGGATTTTTGCCAAGTTTGTTGCCAATGAGTTGGCTAATATTTGATCTTACTTTATCTTTGGTGATTCCACTTTTGTTAATAAGAGCTAATTCTACGCTGCTTACTGTCAGAAATAAGACGACGCTAACAGAGAAATATATTCAAATTGGCGCCTCAGCGCGTGACCACGATTGGCTATGATGAATGTAGCTCTTACGCGTAACATACTAGAAGCGAACACACTCACTTCCTTTTCGTAATTCTACCTGTAATATATAATACAATATAATATCTACTTATAACAGAGCCATCCTGATAATACGAGTACTTCATTTACCTAAAAATAACAGGTTATGGGCCCAGGATACGCTCGCGATAAAAGGTTAAAAGTAGAAAAGTGCCAAATACAAAGCAAAAGTCGAAAAACGCAACGAGACATTTTGGAGGTTAGCCAGCCGCGTGCGAAGTGCGAAGAAAAGACCAAGATAAAATGGATCAAGAACAAACCAAAATAAATAAGCTTGAAAAGGCAGAAGATTGGAACCTGTGGAAATTCCAGATCAAAGTAATGCTTATGAGTAATGAAGGATGGGAAGTCGTCAACGGAACAGCGGAAAAACCAGGAACTCCAGCAGAAGGAGCGCCGCCAGAAATCAAGGCACAGTACGTGAAGGAGCTTAGAAATTGGACTAAACTTGATGGTAAAGGGCAAAAAATAATTGTTCTGAATACAGGTGAGCAAACCATGTTACACTTAACAAACTGCACCTCGTCAAAAGAGATGTGGGATAAGCTGCATCAGATATATGAGAATAAAACACAAACAAGCATACATCTAATGCAACAAAAATGGTTCAGTCTTAACAAAGAGCCAGGAGATGATATATCTACTCACATAGCTAAAATAATGGACTTACGCCATAAATTACAGTCAGTAGGAGAAAAAGCATCAGATAGTATGGTAATAACAAAAATAATAATGACGTTACCGCACCAATACGATCACTTTGTAGCTGCATGGGAGTCAACTGCAGAAATAGAAAGATTAATTGAGAAGTTAGCATCAAGATTAGCGATAGAAGAAATGAGATCTAAGCTACATGACGAGCAAAATAGTGCTCTTGCTGCTAAAACTTATAATCTTCAGAAACAAAAGCGAGATGATGAAAAGAAAGAGACATCCAAGAAACCAGGGGTGTGCCACAAATGCAAGAAAACGGGCCACTGGAAACAAGATTGCTGGTACAACAAGCCGGAGGAAGAAAGGCCTGCATGGCTGAGAGGTAAGAAGAAAAATCCACCAAGAGGCGATGCTTTAGTCGGGCTAGAACTATTATCCTTGCCGTCGGAGAGTGTGGAAAGCGACGCTTGGATATTTGACTCGGGGGCGAGCAACCACATGACCGGAAGAAAAGAGTGGATGACTGATTACGAAGAGCTGAAGGAACCAGTTGGCATCAAGACAGGAAATGGAGAAATAATAAAAGCACAAGGAAAAGGCAACATCGACGTACAGGCGTACAACGGAAAGAGCTGGAAGCGCAGGTACTTATCGAATGTATTATATGTACCTAAATTACAATTTAATCTATTCTCAATGAGCGCTGCATTATCCAAGGGTCTCACAATGAGATCAGATGGAAATAAATGCACACTGATGAGAAACGAAGAAATAATAGCGCTTAGCTCAAGAATCGAAAAACTTTATAAAATGGATTTCAAAATAATAGAACCTAAATTAAATCTTTTGAGTCAGGAAGTCAACGTCGCAGGAAATACAAAAAGCGAAATACAAGTATGGCACGAAAGACTGGCTCATCAAAACTATCAACATGTCAGACAAGTAGTAAAAAAAAACAAGGAATAGAAATAAAGGACAAAGTAAACCCATTTTGCGACCAATGTGCACTGGGAAAATCACATAGACAACCGCTGAAAGAAAGTAAAAGCGTTTCAAAGAAAATTGGAGACCTGGTTCATTCAGATCTATGCGGACCGATGGAAGAAGACTCACTGGGAGGATCAAAGTACTTCCTTCTGTTCAAAGATGATTTTTCGAACTACAGAAAGATATATTTTCTGAAAAGGAAGACGGAAGTGTTGGATTGTTTGAAGAATTTCATCGAGAGAATGAAGAAAGAAACGGGCTGCGAGTTGAATACATTAAGAACAGACAATGGATTGGAGTATGTGAACAAGCAGGTCTCGGAATTGCTCAACCAACTTGGAATTAAGCATGAAAAATCAGTGCCATACTGTCCACAACAAAACGGGAGAGTACAAAGAGAAAACCGGACAATAGTCGAAGCAGCTAGAACAATGTTACAAGGAAAAAGTTTACCAAAGTCATTATGGGCGGAAGCGGTCAACACCGCAGTTTTTGTACTAAACAGAACAGGAAAAAGCAGAACAGAAGAGAAAACTCCTTACGAGCTATGGTTCGACAAAGAAATGGACATAAAATTTCTCAAAATATTTGGAACAGAAGTCTACGTCAACATCCCCAAGGAAATGAGGCGAAAATGGGATGCCAAGGCAAAACCAGGAACATTTGTAGGCTATGATGAATGTACAAAAGGATATAAAGTACACTTCACAAAGACCAGAAAGATAGAAACTTGATCTTCAAAAATGAAAAGAGCCCTACGAATGATGAACAGAGCAAACAAACAGAAAAACAGTGGGAGTTGACAGACATGAAAGATCCAGAAGGAAACGAAGAGAACAAAGAAGACGAAGAAGATGAACACAACGAAGAGAGAGAGAATGAGGATGAATCTGAACACGATTCAGGCTCCTCAAGCTACGAAGATCCCGACAATGCAACCCAAGAAGAACCGACTGAACAATATCGTTTGAGAAACAGAGGGAATCTACAACCACCGAAAAGGTATGGCGAATTTGAAATTGATTCTCTGTTTCTAGCTAACTGCGGAGAGCCCTTTGATTATGAGGAAGCGATAGCTAGCAAAGAATCAAAAAAATGGAAAAAGGCTATGGCGGAGGAAATAGAAGCGCATAACAAGAATAAGACATGGACATTAGTCACACCTCAACCAAATACGACAATCCTGAAGAATCGATGGATCTATGAAACTAAACTGAAACCTAATGGAGAACTTGACAGACACAAAGCACGACTAGTTGTAAAGGGATGCAATCAGAAAGCAGGGCAGGACTACACAGAGACATTCAGCCCGGTTGTAAGGTATGACTCCATAAGAATTATTCTATCATTGGCAACATCTCAGAAGCTGAAACTGAGACAATTTGACGTAAAAACTGCATTTCATTAGAGAAAAATTAGAAGAAAAGGTCTTTACAGTAGAATACGTTAGCACAGATAATCAAGAAGTTGATATACTTACAAAAGCTTTAGCCAAACCAAAGTTTCATAAAATAAAGGAAACGATAGGAGTAATCAAAGCTATAAAAGACTGAGATGACATAAGCATAAGTACATGAACCAAGGTTTATTATGTATAACAAAAGTATTAAAAATAAGCAAATTTCTATATTATGTCGTAGTGGGAGTGTCAGAAATAAGACGACGCTAACAGACAAATATATTCAAATTGGCGCCTCAGCGAGTGACCACGATTGGCTATGATGAATGTAGCTCTTACGCGTAACATACTAGAAGCAAACACACTTCCTTTTTGTAATTCTACCTGTAATATATAATACAATATAATATCTACTTATAACAGAGCCATCCTGATAATACGAGTACTTTATTTACCTAAAAATAACACTTACAATATCATCAATAGGTAACTTAATATTGTTAAATGGTAAACCATGATTAGGACCGAGTGATCAGGTATCCTTAATTTCAGAAGGTAACTCTGTCTTAGATAGGTTAACTAACCAATTATTAGTGTGAAACTCTTTAGGAGTATGTATAGATTTAAGTTTGTTAAATTTTCTAATATTATCTGTCTTAATAGCATTGAATAAACGATTGGCCTTATTTATATCCAAGTTGAAGTTTTTATAATCCAAGTTTGTGAATTGGTTCGAAAAGAAAAAGTTGATATTATGATTAAGTTCTTGGATTAACAGCCTTTCCTGTCGATAACATGTTTTAATTTCGAGCGATAGACACTTGTGTTGAAAAAAGCGTAATGCTTTGATGAGGGTTTTTTCAATTGTTAAATGTTGAAGGTTTTTGATTTTAAAATTTAGAAAGTTTGGAATAATTCCAAATTGACGGCATTTAAGAAGGAACACTTTACGGTTTTTGATACGTGCTAGTTTTTGCCGGTAGTTCCAGATCTTCTTGGTTTGTGAGTGATTTGTAGAGGAAGGTGATCTCAGGTTAGAAGTGCGGTATGAAGTAGGATCACGCTGGTACGAGACGTCCACGAAGCCGTTTCGATGCATTGTATTTAGGAAAGAAGTTCGTGACCAGGAGGTAGATTGAAGATGAAAGTTCGTCGAAATTCCGGTCAGGAAGAAGAAGAATTTAATACTTTGAAAGACGTGAATATAAAAAGTCGACGTTTCGGCCGGGCCCTGCCGACCATCCTCAGGAATAAATTCTGTAATGATTAACAAAAATAGGATGCTGCAGAACTTCTCTGGTTGTCCTGACGCTGACTTCGTCAAAATGGACGCCAGTGCCAGGTTTTCTTGGCTGCGTTGTCTGCTTCTCGATTCTCTTACGCATGGCTTCGCCGGCGTTTCGCGTCTTGAATCGCTCGTACGGATGTAAAGCCTCGTCGAGTACGTCGTTCTCCTCGTATGCAAGCATTCGAACCATTAACGTTTCACTCTGACTTATAACTGCTGCGGCGATTCGCCTGTGGTCCAACACGACCTAGGAATCGTCTCGAGCATCGTGCACCGCAATCACGGGATCTCCCTGCCAGCCTGTCTTAATCATAGAGGCGGCCAAGTCCCCGATGTGAGTGCGGTTTCGCGTGAATTCGCCCACGTTGTTCCGGGAGAATTTGATTCTTCTAGACTGGATGAGCCTGCGTAAATCGGCTACATGAATAGTGTATTCTCGCATACTGCTGTGATATTTACTATATTGACTTGGAAAAAAAAAATTCAAAATTTTTGCAGTCGTAATTGAACCATGTTTGACCATGAAGATGTTTGGCGTTAGAGTGCCTAGTGGCTCAAATTTTGAATCCGAATTCTAGTAACGCACGTTCGGTTTCATATCTGTTGGGCAGAACTTCTCTGGTTGTCCTGACGCTGACTTCGTCATAATGGAAGCCAGCGCCAGGTTTTCTTGGCTGCGTTGTCTGCTTCTCGATTCTCTTACGCATGGCTTCGCCGGCGTTTCGCGTCTTGAATCGCTCGTACGGATGTAAAGCCTCGTCGAGTACGTCGTTCTCCTCGTACACACGCATTCGAACCATCAACGTTTTACTCTGACTTATAACTGCTGCGGCGATTCGCCTGTGGTCCAACACGACCCTGGAATCTTCTCGAGCATCGTGCACCGCGATCACGGGATCTCCCTGCCAGCCTGTCTTGGTCATAGAGGCGGCCAAGTCCCCGATAAAAGTGCGGTTTCGCGTGAATTCGCCCATGTTGCTTTGGGGGAATTTGATTCTTCTAGACTGGATGAGCCTGCGTAAATCGGCTACATGAATAGTGTATTGTTACGCCCCGACGTACCGCCTTGGCGTACCTTTTTCAAAATTCCATTTCATTTCATTGCTTTAATTTCTTCAATGCACAGATATCATTTCATCAAAATCTCATATCCTAATAACGGCGAGTTCCACCCCTCCTGGCAAAAGTCACGTAGAGACCAACGATGATCCCTAGTATAAGGTTCAACTTTATTCTATTTATCTGGTACCAAGAACTGAGATGAGAGACTGCTGAGTTAGTATCAGTAGCGCTCAGCCAGGAAATATTCCTCTTTTTAAATTAAAATTATAATCAATAACTAGGATAAACCACTACCTTCAGAACCATCAAATTAAAATAGATTACTCATTGGAATGTATGAATGAATGTTTGAACATTGCATGCAAATATCTTTTGTTCATATTTTCAATGTGTCACCGACGAGATTGAGAATCGTCGGAACACCGTCGAAGAGCGAGAAGTAACGCTGACCATGTGGATTTGGGCACCAGGAGGTCGCCCTTGCACCTCATTGGCTAATTACCGTTGTAACTAATTACAACTGCAGCTCCTTGGACCCTCGGGCCCAAGAAGCCGCGTCTTTCGTCTGTCAAGTCGCGAAGTGCGTGGACGTAAACCCGGATTAGCCCTCTCGAGCAAGAGTAGTGTTTGGAAAATCTTAATTGTGACCGGCCTAGAGTCTCGCGCTAATTCGTTAAATTCGAGCTTCAGTTAATCTGTTAATTGCAAAAGACTCACTATCTTCTACATTTCCACATTTTCTGTTCTTTACTAAATCTCGTCATTTCGCGAATAGACATTTTTATGCAGTTCCATTTTCCTTAATTAAATCAAGTTCGGCCCTGATTCAAACCGAATCAGGTAAACTTAAGTAATAATAATAATAATTACACTATCATTTTCAATAAATAAATCGTTCCAATTAATTTCATCATACATTAAAATCAGAAAACAGACACTTTCAGTTATAACTCTCGGTAACAAGATACCATTCTAAATTCACAAAGACTTAGTGACCAACGTTCTACATCACTCGATTCATCAACTCTTCCAAATTTGAGGTGAGGCCCCTGGTCCAGCATTCTACCGACGCAGACCGACACGATCCGACGGCTCTCAATCTCGTCGACCGATTCACCAAAAAGCTAAGTCAGTCCGAGTGTTAACCCTCAAAAAATTAGACGAATTCTTGTTCACCTTGATAATCAAAACTACTTCAGTAAATTCACAAAAACCAAGCATAGAATTGGTGGCTAGCTTCACTATCCCCAATTAAATTCCACTTATTGTTTCCAAGAATTAACAAATAAGACTAAACGATTAAATATATATATTATATCAAACGATTTAAGATAATCTAAAAAGAGAGATACAATACATTACAATATTCACGACCAGCTAGTTATAACCATCGTTCAGAATGGATGTTCCTGGTACCAAATAATAATATCCATTAGAATAGAACAACACACGATTTTTATAAACTTGAATACTTCATAAATTGTTATTTTCGGCATATATATATATACAATTATCACCATCGATTGTTACCAGATATTTCAATAACTAAATTGAACCAGAATATACTTCATCTTTTACCAGTCAAATCTTTTCAAACATTTATTTTGAGCGACCTTCTTCCCATTTTCTTTATTATAAAATAGCCTCAACTATTTAAACAAACCTCACAGACCTGTACAGGTCTATAGCAACACGATCCTACAAATTACCGGCTTATCGAAAGGTAAGTCTTTCTCTTAGTTTTAATTATTATTCATTGTCGTTACGTGGGAGCTAGATTATTGAATTAATCATTAACTACCACCGCTCAGTTCCACCCTCACCCCCACGTAACACAAGAATTGGTGGCAGCGGTGGGATATTGTTGCTAAAAGTGAGATTTGTTTAAATAAATAAAAAAAAAAAAAAAAAAAATTTTTTTTTTCAAATTTTTGTGTTAAAATTGAAACTGGTCAAACGCATGAAAAAATAAAGTATCTTTCTTTCTAGATAATAATTATAATTAACGACCAATTGTGCATGAAACTCTGCAAATTGCTACTTGTGTTTTTGTATGTATATATTATAACATCCTGATATCGTTCATTGCCGAATTTTCCATTGGTCATTTGTGTGTTAACTGTGTTTTCAATATTTGCCTAAAATTCGCCTGAATTATTTTGTGTGCATAAACAATCTTTTTCGATATTGAAATGCCTAACGAAACGGGAAACCAGAGCGCGGACCGAACCAGTGTATCCGCTCTAAACGCAAGTAGCGCGATGATGACGTCGATGGCGGAATGCTTCGCGCTGCAGCATAGTACATTAAATATTCCATATTTTGACGGGAAAAACATTCGTTTGAAAGATTTCTTACAAGACGTGCAAAACGGTTCAGTGTATGTTCCGCCGAATTCGGAAGGCGCATATGTGAAGTGCGTGCTAGGAAAATTGCAAGGAGCAGCTCGCGATAGTACATATGGCGAGACTTTCAATACGGTCAACGAATTGATAAAACATCTGAAAAGTAGATTTGCAGCTGAAAAGACTTATCCGTATTATCAACAAGATATCGCGAATATACGGATGAAACGTGATGAAACGTGAGCGACTTCTACGATCGATTAAAAATCTTGGTCAGTGCAGCTCGCGTAGCTTTAGAAGACGAGTACGGAAAAACCGAAGTCGACGCGGTAATGAAAGTACTACAAGTGAACGCGTTAGATGCTTATATTCGAGGACTACCTGAAGCTATCGAAAGATATGTTGAAGGACGTGTAAAGACATTGGAAGAAGCGTTTAAGTTAGCGCGAAAAACAGAAAATCGTATGCGCCAGGGAATGATATCTTCCGGAGAAACGCAGAGAGTACAAATTCCGCGACCGAACTCTCCAATGATCTATAATCAAAATAACGTGCCGCGATTGTATTCGAATTATGGCATCTTAGACGGAGCGGAGACGCGCGCGAGAAGCCCGTCGCCGAACGCGGCCATGTACAGACACCCGACGGCAAACGTCGCCGATCGACGATCACCCGAACCGAGGGGTTATTACCCATACGGCATGCCCGCTCACTCACAGCTTCAGTACCAGCAACCGCGTGGTTATCAATATCCGCCTTATTTTCCACAACACCCGTATTATTATCCGCCGATGACATATCCGTATTTACCGTGTGAATATAGAAAGTGTTCTTCCTCTTCGAGACACAAATTTGTAAGAATGTCTGTAAGTGTTTACATTTTGGAATCTTACGCTTCTTGGTGCGAAGCTCGTAAGACAGTCAATGACCAAGTAAGATTCCAAAATGTAAACACTTACAGGCATTCTTACAAATTTGTGTCTCGAAGAGGAAGAACACTTTCTATATTCACACATACTATTACAGCACAAGAAAACAAATTTGAACTTACTGGTGATGAGAGGAATTAACGACATCAGAGTCAGGGCGGCTAGGTGGTCTAGTGGAGTAAGGCTCCGGTAAAGCATCGCTAGATACCAGGTTCGATTCCTGGCTCCGTCGTTAATTTTTCGAATTTACCAGTAGTTCAAAAATTATATACGTTTCACAAAATGAAAATTGCCTCGTGATTAATATTAATATTGATGATGCATATCCGCATTTCAATATTAGACGGTCATTGACTGTCTTACGAGCTTCGCACCAAGAAGCGTAAGATTCCAAAATGTAAACACTTACAGACATTCTTACAAATTTGTGTCTCGAAGAGGAAGAACACTTTCTATATTCACACATACTATTACAGCACAAGAAAACAAATTTGAACTTACTGGTGATGAGAGGAATTAACGACATCAGAGTCAGGGCGGCTAGGTGGTCTAGTGGAGTAAGGCTCCGGTAAAGCATCGCTAGATACCAGGTTCGATTCCTGGCTCCGTCGTTAATTTTTCGAATTTACCAGTAGTTCAAAAATTATATCCGTATTTACCACCTTATGGATATCCGCCCACAATAAATCCTGCATCGATTCCACAGAGATCGGGATCGCCGGGAGCAAATTTAAATACGAGCAGACCGAATTCGCCAAATTCGAACACCCGTTCATACGACCCGAATCAGCAGTCCGGTTTTAACCAAGCGAGGTTTGATAATTCGAACGTCAGAGCACGGTCACCATCTCCGCGTAGAACGTCCGAAACAGCTGGATCTTTAAACTTGAACGCGACTCGTCGTCCGGACGCAACGGCGAGGTACGCGACGCCCGAGCGTCAACCGACGGTCCGTTTCGCGGAACCGCCGGCCGGTGCATCGATACGCGCGGACCAGATCGGGAATCGCCACTGATCAGGATGACAGCTCCTGAATTAAAAGAACATTCAGCTATTTTTCTAATAGACACCGGCGCAGATATCAGTCTCATTAAAGCAAATGTTTTACATCCTGACGTTTTAATCAGTGTAGACGAAATTTCTACGATTACGGGAATAACAACCGACAAAGTAAAAACTTTGGGAATAACAAATTTAACTTTACAAAACGAACCGAGTAAATTTCACGTCGTACGATCAACCTTTTTGCTAAATTGCGACGGTATATTAGGTAAAGACTATTTGCGCGAGCGTAAGGCTGAGATCTCTTTCACACATAACACCTTGGTAACGAAAACTGACCCGATTAGACCGATACGATTTATCGGATACGAAGAACATTCCGATACCGAAACAAAACCGCAAAAACGTTTGTTTAAAATTCGTGCGCGCACAAAGCAAGCCATTGGCATCGACGTAATCAGTTGTGGCACAAAAGAAGCATATTTGCCACGCGTAGAAACCATAGACGGCGTATACATTGGTGAGGCTGCAGTCTCGGTACAAGATGGCGTATGCCATGTTCTTGCAATTAATACCTTGGATAGAGATATTGAGATAGAGATTCCACCACAGGAAGTGATACCTTTTGAATATCACAACTTTCCGGAGGAGCATGAATATCACGATTCAAGTTCATAAGACTTAAATTTAGAACCTGTAGTGACTGATCGATTTACAGAAATTCAATCAAAATTGCATTTAGATCATTTGAATTTAGAGGAACGCGACCACGTATTAGATATCATTGAGGAATTTCCAGAATTATTTCATTTACCTGGAGATAAATTAAAATCTACACCCGGCATTCAGCATCGTATACCAACCGAGGACGATGTACCGATTAATACGCGACAATACCGGTTCCCTCCAATCCACAAAACCGAGATTGAAAACCAAATCAAAATTAAAATTGACAACGGAATAATAGTTCCTTCAAATTCACCGTATAATTCACCCGTGTGGATTGTACCCAAAAAACCAGATTCTGCGGGTAGAAAACGATGGCGCATGGTAATTGATTTTCGGAAATTAAATGAAAAGACAATTGGGGACGCGTATCCATTACCTAACATTACAGACATTCTTGATCATCTCGGTGAAGCGCGATATTTTTCAACTTTCGATCTTGCAAGCGGTTTCCAACAAATTGAAATGGACCCCCAAGATAGAGCAAAAACCGCATTCACTACACCAAACGGTCATTACGAATATCTCAGAATGCCTGAAGGGCTTAAAAACGCGCCCGCTACATTTCAAAGATTAATGGATCAAACATTACGCGGACTACAAGGTGTCGAAGTTTTCGTTTATTTAGACGACATCGTAGTTTATGCAAAGAATTTAGAAGAACACGGGAAGAAAATCCGCCGGTTATTTAACAAATTAAAGGACGCTAAATTAACGTTACAACCAGATAAATGTGAATTTCTAAAAACGGAAGTGGCTTATTTAGGCCATATTATTGGCAGATCAGGAGTTAGACCGGACCCAAAGAAAATTACCGCGGTTCGACATTTTCCACAACCTAAAAATCCTAAGAACATTAGACAATTTCTGGGACTAGCCGGTTACTACAGGCGTTTTATTAAAAATTTTGCTGGAAAAGCTAGGCCTCTTACAGACCTATTAAAGAAAGAATCACCATTTATTTGGGGAAAAGATCAAAAGAAAAGTTTCAAAATTTTGAGGAAGTATCTATGCCAGTATCCCATCTTGCAGTACCCAAATTTCAAAAAGCAATTCACGTTAACTACCGACGCATCCGACTATGCAATCGGAGCCGTTTTGAGCCAGGAAGTGGACGGTTATGACATGCCCGTCGCCTACCTGTCTCGTGCTCTGAGCAAAGCGGAACAAAATTATTTCACAACTGAGAAGGAGTGTTTAGCAGCCCTATATGCCGTACTACATTTTCGACCTTACCTTTATGGCCGAAAATTCACACTGGTTAGTGATCATGAGCCATAACGCTGGATCGACTCGATTAAAGATCCCGGGCAGCGACTAATACGATGGAGGCTCAAGTTACGAGATTACGAGTATGAATTCAAACACAAGGCTGGACGACTTAACAGTAACGCAGATCCATTGTCGCGCAATCCAGTCCCTGTTACCGACGGCATTAACCAATCGTCGGAGTCATCTGATAGCGGAAACGATAGTGACAACCTAATAATTAAAACTGTAGATTCATTTCCAAAGTATTCAGACTATTTGAAAATAATTAGAACAGCTGATATTGAAAATCCAAACATTATTGAAGTACATGAAAGCGTTTTCGATAAACTTGACAATTATGCGCATACCGTTTCTGTAGATCTTGAAATGAGTTCCGGTATAGCTAGCGATTTTAGAAAAAAATATGGGGTACCGGAACACCTTCGCAGTCAAGCCGATATGCATTCAGTAGCTAAATTAGAACTACCAGATCAGAAAATTTATTACATTATGACAAAATTAAACTTTTGGGACAAACCAGAATATGAGGACATGTACCTCAGTCTGATCAATTTTCGGAAAATTTTAGAGGATGACTCTGTTAAAACAGTTAGAATACCTAGAATGGGATGCGGTCTAGATAAACTAGCATGGAACAAAGTAAGAACCATGTTACGATTCATTTTTGGAGGAACGGGAATCAAAATTTTTGCTTGTACAAATTTAAAATTAATAGAAAATCAAAAACTCCAAACGATATTTGCTATTATGAACCCTAGGTCAAACTTGAAGGTCAGGAGTAAACCGAACCAATGGAAGATATTACCCATCGATTCGAAAATTTCAAAATTACCTGCTCCAAAAATAAAGCGACCATTAGCTAAATCAGACTCAGTCCCAAGGAAAAAATCAGCTGACGAAACATTCTGTCCAAAAACAAAGACTACCATAGAGCCTGATGAGAACGCGATCTCAACAAGAACTCGATCGAGAGCTAGGACAACAGCAGGAAGTAGGCAAGCTGTTTCTGAGGACTCATCCGACGATGAATCTTCCGAACCGCCGGCCTACCGGAGGCAAAGAAGTGTATTACCGAATTTAGGTCTTGAACAACCTACTACATCCCAGGGAACACAACAACCTGAACAAACAGACATTGAGACTGACGACGACAACGTTGAATCTGATTCTGAGCCTGAAAATATAACGGTAAAATTAAAATCACCGCGTGATAGAGATAGCGATTCGGATGATGATGTATTTTTGCAAACAGAAGCGAGTCGTAAAGCTAAATTATCTATAGATCCTAAAGAACTAAGGAAATCATTTGACCTCTTTAATAAATCTTTGCGCGAAAGAAGTAATCTGAATCCGAAGGAGTTGCAAGATTCATTTGAACTCTTTGACAAGACCTTGCACGAGAGGAGTCTTCTAGACAACTCCCGTAACTCGGATGCAGATGAAATAGAATTACCAGGCCATGTATCAGAGGGTGAAGAATTAGACGAAACCATACGTGAGGCACTCGACGAAAAAGACGAGACGGATGACGACGAACTGAATAACAAAATTGAGAGATTTTTAGAAAAAGTTAAGAGAAATCAAGGAAATAATAGCGAGGCTGGACAGACTAATACCAATCAAAATAATTTGAATGAGACAGTAGTTAGTCGACCTTTGCAGAAATCGGCATTACCAACACCTATAGTCGCACCCAGACCAATAGCACTCTCAACCCCGTATCCTTTGAATATGATACCTGAGGTGAATGAGAGAGGGGACATTTCAGTGAAAAGCAAGGTCAGCAAAACGCCAAGGCGTTTACAGCCGCAACTAGAATTCCGAGATTTACCAACACAAATTGAAATTACGGAAAGTATACCACCAGATTTAGAAACAGTGTCGCCATTAAGATTTCCAAAAACAGGTTACCATTCAGGGAATAGAATTTCATTCAGTCGTGAAAATTTGACATACAGAAAAGACAATTATGTACACTTCATATCAATAGATTCAGAATTTTCTACACCAGTCAGCAGACTGTTAAACGATCTGGAATTAATAAATGCAGACGATCATCGTGATGCAAAACCAAAATTAGGCCAAGTCATTATAACAAAAACGGGAAAATATAGCATATTCAGCCTCGTAGTTAAAAGAAAACATTTTGACAAAATTGAATTACATAACGTCAAGGTAGCTTTGGGAAATTTGAAAACGACTTTACTAGATCTGAAAATAAAAACATTTAGAATTTCAAAATTAAGGGATATGACTGA
Source organism: Neodiprion virginianus (assembly GCF_021901495.1). Classification (NCBI taxonomy): domain Eukaryota; kingdom Metazoa; phylum Arthropoda; class Insecta; order Hymenoptera; family Diprionidae; genus Neodiprion; species Neodiprion virginianus. Next base: position 19,226,371 of record NC_060878.1, on the reverse strand, counting down.
CGAACTATCAATAGACATCGCGAATTTATTAATAGATATTTTTGAGGACGAAGACATAGACATTACCATCTGTTCAGGTATAACCGAGATACCACCATCGGAAATACGACCAGGCATAATTTCGGAAATGCATAGTGGACTAATGGGAGGACACAAAGGCGTGACCAAAACATATCGAAGAATCCGCGAAAGATTTTATTGGCCACGAATGAGAGAGGATATCAGCAATTTCATTCGAAGATGCGAAAGCTGTCAAGAACAAAAGCTAGTTCGCGTAAAGACTAGGGAGCCAATGCTAATAACGGACACTCCATCTGAGCCGTTTCAGAAAATTTCACTAGATACAGTAGGTCCACTTCCGCAGACCCCTAGTGGCAACAAGCATATCTTAACTATGCAGGATAATTTGACAAAATTTTGTATCGCCGTGCCTATTCCCAATATAAGAGCTGAGACAGTGGCTCATGCAATGGTAAAACATCTGATTTTGCAATTTGGATCGCCTAAAACTATTCTAACAGATCGTGGAACAAATTTCGTAAATGAACTATTACAAGAATTAGCTAAACTTTTCAGAATTAAACATATTACTACTTCCAGTTATCGACCACAATCAAACGGCGCATTAGAACGTAGCCATATTGTTTTAACAGAGTACATCAAACATTATATTAATGAGTTTGACGATTGGGATGAACTAGTTCAATTTGCCATGTTTTCATACAATACGGCAGTTCATGAAGCCACAAACTTCACACCGTATGAGCTAGTTTTCGGAAGAATAGCGCGCTGTCCAACTTCGTTTGATACTGATGAAAACCGTTTAACGTACAACTCGTATCTTGAAGACCTAATGATCAGATTAAACGAAATGCAGGCCTTGGCTGCGACCAACTTAGTGCAGGCAAAGGAAAGGTCGAAAATGTATTACGATCGAACAGTACATCCGTTCAAAGGCAAAGCGGGAGACATGGTACGCGTACAGATGGAAGCTAGAAAAGGAAAGTTTAGCAAGCGATACCAGGGTCCATACAAAATTGTTAAAGTCTTGGAAAACAATAACGTAGTATTAGAAGGTAACAACGGTAAAAGATTCATTAAACATGTAGACAAACTCGAATTGGCTTAATGATGGAACGCATTGTAGACTGATTAATGCGATTACAAATATGAGATTGGGAGTAATGAACATTCATTTCCGAGGGAAACGAACTTGGAGGACTACATGATCACATCATTTACCAACAATCCTGGGATATTTCTAAGTAATTTTAAGCCTAACGCCAACGGATGGGGCGTGACCAACCGCAACGAGGGATATTCAACTGTAACTAGCTCTAAGTTTGAAGTCTAACACCTAAGAGGGAAGTTCAGCGATGAACTTGATCTGCCCTTGGATTTCGTTCAGAAGCTTCTGAATGGATCAACTCAGTGTGATGTTAACCTTGAAACCTTTCCCTTCTTTCAAATTCCTTTCATTCCAAATTAACGTTAAAAATGCCACAGTATATTAGGAAAAAAAAAAAGGAAAGACCATTGGAACTTCGGCAATTATTTAAGGCAAATGGCAATTTGGTGAAAACTTTTACAAAACCTAACAGGAGAAAAGGCGAGTTCGAGTGGCTGAATGCAGTCGACGAGCTGTTTGGGTCCAGAATGCACTACTCCAAAGGAACCCAGATGCCAAAACAAGGCAGCACTTAAAAGTACTGCCAGGATTCCTGTTCGTCAACCTATTAATGAGTATCCGCTACGAGGGTACACATACGACTACGACTCTCAGTGGGTCACATGACACTGGGCCCACCACAAAGATCTGAATGCACGGAATCCGGCCTCTACCAAGGCGTAAGGCTCTCCAGCTAGCCGAGCATCCAGATCTCGTTCACCAATCAGAGGACACGGTACACCTGATGTTCAGCAGCGCCAAAGCCAATTGTCAACCAACGCAGAACATACTAGCCGTTCCACCAACGTTTCGCATAAGTCATTTTCGCTATGAAGAACTCGGCTGACCAGTCTCACTGATCATAGAGAGTTATTCTCCCGCCGACCTTACATCCTAAATTGCGGTAGCAACGATTGTCACAGTACTCTAAGATATTCCACCTCTAATAATGATATTACTCCCTTACGTTAACCTGAGTTATAGTTGTCCTTAATGTGAAGGCCGGCTGATCAGTTACTGATCACAGAGAGTTATTCTCCCGCCGACCTTACATCCTAGATTGCGAAGGCAACAATTGTCGCCATGTCATAAAATATTCCACCTTTAATCATATTATTATTCCCTTACGTTATAGTTATCCTTAATGTAAGGCCGGCTGACCAGTTTTACTGATCACAGAGAGTTATTCTCCCGCCGACCTTACATCCTAGATTGTGGTAGCAACGATGGTCACCATGTTATAGAATATACCACCTCTAATCTTGTTATCACTTCCTTACGTTAACTTTATATATATAGTATTCTTAATGTAAAGGCCGGTTGACCAGGTTACTGATCACAGAGAGCTAATCTCCCGCCGACCTGAAATTTGTTTTTATATGCTATATAATACCTTAATGCTTCATCATCATTGTGACACTATCACATGTACACATACATTATCTTTTAATTATTCTCAATTCCTGTATACCTACTAGCCTTTCATTATTCATCAACGGGGACGTTGATGGTTTCTAAGTTGGGAGGGATGTTACGCCCCGACGTACCGCCTTGGCGTACCTTTTTCAAAATTCCATTTCATTGCATTGCTTTAATTTCTTCAATGCACAGATATCATTTCATTAAAATCTCATATTCTAATAACGGCGAGTTCCACCCCTCCTGGCAAAAGTCACGTAGAGACCAACGATGATCCCTAGTATAAGGTCCAACTTTATTCTATTTATCTGGTACCAAGAACTGAGATAAGAGACTGCTGAGTTAGTATCAGTAGCGCTCAGCCTGGAAATATTCCTCTTTTTAAATTCAAATTATAATCAATAACTAGGATAAACCACTACCTTCAGAACCATCAAATTAAAATAGATTACTCATTGGAATGTATGAATGAATGTGTGAACATTGCATGCAAATATCTTTTGTTCATATTTTCAATGTGTCACCGACGAGATTGAGAATCGTCGGAACACCGTCGAAGAGCGAGAAGTAACGCTGACCATGTGGATTTGGGCACCAGGAGGTCGCCCTTGCACCTCATTGGCTAATTACCGTTGTAACTAATTACAACTGCAGCTCCTTGGACCCTCGGGCCCAAGAAGCCGCGTCTTTCGTCTGTCAAGTCGCGAAGTGCGTGGACGTAAACCCGGATTAGCCCTCTCGAGCAAGAGTAGTGTTTGGAAAATCTTAATTGTGACCGGCCTAGAGTCTCGCGCTAATTCGTTAAATTCGAGCTTCAGTTAATCTGTTAATTGCAAAAGACTCACTATCTTCTACATTTCCACATTTTCTGTTCTTTACTAAATCTCGTCATTTCGCGAATAGACATTTTTATGCAGTTCCATTTTCCTTAATTAAATCAAGTTCGGCCCTGATTCAAACCGAATCAGGTAATCTTAAGTAATAATAATAATAATTACACTATCATTTTCAATAAATAAATCGTTCCAATTAATTTCATCATACATTAAAATCAGAAAACAGACACTTTCAATTATAACTCTCGGTAACAAGATATCATTCTAAATTCACAAAGACTTAGTGACCAACGTTCTACATCACTCGATTTATCAACTCTTCCAAATTTGAGGTGAGGCCCCTGGTCCAGCATTCTACCGACGCAGACCGACACGATCCGACGGCTCTCAATCTCGTCGACCGATTCACCAAAAAGCTAAGTCAATCCGAGTGTTGACCCTCAAAAAATTAGACGAATTCTTGTTCACCTTGATAATCAAAACTACTTCAGTAAATTCACAAAAACCAAGCATAGAATTGGTGGCTAGCTTCACTACCCCCAATTAAATTCCACTCATTGTTTCCAAGAATTAACAAATAAGACTAAACGATTAAATATATATATTAAATATATATATATATATATATTATATTGAACGATTTAAGATAATCTAAAAAGAGAGATACAATACAATACAATATTCACGACCAGCTAGTTATAACCATCGTTCAGAATAGATGTTCCTGGTACTAAATAATAATATCCATTAGAATAGAACAACACACGATTTTTATAAACTTGAATACTTCATAAATTGTTATTTTCGGCATATATATATATATAATTATCACCATCGATTGTTACCAGATATTTCAATAACTAAATTGAACCAGAATATACTTCATCTTTTACCAGTCAAATCTTTCCAAACATTTATTCTGAGCGACCTTTTTCCCATTTTATTTATTCTAAAATAGCCTTAACTATTTAAACAAACCTCACAGACCTGTACAGGTCTATAGCATCACGATCCTTTCTCTTAGTTTCAATTATTACTCATTGTCGTTACGTGGGAGCTAGATTATTGAATTAATCATTAACTACCACCGCTCAGTTCCACCCTCACCCCCACGTAACAGTATTCTCCTATACTGCTGTGATATTTACTATATTTACTTGAAAAAAAAAAAAAAAAATTTTTTTTAGCCGTAATTGAACACTGTTTGACCATGAAGATGTTTGGCGTTACAGTGCCTAGTGGCTCACATTATGAATCCGAATTCTCGTAACGCACGTTCGGTTTCATATCGGTTTGGCAGAACTTTTCAGGTTGTCCTGACGCTGACTTCGTCAAAATGGACGCCAGCGCCACGTTTTCTTGGCTGCGTTGTCTGCTTCTCGATTCTCTTACGCATAGCTTCGCCGGCGTTTCGCGTCTTGAATCGCACGTACGGATGTAAAGTCTCGTCGAGTACGTCGTTCTCCTCGTACACACGCATTCGAACCATCAACGTTTTACTCTGACTTATAACTGCTGCGGCGATTCGCCTGTGGTCCCACACGACCCTCGAATCGTCTCGAGCATCGTGCACCGCAATCACGGGATCTCCCTGCCAGCCTGTCTTGGTCATAGAGGCGGCCAAGTCCCCGATGTAAGTGCGGTTTCGCGTGAATTCGCCCATGTTGCTTTGGGAGAATATGATTCTTCGAGACTGGATGAGCCTGCGTAAATCGGCTACATGAATAGTGTATTCTCGCATACTGCTGTGATATTGACTATATTTACTTGGAAAAAAAAAAATCTAAATTTTTTTCAGTCGTAATTGAACCATGTTTGACCATAAAGATGTTTGGCGTTAGAGTGCCTAGTGGCTCACATTATGAATCCGAATTCTCGTAACGCACGTTCGGTTTCATATCGGTTTGGCAGAACTTTTCAGGTTGTCCTGACGCTGACTTCGTCAAAATGGACGCCAGCGCCAGGTTTTCTTGGCTGCGTTGTCTGCTTCTCGATTCTCTTACGCATGGCTTCGCCGGCGTTTCGCGTCTTGAATCGCTCGTACGGATGTAAAGCCTCGTCGAGTACGTCGTTCTCCTCGTACGCATGCATTCGAACCATTGACGTTTTACTCTGACTTATCACTGCTGCGGCGATTCGCCTGTGGTCCAACACGACCCAGGAATCGTCTCAAGCATCGTGCACCGCAATCACGGGATCTCCCTGCCAGCCTGTCTTGGTCATAGAGGCGGCCAAGTCCCCGATGTAAGTGCGGGTTCGCGTGAACTCGCCCATGCTGCTTTGGGAGAATTTGAATTTTCGAGACTGGATGAGCCTGCGTAAATGGGCTACATGTACGGCGTATTCTCGCATACTGCTGTGATTTTTACTATATTGACTTGGAAGAGAAAAAATCAAAATTTTTTTCAGTCGTAATTGATTCATGTTTGACCATGAAGATGTTTGGCGTTAGAGTGCCTAGTGGCTCACATTATGAATCCGAATTCTCGTAACGCACGTTCGGTTTCATATCGTTTTGGCAGAACTTTTCAGGTTGTCCTGACGCTGACTCCGTCAAAATGGACGCCAGCGCCAGGTTTTCTTAGCTGCGTTGTCTGCTTCTCGATTCTCTTACGAATAGCTTCGCTGGCGTTTCGCGTCTTGAATCGCTCGTACGGATGTAAAGCCTCGTCGAGTACGTCGTTCTCCTCGTACGCAAGCATTCGAACCATCGACGTTTCACTCTGACTTATCACTGCTGCGGCGATTCGCCTGTGGTCCAACACGACCCAGGAATCGTCTCAAGCATCGTGCACCGCAATCACGGGATCTCCCTGCCAGCCTGTCTTGGTCATAGAGGCGGGCAAGTCCCCGATGTAAGTGCGGTTCCGCGTGAATTCGCCCATGTTGCTTTGGGAGAATTTAAATTTTCGAAACTGGATGAGCCTGCGTAAATGGGCTACATGTATGGCGTATTCTCGCATACTGCTGTGATATTTACTATATTGACTTGGAAAAAAAAAAATCAAAATTTTTTTCAGTCGTAATTGAACCATGTTTGACCATGAAGATGTTTGGCGTTAAAGTGCCCAGTAGCTCACATTATAAATCCGAATTCTCGTAACGCACGTTCGGTTTCATATCTGTTTGGCAGAACTTCTCTGGTTGTCCTGACGCTGACTTCGTCATAATGGAAGCCAGCGCCAGGTTTCCTTGGCTGCGTTGTCTGTTTCTCGATTCTCTTACGCATAGCTTCGCCGGCGTTTCGCGTCTTGAATCGCTCGTACGGATGTAAAGCCTCGTCGAGTACGTCGTTCTCCTCGTACACACGCATTCAAACCATCAACGTTTTACTCTGACTTATAACTGCTGCGGCGATTCGCCTGTGGTCCCACACGACCCTCGAATCGTCTCGAGCATCGTGCACCGCAATCACGGGATCTCCCTGCCAGCCTGTCTTGGTCATAGAGGTGGCCAAGTCCCCGATGTAAGTGCGGTTTCGCGTGAATTCGCCCATGTTGCTTTGGGAGAATTTGATTCTTCGAGACTGTATGAGCCTGCGTCAATCGGTTACATGAATAGTGTATTCTCGCATACTGCTGTGATATTTACTATATTTACTTGGAAAAAAAAAAAAACGAATTTTTTCAGTCGTAATTGAGCCATGTTTGACCATGAAGAATTTTGGCGTTACAGTGCCTAGTGGCTCGAATTATGAATCCGAATTCTCGTAACGCACGTTCGGTTTCATATCGGTTTGGCAGAACTTCTCTGGTTGTCCTGACGCTGACTTCGTCATAATGGAAGCCAGCGCCAGGTTTTCTTGGCTGCGTTGTCTGCTTCTTGATTCTCTTACGCATGGCTTCGCCGGTGTTTCGCGTCCTAAATCGCTCGTACGGATGTAAAGCCTCGTCAAGTACGTCGTTCTCCTCGTACACACGCATTCGAACCATCAACGTTTTACTCTGACTTATAACTACTGCGGCGATTCGCCTGTGGTCCCACACGACCCTCGAATCGTCTCGAGCATCGTGCACCGCAATCACGGGATCTCCCTGCCAGCCTGTCTTGGTCATAGAGGCGGCCAAGTCCCCGATGTAAGTGCGGTTTCGCTTGAATTCGCCCATGTTGCTTTGGGAGAATATGATTCCTCGAGACTGGATGAGCCTGCGTAAATCGGCTACATGAATAGTGTATTCTCGCATACTCCTGTGATATTGACTACATTTACTTGGAAAAAAAAAATCAGAATTTTTTTCAGTCGTAATTGAACCATGTTTGACCATGAAGATGTTTGGCGTTAAAGTGCCTAGTGGCTCACATTATGAATCCGAATCCTCGTAACGCACGTTCGGTTTCGTATCGGTTTGGCAGAACTTTTTAGGTTGTCCTGACGCTGACTTCGTCAAAATGGACGCCAGCGCCAGGTTCTCTTGGCTGCGTTGTCTGCTTCTTGATTCTCTTACGCATGGCTTCGCCGGCGTTTTGCGTCTTGAATCGCTTGTACGGATGTAAAGCCTCGTCGAGTACGTCGTTCTCCTCGTACGCAAGCATTCGAACCATTGACGTTTCACTCTGACTTATCACTGCTGCGGCGATTTGCCTGTGGTCTAACACGACCCAGGAATCGTCTAAAGCATCGTGCACCGCAATCACGGGATCTCCCTGCCAGCCTGTCTTGGTCATAGAGGCGGCCAAGTCCCCGATGTAAGTGCGGGTTCGCGTGAACTCGCCCATGCTGCTTTGGGAGAATTTGAATTTTCGAGACTGGATGAGCCTGCGTAAATGGGCTACATGTACGGCGTATTCTCGCATACTGCTGTGATTTTTACTATATTGACTTGGAAGAAAAAAAATCAAAATTTTTTTCAGTCGTAATTGATTCATGTTTGACCATGAAGATGTTTGGCGTTAGAGTGCCTAGTGGCTCACATTATGAATCCGAATTCTCGTAACGCACGTTCGGTTTCATATCTGTTTGGCAGAACTTCTCTGGTTGTCCTGACGCTGACTTCGTCATAATGGAAGCCAGCGCCAGGTTTCCTTGGCTGCGTTGTCTGTTTCTCGATTCTCTTACGCATGGCTTCGCCGGCGTTTCGCGTCTTGAATCGCTCGTACGGATGTAAAGCCTCGTCGAGTACGTCGTTCTCCTCGTACACACGCATTCGAACCATCAACGTTTTACTCTGACTTATAACTGCTGCGGCGATTCGCCTGTGGTCCCACACGACCCTCGAATCGTCTCGAGCATTGTGCACCGCAATCACGGGATCTCCCTGCCAGCCTGTCTTGGTCATAGAGGCGGCCAAGTCCCCGATGTAAGTGCGGTTTCGCTTGAATTCGCCCATGTTGCTTTGGGAGAATATGATTCCTCGAGACTGGATGAGCCTGCGTAAATCGGCTACATGAATAGTGTATTCTCGCATACTGCTGTGATATTGACTATTCTGACTTGGAAAAAAAAAATCAAAATTTTTTTCAGTCGTGATTGAACCATGTTTGACCATGAAGATGTTTGGCGTTAGAGTGCCTAGTGGCTCACATTATGAATCCGAATTCTCGTAACGCACGTTCGGTTTCATATCTGTTTGGCAGAACTCCTCTGGTTGTCCTGACGCTGACTTCGTCATAATGGAAGCCAGCGCCAGGTTTCCTTGGCTGCGTTGTCTGCATCTCGATTGTCTTACGCATGGCTTCGCCGGCGTTTCGCGTCTTGAATCGCTCGTACGGATGTGAAGCCTCGTCGAGTACGTCGTTCTCCTCGTACACATGCATTCGAACCATCAACGTTCTACTCTGACTTATAACTGCTGCGGCGATTCGCCTGTGGTCCCACACGACCCTCGAATCGTCTCGTGCATCGTGCACCGCAATCACGGGATCTCCCTGCCAGCCTTTCTTGGTCATAGAGGCGGCCAAGTCCCTGATGTAAGTGCGGTTTCGCGTGAATTCGCCCATGTTGCTTTGGGAGAATATGATTTTTCGAGACTGGATGAGCCTGCGTAAATCGGCTACATGAATAGTGTATTCTCGCATACTGCTGTGATATTGACTATATTTACTTGGAAAAAAAAAATCAAAATTGTTTTCAGTCGTAATTGAACCATGTTTGACCATGAAGATGTTTGGCGTTAGAGTGCCTAGTGGCTCACATTATGAATCCGGATTCTCGTAACGCACGTTCGGTTTCATATCTGTTTGGCAGAACTTCTCTGGTTGTCCTAACGCTGACTTCGTCATAATGGAAGCCAGCGCCAGGTTTCCTTGGCTGCGTTGTCTGCATCTCGATTCTCTTACGCATGGCTTCGCCGGCGTTTCGCGTCTCGAATCGCTCGTACGGATGTAAAGCCTCGTCGAGTACGTCGTTCTCCTCGTACACTCGCATTCGAACCATTAACGTTTCACTCTGACTCATAACTGCTGCGGCGATTCGCCTGTGGTCCAACACGACCCTGTAATCGTCTCGAGCATCGTGCACCGCAATCACGGGATCTCCCTGCCAGCCTGTCTTGGTCATAGAGGCGGCCAAGTCCCCGACGTAAGTGCGGTTTCGCGTAAATTCGCCCATGTTGCTTTGGGAGAATTTGATTTTTTGAGACTGGATGAGCCTGCGTAAATCGGCTACATGTATAGCGTACTCTCGCATACTGCTGTAATATTTACTATATTAACTTGGAAAAAAAAAAATCAAAATTTTTTTCAGTCGTAATTGAACCATGTTTGACCATGAAGATGTTTGGCGTTAGAGTGCCTAGTGGCTCAAATTATGAATCCGAATTCTCGTAACGCACGTTTGGTTTCATATCGGTTTGGCAGAACTTTTCTGGTTGTCCTGAAGCTGACTTCGTCATAATATCAGCCAGCGCCGGGTTTTCTTGGCTGCGTTGTCTGCTTCTTGATTCTCTTACGCATGGCTTCGCCGGCGTTTCGCGTCTTGAATCGCTCGTACGGATGTGAAGCCTCGTCGAGTACGTCGTTCTCCTCGTACGCAAGCATTCGAACCATTGACGTTTCACTCTGACTTTTCACAGCTGCGGCGATTCGCCTGTGGTCCAACACGACCCAGGAATCGTCTCAAGCATCGTGCACCGCAATCACGGGATCTCCCTGCCAGCCTGTCTTGGTCATGGAGGCGGCCAAGTCCCCGATGTAAGTGCGGTTTCGCGTGAATTCGCCCATGTTGCTTTGGGAGAATATGATTCTTCGAGACTGGATGAGCCTGCGTAAATCGGCTACATGAATAGTGTATTCTCGCATACTGCTGTGATATTGACTATATTTACTTGGAAAAAAAAAATCAAAATTGTTTTCAGTCGTAATTGAACCATGTTTGACCATGAAGATGTTTGGCGTTAGAGTGCCTAGTGGCTCACATTATGAATCCGGATTCTCGTAACGCACGTTCGGTTTCATATCTGTTTGGCAGAACTTCACTGGTTGTCCTAACGCTGACTTCGTCATAATGGAAGCCAGCGCCAGGTTTCCTTGGCTGCGTTGTCCGCTTCTTGATTCTCTTACGCATGGCTTCGCCGGCGTTTCGCGTCTTGAATCGCTCGTACGGATGTAAAGCCTCGTCGAGTACGTCGTTCTCCTCGTACACTCGCATTCGAACCATTAACGTTTCACTCTGACTCATAACTGCTGCGGCGATTCGCCTGTGGTCCAACACGACCCTGTAATCGTCTCGAGCATCGTGCACCGCAATCACGGGATCTCCCTGCCAGCCTGTCTTGGTCATAGAGGCGGCCAAGTCCCCGATGTAAGTGCGGTTTCGCGTGAATTCGCCCATGTTGCTTTGGGAGAATTTGATTTTTCGAGACTGGATGAGCCTGCGTAAATCGGCTACATGTATAGCGTATTCTCGCATACTGCTGTAATATTCACTATATTAACTTGGAAAAAAAAAAATCAAAATTTTTTTCAGTCGTATTTGAACCATGTTTGACCATGAAGATGTTTGGCGTTAGAGTGCCTAGTGGCTCAAATTATGAATCCGAATTCTCGTAACGCACGTTTGGTTTCATATCGGTTTGGCAGAACTTTTCTGGTTGTCCTTAAGCTGACTTCGTCATAATATAAGCCAGTGCCAGGTTTTCTTGGCTGCGTTGTCTGCTCCTTGATTCTCTTACGCATGGCTTCGCCGGCGTTTCGCGTCTTGAATCGCTCGTACGGATGTAAAGCCTCGTCGAGTACGTCGTTCTCCTCGTACGCAAGCATTCGAACCATTGACGTTTCACTCTGACTTTTCACTGCTGCGGCGATTCGCCTGTGGTCCAACACGACCCAGGAATCGTCTCAAGCATCGTGCACCGCAATCACGGGATCTCCCTGCCAGCCTGTATTGGTCATAGAGGCGGCCAAGTCCCCGTTGTAAGTGCGGTTTCGCGTGAATTCGCCCATGTTGCTTTGGGAGAATTTGAATTTTCGAGACTGGATGAGCCTGCGTAAATGGGCTACATGTACGGCGTATTCTCGCATACTGCTGTGATTTTTACTATATTGACTTGGAAGAAAAAAAATCAAAATTTTTTTCAGTCGTAATTGATTCATGTTTGACCATGAAGATGTTTGGCGTTAGAGTGCCTAGTGGCTCACATTATGAATCCGAATTCTCATAACGCACGTTCGGTTTCATATCTGTTTGGCAGAACTTCTCTGGTTGTCCTGACGCTGACTTCGTCATAATGGAAGCCAGCGCCAGGTTTCCTTGGCTGCGTTGTCCGCTTCTCGATTCTCTTACGCATGGCTTCGCCGGCGTTTCGCGTCTTGAATCACTCGTACGGATGTAAAGCCTCGTCGAGTACGTCGTTCTCCCCGTACACACGCATACGAACCATCAACGTTTTACTCTGACTTATAACTGCTGCGGCGATTCGCCTGTGGTCCCACACGACCCTCGAATCGTCTCGAGCATCGTGCACCGCAATTACGGGATCTCCCTGCCAGCCTGTCTTGGTCATGGAGGCGGCCAAGTCCCCGATGTAAGTGCGGTTTCGCGTGAATTCGCCCATGTTGCTTTGGGAGAATTTGATTTTTCGAGACTGGATGAGCCTGCGTAAATCGGCTACATGTATAGCGTATTCTCGCATAACGCTGTAATATTTACTATATTCACTTGGAAAAAAAAAAAAAAAATTTCTTTAGTTGTAATTGAACACTGTTTGACCATGAAGATGTTCGGCGTTAGAGTGCCTAGTGGCTCACATTATGAATCCGAATTTTCGTAACGCACGTTCGGTTTCATATCTGTTTGGCAGAACTTCTTTGGTTGTCCTGACGCTGACTTCGTCATAATGGAAGCCAGCGCCAGGTTTCCTTGGCTGCGTTGTCTGCTTCTCGATTCTCTTACGCATGGCATCGCCGGCGTTTTGCGTCTTGAATCGCTTGTACGGATGTAAAGCCTCGTAGAGTAAGGTAAATACCCCAATGATGGACACTTTAAGAAGAAAATTTTGATATTTTAAAAAATACACTTATACCCGTGAAAGTTTCAACCCAAAACGTAGTGAAAATCCGAAGTCCTGTATTTATTTCATTTTTCTGTTCTATTCAATGTAGAGCACTCCAAATGGTTTTGATGTTATTAACAAATAAAAACTCAGAATTTTTCGACCAGTTATGGACAACAAAAATTTAGTTATGGACACCCAGTTATAAACAAGAACCTAATATGGACAGCCAGTAATAAACATTATTGTTATTCTCTACAAGTCCCTAAATAATCACTTTGAAAGGTTTAGAAACTACTCCTTATTAGCCTTTCATGTACTAATATTCATTTATATACTATATGTTATACATATTCATATCTTCCATGTATTAATCAGTTGTTCACTCATGAACTATGTATTACTTTTGGAAGTAAAATATATCATCAGAATTAACAATATTAAATTATCTTTTCCGTCACAAACTGTCATAAACAAAAAAAACTAATATCTCTAGAAAAATATAACAATCAAGAAGTAAAATTAGAGTATTTTTTCATATCCTTTACAGCATAAAAACTTCTCTTGTCAATCAAACTTGGCGGACAAATCTGCTCCACGATATTTATTTGTCGGTACCACATCTTATCGGGTTTATCTGGCCCTTTATAGGTGTTTCCAGTTGAAAAGGTCATCGTGCTTACTTTATACTCATTTTTATTTGTATTTCCAATGACTCCAAGAAAATGTTGTCCTTCATATAAAACTATCACGTAATTTCCCTTTGATAGTTTTTTTCGGGACAAAAGCAATGTACTCAATGGTGCATCGTCCGATTCCGATCCTTCAGTCAAGACACTTTCGTCACTTTTAGCGTAAAGGACTTTATCCTCAGTTTCAGATGATTCAACTCTGCTTTTTCGTTCATTTGAAACTTTTTTCTTCTGCTTAAGTTTTTTAATTGTATTTTCTTCTCGTTGTTTTGCTCGCAATTCCTTCTCTTCTATTTGTTCTCTTTTCTCTTCTTCCTTCTCGGTATTGTATGCTTTCCATGCAGGGCTCGTAATCGTAAATGGAATTTTCTCTTTTAATTTCCGTTTCTGATTTTTTGTTATTTCATTCGTTTCTGGCCAAAATAAGCTTCGTTTAAAAGGCGATGGTATAACATAATTTGAAGTGCCAGGGTTATTAATCTTCATATGTGTTTTGGCACTACGTTTTTGTAAAGAAGTGGTAATGACTTCTGAATTTCCCTGTTTTGCATTTCGCTCATTTGAGGTATTGAGAGTTGAAGTGCTTGGTTCGGAATTGTTCATCTTCTGAAACAAGACCGCAATAGTTTCGTTTGTTTTTGGTAAAGAATTATTAGTGGCTGCTAAGTCTTTCTGGCCTGCATTTGAAGTATCAAGATCTGAAATTTCTTTGGATAAACAATTGTTTTGTAAATAAGTTCCTGGTTTAGAATTGTTCTTATTATGAGACATGACAGTAATAGTCTCGTTTTCTCTTGATGATGAATCATCAATAACTAGTAAGTATTCCCGGCCTGCATTTGAGGTATTGAGATCCGATGTTTTTTTGGCTAAGCAAATATTTTGTGAGGAATTGCTTGGTTCGGAATCGTTCGTTCAATGGGATAAGACACCAATTGATTCATTTTCTTTTTGAGATGCGGTTTCATTGAGATCATCAGTTTCTGATACGTGATTTGATGTTTCAACGGAGTTAGTGGGTGCCGATACTTCACATCTTACATCCTGATCGAGAATTGGCTTACTACTGGCCCAAATCAAATACAGAGATTTATCTTCATTTGGCAGAAGATTTTCCAGCTCGAGGTGACTTTTGTAATAAAGATCTTTGAAAAGCTTCAGTTTGGCACAAGACAAAGTTGCTTCAATCTTGTTCTCTAAAGTTCTCAAAAATTCTCTCTGGCCAGTAGAATCAGTATTCTGCCTATTTTGAAATTTAATTTTACTCATGTCTACTAATTCTGGACTAAATGGGTACAATCCTTCAGCTCGAAATCCATTTTTGATTGTCTCAACAGTAAGTTTTTCGATTGCTGTCTTCAAAACTGGAGCAAATTGCTGTTTTTCAAGAACTTGTCCTAAATTTTGTGTTTTCCAGGTCTCAACCGCTTCTCGCCATGACAACTTCAAAGGCCTGAACACAGCCAAATCCATTGGTTGTAATATGTGTGTAGAATTTGGATTGAGTGCTATGACCTCAATACCATTGTCAGAGCAGAAATTAGACAAGTGCAAAGTCAAATGTGACTTGTGTCAATCCAAGAATAATAAAATAGGCTTTTCAATATTTTTGTTAGTCAGCCAAGGATTGAACACATTCGTCATATATTCGAAGAATGTCCCTGAGCACATCCATCCGCTTTCTGAACGACCAATAGCCCAGTCATCAGGCAAAGTTTCTGAAATTCATGACGGTATCCTTGCATAATTAAAAACAACCTGAGTAGGTGCGAGCTCTCCTGCTGAATTTCCAGTAACCAGAACTGTTAAATTTTCTTTATCATCTCCTGAAGAAGCATATACATTTTTATGACCCTTTTTAGCAAGGACACGTCCTAATTTTGGATTAAAGAAAACGCGCTCTCGTCGGTATTGAAAATCCTTTGAGGGTTTTTCAGTATTTCAATTAGTCCTCTTTCTTTCAAATCAGTTTCAACTTCTGAAAACCATTTCTCAATGTCATTTCGAGTAACATTATCCCTTGCCGTGCATAAATTTTAAGCAGTACGTTCAGCAATCGTAGGGTGTCGTTTCATAAAAGAGGAATACCATTTTTTGCCTGGTCTATTATTAGTAAAAGGAGTCTCCTGCTTTTTGTCGACTATTATACGTTGAACACTATCTAATAATTCCTCTTTGGTTATTGGAATATGTTTATTTGACATATCTATTATCCAATCTTCTAGAATGTTTTTTTCTTCCTTCGACAAAATGGTACTGGGTCCCATTAGACACTCTACGGGACTTTTCGCTGTGATTTTATTATGCGATGTTATTCTAGGCACGTTAAATTTGTTGGCTGCGTCAGATATTTTCGCGCCTTTTCTAACAGCTTTGATAGTCCAGCCCATTTGTCGAGGTGTATAATTTTTTTTGGGCGCCATTTCTAAAATAAAAGGAAAATTTCTGTATTACTTATTTTACTTCCATGTCCATAACTTAATTTCTATGCAATACCCCAATAATGGACACAGGCGTCCATTACTGGCAGGCATAAATATTTTTATAATTCTGAACTAGCTTTCAATAAAGAATTTAAAAAGGAGTAAAATTAATTAAAAATCTCAGTGAACAATAAAAAACACAAGTTTGGACATTTGTTCATTATTGCAACTATTCAACTTCAGAGCACCAGTAATGAACATTGACAAAATAACGTGGAACATAACCTCTTAAGAGTAAAAGCACAGTACGTCTTTATCTTGATTTCATAGTCAATCCGAACAACAAAATAGATTTTGTTTCAAATGAAGCAACAATAAATTAACAAGTAAACTTTCTACCTACCTCACTAACCATTTCCGTAACAAAAGCCACTAATATATATTTTCAATACCACGAGCACCAATTTACCTCATGTCATTTTGTGTTACAAAAACGGAAGTGAATGAAACGTCGAAATTTGGCAGCTCGACGACTTTTGTCTATGGTAAAGTGTTGCCAGTATAATAAAATTAATTCCCGCCCTTATTCTAGCAGATTTGTTTTTTTTTTCGTCCATTATTGGTTCCTTGTCCATCACCGGTGCGTCCACCTTGTGTCGTTTTTCTCATACACATCTATTCGAACCAACAACGTTTCACTCTTACTTTTCGCTGCGGCGGCGATTCGCCTGTGGTACAACAAATTTCATGTTAGTGCGGTTCGCAACAAAGAAAATCTAATCGGAAGCGTAGAAACCAGGAACGTAGATCACATCCTGTGACACAAGTTGAAAATCAACCTTCTCAAAATGCGCCTTAACGTCACAATTAGCTTCAAGGACAATCATGTTTTAGAGTAATGTCAGAAAATTATTACGAGGATATTGACTTATCGGATTCAAGATTGTGTCCCTTATTCCATCAAAATAAATTAATATCTAATTTTTAACGAAGTTTATGAAGATTTTTTTCCAAATAATGTAATCCAATACAATATCTTGTCCATAGTCCTCCGAACATCACCTTGTAAGAAGGATATTTGGAAAGAGTCCCTTTGTTGTAGGAACCATTATAAAATTCTTGGTTTTCAATTCGTGCTACTGAATAACTTCTGCGTTTCAGGTTCCGTTTCCAATCTCAAACTGAGATTTTTTTTGCTCCAGACAATGCTAACATGAAATGCAGAAATAATTGCGGTACATGGAGATTCACAAGCTTCCAGTCTTAGCGTAGGACCCTATAAAGAGTGTAAAATTAAATTTGGTTTTAAGTTATCGTGCAACTAGCTAGCCTGACGACACCGTCAACTAAGATTAAATTTAAAGACATTTTTAACCGAAGTTATTTAACAATTCTGGATTTAGATTGATTCAGTTTGCTTGGAAAAATTCAACCCTAGAATCTAATTGAGGACTTGAAAAACTATTTATCTGAATTTAATGCCAAAGAGAGTAAAAGTAAGCTTCAAAATAAGATACCAAATTAAATGGTATAAAGTTTGAAAAACAATGCTTGTCAATAATAATGCTTGAATTACAATGGTGCACAGAATGATTCCTTGGTAGAATGAATTGGCAGCAACGGTTAAGTAACAAATTTATCGCTATTGGCTCGATCAAAGTAAAATGATGGGATATTCAGCCATTATCATCTGTAGTATATCCCGCTCTCCAATTTTGCCTCAACTGATGTTAAGAAGGTGGCGATGGCCTGATGAAATTCACTCTGGCACCTGATGTCTGGCGGAACAACCAGGTTCGATGGTTATAATGATTGCACCGCTCGAGAAACCAGGATCCTTGCCACCTAAACGTTTTGACCATCAGGTAAGGCATAATATACCTCGTGTTAATCAAAGTTTAAACTTTGAGCCTGCTAAAAAAAAACTAATTTTATCATTGAATCCATGTTAAAATATTGTAATAGTCAAAGATCACGTAATTAGAAATGTACCTACATGCTTCCATGCCTGACAAATTTAGTCCCGCTTTGACAATGAATTATTTCGTACCTGAAAATATTAGAAGCTATTATTATCAGACAGGATCTTTTGGTGTTTTTTGATACAACTAATTTCCAATAAAATGCACAAAACATAAATCGGTTATGAGACGCATTTTTAATTTTATGTAAATAAAGAATCTGTTCACAATAAACTTTGTTTTTACTTACCTACCTCTGTTTGTCCAGACTCCCACTTGTTAATGACATTTCACATTGAATTTCAGATTTCTTCTTTCAATAAATAACACCCAATTTCTGTATCATTTGATATTTGCTTTTCCGTTAAATTCTTTATTGCGTAGGTTGGATATCTTCCGATATCGACCGCGGTATTGCTGAACGATACTGTTCTTCTTAAACAATTCACGTTACGTAAAAGTAAACAACAGCATAACCTCAATCCACGGCTTTACGCGCGAGAGATTTACAGCTTTAGTTTCATTTTGTGTACGTTGGCGCTCTGCTCAGCAAACGAAAACATCGCCGCAGAGCGATTTCACCGATCAATGAGATTGAATTATTTGGCGCATGCGCATTGTATGTATACTTTCAAGAGATTGTCTCGGTATATGCTCGATAGGCGTAAGAGTTGTTGGCTGGTGAGACTAGTTTTTGATTGAAGAATACATCGACTTGATTGAACATCGAGTGAAGCACATTGTTTACCGGAGTGGCATGCGGAGTAGCAGCGTTGCCTTCGCCTGCCGGTGGGGTAGGAGCAGACGGTTGTAGCCTCACTCGTACGCTGAGCATAGTGTGTGTCAAGTCGATGTACCCATCACCGTTTCCAGGAACAACAAATTACATCGGGGAATCGTCGGTTAGAGATGATACGGGCTTGTAGTGTACCCATTGACCAGCCTCAATAGACGTCTGCGTTGGTGGTAGAGAAAACAAATCCAGTTCGGACTTCATACACTCACCCGAGTGCACGTGCAGGAAGGCCATTGTTGATGTTTAGGTTAAAGACGAGCGGCGCGTGGGCTCACCGGGGTCCGCATATGTCTGTAAGGTCCCGTTTTTACAACACTTTTTCCGCTTAGCTTTCTTGGCGGTTCCGGCACGCTTGGGTATCTTGGCCGATGTTTTCTTTTTCGACCTTCGTCTAATTTTTCTCGTAGTACCAGCTGCTCGGTGCGCGCTGACAAGTCTGTTGACGCGGGCAATGTTTGACTGACGCGCTAATCCGCCGGCTCGGCTTTTATAACCGCTGCCCTTCATGAGTTTGTCAATTTTTTCTTCAGCAGCTCTTTTCAATTTGTGTCCTGATTCTACGAGACAACTCTTGACTGCCTGTTTGAACGAAGTGTCGTTTCTTACGTCCGTCATGACGTTCATCCCTGCACGTAGTGCTTCTCTTCCGACCGCGCGAGCACCACTGGACAGCAGAGGTAGTGTTCGACGAAACAGGCCTCCCAAGAAGCTGCCGGTTCCGTGCCCGCGTTGATGCGGTACTCCTCGGTAAACCGTCTCTATGCCTTTACCGCCGAGCTGACTTTCGTAATGTTGCATATAATGAGCCATGTCGTACCTGGTATATTTTCCCTCTCTCTCTCTTTTGCTGAGCGACTCCTGTGATTCCAGTCAATTACTGAACACGTCTAAAATGCAGCGTTACCGTCACAGTCCCGCTCGCGAATGGCGCTGGGCTGCCGAATTGATCTCTTATATCGATTTCGATGGTATGAAAGTTTATGAGTATCAGTGGTATAAAGTACAGTCGTGATAGTGTTTTCATCTCTGATTAGCCCCGTAAGATGTTGTCTTTGCCGCATATTTAAATGACTCGTGACAACGGGGCGTAAACATCTCTAACGATACGTGGCTCCACCAGATCGCAATAAATAAACATCTGGCAGCCGGGGATCCTTGATGATTTGTTGTTTCCGGATACCTTGCAATCTGATACCTCAACTGCACTTTTCCCAGTAGTATTGTAATACGTGACAGGTATCGTTTCATTTTCCACTGGCGCATACCCCTGAGGGTGTTTAAACGTGAGTGGATAATGAATTTCGGCCAGCCCGACTTCCCAGTCTCCCGTGAGTTGAATCTGACGCGGTAACTGGGTAATGTAACAGCACGTCCGATTCTCCGGAAAAAACTGCATCGAGCTGTTGCTCGGTAAAATTAGGTAAAACTGATCCCGGGACATTTTGATTTTCTTTGATGCACGGGTCGAACGGTGAACACTCAACGACTGCGAGACATGCTGCAATGGCACGCTATTTTATCATCTCCGTGTTTCTCCCTCCACGCGCTGAAGTTCAGGATCGTAGAACAAGCCGTCGATTACTTCGCCGTTGAGATCTTCCAAGACGTACACTATCGGTGAACGTGCAAGTACTCGTTGGATCTTGAATGATTCTTCGCTCCAGTTTGCCGCGTAGCCTTTTTTAAATGTTCCCTTCGTTTTACTAATTCGTACAAAATCAATCTTGTGGAATCTCCGTTTGCCATTTGGACGCGGAGGATAACGCTTTTGCATGTGGGCGCGTGCTGCAGCAGCATTGTGAAGCGTCACTTCTGACGGCGCCATGCCGAAGCTCGAGTGAACTGTATTGTTGTAGGCTTGCACGATTTGTGGCAAAACATCGAAGTAGCGTCACGTCTTTTTATGCGTGAAGTAACGCCACAGGCGTTCTTTGAGTGTACGGTTTAATCGCTCCACAATAGCTGCTTTTACGTCAGGATTACGAGTAACACGATATCGTATTTCAATGTCGCAAAGTATCTTCTGAATTGCGCTCTCGATAAATTCTTCACGTTTGTCCGTTTGCAGTAGGTCGGGTCTGCGCGGCGTAGTGCGTAACACTTGCTCGAAACCTTCAACAACGGTTGCGGCTGTCTTTCGTTTCAGCGGGACCACCGATGCGTACTTGCTCAATACGTCGATGACCACCAGGAAATAGCGAAAACCGTTATTGCGGCCCTTCATGGAACTCAGGTCAGCCAGGTCAGCTTTCTATACGTCGTCTATGTTGAAAACGCTGTACCTTGCTCTCGGAAATTTCCTGTGCACAGGCTTGTGTAACGTGTAGGCATCCTGAGGTGCCAGCCATTTTCACAACGAATCGCGAGAGTTGTTTTCGCATGCAACGTCTTCCAGAATTCGTGCTCCCGCGTAACCGGTAGTATGCGAGGGATCGTGATACGTTTTTTCAAGAAGAGTCGTCATTTTTTTTCAGCCGAAGTGTTTTTCAACTGGATTTTGTCCCGGTGACGCGTTTGTATAGAGCGTATCCTACGTCGTGGGATCGGCTGGTTACGGATGTAATGCTTGCGCTGCTTCGTCGCTTTGTCGGGGAACTACTGGTTCACGTCAATAGTTGTTGGGATCTGATCATTGGTAGACTTGTAGCGTCGAATGTGCGTAAGTCTTTCCAAAGCGTATCGTTTCCCACGTATTCTCGGGGTACGTTGATCGTCTGAAGAAACCGTGCAAACTGACCAGCCCCTGCAGGAGTAAAAGTTTTCCTAGTTCGCATAGTATGATTGACCAGGTCGACGATGTTTGCGCCAGGAACTGTAACGCCGTCCAACGCGACCGTTCCTGTGGCATCCCGCGAAAGTCGTTCCGGTACGCTGCCAAGTTTGCGCATCAGCAGTTCAGCCGTTGCACGATGCTTCTTTGATACTGCTGACACGACTTTCTTTGCGTGCGCTTGAACGTTACCAGGACTCGCAGCTATGGCGGGAGATATCATTGATTCTTCAGCTGTGTTTCCGTCTTCTTCTTTCTCCTGGTCCTCTTTCTCTTTCTTCTTTTCCTCGCAAACGTCCAATTTTACGGGTTGGCGTTCGTCGTTAGCAAAAAACAAATACCATTGAAGTACCTGCTGATAGAGTTTCCATTTTTCTGCATTGTCTTTCGACGGTTGGTTCAAGACGTCCTTTATCTCGTTGTCTAGTCTTGAAGCGGGATCGGTGCGTGTGGCAGTTGTATTTCCAGGTGAAAGCGTAGCGGCTATACCCTCGCTAACGCGTTGTTGAAATCTCTCCATACTCTGTATAGAAATTAAAACCATCTTCTTTATACGTTCCACTTTGCTACTTGGAGAAGAGGCCGA
The DNA here is from genome assembly GCF_021901495.1 of Neodiprion virginianus. Classification (NCBI taxonomy): domain Eukaryota; kingdom Metazoa; phylum Arthropoda; class Insecta; order Hymenoptera; family Diprionidae; genus Neodiprion; species Neodiprion virginianus. The sequence continues at coordinate 19,204,292 of NC_060878.1, read as the reverse complement.
AAGATAAAGTCCGGAGTAACGAAGTGAGCAAAAGGTTGAGAACTCCGTTCCCGCGTTGAACAAGGAAACGTTTTTTGGACTTCCAGGTGCCCTGGTTGCAGGCTAATCGTCGTGATGTCTGTTTATGATGTGCCAGACGAGTTTTCTGAGTTCTGGACAGTGCTACGTTACCCTCCGGGGCATTCAATGCACACTCACAAATGACCTTTAACAGCGAATTGTCGGCCGTGCGTAGCAATGTCGATCTCCGCGACGGGTTCAATTCCTGCAAAGCGTGCAGCGTTACTTCGTTTGCTTTGGTGAAATCAGCATGAGCTCTGCAACCGGACGCGGTACGGCGAATTCGAGGCATCACAGCTGAACGGCTGGAATCCGGAGCGCATTGGTGACTTTTATATCCTTTCGCGGAACGTAGACATAGTGATTATCGTCCAAAGGGAAGATGTTTGATCGGAAACGGAAATTCTCCGGAGTGCATTGCTACAGATCAGAAAGCAGATATCCGTATGGCGCTGCGGTAGCGTCGTGATAGGCCTTTTGAAGAAACCTCGAATCTTAGGGATACACCTGTCTGGCAAAGTGTTGAATCTGGGCACGATCCCGTGGGTTTTTGAAGAAGACTATGTAGTTTGCGTTGAGGGAAATATCTCCTTGACCGTGGCCCTTGTGAAAGAGATTTGGTGTTATGTAGAAAACGCTGAGGTTCTTATGATGACAGACCTTGGTAAAAAGATCAACGACGACATTGTTTGAAGCCTCTCGCATCAGATCGTCGATTACCAAAAGTTTCGGTTTTTTGTCACCCTCGTAATCGGCGTGTTGCGGTCACCCCTCGCGGTACTTTATATTCTTGTCCCCGTCGTACAACGGCTGCCATTCGTCAAAGTACCATATCACACGACTAAATCTTGTGTCGCACACTGATGTTTCATGACGCAGAAAGTTCTTGACGAAATTTTACTTACCGCATCCTGATGGCCCGGCTGAAATGGCCACAAACAGATGTTTCCAACGTGTGTCCGTCATCGAACAAGAAGGAGAAGAAGAAGAAGAAGAAGAAGAAGAATCCAGGGATGATGCGGGATCAATAAAAAATTGGAACAATTGTAAACACGTTCTTTTACTACGCTAGCTTGCTCGCGGCTGCGGCGGCGGCACTCCCTTCGTGCGCTGACCATGAGCTTATTCAAGCGCACGCGGAAGCGTAACCGCGCAGGTACGAGCTCATCGGCGCGGTCGCGGTCGAGCTTATTGTGCGTGAGGCGCGTACGCCATGAGCTTATTCGTACGCGTGCGCGCAGTGATATCAGCTTGAAAACAGCGCGCCCCGCCGCGGTTTACGAGATGAATTTTTACGAGCAATGCGAGATTTTTTCACAATTTTTCATGCGTAGGGTTTGAGCGTGGTACTAACCTTCATACAGTTTGGTGGGACACATACAAGAGATCATCTAATGGGTTAGCCTGGCGTCTCGCCGGTTGGAATAACAGACGGTTGGGGTAAGAATCCCTTCAGTGTCATCTGTCTGTCCGTCTATTTGTTTGTCTGTCTATCTATCTGTCGCTCGAACGCGCGCGTGGCTTGCCGTCCGGGTGTCTGTACTACCGCAGGGTGAGAAGACGGAGGCTGTGGTGTGCAACTGCTCGGAGTCCGGGTTCTTCGTCATCATCCACTGCGATAACCGTAGGGCAGCGTATCAGAACTCGTGACGCAACAACGCCTTTCCACGTACACCGGTTTACATGTTTTGTGCTCGGAGCGCGTCACGACTGCGTGCAGTTCCGTTCGACGAATGGCGCGATACTCCAAGGGAATGGGTGCAGTGGCTTCTACTACCATCCGCTTGATGGCCTCGAGGTTGATTTTCGAGCTCGTTGTGTGATTCAGTGATATGCCGTTTACCTTCCAAATTTCCACCTCTTCAAGATTCGGACGTTTAATGATGAAAGCATAGAATTTTGGCCCTCCCGAGACAAAAGCGCGTATAAAACTCCCACGGCCGTAAGACGCCAACTTGTCCGTCAGGTCGCCAAGAAAGTTGCCCGTGGGAGGTTCATTACTCGTTTGGCCTTCGGAGGTTTCGGGTATAAAGTACTGAATCGGTGTCGTAATGGAGCACGCGCCGATCGAGCTTCTCAAGGATCGAGAAGAGCTTCAGCCGAGCCTGGGCAGTGGTGTACGAGGCAATCACGAGATTTGCCAGCGCTCACGGTTCAACGCTGTGTTGTGCGTGTGACCAACGCACGTACAACACTTCGTCGTTCACGGGCAGCAAACCGGACACCTTGAATTCAGGGTTGGTCAGAATCTCGAGCAGCTGCTGACGCGTCTTTATAACCTCTGTTTTTACCAGATTCTCGCGTTGCCCGAACTTGCCCCAAAACGAATTTAAGCATAATTTGGAAATTGATCGCATGCCGGGATTCTCGGCAATACGGTCGCAATCTAGCCGTATACCCTCGACCCGCTCGTACTCATCAAGGTAGCGCATTCGAGCCGGCTCGTCCTCGCATTCAGCAGGCCAGCCGCTCGCCTCTTGCTTAATCTTGAGGAAGGTGTCGATATAGCCGGCGAAATGCCCACCTTGACGAGTAGTCCGGTCAAACGATGTCACCGTATACGACCAGATATCGCGTATGCTCCTGATCTTGTATCCCATTTCCACGGCTTTTTTTAATTCGATCGACACCCACGTGCCCTCGAATTCTCGCGCAGCCTCGTCATCATGTCTACACTAGTCCTGGTTCAAACTCTCACAACATGGGCGGCACAAGGACATGAGATTGTCATGCATGCGCACCGGCAAAACAGGGTGATAAAGATTGCGAAGCGGTAAAACTTGGCATTTGATGAGCCCCTCAACTCGCGTGATGTCGCAACCGCTTGACCCTGCCAAGAGCTCACACTCCTCTTCAACGTAGACCGTCGGGTCTCCAACAGGGAACCTTCCATTCTCACAGATAAACGGATACAACAAGCAAACATCGACGTATCGTATTTCCTCGTACGCGTCGCCCGTTGCATCTGTTTTCACCTCGTAGTATCGGGAAGCGTTCCCCGTTCGACTACTGAGGAACGCATTACGCGGATGGAGAGCTTCGCTCGTGGCAGTGCCAGCGGTCAGCGGGTGTGTTGCCACGTACTCCCTCATCTCCTTGTTCTCCCTCAAGCTCCGATCAAACACGCATTCCCACTGTTCCGTCACGTGGTAACCCAATTCGCGCATACGGCTGATCTTTGCACGAGTTTCCTCGTAACGCCTATCCAACGTCTCGCCGTTGACGCTACATCTATCGCTGTTGATTAGTAAACATTTACGACAGCCGTGCCAGAAACAACCGTAAAACTCGTAGACGTATCGCGTACCGTCGCCCGCGACATGGTATCCGTCCACCTTGCGACCCGTCTCCGGAATCCGAAACTCACGTCCATTTCCGGCATGCCTGATGTCAATACCCAACTCGCGCTCTTTCACGACCAACCACTCCGGAGCCTTACGAGACTGGGCATCGGCAAGACGACAGCCGCCCAGTGGCAGGATACCTATTCGCTCCGGTTGTAAAAAATTTTTACGGAACAGCACCGAACAAGCCGAGGCAATTGTCGTGCTATCGGTAAAAGGACACACTCTGCCGCACTCCAGAAATATGTCCCTGAATGCTACGCACCCACGTCGCAGAATATCCACGTCCGACCGATAGTACGACAACAATTCCGCGTCAAAGTCGAACAGATGGTCGTTCGCTACAGCCTCGTTGTAAAATGAGTAAAACTCTGGTCGCGCATCGCTACTCACGGTATCCGGTGAGTAAAATTTCGCTGTGGTGAGCGGTCCCACGTAACCCACGTTTTCACGGGTATTGAAAAGGTCGGGGAATACACCTTTCACGGAAGTAGTCGGTAGTCCAAAAGCCTTCGGTAGCGCCGATAATGCCATAGGCATATATGCTAAGGAATCCAGAAATCGGGTGTGACCCGTTTCGAGCATAATGATCTTACTACCGCTTAGGATGACCTGCGGCGGATTTCCAATCCGCTCAACCATATGTCGCAGTATGAATTGTGCGTCAAAATCTTTTGTATTGTGCCCAATGCATACGATGCGGGCAAAGTCCTGAACGGACCGAGTAGCAAAGTCTACTAACTCCTTCACCGGTTCCCTCCTGAAAACGAACTCACGTACGAGCCCGCAAGCGAAACAGCCGTTCGATATATCGGGATCGTGGATACATTGCGTACACACTTGTTGCGCTACGCACAAGTTCGGCACATGTATGTTTGTCGTCGCGTCACCGTCTACCGTCTCGCATTGCTGCGTTTCGAAAGCATCAAAAATGAAGATGTAACGTTTCGGTCTTGTCGCGTCTTTCAGTGGCGTCATGAAGCAGTAGTGATTGTACGGTCTGTTACAACCTAAGTGAACCTAGCACTCGACTTAGAAAAACCAAACTATTTCTTGTCGATTCTTGTAAGTTTTTGTGGATAGTTGTTTGTAGTAACAATGATTCCGTTTGTAGGAGTGCCAAAAAAAAAAAAATCTTAGGGGTTGAAAAAATATCAGCACCCCATTTCGAAAAAAATCGAATTTATCGAGAGATTTCCGTACAGAATCGTTTCAAGTTGATTGTGGTAAGGATATTTTTGTTTGTAGTAAAAAGGAAAGGAAGATACGTTGTTTTTGAAGTTATACTTCTTTAGGCGCGTTATGAAAAACTGATGAGAGCGAAATTTCAGGATGCGCGCGCATCACTGTAACACAAAACTGTAACACAAAATTAATAGGATGAAGTTGCCCACTCAACCGAATTCATGCGCGCGCATCACTGTAACCCAAAATTAACAGGATGAAGTTGCCCACTCAACCGAATTCATTAAGTCTCGAAAGAAAGCTAAATATTTATCCACATGGTTTTAGTTTTTAAGTCACAACACGTGTTTTATTTTCATACAAGTGCGAATTATATATGTGGCAATAAAATATATTCAGTAGTGATTTAAATTGAATATTTGGATTAATATTATTTACTATTTGTGAATATTAGTGAAAAAATTGTGCTAAAATACTTCTTCAAGTGCTCCAATATAATTGAGGTTAGTTATCCGTATGTATTATTTATTGATATAAATTAAAATATCATTATTTAATATAATTAATACTAAATATTATTAAATTATCAATGTTGAATATTTATTATTGGTTTTTTAATATTTACAAAATAAAGAAATAAATTTAATAGAACATTTAATAAAAAGTTCGTGACAAAAATTTAATAGATTATGTAAATATAATTTAAGACATCCGTTATTTGTTTTATTGTTTTTTATTACATACTTCTTTTCTTTATCTTTGTTTGACAGAAGATTTTGACATGTTGTGTATTTTTTAATGATGCCAAAGAAGTATAACTTCTCACGCGCGTACATAAGTACACGCACCCATTTTTTTTTTTCAGCTAGAATTTCTGTGGCCCTGCTGTCAACTATTGTTTCGGAATTTTTTTTAGATGTTGGTAGTACAATTTCTTTCGTTCAAAATTCCTCCACAATTCACTACAAACGTTCTACTCGTTTCGGAAACGTTTGAAGTTGTTTGTAGTACCATTTTTTTCTTTTGTCGTACTGATTTTCTCATTTGTAGTTCCTGCAAAACGTACTACAAACGTCCGACTTGCTTTAGAATCGTTTGTAGTTGTTTGTAGTATCATTTTTTCCATTTGTAATTCCTGCAAAATGTACCAGAAACGTCCGACTTGCTTTAGAATTGTTTGTAGTTGTTTGTAGTACCATTTTTTCGTTTGTAGTTCCTGCAAAGTTCACTACAAACGTCCGACTAGTTTTAGAATCGTTTGTAGTCGATTGTAATACTAATTTTTTCGTTTGTAGTTCCTGTAAAATTTACCACAAACGTCCGACTTCCTTCAGTATCGTTTGTAGTTGTTTGAAGTACCGTTTCTTCCGATCGTAGTTCCTCCAAAATATACTTCAAACGTTCAAATCGCTTCAGTATCGTTTATAGTTGTTTGTAGTACTGATTTTTTCGTTTGTAGTTTCTGAAAAATATACTACAAACGTCCGACTTGCTTGAGAATCGTTTCTAGTCGTTTGTAGTACCGATTTTCTCGTTTGTGGTTCCTTTGGAATTCACTACAAACGTCCTACTCGCTTCAGTATCGTTTGTAGTTGTTTGGAGTACTGATTTTGTCGTTTGTTGTTCCCGCAAAATTTACTACAAACGTCCTACTCACTTCAGAATCTTTTATAATCATTTGTAGTACGGATTTTTTTGTTTGTATTTCCTTGGGAATTTACTACAAACATCCTACTCGCTTCAGTATCGTTTGTAGTTGATTGTAGTACAATTTTTTTCGCTTTCAATAACTTTATTTCATTTTTACATTTGTAGCAACTTTGTTTCGTTTGTCGTCATTTGTGGTAGTGTTGATTCCGTTTGTAGTTGTTTAAAATGGAATTTGTTTGTTTCTAATAGTCTTGAATCAGTCGGTAGTCCCTGGACAGTATTAGTAGGTTTATTTGTATACGCCGTTAAAAAAATGTATTTGAAACGAGTCATTGGCTACTTGAGTATTATCCAGTAATTCGCGTATTGTATTGAGATAAATTAGATTTAATTCGAATAAATTCATGGCAATCAAAGATGATTTATTTCGGCAAAATAGATCAAATCTCATTTATTTCACGCTAATAAGCGAATTACTGAATATACTCGAGTAACCCAATACTTGTTTTAAATACATTTTTCAACGGCGTATACAATATAAACCTACTAATACTGTCCAAGAACTACCTACTGATTCAAGACTATTAGAAACAAACAAATTCCATTATAAACAGCTACAAACGGAATCAACACTACCACAAATGATGACAAACGGAACGAAGTTACTACAAACGAAAAAAACAAAACAAAGTTATTGAAAGCGAAAAAAATTGTACTATAATCAACTACAAACGATACTGAAGCGAGTAGTATGTTTGTAGTGAATTTTGCAGGAACTACAAACGAAAAAATTAGTACTACAAACGACTACAAACGATTCTGTAGCGATTTGAACGTTTGAAGTATATTTTGGAGGAACTACAATCGGAAGAAACGGTACTTTAAACAACTACAAACGATACTGAAGGAAGTCGGACGTTTGTGGTAAATTTTGCAGGAACTACAAACGATAAAATTAGTATTACAAATGACTATAAACGATTCAGAAGCGAGTCAGACGTTTGTGGTAAATTTTGCAGGAACTGCAAACGAAAAAATCAGTACTGCAATCAACTACAAACGATTCTGAAGCGAGTCGGACGTTTTGAGTAAATTTTGCAGAAACTACAAACGGAAAAAATGGTACTACAAACAACTACAAACGATTCTGAAGCGAGTAGGATGTTTGTAGTACATTTTGCAGGAACTACAAACGAAAAAATCAGTACAACAAACGAAAAAAATGATACTACAAACAACTTCGAACGTTTTCGAAGCGAGTAGAACGTTTGTAGTGAATTTTGGAGGAATTTTAAACAATAGAAATTGTACTACAAACAACGACAAAAGATTCCGAAACATTAGTTGACAGCAGGACCACAGAAATTCTAGCTTAAAAAAAACGACGTATATTCCTTTCCTTTTTACTACAAATGAAAATATCCTTACCACAATAAACTACAAAAGATTCTGTACAGAAATCTACCGATAAATTCGATTTTTTTCAAAATGGGGTTGTTCGCTGTTTGATGTTAGCTAGTTGTTCGACCGAACCGCGTGGAAGGAGTAGATCGCTGTAGTCAAAGATGAGTTGTTCAATTTATTATATATACATCTTATTTATTTTACAGTTTTATTTACATATATACAAGTCCTATTTTAATGGTTGCCACGCGAGGGAAGGGGTGGTCGTCGTCCTATTACACCGCGGTGGAGGCTGCAGTGAAGAGGTGCAGCGATGAGTTGGCTCGGTCCTTGGAGGCGGCGTAAACTAGCTTTCCGGAGAGCTAGGCGGTGTTGGAGGGCGGCGATTCTCCGGTTCGGTAGCTCGTTGCGGAAACTCCCACTCGCTGTCCGACTGGGTCGTCTGGGTGGCCGTTGAGACGTAGGTGCGCTGAGGCTCGGGGAACGGAGAGATCGCTGCCGGAATGCGGCGATAGTAACTGTGTGACGTCACTCTCGCTCTTCTCACGTCCCACAGTGATAGCAGCACCGCCGGTGGCCTAGTCAGAGGCCTTGACGGGAGGTCCACTCGATGAAGTACCCACGGAGCTGGTGGATTGCAGGCTCTTGTGTTTTGTGTTGGACTGGCTGGTACCAGTGAAACAGGATCCGTCATGCAGTCTGGTCTGCGTTCAGGTCTGGAAGTGTAGCGTAGCGTAGCGTTGCGTGGCGTAGCGTGTAGTGCAGCGTAGCAGTTAGTCTTGGTCAGATCCGGCGAACCCGAAGTGTCCTGCCGATCGGTGAGATCGGTGGTCTCTTATCGCAGCCTCGGTTGGTCTTCAGCAGCGGGAGACCACATTGGCTGATTACGCGACGCGCTCGGCTGCGTGGGTGGCGTGAGCGGCGCGCGTGACGTAATACTTTCTTCTGTGTCACACGACTAGAAAGTGTGAAATGCTTGTTGCGGCGCGTGGGTTGTAAGGCGCGCGACCGACTAGTTGCTTTCACAATGTTGTTGTGAACAGGGCTGCTGACATTTTTTCAACCCCTTATATTTTTTTTGGCACTATTACAAACGAAATCATTGTTACTACGAACAACTACCTACAAAAACCTACAAGAATCAACAAAAAATAGTTAGGTTTTTTCAAGTCGGGTGATAGATTCACCTAGGTTCTGTTGCACTGGCACGTGACGCGAAAACGAGTTTCACAAATGTATGGCCACCGCGGAAGATTTACGAATCACTTGCAAGTCCGGCATATACGCAGCGATGCACAAACGGAGCGACGCAGACCGAAGGAGCCGATCCTGCGACGGTACTCCAGACAACCGTTACCGTGGAACACGCGTTTGCAATCAGGACACTCGATTTTGCGAGACTCGCTGTTGCACGGTGGCAATGCAAGGAACTGTGGGCACTTTACGGAACATCGGTGTTCGTACCCGTTGTTAAATTTGCTATTGCAGAGTTGACAGAAAAAGACCCCTGCTGCTGCCACGGTTAAATTTATCATTGGACAATAATGCTGTTCTTCGGGATAGTACAGCAGATTCAATCGGTGCCTGACATCGCCTGTTTCGTCTGCTCTCACCATGGCAGTTCCATCGTAAAATGCCACTTTGCCGGTACCTAGCTTCCCTAACTCGTACACTGTGATGAGCAATGATGATGGTGTCGCTACTCCGACACGTTGCTACGGCATACGCATGTAGATCTCTGAACGCGTCCTCCAGCCACCACACTAGATTAACACCCGATTCAGGGGCCACGATCTTCATTCGCAACTCACGCCCTGTGACCGCGAATTTACGAATAAATTTCATTGATTCACCGACAACCGTGAAACGGTCACCCAGTGAATCAGTCCCGTCCTCGGATGCCTGACTTGACTCCATCTCGCTCGCAGCTTCACTCTCCCGGTCCGATTCTCTGCCCACGTTTCCAGAGTAAGCACCCTCTGTCTCGTCGTCGTCAGCGTCGTCGTCGAATTCAAACGTCACGTCCGAAGCTGTCTGTGTATTGTCATCGTCACCGGCATCGTCAATGTCATCGTCGGACTCTAATGTGAGGTCAAAATCGTAACTCGGAGCCCTCCGGGTCCTACCCCCGCCGATCTGTACGCCCGAGGTACTAGCGCCTTCGTTTGTGCAAAACGGACCAACAGTTTACATAAGGCCCCCTGTTGTACATATGAAATAAAAATAACACTAAACTCCATGGTAAAGCGTCGTCAATCCGCAAGTATAGTCGAATTTCGCGGTTTCACTAGAAACGCACACCATAGAGTACCCGTGTAATTAGTTCCCCTAAAGAATATCCTCATCCATCGCCGGCGGTGTATAGCTCATCTGAGTGAATATTCCACTCTCGGACGTCTGCTGCCACGAGATTCTTATCGCCTCATCCATTGGGGATATAGAATAATTGCCTCCTTTTTCTTCTGCTACCGCTAGCTCATGAGCAACGATCGGGTCTAATGACCCGCCCCACCAGAGAAGAAATTGCTCGTGAGTTCATATCAGAATACCTGGTCTGCATTTTTGTTTTCAAACTTTTCCTATATACCTTGAATTTCCGACAGTCCTGACGGACCTGGACGTGACAACACTAAGGTCGACGCCTGTGATGAATCGATTTCTGTAACGGGCACAATAACCTTCAGTTCTGTTCTGCAATCTGTTTCGCAAGCGCCAACTCCTTGCAGGCAACACAGCCCTCGAGAAGAGCTGCCTCGTTTTCAGTGGTATCGACCATCATGAATTCTAGCAGAAAGAAATTTTGATATACCACTAGCGTACAACGTATTTATACACGACAACTCCCTGCTACGACACAGCGTACAGACAATCATCTGGACTTACCGTCACGAGCGGTAAAAATCGACTCCTCGGCGGGCCTCGCCAGCGCTACTCTTTGCGACGCATTCACCTCATCGGGGACGTCGACGACATCGCAAAGAACCGCCTCATTTTTCGCGGAGTCCTCCCTCATCGCGCGGAATTCCAACGGTTGGAAAACTTGATGTAAATTTTTCCATATTACATATTTTCTTTTATCTTTTGATCCCACTCTGTAGATCCAGTAATTCAAACTCCACACAAACGTACACTGCGCACAACACAAATAACAACTTACCGGTTCGCTCGTTGTACCCAGCCATCAGCGCCCGAACAACGGCGAAGCGGGTGGCATCCGGCTGGCGAATCACACTCGCGGCCGCACTAAGGCACACGTAACCCCGCAATGCACCGGAGCTGTGGAGATGCGCCAGAGCCCATGCCCCGCAGACCGTCAGAAGCTGCCGCAAATGCCGAAGCAATTCCGCATGTGATATGCGGAAAAACAGTTCTCGACGCAAAACAGGGCACACACGCACAAGACTCGCGTTGACCCTCCTAGCCTGGCTAGCTGCCCTCACCACCGCGTCACGGAGATCGTTAATCGATTGCATTATTTTTAAAATATCGCAATAATTGGAACAGAGAAAATCGTTGTTTTCAGCAACACCGCGATTTTCTAACTGAGCCGATCTCCGGGCCCACAACTTTTTATAAGTTTAGTAGATTGGGTTTTGCTTAGGCCGAATGCTATTACAATACGTTACCACGCCGCTTCTTGAGCAAAGTGTACGAAACTTCACTATGACCTGCTAGCGTAAGCCTTCCGCGGTGATTAGCGGTGAGACACCGGCAGCTAGGCTGAAAGATAAACCAGAGCAACCCGAACCCAACGCGGAGGCTGCCTGCTACGTCTGGCAAAACAAATCTATTGACAGCGATAAGCATGGTTTTCTCATGATTAAACAAAGTTGTACGGCTGACGTCATTTATCCTGTTGAAAAACTTACGTACCCTAATCCTACTTTGATTATCGGGCGAACGGGTGTTCGTCGAGACATATGAAATTTAGAGATCAAATAGAAAACGACCTGATGGATTCACTCGAAATTCTTACCTCAAATCGTGGAGCTGATTTGGCGGTTGGTAACGGTTAGAAACAAGTGTACTTGAGAATAATTTTAATATTCTTCTCATGCGACGTCTATGTATACCGCCATCGATAAATTGCAACTGTTTGTACCACCATCAGAATGGGAAACGAGTTAGGAACCTAATGCATACTAGACCTATGGAGGTTGTAGACTCATCTTGCGACATCAAAATGATACAAACGATGAGACCTTCTTTTGTATTTCTTCGTCCACTGAGGCATAACAATCAACATACTGTAAGGGTGTACGTCGGAAAAGCGCACGTCAGCCTACGAGCCGTCACAAGTCCCAAACAGTACGTGTGTAACATGTACCATACTGTCTACACCCGTAACCCTTCCCATTATTTTCTTCTCTTGCAGTGTACACGTATACATATTTCGATAGACTGCAACTGTTTGCACCGATCATAGCACCGAATTCAAGCTGTAAATCTAATGCAAGTTTGATACAGGCCTATCGACATCGTTGAGTTTTCTGGCGACATATTTACATCTGTCTTACTCCCCATCGTGGAAACGAAATATAATCAACGTCGTAAGCTTGACATAGTCTGGTAAGGAACGCCTGAATCATACGAAGCATTAGAATTTTGTTAATTCTTTTTATTCACGCTGCAAACGCCGTTTGGTAGAGTGGGGGTTACACCCTCTATATTCAAGTGAGATACAAAACAGCGTCAGTCTTGCGACAGCTACGGAAGAATCCTCACGTGAACTATGGCTACATCCAAATCTTCTGCACCAATGGGCAACGTGAATAAAATGTATAAAACATTTACGAAGGCTTTGAAAAAGACTGAGAAAAATCTGCTATTGTCGACAACGTATAGTCTGAATAATTCTTCTACAAAGAAAATAGTCATCGGTTTCGGTCTACGGTTCGACGATCAGTTTGAACCGGTCATCAAACTCGTCAACAACTCCTCCGGAGGCGTGCGTCTGGCACCAGCGTCCTGGTCGCGACTCGCAGATGAGTTGGACAATATTTTCGAATACCTTGACATAGAAGGATACATTGATGCCCAATGGTATTTTAATCGGATTGGGCTTGGTGGCTGCAACGTCGAATTGTCAACAGCACACGGTGAGCGAGCCGTCAGATTCGAAATACCTACGGAATCCGAAGTCACCGATTCAGAAGCTAAGGAATCAGACTGCCGAGACACGGGCAACCAGGATGAGAACTTTCAGTCACCCGCCAAACACCAGGAAGTGTATCAATCCATCATTGTAATGCAGAAATCCACATTCAACGGACTTGAAGCTATATTTGTGTGTGTCGACGAACTGTTACGAAGGCTTCAGCATTTAGCCCATTCAGTAAACGAGTGCAAGAAATCATACGTTGCATAAATAGCCGAGAAAGTGAATCTGACGCACCTCAAGGAACCGTGTGACGTTACACCTAGAGTGCAAGTCACAACAAACCCCAAACACGCGGGAAAGAGCCGAACGGGTGAGTCCCGGCCCGTCGGGAAACACCCGAAGCTACCCGAAGCCCACCGACGCTCGGCTGAGCCGAGCGCCAGCCAGCAGTCCGACAGCGTCTTACCTCGAAGATCGACGTGACAAACAGAGACCCAGAAAGGAAGAGAAAAAGAGAGAGAGAGAGAGAGAGAGAGAGAGAGAGAGAGAGAGAGAGAGAGAGAAACAGAGAGCGACGAAAACCGAAGAGACAAGCAGGACGTCCCCCTTAACACCGCCACCCAGACACACCGACGACACCAGGTTAGCCGGCGATCTACAGCCGATCTGCACCTCCTCCCATTCCTCCCCCCGCAATACCGACCCTTCCTACCTCACACTCCCCGTCGCCCTACACCGCCCCCCCCCCCCCCCGCGCGCGTACCGTTAAGTTAGAATTAAGTGACGCTAAGGGCTGAGGCGTGATCAGCCCCCGTTAACGTCTACAACCCCTTTGTAACGATCTTTTGCAGTTTTAAGTCGACTCCCCCCCCCCCCCCCCCCCGATCGCAATACGTGTACACTCCTTACAAATACAAACACAAAGTTTTACCTATTCAATCAGTCTCGACTTTCTCGCCTCGTCTCTAATTGTTCCTCCCTTCCACATAATTAGTGCGGACTCAAAACCCGTCACACCACGGTCAAGGTGCACAGGCCCAGAGTCCATCCCGTAAAGTCCGGTATCTGCTCCGCGGTCAACGGTACCCATGGTAAGAGGTCGCCACACGATATTAAGCACTTGGCAAAGGGGTCGCGGGAGAAGGGCTGACAAGCCGAGGAGCTTCTAGGCGGAAAAACCGCTCCTCGGCAACGGGTTGCGGGGAAGGGGAAGTCGTTCGGAGAAGCTTCTAGAATAAAATACCTCCTCGACGAGGGGCTGCGGGGAGAGGGGATAGTGCCCGAAATTCGCTCCTACGCGGGGGGCAACGGGAAAGGGGTGATCGCTCGGAGAAGCTTCTAAAATAAAACACCTTCTAGACGAGGAACGGCGGCAGGAGGGGAAGGCGCCCCAAAATTCACTCCTTGGCGAGGAGCGGCGGGGGGAGGGAATGGCATCCCAAAGTCACTTCTGGGCGAGGGACGGCGGGGAAAGGGGAAGGCGTTCCAAAGTCACTCCTCGGCCAGGGGCGGCGGGGAAAGGGTAAGGCGCCCAAAAGTCATTTCTCGGTGAGGGGCTGGCGCCAGAGAGCGGTGCGAGGGGGGTTTGTTGTGACGCCCCAAAGTGCCCCTATACTAGTAATAGCCATCAAAATCTTAATGCGGACCCGGAGTCGAATATAATTCAATTCAGTAGTAATAGTTTTCATGATAGTATAAATAGTTCTCTGTCTAGACTCATTCAAGTTCTAGAACGAAGCTCCGTAAAAAAGGAGCATGAAGATTTTCGCGCACCAAATAACTGCGTCGAATCATCATACGATGGCACAAATGAGTTAACTAGCGAATTGCCGGCAGTTGTGGCAAAGCTTGGTAACGGCATTCGAACCATGTACAGCGAAATTGGTCAACGAGAATTACCGAATCCAACCGAATTGCCAGCAAAACTTCAATAATTTGAAGAATGCACTAACGTTTCGACTATTTCGACATCATCAGATTTGTCGTCGTCAAAATCTGACACTTATGCCATGAATACATATGACAATTACACTAATGACAATATACCAATTTGTGTAAACGCCCATCTCGGAAGCTCGGAAAATTATGAACTGATGACAGCAGAATTGCCGCAAATAGTAGCAGACTTGGGACGGGCTCAACGTCACGTTAGTTCTTTGTAATTCAGTCTTACCAATTCGAAATCTAGAAAAAAATCTGCCGAAATTACCAACGGTATTAACCAGTAGGTGTCCAAGTTATTGGATAAACAATATGTTCTATGAAGTGTGAACAGAATAAACATTGTCTTCCAATGTCATGAGTTTCAGCCCAACTGAATGTTTGCAAGAAAATGTGTTGCAACATTACGTGCTTTTCTAAACTATATGAACTGTATTTATACTGTGAATATTGAAAATATATCTTTCTGAAAGTAGTTACAGGTGTGAATGTTCATTTATTGCGCGTAATTTGTAAGCTCTGAAAAATATGATTGATTACGTCAAGTATTAATAGGGCTCGACGATCGTTCATCGCGCCAGGTTCATAAGCATTAGCTGACAAACTGCGATATATCACCAACGTTTTGCACGCGATACTTATTGGCTATGAAGAACTTCTTTTACCGGCGTGGTCAGTTGCTTGGTTGATAATACGTGAAACTGCTAATACCTCGACACCCGGCCAGACCCGATAAACTGTTGGGCAAAATAACCCAGAGTTATCAGTCTTTATACAGGGTGACCACGATAACTTGGCCACCCCCCTCCAAAATCTAGCCGTGTGATATTTTGAGAAATTTTTGTGCATGATTTTTGAAGGAAATGCGACGATCTCTCCGATAGTGAAGTCGAAATTTTTTGAAAAAGAACCGTTTTTGTGCGCGAAAAAAAGATTTTCGATTTCGGGACTACAATTAGGGTTGAATTTTTTTTCTGAAAATACGCAAAATCCTGAGTGCGGATATCCAAAATTTTCCGGGATCCGTCAAACCAATCACCTAGAAATAAATCTCAAAATTCGAACTTTTTGTCGAAAATTCGGTACTCACTGGCGGAACAGGTGGAATTAAAATATCTGGCAAAACCGACCAAAGCCAACTTCACCCGAGTCCAGGTAGCGGTATACGATATGTCATTCACGATTCTGCGCGATGGGTTTCGTTGGACTGACTTTCTCTGTTTGCAGCTAGGCGAGCAGTAAGATTAGTAGTTTGAAAATATCTGCATTGAGAGAAGCGTGACAAAAACGTCCGCATTTAAAATTATCAATTATAATGAACAGGAAAACAGCATAACGGGAGGTTAACAAGCATTTTGTTATCATCGGTTGGCAGTGACAACCGTTGTAGCGCGGAGGTTAGTGAACGCACGCGCGTGGCCGATCCGGCCGATCAAAATCCCGCTATTACTGTTTGCCGACGCGGCGAAGACGAGATGATGTAGCGCAAAAATTGCATGTCTTTCGAAAATGATCATCGAATCAACCCGATTGTGTTAAAGTGCAGCCTTATTGACAAAGGCTTATCACTCGTATTTTACACAAAAAATGATTTGAAAAAACGAACAGAATCCACCCAAATTTTGACAGTGTATTGCTTGTTCATCGCAAAATTCTAGGTCAGCATATTTATATTCTGGAGAACGGTGCGCAAAAATTGATCAATTCTGACACCGTGTATTTACTTTCGTACGTCGAATATTTCCGCGGCAACAAAGCACATGGGTTGTTCAGTGCCTGAGCGTCGTTTTGTGCCCGTGTCATTGCGATCTCCGTGCGAGCCGCGCTCGAACGATTCGTCTCCGCAGGGATGCCAAATCTCGCGTAGATGAGGAGGCGAGCGCGCATCACGCATTTTTTAAAACAGTCGAGTTAAGTCGTCCGTCTAGTGACGATCGCGAGTGACGCCGTGCGTTCTCTCGTAACACAACCAAAAGACGAGAGGCCCAAATATCCTCTCGTATCGTTCGCTCCTCGGAGTAAGGTAGATGAGTACGGCCCGAGTGTCTCTCATTCTACATGGGACCGAGTGCCCATACACGCATACCAAGGGTCTTGCACCCTTCCATCATACAACGAGCCCGAGCGCTCTTGGTGTACTACCAACACCAATCATACTCTCATACACGTTCGCTCCTCGGAGTAAGGCAAATGCAAATCATACGAAATTCGATCGAATCGAATAAAACAAAAATCGCAATACGAAACGCACTCGAGATCGCGGTGGCATGAGCCAAACGGGCTGTAACCGGCATATACACATTCATATACACAATCGACACATGCTTTTATACGTTTACAAATACACGTTCATACTTCGTGGGTTTTTATGCCGCAAGGCTTTTCCCACAAGAGCCAATAAACATTCATAATTCGATGGCTCAAACGCGAGAGTTTTTTTATTCAAGAAACCTCAACCTCTATCCTTCATACTAATAAAAAAGGTTCAATTCAAAACTACGAGGCAACTTCGCCTATGAAGAAGCTTCGACTACACATGGGTGGCCGACTTTTCTGTGATTCTAGTAGTAACAATGAGCGCAATATCGCCACGACCCAGCGTTATTTTCACGCAATGATCAAACCGGGGATAGTAAACTACGGTTCGAAATTATTTTCGAGGAGAATATGTCGTTGCATTTTGGAATTTCGTTAATTGTCCGACAGATTGATACTGTTGCGTATAGCCTTGAGGAGTATGAGGAAACGTAGGTTTTCTTCCGAAGGGACTTGGTCTGTCGGGTGTTTCTCACAACCGGGAAAGAAAATGGCACGAGTACCGAACCGATGATTGAGGTTTCCCTGATCGTTTCCCGCTTTTTCCGCACAGAAAATAAATAAGTACAAAAAAAAAAAAACACAGAACGGAAGTACCCGAACAAATTATTCATAGATTAGAAAACCGTGAATTATAACGAGGATGTATCCCGAGGAAAGCCGCTAATAACCGGTTGGAAAAAAAAATACCGAAGTGCGTGACAGCCTTGTTTGGTTTCCTCGTAAGGACTGTTCTAGTATTGTCGAGTCGTCAAGGAGCCGGTCATACTAGACTAAAAGGGGGAAACCGAAAAGAATAACCGCCGTAATGACAGTGTTGCTACCGAGCCAAATGTTTCGCTGTTTAAATTGAATATTACTCGAATTAATAGTTCCGATCCGTAACAGATACGTAATGCGTGAGAACGAAATGACTCGCATTTGTTTAGAACGAAACCCTTGCATCGCTCTCTACTTCAATACGAAAATTGTATGATTCTTATCTAGATGATAGAAGTATGTGCGAAGCACGACAGGCTGACGCATCGTTAAAGTACGGTGGAAGTATGGCCGATGTTATGACAGCAGTAGAAGCATGAAGGAATAATCGTCAGATTATGATTCATCTACCTTTTACCTGTGACTTTTCCATTTCGTGGGCGACAAAGACAGTATTTTTTCGTAAATGCGATCTCCACGCTTCACTTTCCATTTCAATTCAATGACAGTTCGTCAATGAAAATAATTAGCAAAATAATATTGAGTTTACAAACCGATGCACAGATTTGATACTTAATTCTCTACAATTCCTTACAGATATCGTAATCCAAATGTTTGATTAGTCTTGACATGTGCAATGAAATATTTTGTTCCATTCAAAATATATACAATACGCAAATTCGGGAATCCGTTATTTTTTGGGATTGCACATAGTATTGCACAACAGAATTATGCACCTTCGATACTCCTCGTATGTTAATCCGTCCTCCTCGCTGAAAATTTTTTCAACGAATGCTGAAATTGCAATGTTGCCCGCTACATTTCATACATTGAATAATGCGTAATTACTTTTTACTACGTAACAAATATTCTCCGGCATTGCTTCGTGTTTGCCTTTCCCGGTTGGACTCATCTCTGTCAAACTATCGTTGTCTAAGATAATTTTGAAGAGTGCTCGGTTCGTTTCTGTAAGGTTTGGGAGGTGAGAAATCACAAGGCCAGGTATCGAGTATGACGGTGTTTATTATTACGTCTCGATATGGTAACTGGCTCGCTCTCAAAGGTGATGCCACGCTCTCTCCATGTCTCCCACTCCTGGAGATCACATACAAATATTACAGTTTCTTTCCGATTCTTGTACATAATCTCTGTGACGGCGGCCATTTGCACATTGTCAAACCACACGTCGTACCCTACGCTTAACCGTACTCGATGACGATTTAAAAATGATAATTACCTCATCAAAATTAGTGACAATTTAGTGTAAAAGTATTACCAACAGATCGTTTTCCGCTACTCAGTGCTGTTACTTTCAGGACAATTTGAAGAGTGTTGCATGAACTCGTTTCATTAACGCATTTATTCGTTTCTTTGTTTTAATTGCGACTGTAGTTGCAGTTTGATAATGTAGCTACACAAAATTTTGTTGGAGACTTTGAATTGATGCATTATTTACTGAAAATTCAATGCATTATGAAACGGACGCAGCACTATTGTGATTGGTGTAATTTTTCAGAGATCACGAGAGCACCAACTCGACATACAAGTTTAAATTTGTGAATCGACGTAATCTGAGATACTGTATTCGTGCGTGTATATATAATTATTTTTAATTATCCAATTTATTTATTTATTCATTTATTTATTCATTGATTCATTCATTGATTCATTCATTCATCCATTCATTTAATAATTCATTTATTTCCTAATTTATTTATTCATTTGTTTATTTATTTATTTTTTTTTTTTTTTTTTTTTTGCGTATTGCCAAATCGGTCGGGAAATCCTTTATGGACCATACTGGGTAGGGTACCGTTACTCCCAGAAGTGTGGGACTCACCTTACGGAATACCCACTAAAACCACCTCCAAAAAACGTTCCTTGCTGTCGTCCACACCCGGAACGGAACTGTCGTCGTACCTGTTTTTGAGAGTTAAATATGACGATTAGAACAATACGAGGCACATATTTTGATAAAATTAAATCTAACAAACGGATGTGAGCTAGACTTTTCACCATTTTTGTGACATCATTCTCGCATTACAGAAACGCTGAAACTCAGGTTTATTTGCAATAAGATTCATTAGAGTTTAGTAGTATTTGATACGAGCCTTTAGTAGAAAGAAACTGATCTTGCGTCTCATTTCTGGTCTCGTTCTGTGTTATCGTCCGCGAAAAGCCATTCCTTGCTGTCGTCCACACCATACGGAACTGTTGTCGTATCTGTTTTTGAGAATCAAATACGAGGATTAGAAAAATACGAGGCACATGTTTTAATAAAATTAGATTGAACATTTTTGAAACTACAGATGCAGTTTGACGTGCATTAAATCAAACGAATGTGCACTCGACTTTTGACGATTTTCGTGACACCATTCTCGCATTACAGAAACGCTGAAGCTCAAATTTATTCGCAATAAGAATCAATCATTAGAGTTTTGTAGTGTTTAATATGAGAGTTTAATAAAACGAAACTTATCTTGCGTTTCACGTCTGATTTTGCCAGCTGTTCGTATCCGCCGATCGCCATACCTTGCTTATCCTCGAGACCCCACGGGACTATCGTCTTACCTATTTTCAATATTAAACAGCACAATAAGCAAAAAGACGAGGTGCCTTTTTGATGATAACGATTCCTATGTTATTCAAACATCAGATACAATTTTGTGTGCGGTAGCAAACAAAAAGAGTTTTGACGTCCCACCACTTCTGTTATATTATTTTCACGCATCTAAGGCTTTTTTTTTAACCCTCTGAATAACAATAATAATAATTCATGACAGTTTCGCGTTATCAATTATTGAAGATTTGTAAAAAGAATCATATCTCACATTTCATTCCTGGTTCCGTTACCTGAGGAGATGCTCGATGTGCCCTCCGTTCTGCTGGACAGTGAGTGCGAGCCGTTTCCGGATCGACCCTCGCACCCGTTGCATCTCCCTAACAGGATTAGCGGCACACGCTTCGGCGATGCGGTGGCGCATGTCGTGTTTCGTAGACGATTTCCTTGATTCTGCTCCAGAACCAGAAATCACACGCGGTAAGATCTGGTGAGCGCGGTGGCCACCTAACCGCATCTCTCGTACCGATCCACCGCTCCGGGAACATGGCGTCTAGGATTGCCTTGTTCGTGTTACTGTTGTGGGCAGGGGCCCCGTCCTGCTACCACCTAATCTGGTCCATACGGATGAGGTTTCCGTCCATCAGGCGGGTTAGTTCCTCGGTGAGTACGGCCCTGTACTTGGCAGACGTCAGATTTCCGTCGAGGAAAATGGGCCCGAGGATCCTGTCCTGTAGTACTCCAACCATGACGTGGAGCTTCCAACAGTGCTGGTTGTCCTGTTAGACGATCCAGTGTGGGTTTTCCGGAGCCCACCAACGACAGTTCTGCTTGAGTAAGAATTTCTTCTCTGCATGCACGATGTAAGGAGACTGTAGTGTGTAGATGTTTATGTTTACCCCTTTCAATCCTTTGCTTCCGATGAGAAGCCCGTAAGACAGCAATGCCGTCTAATAAATGAGATGCGGGTGTGCAAATCATTAATCTACGAGAGAATTTTTGTTGAGAATATGTAAATTTGAACAACTCGTGAATTTGAAAAATTAACGACGGAGCCAGGAATCGAACCTGGAATCTAGCGATGCTTTACCGGAGACTTACTCCACTAGACCACCTAGCCGCCCTGACTCTGTTGTCTTTAATTTCTCTCATGACCAGTGAGTTCAAATTTGTTTTCATGTGCCCGATTTGTATGAGTAAGAATTTCTTCTCTGCATGCACGATGTAAGGAGACTGTAGTGTGTAGATGCTTCTCATCGGAAGCAAAGGATTGAAAGGGGTAAACATAAACATCTACATCTATCAAAAAAATTTGAGCTTCAGCGTTTCTGTAATGCGAGAATGGTGTCACGAAAATCGTCAAAAGTCGAGTGCACATTCGTTTGATTTAATGCACGTCAAACTGCATCTGTAGTTTCAAAAATGTTCAATCTAATTTTATTAAAACATGTGCCTCGTATTTTTCTAATCCTCGTATTTGATTCTCAAAAACAGATACGACAACAGTTCCGTATGGTGTGGACGACAGCAAGGAATGGCTTTTCGCGGACGATAACACAGAACGAGACCAGAAATGAGACGCAAGATCAGTTTCTTTCTACTAAAGGCTCGTATCAAATACTACTAAACTCTAATGAATCTTATTGCAAATAAACCTGAGTTTCAGCGTTTCTGTAATGCGAGAATGATGTCACAAAAATGGTGAAAAGTCTAGCTCACATCCGTTTGTTAGATTTAATTTTATCAAAATATGTGCCTCGTATTGTTCTAATCGTCATATTTAACTCTCAAAAACAGGTACGACGACAGTTCCGTTCCGGGTGTGGACGACAGCAAGGAACGTTTTTTGGAGGTGGTTTTAGTGGGTATTCCGTAAGGTGAGTCCCACACTTCTGGGAGTAACGGTACCCTACCCAGTATGGTCCATAAAGGATTTCCCGACCGATTTGGCAATACGCAAAAAAAAAAAAAAAAAAAAATAAATAAATAAACAAATGAATAAATAAATTAGGAAATAAATGAATTATTAAATGAATGGATGAATGAATGAATCAATGAATGAATCAATGAATAAATAAATGAATAAATAAATAAATTGGATAATTAAAAATAATTATATATACACGCACGAATACAGTATCTCAGATTACGTCGATTCACAAATTTAAACTTGTATGTCGAGTTGGTGCTCTCGTGATCTCTGAAAAATTACACCAATCACAATAGTGCTGCGTCCGTTTCATAATGCATTGAATTTTCAGTAAATAATGCATCAATTCAAAGTCTCCAACAAAATTTTGTGTAGCTACATTATCAAACTGCAACTACAGTCGCAATTAAAACAAAGAAACGAATAAATGCGTTAATGAAACGAGTTCATGCAACACTCTTCAAATTGTCCTGAAAGTAACAGCACTGAGTAGCGGAAAACGATCTGTTGGTAATACTTTTACACTAAATTGTCACTAATTTTGATGAGGTAATTATCATTTTTAAATCGTCATCGAGTACGGTTAAGCGTAGGGTACGACGTGTGGTTTGACAATGTGCAAATGGCCGCCGTCACAGAGATTATGTACAAGAATCGGAAAGAAACTGTAATATTTGTATGTGATCTCCAGGAGTGGGAGACATGGAGAGAGCGTGGCATCACCTTTGAGAGCGAGCCAGTTACCATATCGAGACGTAATAATAAACACCGTCATACTCGATACCTGGCCTTGTGATTTCTCACCTCCTAAACCTTACAGTGGCGACGAAGATAAAAGTGAAACAAAAAAAAAGGACCGAATGGCGGAAAATGACGCACATAGTGAAAATAAGAAAGTATCGTGGATCAACAAGTTAAATAAAGTTCTAGTGATCTAAAAACTAAAAGACCAGTGTAACGTGGACGTTGAAGAAACGGATACCTTGGACGATTCACGAAAAGTGCTCAAGTAGTATAACAAGGCCGGTTCTACGTAGGAACACCTTCTTCACTGACCAAGCCGACCAATCCGCTTATACGTGCATCCCAGACGCAAGCCCTTGAGGGTTACCCCCACTCTCGTAAGATAAAATGTGCTCTGCCGACCGCTCGTCGGTAAGAAAGTCTCCCAAATGACCATGGTTGTCGGTAAAAAATCCTCCAAATGACCATGATCGTCAGTAAAAAATGCCTGAAATTGCGGTGGTGTTACCCCTTGTGGGATAAATTGTGCTCTTTGTCGGTAAAGAAAATCATGCTGATCGAGCGGGATCGATAACTGCATTACCGAGCGCACTCCGTAAATCCTCAGACGTTGGAGCGGACCCCGTGGATCCTCGAACGTTCGACCAAGAATCCTGGCATGTGTCAGGTTTCAAGAGCTTCCAGAAGGTTCGAGAAGATTATCACGGCCTTGAACAAATCTAGACTGACAAACAATTCGTCCGACGTGTTTCGACTCGACCGTGAGCGGCATGCGGTCAAAGGATTTCGGTACTAAGTTGAATTCTGAAAGACCCGCTCTGGCCATGAACGAATTTGAGACAAAAAATTCTCAGAATCGTCCGACGAAAACAATACTCGGAATCGTCCGACGAGTTTCGACTTGACGGTGAGCGGCCTGCGGACAACGGATTGCGGTGCGACGTTGAATTCTGGAAGGTTCTGAAATAAACTCCCAACTAGCAGGACAGAGTTTCTGAATTAACGGTTGATATTGACGATGCAAAATATTTTATTGAGAAAAACAACTTAAGATTACAGTTTCACATGAAATTCATAATGCTAATATATGAGCGGTCTTACTCAACGGTATCGTACCCATGCTTCACGTAATGAGAATGAATCACTGTTCGAGTAGATACCGATTGTCTTTTGTGTTTGAGTGAAAAATTTCGCAGTAACAATACGTTTTGAGCTGCACAGTTTGGACGCAATATAGCATGATGCGTACAGTTCGAATTCGTGACTGACATTCTATTCAATTTTTTCAACGACGGACAACCCAAATCCATCAAATCCACGACTTCAACTTTTTCACCCAGAATTTTCTGCAGCCAACTTTTCTTCTCCAAACCTTTTACGTAAACTGTTGAAGCATTACGCAGCGACATACATTCGATGGTGAAGTCGAGCTTCTCGAAAGGTAAATCATTACCTTTCCAGGATCGTCCATGATAATTCCGTGACAGCCACAAATTTTCGCTTTTGAATGCAGCGAGTGAATAATTCCAATCGTACGGAGGTTCAAAGAGAAAAATTGACGAGTTGGTATCTTCGTCGAGTGACACAACTGCCAACTCTTTTGGTGTAAAACCGCGACCCGGTCTTCTAAATCCTTGTACGTTGACTATGAACTCCATTGTGAAAAATACTGAATCGATTGTCACAATGTTCAAGGTTTTTATACCAATTTCCTCACCCGACCACTCAGCGGGTTATATTCAATTATACGATCATGTAAAATCAAGCATTAGGCAGATGTACCAGTAGGAAAGTTATTTTTAGCCTCAAATGCGATACGAATATCAACCGGTCCAGATTTCAAAGCCTCGTTTTGTTTTGAACAGTTGATGAAAATCACAGGTTTGATGGTTTGGTTGTTTTTATTGAGATCTTTTCCATAGCCATTTTGGGAAATAACAAGAAAAGTATACAAAGTTCAGCTATATTCAGAGTCTCAAATCCAAAACCTTAGCCTAGTCTGATATCTAGTGTAAAAAGGAGCACAGAATAAAGACAGAGAACTACGACATAGACAGGAGTAGAAATATAGAGATAGAAGGATACAAAAATTGGAAAAGTGGAAGACGGCGAAGACAATGTTAGAAAAAAACAAATAGAATAAAAAATAGAATAAAGTTGAAGCATAGAAACATAAGAAGCAGGAAGTAGAGAAATCTCAATGAAGAATCACCATCCAGAGTGAGTCTCTTCTGTCCGGAAGAGATTCTGATAGAGTGCACGTTGAAGACAGAGTTCGGTTGGTAAGTTAGCCTGGTAGCAAGACAACGGAGTCCGAGATCTATGAATGGAGCCAGGTTTCAGTCACAGCTAGCAGCTAGCAGCGGCCGCAAAGGCGAGAGAGGCAGTGGAGATAGCTACGGGGAAGCGAGCCCCGAAAGCAGCAAGAGCGGCAGCCGATGAAATGCGGTGAATAGGAGAACCGTCAGATTTTCGGAGGAGAATGACGCCCTTACGGTGCCAAACATACTTAAAGCCACGAGACTTCGCAATGGCTTCGGTAGAGAGAAGTAATTTATGAACTTCGGCGGAAAGAGCTTGGTTAACATTCACACAGAAAACTCGTCCCGGCTCGACCACGGGTAGGTCCGTTGTTCGTATAATCCCTTTGTTCTTCTTGGCGACCAATGAGCGAAGGGTCAAATCTCTTGACGATAGCCTCACAAGGACTGGCAACGGAGTGTCCATCCGAGCCTTTGAAGGAGGGATCAGAAAGCGACAGGCCAAGATGTCCGTTCTGGCAATGGTGATGTCGAGCGCGGCAGCCAGTAAGGTGACGGCAGGACGAATGCGATCAACTGAGGAACAGGGAAGGCCAGAAATTGTGACCTCCTCTTCGCACAGACGAGCAGAAGCACGAAGGCGCTCAGTGCGATCAGTATCGCGCTGCTTACGCAAGTCCTCAACTGCCTCTTGCAGCGTGCGATTTTGGGCCTCGAGTTCTTGGATGCGGGCGGTATTGGCGTCAATGTGAGCCTGCAAGGCTGGTAGGGCGTCAAGCCCTACAGGTTCGTACTGTAGAAATTCGCTCTTCGTCAACAGAGGCTCAGGTTCTTTGCCGTAATAGGTGGCTTGAAAGTTTGCGTACATCTCGTACAGTAATGCAAAGCGATTGTGACTCATGTCCAAGTTCAGGTTACCTTACGGATAATACTCGGAATTCAAGGAGAGCTTGACGTCAGTAATGTTACAGTGATCAAGATGACTGGCATTGTTGCCGGCTTTGTTTTTTGATTCGTTCGAAAACCGAGGATGACAAATCGCGGTTTTTCCGAATGGGTGGACGTTTTCACAGTCCAAACGTGTTTCGTGGTTGCCGGTAGCGAAGGATATTCGTACACCTCCCAACTGCGGAAGCTCACGGAGACTGGTGTATCTTTTTCAATGAAATTCAACAGCGCAATTTTTCGTTGATCCGAGAGCTTCGCATAGGGTACTAACCATTTCACCTGATCGATCACGATTCTAAAGTCTTCGTCTTGATTTTGAACGATGGCATTTGGATCACTTTTTGATCTTGTAAGTATCAGCTCGTGTTTCGCGTTAACGATGATCTTGCGATAGTCTTCAGCGAAGCCCAATATAATGCTCAGAGAAATAACTACGTCAAAGTTGCCATCGGCATCAGTTAATTTTTTCGTTTCCTGAACATCGAGCCATCCAGCATTTTACATAAGCCAACTTTGACCAAGGTTGAGCTAAGCGAAACCTTCCAGCAGGCTGGTCAGACCAACGTTTTTACATTTATCAATCTCTACAGCGTTTAGTTCGTACCGTACATCTTCGAACAAATGACAGATGGCATTATTGACCAAAGCTGTGATCGCTGCTGCAGTGCCGTCCGATTTGAGCAATTTTCGAGAGATTTGCAGTGAACTCTTGCTCGGTAATATGCACAAATCCTGATGCTGAAGGGTGATTCGAATCTCATCGCTGTTGTTGAAAGTTGACGATGCGTACGGTTTGTGTGCATGTAGTTCTTGGCGAGCGATTGATTCGTCAAAGACGACAGGTGTTTGAATGCTCAAGATTTCCTCCTCCATGGTACGTAGCATACAACGAAACAGCAGAATCGCAGTTTTATTTGTCGGAAATTCCTTTTCCAAAAGGTGTCGGCTTTAGACCCAAAGCTATCAGGAACTCTACGTTTTGACGTGTTAGCGGTTCTGGAATCGATCGATGACTGACTTGATCGGAGCATGTTAACTGACGAATATAACTCTTTTTGTACAATCTGTTATATACAATACCCATCTTTTATTGCGATTTGATGTGCGGTCTCACAGTTATAACTTCTCCGCGAAAATTAACCACATCTCCATCTTGATCGACTAACCGAAGCTGTACGTGATTTATGGACTTGACGGTGATCGGAAGGTAAATGACGTGCGACGGCACTTCCACGATCTTACATTCCGGTGAAACAATAGGGAAAAATTCGTGAATAGTATGCACTTTATGTCCATTGACGTAGGCACCCGTTGTAATTTGCATTCGACTCGCAACGCGTTGACCTTGAGAATAGTTACAGGCATATCCGAATGCTGAGTTTGGTCAGCTGCCAATACGCGCGGTGTAAATCCGAGAAGCTGACCAATAGAATCGTCAGGTTCTGACTTTACGATATGGTTACATTTGATGCCGCTGCATAACGCATTATTGTGAGGCTTTATGCTGATTTCAATGTTGGTTTTTTTTTTAACGCGTCTTGAACATACTTTTCAATATCCTCAATTTCGTAGCTGCCATTGGATATAGTGACCACCTTATGGGCTACGTATATTTTATTGTGGCCAACATCAACGTTGGAAATGGAATTGAAGGTTAACAGTTCAACGAGACCGAGAACATAATTTTTGTTCAGAGCAAGTTCGATCGGAGGAATATATTGCGCTTTGAGAATCGAAGACGTTCCCGATATTTTTCATGTAAACGAATCATCCATGACTGCAAGTGCTCGACTGACGTTCTTAAATGACGTGTCATGTTTATATAGCTCAACGCTTGAAAATTTCAGACACAAGTGTCTGCAATCGAATGTACCGTAATCTTGATACCTTTCATCGTTGTACTTAACGCTATCAACACCGAGATATTTCACGAGGTCTAACGGAGGTTGAAGATGACCGAAACTGTCGAAGTAAACTACATCGCTGCCGCGTTTCTTATGTGCAACCCAGTGTGTCCCAGGGCTATCTTCATCGTCGAGATTGACTACAGCTGTCTCGTTCTTACGCGGTCCAGTTTTGGGCATTTCGTTACGCATGAAGACACCTCGGAAGTATGGAATTTTCATGATTTTTGCATACTTCAGCAAATTCCAGTTGATCAACGCTCGGCGTGGTAGCTTCACATTTAGTTTTTTGAAACATGAAGACCGAAACCCTTTTTATAAGGTTTGAGATGGAGACCTTTACCTGAGGCAATCGCTTCCATCGTTTTGTTATGCCGTTTGCTTTCCTCCAATTCTTGTTTAGCCGCACTCGCATCGTTCACAGCCTTTGCTTTACCCGCAGCACCTCCCGCTAACGCACTTGTAGCGCTGACCGGCAAAAATAGGTATGAGAAAAGATAGAAATCCGCCAACTTTTGAGGGTACCGGTAGAACGCTCGGTGATCGCACATTATGTTTACCACCTTCTTTTTTCACAGCTTCTCGAGCACCTTTGAGTGCAGACTTGATGCTCGTTTTCGCATCGTAGCTCCGAATCATAGACTGTTTTGCCGCTCGTATGATTTTGTTCAAGGAGACGTTCTTTGGTTTTCGACAACCCATGCCTAACTTTGTTTTCACCGTTATCGTGTTAGCTACAGCCCAAGCGGCTGCCTTCTAACCGAAATTTGCGTCCTTTGCGAGAACCTGTTTCCAGGCTTTTTCGGCTAATATTTTATCCGCAACGCTTCTACCTTCAAGGTTCTCACGATTTTTCGAATACGCTATATCGTGTTCCTTACACGCTGCATCGAGAGGATTGATACCGGAATCGCCTCTCGCGAGTCTTTTCGCCAACTTCGTACCAGGACCGCGGTACTGGTAACCGGGAACATGCAACTCGATCGGAAGTTTGTTGATAATGCTATTTACTAAACCTTTCCCACTTGATCGCTTTTTTGAGGATCGCTTACTTTCCCGTGTGTGCACAATCATGTCCGCTCAGTGACTGAGAGGAAGTTGTTATAAACGATGCATTTATAGAAAATCCAACCAATCACGTTCGAGATGAGGTTCGAGACACAATCGGCCAAGCTACCCGTGATGAATTGTGACAAATTCACGCGGCAGAGTACAAAACGGAAAGAACGTCGTGGCGAATTGTTGCCGAGTAGTGTACGTGCGGTATTCTGCGGACCATCTAACTGTGGCGAAACCAACGCATTATTTGCGCTTATAACGCACCCGAACGGTTTGAGGTTTGAAAACCTGTACGTTTACTCAAAATCTCTTAATCAACCGAAACACAAGTTTCTGAGTCAAGTGCTCGAAAATGTCGACGGTGTTGAGTATTACCCCTTTAAAGAGCATGAGCACGTCATTGCGTCGAACGAGACGCAACCTAACTCGATCATGAAATTCGATGACGTAGCGTGCGAGAAGCAGGATAACATACGCGCGTACTTTTGTATGGGTAGACATCACGATGTAGACTCTTCCTATCTTTGTCAGACGTACGCTCGAATCCCTAAGCATCTTGTGCGCGACAACACCAACTTGTTGGTCTTATTTATACAAGACGAGATAAATCTGAGCCATGTGTACAACGATCATGTAAACACCGATATGTCGTACGTAGAGTTCAAAGATTTGTGTACGGCATGCTGGAACGGTGACAAATTTTGGTTCGTGGTGATCGACAACGATAGAGAGCTCGGTAATGGTCGGTATAGAAGAGGATTTAATAATTTTTTAAACATGACAAAAGAATAAGATACACGATCTTCGAAGGCGATGAAACAGTAGCTTTCCAGAACTAGTTGTGTCAACATGCAGGAAATTCGTAAGGAAAAAAAAGTCTTGCATCGTATCGCTCAAGCGATATTCGGTCGAACGAATAGTCAGAGGTGTCCAGGCACGAACGGTCGCTCACGCGTGTATACGAAGACATGCTTCACGCGGCCGACTCTCTCTGTTTTGTCTTTGCATGTGTTTTATTTAGACGAGCATGAAGGTAGAGGAGATGGTGCGGGCCAGGGCCGCGTCAGTCAAGTACTCGAGCGACTCGGGGTTAGTCGTTCATTCCTTTTGCCCCTTTCTGTTCTGTGTGCGTTTCCGGAGAGATGGATAAATCTAACGGGTTTGGCTGCAATTCGATTGATATTTGGATTTTATGGTGTCTTGTACCTTCAAATCCTTCCTGATTGTTGCATGCAGGGGAGCCGGAATAACTTCGTAAGTACACTAACACAAGCGCGGTACGTTTCGCCAAGCACACCGGCGCAGCCCGGTTGTACCAATGAGCAAGCGCAATGCTTGACGCAAGTAATCTACCGATTGCTTGTACATACTTGGATTTACACAAGGTAATCCTTCAGGTGCACCGAATCAAGCAGTGATACCTGACCACAAGCGCAATGCTTATACGAAGTCGCCAGCGACTCTATTTATCACGATTACACTGCACGAAACAGTCAAGACGCCCAGCGCAATTATATAAATATAGATTCAATTCGGATGTTTCAAACGAAACCAACAATCAATACAACCACATATATAAAATGTCTCGTAATCATAGATTTCACCTCCGAAATAATTCATCGTGTGAAATATAATTGATATGATAAATATCCTATATACATTGTAAATTCAACATTTGCGGGGGATTTCTTCTCTGAGGTTCATACCTTAAGGATTTTCCTCTCTAAGCCATAATAAAACGTAGAACTGATGGCTCGAAATGTGTGTTTATTTCATTTATCCCTATCCCCTAGATCCTTGTTTTCTAGAGTTGGAAGTCATGACCTAATTGAAAAATACACGGCCTCGTTTTTATTAAAGAGGACGCGCCTCACGGAACAAGCGAGTAATGCGATTCGTCGTAAGCACAGAATCCTCAAGACGGGAAAAGAGTCGCTGCAGGAAACGATGAAGGATGTGTTCAAACCTGTGGTAATCCCGCTGCAGGAATCAGTCCATGTTTCGCGAGGCTTCAAACTTGTCAAGGAAGAGATGAAGGAAGAACTCAAAACTGAAACGAAGGATTAGCCGAAGAACGAAATGGAATCAGCAGAAGATTCTTTTGCAATCGCAGAGGAAGAGGATCAAACTGTCACGGAATCGTCGGTGAGATAAGAAAATGAATATCTTGACATGCTCAACGATAAACAAAGACAACACGAGTTGGATACCGTGTACGGGTCACGGAGACTTTCTACTGCCGGGCTGATAGTTTGTGACTCACCGATAAGCTTCAAGCTCAATTCCGATCGCATAGGCGATACGCTCTATCCGAAAACTCAGGGACTGCTGGAGCTGCTGTTTAAAAAGATGCCCAAGAGCGCTCACGTTACCTGCAACGATAAGGAGAATTACAGAAATATCCTTCTGGCAACAAATGCTCACAGAAAGTACTATAACGCCACCGAGCCTATCCGAAACGCTCAGACCGCCAAATTCAAGCATTTGATTGCTGAGCTGCTCAATATTTCTACGTCAGGCAAAGGCGTATCACCATCGTCACAGATGTCGAAGCGTACGGGCAAAGGTGTTCTGCTACCTCAGGCTTGGGTTACTCGACAAGGTGTTAAAACAGATTATATTTTCTGGGACGACGCTAACGAGCTGATGGAACGTCTTTGTTTTCTTATGGTATTCCAAGCGGCTGGGAATACAAGTCACAACAATGAAATTATGTCGATTCTGGAAGAATTACGGGAAGCCGGAATCATTTATCAGCCAATTCTCGTCGACTCTGCAATCATTTACGAGATGAGCGTCGACGTGTTTGGACGTCAGCTGGATAAAAACACAGCTGCGAGCACTCGCGGTCCTTCGGGTGTCAGGTTTGAAATAACAGCGGATGGGCATGACGATATACGGAACAAGAGACTGTGCAATATCGCAGATCCCGCAGAGCCGAACAATGCTGTAACTTAAAAAACCTTAAGACGAAAATTCAACGTGCTGCAAGAACAAATCGACAACCTTAATCGAATGATCAAAGCTTTGGAGATCACTCCGAAGAAAGCCTTGGATACCTTCCACACAGACTTTAAAACAGGCAGAGACTTGTCGATTCGAAACGCAGAAATCATTTCCAAATTGGACACCAGACTAAGAGCGTTGGAATATGAACGAGAAAAAGCAAGCCCTGGTGACGGAACTGCATAAGCCTGCACGCCGGAATTACCCGCGTCGACGTGTAGACGTGCGCGGCATCGACGAGACCTGGCAGGTGGATCTTGTTACCATGACGTCGTACGCTGGACAAAACAAAAGCTACAAGTACAAGCTCACAATTATTGATATCTTTCCAAAGTATGCGCAGGCTATACCGATGGAGAGCAAGTCTGGAGATGATGTTACGAAAGCAATGGAATCTGTGCTTGTGCAAGGACGGGTACCGAAAAATTTACACGTCGACAGAGGAACGGAATTTTACAACTCGAAATTCATAGGCTTCGATCTGTGAACGTTTCAACCGGACGCTGAAATGTAAAATGTGGACACGGTTTGCCATAGAAGAAAGCTACAAGTGGCTCGACATCTCATCTGATTTGGTTTCGGCTTACAACAACGCCAAACACCGAACCATAAGAATGAGACCGTCAGATGTCAGCAAATTCAAAAATGTCTTCGAGAAAGGTTACACTCCCAATTGGACGACTACAATATTCACGATAAGTCGAGTGGAAAATACTCATCCTCTGACGTACAAGCTCAAAGACTACCGAGATCAACCCATCGCTGGTGGTTTCTACGAACAAGAGCTCCTCAAGGTTAAACATCTGGATATCTATCTGGTAGAGGACGTGCTCAAGAAACGTGGAAGAAGAATATATGTTAAATGGTTAGGTTTTGACAATACACACGACTGTTGGATAAACGAATCGGACATATAACATTTGAATAAATGAATTTTTTCGTAAAAAACGTATGTGTCTCTTTATTTTATACCCGACACATAGCGAGTATGCGTCTTCATTTTTTAGACAATCGACAGACACATGCATCGTTGTACAATTTTTTTACATTTTGGAGCGTTTTTATCCACCATCCTACATAATAATATCCTATACATCATAGTACAGTTATAAATTAAGTCCTACATAGATTACGATACGGTAATTACAAAACTAAGGTGCAGGCTCGTAACCCCACGGAAGCGTTACTCTCCCGTTACTCTCGTCACAAGTGTCCACTCTCGTCAGAACTATATAAATATGTAGTGAATAAAATATTAGTAATGAAACTATATAACATGTGTAATATAATAAGATTGCGGTTCAAATAGTGATACGACTTACATCTTGGGAATTGATCTTTGAATTGAGACTCAGTCACGAGTAACTTTTCTTCGAACTCTATTAGCGAATGAATTATAATTCGCTCTTCCGTCGAGCTCTGATGTACGGAATTGGAGATAGTTCCATAATTGGTTACCTATTTCGTGGTCAAAGATCATATTCGCGTTAGCTAACTACAATTGTGGAATAGCTTGTGCTGCAAATCGATAGCAAATAGAATCTATTTCTTTATTCGTACGTCGCTGTATTCAATAGCACATGATAGCAGATGAGGATGCAATTCCTGAAATAGCTTGAGTATAGCTGTTTGTCCTACCGAGCTTAGCTGCGATATTGCGGAGAGGTTTAGGTTGCGAGTCATCTAGGGAGCGCGAAATAAAGAATACCTGGGCGAGGGATCCATTTGTCGAGGTCGGGAATGTTGCAATCGCTTCACATTTAGAATTATCTATGCGATTAGCAACAGATTTAATTGAATCTTGGAAAATGGGTATGTTAGCGATGTTTCTTGGAAATACATCGTCTATATCCCGCCCTCCTTAAGGGTAGTACGCTGATCTTCTGACAACCTCTCTGTTTTACGCCATCCTAATAGATTTTCGGTGGATAGTTGAGCGGCCTCAGCGGGTAGGTCTCAATCTATAGGGCCAGCAGGAGCTAGATTTGCCTACATTTTGAGTACGGATATGATTGGTGCGGGAATAGTCTCATATGAAATACGAGTGGTAGCATCAATGATGCCATAACTTCCGGACATTCCGTTAACCCTATGATCAGTCAAAGTGGCTTGTAAGTGCAGGTGAAATTCTCTTCCAGATGCATCTCTGATATCTCCGATTTCTTGAAGATACATTTGAATATCTGTTGGAAGGGGATAATCAAAGTTTAGAGCTTGGGAGAGTTGCAGATGTTCGAGGGTCAAGTGACCTCTTGAACTAGATATGTCAAGCAATCTCTTCAGTAGTGTATATATGAGAGTTCTGGATCATACAATGGCGCGCTCACCCCTAGCCCCCCCCCCCCCCCCCCCCACCCAGACCCCCCGCCCAAATCCCGCTAGATCTATTGAAAAAATTCCAGGAAATGACCCTGAAGGAAGGTTCAAAATGGCGTTTCGAATGCTTTTAACAATTTTTTCATTTAACATCAATTACATTTAGTTTTCTTATTCTATTCTGAATTATCTAATTCTGAATTTTAACTAGTGAAATTATACATATTGTAACGTTCTTAGACGTTACGGAAATAAATATGGATCCGTGAGTTTGATTATCAAGCCAAAATCAAAGGCGTAAATAAAATGTCGTGAAAAAGCTTTAATTGCAAGATATGTGTTTCTCGTTTTAAGTCTGAAACAAGACTGTTTTTACAATAATGTTGGTTGACGCAGCAACCTTATTCTTTTGAAAGACATAAAAGGTTTATAAACGTCTTTTATCTATGATGACTACTAGATCATTGAAAAGCGGGCAAAACGGGTGATTTTACCCTTTGTAACAATATTATTCACAATATCTATAATGATTAAACATATTATCATTCCAAAATTGACTTATACCAATTTTTTTACAGTACCACTGATCGGATTATATTTAACAATGCGGTCATGCAAGATCATGCAGTAGGCAGAAGTGCGTGGTGGAAACGTAATGCTGGAGTCAAATTCCAATCGAATGTCCATAGGTCCAGTTTTCAATGTTTCGTTCTGCTTGGAGCAATCGATGACGATAAGGGGAGCTTGGTTTATAAATTCACGCTTCGATAGCAAAGGCTCAGCTTCTTTGTTATAGTAGGTCATTTGAAACCGAACATACATTTCATAGAGATTAGCGTATTGATTATTGTTGTTTAGAGAGAAGGCAAAAAGATATGGATCATCGACGTGGGATCCGCGAATTAGTGATGAGAACGAGTGTGAATGAAACGAAAGTGATGTTGAGATGGAGAGAGATAATGAATACCGATAAACGAGACTTTTATTGGTTTCGATGAGGCGATACAAACCGTATCGCAAGAGAACGTTACAGAGAGTGATGATTTTACAGAGCGAGAGAACACATAGATTTACACACATACATGATGTCGAGACAGTAGACAATACATGAGATACAGCTGATAGGTTTTGAGTCGCGACACGGGCAAGCTGCGAGATTTGGCGCAGAGAAGGCAAGTAAACATTGCACGCGAGTGTGCGTACCTGTGCGAGGACGATTTTGAGTGTCGCGAGACACACATTTAACTATTCGATACTTTGCCGAAACATACCGCCCGCTTCGCTATCGGTAACGATCGCGAAATTAGATTATGCCGCCCGCCGTGCGTTATTCATTCTTAGAGTCAATAATTGTCTTAAGAGGACACTGGAAGCACACACAATTTTACGATTGGACGTTTTAACACAGCGGATTTCGTTTTAACGGTCACAACGCGAACGAGACCGTCAGTTCCCGGATGCACTTCGATCACTTTCGCAAGGGGCCACACAGATGGAGGTAGATTTTCGTTTTTTACGAGAACGATGGATCCGATTTTGATGTTCCCGTGATGAGTCTATCATTTCGAGAGATTTTGGAAAGACTGAAGATACTCCGTACTCCACCGTTTCCAAAAATGCTCCAGCATTTGACGCGAGTGTTGCCAATGCGATAGCCGTTGAACTGGCACCTCGATGAGTCACGGCTCAGGAATTGTGTTTAATGCTGAGCCGAAGAGAAAGTGTCCTGGAGTCAAGACACTTGGATCCCGTGGATCTTCCGAGATAGCGCAAAGAGGTCGAGAATTAAGCGTGGCTTCTACTTGCGTGAGGAACGTCGCGAATTGCTCGAACGTTTGAGTAGCTTCTCCGATGACTCGTTTGAGGTGAAATTTGACCGATTTCACTCCGGCTTCCCATTTTCCTCCGAAATGAGACGCGGAGGGAGAATTGAACCGCCACTGGGTTCCGTGTGATGCGAGGATGTTTGCGATTTCTGAGAACTCCTTTGACGATGTAGCGGAAAGACGGCGAAGTTCTGAGGCTACGCCGACGGGATTCGTTCCACAATCGCTTGCGATCTAGGCACAAATTCCTCGTCGAGATGTAAAACGTTTGTACGCCGCGATGAATGCCTCCGTCGTGTAATCCGAAACTAGCTCGAGATGCACAGCTGAGGTCGTGAAGCAGATAAAGATAACGATATATCCCTTGCATGATTTCGCTCCTCTTCCGCGGGAGGCTCGAATCGAGAATGGACCAGCATAGTCAACGCCAGAGTGAAGACACGGCCTTGATTGCGTGACTCGAGACTGAGGGAGTTGGCCCATCTGTTGGCTGCTGAGAGTGGCGCGATGACGCGCACAAGGAACGCAACGATGTATGAACATGCGGATCGGTACTCTTCCTCCCAGGATCCAGTACCGCTGTCGGATTGTGGCGAGAGTGAGTTGCGGACGTCCGTGGAGCTTCAACCGATGATGATGATCGATGATCAATGTGGAGAACGATGATTCGCGAGGCAAGATGAACGGGTGCTTTTCGTCATACGAAAGCAATGAGTGATTCAGTCGACCGCCGACGCTGAGGAATCCGTTCGAATCGATGAACGGCGTGAGTCGCGATAGTGGATGACTTCGAGTGAGACTTGAGCTTGTCTCGATTTGGCGAATTTCTTCTGCGAAGTACACCTGCTGGTTCACCTTGGTCCAAAACAGTTGGGCGTCGCTCAATTCGAGAGTAGAGATCGGTCCGACAGTGATAGACGTGTTTACGTGATTCGATGTCGTCTTTGCGAGGAACCGATTTGCTGCGCGTTTACACAATGATGTGACTTTGAGAAGAGTCGATAGTTTTGAGTAGCGATCGACGAGATCCCAGATTTGTAGCAGCTTAGCTGTTGCGATGTGCGTCGACAGCCCTTTTCTTTCCTCGAGATGAATGTTTTCTTCAGGTGGCGGAGATACGGATGGCCAATTGACAGAAGGCTTTGAGATCCAGGATGGACCGAAGGTCCAAAGTTCTGATTTTTGGAGTTGCTCCGGAGATGCACCACGAGACGCAAGATCAGCGGGGTTTTCAGAACCCGAAATGTGATACCAACGAGCGCGCGCGAACTCTTGGATTTCCGTTACGCGATTACGAACGAATTCCTTCCACCGCGATGGGTGGCTTTTGATCCACGCGAGCGCGACTGCAGAATCCGTCCATAGATAAACCGGGGTGTTTTCGAAATGATGAGTCTTTTCCACATGACGCATCAACCGGACGAGAAGACTCGCAACACAGAGTTCGAGACGAGGAATTGTTACCTTCTTTAGGGGCGCTACTTTAGTTTTCGCGCACACTAGTGAAACGCGCACTTCGTGAGTGTTGATATACGTTCGCGCGTAGATCACTGCGCCTAATGCACTTTGAGAGGCGTCCGCGAAACCGTGGATCTCTATCCCGAGAGATGCTGAACTTAATCCGATCCATCGTGGGATGGTGATAGCTGAGATGCCTTGAAGATCTTGTAGAAACTCGATCGATCGCGAGGACAATGAAGCTGAGAGCGGCTCGTCCCAGTCGAAACCGAGTGCCCACAATTCCTGCATAAAGATTTTGGCTCTGATCGTGATCGGCGAGAGCCATCTAAGAGGATCGAAGAGCTGCGCGGTTTGTGAGAGAACTTTTCGTTTCGTGAAATTGTCCCGAGTTTGATGAATTTGCGGGGAGAACGCGAACGCGTCGATGTCTGGTCTCCACGCAAGACCGAGAGCCCGAAAGAATGGACTTTGATCGAGATTTAGATGCATCACGATCTCTTGATGGTTTCGAGAAATGTCAACGAGAGTTTCTGGGTGGCTTGAAGTCCACTTTTGAAGTTCAAAGCCGCCCGCCTTGAGCAATTGATTGAGTTCGTTGATTTTCTCGCGACCTTGATCAACGTCCTCTGCTCCTGAGAGGATGTCGTCGACGTACGTGTTCTCGAGAATGACGTGACTCGCAAAGGGATACTGCTTACCTTCGTCCCGAACGAGTTGATGAAGAACACGGATCGCGAGATACGGAACGCTTGCAAGACCATACGTTACCGTAGTCAGTTGATATTCTGCAATCGGTAGCTCTGGTTCTTACCTCCAGAGGATTCGCTGAAAATCTTGGTCATCATTGTGGACCAAAATTTGTCGGTACATCTTGACGATGTCTGATGAGAACGCGACTGGATATTGTCGCCAGCGTAAGAGAACGTCCGCGAGGTCGGTTTGCACTTTTGGACCGACGAGAAGATTGTCATTGAGAACGAGTCCGAGGTTGGTTCTTTGAGACCAGTTGAACACGACACGCAACTTTGTTGTTGAACTGCTGTCGCGAACTACACCGTGATGGGGAAGATAAAACACGCGGGAATTGTCTTCAGGTGTATTGATAGCGCGACGCATGTGCCCGAGTTCACGATATTCACGAAGGAAGCTCGAGTAAGCCTCCTTGAGTTTCGCGTCGCTACCGAACCGTTTCTCCAAACGAAGGAGCATTTGATGCGCGGGATTCCGCGAGTTGCCGAGCTCTACCGAATTGTCTTTGAGCGGCAGCCGAACTACGTAACGACCGGACGCAGTTCGAGAAACCGTTTCGCGAAAGTGTTGCTCACAACGCTCTTCTTCGGAAGTTAGTGCCAAAGGTTTCGACACTTCTTCCTGCTTCCAAAACTTCTGCACGAGATCGAGCAGTTCGTGATCGAGGGAGCATTGAAAGCCTTGGACTGCGCCATACGAGGGGCTTGCTGCTTCCGCTGAAACGCAGCCGGAGAGGACCCAACCGAACTGAGTTTCTTGCGCGATTGGTGTTCCTGGTGCTCCTCTTCGAACTCCTTGACCAATGATGTTGCTGTAGATGTCAGCTCCGAGAATTACGTCGATTTGAGTGGGATGTGCAAAGCTTGGATCCGCGAGGTTGAGTCCTCGTAGATGAGGCCAGTCTTCGACGAGAAGTCGAAATGAGGGTAGATACGATGTGAGTCGTGGAAGCACGAGTGCCTCCACCTGACATGAGAACGAGGTGTGAGCACGAGATTGGAGTTGCAATGTCGCGATGCCGCGAGTCACTGCCGATTGATGAGCTCCGACGCCAATGATCGGTATCGTTGCTTGATGCCGACGTAGTCGCAATTGTTGCGCTAGCGACTCCGTGACGAATGAACTTTCGGATCCTTGATCGAGTAGAGCGCGAGCGATGATTCTTTCTCCAGTCTCCGGATTCGAAGCGATCAATTCCACTGTGGCGAGAAGAACTGGAGAGCGCTTGATCATTGTAGGCTGAGCTGAGTGGTTGTTCACCTGAGAGGCGCTATTCGAGATCGGTGCGTTCTGCACTGCAGGTTGCGCTACTGCAGCCTGTCCTTGAGATGTGCCGCTGTTAGCAGCTGTCGAGATTGAAGAAGAGTTTCGATGCAGCAAGGAATGATGTCGACCGTTGCACACGCGACACGTTTTGTTGGATCGACAGTCCTTCTGCTGATGTAGACCGAGACAATTGAAGCAAAGCTTTTTCGCAGAAACCACTTCCCTTCTTTGATCCAGAGATTTGTCGCGAAAGGTCGGCAGAACGCAATGTAGTGGTTGCCTTTGCAACAAGCACACGACTGTTCCTTTGATTGCGCTGTATGTGACCTTGTCGTCAGAAGATTTGACCTTCCTTGCGATGAGTGCGGTTTCGACGTCGCGATTTGATTATGAGCATGAGCTTGCTTCACGGCTTCGCGGGTGTGGATGCGACCGATGAGAAACGCCTTGAGCTCCGCAAACGTGGGGGGCTTGAGTTTCTCGCTAACACTTTTCTCCTACTCTTCGAGAGATGCTGGGTCGAGCTTGCGAATCGTCATGTGCACGATGATGTGATCCCCTAATTTCTCGGGACTATCGAGAAGTTCGAGCGCGCCAAGAGCTTCGCAAGTGTTGCTGTGCAAGCTCTTTAGTTCCGATGATGATTTTTTTGTGACACAAGGAATCGCGAAAAGTGTCGCGAGATGAGAATCAGTCAGAAGCCGCTTGTTTTCGTATCGTGAGACGAGAGTTTCCCAAGCTTGAGGGAAGTTTTCTGCGGTGAGAGAGATGTTTTTGATGAGTTGTAACGGTTCATCGGTCACACTGGTTTTGAGGTAGTGCAGCTTTTCCACTTCCGAAAGTTGCGAATTTACGCGAACCATTTACGAGAAGAGGTCGTGAAACGGCTTCCATTCTGAGTAGCTGCCCGCGAAAGTGGGCAGTTCGATACGCGGTAACCGTTTTGATGATCCTTCTGCTGGCGCGTCTTGTGGAGCTGCCGCGGCTTGCGCGGTTGCTGCAGGCGCAGGCTTTAGCGATTCGAGAAGATCAAGCATCACTCCTTCGCCACTCAATAAGTGCTCTTCACACAGTCCGTAATGATCTTTCGTAAAGTACGAAAGCTTTTTGAACGCGTCGAGTTGATCACCTTTTGCTGCGAACTTCATCTCGCTGATCTTTTCGTGCTTATCTTGGAACTTATTCCAACTTGAATTTAAAGCATTAAGCCGCGACTTCATCTGCCCGTGAGTGATTTTTGCCTCGCCGAGCTTGCGCAGGTTGTCGACGGCACGAGAGATGCGCCAAATGTAGTCGTTTTGACGTTCGATATGTTCTTCGATCGACATGTTGATATATGAGAGGATTTAAACTCACGCGACGAACTGAGTTTTCACGAACGAGACACAAACACACTGATAGTAGCGCGACGCGATTCACACTTTGAGAGACCGGTGTTGTTGACGCTCAGATGTTAGTCACGGTCACTACAGAGGTAACCGCACGTTTGAATTTAACGGACGCGACTGATTTTTGTTGATGGTTTTCACCGATAACGAGATTGTTCACTTTGATAACGTGAACTTTCACAACTTGATGCGCACGCGATAGTTCCGTTTCACTCACTAGCTAATTCGTTTTCCCGTAAGTCGTAACGATTCGAAAGATTTGACTCGATTTGGGAATGATCCGATTCGATTCGCGACTGATCCGGCTAGAAGGACCAAAAAATGTTTAGAAAGAAGGCAAAAAGATATGGATCATCGACGTGGGATCCGCGAATTAGTGATGAGAACGAGTGTGAATGAAACGAGCGTGATGTTGAGATGGAGAGAGATAATGAATACCGATAAACGAGACTTTTATTGGTTTCGATGAGGCGATACAAACAGTATCGCAAGAGAACGTTACAGAGAGTGATGATTTTACAGAGCGAGAGAACACATAGATTTACACACATACATGATTTCGAGACAGTAGACAATACATGAGATACAGCTGATAGGTTTTGAGTCGCGACACGGGCAAGCGGCGAGATTTGGCGCAGAGACGGCAAGTAAACATTGCACGCGAGTGTGCGTACCTGTGCGAGGACGATTTTGAGTGTCGCGAGACACACATTCAACTATTCGATACTTTTCCGAAACAATTGTATATATCAAGATTCATATATCCGTAGGGATAGCACTGTGAGTTGAGGAAGAGACATCTCTGATCCGACAATGATCAAATACGCTGGCATTTCTCAGCGACTCGTTTCTCCTCGCAGTTTGAAATCCTAGGACGACATATCTCGGCTTTTCAAGCTGCGTCAATGTCTTGACTGACCATATATGCCGCGTCGTTGATGGGAGCATCGGATATACGTACGTTACCCACGAACGAAAACTCATGGATATGGCCGGATCCTTGGCGATGTAGTTGAGTAGCTGGATTTTCGGTTTATCTGCCGGTTTATTGTAGGGCAACAACCACTCGATTTTATTTACGGTGATTTTGAAGTTTTCCGTCGCCAAGGCCTGAATCACGGCATTAAAATCAGTGTCGGAAAGTGTGAGAATTAAATCGTGTTTAGTATTTACGATGACTCGACGATAATCTTCGGCGAAGCCTAGCACATAATTTAACGGTAAAACAACATCAGAATTTCCAGCGGCATCGGTTAGTTCCTTATCCCCACTCAACCACCCGATATTCTCCAGACTATATTGCTGGCCTGGAGTCAAGGATACGTAACCCTTCATAGTGCTGGTGATGCCAACATTTTTATTCCGATCAATCTCTACACCGTTCAACTCATAGCGAACTTCCTCAAACAAATGACAAACGGCCATATTGATCAATTTCGTAACCGTCACCGCAGCCACACCATCATCCTTTGTGATTTTTCCATAAACGTGTAGAGAGCTTTCACTGGGCAGCAGACACAAGTCTTGATGTTGAACAACAATATGGATTTCATCGTTGTTCTGGGAGGTGGATGCTGCAAACGACTGATGAGCATGAATCTCAGAGTGCGCAATCGATTCTTCGAATACCACAGGTTTCTGTATTCTTATTATTTCTTTCATGGTAACACACACAGGATGCAGCGAAAACAGATTCTTATTTTCCAAAATTTCCACGTAACCGAAGACCTAGGCTTTGGAGAAACCGAACGTTCAGAGGTGTCAATCTCGTAGGCGGTGTAAACGTTGTCAGAGGTGTCGGGCGACTGACGATTTTTGGCCATGACGTTTGACTTTTATAACTTTTGCCCAACTTTTTGGTCTCAAACACGATTCCCATTATTTGAGTGATTTCAAGTGTAAACGTACAGTAATCGTTTCGCCGCGAAAATTAATCAGCTCGTCGTCTTGATCGACTATTCTCAGCTGTAAATGATGTATCGACTGTACGGCGATTGGCAGGTAAATGACGCTGGTAGGCACTTCGACAATCTTATATTCCGATGGCACGGTTGGGAAAAATTCGTGAATCGTGTGAGCTCGATGCTCGTTTATGTACGCCCCTGTGGTTATGCTACACTCAACGCGTAAAGTATTGACCTTCAGTATGGCTACGGGTAATTCAGATTTATGAATAAGAATTCTCGACCTCGTATGTAATCTATTATAGAATCTTGGTGATCAGTCAATTAAGAAAACGTATTTTTAGTTAACGTTTCGACCCGGATATGGGCCCTACTCAGAACGATTTATTTTTTTAACTGTCAAGAACAACAAAGAGATTTTTTACAAAATAAATAATAGTACTAGAAGTAATCAGACTGAAATATTGTAGATGTAATACTTTCAGAACTATTATATATTATTGATTAGTAAGAACCTTTTGATTAATTGAAATAAGAATGTCTTTAAGTGTTATTCACCTTTTGAATCAAGTAAGAGGACTAAGATGTAGTCGAATTCACAATTACAATTGGTGGAGACAGTGTTCTTTTGAGTGACGGTAGTCAATGTCAATCTTCAAGTTATTTTATATGTGGGAGTCAATAGTTGGAAGTCATCAATTAAAAAGATTAAAGAACTATGTTTCTTCACAGTCAGTATGTCATTGTGTTAAAAGGTTTTTAAAGAAGGTCTTTTTAGCAATAAAATTAATTCGCAAGTGTCAAAGAAGTGGAGGTAGGCTCTTTATAATTAAGTTCCACATGTCTAACGAAAAGTTGTTGGTTGAACCAATTGAGTAAACAGGTGAATAACGACTGATGGGAGAATACAAATATAATCCAGAGTGAAGGTGAACCTATTATAAACAATTATACAGAAAAACAATGAATATTTTGTGAGAAAAGTTATGTAGAAAGGACTGTGTAATGGGGACAAAAAAAATATTTTGTATGTAGTTAAGGTTAAACAACATTTGTTGTGTGGGCGGAGATTAGAGGTTTGTAAATATTACTTA
Organism: Neodiprion virginianus; assembly: GCF_021901495.1. Lineage (NCBI taxonomy): Eukaryota > Metazoa > Arthropoda > Insecta > Hymenoptera > Diprionidae > Neodiprion > Neodiprion virginianus. The sequence continues at coordinate 19,160,175 of NC_060878.1, read as the reverse complement.
AATGTTCAACATCTTGTTTAAGATTAACAGAATTGGTGTGACCTACAATGTTGCACATTTCTAGTAACAGTCTTCTATAATAATTGTGTTCTTTACAAAGGATGTTTGTGTTGTCGTAATTAAAAGTGTGTTGTTTACCGATACTATGTTTCGTTAGAGCTGTGTGACGTTCTTCAATCTCATGTGCGTTGCGTTGGTATTCCCTAATTCTGGTGTTGAGATGTCGACCAGTTTGACCTATGTAGACTTGATTGCAATCATTGCATGGTATTTTATAAACAACATTAGATCGTTTGCCCATGGGGATCTTGCCTTTTCCTGTATCAAAAACTAGTTGTAAATCTTTTGAATTTTTTCCAACAAACTTGACATTATATTTGGCGAATAGGCGGTTAAGTGACTCAAAGAGACCAGATACATATGGGATTGGGATATATGTAGTAGCGGGTCTATTGTTATCTTCAGCGGGAGCAGAGTCAATATTATTGTCAGGTATGTTGTTGATGTAGGTGCGTCTCTTATTAATATGTTGGTGTAATAGGCCATGAGGGTAATCATTCCATCTTAGTATATTGTATATGAGCGACAGGTTTTTTTCCTGGAACTCTGTACTAGCAAGTTTGATAGCTCGGTCAACTAGGTTAATGATGGTGCCTATTTTAAAGGAGAAAGGATGGTGAGAATTAAAATTCAGGTATCTTTGTGGCCAGGTTTTTTTGTGATGTTTGCCCCCATGGGCAAACGATCTAATGTTGTTTATAAAATACCATGCAATGATTGCAATCAAGTCTACATAGGTCAAACTGGTCGACATCTCAACACCAGAATAAGGGAACACCAACGCAACGCACATGAGATTGAAGAACGTCACACAGCTCTAACGAAACATAGTATCGATAAACAACACACTTTTAATTGCGACGACACAAACATCCTTTGTAAAGAACACAATTATTATAGAAGACTGTTACTAGAAATGTGCAACATTGTAGGTCACACCAATTCTGTTAATCTTAGACAAGATGTTGAACATTTAAGTAATATTTACAAACCTCTAATCTCCGCCCACACAACAAATATTGTTTAACCTTAACTACATACAAAACATTTTTTTGTCCCCATTACACAGTCCTTTCTACATGACTTTTCTCACAAAATATTTATTGTTTTTCTATATAATTGTTTATAATAGGTTCACCTTTACTCTGGATTATATTTGTTTTCTCCCATCAGTCGTTATTCACCTGTTGACTCAATTGGTTCAACCAACAACTTTTCGTTAGACATGCGGAACTTAATTATAAAGAGCCTACCTCCACTTCTTTGACACTTGCGAATTAATTTTATTGCTAAAAAGACCTTCATTAAAAACCTTTTCACACAATGACATACTGACTGTGAAGAAACATAGTTCTTTAACCTTTTTAATTAATGACTTCCAACTATTGACTCCCACGTATAAAATAACTTGAAGATTGACATTGACTACCGTCACTCAAAAGAACACTGTCTCCACCAATTGTAATTGTGAATTCGACTACATCTTAGTCCACTTACTTAATTCTAAGGGTAAATAACACTTAACGACATTCTTATTTCAATTAATCAAAAGGTTCTTACTAATCAATAATATATAATAGTTCTAAGAGTATTACATCTACAATATTTAAGTCTGATTACTTCTAGTACTATTATTTATTTTATAAAAAATCTTTTTGTTGTTCTTGACAGTTAAAAAAATAAATCGTTCTGAGGAGGGCCCATATCCGGGTCGAAACGTTAACTAAAAATACGTTTTCTTAATTGACCGATCACCAAGATTCTATAATAGAATTCAGATTTATGAGTAACGTTTCGTGATGGCTCAACCGCCTTAAATCCCAATAATCGGCCGATGGAATCTTTGGGCTTAAAGTCTACAACATGATTGCACGTGACTTTACTGTTCAGCTCGTTGCTATCAGCTTTCAGACTGAGGGTGATGTCAGAGGGTAGCTCCTTACGCAGAAAATTTTCAATATCCTCAATTTCATAGCTTTCCGTGGGTATCGTAATGCTCTCTCTGCTGTTGTCCACCCGTTTCAGGTAAAATTTATTACACGTCTCATAAATATTGGGTATGAAATTGAATGTGAGGAACTCGACGAGTCCGCAAACACAGTTTTTCTCCAGTGATAACTCGATTGGGGGAAAATATTGAGCCTCCAGCACGGAGGATGTGCCTGACAGTGTTAACGTCAACGATTCCGACATGACTGATGCTTGCTCCTGCGGCCCTTGTCTTTTTATAACTGTTTGCTGAGAAATTTGAGGCATAAGTGCCCGCAAATTACAGTATCATATTCCTGATACCTCTTATGATTGTATTCAACGCTACCAACACCAGGATACCTCATCAGCTTCTCAGACAGTTTCTAATCACCAAAACTATCAAAATACGCAACATGGTCACCATTTTTCGTGTATGCAACCGAGTGTGTCACTGGACCGTTTTTATTGTCAAGATTAATAATTGCGGATTCTCGCATTTTTGGTCCTAATTTCGGCAGATCATTCCGCATAAAAACACAACAAAAATGTGAAATTTTCATATTTTTAGCATAGTTGCGTGAATTAATGTTGCTGAGAGCTCGGTATGGTAGCTTCATTAATTTTTTTCCGGACGTGAGTACAGGCCCATTTCGCTGCGGTAGGGTCGCAGGTATAATTCCTTGCCCAGAGCAATCGCCTCCATTGTTGTATTGTGCCGTTTGGCCTCGTTCAACCGATGTTTGTTGACACTAGCTTCGTTGACCGCTGTAGCTATACCCGCAACACCACCCGCAAGGCCCCAGTAGTGCTTAGACCGGCCAGAATTGGAATGAGAAACGGCAGGATGCCGCCAATTCTATCAAGCACAGGTATAACGCGAGGCATACGAACATTCCTCCCAGTCCCACGCGCAGCCGCACGAGCACCCGCCAACGCCGACTCGACAGCTTTATAACCCGGCGGCATGGCGACCTTTGCTGCTGTGATGATGGATTTAAGATTCACAGTTCTCTTCCGCTGTATACTCTTCCCGCCAGTTCTAGATTTCTTCTTCGCAGCCGCTCCAAGTTTTGACAGCTTCGCTACTCAACCTTCTCAGCGAGCGCTCTGTCGGCAAGATTTCTTGCTGCGATATCGCGATTCTTTGCGTATGCAATGTCGTGGTCTTTACACGCGGCATCCAGCGGATTGATCCCCAAATCTCCACGAGCCAACCTCTTGGCCAATTTCGTTCTAGGACCGCAGTACTGATACCCTGGCATATGCAATTTAACTGGAAGACGATTGATGATTTCATTGAACAAACCACCACCGCGTTTCTTCCGTGTGCACGTACTCATAGTCGGGCAACAACTAACGTGACTTTATTAAAAGGAGGAATTTGTATACCGACATCTCAGTTCTCGTTGTCATGCTAACAAAGCATCATAAGTTTTCAAGATCAGCCCGATAAACTACCTATCGCGAATTTTGATAAAGTGGTTCGACGTGGTGAGAGGAGGATAGGAAAACGACATGGAAAATTGCTGCCAAATACCGTGAGAGCAAGTTTTTGCGGGCTATCCAATTGCGGTCAAACTAACGCTCTCCTCTCGCTCATCACCCACAGCAATGGATTGCGATTCGAAAATGTCTACGTCTATTCGAAATCTCTCATCCAACCAAAGTATCAATTTTTGCAAAAGTTACTAGAACCTGTGCAGGAAGTGGATTATTTCCCGTTTCACGAAAACGATGAGGTTGTGAAACCGTAAGATGCTCGCCCCAACTCTATTATGTTTTTCGACGATGTGGCTTGTGAAAAGCAGGATAATATCAGAGCATACTTCAGCATGGGCAGGCATTGCGATATCGATAGCTTTTATCTAAGTCAAGCGTACGCGCGCATTCCAAAACACCTAGTGCGTGACAATGCAAACTTATTGGTGTTATTTCGGCAGGATGATATGAATCTGAAACATATCCACAACGATCATGTGAACACAGACATGACGTATCAGCAATTTAAAGACTTGTGCTCGGCATGATGGAATAATGACAATTACAGTTCAACCGTAATTGACAAGGATAGCGAAATCAATGGGGGGCGATATAGGAAGGGGTTTCACTGCTTTATAAGCATAAACTTACATAAACTTGCACAGTTTCGTTGCAACAATCGAGCCGGTAACATGGAGAGTGCGAAGATTCGTGAGCATAGCGATACAGTGAGTGAAATATCGAAACCATCCAATGTCATACGGCGGAAGCATAAGATGCTCAAGTTGGACAAGGACACGACCAAACAGGTTATGGGAGAGGTATTCAAGCCGTTAATAACGCCGTTGCAAGAATTGGTAGATGCTCAAAAGCTGCAGCAGCAGCATATTAAACGTGAAATTAAAACGGAACTATCGGATGAGACAATGAAAAAAAAAGGAGAAAAAGATGACGAGAGTGCCGGGGATGATGATGATGATGATGAGGAGGTTAAGGATATGGATGAGAGGAATTTCATGGATGCAAATGATAAAACACTGAAGTTTGGTGAAATTTCTACTAAAAGTACACCGGTGAAGAAACAGCGGATTCCACAGCACAATATTTGACAATGTATAGCTCAAGTAAAAAGATAAATTCGGATACTACATACGGTGTTCGAAAGTTAACGAGCGGTAAGATGATTAGTGATACACCGATCAATTTCACTGATAATCTGGTCAATGTGGGGGATAAAAGTTATGACGGAACACCTGGATTACTCGAATTACTGTTTAAAAAATCACCCGATGCATTGATTGTAAATGATGTGGATAAGAATAGTTACATAAAAATTGTAACGACAACAAATCCGCATCGAAAACGTTACGAACCCGATGGAAGCCTTCAAGATGATTTAAAAAGCGCCAAGTATAGAAATGTCATTGAATAACACGTTGGCTCGCCGAAAAAATCAGGTAAAGGCTTACCTGACTACTATAAGATTGCGCCAAAGCAGGGGCAAGATGTTGATAACGTCTACTGGGATTATCCAAATGAAATTGTAGATCGCCTCCGGCTGCTTATAGCGTCACAGGCTGCAGGCAATACCAACCATTCCAACGAAATAGTCTCCATTACTGAAGAGTTGCGCGAGGCCGGAATCGTTTATCAGCGGCAGTAGAACAGCAAGGGGGGTTCTACACGCAGATTCCTGTTACCGACACTTACCGACCGAGCCGCTCCGCGCAGCCCAGACTCAAACCCTTTTCCGCGATGACGTCACAGTCTGCCGTACCGGCTTGAGGTCAAAACCGTGCAACCTTACCGACAGTTGTATCGATCGAGGGTCAAAATCATGCTGTTTTACCGACAATCTTACCGACCCCGTGCAACCTTACCCACAGTTGTATCGATCGAGGGTCAAAATCGTGCTGTTTTATCGACAATCTTATCGACCGAAGGTCTGTAGTGCTCGCCTGCCAACGGTAGAGGGCGCAGCGGGGGCGAGAACTTTTTTACCGTCGCGCATTCTTCTCCCACGATAGGACTGCTAATGTGTAACATGAACCACTCCGAATTCCTTTCCCACGGTAGGACTGCTGACGTGTAACGTCAACCACCTCACATTCCTTTCCCACCTTATCAACCACGTGACATTCCAAAATTAATGGTTCCGAGAATAGTTTGTCTCAAATTCACCGTCGCACCGAAATCCTTTGACCGCATGCCGCTCGCCGTCAAGTCGAAACTTGTCGAACGCATTGTTTTGTCTAACCACCTTATCAACCACGTGACATTCCAAAATTAATGGTTCCGAGAATAAGTCGCGGTACAGAGCCATAGATCTGCGGTGTCGGGTTACTATCGCTCTTGGAATGCCAAAAGGTGCGCGCGCATACACAAACTTTGATATCAGCCCCGTGACATTCCTTACCCTCCATCAAATTATGTGGTGGGGGAACGTTATATAAGCGAAAAGTGAAAACTTCATCGCCAGTCTGAAGCTGTTCTTGCAATTGAGAAGTGCTCTTGAACAACGTGAGTTGAAGAAACGACTAGAACTGCTCCTCAAGAATATTGGAGAAGTAAAACATCTGCTGAAAATCAGATCCGACCTCAATCAACATACAAGAGATTTCGAGCACCTACAACTGGACCGTAACGACAATGGACTTTTCAAAATTGAACGAAGTCGCTCGTCTGGAGACATTTCTGCCGTTGAAAAAGCTCTCGGACCTCGAAGTCTACTTCAAATACCGGGTCAGTGGCGTACGTCGGGTAAAAACGAAATTTGGAGACTAAATCGTTCTGGACTTGGATGACGCTCTTACGATTTTTCTGCCCAACCGACTGAACAAAGCCCTCCACGAAAATGAAGATTTGTTCCAGAAGGTGACGACAGCCAGTAAGGAGATACGGCTGCATCTACGCTATCTTAGCGGACCGTACGGTCAACTTGAATTTGTATACGTATAATATTCGAATATCCAATGTTCTGTGTAAGTCTTACGTTCAATAAAAAAGATTTGAATTATGAATATTTTTTCATTTATCCATCGTGTATACCTTTAATCCTACGTACCTTGTAATTGTATCTAGAATTAAGTCTCAAAACCTAAGAAAATGCTACTTCGAACACCACTAAGCAACGATGGTGGGTTTCGAGCTGCGTCATGTAATGTGAACTCTACGATGAGTATTTGGACGGGTTCAGCCCAGAGTGCAAGGTCGGCCGATAGCCGCGGTACAGAGCCAAGGATCTGCGGTGTTGGGTTACTATCGCTCTAGGAATGCAAAACATAACTCGGTTTGAGTACAGCTCGGTCAAGGATGGAGAGCAAGGTCAAATCTGAGATAAGCTTCGTATTGAAAAAAATTCTCTCTTAAGAGCTAAGGTGAAGGTATAAAATTATTCCATAAATATTCTTTAAAAAAAACAGTTTTATTAAGTACAATTTTTAGAGTACGGTTGACAATTACTTCGCAAAAAATAGTACAATAATTCTATTCAACAGTGTCATGACCAGGGTGATATATTCGCCAGGAATGCTAGACCGTTCTTGTAGACGCTTCTGCGCAGTAACACAAATCGTACAGCCTCGCCATCCGGACAGTACGATGATTTTGTAGCCAATTCTGAAGTATGCAAACGTTTCGTGCTGCACAGATTGCGTTGGGTATTGTGTGAAGGTCGCATCTCAGAGACACAGCTGAAGTTTTTTGCAGGGTTTCAAGCGACGGACAGTCAAAGTCCAACATATCGATGATTTGAACTTTCGGAACGATTTTGAGCAACCAATCTCGTTTTTCTTCTCCTTTTACGTACACGGTTTGAGCTTTGCACAGCCTGTCTTGAATGGTCCGCTCAACTTCCTCAGAAGGTATGGTTCCACAGCTCCAACGTAAGCCGTGAAAATCGCGTTCTAGCCAAGAATTTTGGCTTTTGTATATGACGTCCAGTAAATTCCATTTGTAAGGTGGCTTGAAGAAAAACACTGATGGAGATGCTTCCGAGTAGATTGAAATTATAGCCAATTCTTTTAATGTGAAGGTGTTGTTAAAAGGTCTACGAAAGCCTTGTATGTCAACGATGAGCTCCATCTTTGAACTGTGCGAGATGGTGGGAACGGGTCAGCTTTTATACCAACTTTTTCACCCCACCACTGAGCGGGTTGTATTCGACAATACGATCGTGAACGATCAAGCAGTACGCCGATGTTTCGGCGGGAAAGTTGGCTTTGGCTTCAAATTCAAGACGGATGTCGACAGGTCCGTACTTCAAAGATTCGTTTTGTTTTGAACAGTCGATAACGAATAAGGGGACGTCTCGAAGGAATTCACTCTTTGTCAGCAACGGCTCGGGGTTCTTGTCGTAGTAGGTAGCTTGGAAGTTTGCGTACATCTCGTACAGGAGCGCGTAGAGATTACGACTCATGTTGAGGTTCAGGTTACCGTACGGATAAGATTGAGAGTTTATAAATAGCTTGACGTCCGTGATATTGAAATGATCGAAATGACTTGCGTTCTTGCCGGTCTTGTTCTTTCTACTTGTTTGGAAACTCAAAATGACGTACCGAGGTTTTTCAAGCTTAGTGGAAGTTTTCACAGTCCAAACGTGTTTCGATGTTGTGAGAAGTAAGGGATATTCGTTCAATTCCCAACTGCGGAAGCTCATCTAAACAGGCGGATCTCTCTGAATGAAATTTAGTAGGTCAACTTTTTTCTGATCCGCGAGTTTCAAATGCGGTATTAGCCATTCCACTGCATTGATCGTGATTTTGATTTCCTCCTCCTGAGTCTGCATGATTGCGTTGACGTCAGTTTTTGATCTCGTCAAAATTAACTCATGTTTAGCGTTGACAACGATCTTGCGGTAGTCTTCGGCGAAACCCAATATCATGCTGAGCGGTATCAGTACGTCAAAGTTACCATCGGCATCGGTTAATTTTTTCTTCTCTTCTACATCGAGCCATCCAGCGTTCTCCATCAGCCAAGTCTGACCAGGGTGCAGGGAAGCGTAACCCTTCATGAGACTTGTCAAGCCAACGTTCTTGCTTCTATCAACCTCAACCGCGCTAATTTCGTAGCGAATTTCTTCAAACAGATGACAGATGGCGTTGTTTACGAGCTGTGTGTTCACAGTAGCTGTACCATCAGGTTTGAGGAGTCGTCCGTGGATATGTACCAAACTTTTGCTGGGTACTATGCATAAATCCTGATGCTGAACGGTGATTCGAATTTCATCGCTGTTGTTGAAAGTCGACGAGGCGTAAGGTTTGTGAGCGTGAATCTCGTAATGCGCAACGGATTCGTCAAAGACGACTGGTGTTTGAATGCTCAAGATTTCCTCCTCCATGGTACGTAGCAGATGATGAAAAAGCGAAATCGGATTTTTATTTGTCGGAAATTCCTCTTCCAAAAGGTGTCAGTTTCAGACCCAGAGCTATAAGGAACTCCACGTTATGAGGTGTAAGCGGTTCGGGAATCGATCGACGACTGACTTGATCGGGGCATGTCGACTTACTGATATACCTACTCTTTGACAGTCTGTTATATACAATTCCCATCGTTTATTGCGATTTGATGTCTAGTCTCACAGTAATAACTTCTTCACGAAAATTAACCAGGTCTCCGTCTTAATCCACTAATCGGAGCTGAACGTGATCTATGGTCTTGACGGTGATCGGAAGGTAAATGACGTGCGACGGTACTTCCACGATCTTATATCCTGGTGGGACGGTCGGGAAAAACTCGTAAATAGTGTGTACTTTGTGTCCATTGACGTAGGCGCCCGTTGTAATGCTACACTCGACTCGCAACGCGTTGACCTTGAGTATAGTTACAGGCACGTCCGATTCGTGAGTTTTATCAACCTCCAATACACGTGGTGTAAATCCCAAAAGTTGAGCAATGGAATCATTCGGCTCAAAGTTAATCGTGTGGTTGCATGTGATTTCGCTGCGTAATGTATTATTGTTGGGTTTGATGGTGAGCCTGATATCTGTATTTCTTAGCACGTTTTGAAGATACTTCTCTATGTCCTCGATCTCGTAGCTGCCGGTAGGTATGGTGATCACTTTGTCAGCTACGTAAATTTTATTGTGACCGACATCAAAGTTGGGAATCGAATTGAAGGTGAACAATTCTACCAAGCCAAGAGCATAACTTTTATCACGAGCAAGTTCGATCGGTGGGAAATATTGTGCCTCGAGTATCGAAGAGGTTCCCGAAATCGGTAACGTTAACGAATCATCCATGACTGCGAGTGGTAGACTGACTCTGACGAATCACGCACCATGTTTATATAGCTCACCACTTAGATATTTCAGACACAAGTGTCCGCATTCAAATGTATCATAATCCTGGTACCTCTCATGATTGTATTTGACGCTACCAACGCCGAGGTATTTTATGAGGTCCGAGGGTGGTTGAAGGTTGCCGAAACTGTCAAAGTAATCGATATTATTGTCGCGTTTCTTGTACGCAACCCAGTGTGTTCCCGGACCGTCTTTGTCGTCAAGGTTGATTATAGCTGACTCGTTTTTTCGTGGACCGTTTTCGGGCATTTCGTCTTGCATGAAAACACCGCGGAAATGCGGAACCCTCAAGATTTTTGCGTATTTTAACAAGTCCCAATCAGTCAACGCTCGACGTGGTAGCGTCGCATCTAGTTTTTTGAAAGATGGAGACCAAGACCTGTTTTGTACGGTTTCATATGAAGCCCTTTGCCCAACGCGATAGCTTCCATAGTTTTGTTGTGTCGTTTGCTTTCCTCCAATTCTCGTTTAGCCGCGCTCGCATCGTTCACAGCTTTTGCTATACCTGCCGCACCACTGGCTAACGCACCCGTAGCGCTGAGACCGGCAAAAATAGGAATCAGGAACGGTAGAAAACCACCGACTTTTGAAGGTACCGGTAGGACGCGAGGTGTTCGCACTTTACATTTACCACCCGCTTTTTTAACGGCGTTCTCAGCTCCCTTTAGCGCAGATTCGATAGCTACTTTTGCATCGTTGCTTGGAACCATAGAACGTTTTGCAGCATTTACAATTTTTCTCAAGGTCACATTTTTTGACTTTCACATTTCCATTCCGAGTTTTGATTTTACTTTCATTGTATTAGCTACTGCCCAAGCGGCTGCCTTCTCACCCAAATTTGCGTCCTTTGCGAGAACCCGTTTCCAAGCTTTCTCAGCCAACACTCTATCAGCCTCGTTTCTAACCTCAAGGTTCTCACGATTTTTCGAATACGCTATATCGTATTCCTTACACGCTGCATCGAGAGGATTGATACCGGAATCGTCTCTCGCGATTCTTTTCGTCAACTTCGTACCGGAACCGCAGTATTGGTAACCGGGAACATGCAACTCGATCGGAAGTTTGTTGATGATTCTATTCACCAGACCCTTGCCACGATGTTGCCGCCTGCTGCTGCTTCGTTTACCTCTGTACGCGATCATGTTCGTGCGTTGACTGAAGAAAAGTGCATCAAAACGGGGTATTTATAGCAAATCCGATCAGTCATGTCCGAGATGCGGTTTGAGAAACAACCTACCAAGCTTCCCGTGATGAATTTTGACAAACTTTCGGAGCAAAATGTCGAAAAGCACAAACGGCACGGTGAATTACTCCCGAACAGTGTACGTGCGATATTCTGTGGACCGTCGAATTGTGGTAAAACTAATGCGTTGCTCACACTTATAACCCATCCCAACGGACTCAGATTTGAAAATATCTACATCTACTCGAAATCTCTCAACCAACCTAAATACCAATTGTTGAAGCAATTGCTGGACCATGTTGAGAATACGGAGTATTTTGCGTTTACCGAGCGTGAGCAAGTGATTCCACCGGAAGAAGCACGGCCCAACTCAATAGTCATATTTGACGATGTAGCGTGCGAGAAGCAGGACAATATTAGAGCCTACTTTTGCATGGGTAGACATCACGACGTTGACTGTTTCTATCTCTGTCAGACGTACGCGCGTATTCCCAAACATCTCGTGCGCGACAACGTAAACTTACTCGTGTTATTCAAACAAGACGATATGAACCTGAGACACGTATACAACGACCATGTGAACACCGATATGTCTTACACAGAGTTTAAAAGTGTGTGCTCTGCATGCTGAAACGGTGAGAAGTACGGGTTTCTGGTGATCGACAAAGACAGAGAGCTCAACGAAGGACGATACAGGAGGGGATTCGATTCTTTTGTTAGCCTGGAAAAGGAATAAAATCTACCGTTTCCGAGCGAGAGACGCAGTAGCGTTGCAGACTCAGTTGCGTCAACATGCAGAGCTCTGAAATTTCCAAGCAAAAAGATGTCCTACATCAGATCGCTCAAGCAAGTGCTGCGATCCGTCGAAAACACAGATTGCTCAAGTCGGGCAGGGAATCCACGACTCAGGAATTGAGTGACGGTTTCCAACCAGTAGTGACTCCGTTGCAAGAACTGGTGAATGTTACAAAAGATACCAAACCTGTCAAACAAGAGGTGGAAGAAATTGAAGAAGAAATAAAGGAGATGAAAAATGAAACGAAAAATGAAACTGTCTCGGAAATGGACGATTCCTTTGCTTCGGCGGGGGATGAAACAGTCGTAGAAACACCGGTCGAGGACGAGTATTTTGCACTGATGAGAGATGCGAAGACAAAAGGCGAATTGGACAACGTGTACGGTGTACGCAACCTCTCAAACGGACTAATGATCGGTGATTCGTTGATATCTTTTGAGAGTGACTACGTTCGTATTGGCGACACGCGTGACCCGAAAACGAAGGGTTTGCTGGAACTTTTGTTCAAAAAGAAGCCCGACGGTTCTTCTGTGAGCGCCGGAGATCGGGAAAATGTTAAAAACATAATCCTCGCAACGAACGCGCATAAGAAGTATTACTCATCCGATGGAGCTGTTCGAAACGATAACAGTTACAAATTTAGAAATGTCATTGCCGAATTAATGGATTATTCTCCATCACCTCGCCGAAAGGGTAAAGGTCTACTTCCGCAAGCTATGATCACTCGACAAGGTGTTGAAACGGAATACGTCTTCTGGGATGATCCAAACGAGTTGGTGGAGCGTCTTCGTTTACTCTTGGCATCTCAGGCAGCGGGAAATCCGAGTCACAATAACGAAATAATTTCCATTATCGAAGAGCTACGCGAAGCAGGAATCATTTATCAAGCAGCTCCCGTCATTTTTGCATTCATTACCGAGATGAGCGTCGACGTGTTCGGACGTCAGCTGAATGAAAACACGACCGCGAGCACTCGCGATCCTCCGGATGTCGGGTTTCAAATAACAGCGGACGGGCATTACGATATACGGAACAAGAGACTGTGCAACGTCGCAGATCCCGCAGAGCCGAACAATGCTGTAACTTTAAGAACCTTGAGACGAAAATTCAGCGTGCTGCAAAAACAAATCGACAACCTCGATCAAATGATCAAAGCTTTGGAGATCACCGCAAAGAAAGCCTTGGATACCTTCTACACAGACTTTAAAACAGACAGAGACTTGTCGATTCTAAACGCGGAAATCATTTCCAGATTGGACACCAGACTAATAGCGTCGGAATATGAACGAGGAAAAGCAAGCACTGGTGACGGAACTGCATAAGCCTGCACGCCGGAATTACCCGCGTCGACGTGTAGACGTGCGCGGCATCGACGAGACCTGGCAGGCGGATCTTGTTGATATGACGTCGTACGCTGGACAAAACAAAGGTTACGAGTACATGCTCACAGTCATTGATATCTTTTCAAAGTATGCGTGGGCTGTACCGATAAAGAGCAAGTCTGGAGATGATGTTACGAAGGCAATGGAATCTGTGCTTGTCCAAGGACGGGTACCGAAAAATTTACACGTCGACAGAGGAACGGAATTTTACAACTCGAAATTCGAATCGCTTATGACACGCTACGGAATCAAACTTTACTCCACGTACAGTAATTTGAAGGCTTCGATCTGTGAACGTTTCAATCGCACGCTGAAAGGTAAAATGTGGACACGGTTCAGCATGCAAGGAAGCTACAAGTGGCTCGATATCTTATCCGATTTGGTTTCGGCTTACAACAACGTCAAACACCGAACCATAAGAATGAAACCGTCGGATGTCACCGTTGCAAACGAGAGGCTGTTGTTACGTCAGGCGTACGGAGGGCTTCGAGCGATACCTACCGTATCGGCAAAGTTCAAATCCGGCGACAAAGTTCGAATCAGCAAATTCAAAAATGTCTTCGAGAAAGGTTACACTCCCAATTGGACGACTGAAATATTCACGATAAGTCGAGTGGAAAATACTCATCCTGTGACGTACAAGCTCAAAGACTACCGAGATCAACCCATCGCTGGTGGTTTCTACGAACAAGAGCTCCTCAAGGTTAAGCATCCGGATATCTATCTGGTGGAGAAGGTGCTCAAGAAGCGTGGAAAAAAAATATACGTTAAATGGTTAGGTTTTGACAATACACACAACAGTTGGATAAACGAATAAATGAATTTTTTGTAAAAACGTATGTCCCTCTTTATTTTATATCCGATACACAACAAGTATGCGTCTTTTTCTTTAGACAATAGACAGACATGGTACAGTTATAAATTACAAAGCTTAGGCTTGTAGCCCCACGGAAGCGTGTCGGTTGTATTTTGTAACACGATCCGCTTGTCGTCATTCCAGCTCAGTGCTACTTTCTGCTGTTCTACGGTGTATACCTCGTGCTTTCGACTCAATATCAAATGCTGACTTGAGGATAGATTTTCACGGTTCAAAACACAGTCCAAATAATCGTTGAAGGTTATTTTTCTCAACGCTGTTGTTGTCTTTTTTATCTCCCAAGACGCGGAATGCGTACAATTTAGCTCTTAATCCTACAAATTCGAGCATGATTTTCCCGTTGTTCTCTTCTTTCATCAAGCCGAGAACTTTGTTGTTTGCTCGAGGTATTCCGTATACGTTGTCGAGCGGATAATCAGAAGTATCGAATTTGTGCAAGTCCTCCTTAATGTGTTCGTATATGTCGGGGACGGTAAAATTGTAAATCAAACTGTCGGTATCCGTGCACATTAATTTTGCTCGGTTGCCGAATTTCTGCTTAATGTAATTGTAATGAAAATCGTAGATATATGTTTTAGCCAGATCCATGATGGAAAAACCTGCGTACAATGGTTTATTCAACTTGACTTTCGTCTTACTCATTTCTACGATAATTATATCTTTGTCGAAAATGGTGCAGCTGTGAAAATTGGGTTTGGCTATGGTAGCTCTAGCACCGTATCTTCCATCCCATTTCGTGATCAGCCTGACATCTCTATACTTCCTAACGTTTTCCATAGTTTTGCCAAAAACTGCGTTGTTCATTAGCTTGTAACAATTTTTCTCAAATTCGTTGTCAGATTTTTTTTGCAAATCGGTATTTAAATCTATATATTTTTTCAGCCACTGGGTTTGCCTGAATTTGAGAACTCTATGAATTTTGAGTAATGTTAAGCCTAATTGTAAGCATTGTTTCAAAACGCGGTAGTGAACAACGTAGTTTTTCTTGGAAAATAGCGTGGGTGTCAATTTCGGTTGCTTACTATTCGAGATCGGAGGTATGTAGTGCTCCGGACACAGTGGTAAATCCTTATGAATTTCATGCAGTTCCTCAGGATATTCCAAATCAACCTCCAGTATGTAACCAAACTCCGCGTCGTCCAAGATGGTAAGAACGTCGCATTGTCCGAAGTCTGATAACCATTCGAAGGAACTGTATGGCAGAGCAAAGCTCATAGCAGCACCGTACAAATTATCAACGTCAAAGTACATGAGATAAGATTCTTCGACCTCAGGATCGAATTCCTCTCCCATATATCTATTGTTGGCCTTTGCGTATCTGTTCGAACACTGTGACACACCACCACGGATACCCTTTTCGATAAACATAACCATGTCTATGTCGGTGAGAAGCTCGAGTTCGATGCCTGTACATTTTAACATTGCATCAAACGACAGACCGGGCGCTGTGTAGTAATGTAACGGGTCCAGTTTGTACGTCGTCCAACAGCTCTGTCGAAAGTTTCGAAAAACGTTGGCCAGTAAAAACACGTCCGTCTGTAAATACAAGTCCGAATACTCTCCCAAAGTTTGAACGTTAAAAGTTTGCCAAACTTTACATGCATGTGCATAGTCGTCGTCTGATATATCCCGATCATTTAATTTTGAGTAAAATTGTTGTTTGGATGGTAACCGTGTGTCCTCGAGCTTCTCCCAACTGTCTATGTATTCGTACGGGAACACTCCTTTTCTGGTCAACAACTGAAATTTATCTGAGCTATGATAAAGTTTTCGTGTGATTGATTTCTGATCATCACCGAGATACGTTGCTAATTTCTCAAGACTACTGGGCATGAAGCGGTACGAATCTACGAACCTAAACTTTATATCTGTCCCCTCGACGTATTTTGTAAATGAAATGTACTTTTCTTTGTTTACGGGTAGAAGCTCAGTTGTGCCCTCGAACGATGTGGCCAGTGCTTTGATCAGAAAATGTGAATCGTAACCCGACAGATTGTGGAATATCACTGGGATAATGTGCGAATTTTGGTAATTTAGATTGCAACCTCGGTGAGCAGCACCACGGTACTTTTCCGTGAAATGGCAGTGATCACGATGTTTCACGTCTGCGAGTGTAAACGGTTTTTCACAAATGTGACACACTGTCGTTGAATAAAATTCGTTGATTTAATTGAAATTTAGTGGTTCCATCGGTACAACAGTCTTGTAGTATCCCTCTAACGAATGTGCCAATTCCGCTAACTCGTTCACAAACCATTGAACGCAAGTCTCTCCACGATTAATTTTGAATTTTGAAAGCGAATCGTCAAACGCACAATGTAGATAGTAAGCTATACTATACGGAAGATGCTTCTGATAAATTGTTCTATTTTCCCCAAAACTTTCATGTGTGGGTCGCAGTAAACATTCGAGATCCGCGTAAACGCAGAATGGAACGGTTTCTTTGTGCTTGAAATTTTTGAATTTGAGTATTTTTTCCTCAGCTGTAGGTAGAATAACTTTGGTTTTGTTTAAATTCATGCAATCAGCTCGGTGCTTCAACAAACATCTTTCGAAATTAAAATGAGACAGACACCTATCGCACAACCAAGTATGACATCTATGCTTGGAAATTTGAGATCTTGTCAACCGCGATAAATTTTGAATTCAGGCAAAATGAAAGATTCTATTTTTTTCATAATTTACCATATCATCATCATCATCGTCATCATCAGTGGTTTCAGTTTCTATCGCCAAAAGATGAATCACAGGTTTGTCAGACTCATTCTGACTCAGGTGAATCGGTACTATTTCACTTTTTTTCCAATCACCTTGGTCTATACCGTAAATGTTAATTGAAAGGCCGTTAAGCTTCTCAAATTTTGAAATGGTGTTTTTGTCTAGAGACATAGGAAACGTTATACCATCATACCGTAGCACTGAGCTGAAATGTGGGTACGAGCTGGTCGCGTTAGGATGGTTGTTGTCGGCTGGGAACAGAGCTGCGGTGACCGACCATAGAAAGCAGTAAGAGTCGTTGTTTCTGATGTTTACTACAGCCTTCTTATCACTGATATGCTTAGGTAACGGCGTGTATGTGAAGACACCGCCTCGTAGTGGCACGTACTTGTTGATATTCACAGTCAAATTGATTATTTCTGTCAGCGACCAGCCTGAATCCTTTTCCTGGAAATCTTCCACCTTTTTCAACAAACGCTCCGTCGCGTTTTTGATGAACCATTCGCTGATATCCGTTGTCTGGAGGATGATTTCATTTCTCGTATTAAAAAATTTGATCTCTTCCACCGTGCGATCAACTTTTCTGAGTTCAAATTTACAAGCCAGGATAACGTTGGCTCTCAAGCTCCTGTCTTTCTTCAGAGCGTTTTTCAGTCTCGTCACAGCTAGTACCTTCGCTTCTTCTAGAAATCTCTCCACATCTTTATGCTTCAAATTGACGATGGATCCAGTCCGAATTCTCCTCTCGAAAGCTGATTCCAAATCTTCCCACCGTAGTCGATCGCTTCTTCGTCGGCTTCGTAATCCGTCACCCACTTTCTGCAATTGTTGAAATTTGACTGTCAACGATTTCAGAATTCCAATTGTAGTCAAAATTCTTGTCTTCTCCCCGATCGTTGAGGCGTTGTTGCGTAAGATTCTATTCAAAAGCCTGATATTTTGGGTTCCGAGTCGAATCCATTTTGTAATTTCTGCCGGCGACGATTTTTGCGATAAAATCTTGAACGCCGATTCCATAATATCGATCAATCTCAAACACTTCGCGGATTCCATCTTGAGCTTTTTCCTCACGTATACTTTACAGCTTGTGACGTAATGATCGTTTGCTGTGATGAGCGTCCGTTTTATTGGGCAGCTGTACGGATGCGCGCGCACCTTTTGGAATTCCAAGAGCGATAGTAACCCGACACCGCAGATCCATGGCTCTATACCGCGACTATCGGTCGACCTTGGATATCAAACCGACATCCGAGTAAGTGAAAAACAATTCTCGGAACTATTAATTGTAGTGTATCGTAGTACGTATGAGAGCGGCACGCGGAGCGAATGCGTGTGCGTGTGTGTGTGTGCGTATGTGTGTGTCGGAACACGCCGTGCTCCGATATAGAAGAGACTCACTCTTGTGCTAGTTGCGTTACCGTACGCCACGGCTTAGGCAAACCTATCGAGTATTCCTTTGTACAAACCACGCATGTGTAATACTTCTATTACTATAATAAACCATTATATCTTTATCATTTAACCTAAGTGTTCCACTCATTAATCGTATTAGTTGAATACATCACAATTGGCGACGAGGATGTCTGATGTTGGAAAACGCGCGTGCAAGTGATAAGAAAGTGCACGAAAACAGGTTGTACAAAAGAACAAACGGTGCGCAATACAGAGTCAAAGAAAAAAAAACCGAATGCATGTGCAGGCTTACGAGGCACACATATAACGAAAACCTTGAGGTTAAGAATAAGTTTTCATCACGTTTAAGTGTGAATGCAGTGAACAAGATAATACTCATAAGTAACTTTACCCTTAAATGAGTGATAACAAGGATACAGAAGAGAAAAAGAAAGTTGGATGGGTGTATAATCTAAACGCGGAACAATTAAAAAACGAGTTAAAGACACGTGGCATCCCATACAACGACACCGAATTGTTCGAGAATCTCCGAAAAAAGGTACGAATCAAAACAATCAACAAGACGATACATCGGGTGACGACGCGTGTTTCTCTTCGGTGTCCGACTCTGATACAGACAGCAACATGTCGAATAACAAGGCAAGGTTAGAGTTTTGTTTGGATACAAGTGACTGGGAAATATTCGTTGAACGCTTAGATATTCGAATTAGTACGAAGAAAATAAAAGAAGAAGACAAGGCGGGAGAGTTACTCTCGCGTCTCGACGACGACGCATATAAACTAATAAAAAGCTTATGCGCGCCGGAAAAAGCAGCAAGTAAAAGCTACGCGGATTTAGTTGAAATGATGACAAATCATCTTACGCCGAAGCCTTCCGAGTTGATGGAAAGATGCACTTTCAACCAAGCCAAGCAGAACATCAACGAATCAGTAGCCGAATTCGCGGCAAGGCTAAAGAAATTAGCGCTAAATTGCGAATTTAGCGACCTGCAAACCTCACTGCGAGATCAGTTCGTCGTTGGAATGCGCGATGATACAACGCGAGTTGAACTGTTTAAAACGAGTAAACTCACGTTTGACGCTGCATTAAGGTAGTTCTGGAGTTTTTTCATCGACTTACGGATTGCATGAAATTTCAATATGGTGTAGAAACAACCTTAATGAAGCGATTCCTAAATTTTTAAATCAATCCACTACGTAGTTTGTGAGATAATTGCAATTAAAAATCGGTTATTTTGTACGCGATGCCTATACCTAACACGTGAACGGATAGACTTTGCTCAGATTTTTTATTATAGGCGCTAAACGCCACTTACCGTTTTCGAATAAAAATGCACGTGTATGCAGTACTATTGTGCGATTCTTTAAAAAAAAAATGGTAATTTTCCACTACTCAGTTTCGGAGATATTGACACTCGAAAAGTATTAATTTTATTCGACACGGAATTCACGCCACGAAAACACAATCAGCTGTGATGAAATGGCAACAGTGTTCGCTGCGGCGATCTGGTGGGCCCGCGGTAAATTCCGGGAATTTGAAATGTGTTTTTTTCTGAGTTTCAATAATTGCGGAAACGAGTTGAAATAAATGCTTTCTCTCAACAAATGAAATTTATTTCATTCATTCATACGTGTATATATATAGTATATACACGACATTTGACAACCATGTTTGGTCGACATTTGTGTGTCTTTATAAAATAAAATGCATCAATAAATCAAATATGTATTGAGTGTCTAACAAATGATGAAAAATATTGAAAACAACAACAATGTATTTTTTAAAAATAAATAAACAAGTTGTATTAAAATCAAAGCTTATTTCTTAGGTGCACAACAACCTTGTCGATAATTTTTGTGGCTTGTGTAACCTTTGGTTTGTTTGACATCGTTTTCTCGGATGATAATTTTTTTAGTCCCACTTCGCCGGTTTTTAAATATATCTCTTTTAGAATTTCATAGTGGATTCCGGCTCCTGCTATTTTTTTAATCATCTCGTTGGAAATCACGCCTTTCAAATCTTTTAAAGTTGGTAGTAAAGTTTTACCATTAATAATTGTTTATGAGGCTTACAAACTCCAACAAAATCTTCTTCAAAAACCGACCCTTGAATCTCACTCGTAATGACATTTTCACACTCTTTTGTTAACAATATTTCGTAAAACACTGATACACGGTGGAAGCTACAAATATATAAGAGAATTGCGCTGTTGCCACGATTACAGCGCCGCGCTCTATTGCGTGTAGGGGACCTATCCATGCATGAGGTGTGATTGTGTAGGACACACAGAGTGTACTAGCTCTGTCAAAAGTTCTTAACCGACGGCATCATATAAGACTTGGGTTTTACTGTACGCTGCGGTCGAAACTTTTGGCTGATACGTGTACCTCCAGAACTACCTTAAAAGAAGCAATCGCAAGAGAAGCAGCGGTGAAAAACGCGTCAAGTGTAGCAAACACGCTCGAAAAGAGAAACACACAACGAGATATGTTTGCATTGAAGCAAGAAAGCAAGACGGCGAACCCATATCACAGCAGAAGGTCACCAGGCAAGCCGCATTTTGGAGCAGACAAAAGAGACGATACCCAAAATCATAACAGGCCGGACATCAAGTGTTGGTGCTGTGGAGGTCGCAATCACGTGCGCGCAAAATGCCACCATAAACATGAATGCTGCAGCTACTGCAAAGGGAAGGGGCATTTAGAGAAGGTATGCCTCAAGAAGCACGGAACAACGAGGGGCGGCGTAAACAAGCTGGTAGGGGATGACGGTGAACTACCGGAGGAGGAGGAGAAGGAGGAAGAGGAGCCGTCGCACACCAACGAGTTCTTCTGCCTCAAGACCGACGACAAGAGTATGTATGCGAGTGTGAGTATGGGTAATGAAAGCGCGCGCGCCGAGCCGATGTACGTGAATGTTACAATCAACGGTAAAGAAATAAATATGGAAATTGACACGGGCACGTACGCGACCGTGGTTTCAGAAACCGAAAAAGAAAAATATTTTCGTGACGAGGTATTAACGGAAACAAATGTCAAATTGCATACATACGACAATAAAGTCTTACACGCGTCGGGCCTAATAAAAAACTTAAAAGCTGAATTCAATGGGAAGAAATGCACATTATATTGTTATGTGCTGCCAGGCAATGGTCCAATTTTGATTGGCAGGCAATGGCTTGCAGCGTTTGGATGCTGGCCATTAGCAATACAAAAGGAAAATACAAATACCGCGATAAATAAGATAAAAATAGATGAGATAGATAAGCATTTTTTTGAAAAATACAGTAATCTTTTTGATGAGCAACCAGGTTTATATAATAAAAGTAAAACTAAGATTTATTTAAAGGAAAATGCAAGGCCGATCGCAATGAAATGCAGAACCGTCGCGCATGCATTGAAACCATTGATTGAACAAGAATTAGAAAGATTAGTTTCATTGGGACATTTAGAGCCGGTTGAGATTAGCGAGTGGGCGACGCCTATTGTCCCTACGTTTAAAAGCAACGGCAACTTAAGAATATGTGGAGATTTTAAGATTACATTAAATCCCAACATAATCATTGACAAATACCCGTTACACTCTATAGATGATATTTTCGCATGTATGCAAGGCGGTCGCTACTTTACGGAACTCGATATGTTTCATTGCTATATGCAATTTCCAGTGCATGAAGATTGTTTAGACCTACTTACAATTGTAACACACAGAGGCTTGTTTAGATATAAGAAAATTCCCGAAGGGGTATCACCGGCACCTGCAGACGTGCAGAAAAAAATGGATGAATGTTTAAGGGGGATCGACGGCGTAATAGCGTATATAGACAACATTTATATAATGGGTCGCACAGTTGAGGAAAACATTGAAAGAACCAAAAGAGTATGTGAACGTTTGATAGAAAGTGGATTAAAGTTAAATAAAAAATGTAAATTTTTAAAAGAGAGCATTGAAGTACTTGGCTTTGTCATTGACAAAGATGGCTTACACAAAGCGAAATCAAAAGTAGAAGCGATGGTTAACGCGCCGCAACCAAGTAACTTCAAAGAATTAAACTCATTCTTAGGATTAATAAATTTTTACGCGCGGTTCTTGAAGGATAGATCGAATCACTTGAAACCATTATACGATTGCGCAAATGCGAGTGAATTTAAATGGAACGAAAGCTGTAACAAAGCATTCGCATGGGTGAAAAACGAATTGATATCGCCGCGAGTACTAGCTAATTATGATCCTAATGAACAATTAGTGTTGGCGTGTGACGCGTCAGCATACGGCTTATCAGCGATTTTATCGCATAAATATAAGGACGGTACGGAAAGACCGATTGCATACGCGTCGAAAAAAATCGCAAAGAAAGAATCAAACAGAACAATCCTTGATAAAGAAGCAATGGCGATCGTGTTCGGATTTAAACGATTTTTTCAATTCGTATTCGGTAAAGAAATCATATTGCGAACTGATAATCAGCCGCTACAACTAATACTAGGACCGAGAAAAGGGATACCTGCAACCGCGAATGCCAGATTGCAACGCTATGCGTATTATTTGTCGGGTTTCCGTTATAAAATTGAATACATTAAATCAAAAGCAAACGCAAATTGCGACGCGTTATCGCGGTTACCTATAAAAGACGACACAGAAATTCCGGAAGAGAGCTTTTCGCCGGTTTATTTCCTAGAAAATAGCATAGACCTAATGGATGGGAAGACGCTCGCGTACGAAAGCAAGTTAGACAAAACAATTAACAATATAATTAAATTCACAATAAACGGTTGGCCAAATGTCAAAGATTTAAGCGAAGATGAAAAACTATATTTTAATAAACGGGTAGAATTAAGCACGGATAAAGAATGCTTGTTTTGGGGATTGCGAGCGATTATCCCAGAGTCGATGCGCACGCGAGTACTAAAAGAACTACACGCATCTCACATGGGAATTGTGAAAATCAAAATGCTCGCGCGATCATACGTGTGGTGGCCAGGAATTGATAAGAATATTGAAGATTTTGTAAATAACTGCACAACGTGTTTGATTGAACAAAAAAAACCGCAACAAACACCGTTGACTACATGGCCCTGGCCTGACCGCGTATGGCATCGTTTGCATTTAGATTTCTTAGGACCTTTTTATGGTGACATGTATCTAGTTATAATCGATGCGTATTCAAAGTGGCCAGAAGTAATAAACTTCAAAAATAATACCACAGCTATTAAACTAATAAATGTACTAAAAAGCATATTCGCTAAATATGGGTTACCACTACATATGGTAACAGACGGAGGACCGCAATTCCGAGCAGATATATTCTTAGATTTTCTACGGAGCAATGGAGTTAACCATAGTTTTGCACCGCCGTATCACCCAGCGACGAACGGCGCGGCAGAAAATTTCGTTGGCACTTTTAAAAATAAAGTCACGAAAATCATCAAGGGGGGAGAGACGCCAGAATCGGCTGTAAACTTATTCTTATTCGATTATAGAAACATAGCACATTGTACTACAGGGAAAAGCCCTGCACAACTCATGTATAACAGAGACTTGCGCACTCGTTTTGACCTTCTGAGAACCAATGTAGCAGCGCACGTAGAGAAAAAACAGCGAGCGCAAATAATGGCGAAACCGGGTACAAGACAAAATGATGTGATTGTGGGAGACACCGTATTGTTTGATAACCATCGCGTTCGAGGTGAGAAAAGAGTAACTGGAGAAGTAATAAAAAAAGTATCTCCGTCTACATATGTTATTAGAGACTCTGATCATGCGTTAGCTAAGAGACACATCGACCAAATTGTTAAACAAAAGAAAAGTAATATACCAATGCGTCGGTCTCCACGTCTAAACGAATCTTAAAAAAAGCGGAAAGTGTAGTGTATCGTAGTACGTATGAGAGCGGCACGCGGAGCGAATGCGTGTGCGTGTGTGTGTGTGCGTATGTGTGTGTCGGAACACGCCGTGCTCCGATATAGAAGAGACTCACTCTTGTGCTAGTTGCGTTACCGTACGCCACGGCTTAGGCAAACCTATCGAGTATTCCTTTGTACAAACCACGCATGTGTAATACTTCTATTAATATAATAAACCATTATATCTTTATCATTTAACCTAAGTGTTCCACTCATTAATCGTATTAGTTGAATACATCACATTAATTTTGGAATGTCACGTGGTTCATAAGGTGGGAAAGGAATGTGAGGTGGTTGACGTTACCGACATCCGAATAAGTGAAACACGATTCTCGGAACCATTAATTTTGGAATGTCACGTGGTTGATAAGGTGGTTAGACAAAACAATGCGTTCGACAAGTTTCGACTTGACGGCGAGCGGCATGCGGTCAAAGGATTTCGGTGCGACGTTGAATTTGAGACAAACAATTCTCGGAACCATTAATTTTGGAATGTCACGTGGTTGATAAGGTGGGAAAGGAATGTGAGGTGGTTGACGTTACACGTGAGCAGTCCTACCGTGGGAAAGGAATTCGGAGTGGTTCATGTTACACATCAGCAGTCCTACCGTGGGAGAAGAATGTGGGACGGTAAAAAAGTTCTCGCCCCCGCTGCGCCCTCTACCGTTGGCAGGCGAGCACTACAGACCTTCGGTCGGCAAGATTGTCAGTAAAACAGCACGATTTTGACCCTCGATCGATACAACTGTCGGTAAGGTTGCACGGGGTCGGTAAGATTGTCGGTAAAACAGCATGATTTTGACCCTCGATCGATACAACTGTCGGTAAGGTTGCACGGTTTTGACCTCAAGCCGGTACGGCAGACTGTGACGTCATCGCGGAAAAGGGTTTGAGTCTGGGCTGCGCGGAGCGGCTCGGTCGGTAAGTGTCGGTAACAGGAATCTGCGTGTAGAACCCCCCTTGCTGTACTACTTGCGGCGTGTGAACATAAAATCATCATTTGTTCAGTGACCGTGTAGTAATGAGCATAGACATATTCGGACGACACTCGGTGTGCGGTGGTGGCAAAAAATTTATTCGAGGGCCTCCGGGTGTCGGATTCAAAACCACCAACGACAATCAGTTCGATGTAGATAGCAAACGATTGTGTAATGTCGCTGACCCGCAGACGGAAAACGATGCCGTTTCCCTAACAGTTCTCAATACCGCTTTACGATCTATGGCTGTGGATATTGTAGATACTTTTCAATCAAATTTGGAGATTTTCGCGCATAATCACAACGAGGAGTTGAAACAGCTACGCATAAATAACAAAATCATAGAAAACACGTTGACTTGCATCAAACATATTGGGGAGCAAGCAACACCGACGCCGGGACAGACCAGCAGTGAATTAGTATCGAATGAGGAACCAGAGTGGTTGGACGACAATTCGAAAAATTGATAGCTGAAGAGTTGGGAACAATGAAGACCGTAATAGCTGCCGAACTTCACAGATAGGCTCGACGCAACTATCCGCGCCGATTCGTGGATGTACGCGGACTGGATGAGACCTGGCAAGCTGATCTCGTCGATATGACCGCATACAGCTCGTGCAACAAGGGATATAAATACCTACCAACAATCATCGATGTATTTTCCAAGTACGCGTCGGCGGTGCCGATAAAGTCCAAGAGTGGGAAAAATGTTACTGCTGCCATAAAATCTGTACTGATCCAGAGCCGTATACCTACACATCTGCACATTGAACAAGGCAAAGAGTTTGACAAAGCAAATTTGAAGCCCTCGTGAAGCATCACAATATCAACATGTATCCGACATTGAGCAGCTTGAAGGCGTCGATATGCGAACGTTTTAATCAAACGTTGAAAAATAAAATGTGAATGCGGTTTACTCTCCAAGGATCGGACGAGTGGATTAGTATTTTGGATGATTTAATGAAGTCCTACAACAACACCAAACATCGCACGATTCAGATGAAACCGGTGGATGTTAGCACAAAGGATGAAAAACAGCTGTATCGTAGCGTGTACAAGCCTCGGCAAATCAAACGAAGTGATCGAGCGCGAAAATTCAGTGTAGGCGATCGAGTTCGAATCAGCAAGTACAAGAATGTATTTCGAAAAAGGCTATACGCCCAATCGGACGACTGAAATATTCACCGTGAGTGAGGTGAAAAATACTAATCCACCCACCTACAAACTTACCGATTATCAATACCATCCCATCGAGGGGGACTTCCACGAGGAAGAGCTGAACAAAGTGAAATATCCCGACGGCTACCTTGTAGAGAAAGTATTACGCAAACGGGGGAATCTGTTCTATGTGAAGTGGTTAGGTTTTGATAATTCGCACAATGATTGGATAAATAAATCAGACATGTAACATAATTTGCATGTCTTTTACAAATTACAATAAAAGATCTTGAATATACAAATATTTCCACATTTTATCCTCTTTGTACGCACATGCGCCATACTCTGTACTATGAGAATAATAATAATAATAATAATAATAATAATAATAATAATAATAATGACGATAATAGTAATATCATGCAATTTTTCCGTACGATCATTACACATTTTATTTTTTGGAAAGCGTTTTTTTATTTTCAGAAAAGTTTTTTTCATTTTCTGAAAACTTTTTTTCGTTTTCAAAAAACCTGTTTTTCATTTTCTGAAACTTTTTTTACGTGTTAATCAAATGGGAAAGAAGTTTTCCGAAAACTATTTTCGGTTTTTTGAAAACTGTTTTCATTTTCTGAAAACTTTTTTTCGTTTTCTGAAAAATTTTTTACATTTTCTGAAAACTTTTCTCCTAATAAACGAATAAATATGAATAATTGCGTGATATATTAATTATAAATGAATAAATAAATGTTACGTATATGAATTCGCATTTTGAAACTTCTAATTCATTGAATATCGTATTGATCGTAAAACGTTTCCGCCCGATGGTGGATCGTCCGAAGCGTCAAACATCAAATATTTACATCAATTCTACGTCTACAGTTTTGTCCTATAGATATTGAGGGGGCTGGGATAAATCCCCAAGGCACGGTGTCGGTCTGTCCAGGTATCAATTGCCGCTTGTTATCCTGCCAACTAAGAGCCAATTCTTTTTGTACGCTCGTGCTTACTTCGTGTTTTTTGCTGCGTATCAAACACTGTGGAAGAGTCAACTCTTCGTAAGCTATCAGACAACGCTTATAATCATCAAACGTGATGCTATTTATCGATGAATTTCTTACACCCTAGGCGCGCTTACACACTTTTACTCCACTGTCATATTTTTCCCCATCCATACCCATTGTAGTAAATGTGTGCAGCTTTGCTCGCAGTCCCACAAACTCTCTCATAATTTTACCATTATTTTTATCCTTCATTAGCCCTAGTTGTTTTTTGTTTTTAAGGAGAATACCATACAGATTGTCGGGCGGATAGTCAGAAGTATCAAACATTGTATCTACATCACGTTTGCTGATATCGTAGATATTAGGCACATTGAATTGATAAATAAGGCTGTCTGTGTCAGTATACATCAATTTAGCTTGTTTATTCGAAAAGTTGGTTTTAACATAATTATAGTGGAAATCGTAGAGAAAGATTTTTGACAGATCTAGAATTGATGCGCCGACGTGAATAGGTTTGACAAAGTGAACTTTGACACGATTCATTTCAATGATAACCACATCAGTGCCAAATACGGTGCAGTCGTGAAAGTTTGCTCGGGCAATCAGCGTTCTCGCACCACCTCTTCCCTCCCAGTTTGTGACCAATTCAACATCTTTTTGATTTCGCACATTCTCCATAGTGAAAGAATGTAAATTTGAAAACTGAGGAATTTGGAAAATTAACGACGGAGCCAGGAATCGAACCTGGTATCTACAGATGCTTTACCGGAGACTTACTCCACCAGACCACCTAGCCGCCCTGACTCTGTTGTCGTTAATTTCTCTCATCACCAGTTAGTTCAAATTTGTTTTTCTGTGCCTGATTTATGTATATATATATTTTTCCTTATTTATGGGTAACAGTGTAATTTTACCGGGGAAAGTTGACGCGAGGGATTTTATTAAAAAGTGACAATCGTAACCGGACAAATTGTGGAAAACTATTGGAATTGTGTGCGACTCTCTGAAATTCAAATTACACCGATTATGAGCAGGACCACGATATTTACCCGTGAAGTGACAGTGATCGTAACACTTTTTCTCCTCAGGGGTAAACGGTTTTTCACAAATATAACAATTCTTTGCGCGCATGTGGCGATCGCGTTGCACTTGGGTGAGAGCCTTCATCGGAATTATGTTTTTGATGCGTGACTCTACTTGAATTGATAAATCTTTAAGCTGTTTTATAAACCAATCTATGCAATCGACACCGCGTTTACCGTGGAACTCCGATGATATCTCATCGTACGCGCAATGTCCGTAGTACCCCACACTGTGCGGGACATGCTTTTGAATTTCACAAGTCTTACGAGTTTCAAATTCATCTACAGGTTCGGGGATTAATATACATTCGAGATCGGCGTGTACGACAAACGTAACGTTGCCTTTGTTTTGAAAATTTGAAAATACTAAATCTTCACACTTGGGAAATTTCATGCGTACTTTATTCAGCGTAATACAATCTTGTTGAGGATTGTCGTAGGCGTGTTTCACGCTAAAGTGGCACAAACAGTTGTCACATAAAAACAGTTGACCAGTATGATTAGACAATTGTTTGCTCACCAATCGGGAAAGATCTTTAATCCAAGCAAAGTGGAATCTCGGTGCAAACTCACCAGTCATCTCGTCTTCCGGATTACTCTCAACCATTAGAAGATGGATCGTGTTAATGTTTACGCTATGCAAATTTTTACTCAAATAAATTGGCACGATGACACTTTTATTTAATTTTGCATGATGCGAAAGAGTTTGAGATTCTATACCATATACATTGATGTGCAAATTATTTAATCTCTCAAGCTTTTTCTTATCACGTAGAGTAGCAGGGAATTTGATAGCCGTACAGTCCAACTCGGAAATATAGCGACGATAGTCGTGAGTCCTATCGGTGTTGATGTTGACCGGGTGGAGGGCTGCTGTGACGGACCAGAGAAGGCATCTTTCGTCCTCGTTCCTCACGTTGATCACAGCCTTTTTATGTCGAATGTCTTGGGGCAGCTCGATGAATGTTGAAGCTCCCACGGCGAGAGGCTGATAGTGGTTGATATTTACAGCGATGTTAAGGATCTGAATCGTGCTCCAACCGGAATCGCATTGTTCGAAATCTTCCACCTTTAATAGCAGATCACCCCGTGCACGTATAAACCAGCCATTTACATCGCTCGATGGGAGAAGAATCGCCACGTTAAATGTGTTGAAGCTCTTAACTTCGGTGAAGATCTCTTCGTGCTTGGCATTTTCGAATTTGCACGATAATTGAATGATTAAACGAACTTACCTCTAAGTGAAGTTCTATCATAATTGTATGTAGCGCCTCTTCCGAATAGATCATCTTGTAGTACCCCCACTCCACGCCAGTGTTACCACATGTTTACAGTAAAACTAGAAACTTTTGGTCTCCTCCGTTGGTCTATCTGTCTGGACTATCATTTCTTCAAAGTATTTGCCGTAATATTTTGGGTTTACCTCTGTGTACACAGAGTTGGGTTACCTATTGGTGGGACTGATCTATTCGGAAGAGGCGCTACATACAATTATGATAGAATTTCACTTACAGGTAAGTTCGCTTAATCATTCAATTGTATTTCGCGCCTCTTCCTCTAGATCATCTTGTAGATGTTTAAAGATCATTACGGCACCAAAACACGGTGAATTGTTGAAAATGAATATATTCTCAAGTAACAAACAACCCAAAAGTGTAGTACAACTACAACCAAAACAAAAAATAGCTACTCGAACAAATGAAAACTTCTTATTTATCTAAAACTGCTTTGGCAAAAGCGTCCTTATCGTTATACACAGGTAAGTTATAGAATCTCGCAAAGGTCTGAGAGGCTGAGGTCCAACCTGCCGCTTTCCTTATGCAGTCTATATTTACTCCTTTCTTATCCGCCGCCGACGTCGAAGCATGTCGAGTGCTATGCGCCGAAAAAATATTTGTGTCCACGCCACTCTGTTCTAACATACTTTTCACCCACCGACTCAAAGTCTGGGCTGAAACCGCCCCGTATGGTTTCTTGATTGCAACAAATAATGCTTGTTCGGCGCCCCTGAGATCCTGTGTCCGCTTAAGATATGCCACCAAAGCTGTTGCAGCGCATATACTATTATCTTTCCCGTAGAATGGTACATTTAGCAAAGGTTGTCTTCTGTTGGGCCCCGAAGTCTTTACTTTATCCGGAACTTTAATCTGTATCTTTTCACCCAGGTTCTGAATATTCGGTATCTTAATTAATGAAAGAGTCTGCATTCGTTGACCCGTGACTAGTGCGAGTAGGGTGACAACTTTTAGCGAGAGGTTATTGAGCGAGATCTC
The DNA here is from genome assembly GCF_021901495.1 of Neodiprion virginianus. NCBI lineage: Eukaryota > Metazoa > Arthropoda > Insecta > Hymenoptera > Diprionidae > Neodiprion > Neodiprion virginianus. The sequence goes on along the minus strand of NC_060878.1, from coordinate 19,129,602 downwards.
TTCGTTAGGCATTAGACTGGCCGCATAATCCAGGACAATCTTAGGGTCCCACGTTTCGTCGTACTTGGGTTTCGGAGGACGTAACTCAGACACTCCCTCAAACAGTCTTTTTACTCTAGGGTCTTGCCCCACGTGAGGTCCCAAAACTGAGGCTAACGCCGATCTTAAACAATTTAGGGATCCGTAAGATGCTCCCTTGTTATATTCGTTGGTTAGTAATAGTAACACGTTTTCAATCGAATTATCGAAAGGGCTGACGTTCCTGTCTGAGCAAAAAGACCACCATTTCCTCAACGCGCCGTCGTATTGCTTCATCGATGAATTGCGGAGCGAGGCCAGCATCAACTCGAAGGATTCCTCGGGGACGTTCCTTATCTCGAAGGCTTTCCTGATAATATTGCGGCCACCAGGGTAGTGTGCTGCCATAACGGATGAGGTTCCCTGTTCGCGGAAAGTAATAATTTCGAGTTAGGCTTAAAAATCAGCGGCTCACTAACACAGAGGGCCCGAAAGAGTGGATACCAAGCTTGTCCTAGCCAGTCAGGGACTACAAGAATACCCGTTGCGTTTTCGTCTCTAATTTTTCTCAGGACTCGCGGAATGACTATAAATGGTGGAAATGCGTAGAAAAAAATCGTTTCCCACGACATAGTAAAAGCATCTACGGCTGTACAGTTCGGGTCGCGTAGCCAAGAGACATATTTTTTACATTTCGAATTTATTCGACTCGCAAAAAGATCGATCTCGGGTCTCCCGAATTTCTGGACTATCGAATGAAACGCTGCGTTTGACAGCTCGAATTCGGTTTCGGGTTCAAGCCGACGTGATTCGAAATCCGCCTCCGTATTCTCCTTCGTACTAATAAAGGACGCGAAGACCCAAATTCCCCTTGTCTCGCACCAGTCCCATAACGAACGAGCTAGACGGTTTAATTCTTTAAAACGGACGCCACCCATTCTATTAATATATGCCACAGCTGTGGTGTTATCCACCCGCAAAAGGATATCGCAGTTTCTCATGTTATCGGCGAAACATTTCAACCCGAAAAGAGTCGTCTTGAGTTCTAGTATATTAATATGATTTTTCCTTTCTTCTTTACTCCAGAATACGTGAGATCTCTCGCTTCCACAAGCAACGCCCCAACCTGATAACGACGCGTCGGTAAGGATTTCCCGACAATATTGAGGAGCTTAAATTGAATTTTTTGTGGAGAGGATAACTCTGTCCCACCATTTCAGATCCGAATGAAGATCCTGAGACAGGGTCATATAACCGTCGTAATTTCCCTTATTTTGCTCCAAGGCAAGGTATCGTGCTCTCTCGAATGCCTTTGTGTGACCCAGGCCATATCTAACCGCTGGACAACACGAGACAACGCTACCGACAAATTCTGAAAACTCGCGAATTTTACAACGTTGAATACGGCTATATTTTAAAACCAATTGTTTGACTCTTAATCTTTTCTCCCTTGGAAGCTCGATAGTCATACTTAGCGAATCAAACCAAAACCCGATATATTTACATTTGTTTGTCGGAATTAGCTGACATTTTTCGTCATTAATTGTAAATCCCAATTTCTGCAAACGCGAGCACGTGACTCGAACGTTCGCTTGACATTCCTCAAAAGACCTACCGACGAGCAAAAGGTCGTCGATGTAGATGACCGAAAAATACCCTTGTCGCCTCAGATCGGTCATTACAGGCTTTAGCAGTTTAGTAAAAACATATGGCGCTATGGCGAGCCCAAAGGGCATACACGTAAACTCATAAAGCTGACTCTCGAATTGAAATCTTAAAAATTTTCGGTTAGATTCAGCAATCGAAATCGAGTAATAGGCATCTTTCAACTTAACTTTTCCATTAAACAACCCCTGCTCAAGAGATTTATAACGGTCTTCCGATCTTCCAATTTGAAGTGTTCCGTCTGAATGAACTCATTCAACTGCTTTAGATTCAGAATAAATCGAGAACCACCATCCAGCTTCGGTACCCGGAAAATGCCAGAAAGAAATTCGCCGTGAGTGCTGTCGCACTGGCGGATAGCACCCTTCCGTTGCAGCTTCGCTACTATATCGGCCATCGCCCCCCTCTCTTTTTTGGAATCGAAGATTCCCCTCGGAAAGGTAGACTGACATGGCTGAGACTCAAAGGGTATCTTGTAGCCCTCTATTCACGATAATATTAACGGGTTACGCGTTAGCTGTTCCCATTCTTGTCTAAAGAATCTAAGTCTTCCGACAGTCGAACTTACTGGTTCTAATAACGCTTCCGGTTGTTGCTCCGCTCGGACTTCTGATTGTTTTTCCAGTTGGTCCCGTTCTTGTGGTTGTCTCGGCGGAATGACGAATATCCTTGATTCCTCGGCTCCTTTCTCCCGCCTGACGTCGTAGCAAATCTCTGGTTGTTCTGAGGACGACGCGGCGGGGCTGTCGAGTTTTTTGAATTCTTCTGTCCCTGTGGCTTTTGAGGAGCTTTCAGCTCCTTGCGCGAGCTCTCAAGTGCCTTCGCCGCCTTTAATTTCTCCTCCAATTGTTGTCCGAACAGCCATTCATCTGGGACAGTAGCGTTCAAGGTCTCCTTACACGATACGTTTAAGTTCGCGAGGATCAGGCTTTTCCTTATGATCGACTCGTCGTGGAGGAGGTCAGCTAACAGTCTCGAAGCGTCGCCCAATAGCTCGAGAATGAGTAATTTTTCAGCGCCGCCCTCTAGAACTTTCGAGAAAACCTTTACGATTGCGGCGAGACACGCCGTGATCTTCGACTGCCTTGCGTGAATCCTCTCGTCTCTCTTTACAACCGACCCATGTAAAGACGCCTGAACCTCGGGATTGACTCTCGGTGGATCGATGATGACGCAATTGGACGGCGGAGGGTGCTTTTTTATGAGAGAGACTCTGTCCTCTGTGGGCAAATCCGTCTTTAGGATTTCTTCCAAACGAACAACTAAGTCCTTAGGAATTGCTTCTGCCAGAACTCGATCCTCCAAGAAACGTCTCCCTAAGATCTCTAGGATCGCGGGGTCGAGTGAACCCTCACAGATCGCTGCCTAGGTTGACTGTGTTTCCTCGCCAGCTACGCTGTGACTCTGAGAAGGATTCAGGTGTAGAGCGCTAGCCTGGATCACTGGTTCTGTCACAACAGAACTCTGCGCAGTCTGCTGGACCAGCAAGTCAGCTGCGCTGGACCCCTGCGGAGCCCCTGACTGTGTAACCGTGACAGTCTGTTGGGTTATTTTGTTTATCGCAGGAGGATCTTGTCCCAAAACTGCCTGCGTAGCAGTATGATGGACCACTTGTCCCTCTGCGGATGAGCTTGACAAGCTCCCAACCTGCGCAGCGGTCTGATCGACAAATTGCTCTGAAGGGCTGTAAGAGAGTTCTCGCTGTATCGATTCGTCATACACACTGGATCCTTTCGAAGAGCTTCTTCGAAATTGGCTTCTTCTTCTGCTTTTTCCTCTGCTACGCCGTCGCCGATTGGCCTCTGACGATGAGGACCTTGAGCTTCGGTGACGTCCTATCAACGAAAGTGAAAACAATAATGACGACGCTATTCCGTGGTTGTCAGGTATGCGTCTAAAACCTATAGGTTTTCATTCATTGTTTTCTGCCCCCTGGTTAAAACGTTTAGCAATGACGTCGGGAATGTTTTGGCCGAGTTCAACTCCCCTTTATAGGTTAGGGCCTAAAGGGTGCCTCGAGTAATGCGCCTTGAGAAACTCTCCTCCGTGTAGGTTAGAGCCTACACGGGTGGCCTCGAAACATTTGCACCGGTCTGAGTAATAAATCCTCGATATAGGTTAGTGCCTAAACGAGTGACCATCGAACGCCAATCTCTGCCATATAGGCCAGAGGCATGCCGATGCATCCTATCGAATATTCTGGAACATAAAGGAAACATAAACTTACGACGTCTCTTCTTGTGACGCTTATTGTCTCGTATTTCCAAAATCGCATCCTCCAGTCGCCTTAGTCGCTTCTCCATTCGATTCTCCTTGTCTTCTTCCTCGTCTGAATAACCTCGGTATCTTTTCTTGTCCATGATTAAACAATTTGTAAAAAACCTATAAAAAGCACATGTGGTTTCACCGGCACAAAGATGAAGAATGTTAGTCCAGACAGATAGACCAACGGAGGAGACCAAAAGTTTCTAGTTTTACTGTAAACATGTGGTAACACTGGCGTGGAGTGGGGGTACTACAAGATGATCTAGAGGAAGAGGCGCGAAATACAATATGAGGTTAACCTTCACATTTCCCTCCTTGCGCAGTACCAGCTTCAACTTTTCGGTGACGACGCGCTGCACATCGTCCAGAAAGGCGTCCAAATTTTTATGACAGAGATTTGTGACAACCCCCGTTCTGATTTGGCTGGGAAAAGCACTATCCACGTCGTCCTATTGTACACCCGCAGGAGTAACGATATTTCCACCCGTCACCACCATGCACTGCTGCAACTGCTTGATCTTCGTCACCCAAGATTGCAGGAGTGCGATCATATGTTGGATTCGCATTTTCGCACGAACGGTTGTTCCTCGTTGCATGGAAATATCGCGCAGAACATGGATATTTGCAATTCCAATATCAGTCCAATGATTGATGACAGCTCCATTCTCTTCTCCGGGACGTTGCTCTCTCAGCAAATTTCACGTCCCCTCCATCTGCTTTGCAAGTCTCATATACGCTTCGACTGCCATGACTTTGACGTTGATATAAGCTGAACTTTAGATAACTTTTTTGACTTGCACGTATCGTGTAAGACTGATGATTCTGCATCGGATGCGTTGAGCTTATATGTATATAGGCCGATAGATCGCAAGAATTTGAGTGTGACGGTGGTGGGTCCAAGCTTTGTACCACCCCCGCCATCAAAGAATCAAAAATTATTATGGTATACAGGTCTAAGCCTGCACACCCCAACCCCAATCATTGTCGGACATGCGATGGGAAAAATCGATCGACGAAAAGCAGGTAGCGAGCAGTGTTTGACGTGAAAAAAAATCTTGTCTTGCCCGCTCTTGACTCGCTGGTATATGCACATACAATTTTTGGTTTTACAACTCTTTATAGTGAACAAGTCCGAGTCTGCACACCCCTAACCATATTAGCGTGGCGTATGCAACGAGAAAAAAATCGGCCAACGAAAAGCTGGTAGTACGCAGTGTTTAGCGTGAGAAAAATCTTGTCTTGCCAACTCTTGACCGGATGGTATGTGCACATGCAGTTTTTGGGTTTTCCGACTCGTTAATCAGCGTGGGGCATGTGATGGGAATAATCGGTCAACTAAAAGCAGGTAGCGAGCAGTGTTTGACGCGAGAATGTGCACTGTAACCAATTTTTTTTGAGGTTGAGGGTTAAACGATAGAAACGCGATAATTGGTTACCCTACGGCGCAGTCACTAACCTGAATAATTAGATAGAGAGAGAGGTAATAAGAGAGAAAGATACGATTGTTGGGCGCCAGACGCACATGCGTCAAAAATAGATAATTAGAGAAAAAGACAAAGGTAAAGGTAAAGGTAATAGATAAAGATAAGGTCAGGTTCTACGACGGTTTTGCACAGTTTGCTCAGATAGTCAAGATAATGGTAGAGGGGCGGAGTCGAATCCGATAGATAAAATAAGAAACAGGTGAAGCAGGAATAATATCAAATATATTAAGCGAGAAGCGATAAGTTTAATGACAAGCAAGTAGCTGAAGAGATTGAGATACAATTACGATAAATGCAATAATTAACAATATTTACAGCCAGAGAAAGGTTAAGCGAGAGAGTTAACAAATAACGGAACGTTTTCCGAATAAGCGGGAAATATGCGCAAGCTCGCGATACTAAAGGTAATGATTAACACGGTTTTAGGATAGATAGGCAGAACAGAAAAGATATACGGTACTTAAATTAAGCGGTAAGCAAATAAATCATAAAATATGAGAAGCGATTATGAACACATGCGAAATACAACAATTGTAATAGTTATCACATTACCAGAATGATCAGAAATAGGCAGACAGGGAATTATGAATTACAAGGTAAATTCAAGCGACAGGTCAAGTAGAAAATTATCATAAGATATAGAGAATACAGATAATACGTAGTCTCTAGTTTGCGGTAAGTGCGAGAGAAAGAGAGATAATATTCGGTACGATAAAAGATAATTCAAGATAAGGCAAACAATATTCAAGATAATTAATATGCAACGTACGGCAAACCAAATAGACTACGGACAGCTACGATCAGCGATAATAGCGAAGAAAATAATGAAAAAGATGTTATGCGATACGGCACAATACTCCAATGTCAAATGAACGACGAGCGGGACCGCGCAGCGATGTGAGATCGCTCCCGCGGTACACTCACTAAGATACGATAACCAACGGTAATAAGTAAAGAGACAGATATGAACTAATCAGAGAAAATATAACGAAATAGCAATGCTCAATAGCTAAGATAAAAATTGATCCGTTAACGGAACGCGCTGCTAGACAGCGATATTAGACATTCAAATATTCCAGAAGAGAAAGATAATAAAATAAAGCAATAGTCACTACAATGCGTAAGTAATAGTCAACCAGTCGCGAAGTTACTTGCAATAAGACAGAGAAAGGGACAAGATAAGAGATAAGAGAGAATAAGGTACGAGCCCAGGTGGCTCGAGCAGACCAACTGCAAGATAAAGAGAAAAGATACGAGCCCAATTGGCTCAAGCAGACCAACTGCAAGATAAAGAGAGAAAGAGATAAAGGTAAAGGTACGATATATTGCAAGTAATCTCGTGGCTTCACAAAATAGAAAAGGAACCTCACTTACGTAAAAGAAGATATAGCAGGTACTAGCGAATGCGGTATAATAGCGAGAACTAAGTACGGTGATAGCAGTAATGGCACTATATATGACGATAGCACGTCGTTGCGATTCAGGAACTGAACGTAGAGTGACGAGGTGAGCGATGATCCAGATTTTCGTAGAGCTGCTGTCACGTGATTCTTCCCCAAATTTGCGGTATTCTAATTGGACCAGCAGGTCGCGTAGGTCTGGTCTACGGGTAGGCGGCGATAATCCCTCGCCGCTTGTTTTTCTTCTCCCTCGACGACAGGTATCGAGGTATCGGGACGTCGGAAGGTGGTTCGAGATGTTTTCCTTCAGCTATGCGGTATCGTTGGTGAGAGGGGGGGGGGGGGGGGGGGGTCGTACTGCTCATGTGTTGCGATATTGAGGTGTGCGGCAATAGTACGTCACCGGTCCTTCGGACTTGCGACCGACTGTAACTCACTCCTTGCTATACTGGTACTCACCGTTGTAGCTATTTCGTCGGCGCTGCATCCCGGCCCTCGCTCATTGAAGCCCTCATGCCGGAACGATCTGGTAGTGATGGCCCTCAACCCGGATCCCCACACTAGATCCACCAGATCCACGTGGTCAGCATATCATTAGCCTATTCCACGCCGCAGTCCTTCGATAGGACGGTTCGTGAAGAGAAAACCGTCCTCTATTGTATAGTCAACGACTTAGTAGATGTTAGGGTCGGTTCAGCTCCAGGCTGATAAGTATCGTCGACGGGAGGCTTTGTTGTGTTTTTGACGCACAGCCCTGTACGCCGCCTAACGATGCATCCGAGCGGTAGAAGCATTCATTCGTGGTTCGGCTCGTGGCTGATAAGTCTTAAATAGTCGGAGGTACTGTTTGTGCATCACGCACGACCCTGTTCGACAACTAGATAGGCATCCATCGGGAGTGGTTTCAGCGGTGTTCGTTCATCTGTAGTCGGTGGTGGTCGATGTTGAGCTGGTACGTGACCCGTGTCAGGCAGTGTCCTGGTATCTTGACGCGAAGGTCTCGCGGATGGTTCTCGTAGAGCATTACAGAATTAGAAAATAGCATACCATTAGCTTAGTAAAGAGAATTCAACTTAAAGATAATTAGTCGTTCATTTTTGGAGTATTGGCCTCAGACGTGCTGTCGTTATTTTTAGCGATATCTGCACCTAGGGGAATGCGATAATTAAACAAAGTGACGGGGTACGAAATACCACGTCACAGCACATACAGTTTTTGAGTTTTATGAGTCGGTAATCAGCGTGGGGCATGTGAGGGGAAAAATCGATGAACGCAAAGCAGGTGAGCTTTCGAGAAAATTTTCTCCTAGCTCATGCTGCCCCGCGTCACGTTTTTGTCTGTATGTCACGTGGTGCATGCTCTACGAATGATTGGCCGGCTGGTTTTTGCTCGGTGGAGGGTGGGTGCGACTCCTTTAGTATAAATTCGAACAGCGGTTTGAAACTTCTCTAGTAATTTTGAAAATCCTTCGTGTGAAAACAAGCGTTTTTGATGAAGTGAGTTGTGAGAAAGAAAAAAAAAAATTAATGATGAAAAATGGAAAAGGGGTCGGTCAGACTCCCCACCCAATTCACCACCACGATCGCCAACTTATAAGCGGGTGTGCAGAGAGGTGGGTTACGATGAGGAGGAGGATGATGATGAAATGATCGATAGTGATGCCGATACGTTGATTATCGACACCGAGCCATGTATTGACAACAGTGCTGGTGATGATGATCGCGAGTTTGAGCAAAATTTGGCTGGCGAGCATCATCATCTAAAATCATCACCATCACCGACTGATGTGCAGGATAAGGAGGAGGAGGATGAGGAGGAGGATGAGGGGGAGGCGGAGGTGGAGGGTGTATGGAATGGCGACGATGTTGATGAGGGGCGGGTGGAGTTCGCTAATGATTTTGACGATTGCGAAGATGTACACGCAGATTTAGATTGCTTCTTGATGAGATTGATCAAATCCATCAAATGCTGGGAGACATCGATAGAGCTGACGACGATGGCTATTATTCGGACGAGGATTGGTGTGTAGCACCACATTAAAATAAAATTTTAGTATCCTCCATACTTTCATTGTATTACTGATTTTGAACATGTGGAAACTTTTTTGGGTTGAAGATTTATCATGTATATAAATGGTGAGTGCAGCAGCCTCAACTTTTCTATTTCAGTTTGCTCTTTTTACAGATTTTTCGTCACAAATCAATTTCGAAAAAATGGCATCTCATTCCCATCACGAGTATGATTCAAGTGATGATGATGATGGTGACGAGTGGGCAATCGTTGATTGGGGTGGGGATGAAGAGGCTTAGGAAGAGATAATTATAGGTTTTTCCGAAGCAACACGCGAGTTCTCGTTGGAGGAGCTTCGGGAACTCGTTAAGAACGCACGAGCTGTTCGAGTGAGGCCAAACAGCCAACGTTATATAAATTACGGGGATATATGTATAGACATAATTATTGAAAAATGGGCGAATGAAACTATCGTAATAATTATAGATGCCGAAAACAGCGATGATGATGATGATGATGATGATGATGATGATGATGATGATGATAATGTTAGCGAACAGGATAACGATAATGATTTTATGGATTATTTTGAGCAATAAACCACGCTAAATTCACAATTATTGATTATATATTTTTCACGAGTAAAAATTCATAACATATACAATTGGTATGACAAGAATGGGTGAAAGTTATAAAGATATATAGTTGTAATGTATTCCATTTATAGATTATAATTTTATCGAATAGTAATTTTTTTCAATTCTATGTATAAGCTATGATATTGTTGTAATATATAGATAAATTCCTAATCTTGATCAATGGCCAGAATGGAACTTGACGAGCCATCTATTGGCCAGCGATAGTTTTGTGCAGCGAGACGAGCTTGCGCGGGACCGTACGCGTCGCGTCCTTCCTTCCTCTCTGCTAGGTGATTAACTTGTACAGTGTGCTGCGACACACTCTCTCTCTCTCTACGCCTGGACTTCTTGATAATAGGACGTGCCGCACTGACATTATGTAAGTAGACATTGTATATTAAAATAATCTACTTTAATATTACCTTGTGGAACCACACTCTCTTTTATTTCAACATGGTAGCAGAGTGTGGTTGGTTCGCAAAGTTTTTCTATCATCATACAGTTTACCTTCGGGAAAATGTATGTGATCTACAAAAGTGGCCTGTAAAAGTTTGACGACACGTGGCAAAGTGAAAAATTTTTCATGAAAGAAATATAACGGTTACAAGATTTAGAGTAAAAGAATATACGCGCAACCAAAAAGATAAAGTTTTAATTTAACTAAAAATGGAAAGAACTGTGAACATTAATAACAATTCAAATGCGATGTCAGTGGATGAAAAATGGCATGTGAAATAAGTGATGAAGCGCGAGTACAGATCAAATTCGTTTTCGAAGTAAAGCATATGTTTTCATGGATAAAACAGATAGTGAATCAAGAACACGAATTAATAGTCAAAGATATTAAGTTAGAAAATCAAAACAAGAAATCAAATTCGTCAAGTGTTTTTGGAAGAAGTTAAGAAAGTTGTTATTCTGAAAATTTAGTATACGAAAATATAAGTATAAGTGAATCGAAAATGGCTAAGCAAGTTAAGATGGAAGATATTATGATACCCATTTTTGATGGAGCAAATTATTCAAGTTGGAAAATAAGAATAATTTTATTACTGGAATACAAAAAGTGTAAAGATTCAGCAGTTAGTAATATCACCGATAAGTTTAAAATTAAAGAAGATTGGATAGAAATGGATTTAAAAGCAAGAACGCTAATAGTCAGTTCAATCTCTGATAAATAATTAGAATACGTTGGTGAATGCAAAATAGCATTAGAAATGATGACAAGATTTGATAAAATGTATACGATACAATCAACAGCACTGCAAATAATGTGCAGAGGAAAAATCGGTGATATTAGATTGACAAATTACCAGTCAATATAAGAATTTTTTGTAGAGTTTGAAAAATTAACAAATGAATTTAAAGCAGCTGGAGGAAAGATAGACGAATCAGAAAAAATGAGATATTTGATCAAAGCTTTGCCACCAAGCTACAGTTATATTGGCGACTTTCTTGATGTAATACCAGAAGAGCAAAGAACCGTTGATTACTTGAAGTCCAAAATAAAGGAGAAGAATTTGAATTCGAACGACACAAACAATAAAAGCAATGTCAGCACATTCGGTGCGAAAGCAAAAGATAAGTGCTACAACTGTGGTATACCAGGCCATCACAAGAAAGATTGTAGAAAGGGACAACAGAGCAACCGAGGTAGGGGTGCTCAATTCAACGATGATCAACACAACAACAGAGGCAGAGGTACTTAAGTCAATCAAGGACAGCGAAGTCAACAGCGAGGATACTACAGAGGTGGAAATCACCGAGATCGAGGCAGAGGACAAAGTCAATCCAGAGAAGACTATTCCAGCAATCAACAGGGCAACTACTCGTCGGAGACTTCGGCAACACAGGTATGCAAACCAAAAGCAGCGGACTACAACGTCAACAGAGAAAAACTTAGAGATTATAAAATGAGACAGGTAAATCATGTAACAAGTTTCAACGAAAATTAGACCGAAATAAGTTGGTTACTAGATAGTGGTTGTACAGACCATATTATAAAAAATGATAAATTCTTTTATGATTATGTGGATTTGAAAATTCCAATTGATGTTAAAATGCCAGATGGAAAAAATTTGAAAGCTACAAAAATTGGAAATATTAAAATTTTTCTAAAAAATTATTATAATCAGGTACAAATTGATTTAAAGAATGTAGATTACGTTGAAGGCATAAGACAAAATTTATTAAGTTTTTATAAGATAACAACAAATTATACAATACTAGCTAAAAATGAAAGTGCCAAAATTTATAATGAATCAAGACAGTTAGTAGCTGTTGCAAACAAAGTAGATAATTTATACACTTTGAAAAGTTTTATTTCAAAAAGAAAAAATAATGCAAAGTATGTAAATTCAATAAAAATTACTAATAAAGAGAAATCGGATAGAGCATTGGGTCATGTAAATTTTCAATATATAAACAAATTAGTGAAGGAAAAATTAGTTGAAGGATTACCGAATAAAATAGAAAGCACTGATATGAAATGTGCAAATTGTATAGAGAGCAAAATACCTAATGTACCATTTGAAAATAACAGAACAAAAACTAGTGAAATCCTAGAACTAATTCATACAGATCTAAATGGTCCACATAGCACGATTGGCTACGGTAGAGAAAAATATTTTCTAACATTTGTAGATGATTATAGTAAATGCACAAGAATCCTTTGTATTAAAAATAAATCAGAAACAGCGAGTTGTTCAAAAGAATTCGTAAATTTGGTAGAAAATAAATTCAATAAAAACATAGAGAAATTACGCTGTGATAATGGCAAAGAATACTTAAATCGCGAAATTTATGATTTTGTTAAATCCAAAGGAATTGAATTGTTACCATGTCCACCCTACGTCCATGAATTAAATGGAGTAGCGGAAAGATATAATAGATCTGCAATGGACATAGGTAGATGTCTAATGCGAGAAGCCAAAATACATAGAAGGTATTGGCCAGAAATTATGAAAACAGTAGCACATTTAAAAAATCGTACAATTGCAAGTATGGAGGAGAATAAAACTCCCCGTGAAATATTTTTTGGAAAAAAACCAAATGTAGAAAATTTGAAAACTTATGGAAGTCGAGTTTTTGTTAGAATTCCGGAAGCTTTAAGAAAAAGTGAATGGGACGACAAAGCACAATTAGGCGTACTAGTAGGATATATTGAAAATGGATATAAAGTTCTAGTAAATAATAGAGTAATTAATGCTAGACATGTACAAATTGTTGAGGAAAATACTAAAATAATATGTTTGAAAAAACTTGATGAAGAAAGCGATAACGATTCGGAAAATAGCGAGTCTGAAACCTCAGATCAGGAAGCGTTCGGAATCAACGAAAATGATTCAAATGAAAACAATCCTTTACTCTCTACTCATCCTCTCGAGGAAAGTAGAAGTAATAAAACTAGAAGTAATTCAAATCAAAATGATATTGAAAGTGAAAGTGATGAAAATGTAACAGTAAAAAAAAACATCACACAGAAAGAAAAGTCCTATAAACAGGTACGGAAATCCTTTATCACATTTTATTTATGTTCATTATGTTGATGCAAATGTACCAAATACTTTTGAGGAGGCGTTTAACTCCAGTGATAGTAAAAAATGGAAAATAGCAATGGATTCTGAAATAGATAGTTTAAAGGAAAATGATACATGGAAAATTCTTGAAAGACCAAAAGATAAAAAAGTAATTGATGTCAAATGGGTCTATAAAAAGAAAGAATAATGTTTATAGAGCAAGATTAGTTGCAAGAGGATTCCAACAAAGGGAATACAGTGAAAATGTTTATTTACCAGTGGGTCGAATGCAAACATTGAAAATTTTGTTGTCATACAGTTGCAAAAATAATCTATTTATTGAACAAATGGATGTTGAACAGCCTTTTTAAATGGCGATATAAAATCAGAAGTATGTATAAACGAACCAAAAGGTTACGAAATCGGGGACAATAAAGTTTGTAAATTGCAAAAGGCAATCTATGGTCTAAAAGAAAGTCCAAGAGCTTGGTATGACTGTTTCAATAAGTTTATCGAAAGATTAAATTTTGTAAGAAGTAATTATGATTACTGTTTATATGTGAAAAATACAAGCAAAGATCCAATAAATATATTAGTATTTTTAGATGATCTTTTGATCTGTTGCAAAGATAAAAAAGAAATAAACAAAGTTGAAGCTAGTCTAATGGAGAAATTTGTAATGAAAGATTTGGGAAAGATTAAAAATTATATCGGAATAAATATTGATCACAACAAAGATAAGGGTAAAATGACTTTAAGGGGTATGGCCACTGTAAATTTTTTGAAAAATCGATTTTTTTTTTATTGGCTTCAAAAATAGTTTAAACCCTCTAGAATAAGGAAAAAAAGGTCCCGTGCGAGAAAAATTTTTTTTGGCCCCCAAATCATCTTCAAGCGGAAAAATTGTCCTAGATATCGCGATGGATATCGCTGTTTGCACATTCAATGGCGGCCTTACGAACGTCTTGCAAATATTCAAGATATACATACAAGATATTCACATACAACAGCACAAGAAAACAAATTTGAACTAACTGGTGATGAGAGGAATTAACTACATCAGAGTCAGGGCGGCTAGGTGGTCTAGTGGAGTAAGGCTCCGGTAAAGCATCGCTAGATACCAGGTTCGATTCCTGGCTCCGTCGTTAATTTTTCGAATTTACCAGTAGTTCAAAAATTATATACGTTTCACAAAATGAAAATTGCCTCGTGATTAATATTAATATTGATGATGCATATCCGCATTTCAATATTAGACGGTCATTGACTGTCTTACGAGCTTCGCACCAAGAAGCGTAAGATTCCAAAATGTAAACACTTACAGACATTCTTACAAATTTGTGTCTCGAAGAGGAAGAACACTTTCTATATTCACACATACTATTACAGCACAAGAAAACAAATTTGAACTTACTGGTGATGAGAGGAATTAACGACATCAGAGTCAGGGCGGCTAGGTGGTCTAGTGGAGTAAGGCTCCGGTAAAGCATCGCTAGATACCAGGTTCGATTCCTGGCTCCGTCGTTAATTTTTCGAATTTACCAGCTTTTCAAATTTATATCTTCAAATATTCAAGATGTTGGAGGTGGAAATTGGTGTACAGTTATATAATTTCTGCATCGAAGCCGACGCCAAACGCATTACGCACGCGGAGACATCTCTGAGCGACGCGGAAAAAAGTGCGCGTGCGCTCCAAAAATCCACCAGGAAAGACGAAGAAGACGAAAATTTGGCCATCGAAGGACAAATGTATGGTGCTGGGATTGCAGACTAACGGTAAAATTTTTTTTTACCTCCTTTTTTTTATTTTTTCCAATAAAAAACTATTCGCAAAACTTTAAACGCGTTTTTCTCGAAACACGGTTTTTCAAAATGGCACGCAGCATCACTCGAACAATTTTCATTTTTTTCGCTTGAAATTTTGACCAGATGTGAACATTAACATTATCTTGAGAATGTCGATCGGGATTTTCAATAACTTTATTTATTGATTTTTTATTAACAAAAAACTAGCCGTTTTTTCGTCAAAAATCAATTTTTTTTTTCAAACGCACGCCAAATCCACAAAAATTGATAATTTTTAAAATCCGATCGACATTCTCTAGCTATAACCCTCTAGATTGATGGTTTTTTTTTTTTTTTTGTTCTAGATTCAAAAGTGCACCAGTGGTGCTGCGTGCCGCGGAGCCCTGCAAGCAAAACATGCCCCGGGAAGATAGCTGTGGAACCGCCATTTTGTTTTTTTTTTGCTGTAAAAAAATTTGATAATAAAGTTTAATGTATGCCCGATAACACCCTTAAAAGTTTTTTTTCAATTACTTTCAATTTTGGAAGCAAAAAATTCGTGAAAAAACCTTTTTTTTTGGACCGTTACAGTGGCGTTACCCCTTAAGTCAAGAAAAATATATTGAATCATTGGTTGTGAAATACAATTTAGAACATTCTAAGTTATACGATACTCCAATGGAGACAAATCTTAAATTAGAACAAGCAAATGAAATCAATGAAAATATAAAATATAGACATTTAATCGGCGAATTATTGTACATCAGCACAGGCACAAGGCCAGATATAGCTTTCAGTGTGAACTATTTGAGTCGATATCAAAGTTGTTTCGATCATACACATTTCAAATATGCAATAAGAATTCCAAAGTATTTGTATAAGACCAAAGGTTTAAAACTAACATATTACAATAATATAAATTGTAAAATATTAGATTGCATGGTAGACTCTGATTACGCAGGAGATAATGTAGATAGAAAATCTACAACGGGTTTTGTAATAAGATTATATGGAAACTTGATTTTCTGGAAAACTCATCAACAGAGTACAGTAACAAAATGTTCAACTTTTGCAGAATATACAGCTATGCCAAAAGCAATAACAGAAATATTGTTCGTTAGAAATTTGCTAAGCGAAATGTTTAATGTAAAGTTTGATAAACCGATAAAAATATATGAAGATAATTCAGGCGCAATCGCGATAGCAAAGTTTGGAAATTTTACGAAAAACTCAAAGCACATCGAGGTGCAATATCATTATACCGGGACAATCTCTTGAAACTATACATACAATGCGCATGCGTCAAATAATTCAATCTCATTAGTCAGTGAAATCGCCCTCGGGCGATGTTTTCGTCTGCTGAGCAGAGCGCCAAAATGAAACTAAAGCTGTAAATCTCTCGCGCATAAAGCCGTGGATTGAGGTTATGCTGCTGTTTATTTTTACGTAACGTGAATTGTTTACGAAGAACAGTATCGTTCAGCAATACCGCGGTCGATATCGGAAGATATTCAACCGACGCAACGCAATAAAGAATTTAACGGAAGAGCAAATATCAAATGATACAGAAATTGGGTGTTATTTATTGAAAGAAGACATCTGAAATTCAATGTGAAATGTTATTAACAAGTGGGAGTCTGGACAAACAGAGGTAGGTAAGTAAAAACAAAGTTTATTGTGAACAGATTCTTTATTTACATAAAATTAAAAATGCGACTCATTAACGATTTATGTTTTGTGCATTTCATTGCAAATTAGTTGTATCAAAAAATACCAAAAGATCCTGTCTGATAATAATAGCTTCTAATATTTTTAGGTACAAAATGATTCATTGTCAAAGTGGGACTAAATTTGTCAGGCATGGAAGCATGTAGGTAGATTTCTAATTATCTTCTATTTTTCTAATCTATACTACAGATGATAATGGCTGAATATCCCATCATTTTACTTTGGTCGAGCCAATAGCGATAAGTTTGTTACTTAATAAAAAGAGAGAAGAGGAGAGGCCCTGGAATAGGACCCTGAGGTACACCGCATGAGACATCTTGCCATGAAGAGAGATTGCCGTCATGTCCTACCGTAGCCTGTTTTCTGTCGCATAGATAAGAGCGAAACCAATTCAAGGCCGAGCTAGATAATCCAAGGTCCGCAATCTTAGTGACAAGGAGTGGATGGTTTACCATATCGAAAGCTTTTCTTAAATCGAAGAGGACAAGCACTGTGCATTTCCTATCAACGATGGCATGCCTTATATCGTCAGTGACCCTAATAAGTACAGACAGAAGTACAGACTTGGTCGAAGACTATTCGCTCGAGCGATTTGGAAAGTGAGCAGCCAATGGATATAGGCCGAAAGTCCTGCTTACTACCAGGGTGTTTAATCTTTGGAACAGGCCGAACAAGCGAGCTTTTCTAGAGTGTGGGATAGACACTGTTTGTCAACGAAAAGTTAAATATATCAAATATAGGAAGGAGCATAGCAGGCATGCATAGTTTCAGAAAGGCAAGTGGAATAGCATCAATACCCTTAGCATTAGATTTTGACTTGAACAAGGTACGCATAAGACATTCTGTAGTTACTGAATTAAAATAAAAGTTACCGTCCCTGGAGGGTACAAGGCGCGACGTCATTGCAGCTAGTTTATCCACAGTGCTGGCATGCCTGTCACGTTCAAAAGGTTCAGCGAAAAAGTTGTTCAGATCTCCTAGAGATATATTCTCAGGCATATTGTCTTCATTCGATTTGGCTATTCCAATACTCCAAAGTTCGCGCCATATTGACTTCTGATCTTTGAGTCCTCTAAACTTCGACATGTAGTGTTTGCTTTTTGCAGCTAAGATCATGACTTTGACACGAACTCGCAGGGCACGGTATTTATCTCTGACGACAAGTGATCTAGTTCTCCGAAATGCTTTGTAGAGAGCGTCCCGCTCTCTCATGAGCGTCTTAATATTGTCACCCAGCCAAGGAGCTCGAGGACGCCTTAGCTGGGCTCTGCGAACTGGAGCATGTTCATTTATTTATTGTCTCCAGTACGAAAGTATTTAGTAGGTCAACTTTGGCGTCAATCGAGGTAGCAGTAAATACCTGCGACCAGTCGCAGGCTTCAATGTGGAGTTTAAAGGCTTGGGAGTTAAGGAGCTTGAAGTCTCTGTATATGATTTCACGTGGTTCAATCTTATCAGAAATAAACAGAAAACTGACACTAATCAGGTCATGACTTGATAAAAAGGCGACAGGTAATTGTGAATAACCCGAGACTTTGTAGAGGTCATTAACCGCGCAGACGTCAAGCCATGTACTGCTTGTAGCAGTGTGATGCGTCGGGTGGTAAGGAACAATATCCATACTCACACTTGAAAAAAATGACTTAAGATTATTAGCATCAAAGCTATTCGAACACAAGTCTGCATTAAAGTCACCCGTGACAATATTACTTTCATAGGCTTGACTGTACTGCAGGAAAGCTTCCTCAAAGTCTCATACAAGAACTTTTGCCTTCAATGATCTATGTACATATAACGCTACACCTCCTCCACCAATGTCAGTGCGATCGCAACGAAAAATATTGTAATCCGGCAAGTGAACAGCCTGATCAGCTATATGAGGTTTCAGCCAGGATTCCGATACGGCAATGATATGATATTGTTTTGAGGAGAAATAACCCCGAAACTCATCAATATGAGATACCAACGATTGGGCGTTCACGTGACAGACATCAATATACTTACGCATAGCCATTGAGAATATAATACTTAGCAAGAAAAACAAAACAAATCGATGAGACATAGCCCAACCTAGCACAGCTAGACAGACTGGCATAAGTATACACAGTGATCATACATATATAGAGGTTAAAGACGGAAGCCAAAAGGCGTAAAAGGATTAACGCGCAACGTAAGTAATGTAAATATAAGACAAAAAGTAAGTTTAAAAGGTAGGGCCAATTTCCTAATACAATCAGGTGAGCGAATAAGTTGGCAGAAACAGGAGTGAGTAGGACTATTTGCTATGAAGATATAGTAGGTATATCTGTAATTTTCACGACGTGTATAAGTGGTGCCCCATCCCTTTCTCTCACGTAGACGTTGCCATTCTTTGTCCAGGCATACATGACAGTTTTCGCCCGCCTATATCGTGAACCGCGTTGTCCTTCCATTGCAGGTCCCGCGTTGTTAGTTTACCCCTTCGCTTTCGAAAGGAAATTACTAGGTTCACAGCTGTATCACGACGCGTGAGAACGGCTGTGATTGGAGGTGGACCAGCTGAATCTTTGGATGGTAGCCGATAAATTGAGCTTATAAGTTTTTCACGTTTATTTTGGAGCGAGTAACATAGATCTTTTTTACACATAAACCATTCACACATGCATTCCCTCACGTCACACACACTCCTTCACACACCGAAGATTTTTATACAGAATATAAGTGAACCTTCCCGTTCACGATCAAAAACTCAGGGACAGTTTCGTTCATACAGGCCAATAATGAGGATCGCTTATCTGATATTGGCGGCCTTTCCCACGTTGGCTCTTTCCCTTGTTCCGAGGTCTGCTGATCGGCGGGTTGGGCGATGTCGTCACGTTCCTTGCCCTTGAACAAGGAGGATATTCGAGTCTCTGAATTCGCCTGGCCAGGACGTGTTGGGACTTCAAGGATGACCCCCGTACACGCTGTTGATTAGACCCTGCTCAGTTGACGACCCCGGAACGGAAGAGACAGAGCTCCGGTCTCACGTATCGATCTCGCTGTTAATATGGAGGGTGGGGATTGGCGTGTCGAAATATCGATTCGACGAACTTGCTTCGAGAAATCAATGCGGTATACTCGATGTTGATCCTCGTGATCATTGTTCGTTACAAAATCCCCCCTTTCTTTGTGTGTTCGCTAATAGATGAACGGCACAAAGAATATAAGAGCGGTGGATCGAGATTCTTAACTATTGGATTTCATTCCCCATCATTTCCTTCTCATTTTTCGCTTCGCTAATAGATATACTCTTAAAGGAACAAATAATATCGATACACACATACAGACATTTACACTCTCATCCGCGCTCGCATACAATAAAGATACATAGATTATAATATACGTCGATTCGTGATAACAATCATGTCCTTTCTCCTTACAAAATAGATACTCTGGTTTTTTTTTTTTTTTATAATCTCGACATGGCCACAAGAATCTCCATCGAAACGGGAGCGTGTTACGTTTGGGCCTGTGAATAATATTCGCAATGAAACATAATCGTAATCGAGATCAACATCCCGATTAATCGAGTCCCTTAGAATTATATTATCGCAAGTTGCAGCGATTATATGTGCCGAGCGTTTTCTCAGCGTTATTGAGGTCGGCAAGGACGAAGGCATTTTCTCCCTTTTGTTCCACAATTCGATATGGACCCTCAAATAAATGGAAGAATTTTTTTATCACCCGATCGAGAGCATTTGAAAGATGTCGCACCCTCAGCAGAACTAAATCTCCTATTTCAAATTTGACAGTAGAAATTCTCTTGTGTTGTTTTTGTCGACGCTCAAAACTGTTACGCATGTTATCGTAAGCGAGGGTAAGAATTCGTTCATGAGCTTGTCCACGACATTCAGGAAATTTTATCCATTTTTGGATCGAATCGTTAATCGGCCGGCCAAAGTGTAGTTCGATTGGAGCAAAACCAGTACTCTGGCGAGTACTCACATTGAGTAATTCTCCAATTTCAGGAACAAATTCTACCCATTTGGTGTGCTTGTCGGCACAAAGCGTCCGGAATAATCGACCTAACTCTCTCATTACTCTCTCTCAGCGCCGGCGCTAGGTATGGGCTAACCGGGCAACCGCCCGGGGCCCTGTTCCCGAGGGGGCCCAAAGACTGAAGAAAATAAGAATTTTTTTCGGAATAAGGTCAACTGCGATAATACATTCAAGTTATAAGCGTGACTCTTATAACTTAAAAGGGTTGCGGAAATAATAATTCCTGAGTCTCAACGACTTGGGTTGATGTAGAAACGATACTATAACATTATATTAACACCAATTACAAATAATTACATAAATAATAACAAAAATAATTATAACACTTATAGTCACCTAAATCAACAACAATGTCGGTTTTGACGATCGGGATTATAGGCTTAGTTGACAATGAAAAGAATAAATTTACAATATAATTTACAATATATTTTACTGAGTATCCACTATAACACTAGTGGATGTCTCGAGCGCCTGTCAATCACTCCCCTCTCTCCCGAGGCGATGATTCCGCGATGGTCACTCTTGGTTATCCTTTCCGTAACCCGTTCAGCGTGTTTGTTGTTTTTCAGAGATAAGTTTGGGTAAACAGGCCACAAACTTACATACATTATCCTGTGTGTGAACATCGAGATGATAGGTGTAAGAAAAAAAATATGAAAAAAAATTATAAAATGAGGTTGAACGATTGGGCCCTTGTAGAAACATTGTACGGCTCACGCTGCTGTACTAGGTTACCGGCGAGCACGGACCGCGCGGGGTGTTGGCTGGACCGACGGCCCCCACCACAATTTGTTCGGCTGCAGCGCATGCGCCAGTTTATAGCTCAAACGTCAAGCTACGTCGTGCGGCGCGGCGTGCCCAGAGACTACTATCAGACCACGCTGCTTGTAACTTGTATGGACTGTGGATTCACTGCTACGCTCTGTCTAGCTGAACCGCTGTATTCGCATATTCCATAGGAACTCTTTCAACAACATGAACATTTCTTGAAAATTTTCTCGCTACCTTTTGTTGTTTCTTATTTTTTATTCTCGATGCTCTTTTGAAATTACTAGTAATTTGCAAACTCTCGGATATCGACGAGACATTTATTCAGAAGCTGCCGACGTTCCGGTCAGGCAGCGGCCGATCACGTTTAGGGCACAATCTTTAATATAGGCATTTCTACGGATATTCATATTACTTAACATTAATTAACCGCGTTCAACTTGACTTACATTGCATAAATTACGATTTGATTGAATTTTTCTGAATTTATTTTTGTAATTGTTGGATTGCACAAGTCATAGTCGATAGTCATTATGAACAAGCCCAAAGACTTATCAGGGTCCCAAAAGCGGAAATTAAAAAAAGCTCGATGTGAAGCGGACAAAAAAAGTGCTCTTTTTTTCAAGGCTATGTTAAGCGGTTGAGGTCTGATAATGAGGGTGGTAAATGTAGCCAAACCACGGATGATTTAGACCCCGCTTGTCCACCTTCCAAGGACGCCGTAGATTCTGATGGAAAATTGGACGCTCAGTCAGTGAATACCGGAGATATGACGATAGCTACAGATAGAAACAACTTGGCAGAAAAAGTTATAGAAAAAGATTCTACAGTATCAAATATTGATTGGCGAGATCCTGCTAAGTGGCCGAATAACATCAGCGACAGTTCACGCGTAGCATTGGTAAAGCTAGGGCCTACAAAAATAGATCGGAATACAATTTTTCCTTTTGATACAGATCGCCGGCGCTTCACCATAGAAAATTGTTATCTAACCCTGAAGAATGGCGAAAAAATGGAGAGATCCTGGTTAATTTATTCGGAGACTAAGGATTCCGTTTATTGTTTTTGCTGCAAATTGTTTGGCCTCCGCAACATTCCAACCCAATTGCAATCGACCGGATTTAGATCCTGGCGGCACTTGCAAGACAGTTTGAGCTCGCATGAAAAATCCAAAATGCACATTGAATGCATGACAGACTGGAAAGAACTCAAAGTCCGTTTAGATTGTAGAAAAACCATCGATGATGAGAATCAAAATTTAATCCAAAGAGAGGAAACCTATTGGAAACAAGTACTTGAAAGACTCGTTGAAATAATTAAGCATTTAGCTAAGCGGAATATGGCATTTCGAGGTACTGTCGATCGATTATACGAGCCGAATAACGGTAATTTCTTGAGCCAAGTTGAACTGATGGCGAAATTCGATCCTATTTTAAGCGAACATGTACGTCGAGTTCAAAGTGGGGACCTACAGCGCGTTCACTATTTGGGAAAGGAAACTCAGAACGAATTCATTGACATACTGGGTAATGCAATTTTCAAAGAAATTAGCAGGCGAGTGGTAGTCGCGAAATATTACTCCATAATTTTAGACTGCACCTCCGATATTAGTCATGAAGAACAAATGATTGCCGTTGTTCGATTTGTCACTGTGTCTAAAAACACCGTGGAAATTTGCGAGTATTTCATTGGCTTCGTTGTTGTAGACGATACAACTGGTAAGGGATTGTATGAAACGTTGTTAGATATCTTGAAATCAAACAATCTTGAATTGAATAACTGTCGGGGTCAAGGGTACGACAATAGCAGTAATATGAAAGGTAAAAATAGTGGTGTTCAGGCCAGAATTTTGAAGGATAATAAAAGAGCGTTTTTCCTTTCCTGCAGTTGTCACAACCTCAACCTAGTAGTTTCAGATGCCGGACATTCGTCCGTCACAGCTGAACTATTCTTTGGTGTTCTTCAAAGGCTATTCGCAGTCTTCGCTGCTTCAACCCAGAGGTGGCAAATATCGAAGGAGCACGTTAATATCAGTGTGAAATCATTGCCTGAAACTCGCTGGGAAGGGAAAATAAATGCTGTAAAAGCTGTGAGGTTCCAAATAGCAGAAATCAGAGATGCGTTGCAGGAACTTTGTCGAATGTCGCAAGGTAAAGATGCAAAGCTGAGATCGGAACTGAGAGGCCTATGTTTCGAAATTGAGTCATTGTCTTTTCTGATTAGATTGGTAGTATGGTATGATGTACTGCAAGTGATCAACAAAATCAGTAAAGCTTTACAATGTCCGAAAGTTGATTTGCATACTGCGATGAACATGATTGATGGTGCTCTTCGTCAATTATAAACCTTTCGAGAATCCGGTTTCGAAACTTGCATAGCCACCGCTGAAAAAATGGCTGAGAAGTTAGATATTTCACAAACTTTACCCGAATCACGTACCCCACGAACAAGACGATTCTTTGATTATGAGTCTCAGCACGACGAACGACCTAGCGATCCGATGAAAAGGTTAGAAATTGAATTTTCCAACAAATTAAGCGATATAGCGATATCAAGCCTACGCGAACGTTTCGAAATGACCCAAAACGTTTGTGAACCATTTAGTATCATCCGAAACTCGGATAACTTTATGAGATTGGACAGAACCCAAATTTTGACTAAGTCCAACGCTTTAGAAAATTATCTGACTGGTGAAGACGAGAACAGTGACATTGATGGTCGGGAGCTTGCCGAAGAACTGGAATCTTTAAAAGCTTACTTCGTAGCCGCTGGAATGACCGACTTGAGTGCACTCGTTATGATATCGCACATTATTGATAAAGGTCTGGATGAGATATATCCAAATTTCACTGTGACCTTAAGAATTTTCTTAACATTACCAGTAACCTCCGCGTCGGGTGAAAGGACCTTCTCAAAACTAAAGCTCATCAAAACTTATCTGCGATCCACTATGTGCCAAGATCGACTGAATGGTTTAGCTGTGATGTCAATTGAGCATGGAATTTGCAACGAGTTGAATTTCAGCGATATTATAGCATCTTTTGCGAACAAAAAATCTCGAAAAGTCCCACTTTAAGACTTCAGTGGTCCAAAAATTTCTGATAAGGGGCCCGATTTTCAAGGCTCGCCCGGGACCAGCCGTGGGCTAGCGCCGGCACTGCTCCCTCTGTTGGGTTTGATTGGGGGTGGCGAATAGAGCTAAAACGAACTTTTATACCTGCAGCTTCTAATTCCTGTCGCCATAGATGCGAAGTAAATTGTGTCCCATGGTCGGATAAGATACGCTTTGGCGTTCCAAATTTCGGGATATATTTATCAATAATCTTTCTTAACGTCATTCGAACGGTAGCTTTTCTCATTGGATACAAGGTGACATATTTCGAGAAGGAGTCGAGCACCACAAAAATGTATTGCATTCCACCACGTGCAGTTGGTAGGGGGCCATAGTAATCGACAGTTACCAGATCATTAGGGCCTTTCGATGGAATATATTGAAATTCTCCTTCCATCGAAAAGGTAAGATGTTTCACCCTTTGACACAGATCACAGCATAGGATATATTTTTTTGCTTGTGCTCGCATTCCTTTTCACCAATAAAATCGCCTTAAGTATTCAAGAGTTTTGAACACACCAGGATGCCCCAGTTTCGAGTGAACTTCTTCGACGATCGTTTGACAAAGATTCCGGGGAACAACGACTTACCAGTGGGCCGAATCATTTTCTCGATGAAATAAAATATTATTTTGAATCATGAAATTTGAAGGTGCATTATTCACCGACCATTCCTCCACTTGTTTCACAATAGATTCATCTTTGAGCTGCCATTTGCTCAATTCTTTTAATTTTCGAGACAAACTAACGTCGTAGTTAAGCATGGCTATCAAAACTAACGACGAATCCTCGACACAATCATTTGGTAAAAAATATTGGAGCATGGCCGAAACAATAAGGCTTTTACTTTTTTCATCGTGAAAATGACCATCAGGGTTCCGACTGAAAAAATCGGCAACTGTATTGTCAATACCACGACAATGCGTGACTGAAAACGAATACTGCTACAGTAGTAAGAACCATCGATGCATCCGTGCATTTCGGAAAGCGGCTGATTGCAAGAAAGTAAGGCAGTGATGATCAGTAATTACTTCAAAACTAACCCCAATTAAATAGACTCGGAATTTCGTGATAGCGTAGACGATAGCGAGAAGCTCCTTCTCCGTGGTAGTATAACGCTTCTCGCATGTAGTTAAACATCGAGAAACGATACTGACCACTCCGACAACCCCGTCACCATCGACCTGGTACAATATCCCGCTGATACCGTTGTCGCTGGCATCCGTTTGAACCCTATATGGTTTTCCGGGCAAAATGTGCTTCAATTGAATGCAATTTTGAAAATCTTTCTTTAATTGTTCAAATGCCTGGCTGTACCTAGCCTCCCATGCCCAAATGGCGTCTTTTTGTAATAATTCCCGGAGCGAATCCACCGATTTGCTATGGTTAACATTGAATTGTCGATAATAGTTGCAGACACCGAGGAACTGCTGCAATTCCCTTTTATTTTTCGGTGCCGCGAATTGACTAATAACTTGTAATTTATAAGAGGCTGGACTGATTCCGTGCCGCGATACCGAGAATCCCAGAAACGAAACGTTTTTTTCGAAAAAAACGCATTTAGATAACTTGAGGGTAAAATTATAGGACGTCAGTCTTTCGAAGATTTGACGCAATATATCGAAATGTTGCTCGATCGTCTCTGTAGCAATGAGCACATCGTCAATATAACAGGCAGTGTACTTGTCAAAATCTTTTCTTAACGCGAAACTTAATGAGCGAATAAATCCGCTACCAGCGGTCTTCAAGCCAAAAGGGATGCGACAAAAATGATACATATTTGAGTCATAAAGAAATGCGGTGTAAGGCCTCGATTCCCGGTTTAGCGGAACCTGCCAATAACCGTGTGTCAAATCTAATTTCGAGAACCAAGCAGCTTTGTCGAATTTTCGTAGAAGTTCACTGATTAAGGGTGGAGATTCATGATCATCCTCGATGACCTTATTCAAAAATCTTGCGTCTAAACAAATGCGTACCGATCTATCGTCCTTTTTGACGATTCGTAGGGGATTGCAAAAATTACTCGCGGTTCTCTCGATAACGCCATTATTCAGCATTTCTTTAATAGCTTGAGACGTTGCTGGACGGAGATGGAACGGAACTGGATACGTGTGTTTTATCGATGGATTTTTTGTTGTTAAATTAATATTGTGTTCATACCCTATGGCACAACCGGGTTTGTTTGAAAAAAGCTTACTAAACTCCTGCAATAAACTCGCAAAGGATCGTCTCTCTTCCTCTCCTAATAGTGAAAGATTACTCGCGACCGCTCGGGGATCGACGGGGGCGCTACTCTTGTTCGCGACACTTATTTCGCAAATTTGCGTGAACTTATTTTCATTCATATCATTAATGATATTGACCACTCTATTTTCTACGGCGATTCTTTTTGAATCCAATATACGATTATTTTCATTCAGGAAACCGCGTCCACATTCGGGATCGTCGGTGATTTTCGTTATTTTGCCTCCATTTTTATCTTCAACATCGTGATTATATTCCATAGATCCTGAATCATTTTTCACTTCAGCCGTCGGTTCTGGGGTTGTATTCTTTTTCTCAAAACCGACAATTTGTCTTAACTCGGCGATATTGACAATGAAAATTTGCATTTCGTTATTCTTTTGCGAACAAATCAACATCTCCGTCGAACCCCGCTCGAACACCACATTCGAGGGAGAGAGAGCAACTCCTTCAACTATTATCTTCATTCGACTATAATCAATTATTACATTATTCTTCACCATCCAATCGTGTCCCAGAATTATTTCAGATGTTAAATGGGGTATCACGTAAAACACACTATCGATAATTCTACCGTCTAATTCTATAACGAGTCTTATTTGGCGTTTAACCGCTGTCGATTTTGAAGTAATTACTGATCATCACTGCTTTACTTTCTTGCAATCAGCCGCTTTCCGAAATGCACGGATGCATCGATGGTCCTTACTACTGCAGCAGTATTCGTTCTCAGTCACGCATTGTCGTGGCATTGACAATACAGTTGCCGATTTTTTCTCTATAGCCGTCGTCACCGAGAGGTTGGACACCGGCAATATATCCACTCGGGTATGCGCGATAATCTGTTTATATTTTTTTAAACGATCAAACGAACTTACCTGTTGTGAAGTTCGATCGTAATTATATGTAGAGTCTCGTTTGAGATGATTACATCGTAGTACCGTCTACTTCACGTTAGTGTCACGAATATTCAGAGCTTATAAAAAAAAAAAAAAGAGAGCGCCTGGCCCCTTGGCGCTGCGGTTGTTCCTTCTCCAAGTCATATTGTTTAAAGTACTCCATAAGGATTGAAAATAATAAAACAAACACATTTCAATAAATAAAGGGGGAGGGAATGATAGAAACGAACGGAAATAAAACGTTCAATAGGTGGGATGTAATCATCTCAAACGAGACTCTACATATAATTACGATCGAACTTCACAACAGGTAAGTTCGTTTGATCGTTTAATTATATTACGAGTCTCGTTTTCGAGATTACATCGTAGATGTTCAGAGAAAAAATTATTTTATTATTTTCTAAACAGCCTCAGGCAACAAAAAACGTAACTTTTATCGAGACCAGTGGTCTCTCGAGAACAAGAATCAGCGGTTTTTTATTCGCTTACTTCGATTCTAACAAAATGTAATTAATGATATCTTATGCATTAACTTATAAATATTATGAGAACACGGTTGCTGCAAAGTCTTTTCTGCCCGATTTAATCGGCCGATTATAATACTCTGCAAATACCTGCAAGTCCTTTGACCAGCCCGCGGTATTTCTTATCGCGCTAATATCCAACCCCTTTGCCAAGGCAGCCGACGTAGACGCGTACCTTGTACTGTGCGCCGTGAACTCAGGTCCTATGCCGCTCTTTGCCAACACTGACCGGATCCAACGACTTATTGTCTGGGTACTCGCCGATTTGAAGGGTTTTCTCGAAGTGATCAGTACGTTACTGCAATCACCTCTGAGTGGTTTTGTTATTTCCAAATATCTCTTCAACGTGCTCGCTATGCACAGTCTAGGCTGTTCGCGAAAGTACGGCAATAACAAAAGTGGCTGGAAAGTCCCTGGTCTCGACGTTTTAATGATGTCCGAGATCCTTATCTCGAAGCCCTGTGCCGAGTGAGAAATATTGTCAAGTCTCTTGAGCGAGAAAGTTTGCACTCGATGAGCCGTACCTAAAGCTAACAGCGTAACTAATCTCTCTGACAATTGTTGATTGTTTAATGATTCGAGAGGGTATAAGTTCGCAATGTACGTAAGTACGATGCCGACGTCCCATGTTTCGTCGTATCGAGGTTTCGTTGGTCTAAGCCGAAAAATCCCTTTAAAAAAATCTACTGATAATCCGATCGTTAGTCATGTCGTTCGTCGATATTAACGAGATCGCCGATCGCGTCGCGTTTAATGTGCCATAGGAGGCTCCTGAACCGTATCTCATTTGCAGAAATTCGAGAATGCGGTTCGCGCTCGCTTTGTAAATGTCTGTTTCCGTCTCTCGACAGAAATTCGCCCATAGCTTAATAGGTCCTGAGTACTGCTTCCATGTACTCTCGGCGAGAGAAGCCAACAACGTCTCGATCACTGAGTCCGAGAATTTCTTGCGGCGGTAAGATTCGCCGACAATTTCCCGGCAATCAAAGCCGGTGATTTCTGTAATGGATGCTGGAGAGACCTACAAGGAGACAATAAAAGCCATTTAGCGGGAGCGAAGATCATCGGTTTCTCTACGAGAAGGTCCATAGATATAGGGAACCATGGTTGCGAAGGCCAATTCGGCACTATCGCAATCCCACAGGCGCGATCTGCGATAACTTTTCGAAGGAACCTGAGTACCAATGCGAACGGTGGAAATGCATAAAAATACTCCGATTTCCAGTTGATCGTGAACGCGTCAATAGCTAAGGCATCAGGATCTCTGTGCCACGAACAATAAGCTTGACATTTCGCGTTAATCCTGGATGCAAACAGGTTCAATTTTGGTTTGCCAAATTCCGAAATTACTTTCTCGTATGCCCAACTCGACAGTTCCCATTCCGTGTCTATATTCTTTATCCTCGACTCTCTATCGGCCTCGACGTTTTCCTTGGACGCTATGTAAGATGCGAAAATCCAAATTTTCCTACACTCGCACCATTGCCAAATCTCTTTTGCTATCCCGTAAAGTGCGGCATATTGAACTCCTCCCATTCGATTCACATATGCAATAGCTGTCGTATTATCGATTCTTAGTAAAATTTCGCAATCGTACAATTCGCTTGCAAAACATTTAAGGGCCATAAAGACGGCAATTAGTTCGAGTTGGTTAATGTGCGGCCCCTTTCGGTGTCACTCCAAAAACCGTGTGTGCCTTCATTACAACAATACGCGCCCCAGCCCGTTTTTGACGCGTCCGAGTAAATCTCCTTAATAAATCGAAAACTTCTTATCGGACCAAATGACGTTGTAATATTTTGTTTCCACCAATCGAATTCGATCTGCAAATCTGCGGATAATTCGAGCTGTGCATCGTAATCCCCCCCGCTGACTAACAGGGCGAAGAACTTTTCTCGTTCGAATCTCTTGGTGTATAACCATCCATACTCAATTGCGCGACAACAGTCGACTAACTTCCCGATGAGGTGAGCGAATTCCCGAATTGTACAAAACTTGCGATGGCTAAAGTCGTCGATCACGGCTACCATTTTCATTCTCTTGACTTCCGGTAGCTCCAATCTCATTTTTCAAGAGTTAATAACGAATCCTAAAAAAGTGCAATCTTTCTTGGGAATCAAGCTACTTTTTTGATAATTCACTATAAACCCTAGTGACTGCAGTTCTTTAATAGTGACTTCCACGTTTGTGCGACACGCGTTAAGATTAGAGCCGATGCAGAGGATATCGTCTAAGTAAATTGTCGAGATGAATCCTTTCCCTCGTAAATAATTCACTACCGGTTTTAGGATTTTTGTAAAAATATACGGCGCTGTGCATAGACCGAACGGGAGGCATGCAAATTCGTACATTATATCCCCGAAAATGAATCTCAAATATTTCCGGCTTTCCACGTGCATAGATACCAAAAAATACGCATCTTGTAAATCTATGTTACACATAAAATCACCTCGCGAGATTAGTTTCGTCGCACTTCTAATGTCCTCTAACTTGAAATGCTGCGTGACTATAAAGTTATTGAGCTTTTTCAAGTTTAACACGAATCTCATTTTTCCGTTTGATTTTGGTACTAAGAAATACGACGAAATAAATTGGCCCGGGCATGGCAAGCAGGGTCTGACTGCGCCCAGATCTAACAATTTGGCGATCGCCAGTTTCATATGTTCAAGCTCAATCCCAGAATTGAATTTTTGCTGAGGAGGCGGAAGAGATTGGTGTACTGACTGGTCAAATTCAATTTTGTACCCTTTTACACAGTTTAAAATGAATCGATCCCGCGTGATCTTTTCCCATTGGGGGAGAAACTTTTGCAGCCGCCCCGCTGCTTTATTTACCTCTAAGGCCTGTCCCGCGAGCGTTGGTACGAGCTCTGCTTGCGACTCTGGCTCCAAGCTCGTTGTTGATCTCGCTGTTGATACGACTGATTCGACTTCGGGACAAATTTGACAGTCTTCCTCGATCCTCTCTGGTTCGCGCCCGCCCGAGATCCCCCTCGATACGAGTTGGACGACGGGCCTTTCCAGTTTCCCGAATTCGAGTTACGAAGAGGCGCCTTGGGCACCGATGATTGAGCCTTCAACTCCAAGCCCACCTTTTCGATCGACTTTGCCGTTTTTATTTTTCCGGGCAAATCCTCGCCGAATAAAAAAGCGTCGGGCTTAGTTTCGTCCAGAATTCCCTTGATCTTCTTGTCGATAGACGGCGTAATGCACGATCTTCGTGTAATCGAGTCCAGACGAGAAGCGTGTGCCAGCAGTCGACCCGCGTCGGCAAGATACTCCAACAATTGATACTCGTCAATGCCGTCTTCCTTGGGGGTCAACAGCAACGAAATTCCAGCACCCAATGCGGCCATAGCTGAACCGCGAATATTTTGCGCATTTCTCAAGTATTTGTCTCGTTTTGTGGCCGACTCGAAGAGCGATGACGCTACTTCTGCGTTTAACACTGGCGCTTCCAAGCGACAATTGCCTGTTCGCGCATACTTTGACAACAACTCCTCTAGGTCGTCTTTCTTGAGTCCTTCGGCTATCCATTTTTCCCAATTTTGTGCCAAAGTTGAGTTTAGCTGTAATTCTGGCGCACCAGATTTTTCAAGGGTACCCAGGATACGCAGGGTCTCTTCGTCGAAAGCCTGTGCTGCGTCCTCTGTAGCCTGACTCTCAGCATCCGCTGGAGTTTGTCCTTCGGTATCTCGCGATGGATCAACCGATGCGACGGGGAGAATATTTCCGTTATTGTTGTCGTTCGTTGGTGACAAGCCTGCAATGGATTAACCTGCGATAAAGACAGCCTCTCGTATTTGTTACGCAAACGAGTCTCATTTCGCAACAGCCTCGTGATTGACAAAATTACTCTATCTTTGTTCGGCTAATGCCATCGAGTTACGCGACCGTAACCTTGGGCCATCTGCCGATTCCTCCATACAGGGGAATCGTACAGTTCGACTCTAAGAAAATACTCTGAGAGATTTCCTTCGTACGGCCTGGGCCGCCAAGTCATGTGGCCATGATAAATGCGGAATATGCAATAATCATTCATTTTTGCGAATTACATTCACAATCGACTCAAGGCAGAACTCTGAGAGTCTGCCTTCGTACGGACAAAACCGCCGAGTCTGTGGCCCGCTATTTCCGCGAGCGACACCCGCTCAAACCTTTTTAGGTTTTGTTCGACCCGAGACAATTTCTGTGAACTTGTCTCCGTACGGCAAAGCCGCCCGGTCTACGGAAATAACGAAAGAAAAACAGAAGAAAATACCTTGACGACTTGTCGATGCCTCCTGATTGCCAGCAATTGTTTTCTTTGCAGCTCTACCCGAGGTGGGCACGCTCGTGTGTATAACCTCGCGTCTCGGGCTACTCGAGGTCGTATCTGAAGAGCTATAGGGATCGTGCGTGAAATATAGAGGCAGCACGACTGTCGGAGCGAGCGCTCTCTGGTGTTTGATTGGTGAACATAGTGGGATCAAAACAAACATTTAATAACATTAAAAAAAAGTTATAACTATGGAGAAAATAATAAAATATGGATTTCAACCTGTAGTTAATAATATTGTACATGGCCAGAACGATGAAAAAGGCAAAAAATTATTCGAAGCAAAGCGTGTGTACGGTGTTGTTGAAAAAACGAATAACATTAGAACTGTCATAACCGGTAAAGTTGTGCCACAGACAAGTGTATCAAATCTTTATGATGTGACAATTTCTGTACGTATAAAAGTAAAATAAATAAATATTTATTACATAAAAATTAGAAAGCTAGAAAATTTTTTTATTTATTTATAAGAATAATTATAGAATCATTATTTTCAGGTTGATACAAACCGACACGTTAGTAACGCGGTTTGCACCTGTAAAGCTGGTCTTGGGGGCAAGTGTAAACATATATGTGCGTTAATTCATTACGTTAATTCTCCCGAAACATCGTCATCGAAAACGAGTCATTCTCAGCAATGGGGTAAGCCTACTCAAAAGCAATTACTAGGGTACGACAAAGGTGAAAGGATGTCTAAACTCTTTCCTCCCCCAGTTTTGTCTGCTGAAATGACTCAGTTAAAACCTATCAAACTTACAGTAGCAAGTATGCCTGAATCTTTGAAAAATACACCGCTTCGAAAAATCTTGGAGCTTGAAGAGAAAGAAGATATTGTAATAACACCAGCAGGATCAATGTTAGAAATGATACAAATTAAAGCTAAAGAAGACCTCGAGAAGAAAGCAAAAAAAGTAGTAAATGATATATTTACATTGCAAAATTTGAATGTAATATTTAGTCAGGAAGTTATGGTTACCAAGGAAATATACACATTGTATCAAAAAAAGATATGTTGTGATGCTAGGACAGCATTAAATTTAAGTATTTTAACTATTCAACAATCCAATAGCAGTGAATGGTTTGCACAACGAGCACTACGAATAACTGCTAGTAATGGATACAGGTTGAAAGGTCAACGTTTTAATGTTGAAAAAGTTGTGACAGATATGTTATACCCAAAAATGATTAAAAATGCAGCGATGACATACGGAAAAAACAATGAGGATTTAGCACTAAAAGAGTATCAACAGGTAGTTGATCCAAAGTGGCAGATTGTTAAAGTTGGTGTAATAATTAGTCTGCAACAACCGTGGCTAAGCTGTTCTCCGGATGCAATCCTCGTTTATGGGAATGAAGTATGGCAAAAGCGACTTATAGAAATTAAATGTCCATATACTTGTCGCAATATTCCTGTTTGGGATGCTGATTCAAGCCAGTCAAATGTTCCATATCTAAAAGTCGATGAGAATGGATTACATTTAAGTACAACGCATTCGATTAACATTCAGGTCCAACTTCAGATGTATGTGACTAATATAATGTTTTGTGATTTGTACGTGTACTCGCCAAAAGGTAGTATGTTACTTACCATTCAACGTAACAATCAATTGTTGATGAACTTAGTAGCTCATCTCGAGCAGTTTTATTTTACCCAATACATACAAAAATTATACTCCAAATACTCTACAGAGTAACAATACATTTATGATTATCATTAGTACATTACTTTTTAGCTATAAATAATAAAATGACCAAAGAATAATTTTGCAATCGACCAAATGTGATACTAAATTGATCTTAAGAATAGTTAATTATAAATTGCAAGATTAATTATCAAAGATAAGTATAAATTTGGCAATATTGAAAAAATTATATAGTAGTTGTTATTTCTAAAACTGTTGAGATTTTCAAATTACGTAAAATTATTTTTATTATTATCTTAAATTTATAGAAATCTTTTAAAGAAATTATTTTTTGTACGAATTCATTACGAATAGTTTTATAAATGTTATCTTCGTTAAAAATATTTAAAATTACTAGCAAATAATATAATATAAAAATATTTATCTTTTATCAGCTTGTACTTACCTTGTCAGAGTTATTATAAAACAAAGAAATTATAAACATTAAATGTGAAATTAATTAAGGAAATAAAACCTTTGCTTTTTAGAAACAATTAAATCATTTTTATTTAATACA
Organism: Neodiprion virginianus; assembly: GCF_021901495.1. Lineage (NCBI taxonomy): Eukaryota > Metazoa > Arthropoda > Insecta > Hymenoptera > Diprionidae > Neodiprion > Neodiprion virginianus. The sequence continues at coordinate 19,095,015 of NC_060878.1, read as the reverse complement.
ATTAGAAATTTAATTCAGTTTTTACAATTGTTTGAAAAAGTTTTATTTGTCAACGTATTTTTCTTTAAACAATGGCTTCTGTACATTTACCAAAGCACAAATAACAAAAACAATTTCATCAATATGAGGAAATAATGAATTAGGTACTTTTGATAGAATTCTAAAGTCCTTAATTCGTTGATTTACTCGTTCTATATGTATCCTCACAGAAGCAATGTTGTATGTTTCGTCAACTTCTTCAGGAGTGAATTGATTTTTGTGGCCAAAAAGAGGCATGATAAAAATAGCATTTTTATTTTCGACTTGAGTTTTAATCTGGGGAAATCCTTTGTCGGCAAGAACAACGTCACCGGGCTCAATTGAATCAATTAAACCACAATCGTTTGTAATGAAGCAATCACCAGCACGGCCACCATAACATTTGGAGACATAACTTATAAATCCATCTGGCGCACAACCCACCATAAACTTGACAGTATGATGATGTTTATATTCAGAATACATTAATACTTTTTGTCTAACTTCTGGTGGTACTTCAGTGTAAACTTCAGTACAATCAATTATCACACGCGTGTCTGGGTAATGCCGCTTAAAAGATTCTGGTAGAGATGCACGTATTGTTGATTTTGATGGCCAAACTATAAAACTTTGTAGCAAAATATTTAACTGCTGTATGTGTTTCACAAATATCCTATGTGCAGAAGTTCGATGAATATTGAAAAGTACTGCCAATGCAGTAAATGATAAACCCGTCTTCAATTTGACTAATGTTATCAGGAAACTTGTTTTTTTGTCTACTTTTGAGGCTTTACAGTCTGGCAACATAGTTAAAAGCCATGAAAAAATTGCTAATGTCACACCCGTTAAGCTGCTCATTGCCTCGTCGGTACTAATTAAAGGGAGTCCATGAAAACCTTGACAAGATTTAATAAGATCTATATCTATTGGATCACAACTCGAGTCTTGAACATTTTTTAGAATTGGTATTTTAGCTTCACACATTTTATTTTGTGATTTTTTTATTGGAATATTTACCTGTACTGATGCCGTGCTTAAATCGTTATTATAGTTGAGATTACAAAAAAAATATGTCAAATCTTCATAAACTTCGTCTGTGGCTATCTCTGTTTGACAACTTATGCTCCGTTGAACAGGCTTCATCGTAACAGTTTCAACATGAATTTCAATCTGATGTTCTTTAACACTACTTGCATGTTCTTCATCACCTGGCTCCATTACTGTATCTATCGTATTTTCAAAGCTTATATTATTTCTATTTTTTTCACTGACAATACATTTATTGATGTGGACTGTGTTTGTTTCACGATTTCTGACTCGTTGGAAACGTTCTAAGGATTAAATGTTTCTTTTTATATTTTCACGTCCAGGGAAAATCGAAGGAACATAAGATGGATGTAATGGATGCTCTGATTTTGCATTATTTACAAAATGGGTACTACAAATTCTCGTATATTTATTTGGTACCCAGTCTTTTGGATTTTCTCTGAAATCAAAGAAAAGAATAAAAAGGTTAAGTCATAATTATAATATAAATGTCACAAATATTTGAAATTTCATCAAAAAAATGATCGATTTTCATATACGTCGCATTTAAATGTAATAATTTTACTGAATGTTAGAGTTCATTTTTTAAAATTTTGATTAATATTATACTTACACGTAATTTTTCACTGCATTCATCCACTGTTTACGTTTTACTATTTTCCATGAGGCTCCTAACACGCTCTCTGGAAATTTATAAAATTTCACTTCCACACCGAATCCACGATCTCGACGTGATGTATTATTACATCCGAAAATACAACAATTTTTTCTCGAAGCTGACATTAATAAAACAAAAGTAATATATTTTGTTTATAATTATTAAAAAGTTAATCACGTATGTTTACGTTAAATACATGATCCCAACTGCTTTGGATACTTGCCACTAGTTGGCGTAAAAGTCTAGAAGCACGGTCCCTATAAGGCATCGCATCAACTATCTTCTTCAACTTTTTAAAGAACTTCTCGCTCTTATTCTCCTTATTCTTCTTCCTCTTGTGTGATTTTCCCATGATTTTTCTTGATTAATAAACTGGAACAATGCTCTAAACGTGCTACACTTTTACGCACGAAAAACGTTATGACTTGGAGAAGGAACAACCGCAGCGCCAGGGGGCCAGGCGCTCTCTTTTTTTTTTCATAAGCTCTGAATATTCGTGACACTAACGTGAAGTAGACGGTACTACGATGTAATCTCGAAAACGAGACTCGTAATATAATTTCTGAAATCGCAGTGATCTGGCTCCTCGTATCTATCAAAGCCATAACATCAATAAATGGGCCCTTCAAACGTATGTGCGGGCTCTGGGCTATAACTTTGTCGTTTCTTTGTGGTGTTGTTATCGCTCCGCGTTCGACACCAACCGCTACCCAGTGAACACAATTATGTCAAACTGATGTCAGAATGACGTCATGTCACGTCATGATTTACGTAAGATGCGAGTCATATATGAGTCACATATGACTCATAATTTCCCACTTCCTGACGTAAGATTCTTACGTAAGATAAATGACGTAAATATGACCTCCAATTGATATCATTATGACTTAACTGACGTCAAAATGACATAACTCTGATGTCATAGAGAAATAAAGTCGGTACCGGAAGCTTACAAAAATATGACGTCCAGCTGACGTACTTGTTATTTAGCTGACGTCAAGATGACTTAAATTTAAGGTAAAATAGTGATGTGAATTGCAATGATCAAGTAACAATAAAAGGCGAATATTTTTTTCAATTTGAATCGCTATTTGTAAAACCCTGTGACTCTAAACAATTGAATATTTATTTGGTAAAAAAAAGTATCAATCCTAAATTAAAAACTGTTACAACAGACCTTGTAAAGTCAAAATGTTTATATTTTTCATTTATAAATAGTGATTATTTTGTTACTGTACCTCTATTAGAATATAACAATTAATTTTGAAATTAGTTTATATATTTTATTTATGACAATATCCTAATATTTTCAATGTTAAAAATATATTTAATGTTTACATTTAAAGAGAATTTGCGGTAAGTTAAATTTGGACACTAAATATAAAAGTAAAAATTGAGAAATGTCATATGAAATTCCACTTATGAATTATTAAATCAATACATGATACAACATAGAACATAAATAGAAAAGTATCGTTGATCGTTTTTTTTTATACCGTCGTGACATTAGTATTATGTCACTCGTATGTAAAAGAATGACCGGAAGCTGATGCTTAAGTATGACGTTCATCGTACATCAATTGTACGTAAAAGTATGAGTTGTTTCTTACGTAAGAATATGACGGTATTATGATATCCTTTTGACGTCAGAATATGACTTGTAATTTATGTAATTGTTTGATTTATTTCTTATGTAAATAATATATAAATTTATGACTTTGATGTGACGTCACACATATGATAGGGATAAGACATAATATTTACGTAATATTTAAGTCACAATCATGACGTGATATAAAAGTCAAATTTTAGGTCAGCACTATGTCATAATGATGTCATACTACATGACATCATATCAGAGTCATCAATAAAGTCATTTTTATGTCATATCTATGTAAAAAGTCGATGATCTCTATGTGACCTATCTATGACGTCATATGGAGGTCATGTGTTCACTGGGTAGGTCGTCGACGAAATCAAAGTGATCGGGACGCGCTTTCGGAGCGTTGTAAAGCGCGTCACTACTTACAATTAGTTTAAATGATTTCGTTAGGTCTCAGTAGTGTATATGTATATGAGAGTTCTAAATCAAAGATGGCGGCGCTCCCCTCTACCTCCCCCCCCCCCGTCATTTTCGGTGGCTATTTTCATAGGATTTGACACACACACACACACACACTAAATAATTCCTGTCGAGACTTGTTTGGCGCCTGAAAGCCGCACATAATCGGATGGGGTAAAAACCCGCTAGATCTATTGAAAAAATTCCAGAAAATGACCCCTGAAGGAAGGTTTAAAAAGGCGTTTTGAATGCTTTCAACAATTTTTTTATTTTAACATCAATTACATTTAGTTTTCTTATTCTATTCTCAATTATCTTATTCTAAATTTTAACGAGTAAAATTATACATATTATTTTCAATATCCATATTAATTAAACATATTATTATTCCAAAATTGACTTATACCAATTTTTTAACAGTACCACTAATCGGATTATATTCAACAATGCGATCATGCAAGATCATGCAGTAGGCAGAAGTGTGTGGTGGAAACGTATTGCTAGAGTCAAATTCCAATCGAATGTCCACAGGTCCAGTTTTTAATGTTTCGTTCTGCTTGGAGCAATCGATGACGATAAGGGGAGCTTGGTTTATAAATTCACGCCTCGATAGCAAAGGCTCAGCTTCTTTGTTATAGTAGCTCATTTGAAACCGAACATACATATCATAGAGAATGGCGTATTGATTATTGTATATATCAATATTCATATTTCCGTAGGGATAGCACTGTGAGTTGAGGAAGAGTTTTACATCTCTGATCCGACAATGATCAAATACGCCAGCATTTTTCAGCGGCTCGTTTCTCCTTGCAGTTTAAAATCCTAAAACGACATATCTCGGCTTCTCAAGCTGCGTCGATGTCTTGACTGACCATATATGCCGCGTTGTTGATGGGAGCATCGGATACACGTACATTTCCCAAGAACGAAAACTCATGGATATGGCCGGATCCTTGGCGATGTAGTTGAGTAGCTGGATTTTCGGTTTATCTGCCAGTTTGATGTAGGGCAACAACCACTCGATTTTATTCAGGGTGATTTTAAAGTTTTCCGTCGCCGAGGTCTGAATCACGGCATTCAAATCAGTGTTGGAACGTGTGTAAATTAACTCGTGTTTAGCGTTGACGATGACTCGACGATAATCTTCGGCGAAGCCTAGCACATGATTTAACGGCAAAACAACATCGAAATTTCCAGCCGCATCGGTTAGTTCCTTATCCCCACTCAACCACCCGGTACTCTCCAGACTATATTGCTGGCCTGGAGTCAAGGATACGTAACCCTTCATAGTGCTGGTGATGCCAACATTTTTATTCCGATCAATCTCTACACCGTTCAACTCGTAGCGAACTTCCTCAAACAAATGACAAACGGCCATATTGATCAATCTCGTAACCGTCACCGCAGCCACACCGTCATCCGTTGTGATTTTCCATGAATGTGGAGAAAGCTTTTGGGCAGTAGACACAAGTCTTGATGTTGAACAACAATATGGATTTCATCGTTGTTCTGGAAGGTGGATGATGCAAACGGTTGATGAGCATGAATCTCAGAGTGCGCGATCAATTCGTCGAATACCGCAGGTTTCTGTATTCTTATTATTTCTTCCATGGTAACACACACAGGATGCAGCGAACACGAATTTTTATTTTCCAAAATTTCCACGCAATCGAAGACCTAGGCTCTAGAGGAACCGAACGTTCAGAGGTGTCAGTCTCGTAGGCGGTGTAAACGTTGTCAGAGGTGTCGGGCGACTGATGATTTTTGGCCATGACGTTTGACTTTTATAACTTTTGCCCAACTTTTTGGTCTCAAAAACGATTCCCATTATTTGAGTGATTTCAAGTGTAAACGTACAGTAATCGTTTCGCCACGAAAATTAATCAGCTCGTCGTCTTGATCGACTATTCTCAGCGGTAAATGATGTATCGACTGTGCGGCGATTGGCAGATAAATGACGTTGATAGGCACTTCGACAATCTTATATCCGGATGGAACGGTTGGAAAAAATTCGTGAATCGTGTGAGCTCGACGCCCGTTTATGTACGCCCCTGTGGTTATGCTACGCGTAAAGTATGAACCTTCGGTATGGCTACGGGTAATTCAGATTTATGAGTAACGTTTCGTGATAGCTCAACCGCCTTAAATCCCAATAATCGGCGGATCGAATCTTTGGGCTTAAAGTCTACCACATGATTGCATGTGACTTCACCTTTCAGCTCGTTGTTGTTAGCTGTTAGACTGAGGGTGATGTCGGAAGGTAGCTCCTTATGTAGAAAATTTTCAATATCCACAATTTCATAGCATCCCGTGGGTATCGCGATGCTCTCTCTGCTGTTGTCCGCTCGTTTCAGGTAAAATTTATCACACCTTTCCTGAATATTGGGTATTGAATTGAATGTCAGGAACTCGACGAGTCCGAGAACATAGTTCTTCTCTGGTGATAACTCAATTGGGGGGAAATATTGAGCCTTCAGCACGGAGGATGTGCCTGACAGTGTTAACGTCAACGATTCCGGCATGACTAATGCTTGCTCATGTAACACCTGTCTTTTTATGGTTGTTCGCTGAGAAATTTGAGACACAAGTGGCCGCAAATCACAGTATCATATTCTTGATACCTCTTATGATTGTATTCAACGCTGCCAACACCGAGATACCTCATCAAGTCCTTAGGCGGTTTCAAATCACCGAAACTATCGAAATACACAACATGGTCACCATTTTTCTAGTACGCAACCCAATGTGTCCCTGGACCGTTTTTATCATCAAGATTAATAATCGCGGATTCTCGCATTTTTGGTCCTGATTTCGGCAGATCATTCCGCATGAAAACACCTCGAAAATGCGAAATTTTCATGTTTTTAGCATAGTTGCAGATATCAATGTTGGTGAGAGCTCGGTGTGACAGCTTTACTACTTATTTGCCGGACGTAAGTACAGGCCCATTCTGCTGCGGTAGGGTCGCAGGTATAATCCCTTACCCAAAGCAATCGCCTTCATTGTTGCATTGTGCTGTTTGGCCTCTTTTAACTAATGTTTGTTGACACTAGCTTCGTTTACAGCTTTAGCTATACCCGCAGCACCACCCGCAAGAGCCCCAGTAGCGATCAGACCGGCCAGAATTGAAATGAGAAACGGCAGGATGCCGCCAATTTTATCAGGTACAGGTATAACGCGAGGCATACGAATATTCTTCCCAGTCCCACGCGCGGCCGCAGGAGCACCCGCCAACGCCGACTCGACGGCTTTATAACCCGGCGGCATGGCGACCTTTGCTGCTGTGATGATGGATTCATGATTCACAGTTCTCTTCCGCTGTTCACTCTTCCCGTCAGTTCCAGATTTCTTTTTCGCAGCCACTCCAAGTTTCGACCGCTTTGCAGCTAAGCCCATTCCGAGTTTAGATTCAGCTTTCATGGTGTTGGTGACTCCCCAGGCTACAGCCTTTTCACCCACACTATCGTCCTTGGCCAAGACGCAATTCAACGCCTTTTCAGCGAGCGCTTTGTCGGCAAGATTTCTAGCTGCGGTATCGCGATTCTTTGCGTATGCAATGTCGTGATCTTTACACGCGGCACCCAGCGGATTGATCCCCAAATCTCCACGAGCCAACCACTTGGCCAATTGCGTTCCACGTCCGCAGTACTGATACCCTGGCACATGCAATTCAACTGGGAGATGATTGATGATTTTATTTAACAAACCACCACCGCGTTTCTTCCGTGTGCACATCCTCATAGTCAGGCAACAACTAACGTGACTTCTATGAAAGGCGGAATTTATATACCGTCATCTCAGTTTTCGTTGTCATGCTAACGAAGCATCATGAAATTTCAAGATCAGCCCGCTAAACTGCCTATCGCAAATTATGATAAAATGGTTCGACGTGGTAAGAGGAAAATAGAAAAACGACATGGAAAATTGCTGCCAAATACCGTGAGAGCAATTTTTTGCGGGCCATCCAATTGCGGTAAAACTAACGCTCTTCTCGCACTCATCACCCACGGCAATGGATTGCGATTCGAAAATGTCTACGTCTATTCGAAATCTCTCATCCAACCAAAGTATCAATTTTTGCAAAAGTTACTAGAACCTGTGCAGGGAGTGGATTATTTCCCGTTTCACGAGAACGATGAGGTTGTAAAACCGTAAGATGCTCGCCCCAACTCTATTATGATTTTCGACGATGTGGCTTGTGAAAAGCAGGATAATATCAGAGCATACTCCAGCATGGGCAGGCATTGCGATATCGATAGCTTTTATCTAAGTCAAACGTACGCGCGCATTCCAAAACACCTAGTGCGTGACAATGCAAACTTATTGGTGCTGTTTTGGCAGGATGATATGAATCTGGAACATATCTACAACGATCATGCGAACACGGACATGACGTATCAGCAATTTGAAGACTTGTGCTCGGCATGCTGGAATGATGACAATTACAGTTTCACCGTAATTGACAAGGATAGCGAAATCAATGGGGGGTGATATAGGAAGGGGTTTGACTGCTTTATAAGCATAAACTAACATAAACTTGCACAGTTTTGTTGCAACAATCGAGCCGGCAACATGGAGAGTGCGAAGATTCGTGAGCATAGCGATACATTGAGTGAAATATCGAAACCATCCGATGTCATACGGCGAAAGCATAAGATGCTCAAGTTGGACAAGGACACGACCGAACAGGTTATGGAAGAGGTATTCAAGCCGTTAATAACGCCGTTGCAAGAATTGGTGGATACTTCAAAGCTGCAGCAGCAGCATATTAAACGTGAAATTAAAACGGAACTACCGTGTGTGACAATGAAAAAAGAAAAAGAAAAAGATGACGAGAGTGCCGGGGATGATGATGATGATGATGATGAGGAGGATGAGGATATGGATGTGGGGAATTTCATGGATGCAAATGATAAAACACTGAAGTTTGGTGAAATTTCTACTACAAGTACACCGGTGAAGAAAACGACTGATTCCACGGCACAATATTTGAAAATGTTCAGCTCAAGTAGAAAGAGGGATTTGGATACTACATACGGCATTCGAAAGTTGACAAGCGGTATGATGATTGGCGATACACCGATCAATTTCACTGATAATCTGGTCAATGTGGGGAATAAAAGTTATAAGAGAACACCTGGATTACTCGAATTACTGTTTAAAAAATCACCCGATGCATCGGTTGTAAATGACGCGGACAAGAATAATTATATAAAAATTGTAACGACGACAAATGCGCATCGAAAACGTTACCAAGCCGAAGGAAGCCTTCGAGATGATTTAAAAAGTGCAAAGTATAGAAATTTCATAGCACAACACGTTGGCTTGCCGAAAAAATCAGGTAAAGGCTTACCCGACTATAAGATTGCGCGAAAGGAGGGGCAAGATGTCGATTACGTCTACTGGGATGATCCAAATAAAATTGTAGATCGTCTTCGGCTGCTTATGGCGTCACAGGCTGCAGGCAATCCCAGCCATTCCAACGAAATAGTCTCCATTATTGAGGAGTTGCGTGAGGCTGGAATCGTTTATTAGCGGCGTGTAAACAGAAAATCATCATTTGTTCAGTGACCGTCCAGTGATGAGCATAGACATATTCGGGCGACACTCGGAGCGTGGTGGGGGTAAAAAATTTATTCGAGGGCCTCCGGGTGTTGGATTCAAAACCACCAACGACAATCAGTTTGATTTGGGCGGTAAACGATTGTGTAACATAGCTGATCCGCAGCACTTCACCGACGCCGTTTCCTCAATAGTTCTCAATACTGCTTTACAGTCTATAGCTGTGGATATTGTGAATACTTCTCAATCAAATTTTGAGAGTTTCGCGCATAATCACAACGAGGAGTTGAAACAGCTACGCATAAATAACAAAATCATTGGAAATACGTTGAATCGCATCAAACATATTGTGGAGCAGGCAACACCAACGTTGGGACAGACCAGCAGGGAATTAGTATCGATTGAGGAACCAGAGTGGTTGGACAGCAATTCGAAAAATTGATAGCTGAAGAGTTGGGAACAATAAAGACTGCAATAGTTGCCGAACTTCACAGACAGGTTCGACGCAACTATCCGCGCCGATTCGTGGATGTACGCGGACTGGATCAGACCTGGCAAGCTGATCTCGTCGATATGACCGCATACAGCTCATGCAACAAGGGATACAAATACCTACTAACAATCATCGATATATTTTCCAAGTACGCGTGGGCGGTGCCGATAAAGTCCAATTGTGGGAAAGATGTTGCCGCTGCTATGAAATCTGTACTAATCCAGAGTCGTATACCTACACATCTGCACGTTGATCGAGGCAAAGAATCTTACAACAACGAATTCAAAGCCCTCGTGAAGCATCACAATATCAACATGTATTCTACATTTAGCAACTTGAAGGCGTTGATATGCGAACGTTTCAATCGAACGTTGAAGAATAAAATGTGGAAGCGGTTTACTCTCCAAGGATCGTACGAGTGGATTAATATTTTGGACGATTTAATGAAGTCCTCCAACAACACCAAACATCGCACGATTCGGATGAAACCGGTGGATGTTAGCACGGAGAATGAAAAACAGCTGTATCGTAGCGTGTACAAGCCTCGGCAAATCAAACGAAGTGATCGAGCGCGGAAATTCAGTGTAGGCGATCGAGTTCGAATCAGCAAGTACAAGAATGTATTTGAAAAAGGCTATACACCCAATTGGACGACAGAAATATTCACCGTGAGTGAGGTGAAAAATACAGATCCACCCACCTACAAACTTATAAATTATCAAGATCATCCCATCGAGGGGGGCTCCTACGAGAAAGAGCTCGCCAAAGTGAAATATCCCAACGGCTACCTTGTGGAGAAAGTATTACGCAAACGGGGGAATCTGTTCTATATGAAGTGGTTGGGTTTTGATAGTTCGCACAATAGTTGGATAAATAAAACAGACATGTAACATAATTTGTATGTATTTTCCGAATTACAATGAAAGATTTTGAATATACAAATATTTCCACATTTTATCTCCTTTGTGCGCACATGTGCCATACTCTGTACTACGAAAATAATAACGACGACGACGACGACGACGATGACGACGACGACGACGACGACGACGACGACGACGACGACGACGACGACGACGACGACGACGACGACGACGACGACGACGACAACAACAACAACAACAACAACAACAATAATAATAATAATAGTGATAATAATAATGATAATATGCAATTTTGCCATACGATTATAACACATTTTATTTTTTGGAAAACTTTTTTTCATTTTCTGAAAACTTTTTTTCGTTTTCTGAAAAGTTTTTTGCGTTTCCTGAAAATTTTTTTTCATTTTCTGAAAACTTTTCTCGTGGTAAGCGAATAAATATGAATAATTGCTTGATATATTCATAATAAATAAATAAACAATTGTTGAGTATATGAATTTGCATTTTGAAACTTCTAATTCATTAAATATCGTATTGATCGTAAAACGTTTCCGCCCGATGGTGAATCGTCCGAGGCGTCAAACATCAAATATTTACATCAATTCTACGTCTACAGTTTTGTCCTATAGATATTGAGGGGGCTGGGATAAACCCCCAAGGCACGGTGTCGGTCTGTCCAGGTATCAATTGCCGCTTGTCATGCTGCCAACTCAAAGCCAATTTTTTTTGTACGATCGTGCTTACTTCATGTTTTTTGCTGCGTATTGAACACTGTGGAAGAGTCAACTCTTGGTAAGCCATCAGACAGCGCTTATAATCATCTAACGTGATGCTATTTATCGATGAATTTCTTACGCCCATGGCGCGCCTACTCACTTTCACGCCACCGTCCTATTTTTCCCCATCCTCACCCATCGTAGCAAATGTGTACAGCTTTGCTCGCAGTCCCACAAACGCTGTCATAATTTTACCACTATTTACATCCTTTATCAGCCCTAGTTGGTTTTTGTTTTTGAGGGGAATACCATACACATTGTCGGGCGGATAGTCAGAGGTGTCAAACATTGTATCTACATCACGTTCGATGATATCGTAGATATTAGGCACATTGAATTGATAAATAAGGCTGTCTGTGTCGGTATACATCAATTTAGCCTGTTCATTCGAAAAGTTGGTTGTGATATAATTATAGTGGAAATCGTAGAGAAAGACTTTTGGTAGATCTAGAATTGATGCGCCGACGTAAATAGGTTTGGCAAAGTGAACTTTGTCACGATTCGTTTCAATGATAACCACATCAGTGTCAAATACCGTGCAGCTGTGAAAGTTTGCTCGGGCAATAAGCGTTCTCGCACCACCTCTTCCCTTCCATTTTGTGACCAATTCAACATCTTTATGATTTCGCACATTCTCCATAGTCTTGCTGAACACAGCGTTATTCATAAGTTTGTAAAAGTTTTTCTCAAATTCATTCCTAGATTGCTTATGCATGTCTGTATTGAGCGTGATGTAAGGCTCGAGCCATGGAAATTGCGCAAACTTCAAAATTCCATGCACTTTCGTTAATTTCAATCCTAAACTCAAACACTGTTTCAAATTTCTATAGTACAATATATACTTGGTTTTGGGGTGAGGGGTGGTCGCGAGTTTGGCATTTTTACTACCTGGAGGAGTAAAATGTTCGGGACAAAGAGGTGAGTCTTTGTGATCCTCGTGGAGTTCCACAGGATAGTCCAAATCTACCACCAGAAAGTCACCGATCGGCGAATCGTCCGGATGGTTCGTTATATCGATGTGCTGATACTCCCACTCGAACGAACCGATTGGTAAATGCACGCTCATAGCTGCACCGTACAGGTTATTCACGTCAAAATACATGAGATACGATTTCGCTTTGTTTGGATCGAAATCTGTTTCCATGAATCTATTATTGGCCCGAGCGTGTCGATTAGAACATTGTGCTACGCCACCTCGAATGGCTCTTTCAATAAATAACACCATTTCAGGGTTGTCTAAAAGTTGCAAATTTACATTAGTATGCTTGAGCATCGCGTCAAAAGAAAGTCCCGGTGCAGCGTAGTAGTGCAACGGATCTAAATCGTATGTTTTGAAGCAGCTAGCGCGGAAATTTTCGAAAATATCGGCAAGCAAAAGAACATCGGTCTTCAAATATAAATCTGAATAGCCCCCCAATGACTCTGAATGGAATTTCCTCCAAACTGTTTCCGCGTGCTCGTAATCGGTGTCTGAAATATTTGCATCGCAGAGGTGCGAGTAGAGATGCTTCTTTGCAGGTAATCGCGGTTCATCGAGTTTCCCCCAACAATTGACGTATTCATAGGGAAAAACGCCTTTGCGGGTCATCAAACTGAACTGAGTCGGGTTATTATAAAATTTACGTGTTATGCGTTCATCGGTATCGGTCAAATACTTGGAAAGTTTATCGATGCTGCTAGCCATGAATCGAAACGAATCGATGAATCTCAAGTGCATCATTGTTCCATCGACGCGTTTCGTGAAGGATACATATTTTTCCTTATTTATGGGTAGCAGTGTAATTTTACCGGGAAAAGTTGACGCGAGGGATTCGATTAAAAAGTGAGAATCGTAACCGGACAAATTGTGGAAAACTATTGGAATTGTGTGCGACTCTCTGAAATTCAAATTACACCGATTATGAGCAGGACCACGATATTTACCCGTGAAGTGACAGTGATCGTAACACTTTTTCTCCTCAGGAGTAAACGGTTTTTCACAAATATAACAATTCTTTGCGCGCATGTGACGATCGCGTTGCACTTGGGTAAGAGACTTCATCGGAATTATGTTTTTGATGCGTGACTCTACTTGAATTGATAAATCTTGAGGCTGTTTCATAAGCCAATCTATGCAATCGACACCGCGTTTACCGTGGAACTCCGATAAAGTCTCATCGTACGCGCAATGTACATAGTACGCTACACTGTGCGGGATATGCTTTTGAAATTCACAAGTTTTCGAAGTTTCAAATTCATCCACAGGTTCAGGGATTAATATACATTCGAGATCGGCGTATACGACAAATGGAACGGTGCCATTGTTTTAAAAATTGGAAAATACTAAATCTTTACACTTGGGAAACTCCATGCGTACTTCATTTAGCATAATACAATCTTGTCGATGGTTGTCGTAGGCATGTTTCACGCTAAAGTGGCACAAACAATTGTCACATAACAACAGCTGGCCATTATGATCAGACAATTGTTTGCTCACCAATCGGGAAAGATCTTTAATCCAAGCAAAGTGGAATCTCGGTGCAAACTCACCAGTCATATCGTCTTCCGGATTACTCTCAACCATTAGAAGATGAATCGTGTCAATTTTTACGCTATGCAAATTTTTACTCAAATAAATTGGCACGATGACGCTTTTATTTGATTTTGCATGATGCGAAAAAGTTTGAGATTCCATACCATATACATTAATACGCAAATTATTTAATCTCTCAAGCTTTTTCACATCATGTAGAGTAGCAGGGAATTTAATACCTGTACAGTCCAACTCGGAAATATATCGATGATAACGACTAGTCCTATCGGTGTTGATCTTGACCGGGTGGAGGGCTGCTATGACGGACCAGAGAAGGCATCTTTCGTCCTCGTTCCTCACGTTCACCACAGCCTTCTTTCGTTGGTTGTCTTGGGGCAGCTCGACGAATGTTGAAGCCCCCGCGGCGAGAGGCTGGTAGCGATTGATATTTACAGCGAGGTTAAGGATCTCAATCATACTCCAGCCGGAATCGCGTTGCTCGAAATCTTCCACCTTTTACTGCAGATCACCCCGTGCACGTATAAACCAACCATTTATATCGCTTGATGGGAGGAGAATCGCCACGTTGGAGGTGTTGAAACTCTTAACTTCGGTGGAGATCTCTTCGTGCTTGGCATTTTCAAATTTGCACGATAATATGAGGTTTAATGGTTTAATGGTTTATTGAGATCTTTCCCATGGCAACGTTGGGAAATAACAAGAAAAGTATACAAAGTTGAGCTATATTCAGAGTCTCAAATTCAAAAACTTAGCCTCGTTTGATGTATTGTGTAAAGAGGAGCACAGAATAAAGACAGAGAACTACGAATTAGACAGGAGTAGAAAATATAGAGATAGAAGGATGCAAAAATTGGAAGAGTGAAAGACGGCAAAGACAATGTTAGAAAAAAAAAAAAAAACAAATGGAATAAAAATTAGAATAAAGTAGAAACATAGAAACATGAGAAGCAGAAACTAGAGAAATCTAAAATCTAAATGAAGAATCGCCATCAGGAGTAAGTCTCTTTTATCCGGAAGAGATGCTGATGGAGTGCACGTTTACGACATCAAGCGTCAAGAGAGACCTGAGTTCGGTCCGTGTGGTAGCCTGGTAGCAAGACGACAGAGTCCGAGATCTACGAGTGGAGCCAGGTTTCAGTCGCAGCTAGCAGCGGCCGAAAAGGCGAGAGATGGAGGTAGCCACGGGGAATCGAGCCTCGAGAGCAGCTAGAGCGGCAGCCGATGAGATGCGGTGAATAGGAGAGCCGTCAGATCTTCGTAGGAGAATGACGCCCTCACGGTGCCAAACGTACTTAAAGCCACGAGATTTCGCAATAGCTTTGGTGGACATAAGTAATTTATGAAATTCAGAGAAAAGAGCTTGATTTACGTTCACACTGAAAATTCGTCCCTGCTGAACCACCGGTAGGTCGGTTGTACGTAAAATCCCCTTATTCTTCTTGGCAGCCAATAAGTGATGGGTGAGATCCCAGGACGAAAGTCTCACAAGAAGTGGCAACGGAGTGTCCTTCCGAGCCTTTGAAGGAGGGATCAGAAGGCGCTAGGCCAAGATAACCGATCTGGCAATGGTAAGGTCGAGCGCAGCAGCCAGTGAGGTGACGGCAGGACGAATGCCATCAGCTGAGGAACAGGGAAGGCCAGAAATTATCACCTCCTCTTCGCACAGACAAGCGGAAGCACGAAGGCGCTAAGTGCGATCAGTATCGCGCTGCTTACGCAAGTCCTCGACTGCCTCTTGTAGCGTGCGATTTTGGGCTTTGAGTTCTTGGATGCGGGCGGTATTGGCGTCAATCTGAGCCTGCAATGTTGGTAGGGCGTCAAGCCGAGACTCAAGCGCATCAAACCGACGATCCATATAGGCTGTAAGGTGACGCAAAATCACCTCAATAGAAGTCGAGTCAAGAGCTGCGGCCGTAGGCTGTGAGGCGGTGAGCGTCTCGGATGAGCTAGACGTGAACGGTGCGCCGGTCGGTATGCACTCAAGAGCGGCACCGGGGCAGCAATGCTGAACACCGGTCTGCAAGATTTTCTTGCGGCAGCAGCCAGGTTGATAGTGGGAATTGCAGCCCGAGCAGAAGGTGTTCTCTTTTACCACATTTTTGGAGCACATACGGCAGACACGAGCGGGTGCCATGTATTTGTATTTATGGGAGACAGTCAGTAAGTTGCCGACAGTTGTTGAGAAGGTCAAGAGTAGACAAGCCGTACGTTAGATGGAGCGGCAGGTAGAGATCAGGCTCGGGTACACAACAGAGATGTGTCACTGGGCAGCAGAGCAGTAAAAAAAGGCAGCACTTCTGATTAGTCAAGGTGGTCAGGCCGGAGACGTTTGAGCAGCAAAACCGTTGACAGGTAGAGGTTATGTCCAAACAGGCAGTTCCAGACAAAATAGGAAGGACAGGCAGGAGAAGCTTGTAGCAGAGAAACTGCAAGTGCCAAGCGGGCTTGCAGAAAGGCGCATGCAAGAGAATCTGAAAGAAGAGCGCCCGAGGGCGGAAAGCGGCAGAAAAAGGTCGAGGAAGAGAGAGAATAAGAGAAGACGTGCAGAGCGTACTCACGTGTGTGTGTGTGTCCTGGTTAACCTTCACATTTCCCTCCTCGCGCAGTATCAGCTCCAACTTCTCGGTGACGACGCGCTGCACATCGTCCAGAAAGGCGTCCAAATTTTGATGACGGAGATTTGTGACAACCCCCGTTCTGATTCGGCTGGCAAAAGCGCTATTCACGTCGTCCCATTGTACACCCGCAGGAGTACCGATATTTTCAACGGTTGTTCCTCGTTGCATGGAAATATCGCGCAGAACTTGGATATTTGCAATTCCAATATCAGTCCAATGATTGATGACAGCGTCATTCTCTTCTCCGGGTGGTTGCTCTCTCAGCAAATTGTACGTCCCCTCCATCTGCTCCGCAAGTCCCATATACGCTTCGACTGACATGACTTTGAAGTTGATATAAGCTGAACTTTGTATAACTTTTTTGACTTGCACGTATCGTGTAAGACTGATGAGTCTGCATCGGATGCGTAGAGCTTATGTATAGGCCGATAGATCGCGAGAATTTGGGAACGGTGCGCACTGCGTTCTGCGCATCTCGGAGGGAAAGATTACGTCAGAGACGATTGGGCCCACCCTTTACCCATCCCGCCATCCCTAAATTTTTGGGTTTTATTGCCCTCCCGACTCTGCAGAGATGATGAAATTCATGTAAAAAATGACGTCAGAGGCGACGGGGTTCGCAGTCCCCCTCCCACCATCCCTAAATATTTGGTGTTCATTGCTCGTTTAAAGTGACCCGCTTCCGCAGCTGCATCTTACCTAGAAGCGTGTTGGAACAGGTTTTCACCCTCTCCCCCTCCCCCACTCCACGAACCCACCGCCGCCTAATGCAGTTTTTGGTTTTTATGAGTCGTTAAGCAGCGTGGGCCATGTGGTGGGAAAAATCAGTCAACGAAAAGCGGGTGTGCGAGCAGTGTTTGGTGTGAGAAAAATCTTATCTTGCCCGCTCTTCACCGGATGGTATGTGCACATGTAGTTTTTGGGTTTTACGACTCTTCATAGCGAGCAAGTCCGAGCTTGCACATCCCCAACCATATTAGCGTGGGGTATGCAACGGAAAGCTGGCCAGCTCTTGAGAAAATTTTCTCCTAGCTTATACCGCCTCCCCCGCGTCACTCTTTCGTCTCTATGTCACTCGGTGCGTGCTCCACGAATGATTGGCCGGCTGGGTTTTGCTCGGTGGAGGGCGGGTGCGAGTCCTTTAGTATCAATTCGAACAGTGGTTTGAAAACTTCTCTGGTAATTTTGAAAAATCCCTTGTGTCAAAACAGGCGTTTTTGATAAAGTGAGCTGTGCGAAAGAAAAAAAAATCGGTGTTCATTGGAAAAATCTTAAGACTTCAACGAGTTTTTATTTTTTGTGAGTACTTTATAGAATACATATATGTGTATATGGTGCTACGCCAATCCTCTTACGATACTGTGAATGTTGATTTGAATTCCGTAATGATGATCGCATTTGATTAGTATGTTAACAAAAGTTTATTTCGATTTGTTTCAACTTTTCTGTATTCCCTATCATCGTATCCATAAAAATTGTGGAAAAATTTTAGAATCATATCGAAAAAATATGAAGGGACAGAAAAGGGGGCCATCAGACTCCCCACCCCATTCACCACCACGATCGCCGACGTATAAGCGGGTGTGCAGAGGGGCGGCTTATTACGAGGAGGATGATGAGGATAAATTGACTGATAGTGATGCTGATACGCTAATTATCGACCCTGAGCGATGTATTGACGATAGTGTCGGTGATGATCATCGCGAGTTTGAACATAATTTGACTGGCGAGCATCATCTCGAATCATCATCATCATCGAGTGAAGAGGAGAATGAGGAGGAGGAGGAGGAGGAGGAGGAGGAGGAGGAGGAGGAGGGGGAGGGGGAGGGGGAGGGGGAGGGGGAGGGGGAGGGGGCGGGGCGGGGAGGGGGCGGGGGAGGGGGAGGGGGAGGGGGAGGGGGCGGGGAGGGGGAGGGGGCGGGGGAGGGGGCGGGGAGGGGGCGGGGGAGGGGGGAGGGGGAGGGGGGAGGGGGAGGGGGCGGGGGACGGGGACGGGGAGGGGGAGGGGGAGGGGGAGGAGGAGGAGGAGGAGGAGGAGGAGGAGGAGGAGGAGGAGGAGGAGGAGGAGGAGGAGGAGGAGGGGGAGGAGGAGGCGGAGGTGGAGGGTGTTTGGAATGACGGTGATGGTAATGACGTACACATCGAATTCGGTTTACTTCTGGATCAGATTGATGAAATCTGTGAAATCCTGGGAGACATAGATAGAGCTGACGATGATGGTTATTATTCGGACGAGGATTGGTGAGTAGCAATACATTAAAATAAAATTCTAATATCTTCCACACCTTCTCCGTATCACTCATTTTGAATAGGTGGAAACTTTTTTGAATTGGAGATTTATCATGCATAAAAATGATGAATGCAGCAGCATCAACTTTTCTATTTCGGCTTGCTCTTTTCACAGATTTTTCATCGCGAATCAATTTTGGAAAGAAAAAAAAATGTCATCTCATTCGAGTGATGATGACGATGAGGGGTCGAGTGTTTATTGGGGCGATGGTGAGGAGGCTGATGAAGAGATAATTATAGGCTTTTCCGAAGCAACACGCGAGTTCTCGTTGGAGGAGCTTCGGGATCTCGTTGAGGATGCGCGAGCTGTTCGAGTGAGACCAAACAGCCAATATTATATAAATTACGGTAATATATGTATGCAAATAATTGTAGAAAAATGGGCGAATGAAACGATCGTAATAATTTTAGATGTCGAAAATAGCGATGATGATGATGATGTTAACGAACAAGATAGCGATAGTGATTTTATGGATTATTTCGAGGAATAAACCACGCTAAATTCATAATTATTGATTATATATTTTTCACAAGTAAAAATTCATAACATTTACATTTTGTATGACGAGAATGGGTAAAAGTTATAAAGATACATATTTGTAATGTATCCTATCTCTAGATTATAATTTTATCGAACAGTAAATTTTTTTAATTCCATGTATAAGCTATGATATAATTGAGATTAATTCTATCGAATATTCTACATATAAACGCGAATATAATTGTATATATCGTAATAAATTCTATTGTTATTTTGGTAAATATTGTCCATATTATCTAAACACGCGATTGCAACCTAAACAGTCTTTAATCAGAGGATTCGGTCTATCCACGATATCGCCATCGGGTCCTGGTGTGTAATGTATGCTACATCTGCGGAACGTTGCGATGACGTAGTCCATTTTCATATTCTCTGGTAGTTTATCCCACGCATCATTGATGGAGTTTGATGCGAACGTGCAGATAAATTCTTTTGGTGAAAAAGCTATATCCTCGGACATCAGTCCCCTTAAACCGTCCAATTCTTTGTACAGACGAAAGGATTTCTCGAGGGAGCTGGTACACTCCTTTGAATACCAACTCCTCAGGCGCTGCACATTTTCAAAGGCGCAGTTGTATGCCGGGATGTATTCAGAGTTGCCATCATACCAAATTGAGCCTGGCGCTGCTGCTTGCTGGAGGTTATTCGCTGGAGAGTATCCATGGTTCGCGTCGTGCCACGACGCCGCTTCCATATACCTCAATTTTTCCATTTCAGGGGGTATGATATGCAAATCTTCCATATTAATAACCCTCGTTGTACCATCGACGATCTCCGTCAGTCATGCTTTCTTCTCCGCCCCTTTGACGTATACGTAACACGCATTTTCAACCATTTTTCTCACAATCTTCGTAACATCCTCGTGAGATTTGTTGCCCGAATTCCATGATATTCCGTGGTGATTGTGCGTCAACCATACATTGGTAGCTCTACATTTAAGTGGTAGGCTTACCAAATCATAGGGCGGCTTGAAAATGATGTAATCCAGACCCGACCCGTTTACATTCACGACTGCGACTTCCTTGGGTACAAACTTCATGTTATGACCGATAAAACATTACACGTCTAGGATCATCGCCATGTTGAGGAGTGGGAATGTTGCGCTCGATTATATACTGACGGATGGTATGTGGAAGACTGACTATTCCATCTCCAGCACACCCGCTTTTACCCCCTCATGGATGAATTTTGTGGAAGTAGAGGGGGATCGCATAGTTCATTTAAGGCGCATAACTGCATGAAAATTCGAACTTGTTGAATTCTCCACCAAGGTATTTCATTTGCAGACGATTTTCCCCGGCCATGCTACACATTTCAGTCAGCTGACTGGAATCTTCTTGTAGAACTCTTGCGATTCTCAGTGGTAAGAAGACGTTGTATTCTCCATCGATCGTCGCCAGAACACGTACCCCGAATTTTGTTTTGACCAGTCGTAACCCGATGACGTCATACACTCCCCCAATTTCGAGTTCCGACATCTTCTTGGTTGGCAGATTCTCCAGGCGGCTGACGTGGTTAACTTTTGCTAGATCCATCACGTTTCGAGGTTATTTCACGAGCGAGAACAGTTCACAATGAGAATACGATGAGAACAGAGTGACGATCACGATAGACGTACGCTTTATACACCACCCATCCCCACTACAATTTTTCCATTGTACAAGTCTTGACACGCATATTGTGCGAGGAATTTTTATAGGACCATTCTCACTGCCCCAGATTGGTTTAAGTGCATCACCACCAACAAAGTTCATTGTCGGCACTATCTCAAAGAACAATTTCCTGGAATTTTTTTCAATAGATCTAGCGGGTCTTTAACCTATCCGATTTACGTGCGGCTTTCCGGCGCCAAACAAGTCGCGACAGGAATTATTTTTTTTTTTTGTGTGTGTGTGTGTGTGTGTGTGTGTGTGTGTGTGTCAAATCCTATGAAAATAGCCACCGAAAATGACCGGGGCGGGGGGGGGGGGAGAGCTGGGGGGGGGGGGGGGGGGGGCTAGGGGGGGAGCGCCGCCATCTTTGATTTAGAACTCTCATATATACACTACTGGTCTCCCATTGTTATTTTCGTTAGGGTTGGAGAATCCGTTATTCTTTGTTTTTTGAGGAGGAGGAAAACGAGTATCTGGCATTCGGAAATCTGATCCGGCTTGGTCAAAATTCTCATTTGAGTTGTAATAACCGCGATAATTCCCGTAGTTTCGTCTCCGATTATTTCTGTTATTATTTTGATTATTATTCCAATTCCTTCTGCCTTGACTCTGTTGTCCTCCCCCCTGTATCCTCATTCCGTGTATTCTCGGAGCGTTATGATTGTTTTCGAAGTGAGGATTATTAGCTCTGTTCTCCCATGTTCTTTCTTTTCTGACAACGTCTAAATTGCCTAACGTTTGCGCAATGGAATTTGTATCTGTAAAATTTACGGTTGATAACGTTTGCCGAACCCAATTTGGATATTGTTGTACGATATTATAGTTCGTTTCAAATTCCGAAAGACGGGGAATAAAATATGTAGCCTTACTCAACTGTTTATAAAAACAATTCTGTAACGACTCTTTTTGGGCCTCATAACGACTCTCCATCCAATTTTTTTTAAAACGAACACGTATAGGTATCGAATAAAATTCCTCTAGAAATTCTTTTCTGAAATTTTCGTAATCTGTAAGATTTTCCTTCAAATTGAACCAAAGACTGGCTTTTCCTTCGAGGGCATGCTCTACTTTCTATTACATCTTTCTATTCTCTTTCACGTTTTTAGTTTTTATATATTTTTCTAACTCATTTATGAATTCCATTGGGTGTTTTTCTGTCTCGTCTAGAAATTTTGGGATATTTATATCAATATGAAGTTGTTGTACGTTAGTCATAACCGCTGCTACTTGATCTACCACGTTGTGTTCATCTGTTTAGCCTTGTCCGGCCTCGTCTCGATTAATCCGCCGCTGATCCCGATTTTTTTCTGCTTCAAACGCGGCTCGCATTTGCTCAAGTTCCCTACGTTCCGTTCTTAATCTCTCCCACTCAGCGTCCATGTCCCTGATTTGCGACGAACCGCTTGTTGCCATGATTCCGTCGTCTCGAGGTATAGCAGGCATTTTTTTTGTTTGTCGTCTGTTTGGAGAAATATACAATTTAAATTTCTGTTTCGAAACTCTACCTGATTTAGTTATATAATTACCATTTTCGTCATTAGCCATATAATTGTGACTATTTATTATTTAACATATTTTCCTTTCAATTTAACGATAAATATACAAGCAAAATTAGTCACATTTATTCTTACTTTGTCAGCATTTGATTATAATTTTAAATTTCTTATATTTGCTTTTATTTCATTTCATATTTTTGAAAAAGAGGAAAATACAAACGAGCTTGCGATTTTAGCTCTTGAAATCTTTAGACTCACGTATCTCTCGCGTTGACCACGAGCCTCTCTGTTGGGCGCCAATTTATAAGTTTTTCACGTTTATTTTGGAGCGAGTAACATAGATCTTTTTTACACATAAACCATTCACGCATGCATTCCCTCACGTCACACACACTGCTTCACACACCGAAGATTTTTATACAGGATATAAGTGAACCTTCCCGTTCACGATCAAAAACTCAGGGACAGTTTCGTTCATACAGGCCAATAATGAGGATCGCTTATCTGATATTGGCGGCCTTTCCCACGTTGGCTCTTTCCCTTGTTCCGAGGTCTGCTGATCGGCGGGTTGGGCGATGTCGTCACGTTCCTTGCCCTTGTACAAGGAGGATATTCGAGTCTCTGAATTCGCCTGGCCAGGACGAGTTGGGACTTCAAGGATGACCCCCGTACACGCTGTTAATTAGATCCTGCTCAGTTGACGACCCCGGAACGAAAGAGACAGAGCTCCGGTCTCACGTGTCGATCTCGCTGTTAATTTGGAGGTTGGGGATTGGCGTGTCGAAATATCGATTCGACGAACTTACTTCGAGAAATCGATGCGGGATACTCGATGTTGATCCTCGCGATCATTGTTCGTTACAAGCTGACATCTGCAGCATCGAGGGTTGATACAAGTGCATTGCCAATTGAATAGAGGATACTGTAGAGGTTCTCATTAGACTTCACCGAAATCCCTCTAATCTCAACCGAATTGAGGGCCAGTTTTTGGTGGAGCCTATTGTTCTCGACTTCCAGCGCGTCCATCTGCAATTTAAGTTCGGCCAGAGAACCCCGAGTGGATTCACCTTGTGCATCATATTCCACCAGCCTGGCTTCCAATCCAGCGATTTTATTAGAGTTAGCCTGAGCAGTTTCGTGGCAGGCTTCTAATGATTTTATTATCTCCGCTGTTTGTCGATTTTGACTGTCCTTGTACTCGTGCAGTGCCGCCGTATTCGCCTGAATAGCCTTCATGATTTTCGCCAGCGAAGGCTGCAAATTCGAGTTGGCCCCACTGTCCGATCCTCCACTGCTAGTGCCAGCCATCGTAGATTTACGCATAGAGAATGATCCAGGCATTCGGTTTCTATTCTGGCAAGAAGTGCAGGAACCAGACGGTGAAGTAAACTTTTTACAAATAGGACACCGATTTTGGTCTAGACTCATAACAGTCGAGCAGCAATAAGTGGTGTGAGGTGTCATGTTCACCAGCACACAGAGAGATGACTAGTCTGTATTACACCCACAGTAAGAGAGGGAAAGTCAACACGGAACAACAGTCCAAGCACAGTATATTAGGCGTCGAAGATATTGAGTCAACTGATAGCAAATCAGCTGTCACTGTGGTCAGCTGACCGGAGTCAAACTGTGAGCCGTTACACCTCAACTGCAACGAGCGATCCTGTTAAATTGTCTAACGTCTGAGAGAAAGTGTTGAAGAGAGTACCACTTCCTCGCCACTTGCAGTTGATAAAAAATTTAGCCACATGTATTAGTCACAGGCATTCAACATCCATAGAGGACCAAACACCCACGATAATCAAATTGAGGAGCCGAACTATGAAACTGTCAATGAGCCTAGGTGATGCACGCCGTTCCACTGGTCGACGAGATTATTGTTTAATGTTTCCGAAGAATACCACTTCCCAGAAAAAGTGGAGAAGCACCTCAATAACAACCAGTAATTAACTGAACATCTATACTATTATTATAGCTTGTATTTTACGCAGCAAAATGCACACTCATTCACTTTCCTGACAGAGCAACTCCAAACACGTCTATCCGTCACCGCGACTCAAGAGAGAGAGCAAGATAGAGAGAGAGAGAGAGAGAGAGAGAGAGAGAGAGAGAGAGAGAGTTTTTATAGAGGTACAAATATGACTGTCACTTGGTAGACTTATTTTAGGTCCAGGCATTAAGGTACCGCGTGCATATCTGCACGGATTAGGAAACCCAATACAAACCCAATCAGACCTCGTCTTAACAGTCACATAACGGTTCATTGTTCACACAACTTTCTCATACATACATCTCTTTCATATATTCTATCGCTTTACGTCTAAATGTGTTCACATTGTCAATTGATTTTATACCGTTGGTAAGTCATTATAAATTTTTAATCCGCTATATATTGGTGTGTTTTGTGATGTGTATATTATTTCGCTGTCGTATGTTATAACTATGTGTTTCGCCAACTAGAGTTACACTTTCCACAAGGTAAGATGAACATATCTTTAATTTCATTTTATGCACAAATATAAGCGTATTTAAAGTAATTCGCTGTTTAACATTAAAGAAATGTAATGCATTTAACATTTGTTTGATCGGTGTAAATTTACTACATCTAATTATCGCTCGCATCGCTCGATTTTGCACTTTTTGCAATGAATCAAGTTCAGTTTCGCCAATGCTTAAGAAAATCGTAGAACAATAGTCAAAGTGCGGGGCAATCAGACTTTTATAAATAATAGTCCTCGTTAGTGGCGAAACAGAGTCTCCTATTCGGAACAAACAAATTTACTTTTTTAGCAATTTTTTTAATTGTATACTTTACGTGTTCTTTAAACTTTAAATGCTTGTCAATAATTATACCAAGGTATTTAATTTCATCTACATTTTCAATTAAGTTATTTTCAATTTTTAGATTACATTTAAAATTGTAACCAGAGGTTCACACTTCTCTTACCAACATGAATTTAGTTTTAGCAACATATAAACTTATCATATTTCTGTTTAGCCAAATTGGTACCTTATTTAAATCATAGTTAATCTTCTTTTCAATGTCAATGGAATCAGAGCTACTATAATATATTATTGTGTCGTCCGCAAACATTTTACATTCACAATATTTTAATTCTCCTTTTAAATCATTAATATAAATCAAAAAGAAAAGTGGGCCCAATATTGAGCCTTGTGGAACACCATATTTCGTCTTTCTCTTTGTGGAGGTAACATTGTTAAACTTTACTTGCTGAGTGCGCTCAGTCAAGTAACTTTTAAACCATTTTAGCACATTATTCTTAATACCGCATTTGTTCAATTTTTTTATTAATATATTTCTGTCAATTGTTTCAAACGCTCTCTTAAAGTCCAGAAACGCAACGCCAGTTTTTAATCGATTATCACAATTAATTTTCCATTCGTTTAAGACATTTTGCAAGGCAGTTTCGCAGGAATGACTTTCGCGGAAGCCAGATTGCTTTGGCACTAGAATATTATTATCATCTAAATATTTAATTAATTGCTTATGAACTACAGTCTCTAGTATTTTCTCAAAGGTCGGAAGTACATTTATTGGTCTGAATTCACTCGCATTTATTGTATTTTGTACTTTTTGAATAGGTGTAATTAATGAATTTTTCCAATCAGATGGAAATTCACCCATTTGCAATGAATCATTTACTAGATTAACAAATTGATCGTCAATGTAAGTCCATGCTTTTTCAATTATTTTCGCACTTATTCCCTCTTCGGTACACGCTTTGTTTTTCAGTTTATTTACACTTTCAGTCGATTCTTTTATCGTAACTTTACTAAAGTTAGAGCATCTATCATTATTACTATCATTAGTTGGTACATTATCACAGTTATTATTATTATTATTTTAATTATAATTTAATATTGCATGGTTAATTTCATTTATACTGTTGATAAAAAATTTATTAAAATTATCAGCAATATCATCATCCATATCACAGATTTTATCATTAAATTTTACTTTACTTATGCTACTTTTTGATTTTTTACTTACAATTTGTTTTAAATGTTTCCACAACTTTTTACCATCTTTTTTGTTTTTATCAATTACCGTATTATTATACTCTCTTTTCTTTCGTTTAATTAATTTAGTTACTTCATTTCTAATTTTTTTAAATTTCTTCCAATCAGTTTCATGAGTAGTTTCTTTGTCACTTTTATATAATTCATTTTTCTTATGTTTTAAAGCTTTTATTTCGTCGTTGAACCATTCTTTACTCTTCCACTTATTAATTACTTTAAGTTTAGTCAATGGAACAACTTTGTTTAACGTTTGTTAATTGATCCGATCATATTATTGGCCATACTGTTTACATTGTTGTCATTAGATTTATCTATCCTATTAATGATCTCATTTAAAATTTTTACAAATTTAACATTATTAAGTTTTTTAAAATTTCTGCCAATGAAATAGTTTTGTTAACTTAAATTATGTTGATTTTTAGGTAATTTAATACTTACGATGTCATGGTCAGTTATTTTTGGGGAATCCCAAACGTCACAATTTAAAAATTCATTTGAAAAGGCTAAATCAATCATTGTTTGTGAATTGTTAGTAACGCGTGTAAACGTAGGGACATAGATCTTTAGTCCCATTTCACCCATTATTGATTGAAGCTTAGTTGAATAGTAACTATTTTTACTAATGTCAATATTTAGACCTCCCAGTAAGATAAATTGTTTATTTTCAGTAAAATCATTAATAATTTCTTGTAAAATATCCATAAAGAGTGCGTCACTCGTACTTGGTGAGTGATACACTACTGTAATAGTTATCTCATTCAATAATTGAACAGAAAACGTTAAGTTCCACGTGTTAGAAGAATAGTTTTTATTATTAATTACTTTAAATTGCGAGTCATTTTTAAAGTAAACAAGAATGCCGCCCGTGAATGTATTTTCTCAGTTTACTCTTAGAAAATTATAATTGTCCATAATTAATTCTGAGTCATTTATATCGTCAATTATTCTGGCTTCTGTTAAGCAAACAACTAGAGGTTTCTTGTCAATCATTAATTGTTCGATTTCGTCTTTATGTGCTAAATAACTTTGAGCATTGAGATGTAGTAACAATTCATGTGGCTGTAATTGCTAATTGCTCTCTTCTGCTCTTTTCTTGTAGCTCTTAGCAATTTTAATATAAATAGGACAACTTTTGTCAAAAGCATTGTGCTTGTCATCATAAATACTATGATTATTCTTTTTCATATTTTATGCGCACAATTAGTGCATTTTAACGCAGTTGATTGGCATGTTTTGCTGCTGTGTGTACCTTTACATTTGCCACAAGTGACCTCTCTCTTACAATCATTCGCGTAATGGTTAAACCCGCAACATTTAAAACAACGAATTACGTTAATGTGCTCAATCACTTTGCACTGTTTCCATCTAATGGAAACTTTTTCTAAAAATAATAAAACTTTTTGCAACTCGGGATTTACCTCAACAATTACGCTGAAATCGTCTTTCTTGGTATAGCCAATTCGCTTGACAATTTTCATCTCTACTTTCTGGCAGTACTAGTTCAATTTATTTTGGTTGACAATGTCATTGATTAATTGTTCATTTTCCAACGTCGCTTCTTCGCCCTCAATGTAAAGAATTTTAACAAATTTCTTATGAGCTTTAGGAGCTTGAACTTTAAACTCTTCTCCGATTTTTTCTTCAAAATCCTTTTGTAACTGTTCTTTGTCATTAACATTTTTAAATGTGACAACAACCGTTCCATTCTTTTTCTCTTTAATATTTTTGACTCCGACTCCAAGATCTTTAACATTAATATTACCTTTCACGTTGTTCAAATTCTCGTTTTTCTTGACACCGTCTTGGGCGGCAGTGTCGACCTTTACAGGCTTTACAACAATCACTACGTCTTTCCGTTTATTTTGAACGACATTAGCATACGACGCAACACCATTACTATTAGCTTGAACGTTATCAGTATTTTGCAATTTTACATTTTCATTTGTTAATTTATTTACAGTTTGTTTCAAGCTAACAATTTCGCTTTGCAGCTCGTCAATTTTATCCGATAGTGGACGTACCTCGGCCCTAATTGCGTTTAGAATTAGACGCCTTAGTACCTCCTCGTCACCGGCGTCGCTGCTGTCTATCCATGAGTCTTCAAGCCCCACCTCTCGTCTCGTTCTCTTGTTTCGGTTGCCGTCTTGTTTCGTTAACTCGGTCTGCCCGCATGTGCCATCATCGCTGTTTGACCCCGCATGAGTCCCGTCGCATTCCATTGGATTTGTTGTCTGTTTTTTTTCTGTTTTAGTTGGATGGTCACAAAGTTGATTTCGCAATCCACCATTTCACCCTTTTCGTTCTTTGCTTTATGATATTTGACACAGGCTAGGTGATATGCCTTGTCACACTTTTCACACACACATGCAATTATTTTCAACTGCTGCTTGTCTTTTGCACAAATGTATTCTACTTTCTTCTTATCATTCATTTTACATCAGCGGTTCGACAACTCAGTATCATGAAGTGACCGAAGTTCCCTAGCGCCCCGTGTTGATTGCCACTATCAGATACCCATAGCCCCGAAATGATTGTCACTGTTTGCATGCAATACGGCTGCCAGTTGATAAAACTTCATCGGGATGTGGCGAAAGAGTCAACACTCAATCCGCCCTCATTATGCAAGCTGTATTTATGCAAAATATCCCAAAATGTTCACAGTACGAAAGTGCATAGACTGGTCCCGCGTCCACTATAATGCTTTACTTTAATTTCACAAACAATACGATTGAATACGAAGCGTTCTGACACACGTCATTGTGACGAGAGAGAATAAATGAACGAATGAATATGTTTTATTATGCCCTGGAGAAAAACTCCGTGGGCAATGCGTACATGAAAATAGAGTAAATATAATGTAATGAAATATAATGTAATAAAACTTAACCTAAGAGCTTAAAACTAAGAAAACTTAGAAAACTAAGAAAAAGCGTACAGAATCAAGATGCGGAGAAACCGCGAGCACAAAAGTGTAAATAAAACATAGAAATAGTGTAAAGAAAAAGAAAAAGAATAAAAGAAAAAGAAAAGAAAAAGAAAAGAAAAGGAGAGTGGCCAGCAAGCCGATTAACCGCACGCAGTGAGCGCAACCGAATATATTAAAGTTGCGAAGCCAACAAATGCGTCCGCAGATCTCTCTTGAAGGTGGAGAGATACTGCAGAGTTGTGATGCTAGGAGGAAGGGAATGCCAGAAATAAGATGCAGAGAGAACGAAGGAATTACGTAATGTGGAGGTACGATGCAAGGGGATGGAAAATGTTAGTGTAGAGTGGAGACGAGTTGGACGAGCTGATGTAGGAGCAAAAGAGAAGAGGTCGTAGATGTAGGAAGAGACATTTAATTTGAGAAGCTTGAAAATAAGGATGCCCATGAAGTACTTTCTGCGATTAGCAACCGTAAGCCAAGATAAGCTATTGCGAAATGGGGAGATATGGACGTACGTACCATATCACGACGTACGTTGAAAATGAAGCGAATACAGTTATTAATTAATCGTTCCAATATCAGGTTCTGTTCACCGGTTAAATCGATATAGGCGAGGCAACAATAATCAATAAGAGGAAAAACAAGTGCAGTTATAAGCATGATGCGCAATTTTTTCGATAGCAGATTCTTATTATATTTTAGGCGAAAGAGAGTGAAGTTCACCTTGGACGAAATGTGCAAAATGTGCTCGTGCCACGAGAGGTTGGATTGCATAATGATGCCCAGGTTGCGTGCATGCGAGGCATAGGGAAGCTCATTCCCCCCGACTCGAATGCGAGGGAGAGTCGTAAAATCAATTTGATTAATGTAAGCACCACTACCCAAAATCATAACCTTTGACTTCGCAAGATTCAACCTGAGTCCATTCACCACAGCATAATCGAAGATATAATTCACGTCGAGAGTCAGATCGGATAGAGCATGAGCCAGATCACTGGGGTAGCAGGTAAGATAAATCTCTGTATCATCCGCATAAGTGAGGTATTGGGTATAGTTCAGACCAATTCAATATCACGGATGAAGATTGAAAAAAGAAGAGGACCAAGAACCGATCCCTGTGGAACACCCATATTGGTGGAGCACCAGGAGGAAACAGTTCCCCTGTCATCAACAACTGCCTGCGATCGCTTCGATAAATATGAGAAGAACCAGGAGGTCGATTCTGTACTAGGCGCAATCGAATAGCGTCCGACGCAAAGTCGACATAGTGTCGGAAGCGTTATATATTGCATACGACGCGAGTCTGTACCATCTCAAATTGGCGCAGTAACTGCGTCAGTGACGATATTTAGCGTCAGAATATTGTGCAGGCTGTCGATCCCGTACAATCGGGATTGCATCTTTCATTGCGTTGTAAGGTGAGGTAAAATGTAACATGTGACGTATCTTATTATTGAATTACTTGTGGAAAGTGTGTTATAGTGAGGTTAGAGTCCCGTACTTTCGTGTTTCGCGCTACATTATCTTTTGTATTGTTGAATACTTGTGAACGGAGTGTTAAAATGTAAGTACACTGCACATACGATTTACGCCATATACTTTAAGAACTAAGCAAACCAAAAATTTTATCAAATAAAAGATGCGCATCATATACATATATGTGTGTAAATTATACAACAAGGACGATGCAAAAAGAAATTACGATACACTTGTAAATAAGTAATTAGCTCAAGAACACAGGGGGAAACGATTACAGCGAGGCGTCAGTACGACATAACCTCAAATTAATACTAACACATTTTTCTGAAAGATCGTTTGATGGATTGGAAACTAAAATTGTTGGGCTGTTTGTCTAATTGCTAGATGCAGAAGCCTTCACTATTTTAAATGTTTCTAGTCATTCATTTGAGGGAAAAATATGTTATGAATTTTTTGCTCCATTTCCCTCGCGCTAATCGGTGCGAAAAGGCAGAGGAGGGACTTCATTGGGCCTCTTCTTGAAAGTATGTGAAACACCGACGGCCGATATCAAAATATATTTAAAATTTTTTTTATGGGTGCTCTAATATTTTGGAAGAAAGCAAAATGTTACGGACTACGTTTATAAATTTTACGTAAGCCAATATTTTTCTTATTCCCAAAAACTCATCACTGTTTTGAAAAAATCTGCATCTAAGATTTGATGAGGGGATAGGGTTTCACATTCCCTTAAAGTGTCTGGCTTTAGTACACATATAATATTTGAATGATGTCGAGTGTACGGCAATTAATATAAGGTGCTGTGAATTCTGCATTAATAGCGGTATGCTTAACAGCAGTGAAGTGCTGTTTCTATTTCTTTCCATAGCTCACGTATCAAATATTGAATTTTTAGATGGCTATGGTAATGTTACTCGTCGATATAGCAGACTTTGAAGAAGAGGACGAAGAAATATTACAGTTACGAATCACCCACAAGAGGTTGCGCGATGAGCTGAATTTATTCAATTTACCAGATATTCAGTTCAAAAATTTGTTCAGAGTTTCAAAAGATTTAGTGAGGGACCTCGTGACAGAACTGAGACCACATCTGCAACGTGAACGCCCAAATGGTCTTTCAGTGGAAACTCAAGTAAGTGTATAATCTGAAAGTATGTCGATTGAGTTACAAGCAAATGTTATCATACGCGCATTCTGTGCGCTTATCACAAAAGAATTTCACAATTAATGATCCTTTCTTTATCTTCCTACAGGTTCTTTGCGCCATTCGGTTTTATGCAGTTGGTTCTTATCAAAGAGCAATAGGACAGGATTTTGCATTGGCTTTGAGTCAGACTGCAGTCAGCCGGTGTATCAGATCAGTGTCCGTTGCTATCAACGACTATATACTTCGCCGATGGATTAAATTCCCTGCCACTCTGGAGCAAAGAGAGGCAGCTGAAATAAAATTTGCTAATGCTCCACAACCATTTCCTGGAGCAATTGGCGCAATAGACTGCACTCATGTCGGAATCGTTGCTCCTAAAGAGAATGAGGAAGCTTTTGTGAATCACCATGGTTATCATTCTATGAATGTTCAAATGGTTAACTGAAATTGAAGTACAAGTGTAATGCATGATAGAATTAATGTAGGTATATTATCATACATAACGCATGAGTTCACTACCAGGTAATCACTCGAATATGTAAATAAATGGGTGCTTTTGATTATCATTATTTTCTTGATACTATCCATAAGCAATAATGCAAAATACATTTCACTGTCGATAATGAATCCATTGAAATGAAAATGCTGTTTTTAGATTTATGATCCAGAACTCCGTATTTTAAATGTGAGCGCCAAATTCCCAGGATCTCGTCATGATGCTGCAATTTGGATGCAGTCACCTGTGCGCAATCTCATGGAGCTGTGTCACAGGAAAGGCGAGAGGCAAACATGGTTGTTGGGTTAGTAATTCCGGAATCGGAATGTCAATTTTATTCTTTCCTTCTCACTAGTTATATATTCCCAATTTCATCTACCTATCTTACCACTTAGGTGATTCAGGCTATCTTTTGGAACCATGGCTCTTGACACCAATACCGAATGCTCCAAATGGATCACCTGAGTATATATATACCGCTGCACATTGTAGTGCCCGCTCAGTTATAGAGCGATGTTTTGGTGCACTCAAATCGGTATGGAGATGCTTGTCACGTGTGAGTTTGTGGTCAGAATAGTCAACAGTTATAAACTCAATTTAGAGCGAATTATTCTCATTGTCATTTTATATTTTTTTCTGCAACGTTTATTAATGTACGAGCCTGATATGGCGGGAAGAATAATCAATGCTTGTGCCATGTTGCATAATATGCGTTTGCATTATCGAATACCATTTGAAGAGATCGCCGAGGAAGATGTCGCACAGGCTAATGCTATGCCAGCATCCGGACCTTATATTGCTGAACCTCTTGAAGGAAGAGCACGCCTTGCTGAGGGACGCCGTGTACAACAGCAACTTATCCGAGACAACTTTGTGCACTTGTAGTTGGTGGTGTATATGTGACTTCGTGAAAAATCCGGAAAATCATATGAAATACAGTAGCGCCCAAAAGTATTTTGACAAACATAGTAATTGAGTTAATCACATGCAAGAATAAACTACAAAAATCAATAATATTATTTGTTGAAACAAATTCGATGTTCTATATAGTTGTTAAAAATGATGTCTCGATTACTCGAAAATAAAGTTGAAATGAAGAAAAGTAAGAGAAACGATTGATCAAAGTGATAACAAATTTTATATTATCAAAATACTTTTGAGCATTACTGTATGTTTGTGGTGAGACTTGATAGATATATATCTTATACCATATCTCTAGCGTTGAGATGTTCTGTACATGACGAAAATTGTATATAATTTGAATTTTTTTGAATGAGAAAGAGCGTGTGAGTTTAAATTTGTATTGCTTCCTTAAAGTCTACCGTCTTTCATCGATTTTTCGCTGTGAAAAGTAACTTTTGTGATTTACTCTGGTGCTGACTATGTTTTAAGGTTTCCATGTCAATCCTACGGAATTTCAGAAAAAACGAACAAAAAAATGTGCATAACCTGCCAAAAAAGATAGGTGTTCAAAAAAATTAAAAACTTTATTTAACCTGAACTCATTCGGCGTTTTTATTTTCCATCTCAATTTCTGAGCATGTCACTGGCACAAAATTCTCAAAAACAAAACCACGTCCGTGTGTAAGAAAAGAAATCATACATAAAGTTTCATATTATAAAAAAACAAATTTTAATACGAATATGCTGGAGATTAATGGAATCCTGTCATCGCTACCGCTATTGAGTTTAGAGCCTGGCATATCTGCCTCTTCACTTCTAATTTATCTTTCTCCAGCTCCAGTCGTTTGGCTTCGTTGTTTGCAGACATTAGCATCGCCTGTGACATTCTCTAAAACATGCAAGTACAAATATTTGCACAATTCCACTGGCATAATAATTTGCAGATCGATTTATTCATATACAGTTTAAACAGAAATACCTCAAGTATTTCGTTCTGCTTTTCTTGCATTTCAACAACTGTCTTAAAGACATCATCTCTTCTTTTGTTTTTTTTCTTGCGCAAGGCTCTGACAGGGTGTGTGGCTGTTTTTATGTTTGGGGTTGTCTGCTGCAATGATGGGTGTGACAGTGTGTGCGATGATGATGCTATGCCTATGCCATCATCACTGCAGACAACTTCTACAAATGTTTTGGGTTCTGAAAGATGCTTTAATTCATCAGGTTCTTGTATGGTGTGTTCCTCCTCTTGTCCTATTGCCGTGTCTGATTGTACGAATAAAACACGTTGCTACAACATCATATCATACATCATTATTGTTAGTAATAAGTAGCAATACAAGGGGGGTTCTACAAGCAGATTCCTGTTACCGACACTTACCGACCAAGCCGACCAGTCCGCCTATACATTCTCCCCAGACTCAAACCCTTTTCCGCTCCGCGCAGCCCAGACTCAAACCCTTTTTCGCGATGACGTCACAGTCTGCCGTACCGAAGGTCAAAACCGTGCAACCTTACCGGCAGTTGTATCGATCGAGGGTCAAAATCGTGCTGTTTTACCGACAATCTTACCGACCGAAGGTCTGTAGTGCTCGCCTGCCAACGGTGGAGGGCGCAGCGGAGGCGAGAACTTTTTTACCGTCCCGCATTCTTCTCCCACGATAGGACTGCTGATGTGTAACATGAACCACTCCGAATTCCTTTCCCACGGTAGGACTGCTGACGTGTAACATCAACCACCTCACATTCCTTTCCCACGTTATCAACCACGTGATATTCCAAAATTAATGGTTCCGAGAATCGTATTTCACTTATTCGGATGTCGGTTTGATATCAACCACCTCACATTCCTTTCCCACGTTATCAACCACGTGACATTCCAAAATTGATGGTTCCGAGAATTGTTTTTCACTTACTCGGATGTCGGTTTGATATCCAAGGTCGACCGATAGTCGCGGCACATTCAAAGCCATGGATCTGCGGTGTCGGGTTACT
This sequence comes from Neodiprion virginianus, assembly GCF_021901495.1. Classification (NCBI taxonomy): domain Eukaryota; kingdom Metazoa; phylum Arthropoda; class Insecta; order Hymenoptera; family Diprionidae; genus Neodiprion; species Neodiprion virginianus. The sequence goes on along the minus strand of NC_060878.1, from coordinate 19,059,402 downwards.
ATCGCTCTTGGAATGCCAAAAGGTGCGCGCGCATACACAAACGTTGATATCAGCCCCGTGACATTCCTTACCCTCCATCAAATTATGTGGTGGGGGAACGTTATATAAGCGAGAAGTGAAAACTTCATCGCCAGTCTGAAGCTGTTCTTCTTGCAAATGAGAAGTGCTCTGGAACAACGTGAATTGAAGAAACGACTAGAACTGCTCCTCAAGAATATTGGAGAAGTGAAACATCTGCTGAAAATCAGATCCGACCTCAATCAACTCACAAGAGATTTCGAGCACCTACAACTGGACCGTAACGATCATGGACTTTTCAAAATTGAACGAAGTCGCTCGCCTGGAGACATTTCTGCCGTTGAAAAAGCTCTCGGACCTCGAAGTCTACTTCGAATACCGGGTCAGTGGCGTTTGTCGGGTTAAAACGAAATTTGGAGAAAAAATCGTTATGGACTTGGATGACGCTTTCACGATTTTTCTGCCCAACCGACTGACCAAGGCCCTCCACGAAACTAAAGATTTGTTCCAGAAGGTGACGACAGTCAGTCAGGAGATACGGTTGCATCTACGCTATCTTGGTGGACCGTACGGTCAACATGAATTTGTATACGTATAATATTCTAATATCCAATGTTCTGTGTAAGTCTTACGTTCAATAAACAAAAAAAAAAAGATTTAAATTATGAATATTTTTTCATTTATCCATCTTGTATACCTTTAATCCTACGTACGTTTTGTACCTTGTAATTGTATCTAGAATTAAGTCTCAAAACCTAAGAAAATGCTACTCCGAACACCACTAAGCAACGATGGAGGGTTTCGAGCTGCGTCATGTAATGTGAACTCTACGATGAGTATTTGGACGGGTTCAGACCGGAGTGCAAGGTCGGCCGATAGCCGCGGTACAGAGCCAAGGATCTGCGGTGTTGGGTTACTATCGCTCTAGGAATGCAAAACATAACTCGGTTTGAGTACAGCTCGGTCAAGGATGGAGAGCAAGGTCGAATCTTACATAAGCTTCGTATTGGAAGAAATTCTCTCTTAAGAGCTAAGGTAAAGGTATAAAATTATTTCATGAATATTCTTTGAAAAAACAGTTTTATTGAGTACAATTTTTAGAGTACGGTTGACAATTACTTCACAAAAATAGTACAATAATTCTATTCAACAGTATCATGACCAGGGTGATATATTCGCCAGGAATGCGGGACCGTTCTTGTAGACGCTTCTGCGCAGTAACACACATCGTACAGCCTCGCCATCCGGACAGTACGATGATTTTGTAGCCAATTCTGAAGTATGCAAACGTTTCGTGCTGCACAGATTGCGTTGGGTATTGTGTGAAGGTCGCATCTCAGAGACACAGCTGAAGTTTTTTGCAGGGTTTCAAGCGACGGGCAGTCAAAGTCCAACATATCGATGATTTGAACTTTCGGAACGATTTTGAGCAACCAATCTCGTTTTTCTTCTCCTTTTACGTACACGGTTTGAGCTTTGCACAGCCTGTCTTGAATGGTCCGCCCAACTTCCTCAAAAGGTATGGTTCCACAGCTCCAACGTACGCCGTGAAAATCGCGTTCTAGCCAAGAATTTTGGCTTTTGTATATGACGTCCAGTAAATTCCATTTGTAAGGTGGCTTGAAGAAAAACACTGATGGAGATGCTTCCGAGTAGATTGAAATTATAGCCAATTCTTTGAATGTGAAGGTGTTGTTGAAAGGTCTACGAAAGCCTTGTATGTCAACGATAAGCTCCATCTTTGAACTGTGCGAAATGGTGGGAACGGGTCAGCTTTTATTCCAACTTTTTCACCCCACCACTGAGCGTGTTGTATTCGACAATACAATCGTGAACGATCAAGCAGTACGCCGATGTTACAGCGGGAAAGTTGGCTTTAGCTTCAAATTCAAGACGGATGTCGACAGGTCCGTACTTCAAAGATTCGTTTTGTTTCGAACAGTCGATAACGAATAAGGGGACGTCTCGAAGGAATTCCCTCTTTGTCAGCAACGGCTCGGGGTTCTTGTCGTAGTAGGTAGCTTGGAAGTTTGCGTACATCTCGTACAAGAGCGCGTACAGATTACGACTCATGTTGAGGTTCAGGTTACCGTACGGATAAGATTGAGAGTTTAAAAATAGCTTGACGTCCGTGATATTGCAATGATCGAAATGACTTGCGTTCTTTCCGGTCTTGTTCTTTCTACTTGTTTGGAAACTCAAAATGACGTACCGAGGTTTTTCAAGCTGAGTGGAAGTTTTTACAGTCCAAACGTGTTTCGATGTTGTGGGAAGTAAGGGATATTCGTACAATTCCCAACTGCGGAAGCTCATCGAAATAGGCGGATCTCTCTGAATGAAATTCAGTAGGTCAACTTTTTTCTGATCCGCGAGTTTCAAATACGGTATTAGCCATTCCACTGCATTAATCGTGATTTTGAATTCCGCCTCCTGAGTCTGCATGATTGCGTTGACGTCAGTTTTTGATCTCGTCAAAATTAACTCATGTTTAGCGTTGACAACGATCTTGCGGTAGTCTTCGGCGAAACCCAATATCATGCTGAGCGGTATCAGTACGTCAAAGTTACCATCGGCATCGGTTAATTTTTTCTTCTCTTCTACATCGAGCCATCCAGCGTTCTTCATCAGCCAAGTCTGACCAGGGTGCAGGGAAGCGTAACCCTTCATGAGACTTGTCAAGCCAACGTTCTTGCTTCTATCAACCCCAACTGCGTTAATTTCGTAGCGAATTTCTTCAAACAGATGACAGATGGCGTTGTTTACGAGCTGTGTGTTCACAGTCGCTCTACCATCAGGTTTGAGGAGTCGTCCGTGGATATGTACCGAACTTTTGCCGGGTAATATGCATAAATCCTGATGCTGAACGGTGATTCGAATTTCATCGCTGTTGTTGAAAGTGGACGAGGCGTAAGGTTTGTGAGCGTGAATCTCGTAATGCGCAACGGATTCGTCAAAGACGACTGGTGTTTGAATGCTCAAGATTTCCTCCTCCATGGCACGTAGCAGATGATAAAAAAGCAAAATCGGATTTTTATTTGTCGGAAATTCCTCTTCCAAAAGGTGTCAGTTTCAGACCCAGAGCTATCAGGAACTCCACGTTTCGAGGTGTTAGCGGTTCGGGAATCGATCGACGACTGACTTGATCGGGGCATGTCGACTTACTGATATACCTTCTCTTTGACAGTCTGTTATATACAATTCCCATCGTTTATTGCGATTTGATGTGTAGTCTCACAGTTATAACTTCTCCACGAAAATTAACCAGGTCTCCGTCTTGATCCACTAACCGGAGCTGAACGTGATCTATGGTCTTGACGGTGATCGGAAGGTAAATGACGTGCGACGGTTCTTCCACGATCTTATATCCTGGTAGGACGGTCGGGAAAAACTCGTGAATAGTGTGTACTTTGTGTCCATTGACGTAGGCGCCCGTTGTAATGCTACACTCGACTCGCAACGCGTTGACCTTGAGTATAGTTACAGGCACGTCCGATTCGTGAGTTTTATCAACCTCCAATACACGTGGTGTAAATCCCAAAAGTTGAGCAATGGAATCATTCGGCTCAAAGTTAATCGTGTGGTTGCATGTGATTTCGCTGCGTAATGTATTATTGTTGGGTTTGATGGCGAGCCTGATATCAGTATTTCTTAGCACGTTTTGGAGATACTTCTCGATGTCCTCGATCTCGTAGCTGCCGGTAGGTATGGTGATCACTTTGTCAGCTACGTAAATTTTATTGTGACCGACATCAACGTTGGGAATCGAATTAAAGGTTAACAATTCTACCAAGCCAAGAGCATAACTTTCATCACGAGGAAGTTCGATCGGTGGGAAATATTGTGCCTCGAGTATCGAAGAGGTTCCCGAAATCGTTAACGTTAACGAATCATCCATGACTGCGAGTGGTAGACTGACTTTGACGAATCACGCACCATGTTTATATAGCTCACCTCTCAGATATTTCAGACACAAGTGTCCGCATTCAAATGTATCATAATCCTGGTACCTCTCATGATTGTATTTGACGCTACCAACGCCGAGGTATTTTATGAGGTCCGAGGGTGGTTGAAGGTTGCCGAAACTGTCAAAGTAATCGATATTATTGTCGCGTTTCTTGTACGCAACCCAGTGTGTTCCCGGACCGTCTTTGTCGTCAAGGTTGATTATAGCTGACTCGTTTTTACGTGGACCGTTTTCGGGCATTTCGTTTCGCATGAAAACACCGCGGAAATGCGGAACCCTCAAGATTTTTGCATATTTCAACAAGTCCCAATCAGTCAACGCTCGACGTGGTAGCGTCGCATCTAGTTTTTTGAAAGATGGAGACCAAGACCTGTTTTGTACGGTTTCATATGAAGCCCTTCGCCCAACGCGATAGCTTCCATAGTTTTGTTGTGTCGTTTGCTTTCCTCCAATTCTCGTTTAGCCGCGCTCGCATCGTTCACAGCTTTTGCTATACCTGCCGCACCACCGGCTAACGCACCCGTAGCGCTGAGACCGGCAAAAATAGGAATCAGAAACGGTAGAAAACCACCGACTTTCGAAGGTACCGGTAGGACGCGAGGTGTTCGCACTTTACATTTACCACCCGCTTTTTTAACGGCGTTCTCAGCTCCCTTCAGCGCAGATTCGATAGCTACTTTTGCATCGTTGCTTGGAACCATAGAACGTTTTGCAGCATTTACAATTTTTCTCAAGGTCACATTTTTTGACTTTCGCATTCCCATTCCGAGTTTTGATTTTACTTTCATTGTATTAGCTACTGCCCAAGCGGCTGCCTTCTCACCCAAATTTGCGTCCTTTGCGAGAACCCGTTTCCAAGCTTTCTCAGCCAACACCCTATCAGCCTCGTTTCTAACCTCAAGGTTCTTACGATTTTTCGAATACGCTATATCGTGTTCCTTACACGCTGCATCGAGAGGATTAATACCGGAATCGCCTCTCGCGAGTCTTTTCGTCAACTTCGTACCAGGACCGCAGTATTGGTAACCGGGAACATGCAACCCGATCGGAAGTTTGTTGATGATTCTATTCACCAGACTCTTGCCACGATGTTGCCGCCTGCTGCTGCTTCGTTTACCTCTGTACGCGATCATGTTCGTGCGTTGACTGAAGAAAAGTGCTTTAAAACGGGGTATTTATAGCAAATCCGATCAGTCATGTCCGAGATGCGGTTTGAGAAACAACCTACCAAGCTTCCCGTGATGAATTTTGACAAACTTTCGGAGCAAAATGTCGAAAAGCACAAACGGCACGGTGAATTACTCCCGAACAGTGTACGTGCGATATTCTGTGGACCGTCGAATTGTGGTAAAACTAATGCGTTGCTCACACTTATAACCCATCCCAATGGACTCGGATTTAAAAATATCTACATCTACTCGAAATCTCTCAACCAACCTAAATACCAATTGTTGAAGCAATTGCTGGACCATGTTGAGAGTACGGAGTATTTTGCGTTTACCGAGCTTGAGCAAGTGATTCCACCGGAAAAAGCACGGCCCAACTCAATAGTCATATTTGACGATGTAGCGTGCGAGAAGCAGGACAATATTAGAGCCTACTTTTGCATGGGTAGACATCACGACGTTGACTGTTTCTATCTCTGTCAGACGTACGCGCGTATTCCCAAACATCTCGTGCGCGACAACGTAAACTTACTCGTGTTATTCAAACAAGACGAAATGAACCTGAGACACATATACAACGACCATGTGAACACCGATATGTCTTACACAGAGTTTAAAAGTGTGTGCTCTGCATGCTGGAACGGTGAGAAGTACGGGTTTCTGGTGATCGACAAAGACAGTGAGCTCAACGAAGGACGATACAGGAGGGGATTCGATTCTTTTGTTAGCCTGGAAAAGGAATAAAATCTACCGTTTCCGAGCGAGAGACGCAGTAGCGTTGCAGACTCAGTTGCGTCAACATGCAGAGCTCTGAAATTTCCAAGCAAAAAGATGTCCTACATCAGATCGCTCAAGCAAGTGCTGCGATCCGTCGAAAACACAGATTGCTCAAGTCGGGCAGGGAATCCACGACTCAGGAATTGAGTGACGGTTTCCAACCAGTAGTGACTCAGTTGCAAGAACTGGTGAATGTTACAAAAGATACCAAACCTGTCAAACAAGAGGTGGAAGAAATTAAAGAAGAAATAAAGGAGATGAAAAATGAAACGAAAAATGAAACTGTCTCGGAAATGGACGATTCCTTCGCTTCGGCGGGGGATGAAATAGTCGTAGAAACACCGGTCGAGGACGAGTATTTTGCACTGATGAGAGATGCGAAGACAAAGGACGAATTGGACAACGTGTACGGTGTACGCAACCTCTTAAACGGACCAATGATTAGTGATTCGTTGATATCTTTTGAGAGTGACTACGTTCGTATTGGCGACACGCGTTACCCGAAAACGAAGGGTTTGCTGGAACTTTTGTTCAAAAAGAAGCCTGACGGTTCTTCTGTGAGCGCTGGAGATCGGGAGAATTTTAAAAACATAATCCTCGCAACGAACGCGCATAAGAAGTAATACTCATCCGATGGGGCTGTTCGAAACGATAACGGTTACAAATTTAAAAATGTCATTGCCGAATTAATGAATTATTCCCCATCACCTCGCCGAAAGGGTGAAGGTCTACTTCCGCAAGCTATGATCACTCGACAAGGTGTTGAAACGGATTACGTTTTCTGGGATGATCCAAACGAGTTAGTGGAGCGTCTTCGTTTACTCCTGGCATCTCAGGCAGCGGGAAATCCGAGTCACAATAACGAAATCATCTCCATTATCGAAGAGCAACGCGAAGCAGGAATCATTTATTAAGCAGCTCCCGTCATTTTTGCATTCATTACCGAGATGAGTGTCGACGTGTTTAGACGTCAGCTGAATAAAAACACGACCGCGAGCACTCGCGGTCCTCCGGGTGTCGGGTTTCAAATAACAACGGACGGGCATTACGATATACGGAACAAGAGACTGTGCAACGTCGCAGATCCCGCAGAGCCGAACAATGCTGTAACTTTAAAAACTTTAAGACGAAAATTCAGCGTGCTGCAAAAACAAATCGACAACCTCGATCAAATGATCAAAGCTTTGGAGATCACCGCAAAGAAAGCCTTGGATACCTTCTACACAGACTTTGAAACAGACAGAGACTTGTCGATTCGAAACGCGGAAATCATTTCCAAATTGGACACCAGACTAATAGCGTTGGAATATGAACGAGGAAAAGCAAGCACTGGTGACGGAACTGCATAAGCCTGCACGCCGGAATTACCCGCGTCGACGTGTAGACGTGCGCGGCATCGACGAGACCTGGCAGGCGGATCTTGTTGATATGACGTCGTACGCTGGACAAAACAAAGGTTACAAGTACATGCTCACAGTCATTGATATCTTTTCAAAGTATGCGTGGGCTGTACCGATAAAGAGCAAGTCTGGAGATGATGTTACGAAGGCAATGGAATCTGTGCTTGTCCAAGGACGGGTACCGAAAAATTTACACGTCGACAGAGGAACGGAATTTTACAACTCGAAATTCGAATCGCTTATGACACGCTACGGAATCAAACTTTACTCCACGTACAGTAATTTGAAGGCTTCGATCTGTGAACGTTTCAATCGCACGCTGATAGGTAAAATGTGGACACGGTTCAGCATGCAAGAAAGCTACAAGTGGCTCGATATCTTATCCGATTTGGTTTTGGCTTACAACAACGTCAAACACCGAACCATAAGAATGAAACCGTCGGATGTCACCGTTGCAAACGAGAGGCTGTTATTACGTCAGGCGTACGGAGGGCTTCGAGCGATACCTACCGTATTGGCAAAGTTCAAATCCGGCGACAAAGTTCGAATCAGCAAATTCAAAAATGTCTCCGAGAAAGGTTACACTCCCAATTGGACGACTGAAATATTCACGATAAGTCGAGTGGAAAATACTCATCCTGTGACGTACAAGCTCAAAGACTACCGAGATCAACCCATCGCTGGTGGTTTCTACGAACAAGAGCTCCTCAAGGTTAAGCATCCGGATATCTATCTGGTGGAGAAGGTGCTCAAGAAGCGCGGAAGAAAAATATGCGTTAAATGGTTAGGTTTTGACAATACACACAACAGTTGGATAAACGAATCGGACATGTAACTTTTGAATAAATAAATTTTTTGTGGAAACGTATGTCCCTCTTTATTTTATATCCGACGCACAACAAGTATGCGTCTTCATTTTTTAGACAATCGACAGACATGGTACAGTTATAAATTACAAAGCTAAGGTGTCGGCTTGTAGCCCCACGGAAGCGTGTCGGTTGTATTTTGTAACACGATCCGCTTGTCGTCATTCCAGCTCAGTGCTACTTTCTGCTGTTCTACGGTGTATACCTCGTGCTTTCGACTCAATATCAAATGCTGATTTGAGGATAGATTTTCACGTTTCAACGCACAGTCCAAATAATCGTTGAAGGTTATTTTTCTCAACGCTGATGCTTTGACACCTTTGGCACGCTTGTCGTCTTTTTCATCTCCCAAGACTCGGAATGCGTACAACTTAGCTCTTAATCCTACAAATTCGATCATGATTTTCCCGTTATTCTCGTCTTTCATCAAGCCGAGAACTTTTTTGTTTGCTTGAGGTATTCCGTAAACGTTGTCGAGCGGATAATCAGAAGTATCGAATTTGTGCAAGTCCTCCTTCATGTGTTCGTATATGTCGGGGACGGTAAAATTGTAAATCAAACTGTCGGTATCCGTGTACATTAATTTTGCTCGGTTGCCGAATTTCTGCTTAATGTAATTGTAATGAAAATCGTAGATATATGTTTTAGCCAGATCCATGATGGAGAAACCTGCGTGCAATGGTTTATTCAACTTGACTTTCGTCTTACTCATTTCAACGATAATTATGTCTTTGTCGAAAACGGTGCAGCTGTGAAAATTGGGTTTGGCTATGGTAGCTCTAGCACCGTATCTTCCATCCCATTTCGTGATCAGCCTGACATCTCTATACTTCCTAACATTTTCCATAGTTTTGCCAAAAACTGCGTTGTTCATTAGCTTGTAAAAATTTTTCTCAAATTCGTTGTCAGATTTTTTTCGCAAATCGGTATTTGAATCTATATATTTTTTCAGCCACTGGGTTTGCCTGAATTTGAGAACTCTATGAATTTTGAGTAATTTTAAGCCCAATTGTAAGCATTGTTTCAAAACGCGGTAGTGAACAACGTAGTTTTTCTTGGAAAATAGCGTGGGCGTCAATTTCGGTTGCTTACTATTCGAGATCGGAGGTATGTAGTGCTCCGGACACAGTGGTAATTCCTTATGAATTTCATGCAGTTCCTCAGGATATTCCAAATCAACCTCCAGTATGTAACCAAACTCCGCATCGTCCGAGATGGTAAGAACGTCGCATTGTCCGAAGTCTGATAACCATTCGGAAGAACTGTATGGCAGAGCAAAGCTCATAGCAGCACCGTACGAATTATTAACGTCAAAGTACATGAGATGAGATTCTTCGACCTCAGGATCGAATTCCTCTCCCATATATCTATTGTTGACCTTTGCGTATCTGTTCGAACACTGTGACACACCACCACGAATACCCTTTTCGATAAACATAACCATGTCTATGTCGGTGAGAAGCTCGAGTTCGATGCCTGTACATTTTAACATTGCATCAAACGACAGACCGGGCGCTGTGTAGTAATGTAACGGGTCCAGTTTGTACGTCGTCCAACAGCTCCGTCGAAAGTTTTGAAAAACGTCGGCCAGTAAAAACACGTCCGTCTGTAAATACAAGTCCGAATACTCTCCTATAGTTTGAACGTTAAAAGTTTGCCAAACTTTACATGCACGTGCATAGTCGTCGTCTGATATGTCCCGATCATTTAATTTCGAGTAAAATTGTTGTTCGGATGGTAACCGTGTGTCTTTGAGCTTCTCCCAACTGTCCATGTATTCGTACGGGAACACTCCTTTTCTGGTCAACAACTGAAATTTATCTGAGCTATGATAAAATTTCCGTGTGATTGATTTCTGATCATCACCGAGATACGTTGCTAATTTCTCAAGCTACTGGGCATGAAGCGGTACGAATCTACGAATCTATACTTTATATCTGTCCCCTCGACCTATTTTGTAAATGAAATGTACTTTTCTTTGTTTACGGGTAGAAGCTCAGTTGTGCCCTCGAACGATGTGGCCAGTGCTTTGATCAGGAAATGTGAATCGTAACCCGACAGATTGTGGAATATCACTGGGATAATGTGCGAATTTTGGTAATTTAGATTGCAACCTCGGTGAGCAGCACCACGGTACTTTCCCGTGAAATGGCAGTCATCACGATGTTTCACGTCTGCGAGTGTAAACGGTTTTTCACAAATGTGACACACTGTCGTTGAATAAAATTCGTTGATTTGATTGAAATTTAGTGGTTTCATCGGTACAACAGTCTTGTAGTTTCCCTCTAACGAATGTGCCAATTCCGCTAACTCGTTCACAAACCATTGAACGCAAGTCTCTCCACGAATAATTTCGAATTTTGAAAGTGAATCGTCAAACGCGCAATGCAGATAGTAAGCTATACTATACGGAAGATGCTTCTGATAAATTGTTCTTGTACCCATCTTTTTGAGCGTAGGTTCCAGTAAACATTCGAGATCCGCGTAAATACAGAATGGAACGGTTTCTTTGTGCTTGAAATTTTTGAATTTAAGTATTTTTTCCTCATCTGTAGGTAGAATAACTTTGGTTTTGTTTAAATTCATGCAATCAGCTCGGTGCTTCAACAAACATCTTTCGAAATTAAAATGAGACAGACACCTATCGCACAACCAAGTATGACATTTATGCTTGGAAATTTGAGATCTTGTTAATCGAGACAGATTTCGAATCCATGCAAAATGAAAGATTCTATTTTTTTCATAATTTACCATATCATCATCATCATCGTCGTCAGGGATTTCAGTTTCTATCGCCAAAAGATGAATCATAGGTTTATCAGACTCATTCTGATTCAGGTGAATCGGTACTATTTCACTTTTTTTCCGATCACCTTGGTCTATACCGTAAACGTTAATTGAAAGACCGTTAAGCTTCTCAAATTTTGAAATGGTGTTTTTGTCTAGAGACATTGGAAAATGCAAACCGTCGTATTGTAGCACTGAGCTGAAATGTGGGTACGAGCTGGTCGCGTTAGGATGGTTGTTGTCGGCTGGGAACAGAGCTGCGGTGACCGACCAGAGGAAGCAATACGAGTCGCTGTTACGGATGTTGACGACAGCCTTCTTATCACTGATATGCTCAGGTAACGGGGTGTATGTGAAGACACCGCCTCGTAGTGGCACGTACTTGTTGATATTCACAGTCAAATTGATTATTTCGGTCAGCGACCAGCCTGAATCCTTTTCCTGGAAATCTTCCACCTTTTTCAACAAACGCTCCGTCGCGTTTTCGATGAACCATTCGCTGATATCCGTTGTCTGAAGGATGATTTCATTTCTCGTATTAAAAAATTTGATCTCTTCCACCGTGCGATCAACTTTTCTAAGTTCAAATTTACAAGCCAGGATAACTTTGGCTTTCAAGCTCCTGTCTTTCTTCAGAGCGTTTTTCAGCCTCGTCACAGCTAGTACCTTTGCGTCTTCTAGAAATCTCTCCACATCTTTATGCTTCAAATTGACGATGGATCCAGTTCGAATTCTACTCTCGAAAGCTGATTCCAAATCTTCCCACCGTATTCGATCGCTTCTCCGTCGGCTTCGTAATCCGTCACCCACTTTCTGCAATTGTTGAAATTTGACTGTCAACGATTTCAGAATTCCAATTGTAGTCAAAATTCTTGTCTTCTCCCCGATCGTTGAGGCGTTGTTGCGTAAGATTTTATTCAAAAGCCTGATATTTTGGGTTCCGAGTCGAATCCATTTTGCAATTTCTGCCGGTGACGATTTTTCCGATAAAATCTTGAACGCCGATTCCATAATATCGGTCAATCTCAAACACTTCGCGGATTCCATCTTGAGCTTTTCCTCACGTATACTTGACAGCTTGTGACGTAATGATCGTTTGCTGTGATGAGCGTCCTTTTTATAGGGCAGCTGTACGGATGCGCGCGCACCTTTTGGCATTCCAAGAGCGATAGTAACCCGACACCGCAGATCCATGGCTTTGAATGTAACGCGACTATCGGTCGACCTTGGATATCAAACCGACATCCGAGTAAGTGAAAAACAATTCTCGGAACCATTAATTTTTGAATGTCACGTGGTTGATAACGTGGGAAAGGAATGTGAGGTGGTTGATGTTACACGTCAGCAGTCCTACCGTGGGAAAGGAATTCGGAGTGGTTCATGTTACACATCAGCAGTCCTATCGTGGGAGAAGAATGCGGGACGGTAAAAAAGTTCTCGCCCCCGCTGCGCCCTCTACCGTTGGCAGGCGAGCACTACAGACCTTCGGTCGGTAAGATTGTCGGTAAAACAGCACGATTTTGACCCTCGATCGATACAACTGCCGGTAAGGTTGCACGGTTTTGACCTTCGGTACGGCAGACTGTGACGTCATCGCGAAAAAGGGTTTGAGTCTGGGCTGCGCGGAGCGGAAAAGGGTTTGAGTCTGGGGAGAATGTATAGGCGGACTGGTCCGCTTGGTCGGTAAGTGTCGGTAACAGGAATCTGCGTGTAGAACCCCCCTTCCTGTACTACTGTAATACACGTGGCTGCTCGGGACATACGCTTACCAATTGTGGTGTTTATCGAAACTATTTTGTACTGTTCGAATACTGATATATGAGTAGGTATCTCATTTAACACCGACTCCTCTGCTTCCCGCAGTTGTGTAATTGCAGACTGAAATATGTACATGAATAAACATGTTTGGCTTTTCAATCATTTAAATGGAAGGGATTAATTTGTATACCATTTATGGGGGCTGAGCTAGAGCAGTTGATCCGATATGAATGAGTTCCTTTGTTCAGCGTTAAATTTAACTTACTTTAATACTATCAGTTATTATCGTTCATTCACGCATATTTTTCAAATTATTTGCCACAATTTTGATCTCGTCTTGTACTCGGTATATAATCTATCTAAAAGAATATCTTCTGTAAGCAGTTTTTGTATTTAATGTTCTCATTACATACCATCTTTTCAGGCATCGAATCAGGGACCCTGCACCCTTCTGTTACAGCAGGTCCTATCAATCCGAGGATCATTAAATTTTCTTCTGATAGCGTATTATTATCCATAGGAAAATTGCCAGTTTTAATGCGGACATTTTTAAGACTTACAGCTTTGGCTCTGACTCGAGTTTTTATATCCTTCCAAACTCAAAAAATGCCATAAGAACTGTTTTTCAAAAACAGAGTTTCCACCGTCACAAAACTTTCAGTCTCGTTTTAAAACTTTTATTTCAGTTCTGGTAGAAACTTGGTGAATGAGAATAAAAAAGTTTACCTATTATGGTTCTATCTATAAGTAAATTACACTAACTGCAAATAAACAGTGTTAAAAAAATCAACGTTTTCATAAGGAATAAAGGTTTTCGAAGTTTACTCACTTTCTGCCACTGAATTTGTGTTTTCTCAAACCCTAATGATAAAGCCATATTTGTCGGGCTATAGAGAGTAAAAGGGGGTTGAGGGAACGTCTAGTCACGTGACTGGCTCGAGACGCCAGAGCATTAGGCAAAGTAGCGAGAGAAAACGGCAGTTGATAACGAGAGAGAGAAGTGATCGGTCGGCCGAGCGAGCGAGACCGTGGAAGTAAAATATTTGTAAGAGTAAAGTAACGCGAGAATTTATATTACGTCGTATTGTGAAATTATAAGTCAATACTTTGTAGGTCTGTAATAATAAGCCTCCCTCAATTTAAATAAATAAAGATTGAAATATTATTTTGTTTAAAACTTCAGAAGTGGGATTACCGCGTTCCTTATAGTTAAAAATTAACAAAAAAAAAACGTTTATGAAACGATTCGCGGCGCCTCGTGGTCGCGATTTTGTCGTCGTGATCTCAAAAGATGGCCCATGATTGACGAAGAGGAATTTGAGCAGTTTGCGGCGGAGGAAATTCGGAAAATGGCCACGGATCGAACACCGCCATGGAGTCGTGGGAGAGGACAACAAGTGCTAGGTCCACCAGGAACTTGGGCTCTCGACGACGAGATCGCTAGAGCGCAAAATGGCGGCAGAGAAAACGCGACCGTTACCGGTCCTCCTCCAGAATTCGCGTCAAATAATCAGTTATTACGCACGCAGTCGCGTAATGATATCGGTGCGCAAGAGCCTCCATTTCAAAACGTCAATGATGTGCGAGCGGACGATTCGGGTTCGTCGGAACAGCCTCGAGTTCCCCCACCGGGTCAGTTGACGCCGGCAGGGAACGCGTCTCTAGTCAACGCGGTTCGAGATATATTAGCAAATCAAAACAGAGAAGAAGCCATGGCCCATCTATTCGCGGGATTAATGCTCAACCAGCCAAGGTCGATGCCGAATCAACAACTTGGACCTTCGATTCCGTCGTATCACGTGATTCCCGACTTATCGAGAAACATCGAAACATTCTCAGGTGAAAACGATGGTATTCGAGCCAAAGAGTGGTTGCAGAATCTGGAATCGATGCAACAGTTACATCAGTGGCCAAGAGACTATCTGCTTGAAGCTGCGCGCATGCATTTGAGTGATGGCGCGAAAGATTGGTTTCGTTGTCGTGCGCGAGAATTGAAAACGTGGGACGCTTTTCGTGAGGCGTTTCGGCAAAAATTCATATTTCAGGACGATCTGACCACGCGTTTCGATAGAATGAGAGCGAGAGTGCAAGGCAAAGGCGAATCTTTAGTAAAATATTTTCATGCAAAGGCAAAAATGTGTTCCGAACTAAGTTTAACGTATCGCGAGTTAAAAGCGCAAGTGCTCATCGGGTTGTGGTCGCGAGAATTGGCGAATGCAGTCATGCCATCAATGCAATATACGACCACCGAGTTGTTGCACGAATTATTGTATTTCGAGAGTATTTTCGCACAACGCGCTGAGCGAATAAGATCGTCACGCGAGACGACAAGTGCGAGACCGCGACGTCAAGTGGAAAGACCGAGCGGACACGAGTCGAAAAGAACCGATGTGAGTGCGGGGCGCTGGGACACGAGAAATGTGCCAACCGAGCGTGGAACAAGCACGGATGTGCGTAAGTGTTATAATTGTAATAAGGACGGACATATCGCGCGGGATTGTCCGAGCCCAAAGCGTGTGCTTACGTGTTATAAATGTGGTGGTCAGGGCCATATCAGTACACGGTGTACCGGTAATAAAGAACGCACTGTTCAGGCTGTCGGTAAAACAGGTGATACGTCTGCGCAAAAATATTTCAAAAACGCGACAATTAACGGTAGAGACATGGCAGTGTTTATAGATTCCGGAAGTTCCGACTGTACGATGCGAATATCGCGAGTTTTACGAGAACAATTTGAAGTGAAATGGATTTCGATGCCGCTCCAAGGTTTCGGACCACCGGAACATGTGACGACTAGCCCAGGCTTCGTCGAAGCTACCATTATCATCGATGGAGTTGACGTCCCTGGAGTGCCAATAAGGGTTGTGCCGGACGATGTTCAAGGAGTCGACGCGCTCATCGGCCGTACCTTTACGGAAGCGGACAGCGTCGACTGTCACAAAGTTGGTTCCACTCTAACTTTCAGTCGCAATGCTGAATTACCGAGAGATGTCAACGAATTACCGACCCATTTCGTCACCGCGGAAGCAGCGACGCTTCCACCACATACGGTTGGCATCATAAACGTCGTGAACGATCAACACGATTATGTTTTGCCTGTGTCGAATTTTGGAAACGTTGAGAAAAACGTCGGAGCAAACAATGGAAGATGGGTACGAGGAGAAGTCTCACGAGTGTGGGCAATCGATCGAGCCAACATCAAGACAAGCCCCATCAACGAGGAAGACATCGACGTCGGTCCGGAACAGCCCAAGGAAGTCGTGCAAGAGTTGTGTGAATTGATAAATGAGTATCGAGATTGCGTCTCAACGAATTTGTTCGATTTGGGATGTGCGAAGAATGTAGAGATGGAGATTCGGGTAAACGAGGGATCAAAACCCGTGTATAGCAAACCGTATAGAACGTCTGAAAAGGAGCGATGTGAGACGAAAGAAATGTTACGCGAGTGGAGAGAAGCGGGAATAATTACCGACACTCAGTCCCCGTATGCTAGTCCGGTGCTGCTAGTTAAAAAGAAGTCAGGCGAGTCTCGTTTATGTGTAGATTTTCGGAAGCTCAACGAACAAACAAACCGCGTACATTTTCCGCTACCAAATATCAATGACCATTTAGCACAGGTTCGAAACGGTTCGATATTTATTGTGTTGGATTTGGCTCACGGTTATTTGCAAATACCTTTGAGTAAGGATTCGCGCGAGAAGACCGCAATTATAACGTCCGAAGAAACCGCCGAGTTCACGCGTATGGTCTTTGGCCTCATGAATGGGCCCGCTTTTATTTCAAAGGCCATGCACCGTGCGCTTGGTCCGTTAAGAGACAAGGTCGTGTTATTCTATTTAGATGACATTTTAGTACCGGGGTCAGATTGGGTAGAGTTGAAAGCTAAATTGCGAATGGTCTTGGAATCCCTTCGAAACGGAGGACTTACCATAAAGCTAGAAAAATGTAAATTTTTGTATAAAAAGGTCTCGTATTTAGGGTATGAACTTTCGGGAAACAGAATCGAACCAGGTGTTCATAAAGTCGCGGCAATTCGGGAGTTTCCGGCTCCGACAAACGTGCACGAAGTGCGAAGGTATTTAGGTCTCACCGGGTATTTTCGGAAGTTTGTACCGCGTTATGCTCATATTGCCGAGCCACTTACTGATTTACTAAAAAAGGATAACGAATTCGTGTGGGGAGACGAACAAAATCGAGCGTTCGAAAGTTTGAGGGCGAAACTGACCGAACAACCTGTCCTTCAGACATTTGATCCGAAAGCTATAACGGAATTGCATACTGATGCGAGCGCTGTTGGTTTGGCGGCGATGTTGATGCAAAGAGATGCGGCAGATAAAATTCGATTAGTTTATGCGTTGAGTCGTCGAACGAGCGAACCCGAGCAAAAATATCATAGCAGCAAATTAGAATTACTAGCGATCGTTTGGGCTGTTACGCGTTTGCGAACGATGCTAGCAAATATCCCGTTCACCGTAGTATCAGATTGCCAAGCGTTCAGTTATTTAAACACGCAAAAGACGCTAAACCCGCAAATTATTAGATGGAATGACACGCTAAGTGAATACGATTATCAAATAGTCCATCGGGCAGGAGTAAGGTTAGCCCATGTAGATGCGCTGAGTCGAGCGCCCGTCGAACCGTCTGATAGCGAAACGAACGCAACGATAATGACCGTTGTAAACGAAGAGGATGCGATCCGAATGTATCAGTACAGCGATGAGGATTTAAAATAAAAGAAGACAATTTTGCAAAAGAAAGAGAATTTGCGCACAGGGCATGAGAAAAGTCGAGTGACCGACTTAGAATTAGAAAACGGAGTGTTGTATAAACGTGTGAAAGATAAATTGTTGTATATTGTGCCGCGTGCGATGAGAAAGGCGTTAGTTATGCGTTTTCACGATCTCAAGTCATCCCGGGGTGGAGCGTACTGTTTCACGAATTCGAGCGCATTATCACTTCCCTCGGATGAAGGCTTATGTTAGACGTCATGTAAGAGCGTGTATTCAGTGTGTTGCGTGTAAAGGTCAACCAGGAAAGCAGGCGGGCGAATTGCACCCGATTCCACCGGGACATCGTCCTTTCGAAATCGTACACATGGACCATATGGGTCCATTTGTAACAAGTGCTCGTAGTAATAAATACGTGTTTGTAATTGTTGACAATTTAACGAAATTCGCGATCGTGCGTGCGGTCAAGGACACAAAGGCAGTGAACGTTTTGCGTATACTCGAAGAGTTTGTACGAGAGTATGGCGCCCCGGAACGTATTATTTCCGATCGAGGAACCTGTTTTACGTCCAAACAATTTGAAGAATTCTGCAGACGCCACGGAATCAGGCACACCGTCAATTCACCTAGGCATCCACAAGCGAATGGGCAAGTCGAGCGGTGGAATGCCACCCTTCTTCCTGCGATTCAAAGCAACTTGAGTAACAACGATGGAAAAATGTGGGATCGAGAATTGAGACGAGTGCAGAGCGATATCAACGAGATGAAGCACGCGTATACCGGTAAAAGTCGTTTCGAGTTAGTCTACGGATACTTGCCACGACGAGACGAGGGCGAAATACGAAAGGTTGTAAGATCTCCTATTTCGAACCGCTGTAAACACAAGTATCAGTGATCCCCTCATTTTGGGAGGGATCACGGTTGACACCCATTTTGGAAATGGAGTGGGGAAGCCGGCGCCCCACTCCAAACTCAAAATCGAGATCCAGTGGTGGAGAAGTTAACCCGATCTCGCTCTCTTAACCCCGGGACGTCAACTCAACCGGTTGAAGGAAGATACTCCAGCGAGGCCCTGGAGGACTGACAACCCAAAACGAGACGATCATCGAATCGGCGGACTCCCGTCATCGCTAGAAACCTCCGGTCCCGGGGAGAGAGCCACCGAGGGACTGACCATACCGACGATTAATACGATAAGTCGAATCCAATCCAAAAATAGCTGAATTTTTAACATATTTTGTGACGTCTCGTCAAGGTTCAGAAAAGTCGACCACCAATTCTGTACAATCTATTTTGAGATGATACGAATGGATGGAATGTGTGTGCATGTGTGTATGTGTGGTATTTATTGTTAATCCATGAGAAATTTCCGGAAGTAAAATTCTACAAATTAGCATAATCACTTTTTATATGATACGAATGGATGAATGTGTGTGCGTCTGTGTGGCAGTTATTGTTAATAAGTGAAAAAGAAAGAAAGTAAAATTCCACGAATTGGTATTAATTGTTAATAAATAAAAATAAATAAAAATAAAGTCTTACAAGGTAACGATCGACAACGATAGCACGTACTAGAGACCTGAAAAGTTGCGAGGGGAAGCGCGACAAAAATTAGTAGATGCACAGGCGAAATATAAACAACGTCATGATGCCAACCGATTGAGAAATGTAGATTTCGACGTAGGAGGCATCGTATACATGAAGACCGCCCCCAGTGCTACCGGAGAATCAACTAAGTTGCACGTCAAGTATCGAGGACCGCTACTTGTCGTTGAAAAGCTCCTGGGCGACACGTATCGAGTTTGTGATCTCAACGACGACGAAAAAGGACGACGTTATGCGTCTACCGCACACGTAAGTCAGTTGAAACTTTGGCGACCGGAAGAGCTTGAGTTCGAAGAGAAAACGGAGTCGGACAACGATTCCGAGGGCTCAGAGGAACATACGAGTGATTCGTGCGAGAAGAAAAATAAATCGAAGATTCCAAACCCTAGAACGGAAAGTGAAAAAGACAAAGTGAACGAACCAAGTGAGAATCAGTGTAACGAGCGTGCAAGGCCAAGCCAAGAGGGAACTAGACGTAAGTCAGCGCGGATTACGCAGCGTCCCCGGCACTTGCAAGATTACGAGTGAAACGACTGTAAAGCAGAGAAAAGCGTGTAATGTAAAGTGTGAATGTGTACTGTTAAGAACATTGTTGTCGTGAGTGTGTGTGAACAAGTAACGCTCGAGGACGAGCTTAAATAGCGTGGCCGAATGATAAAGCCATATTTGTCGGGCTATAGAGAGTGAAAGGGGGTTGAGGGAACGTCTAGTCACGTGACTGGCTCGAGACGCCAGAGCATTAGGCAAAGTAGCGAGAGAAAACGGCAGTTGATAACGAGAGAGAGAAGTGATCGGTCGGCCGAGCGAGCGAGACCGTGGAAGTAAAATATTTGTAAGAGTAAAGTAACGCGAGAATTTATATTACGTCGTATTGTGAAATTATAAGTCAATACTTTGTAGGTCTGTAATAATAAGCCTCCCTCAATTTAAATAAATAAAGATTGAAATATTATTTTGTTTAAAACTAAGGAGTTCAATTCCCTTGTCAGTGCCTTCCACAATTCGTCTCCTTTTTCTTTTCCTCGAGCACCTATAAGCCGTCCTGTTGCAAACTCTCTATAGTTATACATATATTCAATCAACTATTTCCTTTGCTTACTGTTGTGCTTGTGGGAACGTTTTGCTGCTTCAGTAGGACTGTAACGAATCCATGTTCATATTAATGTGACATCATAAAACCTGCCATTATCATCTTATAAATATGCCTAGTCTTATAACGTCTTATAACAGATTTTTTAAACAGCAATTTTGTGAATAAATGTAGCTAACAGAAGTAACACACAGAACAATGAAACAAAACTTTTCTAGAGATCATAATTAGGGTTATGATCTCTTATATATTAATATAAATGTATTATTTCATTACTTATGTATTAATTTCAAATGAATATTAATCTCATATATTATTTCCTTACTTACTTCATTTTGTACGTTGATTCTTTACAAATTTTGAAATCACAAAAATTTTGATGGTTTATTTATTATTACTGCAAATACAATGTAACATGAAAAAACTGTTATATTGCCGCCTGACAAGTCTAGGCTCACGGCTTCTTTTAGAACGGGAAGTTCAAACCACGGCTTAAATGCAACCATTGCGCCGGCGAAACCGCTTGCTTGTAACGCCTGACGCAAAATAGCACCCGGTACAGAATCGCTTTTTATAATAGCGTCGCTTTCGCAAGCGACCTTTCGTGTTGCGTCGCTTCATAGCGACCCTTCATTGCGTCTAGTACAGAATCGACCTCTAGGCAAGCACTCCATCCGAGCAACCCAAGAGACGAAGTTTACGTAGAAGTAGGTGATGTGGAACCATATCAAACGCCTTGCTAAAATTAAAGAGAACACCGTTAGTTTTCTGTCATCAACTGCCTGTCTGATATCTTGGTTAAGCTTAAGCAGAGTAGTCAACGTGCTGTAACCCTTCCTGAAGCCCGACTGAAAGGGATCGGCAAGATCATTGACCTGAAGAAAGTCAGTAACCTGACCGAAAACAATTGGCTCCAGGGCCTTAGAGAGCTCGTAGAGGTTCGCGACTGGACCAGTGTCAGATGGGGACGACGGAGGAACAGTTTTAAGTATCGGCCGAATGAAGGCACATTTCCATAAAGACGGGAAATGTGACAGACGGAGACTAGCATTGAACATATCCAGAAGGCTGTTAAAAAGAAGCGGGACAGCTTTATTAATCGCATAATTGGAAAGTAAGTCAGGGCCCTGGGATAATGAGGAAGAGTGGGGAACAAACAAAACTGACGACAGTGACTCAGCGGTTATCCCGGCAAACTCAAACACAGGTTGAGAGGGAGACAGTGGGGGGAGACATAGGGAAGATAGAGAGTCTGGATAGGGAATATCAGAGGTTCAGACAGCGGAATAAAACTGATTAAGGCTATCGGAAGAAAAAAAGGAAAAAGGGGAAGATCCCCTCGTTTTAGTGAGACCAAGAGACGGTAGCTCCTTCCAAATTCCAGAGGGATCAGAGATCGACGAGATGCGGGAGCAGTAGAAATTATCTTTAGCGATACGTAATTCACTACAAAGGGCATTGCGATATTGACGGTAGACGGCCATGGACAGCAAATCACCCGTACGCCTAGCTCGATTATAAAGCGAATTTCTGTACTTAATTTTAGATCGTAGTAAATCGGTTAGCCATGGCGCCATCTTTCTGATTGTGGTCCATTGCTTCAGCGGAGCATGAGTATCAAAAGCCTGAGCGATGGCAGACGAAACACCACGGACCATATTGTCAAAGTGATCAGGAGAGGAAAGAGTAGAGAAGGACGGAGCATTTAGTCGGGACAGAGAAGATGACACCGTTGCCAGATATTCTGTCACAACAAAGTGTTTTAGGTCTCTGCGGGCAATCGTGTGGGCTGGGCGAGGATCGGGTTGAAAATTGTACGTGAGCTCGAGCAAATCGTGACCCGCAATGAAAGGAGCCGAGGATTTATTAAAAGAAAGGACCTTAGAGGAAGAATCGACTAGGAAAAGATCAAGTAGAGAGTGAGAGGTACTTGTGTGAAAGGTCGCTCCAGCCTCAACAATATGAAGAGCATGCGCGCTGGCAAATTCACGAAGTGAGTTTGATTCGAAATTATTCTGTTGTAGATTACAGTTGAAGTCGCCAGTTATGATGATATTTTGATAGTTTATGGCAATAGAAGAAAATATGTCCGCAAAATTATGAAATAAAAAGCCTTTTAGGCGTCGATATATTGTAGCAAACAAAACTGAGCGGTCCTGGGCATTGCGAGTCTCAAAGATCAGATATTCTGGAGCATTGGAGAAATCAGGCGTAGAGAGCGCCAATAATTTAAAGCGTAACGGTTTGTGAATGTAGCAGGCAACCCCACCACCCCTCTTGCCAACTCGATCATTGCGTAAGAGAAAATAGTCTGGCAGTTGTACGAGATCGTCTGAAATATTGTCATGAAGCCATGTTTCCGAAACTGAGATGATATAATAAAAGTTAAGAGCAACATGCGCAGTGAAGAACGGAAAATGGACAAGGAGTGAATTAGCATTTAAGGACGCGACCTTGAGAGGTGGCATGGATGGTTGCATTATAACATTCGGCAAAGTCGGCTTAGAACGTCGCGGTAGTCAGGCAAGTCGATTAAGATCCGACTCGGACTGGAGAATTATAATCTCAGGACAGCCTTCTCTCCGAACCTTGACAACACCCCGATTAGCCCAAACATAGCTTAGGTTAAGTTCACGAGCTCTAGATTTAGCTAACAGTAAGAGCTTATGGATATTCGATGGAAGCAATTCACTAATATAGATGCGGTCATCACGGTTCAAAGAGAAGATGTCACGGACGGTAAGGACCCTTCTAGCTGACACTTTTCCGAGGACGAAGTCGCGAGTGGCCGATGATTTCAGGCGAACCACCAGCGATCTCTTGGACACAGCGCTCGAAGTGGAATTACGAACGTGAGGATCATTGGGCTGGCCCGTTTCCGGTTTCATAACGCGTGAATCTAGAACGTCGCCTAAGAGCTGAGAGACACCCAGAAAGGAAAAGATAACACTCACAATCTCAGAGTCAGATAGGGAGAGCTCCAATGGTAGACCGCGAACAACAAATTCCGTTGTCGTAGATAAAGCTGGTGCAGCAGATGACCGAGACAAGGATGAAGTCGAGGTAATGAAGGAGGCCATCTCCTGTTTAATTGCGGATATTTCTTCGACATGTCGTTGTTTTATCGAAGTGATCTCCTCAGCCGACATGAGAGCTTGGCATTCAACACCCGCAACTCTCGACAAGATAGTACTCTGACCAGCAGACAAGCCAGCAACATCCTCACGAATAGTGGACATTTTTTGAACAACTCCGGCCACCGTGCCTTGAATATCTTCGTACTGCTGCATCATGTCGAGTTTCAAGGTCTCAATTTTTTGATCGAGTTTAGCATCGAAGGCAATAGTAAGGTCCATTTTGAGTTTATCGATTTTTATATCGAGTTTGGAGTCAAGGGCCGCAGCATTAGCCTGTAGCTGGCACATCATATCGTCAATCGTAAAGCGAGGTGCAGCAGTAGACGCTGCAGTTGCAGTGGTGGCCATTGCAGTTGCAGTAGTTGGCGCTGCAGTCGCTTGCATCAAGGTGGGAAGCTCCAGATTCAAACGGTCAGGTAATGATGTGGGCGAATGCTCGAGTATGGTCGAACGACGTCGCATGCATTGTTCGCATTCGAATATTAATGAGCCAAATTCCGAGGGGTCGAAATTATATGCAGATTTAATGCATGAAAGGTCAAAGTCACGCGAACAAGCACCCGTACAAGAGGCAGAAGGCTCTTTGCGTTTGATAGCGACATTGCAGATCGCACAATTAGGAGCCATGGTAATGTGAAAGAGAAATACTCAATCGATCGATCAGCGATCGATAAAAGTGTTCGCAAATACGTAGTTTGAATCCTTGTAGTCCCAGATGATAAGAGAATGATCCGATAATCGACAGAGCTCGTTATCGATAATTGCTCGTAAAATGAAAAATGAATCCCCGCAGATGACGTCACGGTCTCACTCAGTGTGGCGCAAGTGATAGTAGGATCACGACAGATGTCGCCACCAGTCCACAATGGAGAAAAGGCGAGATTGATAGGTGAGCAAAAAGCGCGCCAACGAGCAACCCAAAGATTCAGGTTAGGAAAACCGTCAAATCCAAAACCAAAAAGCGCCGTGCAGAGGAAGAAAAAATGCTTATTCCAAGAGTGCAGTTTGAAAAAGGCAGAAAAAGAGTATGCCATACAATAGTAGACACGCACACGCTGAAGCACACAGGAACCCAGCATTGACGTAAACTGGTACTTAAAGATTGATTCCAGCTTCAGAGTATTATTTCAGAGAGTTTCCCTAGCGGTCGTCCAATGGGAAGAGGAAAGGTAGCGTGGGAGTTGTGAACAGCGAAATCGTCCGTCAACTGCCAAGTCGTTCCAGTCAAGAATTATAGGTTATAGAATACCAGTCTTCAGTTTATTGCCTCCTCCCGTAGCTCAAAAGAGAGAGCAACGACGATTCTTAGCTCAAATTTTTGCGAGAGCGACGAGGGAGGAAAAAAACCTGGAAGCAGAGCCCGAAAACAGGCAGGAAATAGCAGAAAATGGACAGAACAGGAGGGTAACAGAAAGTGAAATAGACAGGTACTCACCAATCAGAGAGAGAGAGAGAAAGAGAGAGAGAGAGAGACAGAGAAAGAATGAATGAATGAATAAGTTTTATTATGCCCTGGAGAAAAAAAAACTCCGTGGGCAATGGGTACATGAAAACAGATTAAATATAAAGTAATAAGACTTAACCTAGGCTTAAAACTAAGAAAACAAAGAAAACTAAGAAGAAGCATACAGAGTATAGAGTCAAGACGCGGAGAAACCGCGAGCGAATATAAACACAAATAAAGCATAAATATAGCACAAATAGAGCATACAAATAGTGCAAAGAAAAAGAAATAATAATAAAAAGAAAGAAAAGAAAAGAAAAGGAGAGTGGCAAGCAAGCCGATTAACCGCATGCAATGAAAGAAACCAAATATATTAAAGCTGGGAAGCCAGCAAATGCGTCCGCAGATCTCTTTTAAAGGTGGGGAGACACTGCAGAGTTGTGATGCTAGGAGGAAGGGAATGCCAGAAATAGGAAACAGAGAGAACGAAAGAATTGCGTAGTGTGGAGGTACGATGTAGGGGGATAGAAAATGTTGGTGTAGAGTGGAGACGAGTTGGACGAGTTGATGTGGGAGCAAGAGAAAAGAGGTCATGGATGTAGGAAGGGACATCTAATTTGAGGAGCTTGAAAATAAGGATGCCCATAAAGTAGTTTCTGCGATTTGAAACCGTAAGCCAAGATAAGCTATTGCGATATGGGGAGATATGGATGTCCCGACGTACGTTAAAAATGAAGCGAATACAATTATTGATTAATCGTTCCAATATCAGGTTCTGTTCACCGGTTAAATCGATATAGGCGAGGCAGCAATAATCGATAAGTGGAAAAACAAGTGCAGTTATAAGCATGATGCGCAATTTCTTCGATAGAAGGTTCTTATTATATTTTAGGCGAAAGAGAGTAAAGTTCACCTTGGACGAAATGTGCATAATGTGCCTGTGCCACGAAAGATTTGATAGCATAATGATGCCCAGGTTGCGAGCGTGCGAGACATAGGGAAGCTCAATTTCCCTGACTCGAATACGAGGGAGAGTCGAAAAATCAATTTGATTAATGTAAGCACCACTGCCCAAAATCATAACCTTTGACTTCGCAAGGTTTAACCTGAGTCTATTCACCACAGCATAATCAAAGATATAATTCACGTCGAGAGTCAGATCGGATAGAGCACGAGCCAGGTCACTGGGGTAGCAGGTGAGATAAATCTGTGTATCATCCGCATAAGTGAGGTATTGGGTATAGTTCAGACCAATGCCAATATCACGGATGAAGATTGAGAAAAGAAGAGGACCAAGAACTGATCCCTGTGGAACACCCATATTAGTAGGGCACCAGGAGGAAACAGTTCCCCTGTCATCAACAACTGCTTGCGATCATTTAGATAAATATGAGAAAAACCAGGCAAGCACTTCATCCGAGTAACCCAAGAGACGAAGTTTACGTAGAAGTAGGTGATGTGGAACCATGTCGAACGCTTTGCTAAAATCAAAGAGAACAAGCACCGTTATTTTTCTGTCATCAACTGCCTGTCTGATGTCTTGATTAAGCTTAAGCAGAGTAGTTAACGTGCTATAACCCTTCCTGAAGCCAGATTGAAAGGGATCGGCAAGATCATTGGCATGGAGAAAGTCAGTAATCTGACCGAAAACAATTCGCTCCAGGGCCTTAGAGAGCTCACAGAGGTTTGCAACTGGTCTTGTGTCAGATGGAGACGACGGAGGAACAGTTTTAAGTATTGGGCGAATGAAGGCACGTTTCCATGAAGACGGGAAATGTGACAGACGGAGGCTTGCATTGAACAAATCCAGAAGGCTGTTAAACAGAAGCGGGACAGCTTTACTAATCGCATAGTTAGAGAGTAAGTCGGGGCCCTGGGATAATGAGGAAGAGTGGGGAATACTCAAAACTGATGACAATGAATCAGCGGTTATCTCGGCAAACTCAAACACAGGTTGAGAGGGAGACAGTGGGGGTAGACATAGGGAAGATAGAGAGTCTGGATAGGGAATATCAGAGGTTGAGACAGCGGAATAAAACTGATTTAGGCTATCAGGAGAAAAAAAGGAAAAAGGAGAAGATCCCCTAGCTTTAGTGAGACCGAGAGACGACAGCTCCCTCCAAATTCCAGACGGATCAGAGATCGACGAGATGCGAGAGCAGTAGAAATTATCTCTAGCGATACGTAATTCACTACAAAGGGCATTGCGATATTGACGGTAGACGGCCATGGACAGCAAATGACCCGTACGCCTAGCTCGGTTATAAAGCGAGTTTCTATACTTAATTTTCAATCGTAGTGAATTGGTTAGCCATGGCGCCATCCTTCTGATTGTGGTCCATTGCTTCAGCGGAGCATGGGTATCAAAAGCCTGAGCGATGGCAGATGAAACACCACGGACCATATTATCAAAGTGATTAGGTGAGGAAAGAGTAGAGAAGGACGGAGCATTTAGTCGGGACAGAGAAGATGACAGCGATGCCAGATAATCTGTCACAACAAAGTGTTTTAGGTCTCTGCAGGCAATCATATGTGCTGGGCGAGGATCGGGTTGAAAATTGTAAGTGAGCTCAAGCAAATCGTGACCAGCAATGAAAGGAGCCGAGGATTTATTAAAAGAAAGGACCTTAGAGGAAGAATCAACCAGGAAAAGATCAAGTAGAGAGTGAGAGGTACTTGTGTGAAAGGTCGCTCCAGCCTCAACAATATGAAGAGCTTGTGTGCTGGCAAATTCACGAAGTGAGCTTGATTCGAAATTATTTTGTAGTAGATTACAGTTAAAGTCGCCAGTTAAGATAATGTTTTGGTAGTTTACGGCAATAGAAGAGAATATGTGCTCAAAATTGTGAAATAAAAAGCCTTTTGGGCGTCGATATATAGTGGCAAACAGAACTGAGCGGTCCTGGGCATTGCAAGTCTCGAAGATCAGATATTCTGGAGCATTAGAGACATCAGGGGTTGAGAGCGCCAGTAATTTAAAGCGTAACGATTTGTGAATGTAGCAGGCAACCCCACTACCCCTCTTGCCAACTCGATCATTGCGTAAGAGAAAGTAGTCTGGCAGCTGTACGAGATCGTCTGAAATATTGTCATGAAGCTACGTTTCCGAAATAGAGATGATGTGATAAAAGTTAAGAGCAACATGCGCAATAAAGAACGGAAAATGGCCAAGGAGCGAATTAGCATTAAAGGACGCAACCTTGAGAGGTGACATAGATGGTTGCATTATCATATTCGGCAAAATCGGCTTAGTACATCGCGGTAGTCAGGTTAGTCGATTGAGATCCGACTCGGACTGGAGAATTATAATATCAGGACAGCCTTCTCTCCGAACCTTGACAACACCCCGATTAGCCCACACATGGCTTAGGTTGAGTTCACGAGCTTTGGATTTGGCTAACAGTAGAAGCTTATGGATATTTGTTGGAAGCAATTCACTAATGTAGATGCGGTCATCACGGTTCATAGAGAACATATCACGGACGGTAAGGACCCTTCTAGCTGACACTTTTTCTAGGACAAAGTCACGAGTTACCGATGATTTCAGGCGAACCACCAGCGATCTCTTGGACACAGCACTCGAAGTGGAGTTACGAACATGAGGATCATTAGGCTGGCCCGTTTTAGGTTTCATGACGCGTGAATCAAGAACGTCACCTAAGAGCTGAGAGACACCCAGAGTGGAGAAGATGGCACTCACAATCTCCGAGTCGGATAGGGAGAGCTCCAATGGTAGACCACGAACAACAAATTCAGTAGTCGTAGATGAAGCTGGTGCAACAGATGCCCGCGACAAAGATGCATTCGAGGCAATAAAGGAGGCCAAATCTTGCTTAATTGCAGATGTTTCTTCGACTTGTCGTTGTTTTATTGAGGAGATCTCCTCAGCCTACACGAGAGCTTGGCATTCAACACCCGCAACTCTCGACAAGATGGTGCTCTGACCAGCAGATAGGCCAGCAACATCCTCACGAATAGTGGAAATTGATTGGATAACTCCGGCCACTGTGCCTTGAATATCGTCATACCGCTGCATCATGTCATGTTTCAAGGTTTCAATTTTTTGGTCGAGTTTGGCATCAAAGGCAGTAGTGAGGTCCATTTTGAGCTTATCGATTTTTTTATCGAGTTTAGAGTCTAGGGCCGCCGCATTAGCCTGTAGCTGGAACATCACATCGTCAATAGTGAAGCGAGGTGCAGCAGTAGACGCTGCAGTCGCAGTGGCGGCCATTTCAGTTGCAGTAGTTGGCGCTGCAGCTGCTTGCATCGAGATGGAAAGCTCCAAGTTCAGATGATCAGGTGATGATGTGAGCGAATGCTCGAGTAATGTTGACCGACGTCGCATGCATTGTTCACATTCAAATGATGAAGAGCCAAATTCCGTGGGGTCGAAGTTATGTGCAGATTTAATGCATGAGAGGTGAAAGTCGCGTGAACAAACACCCGTACAGGAGGCAAAAGGCTCTTTGCGTTTTACAGCGACATTGCAGATCGCACAGGTTGGAGCCATGGTGATGCAAAGGAGAAGTACTTAATCGATCGATCAGCGTGTTCGCAAGTAGATAATTTGAGTCTTTGAAGTCCCAGATGATAAGTGAATGATCCGATTATCGACAGAGCTCATATCGATAATTGCTCATGGAATGAAAAATGAATCCCGACAGATGGCGCCACCAGTACACAACGGAGAAAAGGCGGGATTGACAGGTGAGCAGAAAGCGTGCCAATGAGTAACCCGAATATTGAGGTTAGGAAAATGAAGATTGATGCCAGTTACAGTGTATTGTTTCCGAGAGATTCCCTAGCGGTCGTCCAATGGGAAGAGGGAAGGTAGCGTAGGTATTGTAAACAGCAAATCGTCCGTCCGTCAACTGCCAAGTCGTTCCAGTCGAGAATGTTAGGTTATAGGATACCAGTCTTCAGTTTATTGCCTCATCCCGTAGCTCAAAAGAGAGAGCAACGACGATTTTTAGCTCAAATTTTGCGTGAGCGACGGGGGAGGAAAAAAACCTGGAAGCAGAGCCCGAAAAACGGGCAGGGAAGAGCAGAAAATGGGCAGAACAGGAGAGCGACAGAAAGTTAAACTGACAGGTACTCACCAATCCAAAAGAGAGAGAGAGAGAGAGAGAGAGAGAGAGAGAGAGAGGGAGAGGGAGAGGGAGAGGGAGAGGGAGAGGGAGAGGGAGAGAGAGAGAGAGAGAGAGAGAGAGAGAGAGGAGGAACATTTAAATTTAATTAAATCTATGCTTATTGAAGAACATTTGCTATCAGGGTGGTACTACAAACCTAGTTAACTAATGAGCTAATCCTACAAGGAACATACATGTATGAGTCGTAATACATTGACATTCGGAAAATAAGATAATCATATATCATACGTTAAGTCAGGCATAGGCAGTAAGAGTTACGGACACGCAGTACGGCTGGCCAGGTATTCTTTAAGTTTCAGTTTAAAAACAGGCAAGGAAGATGATTCGCGAATGCAGGTAGGCAATGATTTCTAGAGGACACAAGCGGATATCAGGAAAGATTTATGATACACTGCAGTGCGGTGGACAGGGATACATAAATCGAGTGGGTCACCTCTAGTGTCTCGGTGACGTATTGCCGACATAAACACTAACTCGTCAGACAGATAATTAGGTGTCCCGAGACTCAGAACATTGTATAAAAACGTTCCTAACAGGTACTTGTGCCTATCAGCTAGATCGAGCCATCCGAGCATATAGTAGTATGGGCTGATATGTTCATATTTATGCACATCAAGTATAAATCTTACGCAGGAGTAAAGGGCACGCTTCAACTTAAGCTCCAAACCCGCCGTCATATCGCAGTAAACTAGTGAACAGTAATCGAAATGAGGTAGGATTAACGAGCTTACAAGCGAGGAGCGCAGACGAGTTGGTAAGAGTTCTTTATTAGTTTTGAGTTGCCATAACGTACCATGCACTCTCCTCGAAATACTCAGCACCTGTTCCGACCAAGTCAAGGTATTATTAATTATAACACCCAGATTCCTAGCTTGGGCGACATACGGGATAACCGCGTCACCGACTCGTATAGGGGGGACATCCGATGATCCAATTAAGCCACGGTACCAAGCACTACTGATTATAAGAGCTTTCGTTTTGGAGGTATTGAGTAAAAGCATATTCCTCTACACCCATTCATATATTATCGCGACGTCCTCGTTTACGCTCACCACAGCCTGAAAGAGTTCATGAGGATAATAGTGTAAATTAATTTGTAAGTCATCCGCATACATCATATGCTTACAATGTTTCAACTGAAAGGGCGTATCCTTTATGAAAATAGAGAAAAGAAGAGGCCCTAAAACAGTTCCTTGTCGTACACCACAGGAAACATCCTTCCACGAAGAAAGCTTGCCGTCCTGTCCTATAGTAGCCTGTTTTCTGCCGCACAAGTAGGACAGAAACCAGTTCAAGGCCGAACTAGATAACTTAAGGTCCGCAAGCTTGGTGATCAGGAGTGGATAATTTACCATATCAAATGCCTTACGTAAATCAAACAGGACCAGCACCGTGCATTTTCTGTCATCGATGGCACGCCTTATATCGTCTGTGACTCTGATGAGAGCAGACTGCGTACTATACCCCTTCCGGAAACCCGATTGGAACGGATCACGATAGTCGTTAAGGTCAAGATACCGAGAAACTTGGTCGAACACAATTCGCTCAAGTGACTTGGAAAGTGAGCAGCCAATAGATATAGGCCGGAAGTCCTGCATACTACCAGGGATCTTCATTTTCGGAATAGGTCGAACGAGCGAGCTTTTCCAGTGCGTAGGATAAACACTGTTTGACAGTGAGAAGTTGAATATATCGAGGATAGGCAGGAGTATCGTAGGCATGCACAATTTCAGAAAGGAAAGTGGAATAGCGTCGATGCCCATGGTATTAGATTTAGATTGGATCAGGTTACGCATGAGCCATTCTGGAGTAACTGCATTGAAATAAAAGTTATCGTCTCTAAAAGGTATAATACGTGGCACCATGGTAGCCAGTTTACCCACGGTACTGTCATGCTTGTCGCGCTCGAATGGTTCTGCAAAGAAATTGTTTAAATCTTCCAGATATATATTCTGCGGTAAATTAGCATCTTTTGATTTAACAATCCCAATACATTCACTCCAAATTAACCTTTGATCCTTGATCCCTCTAAGCTTATCCATAAAAAATTTGCTTTTAGCGGCCGAGATCAGTGACTTAACACGACCACGCAAGGCCCTGTATCTATCCTTAACAAACGTTGACTTAGTTCTCCTGAAAGCTTCATACACAGAATTCCGCTCTCTTATAAGTATCTTAATATTATCATCCAGCCAAGGGGCTGGAGGACGCCTCAAACGAGCCGTGCGGACAGGGGCATGCTTATTTACTATGTTAGCTACGATAGTATTAAATGAATTAACTTCTAAGTCAATCGACGTAGCAGCAAATACCTGCGACCAGTCGCAGGATTCCAAGTCAGTTTTGAAAGCCTGGGAATCAAAGGACTTGAAGTCCCTATATTTGATGACACGTGGCTCGATCTTAGCAGTAGTAAACAGGAGGCGAACGCTAATCAAGTCGTGATGTGATAAAAAGGCGACAGGTGCTTCTGGCACGATTGGGTCGGCTTTTCCGAATAATAGATATTCCGGACTGAATCCCGTCACTGAGTGTTCTGTCCGGTTATATTTGTCTGTGCATTTTTCCGCAATTTTCGATCATGCTCGAGACTTCGTTTCATTTATCTTGCACCGAATTCGGTTTACAAGAGTCTGATTGAGTCGTTCGTTAAGTCCATTAGAAAATGGGCAATTTACCGCTGTGAAAATTAAGTTTATGTTTTGGTTTTTCAAATAATTCTTGAATACGTTCGAGTTTATGCCGCTATATTGATCGGTAAGTAGTGTCTGTATTCGATGTTTGCCTTGGACTCTTCTTAGTAGTTGTGTGAAATCTTTGGCCGTCTGATTTTTTGATGTGAGTATGAAAGCGTATCTGATAAAATGGTCTACCAAGAGATGTAGATATCTTTTTGTCGATTTATTTCCCGCGAATCCTCCGATCGTGTCTAGCGAGGAAATTTCAAATGGTTTTTTTGGTGGACCGAGTTTTGACAGGAGGCCGTAATGTTTGCTTCGGGTTTTATTTTCGGCGCAAATTTCACAGTGTTCGTAAATTTGTTTCGTTATTCTCTCTATATTTGGTAGATAATACGACTCTCTCAACTTGTCCATGATTTTACTTTTGCATATGTGTCCATAATCTTTGTGAATTCTCATTATCAGTTGCTTTCCAAATTCCTCTGAGATTATTATTCGTTTTTGGTTTCTTTTCAACTTATAGAATATTCCGTTTTCGAGTAGTATTTTCTTCGAATTTTCCTGTAGATCTTTGTTATTTCTTTGATCTTGTTTTATGTTTTCGGCTGTTATGAAGTTTATTGTTTTTATTCGTTTTTCTTCGTTTTCTAAATTAGCGAGAACTGCATTTCGTGAAAGGCAATCTGCTTCCACATTTCCTTTCCCGGGCTCGTATTTAATTTGAAAGTCAAATTGGGATAGAAAATGCATCATATCCCCTAGTTCTTCGTCCGTCCTCGATCGAATATTTTGACCTTCGAGTGGTTTATGGTCGGTAATAACTAAAAATTTTTTTCCGATTAGCCAGTATTGCCAATACTTGATGGCTTCCTTTATGGCTAGACATTCCAAAAAGATTGTTTTTTTTTCTTTCTGGTATTTATTTAGCTTTTTTGAAAAGAAGGCAATCGGTTTTAATTCATCGTCTGTTTGTCTTTGTTTCAGTACCGCCCCGATACCGTCGATACTGGCGTCCGTATAAATGACTGTTTCTGCGTTGACATTAAAAATTGCTAATGTTGGTTGTGAGCACAGTAGGCTCTTAGCTTTCGTGAATGATGTCTCGCAATCTTGTGACCATAAAAATTGGGTGTTTTTACGGAGTAAATTGTGTAATGGTTCCAGGAGTCGCGCGGAGTCTTCAATATATTTATGGTAAAAGTTTATTTTTCCAAGAAATTGCCGTATTTTTTTTTGGAGTCTGGCGTTGGAAATTCTTGGATTGACCTTAAATTATCTTTCAATGGGCGTACGGTATTCTTTGATATCATATGGCCGAGATATTTCGCTTCGTTTTTCGCAAAATTACACTTACGAATTTTAGGCGAAATCCTTCGTTCCAGATAGCGTTTGCTAACTTCTCCAAATGTTCCATATGTTCGTCGAAGGATCTCGAGAAAATAAGGATGTCATTAATGTAGTTTATGCAGAAGTTATTTAATTTGTTTCTTCGAATTATGTTGCTCAGTGTTTGTTGAAATATTGCAGGCGATGTTTTTAGGCCGAATGGCAAATTTTTCCATTGCCAGTGGCCATCTTGTGTTACGAACGCTGTTTTGTATCTGTCTTTTTCTCTCAGAGGGATCGCCCAGAACGCGGAATTTATGTCCAGTGTGGTAAACCATTCTGAGTCTCGTGTTTTAGCTATGATTTCCTCTATCAGGGGAAACGGTTGAGGTTCCGAAATAAGTAATTTATTTAGCTCCCGAAAGTCGATACACATTCTTGTTTTAGTTCCTTCTTCTAGTTTGTACGCGAGCGTCACGGGGGATGCAAATGGGGAGTATGATTCTTCAATTAGTCCTTTTTCCAGTAACTCTTTTATCTGAAATTCTATCTCTTTTTGGTCGAGTACCGAGCAACGGTATGGCTTTTTTGCTACAACTTTATGCTCTAGGAGTTTTATTTGCGCTTCGTGATCCTTAACTTGACCTACATCAAATTTATTTCTGGCAAAGATGGTTTCGTATTTGTTTATTAAAATTTGAATTCTTTCTTTTTTTCCCGGTAAATGCTCTAATTTTGCTTTAAATTGCTCAGTGGGAATTCCTTCAATAAAATTTACCAAATGTTCCTGAGTTTTGACGTCGGTATTTAAGTATTTGATTTCATCTTCCTTATTTTCCCCTTTTATCTTCTGGTAGATTTTTAGATCGTAGTCTTGTTTCAAACAGAAATTTTTTATTGTGCCGAGACCGAGTAGAATATCATACTCGAAGTTTTCATCGTCCACCACAAAGATTTCCACTGCTTTTTCTATTTTGTGAATTTTCATTTTAGTTGATAATCTACCTGTGAAACTTTGCCTGCCACCGACCGTTTTGAAAGTGTTTCTATCTTCTCGTGTAATCAGACCCAATTTTTTTGTAAATTTCGAGTTCAGAACAGTTATGTTCGCACCTGGGTAGTAAATTCCTTGTATCTTGTTGTTATTTATCAACACTTCTAATGTTATCAGTGGCGGCAGTACTATTTTTTTTGGGTCGGTTATCGTTTCGTTTAACGTGTCCTGTACTGTTACGTTATTTACTGTCTTAATGTTTCTCGGTTGTTCATTTTGCTCTTTCTGTTTGAGTCTGCATAGTGCCTCGAGGTGGAATCTTCCTGTGAAACCTCTTTTGCCACAAAATGAGCATGGTTTTCTTTCCGTGGTTGGTGTTTGCGTCTGGTTTTTTTGACTAGGGTTTGAGACTCCTGAGTTTGTTTTCGTAAATGTTTTCTTTTTTTGATCTAGGCTTTCTAGCGTACGTAATTCTGCTACTAAATCCTCGATTGTTGTGACATTTGTTTTATCGATCTTATCTTGTATCATTATTGGTGAGTCGGTCACAATTAAATCTATTAGTATGTCCGTTGGGAACTTTTCTCGGATGTTTACCAATAGATTCTCTTTACGTAACGCGTAGTCTACTAAGCTGCCCCCAATATAACGAAAAGAATATGCTTCTCTACTTTTTTGCCAGCTTGTTTCCCGGAAGCTATCTAGGAATGACTTTTTCCATGTGTCAAAGTCTACCTCTAAACCGATTGTAATTACTTTTGACGAGAACCAATCTTTTGCTGTTCCGTCTAGGAATAGGCGTAATGTCAAAATTCTATCTTCGTTTGAAGATACCTGGCACCGCTCACATTCTTTTTCGAATGTTTGGAACCAATTGGTACTTGGGAAGTTTTTTCCGTCGAAGTTTTCCAGTATAAAGTCTTCGCGGACTTTCCTTAAGTTTCTTGTTGGCGTCGACATTTCTCCTTTTCTCGTAGCGAGGATTATTTGTTGTACCAACGTTGATATATTCTCCTCCTTTTCTTTTTTCGTATTTTTCATGTCATATTCCGGGGTCGTTGTTGCTTGCAGGTAGTTGTCTTTATACATTATATCGCCTTCGGCGTCGCTGTATAATGTTGCTATCTCTGATGGTAGTGTAAGCGTGAATGTACGGTACGTTCCTCTAGTTTTCATTGCAGATAAAACTGTTTTTACCTTGTTTATTGTGCAGATCTCTGGGTGTTTGTTTAGATTTTGCAGTTCCTCTGGAAATTCGTAGTATAGTTCCGTGCCAACTGGTTGAATCCATTTCAGTTTGTACACATTTGTTTTCTTGTCTGCTGCTTCCTCCACTATCGCATAGAAGCGAAATTCAGTAGTCATCGTGTAGAGTTTAAGCTTTCGATTTGTAATGATGGGAATCACATCGGGTGAAATCAAGAGAGAGATCGAGCAGTTTGATGCCTATAAAAAGGTTTTATTTAAATGAGAAGTGATATTGTTGTTTCGTTATAAATAGTGTTTCGTTCCAAACCTATAAAAAGGAATCGAAAGCGATGCTTCTTCTCCCACGTTCCTTGACTGTCTCTACTACCTGCTGTATTTCTCGATTTCAAGTCTAGCAGTGTAGCAGTCGGTAAGGCAGTCTATGCTATTATCGTGGTAGCCGTGTGGTGAAAGAGTTTCTCTTTTACATATAATATACATAATATACATAATATGGCGGTTGGTGAACAATACCAAAATAATATAATGTAAAATAATACAAAAATTAAAATAAAATAAAAAAAAAAAAAAATTAATATAGAAATAGAAATAGACACAAGCCGAATGAAAAGCGTACATACAGAGAGGGCAGCCACATTCTGCGCGCATAATACATCATACAGCATTCATCATACATCATACAGCATACATCATACAATACATCTGTCGATTTCAATAATTTCACAAACGTCACCCTCGCTGCACACGCTCAGCCTCTTCCGCTCGCAGATATTCTAGTAGGCCAATACGAAACACCGGCAGAGTGGACGCTGTTGTGATTGACGGAGGCAAAGAGTTCCAAAGGTTATCGCCAACATACGCAAAAGACTTTTGATACGTCACCGTACGAGCCGATGGTAGGATAAGAGTGTCAGTTCGCGACGGGTCACGACGACGTGATGCATACTGACCTGGCTGAAAACAGTCGAATAGGCCAGGAAGCCCTTCATGTATGGCCTTATAGAAAATGCAACCAATAATGTACAATCGGCGATTGCACATGTTGAGCCAGCCGAGCCTTCGTCGAAAGTCAGATATGTGCACAACCCGTGGTTGACGAAAAACATAGCGGACACAATTGTTGAGCGCAACAGAAATTTCCCTATCTAGGCCTTCAGAAAGGTTAGTGAACACTCCTGCACAGTAGTCACTTATCGGTAGGACAAGAGACGCGACCAGGCGCCTCTTAAGCGCAACATCCACGTCATAGGTTGTCATCCTCAACCGATATAGAGTAGACGCGCTACGTTTACACACTTCAGTAATGTGTTCCGTCCATGACAGTGTTCTACCTATTATTATCCCAAGATACCTAAAACTGGTTACAAAATCGATAGGATGACCCCCAGACTGAGAGGAGGGAGCTGCGTTGCACAGACCACGTTTACATATTTAGAGCTGCCAATATCCATGGCTTTAGTTTTATCTACATTCAGTCTAAGTCGGTTCTCTACACTCCATAACCAAATACTCTCAATATCAGCATTAACCAAGGCTAATGTTTCGTTCACTTTAGACGGCAAGCAACTGAGATATATCACAAGATCATCTGCGTAAAGCAGATGGCGAAATGGCGAAAGGCAATGGGGGAGATCGTTTATGAAAAGTAAAAATAGTAACGGTCCGAGAACACTGCCTTGCGGTACACCTGTCAGGAGAGGACGTACCCGCGAGGTCGTACCACTAGAATCGCGAACCACTTGCATACGGTCAGATAGGTATGAGTTGAACCACTCAAGTACATTGTCAGATAGTCCGAAAGTTCGCAGCTTCGACAGAAGCAGCGCATGGTTTACCATGTCAAATGCTTTAGAGAAGTCTAAAAACACCACCAAAGTAACCATGCGATCATCAATCGCAATTCTACAGTCATCCACCAATCGCAAGACGGCTGATTGCGTTCCCATACCCTCACGAAATCCAGTCTGACGTGGATCGAGATAATTACCGCGAGCAAGATGCACCGCGAGTTGATCATATACTATCCGTTCAAGCACTTTAGAGAGCGAGCAGAGAAGCGATATTGGCCTAAAATCTGACGGGCCAGTGGGATCGCGAACCTTCGCTATAGGCACGACAATTGAGGATTTCCACAACAAAGGAACCGATGCCGTTGTTAGTGGAGAGTTCAGAAAATATAAAATCAGCGGCATCAGTAGATCTTTTGTCTTAAACACCTGTATCGGAAGGTTATCAGGGCCACATGCACGAGTTGTAATACGTGACAGCGCACTGTTGACACATCTGTTCGTGATCGGTGAGAAGATGAAGGATTCTATCTGCCTCTCGGCAAGGTTCTGTACCACTGGGCAATCATACCGCACAGTCACAGTACTAGACAGAAAGTGTTCATTAAGATCATTGACAGTAATCCCATTAGGTAAAGCAGCCGGTGGTTTTTTACACTTGGCAAGACCAAGGTTCTCCATCTCACGCCAAAACGATCGCGCACCACCACAAATATTGAACCGCTCTTGTATGTAAGTAGTCTTGGCGGCTGCTAAAGCACGCTTCACATCTCTACGGTACGCGACATATTCGGCGAAACCTTCCACACTGCGAGATCTCTTAAAGGACCGGTAACAGGCATTGCGCTTTTTCATCAGACTTCTGATATCTAGCGATATCCAAGGCGCGGGTGATCGCTGCAAAGTAAGTTCCCTGACAGGAACAGCACAATCCAGTACCTTATTCATAAGGTTATTGAATATTGACAACCGTTCATCCATTGAGGGCAGCAACGAAAACTGTGAGAAGTCAAACGTAGATAAGGCAGTAGAAGCAGCATCACAATTGACACGATCCCACGGCCGGTATCGAATAACACGCGCCTCTTGCTTGGGCACACCATACCTGACAGTAGCATATATAAGATCATGCTCTGAGAGAAATGGACTCGACGATTGACGCCAGGACTAAAGAAGAGTAATATTGTTAGTAGCGCATATATCGAGCCAGGTATCAGAGGTGGCAGTATGATGAGTGGGCTGCATTGGCACGATATCATACCCCTGCGATGCGAAAAATTCACTAAGGTGAACAGAGTCATAAGCTGCAGATGTCAGATCCGCATTGAAGTCACCAAGAACACACGAAAATTTATATCGAGATTGTTGCCGAACAAGTTCTGTTGGATTTTCTGCTGCTGTTACTGAGCTGTGAGCACGGGCCGCCGCTGCGCGCGCAGCTCCTCTCTGGAGTCGTACGGCCGCCTGGCTTCGCTGCGGAGTCAGTCCTCGCTCCGTCACGCTGAGCTACGTACGCTGCCTTCGATAGCGCCTACTTAATATTATATTCTTTAAACATTTTGATATCTAAGTTCTCTCTTGTATATGTCAATCAGAGTGAATCAATTTTCTATTAAAATAAACCTGAACTAATTTAGAGAAACTCACGAGTTTCATTTATTCACCTAGCCAACATCGTAGTTTATTCATGGTCCTTCGAGCCGGATAATTGCTGAATAAACACCCTCAGATAGGAATCTCATCCACGTAAGCATAACTCATATGTGAAAAGAAAGACAAAGGCATTTATACGGTAGCACGGGCCGTCATATCGAATTTGGAGCAAAAAAAAAAAAAAAAACGGAGCAAACGCCATGCTTGTTTCTCTCACTAATGTACTCTCTATATTGTACTAGTTCGAGATCGAATACGTGTACGCTGAACACTATGAATTGGTAAAGGGACATACTTAAACTGCAATAAAGCTAAAGGCAACTAAAACAAAAGAATGTAACACCAAGTGCTGTCTATCTATATCTCTCTCTCCCTCTCGCTCATGCATGAGTTCGAGATCGATGCTCGCTTTATAGCTGTCAATGCTATCTAGCTCGAGGTGCTGAAAACGTGACAAGGTTTGATAAAGGCGTCCAATGCCTGGCAAAGTGAACCGTAAATGGTTGTTCGTTCAATATCGCAACGATAATCCTTCATTTTGCGTAAGAATTTTACAGCCGCGTCGTTCTGAGTTTGCACCCCTTACCGTCCATGGACGCCGCCGTGTTGGATAAACGGCGTGCCGCGTCTACTTCTCTCCCTCCCCTTCCTTTCTCCTACTCAGGCGACGAAACTACACTTTCGACTGCTACTGCATCAAATAGAAACATGAATACAATGCGGCGGCCAGTGCCTACTTCAAGCTGAAGATTTGTGAACCTACGATATCCCTCCGTTTCTTGATTTCAGAGCAAACCATGGAAAACAACAATCTTCTTGCCGCTCAGCAGGCGCTGCTTGCAGTAATTCGCAACTTCACTCAATTTGTGATAAATACGCCAAATGATCAATGGAGCCTAGGACAGGTACAGGTGCGATTTGAAATGCTGAACGCCTATTGGGCAGATTTCCAAGGCAACCATCTCGCATTGATCGAGGCAGGTGCGAACGCAGCAGATGGCTACAACGGCGACGCAATCTACGCAGAAATCGAGAACCTCTACATTGAGTCGCAATCAAAACTCTACAACCTTCGCGATCAGCTGACTGCAACTTCGTCTAGAACCCCAGTCGCCCCAGGAGAGATAACACTATGCTCCCAGCACTCAAGGTCTAATAATAGCCGTTTAGCACCGATGAACATACCTACGTTTTCCGGACGCAGAGAAGACTGGGAAGCATTCCGCGACGCATTTTTCGCCATTGTTCATGAAGACGACCAACTCAGCGACGTGCAGCGATTATTTTACTTACGCAATCATGTTGAAGGAGAGGCCAAACAAGCCGTATACAGTTTCCCAGTCACTGGAACGAACTACGCTGCAGCCTGGGAATAGCTGACTACTCGATACGAGCACCCAAGGCTATTGGTGTATGATCATCTCAACTCCATACAAGACCTACGTAAGCTTACCAATGAAAACTCCAGTGATCTTCCGCATTTATGCGATTCTCTCGAGCGCCATAGAAAACAACTAGAAGCTCTAGGCCGTCCAGTCTCTCATTGGGATGATTGGTTCATTTCGATCGCAGCCAATCGTCTAGATCCAGAAACACGCGGCAAGTGGCAAGAAGAACTGGAAAGATTAGATACAGCTACCATTGATCATAGAACAAGAATGCCGACCTACACCACACTGATCAACTTCCTGAACAGTCGATGTCGAACACTCAAATCGATGGAAGGTCCAAAATCCACTCTAAAACCTTCGGCGAGACACCCACCAGGTCCTTCATTCGAGCCAAGAAAAGTCGCATACCCAGTTAAGTACCCTAACGCTCGAACGTTTGTCACTAAAGGCTCAGAAAGCTGTGGATATTGCCAGAGTGATCATTACACCGGGCACTGCGAGGGACTTCTTGCGCTGCAACCTTCAGCACGCCGTGACCTTGTGGCAAAAGCAGGATTATGTTTCAATTGCCTTCGATCAAATCACACTGCTCGATTCTGTCCATCTCGACTGGCTTGCTCTGTGTGCGGAGCACTGCACCACACTTCTCTACATGAAGAACAGAAACGAGCAGGGCCACCTGTATCTGCGCCTATTCCTATCAAGCGAAGCAAAGAGAGTGGAAATTCAACCAATGATCTGAAGTCAACGACTCCTCCATCCACTAATATGTGACTAGCCATCCTGCCAACAGCGATGCTGCAAGCTGGAAGCGATCGTGGAAGAACCATCTCTGCTCGAGTAATGCTAGATTCGTGCTTTGAAATATCACTGACTTCGATTTCTTTCATTCACCGTGTCAGTGCTTTGGCAGAACGTGTAGACATGAGCATCAGTGGTGTTGGCGGAGAATTCATCGATCGCTCGCAATTCAAATCACGTCTACAGATACATCTTCCCGACTTGGACAGCCCCGTTGATTTTGAAGTATACTGCATAAAACGCCTCGGTCTGAGTACGCCAACTACTCAGATCCCTCAGAATGTTCGAGAGCTTTGGCGTCCCTTGCAATTGGCAGATGAACATTTCGATACACCAGGTCCTGTGGATATACTTATTGGGGCAAACCTTCTCCCGACCTTAATGCGGTCCGGGGTCCTGCGGAAAGACACGACAATGGCACAAAACACCGCAGTCGGATGGATCATTTCGGGCTGCATCGCTCAACCGACGACGTCGACCACTACTCGACTCTGCCTTACACAAGCTGGTGTCGAACCTCATTGGTATCAACAACTATTTCAACTTATTCAGCGATTTTGGGAAATTGAGAACGTGCCCCATGTCGTAAGACAGTCGCCAGATGACAAGATTTGTGAAACTATCTTCAGTCAGCATCAACGTGACGCTCAAGGGCGTTACATTGTACCACTGCCTGTTCGGACAAACCTCCTTCATCTGCTCGGCGAAAGCTTACTCGGTGCTCTGGCTTCACTGGCTGCGCTTCTCCGACGAATGAAAAGAGATCCAGCACTGGCTCGAGCCTGCCTAAATTTTATGAACGAGTATTTAAGATATGGCCACATGAGAGAGCTACCTGAAGAAGAAATACATCAAACTGACTCACCGATATACTACATACCTTTTCATGGGATTTGGCAGAGAGGAGATCTCGAACAGAAGCTGCGCGTAGTATTCAATGCATCACGGTCTACGTCTAGTGGGTACAGTTTGAATGACGTTCTGTACACCGGCCCTAAACTCCAGACCACCTTGTGGCGCGTGTTAGTTATATGGCGTATTTATCAAATCGCCTTTAGTACTGACGCTCAAATGATGTACCGTCAAATACGCATAGCAAAGGAGCACTTAAACTTACAACGAATTGTTTGGAGCCCTCACGAGGATTTACCTGTCAAGCATTATCAGCTCCTCACCGTCACTTATGGCACGTCATGCGCGCCCTACCTCGCTCTTAGGGTGATGAAACAATTATGTGACGACGAAAAGGAGGGTCGTGAGGATGCAGCGAGAGCTTTACTCCACGAGAGGTACATCGACGACATTTTCTCTGGTGCCGATAATATTCCAGATGCCCTGCGATTGCGAGACCAAATGATCCAACTCGCCCAAGCAGGAGGCTTTCCCCTTCGCAAGTGGGTTGCCAACACTCCCGAGCTTCTACAAGATCTGCCTCCGGAAATGTGTTTGCGTCCATCATGGGTTCGTATCGGTGAAGACGGACCTGTAAATGAGCTGGGAATTCACTGGGATCCTCAGGCTGACAACTTTCGTTTGGCTCCACCACAACTCGCGCCTGTGCAACGCACAAAACGCGAGATACTTGCCGCGGTCGCAAGCATCTTTGATCCATGTGGATGGCTTGCACCCGTCACTTTATTGGCCAAAATGTTGATGCAGGATCTGTGGCGGGCTGGTCTGGATTGGGATCAACCGTTACCGGCGTCAATGTCAAGGCGCTGGGACAGTTTCAAAGAGAACTTGGGACGGATTTCGGAAGTCAGTATTCCTCGTTGGTTAAAGACCTCACCTGGGCATGCTGTAGAACTGCACGCCTTCTCTGACGCCAGTCGCCGTGCAATGGCTGCAGCTGTATACATTAGAGTTTCTCAAGATCAATCCGTTCATACTGCATTGTTAATAGCCAAGACCAAACTGGCTTCAATCAAA
Organism: Neodiprion virginianus; assembly: GCF_021901495.1. Taxonomy (NCBI): domain Eukaryota; kingdom Metazoa; phylum Arthropoda; class Insecta; order Hymenoptera; family Diprionidae; genus Neodiprion; species Neodiprion virginianus. Next base: position 19,015,742 of record NC_060878.1, on the reverse strand, counting down.
AGCTTGCGTCCTAAGGAACAAACCGAGCCTCGAATGACTATTCCACGACTGGAATTAAGAGCAGCTCTAATAGCTGTGAAATTACTGAGAACTGTAGCCAAAGATTTAAAGATTTCCAATGACAATTGCTACGCTTGGACCGACTCTAAAATCGCCCTTCATTGGATTTGCTCGGACGAGCCTGTCGGCAATTCGCTGGTGGACAACTACGTGAATCAGATACAAGAAACGTTTCCCCGTGCCGCTTGGAGACATGTATTCAGCGAATTAAATCCAGTAGATGTCGCCACACGAGGAGCTGAATTGACTCAACTCTTGCACGAACGTTCATGGTTTGACGGACCCACCTGGCTCTCAAATCCGTCTACTTGGAAAGAGATCCCGTCACATCCTACTCCAGAAGCAGTGACCAGCCATGCTACCACCGTTTGCGAGAATCTGAACTTGAATCCATCTTTCGTAAACAAATTTTCAAGGCTACTGACTCTGCTGCGATTCCTAGTGAGATTACGTCGTTGGATACGAATTCGGCTTCAACGCACGCCCACTGCCGTTGTTCTGGGGCCCATGACCGCCGTTGAGCTTCACGAAGCCTTTCTCGCATGCGTTCAACTCAGTCAAAGCCAATACTTTGCTTCTGAAATTGCGAGTCTTCGGAGCGGGAACAATCTTCCCAATCGCAGCGTGCTACGAGGATTAGCCGCTCACGTTGATTCCAAGGGCATTCTTCGCGTAGGTGGACGCTTGCAGCACTCCCTACTATCCTACGATGAACGTCACCCACCAATATTGTCTGGCACTGATCATCTGGCTTGGCTGATCATCAACTGGGCGCACGAGAAATCACTTCACGGGGGCTTTCGATCAACATACGTCCAAGTCGTTCGTCGAGCGTGGATCCTCGGTGGTAAAAGAAAAATTCGGACTTTCATCCAAAATTGCGTGATCTGCATCCGCTCTTCTCCCCGCCCATTGGAACAAGTTATGGCTCCCCTGCCTCCAGAGCGCATCATTCCGAGTGATCCCTTCGCTTACACCGGTGTTGACTATGCAGGCCCATTTAACGTTCTTGCGGCCAAAGGTCGCGGTTGTCGTGCAACCAAAGGATATGTTGCCGTATTTGTGTGCCTTCGGTCAAAAGGAGTGCACTTGGAACTCGTTGGTGACCTCACAACAGAAAGCCTTCAAGCGGCATTGGAACGATTTACCAAGCGACGTGGCAAACCTAAAGAAATTTGAAGCGACAACGCCACGCACTTCAGGTTGCAGACGCTCTCGCCACTGAAGGTATCACTTGGAAATTTATTCCCCCTGCTGCTCCTCACTTCGGAGGGCTGTGGGAAGCTGGCGTGAAGTCCTTCAAAAGACATCTCAAACGAGTTGCCGGCCCAAGAAATTTGACATATGAAGAGTTTTCCACGTTGCTTATCGGTATTGAAGCCGTACTGAATCGCCGGCCTCTCTCTCCGCTCTCTAGCGATCTCGATGATCTAGAAGTTTTAACAGCTGGCGATCTGCTAGTTGGAAGACACCTTGGGTCGATACCCGAAGTTCCTGCAGATTACAGCAATCTAGACCACTTGACTCACTGGAAGCTTGTGAAAGCAATGCGGGACGAGTTGTGGAAAAGATGGAGCCGAGAGTATTTTAACACGCTACAACAACGCCAAAGATGGTTGCGTCAGCGCCCCAACTTAAAGGTCGGGGATCTAGTTTTCATCTTGGATCCGAGTTTGTTACGTGTCAATGGCAGATGGCCTTTGGGACGCGTAATTCAAGTTCATCCGGGACCTGATGGGAACGTCCGCACCGTGACCGTTCGTGCTGCTACTGGCGAATACGTCAGACCTATCGTTAAGTTGGCTCTCATCCCACTCGCCGATCCTGCGAGGCCAAATGGTTCTCGCCGCTAAACGAGTCTGGCTTTGGCGGGCGGCATTTGGACATCTACTTTCGTTCACGGAACGAGGCGGGCGGTTTGTTGGATTTTCTGCTGCTGTTACTGAGCTGTGAGCACGGGCCGCCGCTGCGCGCGCAGCTCCTCTCTGGAGTCGTACGGCCGCCTGGCTTCGCTGCGGAGTCAGTCCTCGCTCCGTCACGCTGAGCTACGTACGCTGCCTTCGATAGCGCCTACTCAATATTATATTCTTTAAACATTTTGATATCTAAGTTCTCTCTTGTATATGTCAATCAGAGTGAATCAATTTTCTATTAAAATAAACCTGAACTAATTTAGAGAAACTCACGAGTTTCATTTATTCACCTAGCCAACATCGTAGTTTATTCAAGTTCATCCTCAAACATATCGAGATGACCAACTTTAGGAGGTCTATATACGACCGCGAATAGAAACTTCATTCCAGCATCAGCGCTAACTTCTATTAGAAGGTATTCAGGATATCCATCCTCTGGAAGAGCAGCGGACGTAGCAACCGTTGCAGAGAAAAGCTTCTCGTGCACAAAGAAGGCAACGCCACCCCCATGTCGCCCTCGACGATCAACCCTATGCAACCTGTAAGATGGCAACATAACCTGTACGTCCAATACCCGCTCGTTGAGCCAGGTTTCGGAGACAGTAATCACGTGGTATGAGTTTAGTCGAAAGAACTCGCGAAATTCATCAATATGGGCAGGCAGCGACTGGGCATTAAGGCAGCAGACATTGAGGAGCTTCGGGCGAGTCAGTGAGCGCTTAGGTTTGAGAACAGTCGCAGGTGTGAGTCATTGTAGGGCTCGTGTTAGGGTCGACAAGTCGGAAGAAGGCTGCAAGCGTAACGGTTTGATCCCCGGTCCAGGCCGAACAAACAACGCAGCATCAGTTATCCACACAGACCTCGAGCTCAGCGACGGAAACTTCTTCAAGATCTGACTCCGATATCGGTGAAGTTGCACAGGATACCTTTTGTTATTACAAACCTTTCGGTCCGAGAGGGCGGCATCAATTTCTGCAGCTCGGAGTTGAGGCTTGAGCTTCTTAGCCGCAATTACTTGATCGCACCAGGCAGGAGACCCAAGGATTAACATAAGAGGACGCGCAGTGCAGGCAGGAGGAGAGCCAGGAGCAGTTGCATCCAAACGCGAGGTTGAAGCACCAGGGGCACTCTGAGCTCTATAGCGGCCCATTCGTTCGAAGCGGATTATGGCATCAGGAGGCAGCTGTATATCAAGAGCCGCTAGCAGTTTGGTCAATATTTCATCTAGACGCTCGCGATCACCACCATCTCGAATCCCTGTAATAATTAGGTGGTTCGCAACTTCATTGCATGCTACCCGCAACAGCATAGCCTCATCAGCAGGCGCCAGCACACCAGTCTGCTTGATGGTAAGCTTGCTTCCAATTTCACTAATGTCCGCTGAATGGCGAGACGCTACCTCAGCCAGCGAATCAACATCTTTCTTGACCTCTGTTACGGTGGCATTGTCAGTTTCGAGACCTGATTTGAGAGCTACATTATCGGCTAGCATGCTGTCAAATTTTCCTCGAAGATCCTCGACAAACGTTACGAGCGTGCTGACCTTGGCCGCTGTGGCTTCAAACGCACTAAGGCGAGTGTTCATAGTCACGAGTAAGGTTGAAATTTTTTGAATTTCTGCTCCAATAGCGGTTGTCTCATCTCTCGTACAAATAGGGCAGCAGCTACGAACACGATCTGTCGCAGCCCTGCTAGTTTCGACTTGAAACCGTATTTTGAGACAAATAGCATGAAATGAATGTTTACATTTGTCGCCTGTGGTAATGGCACTACTAGGGACATCTATAGAAGCGTAGCACAAAGCACAGTTTGGAGGAGCCATACTATCAGCAAGTCGGTATCATAGATTGGTATAAATAGACGTTTATAGATAACACGAAGGTAATCCCAAGACAGTCAACAGTCAACAAAGGCTGCGTTCAACCTCACTAGTCTGACACTGACACTGACAGCTCCAGAAAGAAACAACAAAGTCAAACCGTGCGTGAAATTTTAACGGGTTATAATGCACTGTAAGTCTCAATTATTTAATAGCCGCACTACAAGGCGCAAGGAGTTTTATACCACTTAAAAGCCGGCACAGCGCGAACAAACCAATACTAGACAGACCGAACTCACAAAGATCAACTCAAAAAACGGCCAGAAAATGTGACGAACGATAACGGGTACACGTTGTTCACCAAGCACCAAGTTCAAGTTCAAGAGAGAGAGAGAGAGATACATTTTACATATCCTTATATCTCACATCCACCTTATTATTATACCTTACAGCTACCCCTTATTATTATATTTCTACATATTACTCTTTACTTCAGCACCTGCCTCTCTTTACGTACTGCCCCTTATAATATAATATAAATCTCTTTGTCCCATAGCCCTTTGCCTGTGTTCTATTTTTAAATGTTCTGCTTGTCTTGTTCGCATACCAGTCCCATTCCACACTTTTGCAACCGTTTGAACATTTTGCTCTTTCTGCACGTTAACATCCACCATCTTAAATATGTACATAATTACATTATATTCTATTCGCTCCCTTACATTAAGAAAACATAACGCGTCTAGCATATCATTCACTCTCGTCCAATGGCAACACTGTAATATTACACGCATCGCTTTGTTCTGTAGTTTCTGAATTTCATCAATATCTGTTTTATTCATATTAAGCATTACCGTCCTACAATACTCAATATGTGGTGCTATTATAGTATTGTACACTGTACATCGTGTCATTGGTGATAAGAATGTGCCCAGTCTATTTAAAAAACTGACATTTTTTCCGACTTTTTTAATTGTGTAATCCTCGTGTGCTGTCAGGTTGAGTTTCGAGACTATCATTATTTCCAAATACTTTATCTCCACTACCCTTTCAAGTTCTTCTCCATTTTTACATAGAACTTTAATTTCATCTCCTTTCCTTTGTCGTGGTCCTTTTATGATCATAATCTTTGTTTTTTTGGCATTTACTTTCAGTTTATTCTTGCACTGCCATTTCTCTGTTCGTTCTAATTGTTTAGTCAATTTATATTCCAGTTCTGCAGATCCTTCTGTCTTCGTGTAAATGACCATGTCATCAGCAAATAATATGATATTAGAATCAGAAACTTAGGCAACAATGTCATTTATATACATAATAAATAATAAGGGTCCAAGGACTGAACCTTGCGGCACGCCGTATTTTGTCCTCATTTCTTCTGAATTAGTCTTATTTATAGATACTATCTGTGACCGATTTGATAAGTACGACTTTAACCAATCAATAACTGTACCTCCAATACCAAACTTTGTTAGTTTATTTATAAGCCTCTCACGATCTATAGTTTCGAACGCTCTCTTCAGATCTACAAATATCGCTCTAACTATCTTTCCGTTACTGATGGCTTTGTTCCACTCCGTTAGTATTTGCTGTATAGCGTTCTCACACGATTTTCCTTTCCTAAATCCGTATTGTAGCTCTGTGAGTAGGTCGTTTCGTTCTAGATATTCCATTATTTGCTCTTTCACTATGATTTCTAATACCTTTTCATACTGTGGCAATATATTTATCGGTCGGAATTAATCTGCCCTTCTAGTTTTACTCACTTTCGGTATCGGTACAATTTCCGACCTTTTCCAACTTTCTGGAAAGTATCCCTGGCGCAGGGATTGATTTATAACACGGATCAACAAAAAATTTTACCTACCCTTTAAAGTATTAGATTTCGATTCTTTAGTTCGTAATTAGACGAAAAAAAAATATATAGCATGAAAAAGTTTGCTTTTGTACTTAGGAGACCGATTGAACGATATTTTTCAAAATCTGTGGTTTTAATCATCAATTAAAGATGAAACCATTTAAATAAACATTTTTATTATTTTTATTAAGTTTTACTATCAAAATAAGTTACAAAAAAGTAGAAAATAATTTAAAAGTGCACGCTTTTACTTTTTCCTTTATGTTCGTAAGTACTTTCTCTCAATAAACCCCAAATATAGTCTCCGATCATGTTTTCATTGCATTGGCCTTGACAACGTTGTTCGAAGCTCAAAATGTCCTGATGAAAACGTTCTCCTTGCTCTTCTGAATACGCTCCCATGTTGTTTTTAAATTTATCTAAATGAGCATGCGGCATATGTACTTTTAATGAGAACATTTTCAGTTATTCTGGACTTCTACAAAATACCTGATCGTTGTTTATCACTCGAGTGCCATCTAGAAGCACTGTCTGAACGTTAAAACCCAACTCTGATCGCGCGGTATTTTTTGATGTATTTAAAATAATTAATTTTTAAAAAATAATCAAAAATGAGTATTTTTACTATAACTATTACAAAAGCAAACTTTGTACCAAAAAAAGGTATTTTCTTTTCGTTTTTGTTCATAATTAACCAGAAAATCATAAAATAAACTTTAGGACGAAGAACAAAAATTTTTTTGTAGAGCCGTGTAATCAGTGTCAGTTCTCGACTGATTGCTTTAAATGCTAAAGTTAGTATTTTGCTCGATATCCCCTCTTGTGTCCCAGTTATCTTTGGCATATTTCTTATTTTGATACCCAACTCTTCTTCGCTAAGCTCTTTAAATTTTGTAAACGTCGTGCTTACGTGTATCATTTCTTCATCACTATTTTCTACAACTGTATCTATACTACCTACAATCTCCTCGATACTGTTTATATAATATCCATTGAAACAGTTTGCTATTTCCTTTACGCCCTTTATTAGTGTGGTATTAAAATAAATGCCCCTCGTGTAATCGATTTCTTGCTGTTTACCTTTTATGATTTTTTTCAGTGTCTTCCACATCTCGGAACTGTTATTTTTATTACTATCGATTTTTCTCTCATAATATTACTTTTTTTCCTTTCTCAAAAGTTCTACCGCCCTATTTCTACTTTTTCGATATCCTTTCCTGTCATATTCGGTGTTTCTGTTTTTAGCTACTTTATAATATGCGTCTCGCTCCCTTAATGCTATTTTTATTGTCTCGTTTATCCATTTTTTGTCGTTCTTATCGCTGTTTACTTTTATTCCTTTGTACGGCATCTCTTTGTCCACTGCCTCTATTATTTTATTTATTGTTTCATTTGTGTAGTCTTGGTAATTTGTTTGGCTAGCTTCCAATTTTCTTGAATACGTTTTACTCTCTTCGAGCCTTTTTATAAACCTTATGTCGTCAATGTTTCTCACATCTTTTTTCATCGCATTTGATTTGATATTGTTTTCCGTTGTTAAATTTATTTTTACGTCCAAGATTTCGTGGTCCATAATTTTCGGCGTATCCTTTATTTCAATATCTACTTCATTATTACTAAAGACTAGGTATATGATGGTTTGCGAGTCCTCCTCTACTCTCGTTGCACTTTTGACATACTGTTTCATGCCTTTTTCTGAAAATAATCTAGTCAGTCTTTTCTTACAGTATGAGTTATTGTTAAAATTTATATTAAAGTCTCCAGTGAACAAGCAATCCTCATACCCGTATAATTCTTCACTTATTTCATCAATCGAATCAATAAAATCTCTATCACTTGCACTATGAGAGTGATATACTAGAGCTATCACCCCTGAGTATGTATTGAATCGATTTTTTCCTATTTTTACCGCCAAATACCAACAGTTTCCTTCTATCTTTCTATTTATTATGACTGTAAATTGTATTACTTTTTTTATATAAATAGCTACTCCACCTGTCCGTCCATCTTCTCCATCGCATCTTATTAAGCTGTAACCTTGTACTGTTACGTCTTCATCGTCAATTTCTTGTGTCAGTTGCGTTTCTGTAAGTGCCATTGATGATGGTTTCATTTTTTTGACAACTAGGTATTTGATTTTGTCTAGGTTTTTAATGAGGCTTCGAGCATTTAAATACACTAGCGACCCTCCCACTTCCTTTACTTTATCCTCACTCCCTTTCTCATCTTTTCTATCTCTGAAAAATATTTGTACGTTGGGCATAGTTTATCGTATACGCTGTGTTTTATGTCTTCTTGTTTTAGGTCAATTTTTATAAGTGCCCTGCACAACTCGCACATTTACTTTCGTTATTTTTACATTCTTTTGCTTTATGTGCTCCTGCACACTTGCCACAGCGCGTTTCTTACAATTTTTGCCTATATGGCAATACCCCCAGCAATTGAAACATTGCATTATCGTCACATATTCAAATGCTTTGCAGTTCTTCCAGCCCATCCTTACTCGATTTTCCTTTATTAGTTCTTTATACGTTTCTGAGTCTAATTCTAAAATAAATGTCATATTTTTGTACTGCCCATACGTCCATTTTTTAATTATTTTGATATGTCTATCTTTAATATGTCATCGATTCTAGATCTGTCAAAAATCTTCCTCTACGATTTCCACTACAATTATATTGAAAACAACTTTTCGAATAAACAAGCTAAATTGATGTATACCGACACAGACAACCTTATTTATCAATTCAATGTGCCTAATATCTACGACATCATCAAACGTGATGTAGATACAATGTTTCATACCTCTGACTATACGCCCGACAATGTGAATGGTATTCCCCTTAAAAACAAAAAACAACTAGGGCTAATATGAAGGATGAAAATAATGGTAAAATTGTGACAGAGTTTGTGGGACTGCGAGCAAAGCTGTACACGTTTACTACGATGGGTGAGGATGGGGAAAAATTATGACAGAGTTTATGGGACTGCGAGCAAAGCTGTACACGTTTACTACGATGGGTGAGGATGGGGAAAAATATAACAGTGGCGTAAAAGTGAGTAAGCGCGCCAAGGGTGTAAGAAATTCATCGATAAATAGCATCACGTTTGATGATTATAAGCGCTGTCTGACGGCTTACCAAGAGTCGACTCTTCCACAGTGTTTAATACGCAGCAAAAAACACGAAGTAAGCACTATCGTACAAAAAAAATTGGCTCCGAGTTGGCAGGATGACAAGCGGCAATTGATACCTGGACAGACCGACACCGTACCTTGGGGGGTTGTCCCAGCCCCCCAATAGCTATATGATAAAACTGTAGACGTAGAATTGATGTAAATATTTGATGTTTGACGCCTCGGACGACCCACCATCGGGCGGAAACGTTCCACCATCAATACGATATTTAATGGATTTAAAAATGTGAATTCATATACTTAACAATTATTTATTTCTTATTGTTAATATATCGAGCAATTATTCATATATATTCGTTTACCACGAGAAAAGTTTTCAGAAAGTGAAAAAAGTTTTCTGAAAACGAAAAAAAGTTTTCCGAAAATGAAAAAAAGTTTTCTGAAAATAATAAAAAGTTTTCCAAAAAATAAAATGTGTAATAATCGTATGGCAAAATTGCATATTATCATTATCATTCTTATTATTACTATTATTATTATTATCATTATTATTATTTTTTTTTTTTTTCCGAGGAGTTGCGGAATCCAAGTTACGGATTCGCGCCAGTCATACGGGCTAGCGCGGATGTGGGACTCCAGGGTGGCCTACCCACTAAACCGCCACCTCCAGTGCAACGCTCCCAGCCAGGGACTATGGTGATATTACTTCTAGCTGGGAACTCTGTCGGTGTGTGTCTCGTCAGTCTGTCCGTCCGTCCGTCCCGTGCGGGCAGTCCGTCAGTTGCGTTACGTCAGGCGGCCGTCCGCGTTCTTACGTCGTAGGATTGTCTCTTAACAAGTTGCCACCTTTCTGTACTATGAAGCATCACCCCGACAATGTTGTCGGGAGTGATGCCCCCCACGACCGTCTCCAGTCTATGTCTTAGTTCTGTCCAGCGGTCACATTCGAAGAACGTGTGTTCCGCGTCGTCTCGTTCGTGTCCGCAGTACGTACAGTTGGGCGTCCGTACTCGGTTCAAGTTGTGTAGGTACCGTCTAAAACAACCGTGGCCCGTCAGAAGCTGGGTGACGTAAAAATTTACATCCCCAAACCACCTCTGGATCCACGGTCTCAGGTCCCTAATGAGTCGTCTCGTCCAGTTTCCCGTCGTTTCTTCCGTCCACCGTTGCTGCCACTTCTATATCGTCGCGTATCTTTCCGTCGTTGCCGCGTCCCGTCGGGTCACGTCCGCGTCTCTTCCGTAGACCCTCTTGCGCTCGAACGCGAGAAGGTCTATGGGAATCACGTCTGCCACCACCAGAACGGCCTGTGCTGAGACCGTCCGATAGGAACAAGCGATCCTCAACGCGCTTCGTCTCTGTACCGTCGTCATTACGTGACAGTACTTCTCAGTCTTCAGGGAGTCTGTCCAGATCTCCGCACCATAGAGGAGGATCGAGTTCACCGTCGACATCAAAAGTCTCCGTTTCCCCGGTCTCGGTCCGTTTGTGTTTGCCATCAGGCGGCTCAGGGATGCTATTCTTTAAGCCGCCTTCTGAGCCGTTCGTCGTATGTGAGGCCAGAAGGTCATCTTCGTATCCAGGGTCACTCCCAGGTACTTGACTTCCCCTCTGGTCTCGATCTCGTCCATCCCGACCGTCATGCGTAATGTGGTCGGTATTCGTCTCCTGGTGAGGAGCACCAGTTCTGTCTTTTCCGTCGCGAGTTGCAGTCCGTGGTCAGTCATCCACCGTCCGACTCGTCTCTTTCTCTGGTTCAGTGCGTATTGTGCCAGATCTGGAGTTCGCTCGACTATCACTGCCGCCACGTCGTCAGCGTAAGCGACCAGGTGAACGCCGAGTGGAAGCTCCAGTCTGAGCAGGCTGTCATACATCCCGTTCCAAAAGTCAGGTCCTAGTATGAAACCTTGAGCAACCCCCGCGGTGATCCGTCGCGTCACTTGGCCTTCGGTCGTTTCGTACGTCAGTCGTCTGTTCCGAAGGTAGTCTTCAACAACTCGGAGCAAGTAAGGCGGGACTCCGAAGTCGCCTCTCAGCGACCCTAGGATATCCACCCACCTGGCCGAGTTGAGGGAGTTCTTAACGTCTAGTGTCACCAGCACCGCGACGGGTCGCACAGCGTGGCAATGTCTGTCTGTCGACCGGAAGGAGTCAACCACCTCTTCGATCGCTCCAATCGTTGATCGACCCCTCCGGAAGCCGAACTGCTGGTCAGAGAGGCCCCCGCCGTCCTGTATCGCGTCCGTGAGTCGTGGTCGCAGAAGCTGTTCGTACAGTTTCCCTGTCGTGTCCAGTAAGCTCAGCGGCCGGTAGGCCGACGGCGTGCTGGGGTCACCCTTACCCTTTGGGATAAAGACCAACCTCGCCACCTTCCACCGGTCGCTGAATGTCCCTGTCGTGAGGCACGTGTTGTAAAGGTCGAGAAGTATCTCTGGCCTCAGGCTCGCCATCAGCCGAAGAACCGCCGCCGGTACCCCGTCCGGTCCTGGCGCCTGACCCCTCTTCACTGCTTTGGTCGCTCCGACGAGCTCCTCGGCGGTGAAGACGGGGGGCGCCGCCGTCTCGTCGTCGTTCGTCGCGTCCGTACGCGTCGGGTGCGTCGGGAACAGTCCGTCGACGATCCGTCGTGCGGTTTCAGCATCCTTGAGATCAGGCGGGATCCGAGACCCCAGCCTACCGGTCACAATCTTGCAACCGGCACCCTAGGGGTCGCGATCCACTTCCTCGCACAGCTTCTTCCAGCATCGCGTCTTGCTGTCTCTGATGGCGTACGTCAGCCGTTTCCGTTCAGTCTTGTACTCGGCCTGAAGGGTTTCCCTCTCGGGTCTCCCTCCAGCCCTCGTAACCCGTCGTCGTTTTGCCAGGCAACTCTTCCGCAGCTCGGCTATCTCGTCCGTCCACCAGTATTGTGGTGGTCTGTTACGTCCGTACTGTCGTTTTGGCATTGTGCTGTCGCACAGCCGCGTCGTCAGTTTGGCCGTCTCGTCTGCTAGTCTTTCCGCCCTTTGCCGGCCAGTCAGCTCTGAGGGGACGTCGGTAATTGGGGCCGGCGCTGCCGCATGCTCCGCCGAGAACTCCAGTATGTCGAGTTTGTCCACGTTCCACCGCGGGGGGTGCTGGGTCCTCGTCCGCGTCGTCCTTGTCTCTCCTGCCACTTCAAAGGCGATGTACTGATGGTCGCTGGCCGTGTAGCCCTCGAGCACCCGCCACCGCCCTATCAGTGGCAGAGTTCTGTCCGTCTTCATCGTTACGTCCGGGATGGAGTCTTCAAATCCCGGCCGTCTGTACGTTGGTACGTCTTCTGTGTTTGCCACCACTGGGTCCAGCCTTGCGGCCATCTCCAGCAGCAGCCGTCCGCGTCTGTTCGTTGCCGTCATGCCCCACTCGACCGCCCTCGCGTTGAGGTCCCCCGCGACCACGAGGTCCCCGGGCAGGTCCACGAGTCCGTCCTTGAGGAGTGCAACCTTCGCCCGCAACTCCGCTGCAGCGCAGTTTGGGGTCAGGTAGACGCTGACGTAAGTGACAGCGCCCACCCTAGCCCAGACGTAGTCGTCCCCGACGCCACGAGCGGTTATCCGGGCTCGGGCAGCGCCACTCACCCCGATAGCCACTGTCTTGGTCTCGTTCGTAATCCAATCCTGCGTTTGTCGCACCCTGTACGGCTCGCACAGGCCCAGAATGTCGGCGTCGTGTTCGTCTGCTATCTGTGGTAGTAGCATGTCTGCTGTCCTACTGCGGTTCAGGTTGCCCTGAACTATCCTGTCCGTCTTCCGGCCTGCGTCTTGCACTCCTCCAGCGCAACCCGGTACACCGCGCACCTCCCGGAGCCCGCGAGATGCGCCGCATCGCCGTTTCCCGCCTCGGCGCACAGTGGGCGGGCCGGTCTGTTCTTACAGTCCGTGGCGTAATGTCCTGTCTCGCCACATTTCCTGCAGCACTTCGTCCGGTCTGTATTCTTACATTTTGCCTTCGTGTGCCCGTATCCCAGGCACTTGTGGCATTTTGTCACCGTCAGTCGCGGTCGGACGCGGCACCCCACCCATCCAATCCCGATCCGTCCCCGGCCGAGCAGCGCTCTGGCTTCCTGCGAATCCAGGTCGCATACGGCCATGAACTGCTCCGCCCGGTTCGGGCCGAAGATGTGGACCCCAAAGTCCGCGTCTCGTCCCGTCTCTCGTCGCAGTGCCTGTATCACGTCGTGTCTGGTCGTGACACAGTCAAGATCCATGATCTCCAGTTGAACCCTGGAGGTCCCGGTCCTGACGTTGCCTGCGTCGCCGACTGCGTCCCGCAGGACGCGTCGGAAGTCGTCTCGTCCGTTGGCGTCTGTCTTTATCTTCAGAAGACACAGACCATTCTTCGTCTTCACGTGGGTCGTCACTTTAAAGTGACTCTTCGCAGGGTCGACCGTGGTCCGTATCTTCCTCACGATTTTGGAGTACGTTGTGTCGTTCCCGGGTTTGACGAGCATCGCCGTCCCCCAGTGTTTGGGAGCCGCTCTGCGCCTCTAAGCCCCGGCCGTCGTGTCCGTTGTCGCGTTTCTCTGGTCCGTCCGCGTCTTCCGTTTCTTTTTTTCCTTGTTTTTCCTTGTGACTGTCTGCCAGTCAGCGACCGGTTCCGCAACCGTTGCCCTCTTCTGAGAGGATTCCGGAGTGGTTCCAGTCGTCTCCGGTTTCCGTTTCGTCCGCGGAGTGTTTTGTGTCCGTTGTTCAGTCTCAACGTCCGTCTCCGTCGTCTCGTTGTCCGTCTTGTGGTCCTTGGTGGCTGCTTCAGCGCGCCTGTTAAGCGCAACGTCGGCAGCCTCGAGGATGGTCTTGATGCCCAATTTAACGGACATATTCATGTTTTTTCGGATTGCCGCTGACTCGGCCATCCTTGTCACCGTACTGTGGCTCAGTAACAATAGGTCCGTCGGGTCCATATCGTCCGTGATTCGTGTCTTCGTGCCGATCGTGTATACAGCGGAAGCGCAACTCGCTTCGCTGCCCGTGCCCGACACGCTGTCCGTCCTGTCTCGTGGTTGGTGTCCCAGTGTCGTCCTGTCCGCTGTTCCAGTTTTCGTGTCCGCTGTCTTTGTTGCCGTCTTTGTCACCTGGTCTTTGCACAATTTGCGGCCCTCAAAATCCGTGCCGCTGCCATGGGCCACCGGGGCTTTCACCCGATCGGAACCCAGGGTGGATTTTCCCTGTGCTGGGGCTACCACCTGAGGTATATCGTTGTTATTCTTGTGCATTTCCATAAAAGTTCCTACAAGCTACGGGTCTCTCGGGGGCGCGACTCCCCGTACCGCGCCGGAACATAGCACGGCCCCTGAGGTCGCCTCGGGGGCCTTCCGTCGGACTTGTGCCGACTTCCGTCCCCTCCGACTTACTAGAGAACCCCGGGGTCGTCACTTCCCGAGCGGACCAGGTTTTTACGCCCAATCCGCCTCCTGAGGCCGCCTCGGGGGCCATCCATTGGGCCTGTGCCAACTTCAGTCCCCCTTGACTTACTCGATGTACGCGGGGTCGTCAGGTCCCGAACGAGGGATTTAACTCCCCCGCCATCTGCGGTGATTATTATTATTATTATAATTATAATTCTAATTATAATTATAATTATAATTGTCATTATCATTATCATTATCGTCGTCGTCGTCGTTGTCGTCGTCATCGTCTCCGTCGTCGTCGTCATCATCATTATTATTATCACTTTTATTACTATCATTATCATTATCTTTTCAAGGCCTTCGATCACGGCAGGCGATGTTGGAGGTGCCTCCTGCTACCAGTGTCCGGCACTATCAACGTCGAGGCCGCCTACAGCCCCTCTGTACCGCAGTCCTCGCCCTATCCAAGGTCTTTGCAGGAGCTGTCCTTGCGCGGGCAGTAATGACCCTGGTAGCAGGGGGCGCCTCCACCATTGCCTGCCGTGATCAAAGGCCTTCAAAAGATAATGATAATCATAATAATAATAGTAATGATGATAATGGTGACGGTGACGGTAACGGTGACGGTGACGGTGACGGTGACGGGGACGGGGACGGGGACGGGGACGGGGACGGGGACGGGGACGGGGACGGGGACGGGGACGGGGACGGGGACGGTGACGGTGACAATAATACTAATAATAATGAAAATATTAATAATAATAGTAATAATATTAAGAATAATAACAATAATAATAATAATAATAATAATAATAATAATAATGACCGCAGGTGGCGGGGGGGTTAAATCCCCCGTTCGGGAAGTGACGACCCCGCGTACATCGAGTAAGTCAAGGGGGACTGAAGTTGGCACAGGCCCAACGGATGGCCCCCGAGGCGGCCTCAGGAGGCAGATTAGGCGTAAAAACCTGGTCTGCTCGGGAAGTGACGACCCCGGGGTCTTCTAGTAAGTCGGAGGGGACGGAAGTCGGCACAAGTCCGACGGAAGGCCCCCGAGGCGACCTCAGGGGCCGTGCTATGTTCCGGCGCGGTACGGGGAGTCGCGCCCCCGAGAGACCCGTAGCACTTGGGAACTTTTATGGAGATGCACAAGGTGAACAACGATATACCTCAGGTGGTAGCCCCATCACAGGGGAAATCCACCCTGGGTTCCGATCGGGTGAAAGCCCCGGTGGCCCATGGCAGCGGCACGGATTCTGAGGGCTGCAAATTGTGCAAGGACCAGGTGACAAAGACGGCAACAAAGACAGCGGACACGAAAACTGGAACAGCGGACAGGACGATACTGGGACACCAACGACGAGACAGGACGAACAGCGTGTCGAGCACGGGCAGCGGAGCGAGTTGCGCTTCCGCTGTATCCACGATCGGCACGAAAACACGGATCACGGACGATATGGACATGACGGACTTACTGTCACTGATCCACAGTACGGCGACAAGGATGGCCGAGGCAGCGGCCATCCAAAAAAACATGAGTATGTCCGTCAAACTGGGCATCAAGACCATCCTCGAGGCTGCCGACGTTGCGCTTAACAGGCGCGCTAAAGCAGCCCCGAAGGACCACAAGACGGACAACGAGACGACGGAGACGGACGTTGAGACTGACCAACGGACACAAAACACTCCGCGGACGAAACGGAAACCGGAGGCGACTGGAACCACTCCGGAATCCTCTCAGAAGAGGGCAACGGTTGTGGAACCGGTCGCTGACTGGCAGACAGTGACAAGGACAAGAAAGGAAAAAAAGAAACGGAAGACGCGGACGGACGAGACGAACGCGACAACGGACACGACGGCCGGGGCTGAGGGGCGCAGAGCGGCTCCCAAACACTGGGGGACGGCGGTGCTCGTCAAACCCGGGAACGACACGACGTACTCTGACATTGTCAGGAAGATACGGACCACGGTCGACCCTGCGAAGAGTCACGTTAAAGTGACGACTCTCAGGAAGACGAAGAATGGTCTGTGTCTCCTGAAGATAAAGACTGACGCCAACGGACGAGACGACTTCCGACGCGTCCTGCAGGACGCGGTCGGCGACGCAGGCAACGTCAGGACCGGGACCTCCGGGGTTCAACTGGAGATCATGAATCTTGACTGTGTCACGACCAGGCACGACGTGATACAGGCACTGCGACGAGAGACGGGACGAGACGCGGACTTTGGGGTCCATATCTTCGGTCCGAACCTGGCCGAGCAGTTTATGGCCGTATGCGACCTAGAGTCGCAGGAAGCCAGAGCGCTGCTCGGCCGGGGACGGATCGGGATTGGATGGGTAGCTTGCCGCGTCCGACCACGATTGACGGTGACGAAATGCCACAAGTGCCTGGGATACGGGCACACTGAGGCAAATGTAAAAATACAGACCGGACGAAGTGCTGCAGGAAATGTGGCGAGACAGGACATTACGCCACGGACTGTAAGAACAGACCGGCCTGCCCACTGTGCGCCGAGGCGGGACACGGCGATGCGGCGCATCTCGCGGGCTCCGGGAGGTTCGCGGTGTACCGGGTTGCGCTGGGGGAGTGCAAGACGCAGGCCGGAAGACGGACAGGATAGTTCAGGGCAACCTGAACCGCAGTAGGACAGCAGACATGCTACTACCACAGATAGCAGACGAACACGACGCCGACATTCTGGGCCTGTGCGAGCCGTACAGGGTGCGACAAACGCAGGATTGGATTACGAACGAGACCAAGACAGTGGCTATCGGGGTGAGTGGCGCTGCCCGAGCCCGGATAACCGCTCGTGGCGTCGGGGACGACTACGTCTGGGCTAGGGTGGGCGCTGTCACTCACGTCAGCGTCTACCTGACCCCAAACGGCGCTGCAGCGGAGTTCCGGGCGAAGGTTGCGCTCCTCGAGGACGGACTCAGGGACCTGCCCGGGGACCTCGTGGTCGCGGGGGACCTTAACGCGAGGGCGGTCGAGTGGGGCATGACGGCAACGAACAGACGCGGACGGCTGCTGCTGGAGATGGCCGCAAGGCTGGACCCAGTGGTGACAAATACAGGAGACGTAGCAACGTACAGACGGCCGGGATTTGGAGACTCCATCCCGGACGTAACGATGACGACGGACAGAACTCTGCCACGGATAGGGCGGTGGCGGGTGCTCGAGGGCTACACGGCCAGCGATCATCAGTACATCGCCTTCGAAATGGCAGGAGAGACAGGGACGACACGGACGAGGACCCGGCACCCCCCGCGGTGAAACGTAGACAAACTCGACATACTGGAGTTCTCGGCGGAGCTGGCGGCAGCGCCGGCCCCAACTACCGACGTCCCCCCAGAGCTGACTGGCCGGCAAAGGGCGGAAAGACTAGCGGACGAGACGGCCAAACTGACGACGCGGCTGTGCGACAGCACAATGCCAAAACGACGGTACGGACGTAACAGACCACCACAATACTGGTGGACGGACGAGATATACGAGCTGCGGAAGAGTTGCCTGGCAAAACGACGACGGGTTACGAGGGCTGGAGGGAGACCCGAAAGGGAAACCCTTCAGGCCGAGTACAAGACTGAACGGAAACGACTGACGTACGCCATCAGAGACAGCAAGACACGATGCTGGAAGAAGCACTGCGAGGAGGTGGACCGCGACCCCTGGGGTGCCGGTTACAAGATTGTGACCGGTAGACTGGGGGCCCGGATCCCGCCAGAACTCAAGGACGCTGAAACCGCACGACGGATCGTCGACGGACTGTTCCCGACGCACCCGACGCGTACGGACGCGACGAACGACGACGAGACGGCGGCGCCCCCCGTCTTCACCGCCGAGGAGCTCGTCGGAGCGACCAAAGCAATGAAGAGGGGTAAGGCGCCAGGACCGGACGGGGCACCGGCGGAGGTTCTTCGGCTGATGGCGAGCCTGAGGCCGGAGATACTCCTCGACCTCTACAACACGTGCCTTACGACAGGGACATTCAGCGACCGGTGGAAGGTGGCGAGGCTGGTCCTTATCCCAAAGGGTAAGGGTGACCCCAGCACGCCGTCGGCCTACCGGCCGCTGAGCTTACTGCACACGACAGGGAAACTGTACGAACAGCTTCTGCGACCACGACTTACGGACGCAATACGGGACGGCGGAGGCCTCTCTGACCAGCAGTTCGGCTTCCGGAGGGGTCGATTAACGATTGGAGCGATCCAAGAGGTGGTTGACTTCTTCTGGTCGACAGACAGACATTGCCACGCTGTGCGACCCGTCGCGGTGCTGGTGACACTTGACGTTAAGAACGCGCTCAACTCGGCCAGGTGGGTGGATATTCTAGGGTCGCTGAGAGGCGACTTCGGAGTCCCGCCTTACTTGCTCCGAGTTGTTGAAGACTACCTTCGGAACAGACGACTGACGTACGAAACGACCGAAGGCCAAGTGACGCGACGGATCACCGCGGGGGTTGCCCAAGGTTCCATACTAGGACCTGACTTTTGGAACGGGATGTATGACAGCCTGCTCAGACTGGAGCTCCCACTCGTCGTTCACCTGGTCGCTTACGCTGACGACGTGGCGGCAGTGATAGTCGAGCGAACTCCAGATCTGGCACAATACGCACTAAACCAGACAAAGAGACGAGTCGGACGGTGGATGACTGACCACGGACTGCAACTCGCGACGGAAAAGACAGAACTGGTGCTCCTCACCAGGAGACGAATACCGACCACATTACGCATGACGGTCGGGATGGACGAGATCGAGACCAGAGGGGAAGTCAAGTACCTGGGGGTGACCCTGGATACGGAGATGACCTTCTGGCCTCACATACGACGAACGGCTCAGAAGGCGGCTTAAAGAATAGCATCCCTGAGCCGCCTGATGGCAAACACAAACGGACCGAGACCGGGGAAACGGAGACTTTTGATGTCGACTGTGAACTCGATCCTCCTCTATGGTGCGGAGATCTGGGCAGACTCCCTGAAGACTGAGAAGTACTGTCACGTAATGACGACGGTACAGAGACGAAGCGCGTTGAGGATCGCTTGTTCCTATCGGACGGTCTCAGCACAGGCCGTTCTGGTGGTGGCAGACGTGATTCCCATAGACCTTCTCGCGTTCGAGCGCAAGAGGGTCTACGGAAGAGACGCGGACGTGACCCGACGGGACGCGGCAACGACGGAAAGAGACGCGACGATATAGAAGTGGCAGCAACGGTGGACGGAAGAAACGACGGGAAACTGGACGAGACGACTTATTAGGGACCTGAGACCGTGGATCCAGAGGTGGTTTGGGGATGTAAATTTTTACGTCACCCAGCTTCTGACGGGCCACGGTTGTTTTAGACGGTACCTACACAACTTGGACCGAGTACGGACGCCCAACTGTACGTACTGCGGACACGAACGAGACGACGCGGAACACACGTTCTTCGAATGTGACCGCTGGACAGAACTAAGACATAAACTGGAGACGGTCGTGGGGGGCATCACTCCCGACAACATTGTCGGGGTGATGCTCCATAGTACAGAAAGGTGGCAACTTGTTGAGAGACAATCCTACGACGTGAGAACGCGGACGGCCGCCTGACGTAACGCAACTGACGGACTGCCTGCACGGGACGGACGGACGGACAGACTGGCAAAACACACCGACAGAGTTCCCAGCTAGAAGTAATATCACCATAGTCCCTGGCTGGAAGCGTTGCACAGGAGGTGACGGTTTAGTGGGTAGGCCACCCTGGAGTCCCACATCCGCGCTAGCCCGTATGACTGGCGCGAATCCGTAACTTGGATTCCGCAACTCCTCGGAAGAAAAAAAATAATAATAATAATGATAATAATAATAATAGTAATAATAAGAATGATAATGATAATATGCAATTTTGCCATACGATTATTACACATTTTATTTTTTGGAAAACTTTTTATTATTTTCAGAAAACTTTGTTTCATTTTCGGAAAACTTTTTTTCGTTTTCAGAAAACTTTTTTCACTTTCTGAAAACTTTTCTCGTGGTAAACGAATATATATGAATAATTGCTCGATATATTAACAATAAGAAATAAATAATTGTTAAGTATATGAATTCACATTTTTAAATCCATTAAATATCGTATTGATGGTGGAACGTTTCCGCCCGATGGTGGGTCGTCCGAGGCGTCAAACATTAAATATTCACATCAATTCTACGTCTACAGTTTTATCATACAGCTATTGGGGGGCTGGGACAACCCCCCAAGGTGCGGTGTCGGTCTGTCCAGGTATCAATTGCCGCTTCTCATCCTGCCAACTCAGAGCCAATTTTTTTTGTACGATAGTGCTTACTTTGTGTTTTTTGCTGCGTAATCAACACTGTGGAAGAGTCGACTCTTGGTAAGCCGTCAGACAGCGCTCATAATCATCAAACGTGATGCTATTTATCGATGAATTTCTTACACCCTTGGCGCGCTTACTGACTTTTACGCCACTGTTATATTTTTCCCCATCCTCACCCATCGTGGTAAACGTGTACAGCTTTGCTCGCAGTCCCAAAAACTTTGTCATAACTTTTCCCCATCCTCACCCATCGTAGTAAACGTGTACAGCTTTGCTCGCAGTCCCACAAACTCTGTCATAATTTTACCATTATTTTCATCCTTCATATTAGCCCTAGTTGTTTTTCGTTTTTAAGGGGAATACCATTCACATTGTCGGGCGTATAGTCAGAGGTATGAAACATTGTATCTACATCACGTTTGATGATGTCGTAGATATTAGGCACATTGAATTGACAAATAAGGCTGTCCGTGTCGGTATACATCAATTCAGCTTGTTTATTCGAAAAGGTGGTTTTAATATAATTATAGTGGAAATCGTAGAGGAAGATTTTTGACAGACCTAGAATTGATGCACCGACGTAAATAGGTTTGGCGAAGTGAACTTTGACACGATTCATTTCAATGATAACCATATCAGTGTCAAATACGGTGCAGCTGTGAAAGTTTGCTCGGGCAATAAGCGTCCTCGCACCCCCTCTTCCCTCCCATTTTGTGACCAATTTGACATCTTTATGATTTCGCACATTCTCCACAGTCTCGCCGAACACAGCGTTATTCATGAGTTCGTAAAAGTTTTTCTCAAATACATTCCTAGACCGCTTACGCATGTCTGTGTTGAGAATTACGTAATGCTCGAGCCATGGAGATTGTGCAAACTTCAAAACTCTGTGCACTTTTGTTAATTTCAATCCTAAACTCAAACACTTCTTCAAATTTCTATGGTGAAATATATACTTTGTTTTGGGGTGAAGGGTGGTCGCGAGTTTGGCATTTTCACTATCTGGACGAGCAAAACGTTCGGGGCAAAGAGGTGAGTCTTTGTGATTCTCGTGGAGTTCCACAGGATAGTCCAAATCTACCTCCAGAAAGTAACCGATCGGCGAATCGTCCGGATGGTTCGTTATATCGATGTTCTGATACTCCCACTGGAACGAACCGATTGGCAAATGCACGCCCATAGCTGCACCGTACAGATTATTTACGTCAAAATACGTGAGATACGATTCCGCTTTGTTTGGATCATAATCCGTTTCCATGAATCTATTATTGGCCGAAGCGTGTCGATTAGAACTTTGTGCTACGCCGCCTCGAATGGCTCTTTCAATAAACAACAACATTTCAGGGTTGTCTGAAAGTTGCAAATTTACATTAGTATGCTAGAGCATCGCGTCAAAAGCAAGTCCCGGTGCAGTGTAGTAGTGCAACGGATCCAAATCGTATGTTTTGAAGTAGCTAGCGCGGAAATTCTCGAAAATATCGGCAAGCAAAAGAACATCGGTCTGTCAATATAAATCTGAATAGTCCTCCAATGACTCTAAATGAAATTCCCTCCAAACAGTTTTCGCGTGCTCGTAATCGGCGTCCCCAATATTTGAATTGGTGAGATGAGAGTAGAAATGCGTCTTTGCAGGTAATCGCGCTTCATCGAGTTTCCTCAAACAATCGACGTAGTCATAGGGAAAAACGCCTTCGCGGGTCATCAAACTGAACTGAGTCGGGTTATTATAAAATTTACGTGTTATGCGTTTATCGGTATCGGTCAAATATGTGGAAAGTTTATCGCTGCTGCTAGCCATAAATCGGAACGAATCGATGAATCTCAAGTGCATCATTGTTTCATCGACGCGTTTCGTGAAGGATATATATTTTTCCCCATTTATGGGTAGCAGTGTAATCTTACCGGGGAAAGTTGACGCGAGGGATTTTATTAAAAAGTGAGAATCGTAACCGGACAAATAGTGGAAAACTATTGGAATTGTGTGCGATTCTCCGAAATTCAAATTACACCTATTATGAGCAGGACCACGATATTTACCCGTGAAGTGACAGTGATCGTAATACTTTTTCTCCTCAGGGGTAAACGGTTTTTCGCAAATATAACAATTCTTTGCGCGTATGTGATGATCGCGTTGCACTTGGGTAAGAGCCTTCAGCGAAATTATGTTTTTGATGCGTGACTCGACTTGAATTGATAAATCCATAAGCTGTTTCATAAACCCATCTATGCAATCGACACCGCGTTTACCGTGGAACTCCGATGCTGTCTCATCGTACGCGCAATGTCCGTAGTACCCCACACTGTGCGGGACATGCGTTTGAATTTCACAAGTCTTACGAGTTTTAAATTCGTCTACAGGCTCAGGGATTAATATACATTCGAGATCGGCGTATACGACAAATGGAACGGTGCCTTCGTTTTGAAAATTGGAAAATACTAAATCTTTACACTTGGGAAACTCCATGCGTACTTTATTTAGCGTAATACAATCTTGTCGATGATTGTCGTAGGCATGTTTCATGGTAAAGTGGCACAAACAATTGTCACATAAAAACAGTCGACCATCATGATCAGACAATTGTTTGCTCACCAATCGGGAAAGATCTTTAATCCAAGCAAAGTGGAATCTCGGTGCAAACTCACCAGTCATATCGTCTTTCGGATTACTCTCTACTATTAGAAGATGGATCGTGTCAATGTTTACGATATGGAAATTTTTACTCAAATAAATTGGCACGATGACGCTTTTATTTGATTTTGCATGATGCAAAAGAGTTTGAGATTCTATACCATATACATTGATGCGCAAATTATTTAATCTCTCAAGATTTTTCACATCATGTAGAGTAGCAGGGAATTTGATACCTGTACAGTCCAACTCGGAAATATAGCGACGATAGTTGTGAGTCCTATCGGTGTTGATCTTGAACGGGTGGAGGGCTGCTATGACGGTCCAGAGAAGACATCTTTCGTCCTCGTTTCTCACGTTTACCACCGCTCTCTTCCGTCGAATGTCTTGGGGCAGCTCGATGAATGTTGAAGCCCCCGCGGCGAGAGGCTGGTGGCGATTGATATTTACAGCGATGTTGAGGATCTCAATCATACTCCAGCCGGAATCACGTAGCTCGAAATCTTCCACCTTTGATAGCAGATCACCCCGTGCACGTGTAAACCAACCATTTATATCGCTCGATGGGAGAAGAATCGCCACGTTGGAGGTGTTGAAACTCTTAACTTCGGTGGAGATCTCTTCGTGCTTTACATTTTCCGATTTGCACGATGATATAAGGTTAACCTTCGCATTTCCCTCCTCGCGCAGTACCAGCTCCAACTTCTCGGTGACGACGCGTTGCACATCGTCCAGAAAGGCATTTAAATTTTTATGACGGAGATTTGTGATAACCCCCGTTCTGATTTGGCTGGCAAAAGCACTATCCACGTCGTCCCACTGTACACCCGCAGGAGTGGAGATATTTCCATCCGTCACCACTAGGCACTGCGCAACGGCCTGATCTTTATCACCCGAGATTGCCGGAGTGCGATCATATGTTGGATCCGTATTTTCGCACCAACGATTGTTCCTCGTTGCATAGAAATATTACGCAGAACTTGGATATTCGCAATTCCAATATCAGTCCAATGACTGATGACAGCGTCATTATCTTCTCCGGGTGGTTGCTCTCTCAGCAAATTGTACATCTCCTCCATCTACTCTGCAAATCACATATAAGCTTCGACAGTCATGACTTTAACGGTTATAGGCAACAATTGTATGTCAGAGAAATGAAAATTATAGGCTTTTGACTTGCACGTATCGTGTAAGACTGATGAGTCCGCATCGGATGCGTTGAGCTCATATATAGGCCGATAGATCGCAAGAATTTGGGAACGGTGCGCACTGCATAAGCTCACCGCCCACTCCATATACGTCGGTGATTTCAAAACTCCCTAGATGGCGAGTATTTTCGTATTTTCGTTCATCGATAATATATATCGATAGTACTGATCGATAGTTGTTGTATATGTGATTTCATACGCAGCCGCACTTGAAAACTTGAACACAACCGTCTTGTGTATTACTGCCCGATATGGTTGTAGGGTGACTGTGTAGTGTGCGCAGCATCAATATTCACCCGTCCGTGAGATGACAGCTTGATTGTGTGTGTAATGAAGACCGTTTTGTAGGGAAGAGCTCCAAAAGTGAGGTTAGGAAAAACCCATTGAGTAATCTCCGCTTATTCACTTTGTAGACATCCCACTGATGTTAATGGAATTGTCAAAGTGGAAAGCAATCTTTGAGCGTGCTCTTCCTGAAAAACAACACGCCTGAGGGCACGATGCGGCAGAGAAAGTCGAAAAACCGTCAGATCGATAATGACAATAAACCTTCAATACTCACAAAGAGAAAGAGATTTAGATTTAAATTTATTTGATGTTATGCCGTGGCCTGCAAGAGCCAATGGACAAGTTCAACAAATGCGTAACAGGATTTGTCACAGAGAATAATACAGTATCTTAGTAGTATAACTAGAAGTAGACATGACATAAACAGGAAGAGCAACAGCAAACTTATAATACTAAATAGATCAGATATAATAGTGGAAAAGAAAATAGAGAGGTACATATGTGAGATTGATCAAGGGCAATGTAACAAAATAACACCTATATTCACAATAATGGGGTAGGGAATAGACTTAACCTAAAAGGGAATGAACGAACTTAGCAATCAGAGCCTCGGCGATTGTGCTAGATTGACGGCTGCTAACTCCAATGCAAAAAGCCGATCGACGAGTTTAGCCTTGAAGACCGCCAGAGAGGAGGATTGCCGGAGTGATAGGGGTAGACTGTGCCAGAAATAAATAGCCGACAGGAGAAATGAATTTCGGTAGCAAGTCGTGCGATGAGCGGGGATATGGAATAATGGTGGGTAATCTGTAATTGCAAGCCTCAAAGAGCGACGTACGTCGGGATCTGATTCGAAAAAGAATTTCGTAAAAAAGTCGGTATAGACGTCAATAGAAGCTGATACAGAAAAGTGCCTAAAAAGTACAGGCGACGATTTGCTACCGACAGTCATTTTAACTGAAGACGGTAAGGTGTAATATGAGTAACCCTGCGACAGTTGTAGATAAATCGGATGCCACAGTTTACGAGCCTCATTAGTTTAAGATTTTGATAATCAGTAAGGTCGCAATAGACAAGGCTACAGTAATCAAGATGAGGGAGAACTAGAGCATGCACGAACAGTGATTTGACTTCCGGTGATAAAATATTTCTATGTTGTTTTAATTTATGCAGGGTCCCGTGGACTCTGCGAGAGATCTGAGCTACGTGAGCGTTCCAAGATAGATCGGCAGAAATAAACACGCCAAGATTTCGAACTGAGCTAACGTATGGGATACACTGTCCATTTATAATGGCTCGTGGAAGATTGTCGTGACATAGTTGGGTAAGATAGGATGAGCTACCAAGGATAATGGCCTTGGTTTTCTCAACATTGAGCTTCAAGCCGTTCTCGGTCGCCCAATCCGACACCGCTCGTGCATCGATACTAACCCGGCCGAGAGCCGAAGCAATGTCGGTTGGGGGGGTATGCAGATATATCTGGAGATCGTCGACAAATACAATATGCATCGTGTGGGTCAGTACATGGCCAATATCGTTGATGAAGATAAGAAAGAGAATCGGACCCAGTACCGAGCCCTGAGGAACTCCCGAATAGTTTGTTAAGAAACTAGAATGTGTGCCGAAGAAAGTTTGGACGGCCTGGGATCGGTTTGAAAGGTAAGAGTGGAACCACCTGACTGCATCAGCAGTCAGCCCGTAACGAATGAGCTTAGCCAGTAGTAAGCGATGATTTATACTATCGAACGCCTTCGAGAAATCGAAAAGGACTAAAATAGTAACGCATCTATTATCAATCGCTTCTCTCGCATCGTCCAGTAACTTGAGCAGGGCCGACTGGGTACTGTAGAATTTACGAAAACCCGATTGATACGGATCTAGTATGGCATTCTGCTCGAGGTAGGGCATAAGTTGACTGCTACTAGCTTCTCAAAGACTTTCGAAAGATGGGCTAGATTGGCCACAGGTCGAGTATCTGATTCGTAGGCAGGTGATTCACATTTGTTCAACGGGACGACATAAGCCCATTTCCAGATCTCAGGAAATGAACTATGACGAAGGGAGCAATTGAAGAGGTTTGCCAGAAGAGGTGCGATCACGTTTAGATGGTCCCGGAGGTGTAGTAACTGGATATCGTCAGGACTCTGCCCGAGCGATTTAGTAAGACAGGATGAGAGTAGGCGCACGACTTCGGACTCAAGGACAGGTAAAAACGAAAACTGAGATTGAACCAAAGGTAAATCGTCTTCCAGCAGCTGATCTAACTCATGGGTTGAACAGGGAGGATGGGCATTTGTGATGGAAGTATAAAAAACATTTAGTTGGTCAGCCCCGAAGTGATGTAAGGGGGAGGCCAGCGGACACTTTGCTACAATAAGCCCAAGGCGGCCAAGTTAGCGCCAGACGCTCGATACATTGGGGAGATTCGATAAGCGATCATTAAAAGTTGGTAATTTGTTTGAGGACGATTCTTTCGCAGATTTTAGACAGATCGGGGAGGGTTAACCTTTAATAACGGTCTAATGAAGACACGCTTCCAGAGCGATGGAAAGTGACTGAGTCTCAAGCAATTATTAAATAGCGTGGCAAGATGAACTGAGATGAGCGGGAGGGCCTTATGGATTGAGTGGAGTGATAAGCCATCGGGACCGGTAGCGTAGGACAGGGAAGTGGTGGTAGAAATGAGTGATGATACGCTCTCTGGTGAGACAATCGAAAATTCGAAGGACGGCTGGACAGAGGGTCGATCAGTAATAGCCACAATAAATTCATGGCGAAGACAAGCTCTGGAAGAGTTCGAGACATTTGCAAAGAGGGTGTTTAGTTCATTTGGAGAGAAAAAGTTTAGAGGAGAGGACTGAGTGGATTTCGTGAGACCCATATCAGCAAGTTGCTTCCATATTTTAGCCACATCAGTTAAGCTTGTGAGTTTGCGCATATGATCACTATTTTTGGCTTCACGTGAGTCGATAGTGAGATCGTTCCTGAAGTTTCTGTACAACAGAAGCCCTAGGAAGCTGCCAGAACGTTTGGCCTGCTTGTAAAGAGAATTGCGTTTACTGATACGTGACTTTAAACAATCCGTAAGCCACGGTGCGTGCTGTCTGTGAACTTGAAAAGACTGAAAAGGTGCATGCACCTCCAGAGCAGATTTGACCACATCCCGAATAGAGCTCGCGAAATTTTCGATATCCTCGGGAGAAGTGCAATTTATGTGTTAAATGAGACAGTTATTATTTTGAAAATTACGCGAGATCGATTCGAGAAAGGCAGCATCATTAAAGCGCTTATAATTACGGCGTGTAATACTGCGATCAATTACCGGCATGGTATCAAATTTATAGACTAGTTCGATCACATCGTGACCAGCAATAATAGGCGCGTCAGATTTGACGAAGAGGAGTACTTTATTAGGATCATCCACAATAAAAACATCGAGCCAGGTATCCGAAGTCAAAGTGTGATAGGTAGCCAGAGAATCAACGATAAAGAGAGATTGAGCGGAGACTACGTCACGCAGAGACGTGGCTTCGAAGCTGTTGCTGAGGAGGTTACAATTTAGATCGCCGCCAATAATAATATTTTTATATGCAAAGGAAAAACGCGTAAGCACTGTGTAATGTATGTAAACTTCACCCTAAGTGAAGGTATGACCAGGATATGAGATCAGTTCTCATCAGACCTTCGACTAGTGTACATCACTCATCTTTGTATAAAATGAAATAAATATAGGGTGTTATTATCATATAAGACTGTCTATCCTTCTCTGACAAATACCACCGTGGCGACGAGGTAAATCGGTTCGCGTGGAAAATACGTGGCAGATAGGACATGTGAATAAGTGATTCAAATGTCAGGTCAAGACTCTAAAAATCATTCATGGATATACACACTGCGTAAAGCGCAAATTATCGAAGAACTCGAGAAAAGAAACGAACTTGTTCATGACTCGTTAAGCTTGGATATTTTGAGAAAAAAAGCAGAAAATTCTGGAACCGCCTCGACGAGCACAGAAACAGAAAAAAAGATGATCCTGAGAGAAACGAACTCGAAACGGACATTATAGTGATTAAAAAACAAAGAAAAAAAAATGGAACTTAACTCCAAAATAGACTTTGATCTGGAGAAAGACGACTGGGAACAATTTGTCGAGCGAATGGACTTTTACTTTTTGGCAAACGATGTGAAAGACGAACGGAAACAAAGAGCCATATTCATGACAAAAGTGAACGCGAAAACGTACGCATTGATTCGAAAAATATGTGCTCCGAAAAAACCAAAGGAATTGGATTTGTCCGAAATAATTAAAAAAGTGACGGAATATATTAAACCAAAAGTGAATGTTACAGTTTTACGTGCACAATTCCGAAGGAGAGTGCAAGAAAAAAGTGAAACAATAGCGCAATATGAAGCCTCATTACAGGAATTGGCAGTGGACTGTAAATTTACGGACCTAAAAGATTCAATTGAAGACCAATTTTTGAGTGCTATAAATGACCCTAAAATCCGTGAAGTGCTTTTCAAGTTAGAAGATTTAACATTGGAAACGGCTTTGAAAACCGCGTTGGCTTGTGAAGAGGCAAAAGTAGCAGCAAATACAGTCAAAATCGTTACCGAAAACTCCGAAAATACACAAGATCTACTACAAATAAAAGATCACCGGCAGCGAGGTAATTCACGAAGGAATTTCGGATATAATAGGACAAAAGAACCTGCGAGGCAACATCAACATACCTCGCGGAACGAACCTCAAAAGAACAGCTAAGGTGGAAATAGAGTAAACAAGGGCTGTAGATGTTGCGGGAAGCCAGGGCACGCGAAAGACAGATGTTGGCATAGAAATAAGAATTGTCAGAATTGCGGAATAAAAGGACGCGTTCAGAATGTATGCAAGAAAACTCGCCAAGCACCTTCAAAGAATCTACAGGATAATCAGGAAGAATCGCCCGATGACGAAAATGAGAATTGGTTTGCAAATATTGCAAATATTAAAAATTGGTTTCAAATTAATTCTTTTAATGCATTCAAAGAAAAGATAGATCCTTAATATTTAAATGTTAAGGTCAATAATAAAATTTTGATAATGGAAATAGACGGGGGTGCTAGTATTTCAGTTATTAGTCAAAAAGATTACGAGATAATTTTTCATACATGTAAAATTGAACCTTCGAACTTAAAAATTAATTATTATGATAGAATAAAAACACGTCCTCTTGGAATGTTGAAAAATATAAAAATTGAATTCGGAAAAATAGTAACGACTGGGAATCTATACGTTATGAACGGAAAAGGGGAACCACTTCTTGGCCGTGATTGGTTGTCAAAATTAGGTCTTTGGCCATTGGCATACAACAAAAGGTAGAGAACAAGATTCTGGAAAAACCTTTGAATTCTATTGAAAAAAACGAGTTAGAAACAATCAGAGAACAAATTTTTGAAGAACATGCAAGTTTATTTTCTCGAGGTCTGGATACCTTTACTTAAGGTAAAATGAAAATTGAATTAAAAGAAAATGTAAAACCAATTTATATGAAACCAAGAAGTGTGCTCTTCGCGCTAAAAGAGAAAATAGCACATGAAATTGAAAGATTAGTGAAAGAAAACGTATTGAAACCGGTCGAAGTAAGCGAATGGGGAACACCTATCGTTCCCGGAACGAAGCCCGATGGAAGTGTTCGCATTTGCGGAGACTACAAAGTCACAGTTAACCCTTTAATAATAATTGATAGACATCCCTTGCCTCGCGTCGAGCAGCACTTGATCGCCTAAGCCCAAGGTGGTAACATTTTTTCGAAAATTGATCTAAGGGAAGCTTCTGCACAAGTAGAATTGAAGGAAGAAAGCAAGGACTTTCTAACGATTAATACACACAAAGGGTTATTTCGACCAAACAAACTTTTTTATGGGATAGCTTCAGCACCGGGATTTTTCCAGGAAAAAATGGAACAAATATTTTCAAAAATGAAAAATGTGTACGTTTTTATCGACGATATATATATATGTAAGTTTGTGGCCTGTTTACCCAAACTTATCCATGAAAAACAACAAACACGCTGAACGGGTTACGGAAAGGATAACCAAGAGTGACCATCGCGGAGTCATCGCCTCGGGAGAGAGGGGAGTGATTGACAGGCGCTCGAGACATCCACTAGCATCATAGTGAATGCTCTGTAAAATATATTGTAAATTATTCTTTTTCATCACTGTTAACTAAACCTACATTCCCGATCGTCAAAACCGACATTGTTGTTGATTTAGGTGACTATAAGTGTTATAATTATTTTTGTTATTATTTATGTAATTATTTGTGATTGGTGTTAATATAATGTTTTAGTATCGTTTCTACATCAACCCAAGTCGTTGAGACTCAGGAATTATTATTATTTCCGCAACCCTTTTAAGTTATAAGAGTCACGCTTATAACTTAAAAATCAACAACAAGATGGAGAAGGTCAAGGTCAAATTCCAGTTCGCCGCTGAAGCCTGGGATGCCAAGACGACCGTCATCAAGGTTAAATCCATCCAAGTATTGGAACAGGAACAAATTTTTTCTTTCGAACAAAAAGATCAACCAATTTCGAACCATGCTGAGCTGGCCAAATTACCAGTGGTCAAAGGAATTATCAAAAGTCTGGATAAAAGAGGGAAGCAGAGAAAAACTATCGTCTCACTGGACGCGCATCTGCAAAGGTTATACTTCGATGAGGAGGGTAATGTAGTGTTCAACGATTATTACCTGGAGGAAATAGAAACCCCCCAACCCACTCCAAACTCATCCAGTTTAACAGTTCCGGCACGTGAAACCCCGATCCAATTGATTTCGAAGGGCATTTTATTAGAAAAATTTTCAAACAGAAATCAGAACGCAAAATCATGGCTCACTTTATTTGTGCTTGAATGTGAAAGATTTAAAGTGGAAGAAAATCAATTCCCCGAGGTTCTGAAACTAGTTTTAGAAGGACCAGCCATAGACTGGTTTACATCAATTTTTAAAACTTATGGTATGACGAAACCTTGGAGCTTTTGGGAAAGTTCCTTTCTTGAAACATTCGGGGAAAAATCGTGGTCAGAGGTCGAATACGCTTACTCTTTTCGTTGGATAAGTGGACCATATTTAGATTTTGCATTAAAAAAGAGAAACCTATTAATAGATGCAGATCCAGAATTAGGCGTCAGTTCACAAATAAATTTTAACGTTATTGCCCTGCCAAAATTTGTTCGATCACACCTTCATAAACGTGAATTGAAAACAATATAAAATTTAATGTCTAGTCTGAGTCAACTTCAACCAATATCAAACAATAACAGCTCACGTATAGAAGTAAATAAGCAAAATCGAAAGTTCGATCCATGTCGTATTTGCGAGAAAGCCGGTTATAAGAATAGATTCCATCCAGAGGAAATTTGCAGAAATGCAAGATCAGCGATTATATATAAAAGCTAAAAATGTGCCTGAAATGGTAAGCTTAATTGATGAAGTTTTCGCAAAAATAAAAGAATGTGGATTAAAAATGAGAAAAGACAAATGCGAATTGCTAAACGATTGTATTCGTTATCTAGGCTTTGAAATTGACAAAAATGGGGCTAGAACCATCGCAGAAAGAGTTGAGGCAATAGAGAAAATGTGGCGCCCCAGTCGGTCCCGCCAAGTAACACGCCTCCGGCCCCCCTGTCGAGTGCGTCCCGACGGAAACCAAGGAAGCAGCCTCTGATGCCGCGCTCGGATGAGTGAGCGCCGCCATGTTCGAGAGAGAACGCTGATGGCCGCGAACGAAGAGAGACACGCTTCACGCCACAGCTCTAGCGACCACGCTAACACACTCGAGCAGTGATCATTGTAAAATAAGAGTTATACGAGACCAAGTTGTTCTTTCGTTTAGATAAAAGTTCATTATTACTTTCATAATAAAACGGAGTGTGTGTGTGAAGTTGAGTACCCGTCCCTCACACTAACTCCTTTAAAAATACCAGAGCTGAGAAATCTCAAAGAGTTACAATCCTTTTTAGGAAACATTAATTATTACAGTAAATTTATTCAAAATCGTCCAGAAAAATTCGCACCATTATATGAATGCCTAAAAACGGACAATTTCAAATGGACACCGGAATGTAAAATAGCTTTCGAAAACGCAAAAAAAGAGCTAAAGGCTAGAAATTTATTTATAAATTACGACCCAGAAAAACCCTTGATCTTAACTTGTGATGCATCGGACAACGGCATTTCCGCGGTTTTATCCCATCAAACCAAAGATGGTGAACGCCCAATTGCTTACGCAGCCAAAGCACTGAGCAAGTCAGAGAAAAATTATGCTATTATAGGCAAGGAAGCGGAGGCAACTATTTTTGGTGTCACAAGGTTTTATGACTATATCTACGGGAGAGAATTCACCTTAAAAACGGATAACGAGCCTCTCGTGCGTATTTTTGGTCCAAAAAAGGGCTTTCCAATAATGGCAGCGCGAAGACTGCAACGATATGCAGAATGTTTAAGTGCATTTAAATATAACATTAAATATGTTAAATCAGCAGAAAACTGTGCAGATGGTCTCTCTCGGCTGTTAAAAATTGAAAAAGTTAAAGACAAAAACGAATGTACATATTTAAACTACGTTTAAGAGGGAACGAATAAATGTTTAGACTGGAAACTGGTAGCAAATGAAACCCGCAACGACAAAACACTCGCTCAAGTGTTGAGATTTATAAAAAACGGCTGGCCAGATACAAAAATTCCCGAAGAATTGAAACCTTATGCCCACCGAAAAAACGAACTTGCAATAGAACAAGACTGCATCTTGTGGGGTTATAGAGTTGTAATTCCCACGAAATTAATAAATAAAATATTAGCAGAACTGCATAAAACCCATCTAGGCTTAGTAAAAATGAAAGCAGTTGCCAGATCGTTTTTTTGGTGGCCAGGGATCGATGGTAATATAGAGAGCCTTACGAGAGCCTGTAACGAATGTGCAAGAGAGAGAGACGATCCGCCAGCAAGCTTATTAAATCCTTGGAAATGGCCGAGCGAAACTTGGGAGAGGATCCATTCTGACCTAGTAGGGCCAATCGACGGTCACAATTTTTTGGTCCTAATCGATGCTCGAACCAAGTGGCCAGAAATATTCGAGCTGAAAAAAACAAATTGCGAAAATGCAATTAAAATTTTTCGACAAGTATTCGCAAGGTTTGGGTTACCAAAAATTTTGGTAACAGACAATGGCACGCAATATACAGGCACAGAATTCAAAACATTTACAAAAAGATTAGGGGTAAAGCATATTTTTTCGCCTGTAAAGCACCCGCAAACTAACGGGGCGGCTAAGAACCTAGTACGAACATTTAAAAAGAGTTACAAAAAATTAATAAGACGAGGAATTTCAATCCAAAAAGCGATAGATATTTTTTTGTTTGATTGTAGAGCATCGAAGCATTGCACTACAGGAGAAACTCCTGCAAAATTAATGTTCGGAAAAGAACTGCGAACACGATTCACATTGTTGCTTCCGAGCACGGAGCAGAGGGTGAAAAATAATCAAGAATGTCAAATTTCAAATAAAAAAGGGAAGAGAAAGACAGTTGTAACAGGAATATAGGATAATCGTATCTAACTCAACGTCAGAGTCGAAATCCCTAATTATAAGGTATCCGCGCTTAATAAATAGCTTCCAAGTCACTTAAAGTCATTTAAATATTACGCGCCGTTACGCCATATTGACTCGAGACGAATAGGGTACAGACATTGAAATTCAGACTAGCGCGCAGGCGTCAAATTTTCGAGCGAATTATCGATCCAAGCCACGTGCGGCAGGAGCAGAGACACTTCTATGTCAGCTTCAGTGAGTAGCGTTCGCCTGATTTGAATCTTGTGTCAACCCCGTGCCTATTACACGATTTTGTGATTCGACTTTTGTATCGACCTTTGTACGTGACAATTACATAGTTTGACTCTTGTGTCAACCTTTTTGTTAATACAGTATATTTTGTGACTCGACTATTGTGTTAATTCCGTACAGTTTGACTCTTGTGTCAACTAGTGCGTACTATTTTCTTGTAATTTGACTGTGGAATCAATTCCACCGTAATTGCGAGAGTCGGATTTCAACAACAATTTGTAAATACAAATAAACTTGTGTATTCTGACCAATTCTTTCTTCTATGTTCTTGGAAATTTGGATTCTCCCTTCCTCGGGTCCCCAAATGCACTCCCCTGCGAAAAGAGTCTATAAATAAAACTATTATTGTTATTTGTTAGCCAACTGAGCTTAGCCGTTATTTCGTTTTCGTTAATTTTGATAATTAACTGGCGCCCAACATAATATAATAAAATTGTCTGAGCCTCGACAGCACTTGACCCAGGCCGCGTCGAGTAGAAGCAATTGAAAATAAAATATAGTTCAGTATAAATTGTCAATGATCTTGATAAATTATTAAACAAATGGAAGGGAGTGACTTGCTTCTGTCTCAATGGCGCCCAACGTGGGGCTAGTTTGGGAAAATTAAGTTAAAATTGTATACAAATTAAAATTGTTAAAGTGTTCTTTGTCCAAACTTTTGAATCGTAGAGCGTTGGAAATTGAGACCCGGCATAGCAACAGTATAATAATATGCCGAGACACACGGCTTACAAGGGAACGCACGACGTTCGGATCACGGATTTTCTTCAAACTTTGTACAGTTTTCGTACTCCATTAGAACAACATAAGGTGCAAGTAGCAAGGCGTACAACTTCGGCGTTTTCGAGAAAATCGCAAAGGAAATCTTACGTAATTCAATATGTACCGGTGCGTAGCGACACTGACAACAAGGCGGCGGCGGCGGCCGAGCGGTGAGCGTTCAATATCCGTGGTTGCTGGATCGAGTCCCGCTCGTGTTTTTTTTTTTTTTTATTTTTTTTTTCCTCCTATAACACTGGTCATATTCTTTTTCATATACATTACAATTTAAAGGTAGTGTAATGAAAAAATACGTGTATTTGCATGAACCGTTATCGAATTTCCAATGTTATATAGTCAAACATCGATAAATAAAGGTGTAAATAATTTTATTCAATAAAACAATGAGTCACAATATGTCAGTGTAAGGTTGTGCTTTCGACGTTACAATTTGCAGGATGATATTTTTCATACAGACACGGAAAACGTAAATTAAAACGGCATCTGCTACTTTGAATGAATGTGTCATGCAAATATTGCGCAACGATTATATGTGTATTTATATGTTTATTCAAACAGAGAATTGAGTGATAATTGATAACAACAAATGGTAAGAGGAAGCGTTAACGTTATATTATATTTAATTAGACGTGCGTTACGCCTGGAAGCAGTATTGAGACTGCTCACACGGCCTCTCGCCGGGCTCGGCGACAGTGCATATGAAGTGCATAATCGCGTAATTTGAGCACTGCTGCCGATAAGAAAGCCAAGCGCATAAGGCGGGCTACGCTGCATGATAAATTTTGTACTCATCTAAATGATCCCCGGCATCTTCCTACGAGAGGATATAAAACTGTAACATTTCATTAGAAATGTTCCAGCTCCATCACATCCCCCGACGAAGACAAAGGCGCGTCTCTGCGGCTTCTGATTTCTCGTAGGATTCTTTCGTTACGTTTAGCCTGTGTCTCAATCCTGCGTTTTAATTTCCTTCGTTCTACTACTTCCAAAGCGGAGGGATTCCTTTGGCAACAATATCCGGTGAACGCCGAAATATAGGTGGGTATATCAAATTTCCACAGCAAGAGTAGAATAGACAAGACGGATATCGTTCCAGAAACGGCAGCTATTGATGGGATCCCCATACCTTTGAAGTTAGCCCATGTATTGTTGACCCGAAGGGTCGCTTCGTTATTCGCGAGGACACTCTCAAGGTCTAAACTGGCTTGTCCTTGATCCTTGAGGGTATCCAAGTTAATCACGTGATGCAATACAATTTCCCGGCCTGTTACAAATTTGTTTAGCGGGGAAATGGTATCTGCATGTATTTCTGTTAATTGAGAAGTCATATGTTCTACGATTAATTTGACTAGCGTTTTTAAAGTTTGAAGTTCGCAGCTCTGATTCGTGGTTATCAGGGATGGCTTGGTGATTTGAATAATAAAAGTCTGCATTGAAGCGCATGTTATGGTTACTTCAATTGGCTTCGAAGGTAAGATTATTTGCGATCCCTGCGTTCTTATGTAAGCAATATCTGTGACGAGAAAACGACTCAGAGTGCATCCTCGTGGTATAGGATCAGTTATTTTCTCACAAAGTTCAATAGTATCGTTGCGATGTCCCACATCGCGGTAATCACCAATGAAATACTCGGTTATCTGTTTCAGTTGAGAAAATGTGACTTCTCTTATAAAATTCTTACGTACTAATTTCAAAGCATATGTTGGGTTAAGCGTTACATAAGTGTGATTTATTCTTACGGGTACCGGGGTATTCTGAATTATTACCCAAGGTTCCTTTTCTAAGTAAGGCACTGTGAGTATATAGATAAGTTTGCCTTTATCTGTGGTTATAGTTAAATCACTTATTTTAATAAACTTCTCGTAATTTTCCTCCTTAATAGGTATTAGTGTCTTTTTGTCATGGGCATCGAAAGCTTGAAGAGCTGTCATAAGCTCCTTTGGAGTAAAAAGGGTGTTATCGATGATACCATGCCTTCCTAATTGCACGGCAGTCATTACCAGCTCGATTAGTCGTTGCAGTTCCTTAATCTATAATATAAAAATGAATCGCAAAATGTGTTGGTAAGCGCATAACTCAACAACGCCTGGACCAATTTGGCCAATTCTTTTTTTTAAATGTTCGTTGAAGTTCAAGGATGGTTTTTACGGCGAGAAAAATTTGAATAATTGCCGGAAAAACCGTAAAAACAGCCCTTTTCTTTTTCTCATACAAACGTTTTCTAACTAAAACGTTGAGTCAATTTGAGCTCTATTGCTATTGTATAAAGTTCATATCAAATTACAAGCACTCACTGTTGTTTAAGCAATGTAGGTGTGTTTCTAACGTCAAAGAGTCAATTTCCACTTTATTACCGCTATACAAAGTTGAAATTCAATCATATCAATACAGTGTGCGTGTGTGCGTTGGAGCACAGAATACATCGTTGGAGGATTTAATGCCGCGTTCGGAAACTCAACAAAAGTGATATCGCGGACCCGACCAAATTGAATACTCACAAAATAGAAAAAAAAAACTGTCGATGTCGATTTGCCGGTGTACAAGTGTTGTTTTCTTGGATTTTCTGTTACTTATTCTACTGAGTTTGCTTTTGTCAACTGATACTGTCTGATACACGAAACAAATTCGTATATCGTGTTTTGTGCAGAGTGTTTAGTTACCTATGATCACTAATTATTGCATGTGACACAATAATTTATATTTGATATGCCTCCTATAAGACGAAGCAATTTAGGTAGAAGAACCCGAAATGCTACAAACCAAGCTAATTACCGATCTAAATATACTGCACAAGAACGTGACGACCGAAATGAACGTGAAAGAATTCGGATATCACAAACGCGTGAAGCGCAAGCGCGACATTCAACTAATAATCGCGCAAGTTTGAATCGAGCTGCTTTCAATTACGATGTGTCAATTGACTACAGTAACTACCAATGTGTTGTTATTGGTTCTATGAACTCTGTTTGCTCACATTGTAAGGCATTGAAATACAAAAACGAAGCCAATGGATTGTGCTGCGCAAATGGTTAAGTGAAATTGATACCATTGGATCCACCACCAGAGCCATTGAACTCATTGGTTTCAGGAATAGGAACAGATTCCATACATTTTTTGAAAAAATATCCAACAATATAACAATTGCTTTCAAATGACTTCATTTGGGGCAACAAATGTAGTTCGGGAAAATTTTATGCCAACTTTCAAGGTATGTATTATAGCAGTTATTCATAATTATTTTAGCGAACAATATTTTCTGTCACCTAAGTTAAGATGTGTCACTAATCTTCAATTTCTTAATCATAAGATCATAATCATCACTTAGTCATCATATTATCTGGTGATTCAGTTTTAGTGACACTTTTATTATTTTGAAACCCAATATAATTATTTGATGATAGATATTAGTTACAACAAAATATTACATATTGAGGTACCTAAGCATATGAAATATTGTTTAGTGATTCAAATTAGGAGACAGATATAATTTTTAAGAGCAAATATTATTTAAATTTGATCATTGACAATCCATAAATTTATACCCCACATTGCTTATTTATTTTATTTTATAGTGTTTGGTACAAACATAATATTTTTTTTTAATTTACAGATACAAGGCCAAATATATCACAGAGCAGGTTCACTATTACCAGTGTCAGATAGCAACTACAAATTCCTGCAAATTTATTTTGTGGGCAATTCACCACAAGAAATTGATCTGCGTTGTGCACATAACAATTTAGTGAAGAGGTCTATTGTAGAACAATTACAAACTTTATTTCATGAACACAATCAATTGATTATATTGTTTAAAACTGTACTGGATCTGATGCCATCTGATAATCACAAAATTGTAATCAGAGCTGATAAAACACCTGCGGGTCAACATGCAAGACGTTTTAATGCACCAACTATTGATGAAGTTGCTATCGTTGTAGTTGGAGAAAACTTGGAATCCCCTGATATTGTTTGACATCGTCGGAATGATCAATTACAACGTATAAAGGAAACACACCGCTCATATGATGCACTGCAATATCCCATTATATTTTGGCAAGGTGAAGATGGCTATGATTTCTCAATAAAAATGATAAATCCCATTACAGGTAATTAAAATATTAGTTTAGCTATGGCGATAACATCTAAGTCACTATACAGCGTGTCCCTCCGACTTTGACCCAGCGGGAAACTATGGCCTTTAAAAATCAATCTGAACAACTCTCTCAAAATAACAATAGTTGAAATATGAACTTTAAAAGAATATTTTTCATACTAAGTTGATCAGGTGACTGAAATTTTTGTCTGAACACATGAATTTTCAAAAGCTTATTTCGACGATGATTACTTTGGGAAAGTTGTTCAGAAGGATTTTTAAGGCCATGTTTTCCCGCTGGGTCAAAGTCGGAGGGACACGCTGTTTAATGAATTTTAATTTTATATTTCAATGTTATTAAAACAAAATCTATTTACAGGTTCTGAAACCAACAAAAAAATCAGTTCAATGAACTATTATTCATACCGCCTAATGATCCGGGAAAATGAAGACAATAACATATTGAAATGTCGGCGATTATATCACAAATATGTTGTTGACATGTATGTTAAAATTGAAACGGAGAGATTAACATTCATCAGGTTGAATCAGACCAAACTTCGATCTGAAGAGTATATTCACCTTCGAGATGCGATTAATACTGATGGAAATGCACAGAATGTTGGTCGGATGACTATTCTTCCAGCAACATACATCGGAAGCCCTCGACATATGCACGAATATGCTCAAGATGCCATGTCGTATGTTCGTCATTATGGTACAGCAGATTTGTTCATCACATTTACATGTAATCCGTACTGGATAGAAATCAAGCAGGAGTTATTTCCTGGGCAATCACCCATTGATCGTCATGATATTACAGCCAGAGTCTTTAGACAAAAGTTGAAATCTTTAATGGATTTAATCGTAAAACATTATGTGTTTGGTGAGACACGCTGCTGGATGTATTCTGTGGAGTGGCAAAAACGAGGATTGCCACATGCACACATTTTGATTTGGTTGGTTGAAAAGATAAGGCCAAGTGAAGTTAATGCAGTGATATCAGCTGAAATCCCTAATGTACAAGTAGATCCTGGATTGCATGAGGTAGTTATCAAAAACATGATACATGGTCCCTGTGGAACTCTTAATCAAAATTCACCGTGTATGATGGATAGTAAATGTTCAAAACGATATCCACGTACATTAATATCGGAAACAATTACTGGTAATGACGGTTATCCACTGTATTGTCGCCGATCGACAGCAGACAATGGAAGATCAACAATTGTCAAATTAAATCAACAAGATATTGAAATAGATAATCGTTGGATTGTTCCATATTCACCCATTTTATCAAAGACCTTCAAAGCACACATCAACGTTGAATCTTGCCATTCAGTGAAATCTATTAAATACATTTGCAAATATGTAACCTAAGGGAGTGATACGGCTGTGATTGGAATTGGTGCAGAGAATTCCAATGATGAAGTTACCCAATACCAAATGGGCCGCTATGTTAGTAGTAATGAAGCAGTTTGGCGAATATTTTCTTTTCCTATTCATGAGAGACACCCTTCTGTTGTTCACTTAGCTGTGCATTTAGAAAATGGACAAAGAGTGTATTTTACAGCACAGAACGCAGTACAAAGAGCTGCTCAGCCACCATCTACTACATTAACCAGTTTTTTTGAGACATGCCAAAACGATGATTTTGCACAAACATTGCTATATTCTGAAATGCCAAAATATTATACTTGGAATCAATCCTCAAGGAGATTTATACGACGGAAACAAGGAAAACCACTTCCAGGATACCCAGATGTGTATTCCACCGATGCGATTGGTCGAATTTATTCAGTACATCCAAGCAATGATGAATGTTTTTATTTACGACTGCTATTAGTCAATGTACGTGGCCCAACACCATTCCAACATTTACGAACTGTTAATGGTGCATTGTGTGGATCTTACAGAGAAGCCTGTCAACGTTTGCAATTGCTAGAGAATGACGCTCATTGGGATCAAACTCTCAATGATGCTGTAATATCATCACACGCTCATCAAATACGAACATTGTTTTCTATAATCATATCTACATGCTTCCCATCAAACCCAATTGATTTGTGGATCAAGTACAAAGATTATATGTGTGATGATATTTTGTATCAAATACGGAATAGAATGGGGAATCCAAATATACAAATCAGTGAAGAAATTTACAACGAAGCATTGATTTCAATTGAGGACATGTGCTTGA
Source organism: Neodiprion virginianus (assembly GCF_021901495.1). Lineage (NCBI taxonomy): Eukaryota > Metazoa > Arthropoda > Insecta > Hymenoptera > Diprionidae > Neodiprion > Neodiprion virginianus. The sequence goes on along the minus strand of NC_060878.1, from coordinate 18,974,196 downwards.
TGATGTCAAACAAACTATTAATTCAATTAGGCCTGGCCGCGCCCAATCGTCCAATGCATGATGCTTTTAACCAAGAATTGCATCGAGAAAAACTGTATGATCTCAATACTTCGAAAGAATTAATTCAAATAAATCTTCCACTGTTGAATGAACAACAGAAGTATGTATTTGATACTCTTATGAAAGTAACAAATGATGAAACTGGAGGAATTTACTTCTTAGATGCACCTGGTGGTACAGGAAAAACTTTTTTGATTTCATTAATATTAGCAACAATTCGCTCACAAAATAAAATTGCACTTGCACTCGCTTCGTCGGGAATCGCAGCAACTTTGCTTGAAGGTGGTCGAACAGCCCATTCAGCACTAAAATTGCCATTAAATATGCAAAGCAATGAAACTCCAACCTGCAACATTTCGAAGAACTCTGCAATGGCAAAGATTTTACAGCAATGTAAATTGATTGTTTGGGATGAATGCACGATGGCACATAAAAAATCTTTGGAGGCTTTAGACAGAACCTTAAAAGATCTACGGAGCAATCATAACCGATTTAGTGGTGCAATGATTTTATTAGCAGGAGATTTTCGTCAAACATTGCCAGTGATTCCACGATCAACGCCAGCTGATGAACTCAATGCATGTCTAAAGTCCTCCAATTTGTGGAAACATGTCAAAGTACTTCATTTAAGTAAGAATATGCGTGTCGAGTTGCAAAATGACCAATTTGAAAACATATTCTCTAAACAACTCATTGACATTGGTAATGGCAAATTTCCTAGAGACATGTTGACTAGCTGCATTAACTTTCCTCAAAGTTTTTGTCAGTTGACTCGATCAAAAGATGAACTTATTCAGAAGGTGTATCCAGATGTTTCTCAAAATTACAGAAACCATGATTGGTTGAGCGAAGGAGCTATATTGGCTGCAAAAAACATAGATGTAAATGAATTAAATTTAAAAATTCAAGAACAAATTACAGGCGAGTCGAGGACATATAAATCAGTTGATTCGGCTACTAATCAAGATGATGTAGTCAACTATCCACCGGAATTCTTAAACTCGCTGGATTTGCCAGGATTGCCACCTCACAATCTTCAATTAAAGGTTGGATCGGTAGTTATAATGTTGCGAAATATCAACCAACCGCGTCTTTGCAACGGCACACGGTTAGCGATAAAAAAATTACTAAACAATGTGATAGAAGCAACTATACTGAAAGGAAAGTATAAAGGAGAAGATGTTCTCATACCGCGCATCCCAATGATTCCGACTGATATGCCATTTGAGTTTAAACGACTACAGTTTCCAGTGCGGCTTGCTTTTGCTATGACCATAAACAAGTCCCAGGGGCAATCATTAAGTGTTTGTGGTATTAATTTGGAAAACCCATGTTTCTCACATGGTCAATTGTATGTTGCCTGTTCCCGTGTTGGAAAACCATCGGATTTGTTTGTCTATGCGCCAGGTAATCAAACAAAAAACATCGTATATCACAAAGCACTACAATAAAAATAAAACTGTTTTTTGTTAATAATTATGATTCACATGATTAACAATAAAGCGATTACTTACTTTTAAATGCTTATATATATTTTATTTAATTATTTTTTATTCACAACGCCCTATCACCAGGGTGGACGGTTCTGTTCAGGAGAATTTTTTGCCCAGACTATAAAATAGGTAGGATCAAAAAACTGCCACATTACAAATCTTCTTGACAGGACGAACTCTGTCGGGTCCGCTAGTTTCAAATAAACTTAGAGTTATAGCTTCCATGTATTCCTCATGAGCAAGCGTTTCGTTACCTTTTATTTTTAATGATTCTAATTGTCCCCATACAGTTTCCAAAGAGTGTTTAAGTTTGAGCTGATTTGTATTCAAGATATTAATTTGGACTTGATTTATGTGCAAGGACTTGGTTACAACAAGATTTAGAGTGTCCGTTACATTTTTTAGTGAGGCTAGATTCCCATTAATTATTTCCAAATCATCCGCGTCAGCAGTTCCATAGATTGATTTTTGGATTGTTCCTGAAAAGTTAAACATTCCTCTTTTCGGTCTGATGTTTGGCGTGAGATAAGATTTCCTTAGGGGATACATTTCATTTGCCATGCCCGTCAGAAGGACATGTTTTCCAAATACCGCCTCAGCTTCGCGCGAGGCTTCGTAAGTAACGTCGCTCGACGCGAGCGCTTTCGGAGTACTTGTTTTGGTTCTGTGGGATTGAGATTCCCTTGATTTAGAGGAGCGGCGCGTCATTTGAAGAATAGGCGCACCCAAGTCTAAAATGACTTCCAAAATATTCTTGTGTGACGAGGCACGGGAAAATTCTAAATATAAAGCGTCCAGGGCGGACTGGGCGAGGGATCGCTGACCAGGGTTCCAATGGTCCAGATAGGTATCCCGTATCGACTGGAGGCCTCCGAGTTTGTCGTGAATGTCGAGTAATGGTTTGGTGAACCCTCTTGCGTCAATGGATTGGAATATCTTCCATCTTTCCTGGTACATGTATACTTTGCCCACTTCCTCCTGGAGTAGAGTCCCATTGATAACTGAGACATCGAAGTAGGCTAGGGACAGACTGCTACACCTATAACAAAAGAAACTAAGACTCTATTCCGTGGAGATCCAATCGTTACCCTGAACCCGTTTTAGTTTAATTCTAGGGATTGGATCGTTTTCCCTTGGTCCGGTGTCGTATTCGTAGTACGGTTTGGTATTATTCAGATGGGTCTTCCAATAAGACGCTGTGGAATCATCCGCGGTTTTCTTGTAAGTGATATTTCCTTTTTGTTCGTTGATCTCGACGACGACGAATGGTCCATTCCAAATCCTTTTCAAGGCGTTCTGTCGCGTATGGTTCTTGATCATTACTTTATCTCCCACTTGATATAAAGGAGTTTGTCGTCGTGTTCCTTGGTCCACTTGTTTTTGGTTTTTCTCTCTGGACTTGGTAAGCCAGACCAGAGCTTTCTCGAACCGTTCCTCCCATTTTCGTATCCACAACATTTTCTTACTAATCACGGTTTCCAATCGATTTTCGCGGAAACCGTCAGGATTGTTGGCTTCGTGACAGAACATGAGGTTGTGAGGCGTTTCACCTGTTGATTGATGAACGGAAGTGTTATAGGCACGTGCCATTTCTATTAAAACCTTGTCCCAAGTGTGTATTCTCTCTTTGCAGGCAGTTCAAATATAGTCTTTCAAGACACTATGCATTCGTTCTATAGAGCCGTTTGACTGCGGGTGATATGCGGTTGTGGTGATATGTTTGATATTATAGTGTTCGAGAAAGGAATCGGTCAGCTCGTTACAAAACTCCTTTCCCATGTCCGTCAAGATTACTTTGGGGCACCCGAAATTACGTATCCAGTACTCTGATAGAGCCTTGATAACTTCTGTCGCGGTTTTGTTCGTAAGTGGGGCACATTTAATGAATTTAGTTATTGAATCCTGCATCGTGAGGATATATCGGTGTTTATTCCAGGATTCGACCAGAGATCCGACGATATCTATTGAAATTTGATCGTTAGGTTTTTCAGCAAAGGTTTCGAAAAGAATAGCGGGTGATTTCATTTGTATCCTTTCCTTCTTATACATCTGACACGTAGGGCATGCCTGGATAAAGGAATTGATATCATTCTCCATACGTGACCATACGGCCGTTTCTTTTACTCGGTCAATTGTTTTTGCTAGGCCAAAGTGTCCATTGATGTCGTTGTGAGCGCTGGCCATGATTTCTTTCTGTTGCTGTTTGTTAGGCACATCCTTTCCTGTCAAGCAAGATGATGTGTCTGCACCTGAGTCCTGACGTATCCTTTTGAGATCTTCGATGATCGAATTGGTTTCTTCTTTGGTGGTTTTCTTAGGGTCAATCCAGAAGTATATCTTTTCGTACCTTTTCGGATGAATGTAGTTTCTGAGTTTCTCACGTCTATCAGTCTGATTCTTTGGTATAATCAGGGTGTTGTCAGAGGCATCCTTTTCTTCTAGGGTAAACTTCACCCATTTGCCGTCTCCCCCTTTTCGATTTCGGTTGGGAACGAGTTTGATGTGAGATTTTGTTCTGCCTGTTGTGAGTGACAATCTCTCGATGTCAATGTGGCGTGCGGCAATATGGTGAACCCACTTGGGATTCCTATCAATAGGTGTGATTTCGTATAGTCCCTTTTCCAATTCGGTGAGTTTTCCGAAGATGTCTTCCTTTGTGCGAAAGACTCTAGATAACTCATCCGCTACTACGTTACTTTTTCCCGAAACATGTTCTATCAGGAATGAGTATTCCTCCAATCTTAGTCTCCAACGCAGCAGGCGTTGACTGGGGTCTACGCAATTTTTCAGCCATACTAGTGCACGATGATCGGTGCGGATGATGAAGGGTTTTTCTGGTCTATTGAGCCAATATACTCCTAGTCTCTTGACGGCCCATACAACAGCAAGCATCTCCTTCTCCGTCGTGCTGTAATTCCTTTCCGCATCATTCAGGGTTCGAGAAAAGAAATATATGGGGTGGCCGTTTTGAGATAGTACCGCTCCAATTCCATCGTTTGACGCGTCGGTGGTTACGACGTATTGTTTAGCTGGGTCTGATCTCACAAGTATCGGTGGTGTGACCAACTTTTCTTTCAGGGTTTCGAAGGCTTCTTGGCAGGCTGCTGACCAATCCCATGGGGTGTCCTTTCTTGTTAACCTGGTTAATGGTTTCGCTAACATTGAATAGTTTGGTATGAACTTTCGGTAATACCCCGTCAAACCAAGGAAGGATCGAATCGTCTTAACGTTGACTGGAACGGGTAATTGTTGTATCGCTCTGGTCTTTTCCGGATCTGGTTTGCTTCCTTCGTCAGTAATGACATATCCGAGGTATCTCACTTCAGTTTTCATGAAGGCGCACTTCTCTGGCTGGAGTTTCAGGTTACATTGTCTTAAACGCTGAAATACGGTTCTTACATTTCGATGGTGTTCTTCCTCCGTTTCACCAAAAATTATTACGTCATCAATGTAGACGCAACAGATCTTCTGATTCAATCCTCTCAGCGCATCGTTCATCATGCGTTGGAAGGTCGCAGGAGCGTTCTGTAATCCGAAAGGCATTCGTTGGTATTCGAAATGCCCGTCGGGGGTTGAGAAGGCAGTATATTTCTTGGAGTCAGCAACCATGTTGATCTGGTGGAAACCTGCGGCCATGGCGACAGTAGTGAAGAACTTGGCCCTTCCCATGTGATCGAGTAAATCCTCGATTATTGGTATCGGATAAGAATCCTGAACGGTAAGTTCATTAATCTTCCTGAAATCGATTACAATTCTATACTTGGGCTTTCCGTCGGGGCCCGGTTTTTTGGGTACAACCCAAACTGGCGAGTTGTATGGCGACTCGGATTCCGTTATTATTCCTTGTTTCAACATTTTCTCTACTCCCTCTTTTACAACCTGCTGGTGCAGCTGTGGAGCACGGAAACTTTTCACATTTACAATGCGTTGAGGATCTGACAACACGATGCGATGTTCAGTCATTGAAGTTCCATTGACCATGTCTTCCTCCTGTGAGGCAAAGATATCGCTGAAATCCTGAAGAATATTCTAAATTTCTTTCTGGTACTCCTCCGGTAGGTGTTTCAAGTCGACAGTATGTTGGAGCGCCTGCTCTCTTTCATCACGTGGTTGTTGCCATACACCTGGGGTTGACATACTTTTTACTCGGTGGACTTGGACGTTCTCCAGTTCGAGCTCGATATCTTCGTCTTCAGCGGTGGTGATGATTCCATAAGCCGTACCATGATTGTTCGTGTGTACAATCTGCACCGGGATATTTTCCATAGGCATTCCGTCTCTATAGACCATGCGTAACATGAGATCGAGATTCTTTTCGTCGGTATCGATGGCAATTTTGTTCACCGAATTTGGTTTAAATCGAATTTTTCGTTCGCTACTAAGGTGGTGTATCTTATTCTTCAGGGTGAGCGTCGAGGCATTCAACTGGAAATCTTGCCTCCTCATAAACGGGTTTCCCATGATTCCATCTTCTTCGTCAGGCAGATAATCGTCTGGTATAATGACGAATTCGTCCTTTAGCCCCATGTGAGTTAGTACAGCAATTTCATTCGCGGAATTTAGCGCTTTGCCAGTCTTAAAGGAAATTTTGCGATTGATAATTGGACAAATTTGTTTATCCGATGAATAAATAACCTTCTGTTTCATGAGGTTTATTGATGCACCTGTATCGACCATAAGGGCTACTCCTTGCTTTGTTTCTCCAAATTTCATTACAGCACACTGTAGTAACCCCTGTGAAACTGAACATACACGGGCTCCTGTTGGCACTCGTCCTCTAGTTCGTCCTCCTGACCCTCTATTTCCTCTTCCTCTGACTGGAGTTCCTCTGACGTGCAATTGACTTGGTCGTTGGGCGGTTTGTCTTTGAGGCTAGCGTTTTGAAAATTTGCGTCTCGCTTATTGCCGTTAGTATTACGGCGTTGGTCGTTCTGTGGTCGGCGCGGAGCGTAGCACTTCCGGCTGTAGTGTCCTCTGGTTCCGCAATTATGACATACTGCTTGTTGTTCATGGGCGGTCCGATGTGTGTTACAGGTGTGGCATTCACATCTCTGGAGTTCTTTATCTTCATCTTGTTCCGCTTTATCGTGGTGGTGGACAGACGCTGGTGGTCGAGTAGTTGACCTTGGCGAGTTCGTCGAGGTTCTTTGTTGTACCTGGAATCTTCGCGTATCTGATGCGCTGCCTGGCCCATAAATTTGGGACTTGTTTCAAAACGTGGGTATCGAGGCTGTGTCGTTACTGTTCATCAGCTGTTGTTGATGCATTCGGAAATTCAATTCCTCGCCTTCGGCTTCTTTCGCGGCCTTCTGGGCTTCTAGTAACTTGAAGTACTGGCGGTTTTTGACTTGATAGAATATCCTCGGATTGAGTCCGTACAGATAGTACTGGCACACTCTATTTTCGAGGTCTTGAAGATTAGGATCGATGTTCGCTCGTAGTTGTTGATTCGAGAAGGCAGCTACGAGATCTTGGTAAATCTGATTGAATTTGAGATTGTAGGCGTCCACAGTGTCGCCCTTTTGGCCTGTTCTGCCAAGCTCCATTTCCAATGTGGTGGCACTTTTCTCGACAATGACGGCTGGTCTTATGGCTTCGAGTAAAGTTGGGATTGTACGAGGTCTCCTCTGGTTGATGGTCTTCTGAAGAGCTCCTCCTGTCTTCAAGCTGATTACCATGCTCAAAAACGGGAAACCTTGGGTTGGCATAACTACCATATCGGCGGCTCTTACTTGCATGATCCAAGCGTGTACGTCTTTGCCTGCTTTTCCTTCCAGTCTGCAATCAATCATCTTGATGGCTTGAAACGCGGGTAGGAAATCTTGGATCGCGTAGGGCTCGTCCGCTGGGCGATTTGGTTCTCCGGGGTATCTTCCGGCAGCATCGGGGCGTAGGCTGACATCATTCAAGTAAGCTACCGTTCGTGCATACGGGCCTGGGTCTCTTGGATTTCGAGGGGGAAGCACGTCTCGGGGTGGCGCAGTTGCCGGTAGTTGAATTCTTGTTAGGTTTCTTCGCGCGAGTTCCTCAATGTTCCTCATTATCTCTTGCTGTTGGCGTAAAGCTTCGGGATCACTCAGCAACTGGGACATATTGAACGTCACAGTGTCCGGACGACGATGTGGTAAAGTAGCAGACATTTCCAAGGCTCTTCGAAGTTCATCCTCTACTCGCTGTTCTAGACGACGACGCGGGACGTTGTTACGGGTATTGCTACCAGTACCTCGTGGAACTTCGTAATCCGTCGGACCATTAGGCCACTGTGGACTAGGCCTTGGTGTTAGGCGTACGTTCGGCATCCGTGATAAACGTCGGCTTTCCTCGAGAACGCGTTGCAGTGTCGAATCCGTATCCGACAAGATATCATGGTTTACATTGGCTCGCGCGGTGAAAAATCGGTCGTTTTCTAATGAGCGATTTTGGTGAAGGATCGGTATTGGCATCGCATTTATACCTAGATGGTCTGAGTCTGAATTGGCTGGGGAGCCCACCTCATTGATGCGCGGTGTCGGTGGCAGCAATCGGTTTTGAGCGAGCCCGTATAATGCCGAGTAACGTGGTGGGTTTGTTACGGTTGAGGGAGCTATCTGAGTAGGACCTTCCACCTCTGATTCAACGAGACGCGCGGTATCTAGTTGAATTCACGGTATCGCTCCGGTATGGTTTCCGGGCGGTCTCAAAATATTAGAAACATTCGGATCATCGCTAGTTGTTAAGCGATAATAGTTATTGATTGCTTCTCGATTGGTATTACTATTTGTAAGAGCTTCCTCTTGACGGTTTTCTTCGGTTAATTGGTTATTCGGTTGTTGCATTTCCTGAAACATTTGGTCGGTGACGCTTTCAAGCGTGTCTTCGGCACGCGGAACTGTTTCAGAGTTTCGATTTATTTCTACATTATTGCGACGAATGAAGTCGTGTTCACGGCGTTCTTGATTTCTCAATTGAATAAAACGGGTAACCTCTTCTATAGGCAAATCTTCGCGGTGAGCAAGTTGACGCGCAGTTAACCTCTCTCCGTTTAATTGCTCTAGACCAAGACGGTATCTGCCCATTGCCGTTAAATCATTACGTTCGGTGGCTTCTTGTAGCCCATTCATAAGCTGAGTCATTTGGTTCGTCAAATCCCAAAATCTTTCTTCAAACCGGGATTCAGAAGTGACGGATTGTCCATCTTCTGCAGTCTCAACAATAGTGGGAGGTACTGCCGATCTCCGGTCATTGTTTTCGTTCACGTCCATTGTGAATTTATTTTTAAATTTACCTTGAGTCAAGCTTTGACTTTACTTATTTGAATGATTCAAGTTTGACCATCAAATTCTTAGTTTCGATCACGATTTGTCCTTCGATAAGTTTATGGTGACTCGAGTAAGTAACAAAATGCTTGTACTTACGCTAGGAGTAGCCAAATTGAGGTGTGAAGCATCACACTCGAAGATCGTGGTAGCCGTCGGTGCGAGGCTTCGATGTCCTGGAGTCTCTGACAGGCACCGGGGGCAAGAAAATAAGAGCGGTTCGAGTCTGAGTGTCCTTATTCTCACTTCACTTCACTTAGACGGTTTAAATGCGAAGTTTATTGTATCTAAGGAGTGCAGAATTTTATACTTGCTTCCTTTCCAATAAATACACAAGTTCACTATGGGAATCGTCCAGTGTAGAATCAGGCGGTCTACACTCAGTCCCTGGTTATCAAGCGGTCTACACGCAGTCCTTGATTGTCTACGCAAGGCGGCCTTTCACTCTATCCCTTGCTAGGTACAATTCGTAATAATTACTTATCAACGCGTAGCCGAAGGTTCGCGCGTGAATTTATTGGGCTTATGCACTCACTTCCAAAGTTCGTCACTATGATCCGGCCGTTTGATACGCGCGCCGCGTTCGTTGGTTTAAACCGGATCCTGGCAGGATCGCCAAATTTGTCATGCAAATATTGCGCAACGATTATATATGTATTTATATGTTTATTCAAACAGAGAATTGAATGATAATTGATAACAACAAATGGTAAGGGGAAGCGTTAACGTTATATTATATTAAATTAGACGTGCGTTACGCCTGGAAGCAGCATTGAGACTGCTCACACGGCCTCTCGCCGGGCTCGGCGACAGTGCATATGAAGTGCATAATCGCGTAATTTGAGCACTGCTGCCGATAAGAAAGCCAAGCGCATAAGGCGGGCTACGCTGCATGATAAATTTTGCACTCATCTAAATGATCCCCGGCATGTTCCTACGAGAGGATATAAACTGTTACATTTCATTAGAAATGTTCCAGCTCCATCACAGCTACTTCATTAAGCGAAACTCAGGCTACGGTCACCAAGCAGATGTATCGGCTAAAGAATCTCGAGTACTGTCGTTAACGCCAATCCTCAATGACTATCCGTTCCTCGGCAAGCCTTTATTAAGTATCTCTCGAAATTTTCTCGCAAGAAGGTTAGCAGTGCTTAACGCTCCACATCCAGGACACGAATTCGCCAACTCCCTCGTGATCCTTGGCGGCCATTCTCTCTCGCAATGACTAACTTCTGCGCAAAACACTCGCCACCCGAATCTATATCGCAACACTACTACTCTGATTAGTCGCCAGAACTCGAGAGATCTTCGATGGCCGATCGGCCGCAACGCCGATCTCGTCACGCTGATCCTCCGTGACGTCATCCCCCTAAGAATGCGCAACAATCGATCTGTCATCGATTTTGGGGATTGCGCAACTTGCCGCGCACCCGTCGTCGCTACGCGGCGCAGAACTTAAGGTAGTACCGTGATAAATCACTTTTCTTACAATATTTTTCAATTTTCGAATACACATAATTTGAAGTGTCCTTTACACGTAGGAATTTTTTTTAATAGTCCTTGCGGTACTAAATTTTGCAATATTAGCGATCAAAAGTCGTACAATTTACATGTATTCCCTATCCCGACCGTAGTTAGAGTGAGCATTTTATTTAATAACAGCCATACTTTTCTTAGAATTTTTTTTAAAAACTGAGAATTATTAATTGAGGATATAACAAGTAATTTTTTTCAAAAAAAACATAAACAAGCCGTATTCATTTTTTTGTAAATAATTCTTAAAGTTTGTTGCTTTTAATGATTTTCAAACTTTCTCTCATAACCTGACCCGTGAGAAATAGTGACTTGGCAACGTTGCCCTACGCGGGAAGTTTAAAATGCCATAAAGGCCCAACGAATTGAAATAAATGTCAGAACTTTGCGGATATAGGTTACGGTACAGAAAAAATTGAAATTGTTAATATTTTCAATAATGAAGTGGATAAATCATAAATAACTACACTACAAATATATTAATTATTTATTTACTTAAAATTACAGTTTTCGACAAAGTCTTTAACAAAGGCATTTATTTATAACTTTAGAAAAATATTAAATGCTACTAATATTTTACTTTTTTTTAGAAACTCTTTCTTTCTTACAAATATTTTTATTTGGTTTATTAATCACTAGGTTTGGCACGTTTTCATTTCTTAAAAATTTTAAAACATTTTCTATAATATCTTTTTTTCTGGTTATCCTTACTTTATTATCAATTTTTGCAGTAAACAATCGTACCACGCCGTCATCACCTTCTTGCTTAAAAATTTCTTTTAAATAATCAACTGAAATGTCATTTATAGCTAATTTTTTATACATGTTCAAGGAAATAATATCTTTTAACTCGCATAATACTTTTAAATTGACTTTTGTTTTCTTTGCATTTGATAATTCTTGCAAGTAAACTTGACATTTCTAAGACATTTGTAAGAAGCCAACAACTTTTTTTTTACGTCGAGTATTTCGACTAAATTCTGTAAAATTAAAACATCATAAGCAGCATCGTGAAATGATTGCGGCTCATCATCTGAATTACTTAAAAAATCTTGACTAAGACTCTCTAATTTAAATTTACCAGGACCTTTTCTATCACTTAATACTGATCGAAACGTTGTTAAAGTATCCCCAAAACCTATAATTAAATCTAGAATAGTCGAAGCATTTACATTACTTATTGCACGTAAAAGGCGAGGAACATCAAACCGGGCATTATGCGCTACTAACAAACATTTCTTTCTACCCTTAGACAATTTTTTTAAAAATTGCCTGAAAGATTCTAATGCATCAGAAATCTTTAGAGTTTGTACCTTCTTCTTATCATGAAATAAATTTTTCCCATGATCATGGTGAAGTTTAGTAACGGCACTCGCTGACGCGAAGATGTTAGTTTTGGTGTGAATGTAAACATTAAAAACTTCTGTGTCACAGATAGCAGCTATTTGTAGAATATGAGCATCAGCTGCAAATCCAGTAGTTTCAATGTCGAAGTAAACGACAATTGTTTCATGTTCATCAATAATGTTACTCTTTTTGCTATCACGAACATAATCATTTAATCTATTAATCCCGCAATTACTTTCATAAGTAATACCCTCACTTTTTTCATTATTTTTCCTCAAAAGCTCTCTCTTTCTCTTCAATTCTAATCGACGTATTTTTTTACCCTTTGTCTGGTTAAATATCGTTATCTTCTCTCGGTGTACATCCATTTGACGAACGTATTTAACTGTTTGAAGTCCATTAGGAAGATTTAACTTTTTTTGAATATTCAAAACACTCGTATCACCATCATTTTTAACACAAAAAGCAGATGCAACTCTGATATCACAAGCAGCACTTGTGCTCAAACATTTATTTTTATGAGCTTTATGAGCTACAACATTATTAAAACTCTCATTGCCTTGGCTTGAAGCCACTACAGAGAATTTATGTGAGTTAGCGGCATATACTTCAAATAAGTTAACTAATGCACCGTATAAAGTTTCATCTGATAGATTGAGTGTATGCTTTTTATTAAGATTGCACCAATTACCGCAATTTTCGTGTCTACTGAATAAGTGATCAGGTATTTGCTTCAAATTTAAAGCCAACTGTTCAGATTTCCCCTTATTTTGAGACACAGCATATGAGAAGCATTTTTTAATGTGAGGAGAAACACCCTGTCTAGCCAATTCTTTATAACTGATTGAATTTTCCACAATGCTGTCCCAAAATTCTTGGTCAAGTGATTTTTATCACATAATTTATGAAATTCTTGAGTTGGATTGTATGCTCGTACAGCAGCAATCATAGAACTGTCTTCGTCTCCTATGATGGCTCGTACTTGAAGACCAGCTTCCTTTAAGATGCTGCTGTGATTGACAAGTTCAACTCCTGCCGCAGGCTCCATCACTTTAGCACTACCGTAAAAATTTAATCGACAGTCATGGTCTTCTTTTTTACGACCCATATCGCATTTCCGGCATTTTCAATTTTTCGTCGTGTAATCCAAAATGTTTCCCGATAAAAATCCAATAATTGTACTACAACCGTTCAAGCTGTCATAGCTACGTTCATTACCACGTTTTGTCCAACCCATATCAAATGATACTATTATATTTATTATTTCACCTAAAGCATTATCAATATAAATAATGATTATTCTGTGAATAGATGTTGAGGATGTCAAGTTGAGGAAAAATATCTTTGGCGATTTCCGGAGGCCTTAAATTGGAAGAAAAAATTTCATTTAATTTCTAATCATGTTTTTATTTTTATTTTATTTATTTATTCAATTCAATATCAAATGTACAACATACAACAAAAATTTTTCTGTAAAGTACATAATTTCGAAGTGCGCGATTTACAATTATATACTATTTACCTAAAGCTATGACAGCAATACTCAATTTCTCTTTTGTGATAGTAAAACAAGAAAATCACAAGTCATATTTCAAGTTAAGATTTAATTTGCCGTATATTATACATTTGATGATAACATAATAATTATAAATCATCCAATAATGCACAATTTTTTAAATATATGATAGAAATTCCACAAAAATATTTACAATTTTCAGCCATGATTATGTCACAATTCAATTAATTACAATGCAATAATATTTTGCTATCAGAAAACCTTGGAGTAAAAATGTGATTTATAATCATTATTTTATCAGCATCAGCTCTTTCAATATTTTAAATAAATCGAAATAAATGCTTACAATGTATCGCATAATTTCTTTACATTTTTAACGACCAATTCTTTTTCTTCTGATGCAGCTCGCTTACAACTGTCCTTTGCTTCTGATTCAATAGCTTTGCCAACTATAACCTCATATCTTTTATATAGTTGATTTCTAATTTGAGGTAAATTTGCACAAGCTAGAATCTTATTTAAACTGGTGTTTCCTACACCTGAATGGATAGCTCCTGAAACATATCATTAATTAATACATTATATAACAAACTAAGTACATTTATATATGTATTTTTTAATTAAACTATAACACTGTATTAATATAATAGATATTAATAAATTGATAATAATTAGGTGTCAAATTAATTATATTGATTGAAATATGATATTTATGACTTACCAAGTACCACGGATGAATTAATATCAGAGACTGTCTTGGTTTTTACTCCACTGTTGACCTTATTAAGCTTTGCACATTTATCACACTTTATTTTAAATTTTGAATGCAGACCTTCTGTTTTGATCTCATAAAGCTTCTCCAAATCCAAAAGACTTCTGCAGCTTGTGCATTTCAGATTTGTTGCAATTACTTTCCACGTAACTATCCCATTCTCGTCAGGAATTTTATCTCCGTCCTTTCCGTCAAATGCAATTTCAACTTTTGGTTTTTTAGCATTAGACATACCTGCTAATGCATTATTAATTTTATCAGCAGTCCTTTTTTTGACAAATCTGCCGTTTTTTAATCGCGAAGTCATTGTGTATTATTTTCAGTCTCCAATTATGACTAACCTCAAATTGATTTCATAACAATACATTTCTCTACAACACATGCTTGAGGGGCAAGAGATACTGAGTTAGAATGCAGCGTTGCCAAGTCAGACAAAAGACGCAATGGGAAAATTTTTATACTTCTGCGCATATAAGAGGAGGCCCAAAGGTGTACTGTATCTCAACTACTTTTTACTTTAGTTATAATGTTTTATACAGGGGATATTTCTCTGGAAGTTGAGGACTGCTGCTATCACGGTACTACCTTAAGGCTAGATCGCGATGGTTAGGCGGGGTGGTCCTCCCTCGTCGCTAGCTGGTCTCTCGCGGTTGTCACGGTTGGGCGTAGGCGGGGTGAGCGGGGAGGCTGCGGCGCGCCGGCCGCCAGCGGGAATCGCGTCCGCCTTGGATTCCCGCGTTGCAGGGATCTGCGTTGTCTCCCCCTCCGAAGCCTCGGTATCCTTCCCGCGAGATCTCCGCGGTTTCGCCTTGCCTCGAAATATCCTCGGCGTCGGAGTTGGTCACGGGCTGGTAGCCGGTGTACTCGAAAAAAAAGTAAAAAAAAAACAAAAGCCTGTAATATCTTGTTCGTTATGCGCTATTTCGTCCCTGTCGAAGCCCGGGTGCGTGACTCCAGTTCTGGCGCTCTCTAGGATTATTTCGCGACTCGATTTTCGAAACCCTGATTCCTGGATCCCGCCCAGGGTTCGGGAAGTCTCTTGTAACGGGCAGGCCTAACCGAAATGCCACGTTACAATATATATATATATATATATATATATATATATATATATATATATATGAATGTATTGTTGGAGGCAGCATCTGTTAAAAGAAATAAAAATACTTATTAATCACAGTTTATCGATGACATAATCAGCATTATTCCATAGCTTTGTCATACGGTACACCATAACCCTGAAGTTGAATCCCCAAATAGTTTAAAGAAAGGAATATTCCATTAATAGGTACAAATTTTCTATTATTTTATTCATCATGTGGGTGGGGGTGGGTGAACTTTTCAAATAATAGCGGTTGGATGCTTTGAATGGATGTTTTTTATTTATCAACAATAACATTCTTTTTTTAGCTTATACATAATAATGGTGATAGATCAGCATATAACCTTACACACACATTTTCATTATTCGCAGAATAATAGTAATGATCAAACATACTACCTCAAAATTGACTTATACCAATTTTTTCACAGTACCACTAATCGGATTATATTCAACAATGCGATCATGCAAGATCATGCAGTAGGCAGAAGTGTGTGGGGAGAACGCAATGCTAGAGTCAAATTCCAATCGAATATCCACCGGTCCAGTTTTCAAACAAACCATCTGGACGATTCGCCGATCGGTTACTTTCTCGAGGTAGATTTGGACTATCCTGCAGAACTCCACGAGGATCACAAAGACTTACCTCTTTGCCCCGAGCATTTTACTCCTCCAGGTAGTAAAAACGCCAAACTCGCGACCACTTTTCACCCGGAAACAAAGTATATATTGCACTATAGAAATTTGGAGCAGTGTTTGAGTTTAGGATTGAAAGTAATGAAAGTGCACAGAGTTTTGAAGTTTGTACAATCTCCATGGCTCGAGCCTTACATCACTCTCAACACGGACATGAGTAAGTGTTTAGAGAGAAGGCAAAAAGATATGGATCATCGACGTGGGATCCGCGAATTAATGATGAGAACGAGTGTGAATGAAACGAAAGTGATGTTGAGATGGAGAGAGATAATGAATACCGATAAACGAGAATTTTATTGGTTTCGATGAGGCGATACAAACCGTATCGCAAAAGAACGTTACAGAGAGTGATGATTTTACAGAGCGAGAGAACACATAGATTATATACATACATGATTTCGAGATAGTAGACAATACATAAGATACAGCTGATGGGTTTTGAGTCGCGACACGGGCAAGAGGCGAGATTTGACGCAGAGACGGCAAGTAAATATTGCACGCGAGTGTGCGTACATGTGCGAGGACGATTTTGAGACACACATTTAAATATTCGATACCTTGCCGAAACAGTAAGCGGTCCAGGAATGAATTTGAGGAAAACTTTTACAAACTCATGAATAACGCGGTATTTGGCAAGACTATGGAGAATGTGTGAAATCATAAAGATGTAAAATTAGTTACAAAATGCGAGGGAAGAGGTGGTGCGAGAGCGCTTATTGCCCGGGCAAACTTTCACAGCTGCACCGTATTTGGCACTGATATGGCCATCATTGAAACGAATCGTGCCAAAGTTCACTTCGCTAAACGTATTTACGTCGGTGCAGCGATTCTAGATCTGTCAAAAATCATTCTTTACGATTTCCACTATAATTATGTGAAATCCAACTTTTCGAACAGCGAGGTCAAATTGTTGTATACCGACACAGACAACCTTATTTATCAATTTAACGTATCGAACATCTACGATATCATCAAACGTGATGTGGATACAGTGTTTGATACCTCTGACTATCAGCCCGACAATGTGTATGGCATTCCGCTTAAAAACAAGAAACGACTAGGGCTAATGAAGAATGAAAATAATGGTAAAATTATGACAGAGTTTGTAGGACTGCGAGCAAAGCTGTACACATTTACTACGATGGGCGAGGATGGGGAAAAAGTGAGTAAGCGTGCCAAGGGTGTAAAAAATTCTTCGATATATAGCATCACGTTTGATAATTATAAGCGCTGTCTGATGGCGTACCAAGAGTTGACCCTCCCCCAGTGTTTGATACGAAGTAAGAAACATGAAGTAAGCACGATCGTACAAAAAAAATTGGCTCTGAGTTGGCAGGATGACAAGCGGCAATTGATACCTGGACAGACCGACACCCTACCTTGGGGGTTTGTCCCAGCCCCCCAATAGCTATGGGATGAAACTGTAGACGTAGAATTATTATGAATATTTACGTTTGACGCCTCCCGGTGATCCGCCATCATGCGGAAACGATTTTCACTGCATTTGAAAATGTGAATTCATATACTTGACATTTATTTATTCATTTATTTATTTATTATCAATATATTGAGAAATTATTTATTTTTATTCGTGTACCTCGAGAGAAGTTTCCGGAAAACGAATAAAAGTTTTCAGAAAAATGAAATAAAGTTTTCCAAAAACTTTGTTCCCATTTGATTAACACGTAAAATAAGTTTTCAGAAAATGTAAATAAGTTTTCTGAGAACGAAAAAAAGTTTTCTGAAAATGAAAAAAATTTTTCCAAAAAATGAAATGTGTAATAATCGTATGAGAAAATTGCAGATTATTATTATTATTATTATTATTTTCATGGTACAGAGTATGGCACATGAGCATGCAAAAGGAGATAAGTGTATAAATATTTGTATATTCAAATCTTTTATTGTAATTCGAAAAATACATACAAATTATGTTACATGTCTGTTTTATTTATCCAACTATTGTGCGAACTATCAAAACCCAACCATTTCACATAGACCTGATTCTCCCGTTTCCGTAATACCTTCTCCACAAGATAGCCGTCGGGGTATTTTAATTTACCGAGCGCCTCCTCCTAGAAGCCCCCCTTGATGGGGTGATCGTGATAATCGGTAAGTTTGTACGTCGGTGGATTGGTATTTTTCACCTCATTCACGGTGAATATTTCAGTCGTCCAATTGGGTGTATAGCCTTTTTCAAATACATTCTTGTACTTGCTGATTCGAACTCGATTGCCTACACTGAATTTTCGCGCTCGATCACTTCGTTTGATTTGCCGAGGCTTGTACACGCTACGATACAGCTGTTTTTTATTCTCCGTTCTAACATCCACCAGTTTCATTCGAATCGTCCGATGTTTGGTGTTGTTGTAGGACTTCATTAAATGATCCAAAATATCAATCCACTCGTACGATCCTTGGAGAGTAAACCGCTTCCACATTTTATTCTTCAATGTTCGATTAAAACGTTCGCATATCGACGCCTTTAAGTTGCTCAATGTCGAATACATGTTGACATTGTGATGCTTCACGAGGGCTTTGAATTCGCTGTTGTAAAATTCTTTGCCTCGATCAACGTGTAGATGTGTGGGTATACGGCTCTGGGTCAGTACAGATTTCATGGCAGCAGTAACATCTTTCTCACTCTTGGACTTTATCGGCACCGCCCACGCGTACTGGGAAAATATATCGATGATGGTTAGTAGGTATTTGTATCCCTTGTTGTGCGAGCTGTATGCGGTCATATCGACAAGATTAGCTTGCCAGGTCTCATCCAGTCCGCGTACGTCTACGAATCGGCGCGGATAGTTGCGTCGTACCTGTCTGTGAAGTTCAGCAGCTATCACAGCCTTCATTGTTCCCCACTCTTCACCTTTCAATTTTTCAAATTGGCGCTCAACCACTCTGGTTCCTCAATCGATACTAATTCCCCGCGGGCTTGTTCCAGCACCAGTGTTGCTTGATCCCCAATATGTTTGATGCGACTCAACGTGTTTTCTACGATTTTGTTATTTATGCGTAGCTGTGTCAACTCCTCGTTGTGATTATGCGCGAAACTCTCAAAATTTGATTGAAAAGTATCCACAATATCCATAGCCATGGACTGTAAAGCAGTATTGAGAACTTTTAAGGAAACAGCATCGGTGGAGTGCTGCGTATCAGCTATGTTACATAATCATTTACTATCCAAATCATACTGATTGTCGTTGGTGGTTTTGAATCCAACACCCGGAGGCCCACGAATAAATTTTTTACTCCCACCACGCTCCGAGTGTCGCGCGAATATGTCTATGCTCATCACCAGACGGTCACTGAACCAATAATGATTCTATGTTTACACGCCGCTAATAAACAATTTCAGCCTCGCGCAACTCTTCAACGATGGCAACTATTTCGTTGGAATGGTTGGGACTTTTTCATTTAGTTTAATTATCGACCATGCCATGCCTTCAACGGTTTTCCGCAACAAATTCAAACCGCTCCTTAAACTATCGATACTTTCAAGCATGGGTCTTATTACCTCGTAAATTTCTTCGGTATTATTTGCAATCTTTAACTTAATGACATGAATTACCCCCTCGATATCGTTCTGGAGCCCATCATTCGCTCGCTGTACACTTTGGTTGAGTACTCTCATAGAAACGACATCGTTTTCCATCTGCGGATCGGCGACATTACACAATCGTTTGCTGTCTATATCGTAGTGGTTATCGGCGGTGGTTTTGAATCCAAGACCCGGAGGCCCTCGAATAAATTTTTTACCCCCACCACGCTCCGAGTGTCGTCCAAGTATAGCTATACTCATCACTGGACGGTCACTGAACAAATGATGATTCAATGTTCATCCGCCGCTAATAAACGATTCCAGCCTCGCGCAACTCCTCGATAATGGAGACTATTTCGTTGGAATGGTTGGTATTGCCTGCAGCCTGTGACGCCATAAGCAGCCGGAGACGATCTACAATTTCATTTGGATCATCTCAGTAGACGTAATCAACATCTTGGCCATCCTTTCGCGCAATCTTATAGTCGGGTAAGCCTTTGCCCGATTTTTTCGGCGAGCCGACGTGTTTTGCAATGAAATTTCTATACTTCGCGCTTTTTAAATCATGTCGAAGGCTTCCATCGGCTTGGTAACGTTTTCAATGCGCATTTGTCGTTGTTACAATTCTTATGTAATTATTCTTGTCCGCGTCATTTACAACCGATGCATCGGGCGATTTTTTGAACAATAATTCAAGTAATCCTGGTGTTCTCTCATAACTTTTATCTCCCACATTGACTAGATTATCAGTGAAATTAATCGGCGTATCATCAATCATCATACCGTTTGTCAACTTTCGAACACCGTATGTGGTACCCAAATCCCTCTTTTTGCTTGTGCTGAACATTTTGAAATATCGCGCCATGGAATCCGTTGTTTTCTTCACTGGCGTACTTGTAGTGAAAATTTCACCAAACTTCATTGTTTTATCATTTGCATCCATGAAATTCCCATCATCCATATCCTCATCCTCCTCATCACCATCATCATCATCCCCGGTACTCTCGCCATCTTTTTCTTCGTCTTCTTGTTTCATTCCACCATCCGCTAGTTCCGTTTTAATTTCTTCTTTAATATGCTGCTGCTGCAGCTTTGAAGTATCCACCAATTCTTGCAACTGCGTTATTAAGGGTTTGAATACCTCTCTCACAACTTGTTCGGTCGTGTCCTTGTTGAACTCGAGCATCTTGTGCTTCCGACGTGTGACATCGCATGCTTTCGATATTTCACTCAGTGTATCGCTATGGTCACGAATCTTGGCACTCTCCATGTTACCGGACCGATTGTTGCAACGAAACTGTGCAAGTTTATGTTAGTTTATGCTTATGAAGCAGTCAAACCCTTTCCTATATCGTCCCCCATTGATTTCGCTATCCTTGTCAATTACGGAAAAACTGTATTTGTCATCATTCCAGCATGCCGAGCACACGTCTTTAAATTGCTGATACGTCATGTCTGTGTTCACATGATCGTTGTAGATGTGTTTCAGATTTATATCATCCTGTCGAAATAGCCCCAATAAGTTTGCATTGTCACGCACTAGGTGTTTTGGAATGCGCGCATACGTTTGACTTAGATAAAAGCTATCGATATCGCGATGCCTGCCCATGCTGAAGTATGCTTTGAAATTATCTTGCTTTTCACAGGCCACATCGTCAAAAATCATAACAGAGTTCGGGCGAGCATCTTCCGGTTTTACAACCTCGTCGTTCTCACGAAACGGGAAATAACCCACACCCGGCACGGGTTCTAGTTACTTTTGCAAAAATTGATACTTAGGCTGGATGAGAGATTTAGAATAGACGTAGACATTTTCGAATCGCAATCCATTACCGTGCGTGACAAGTGAGAGAAGAGTGTTAGTCTTACCACAATTCGATGGCCCGCAAAAAATTGCTCTCACGGTATTTGGTAGCAATTTTCCATGTCGTTTTTCTATCTTCCCCTTTCCGCGTCGAACCATTTTATCGAAATTTGCGATAGGTAGTTTATCGGGCTGATCTTGAAATCTCATGATGCTTCGTGAGCATGACAATGAGGACTAAAATGACGGTATATAAATTCCCCCTTTTTATACAATAGAAGTCACGTTAGTTGTTGCCCGACTATGAGGACGTGCACACGGAAGAAACGCGGTGGTGGTTCGTTAAATAAAATCATCAATCATCTCCCAGTTAAATTGCACGTACCAGGGTGTCAGTACTGCGGACCTCGAACGAAATTGGCCAAGAAGTTGGCTCGTGGCGATTTGGGGATCAATCCGCTGGATGCTGCGTGCAAAGACCACGACATTGCATACGCAAAGAATCGCGATATTGCAGCGAGAAATCTTGCCGACAAAGCGCTCGCTGAGAAGGCGTGAAATCGCGTCTTGGCCAAGGACGCTAAAGTGGGCGAAAAGGCGGTAGCCTGGAGAGTCACCAAAACCATGAAGGCTTAATCTAAACTCGGAATGGGCTTAGCTGGAAGAATGCTCGTATGTCCCGCGTTATACCTGTGCCTGATAAAATTGGCGGCTTCCTGCCGTTTCTCATTCCAATTCTGGCCAGTCTGAGCGCTACTGGAGCTCTTGCGGGTGGTGCTGCGGGTATAGCTAAAGCTGTCAACGAAGCTAGTGCCAACAAACATCGGTTGAACGAGACCAAACGGCACAATACAACAATGGAGGCGATTTCTTTGGGCGAGTGATTATACCTGCGACCCTACCGCAGCGGAATGGGCCTGTACTGACGTCCGGCAAAAAACTGATAAAGCTACCACACCGAGCACTCACCAACACTGATTTACTCAAATAGGCTAAAAATACGAAAATGTCGCATTTTCGCGGTGTTTTCATGTGGGATGATCTGCCCAAATCGGGGGAACAAATGCGAGAATCCGCAATTATTAATCTTGACGATAAAAACGGCCCAGGGACATATTTGGTTGCGTACAAGAAAAATGGTGACCATGTTGTGTATTTCGATAGTTTTGGTGATTTGAAACCGCCTTAGGACCTGATGAGGTATCTCGGTGTTGGTAGCGTTGAATACAATCACAAGAGGTATCAAGAATATATTACTGTGACTTGCGGGCACTTAAGTCTCAAATTTCTCAGCAACCAGTTATAAGAAGACAAGTGCCGCAGGAGCAAGCATCAGTCATGTCGGAATCGTTGACGTTAACACTATCAGGCACATCCTCCGTGATGGAGGCTCAATATTTCCCCCTAATCGAGTTATCACCGGGAAAAAACTATGTTCTCGGACTCGTCGAGTTCCTCACATTCAATTCTAATATCCAAAATCTATGAGACGTGTAATAAATTTTACCTGAAACGGGCGGACAACAGCACAGAGAGCATTACAATACCCACGGAAAGCTATGAAATTGAGGGTATTGAAAAATTTCTGCGAAAGGAGCTACCCTCCGACATCACCCTCAGTCTGATAGCCAACGACAACGAGCTGAACAGTGAAGTCACGTGCAATCATGTGGTAGATTTTAAGCCCAAAGATTCCATCGGCCGATTATTGGGATTCAAAGCGGTTGAGCTAGCACGAGACGTTACTCATAAATCTTAAGTTCCAGTGGCTATACTGAAGGTTATTACTTCACGCGTTGAGTGTAACATAACCGCTGGGGCAAACATAAGTCGAGCTCACACGATTCACGAATTTTTCCCAACCGTTCCATCGGTATATAAGATTGTCAAAGTGCCTGCCAGCATCATTTACCTACCAATCGCCGTACTGTCGATACAGCATTTACAACTGAGAATAGTTGATCAAGACGACGAGCTGATTAATTTTCGCGGTGAAACGATTACTGTGCGTTTACACGTGAAAACACTGAAATAATGGGGATCGTGTTCGAGACAAGAAAATTGGGTAAGAGTTATAAAAGTCAGACGTCATGGGCACAAATCATCAGTCGCCCGACACCTCTGACAACGTTTACACCGCCCACGAGACTGACACCGCTGAACGTTCGGTTCCTCCAGAGCCTGGGTCTTCGATTACGTGGAAATTTTGGAAACTAATAATTCGTGTCCGCTGTATCCCGCGTGTGTGTTACCATGGAAAAAGTAATAAGAATACAGAAACCTGTGGTATTTGATGAATCAGCAGCGCACTCTGAGATTCATGCTCATCGGCCGTTTGCATCATCCACCTTCCAGAACAAAGATGAAATCCATATTGTTGTCCCACATCAAGACTTGTGTCTGCTGCCCAGTGAAAGCTCCCTACCCATTTATGGAAAAATCACAAAGGATGATGGCGTGACTGCGGTGTCGGTTACGAAATTGATCAATATGGCCGTTTGTCATTTGTTTGAGGAAGTTTGCTATGAGTTGATCGGTGTACAGATTGATCGGAATAAAAATGTTGGCATCACCAGCACTATAAAGGGTTACGTATCCTTGACTTCAGGCCAGCAATATAGTCCGGAGAATACCGGGTGGTTGAGTGAGGATAACGAACTAACCGATGCCGCTGGAAATTTCGATGTTGTTTTACCGTTAAATTATGTGTTAGGCTTCGCCGAAGATTATCGTCGAGACATCGTCAATGCTAAATATGAGTTAATTCTCACACGTTCCAACACTGATTTTAATGCCGTGATTCAGGCCTTGGCGACGGAAAACTTTAAAATCACCGTAAATGAAATCAAGTGGTTGTTGCCCTGCATCAAACTGGCGGATAAACCGAAAATCCAGCTACTCAACTACATCGCCAAGGATCCGGCCATATCCATAAGTTTTCGTTCTTGGGAAACGTACGTGTATCCGATGCTCCCCTTAACAACGCGGCATATATGGTCAGTCAAGACATAGACGCAGCTTGAGAAGCCAAGATATGTCGTTCTAGGATTTCAAACTGCAAGGAGAAATGAGCCGCTGAAAAATCCTGGCGTATTTGATCATTGTCGGATCAGAGATGTAAAACTCTTCCTCAACTCGCAATGCTATCCCTACGGGAATATGAATCTTGATATTTCCAATAATCTATACGCCATCCTCTATGATATGTATGTTCGGTTTCAAATGATCTACTACAACAAAGAAGCTGAGCCTTTGCTATCGAAGCGTGAATTTATAAACCGAGCCCGCCTTATCGCCATCGATTGCTCCAAGCAGAACGAAACATTGAAAACTGGACCTGTGGACATTCGATTGGAATTTGACTCTAGCATTGCATTCCCCCCACACACTTCTGCCTACTGCATGATCTTGCATGACCGCATTGTTGAATATAATCCGATTAGTGGTACTGTGAAAAAATTGGTATAAGTCAATTTTGAGGTAGTATGTTTGATTATTACTATTATTGTGCGAATAATGTAAATGCGTGTGTAAGGTTAAATGCTGATCTATCACCATTATTATGCATCAGCTGAAAAAAAAATGTAATTATTGATAAATGCAAAACAGCTATTCAAAGCATCCAACCGCTATTATTTGAAAAGTTCACCCACCCTCACCCACATGATGAATAAAATAATAGAAAATTTCTACCTATTAATGGAATATTCCTTTCTTTAAACTGTTTGGGGATTTAACTTTAGGGTTATGGTGTACCGTATGACAAAGCTATGAAATAATGCTAATTATGTCATCGGTAAACTGTGATTAATAAGTATTTTTATTTCTTTTAACAGATGCTGCCTCCAACAATACATTCATGTATATATATATATATTGTGACGTGGTATTTCGTACCCCGTCACTTTGTTTAACTATTGCACTCCCCTAGGTACAAATATCGCTAAAAATAACGAAAGCTCGTCTGAGGCCAATACTCCAAAAATGAACGACTAATTATCTTTAAGTTTAATTCTCTTTACTAAGCTAATTGTATGCTATTTTCTAATTCTGTAACGTTCTACGAGAACCATCTACGAGACCTCCGCTTCGAGATAACAGGACACTGCCTGACAGGGGTCACGTACCAGCTCAACATCGACCACCACCGACTACAGACGAACGAATACCGCTGATACCACTCCCGATGGATGCCTATCTAGTTGTCGAACAGGGTCGTGCGTGATGCACAAACAGTACCTCCGACTATTTAAGACTTATCGGCCAGGAGCCGAACCACGAATGAATGCTTCTACCGCTCGGATGCATCGTCAGGCGGCGTACAGGGCTGTGCGTCAAAAACACAACAAAGCCTCACGTCGACGATACTTATCAGCCTAGAGCTGAACCGACCCTAACATCTACTAAGTCGTTGTCTATCAAATAGAGGACGGTTTTCTCTTCACAAACCCTCCTATCGAAGGACTGCGGCGTGGAATAGGCTAAGGATATGCTGACCACGTGGATCTGGTGGATGTAGTGTGGGGATCCGGGTTGAGGGCCATCACCACCAGATCGTTCCGGCATGAGGGCTTCAATGAGCGAGGGCCGGGATGCAGCGCCGACGAAATAGCTACAACGGGGAGTACCAGTAAAGCAAGGAGTGAGTTACAGTCGGTCGCAAGTCCAGGAGACCGGTGACGTAATATTGCCGCACACCTCAATATCGCAATACATGAGCAGTACGACCTCCCCTCTCACCAACGATACCGCACAGCTGAGGGAAAACATCTCTGACCACCTTCCGACGTCCCGATACCTCGATACCTGTCGTCGAGGGAGAAGAAAAACAAGCGGCGAGGGATTATCGCCGCCTACCCGTAGACCAGACCTACGCGACCTGCTGGTCCAATTAGAATACCGCAAATTTGAGGAAGAATCACGTGACAGCAGCTCGACGAAAATCAGGATCATCGCTCATCTCGTCACTCTACGTTCAGTTCCTGAATCGCAACGACGTGCTATCGTCATATTTAGTGCCATTACTGCTATCACCGTATTTAGTTCTCGCTATTATACCGCATTCGCTAGTACCTGCTATATGTTCTTTTACGTAAGTGAGGTTCCTTTTCTATTTTGTGAAGCCACGAAAATACTTGCAATATATATATCTCTCTCTCTTTATCTCTATCTTGCAGTTGGTCTGCTTGAGCCACCTGGGCTCGTACCTTATTCTCTATTATCTCTTATCTTGTCCCTTTCTCTTTCTTATTGTAAGTAACTTCGCGACTGGTTGACTATTACTTACGCATTGTTAGTGACTATCGCTTTATTTTATTATCTTTCGCTTCTAGAATATCTAAATGTCTAATATCGCTGTGTAGCAGCGTGTTCTCTTAAACGATCAATTCTTATCTTCATTATTGAGCAGTACTATTTGGCTATACTTTCTCTGATTAATTCGTATCTGTTTCTGTACCTATTACCTTTGATTGAATTATCTTAGTAAGTGTGCCGCGTAAGCGATCTTACATCGCCGCGCGGTCCCGCTCGTCGTTCACTTGACATTGGAGTATTGCGCCGTATCGCCTAACATCTTTTCCATTATTTTCTTCGCTAATATCGCTGATCGTAGCTGTCCGTAGTCTCTTTGGTTTGTCGTATGTTGCATATTAATTCCCTTGAATATTATTTGCCTTATCTTAAATTTTCTTTTATCGTACCGAATATTATCTCTCTTTCTCTCGCACTTACCGCAAACTAGAGACTACGTATTATCTGTTATTCTCTATATCTTATAGTAATTCTCTACTCGGCCTGTTTCCTTGAATTTACCTCTTAATGATTAATTCCCTGCCTCTGTTATATCGCTGATAATTCTGGTAATGTGATAACTATTACAATTTCTGTATCTCGCATGTTTCTTATTATCGCTTTTCATATTTTATGATATATTTGATCAATGCTTAATTTAAGTACCGTATATCTTTTCCTGTTCTACCTGGTTATCATAAAACCGTGCTAATCATTACCTCGAATCATAGTATCGCGAGCCTACGCATATTTCCCGCTTGTTCTGAAAACGCTCTGTTATTTGTCAAATCTCTCGCTTAATTTTTCTCTGGCTGTAAATATTGTTAATGACCGCATCTACCTTGATTGTATCTCAATCTCTTCAGCTATTTGCTTGTTATTGAAATTTATCGCTTCTTAATCAATATATTCGATACTATTTCTGCTTCGCCTGTTTCTTGTTTTATCTATTGGATTCGACCCCGCCCCTCTGCCATTATCTTGTCTATGCTGAGCAAGCTGTGCAAAACCGTCGTAGAACCTGACTTTACCTTTACCTATTATCTTTACCTTTACCTTTATCTTTTTCTCTAATTACCTATTCTCTTTGATGCACGTGCGTCTGGCGCCCAACAATCACATCTTTCTCTTTTCTTATCTTTCTATATCTAATGATTCAGGTTAGTGACTGCGCCGTAGGGTAACCAATTATCTCATTTCTTCGTTTTACCCTCAACACCCAAAAATTGGTTACAAAATATATATATATATGTCAAGGATAATGAAATGAATAATGAGGAGGATTATCACCGCTTTCTTCTATTCGGTCTCGAGAGAAACTACGGCAAAGATCAATAACAAAATAAACATTGAGCATTTTGGATCTTGTTATAAACGTTGAATTTTAAAAAGCTTTGTTCAATAAGTTAAGTTCCGTTTTAATCTTGTAAAAGAATAAAAAGGTGGTTCATCATGCGTTCCACACGCAAAACACAAAGTTCGCGAGTGTTATCTGGCCATTCTCCGACATCAGAAGTGGGATACCGAAGGGACGCGGAACCATTCATTTCAGAATTACCGTCCGAGACTCCTCAACGCAATTCTTATACTTCGGAAGATCGTTGGCAAATTTTGTTTGAGAATCAAAATAAAAATATGGAGTTAATTCGAAAAATGCAAAGTCCAACTGCTGATTCTCATCATGAAGTTACTTTTCCGCTATTCAATCCGGATGAGCAAAATATCAATGCACAAGCTTGGTGCTCGACAGCTAGCTTGTGTATGCAAGAACAGGAACTTCAAGGGAGCAAGTTAGTAAATGCGTTGAGTAAAGCTATGAAAGGATCAGCTGCATCTTGGTTTCCTCAAATCAGCTTTAACGGAATGACTTGGGAACAATTTAAAAACATTTTTCTCGCGCGATATCAAATTATTGAAACTCCCGCGGCGACGTTACTTTCGTTATATTCTGGACAGCCAAATGGAGATGAAAATATCGCTGCATATTCAAGTCGAGTTTTAAGTGTTCTTATTCCACGACTACAACTGATGAATTCCGAAGAAATTGCTGTTTCGATTGTTCTTTCTCATGTGGCTCAGTTGGATCCACGTTTAAAACGTTTGGCTCTTACTACGGAAATAAGTTCTCGAACGAAGTTACAACAAGAACTTATGGCAGTTGATTACCGAAAAAGAGCTTTTCCTATTTCTCAAGCCAGAGAGGGCTCATCGTTCGATTCCAAACGACTGAGAACTTATGTATCTTCATTAAAATGCTTTCACTGTGGAAAATTTGGACACAAAATATCGGAGTGTCGAAGTCGTTCATTGAGCACTATCCCGGACAACTTTGGAAATCTTTCAAAGAAAATACCCTCCACCGCTGTGAAATCTTCTGTTACGTGCTTCAAATGTGGAGAAGTTGGACATGTTTCTACAAGCTGCAACAAGTCTTCTGGATCTGGACAAAATACCCTTGCTCAAGGTCAAATGGAGCGTCGTGTTAATTCGTGTTCTATTCAACCGACTTTTGGCGAGTTACTACATTCCGGTGAGAAGTTTTCATTTTGTTTTGATTCCGGTGCTGAATGCTCTCTGATTAAAGAAAGCATTGCTAAAAAATTTTCAGGAAAACGTCAGAACTTTGTAGTCATTCTTTCCGGTATCGGTCCTTCCAGTATTCAAAGTGTCATTCAAATCTTGGCACAAGTGACTATAAATGATCATTGCCTGGAAATTTTATTTCATGTGATTCATGATGATTTTCTTAGTACTGAAATTCTTGTTGGAAGAGAAATATTATCTCTTGGTTACTCAATAGAAATGACAGTTGACAGTTTAGTTCTAAAAAGAATTCCGAGGGTTAATGTTTGTGAAGTAGACTATCATTCATTCAATTTTGACGAAATAAAAACAGACGTTTCTGAACTTGACAAACGTCTCTTGGTTGATGTTTTAAACAAATTTCGTTCAACTTTCGTCATAGGAACACCTAAATCTAGAGTAACGACCGGACAACTTGAAATTCGTTTGCTAGATCCTAACCGAACCGTGCAAAGACGACCTTATCGTCTTTCGACTGTTGAACGTCAAATAGTGCGAGATAAAATCAAGGAATTACAAGAGGAGAATGTCATCAGACCCAGTTGTTCTCCTTTTGCTAGTCCCATTATTTTAATTAAAAAAAAAGATGGTTCTGATCGAATGTGTGTTGACTATCGGGAGCTTAACAAAAATACGGTGGCTGATAAATATCCGTTTCCGCTTATTGCTGATCAGATAGATAGGGTGCTCATTATTTTACATCTCTTGATATGGCTAGCGGTTTTCACCAAATTCCTATTCACCCAGATTCTATTGAACGGACTGCTTTTGTTACTCCTGACGGGCAGTACGAATATTTAGCAATGCATTTGGGTTTGAAAAATGCACCTTCTGTTTTTCAGCGAGCAATTAACAAAGCTTTGGGAGATCTAGTGAATACGTCTATTATTTGTTATATGGATGATATTCTCATCCCATCAGAAACAATTATTGAGGGTATTCGAAAATTAGAAGTTGTTTTAGGGGCTTTGACTAAAGCTGGATTTTCAGTCAATCTGAAGAAATGTTCATTTTTGAAAACGAAAATAGAATTTCTTGGTTATCAAGTTTCGGCAGGAGAAATTCGACCAAATCCTCGCAAGGTTATCGCGTTGACTGCACTCCCGCCTCCTCAAACTGTTACTCAACTTAGACAATTTATTGGACTTGCCTCGTATTTTCGGCAATTTATAAAAGGGTTTTCTAAACTTGTTTGTCCTTTGTATAAACTTACTAATGGAAAGGGTAGGATTGATTGGAAACCTGAATTTGAGGAAATTCGAACAAAAATTGTTTCTCACCTGACGAGTTCTCCTCTTTTCATGATTTTTGATCCAAATTTTACTA
Organism: Neodiprion virginianus; assembly: GCF_021901495.1. NCBI lineage: Eukaryota > Metazoa > Arthropoda > Insecta > Hymenoptera > Diprionidae > Neodiprion > Neodiprion virginianus. The sequence goes on along the minus strand of NC_060878.1, from coordinate 18,943,833 downwards.
TAGAATAGTAGTATATATATGACAGTTCTGGACCAAAACCCCCCCTAGCTCCCCCCTAGTTCCCCCCAGCTCCCCCCCAGCTCCCCCCCAGCTCCCCCCCCCCGACCCGCGGCGCACCCTCTCTCACACCCCCCCCCCCCCCCCCCGACCCGCGGCGCACCCTGTCTCACGCCCCCCCACCCCGGTCATTTTTGGTGGCTATTTCCATAGGATTTGACACACACACACACACTTACACACAAAAAATAATTCCTGTCGAGACTTGTTTGGCGCCGGAAAGCCACACATAAATCGGATAGGGTAAATACCCGCTAGATCTATTGAAAAAATTCCAGGAAATGACCCCTGTAGCAAGGTTTAAAATGGCGTTTTGAATGCTTTTAACAATTTTTTTATTTAACATCAATTACATTTAGTTTTCTTATTCTATTCTCAATTATCTTATTCTAAATTTTAATGAGTAAAATTATACATATTATTTTCAATATCCATATTAATTAAACATATTATTATTCCAAAATTGACTTATACCAATTTTTTAACAGTACCACTGATCGGATTATATTCAACAATGCGATCATGCAAGATCATGCAGTAGGCAGAAGTGAGTGGTGGGAACGTAGTGCTACAGTCAAATTCCAATCGAATGTCCACAGGTCCAGTTTTCAATGTTTCGTTCTGCTTGGAGCAATCGATGACGATAAGGGGAGCTTGGTTTATAAATTCACGCCTCGATAGCAAAGGCTCAGCTTCTTTGTTATAGTAGCTCATTTGAAACCGAACATACATATCATAGAGAATGGCGGGGGATGTGCAGGCTCGGACTTGTTCGCTATCAAGAGTCGTAAAACCCCAAAACTGTGTGTACACATACCATCCGGTGAAGAGCAGGCAAGATAAGATTTTTCTTACACCAAACACTGTTCGCTACCTGCTTTTCGTTGACCGATTTTTCACACCACATGGCCCACGCTGCTTAAAGACTCATAAAACTCAAAAACTACATTAGGCGACGGTGGGTTCGTGGAGAGGGGGAGGGGGAGGGGGTGAAAACCTGTTCCAACACGCTTTAAGGCAAGATGCAGCTGCGGAACTGGGTGACTTCAAACTGGCAGATAAACCGCAAAAATTTAGGGATGGTGGGAGGGGGACTGCGGACCCCATCGCCTCTGACGTCATTTTTTACATGAATTTCATCTTCTCTGCAGAGTCGGGAGGGTGATGAAGAGCGGGCAAGATAAGATTTTTCTGATACCAAACACTGTTCGCCACTCGCTTTTCGTTGACCGATTTTTCCCAACACATGGCCCACGCTGCTTAACGACTCATAAAACCCAAAAATTTAGGAATGGCGGGTCGGATAAAGGGCGGGCCCAGTCGTCTCTGACGTCATTTTTCCCTCCGAGATGCGCAGAACGCAGTGCGCACCGCATCTCTGACGTCATTTTACCCTCCGATATGCGCAGAACGCAGTGCGCACAGTTCCCAAATTCTTGCGATCTATCGGCCTATATACATATAAGCTCAACGCATCCTATGCAGACTCGTCAGTCTTACACGATACGTGCAAGTCAAAAGAGTTATACAAAGTTCAGCTTATATCAACGTCAAAGTCATGGCGGTCGAAGTGTATATGGGACTTGCGGAGCAGATGGAGAGGACGTACAATTTGCTGAGAGAGCAACCACCCGGAGAAGAGAATGACGCCGTCATCAATCATTGGGCTGATATCGGAATTGCGAATATCCAAGTTCTGCGCGATATTTCCATGCAACGAGGAACAACCGTTGGTGCGAAAATACGGATCCAACATACGATCGCACTCCTGCAATCTTGGGTGACGAAGATCAAGCAGTTGCAGCAGCGCACAGTGGTGACGGGTGGAAATATCGGTACTCCTGCGGGTGTACAATGGGACGACGTGGATAGCGCTTTTGCCAGCCGAATCAGAACGGGGGTTGTCACAAATCTCCGTCATAAAAATTTGGACGCCTTTCTGGACGATGTGCAGCGCGTCGTCACCGAGAAGTTGGAGCTGATACTGCGCGAGGAGGGAAATGTGAAGGTTAACCTCATATTATCGTGCAAATTCGAAAATGCCAAGCACGAAGAGATCTCCACTGAAGTTAAGAGTTTCAACACCTCCAACGTGGCGATTCTCCTCCCATCAAGCGATATAAATGGTTGGTTTATACGTGCACGGGATGATCTGCAGTCAAAGGTGGAAGATTTCGAGCAACGCGATTCCGGCTGGAGTATGATTGAGATCCTTAACCTCACTGTAAATATCAATCGCTACCAGCCTCTCGCCGCGGGAGCTTCAACATTCGTCGACCTGCCCCAAGACATTCGACATAAAAAGGCTGTGATTAACGTGAGGAACGAGGACGAAAGATGCCTTCTCTGGTCCGTCACAGCAGCCCTCCACCCGGTCAACACCCACACCGATAGGACTCGCAACTATCGTCGATATATTTCCGAGTTGGACTGTACAGGTATCAATTTCCCTGCTACTCTACATGATGTGAAAAAGCTTGAGAGATTGAATAATTTGCGCATCAATGTATATGGTATAGAATCTCAAACTTTTTCGCATCATGCAAAATCAAATAAAAGCGTCATCGTGCCAATTTATTTGAGTAAAAATTTGCATAGCGTAAACATTGGCACGATTCATCTTCTAATGGTTGAGAGTAATCCGGAAGGCGATATGACTGGTGAGTTTGCACCGAGATTCCATTTTGCTTGGATTAAAGATCTTTCCCGATTGGTGAGCAAACAATTGTCTTATCATGATGGTCGACTGTTTTTATGTGACAATTGTTTGTGCCACTTTAGCGTGAAACACGCCTACGACAATCATCGACAAGATTGTATTATGCTAAATAAAGTACGCATGGAATTTCCCAAGTGTAAAGATTTAGTATTTTCCAATTTTCAAAACAAAGGCACCGTTCCGTTTGTCGTATACGCCGATCTCGAATGTATATTAGTCCCTGAACCTGTAGATGAATTTGAAACTCGTAAGACTTGTGAAATTCAAAAGCATATCCCGCACAGTGTAGCGTACTATGTACATTGCGCGTACGATGAGACTTTATCAGAGTTCCACGGTAAACGCGGTGTCGATTGCATAGATTGGTTTATGAAACAGCTTAAAGATTTATCAATTCAAGTAGAGTCACGCATCAAAAACATAATTCCGATGAAGTCTCTTACCCAAGTGCAACGCGATCGTCACATGCGCGCAAAGAATTGTTATATTTGTGAAAAACCGTTTACCCCTGAGGAGAAAAAGTGTTACGATCACTGTCACTTCACGGGTAAATATCGTGGTCCTGCTCATAATCGGTGTAATTTGAATTTCAGAGAGTCGCACACAATTCCAATAGTTTTCCACAATTTGTCCGGTTACGATTCTCATTTTTTAATAAAATCCCTCGCGTCAACTTTTCCCGGTAAAATTACACTGCTACCCATAAATAAGGAAAAATATATATCCTTCACGAAACGCGTCGATGGAACAATGATGCACTTGAGATTCATCGATTCGTTTCGATTTATGGCTAGCAGTATCGATAAACTTTCCAAATATTTGACCGATACCGATAAACGCATAACACGTAAATTTTATAATAACCCGACTCAGTTCAGTTTGATGACCCGCAAAGGCGTTTTTCCCTATGAATACGTCGATTGTTGGGGGAAACTCGATGAACCGCGATTACCTGCAAAGAAGCATTTCTACTCGCACCTCTGCGATGCAAATATTTCAGACACCGATTACGAGCACGCGAAAACTGTTTGGAGGGAATTCCATTTAGAGTCATTGGGGGGCTACTCAGATTTATATTTAAAGACCGATGTTCTTTTGCTTGCCGATATTTTCGAAAATTTCCGCGCTAGCTGCTTCAAAACATACAATTTAGATCCGTTGCACTACTACACTGCACCGGGGCTTGCTTTTGACGCGATGCTCAAGCATACTAATGTAAATTTGCAACTTTTAGACAACCCTGAAATGGTATTATTTATTGAAAGAGCCATTCGAGGCGGCGTAGCGCAATGTTCTAATCGACACGCTCGGGCCAATAATAGATTCATGGGAATAGATTTTGATCCAAACGAAGCGGAATCGTATCTCATGTATTTTGACGTGAATAACCTGTACGGCGCAGCTATGAGCGTGCATTTACCAATCGGTTCGTTCGAGTGGGAGTATCAGCACATCGATATAACGAACCATCCGGACGATTCACCGATCGGCTACTTTCTGGAGGTAGATTTGGACTACCCTGTAGAACTCCACGAGGATCACAAAGACTTACCTCTTTGCCCCGAACATTTTACTCCTCCAGGTAGTAAAAATGCCAAACTCGCGACCACCCTTCACCCCAAAACAAAGTATATATTGCACTATAGAAATTTGAAACAGTGTTTGAGTTTAGGATTGAAATTAACGAAAGTGCATAGAATTTTGAAGTTTGCGCAATCTCCATGGCTCGAGCCCTACATCACGCTCAATACAGATATGCGTAAGCAATCTAGGAATGAATTTGAGAAAAACTTTTACAAACTCATGAATAACGCTGTGTTCGGCAAGACTATGGAGAATGTGCGAAATCATAAAGATGTTAAATTGGTTACAAAATGGGAGGGAAAAGGTGGTGCGAGAACGCTTATTGCCCGAGCAAACTTTCACAGCTGCACCGTATTTGACAGTGATATGGTTATCATTGAAATGAATCGTGTCAAAGTTCACTTCACCAAACCTATTTACGTCGGCGCATCAATTCTAGATCTGTCAAAAATCTTTCTCTACGATTTCCACTATAATTATATTAAAACCAACTTTTCGAATAAACAGGCTAAATTGATGTATACCGACACAGACAGCCTTATTTATCAATTCAATGTGCCTAATATCTACGATATCATCAAACGTGATGTAGATACAATGTTTGACACCTCTGACTATCCGCCCGACAATGTGTATGGTATTCCCCTTAAAAACAAAAAACAACTAGGGCTAATGAAGGATGAAAATAATGGTAAAATTATGACAGAGTTTGTGGGACTGCGAGCAAAGCTGTACACATTTACTACGATGGGCGAGGATGGGGAAAAATATGACAGTGGCGTAAAAGTGAGTAAGCGTGCCAAGGGTGTAAGAAATTCATCGATAAATAGCATCACGTTTGATGATTATAAGCGCTGTCTGACGGCTTACCGAGAGTTGACTCTTCCACAGTGTTTAATACGCAGCAAAAAACACGAAGTAAGCACGATCGTACAAAAAAAATTGGCTCTGAGTTGGCAGGATGACAAGCGGCAATTGATACCTGGACAGACCGACACCGTACCTTGGGGGTTTGTCCCAGCCCCCCAATAGCTATAGGATAAACTTTAAACATAGAATTGATGTAAATATTTGATGTTTGACGCCTCGAACGATCCACCATCGGGCGGAAACGTTTCATGATCAATACGATATTTAATGGATTTGAAGTTTCAAAATGCGAATTCATATACTCAACAATTGTTTATTTATTTATTATTGATATATCAAGCAATTATTCATATTTATTCGTTTACCACGAGAAAAGTTTTCAGAAAATGAAAAAAAATTTCAGGAAACGAAAAAACTTTTCAGAAAACGAAAAAAAGTTTTCAGAAAATGAAAAAAAAATTTTCAAAAAATAAAATGTGTAATAATCGTATGGCAAAATTGCATATTATCATTATTATTATCACTATTATTATCATTATTATTATTATTATTATTTTCGTAGTACATGCGCGCACAAAGGAGATAAAATGTGGAAATATTTGTATATTCAAAATCTTTTATTGTAATTCGGAAAATACATACAAATTATGTTACATGTCTGTTTTATTTATCCGACTATTGTGCGAATTATCAAAACCCGACCACTTCACATAGAACAGATTCCCCCATTTGCGTAACACTTTCTCCACAAGGTAGCCGTCGGGATATTTCACTTTGGTGAGCTCTTCCTCGTAGAAGCCCCCCTCGATGGGATGATCTTGATAATCGGTAAGTTTGTAGGTGGGTGGATTGGTATTTTTCACCTCACTCACGATGAATATTTCTGTCGTCCAATTGGATGTATAGCCTTTTTCGAATACATTCTTGTACTTGCTGATTCGAACTCGATCGCCTACACTGAATTTCCGCGCTCGATCACTTCGTTTGATTTGCCGAGGCTTGTACACGCTACGATACAGCTGTTTTTCATTCTCCGTGCTAACATCCTGTAAGTTGTTGTAGGACTTCATTAAATCATCCAAAATATTAATCCACTTGTGAAATCCTAGGAGAGTAAACCACATCCACATTTTATTTTTTCAATGTTCGACTAAAAACGTTCGCATATCGACGCCTTTATGTTGCTGAGTGTCAAATACATGTTGATATTGTGCTGCATCATGAGGGCTTTCAATTTGCTGTTGTGAAATTCTTTGCATTGATCAACGTATAGATGTGCAGGTATACGGCTCTGGGTTAGTACAGATTTCATAGCAGCAGCCGCATCTTTCTCCCCACCACGGATGAGGATGAAACAAAAATGTGACAACGGTGTTAAAGTGGGTAAGCGTGTCAAGGATGCGAAAACTGCAACGATAAATAACATCACGTTTAATGATTATAAGAACCGTCTGAGGGGCTTACCAAGAGTTGATCAACCCCACAGTGCTTAATACATAGTAAAAAAATGCGAGGTTAGCTCCAATGTACTGAAAAATTGATCATGAGTTGACAAGACGGTAATATGCAACCGATACCTGGGCAAACAGGCACCAGAACTTGGAGGGTGTGCTGCAACCCCGCAATAAACTAGCCGTAGGCTGGAACTGTGGGCATAGAACCGTTGTAAATATATGCGTTTGACATCCATGGCGATAGTTCATGAAGCAGAGACGTTTCGCCGGCAATACGATATTGAGCAGATCGAAGTTTTAAAATTCGAATACCGTGTAAATTCATGTATTCATCAATTATTTATTTATTTATTATTAATATATTGAACAATTATTCATATTTATTCGTTTACCACGAGAAAAATTTTCAGAAAATGGAAAAAAGTTTCCAGAAAACGGAAAAAAGTTTTCAGAAAATGAAAAAAAGTTTTCCGAAAACTTTTTTCCCATTTGATTAACACGTAAAAAAAGTTTTCAGAAAATGAAAAAAAGTTTCCAGAAAACGAAAAAAAGTTTTCAGAAAATGAAAAAAAGTTTTCCGAAAACTTTTTTCCCATTTGATTAACACGTAAAAAAAGTTTTCAGAAAATGAAAAAAAGTTTCCAGAAAACGAAGAAAAATTTCAGAAAACGAAGAAAAATTTCAGAAAATGAAAAAAAGTTCATCAAAAAATAAAATGAGCATTAATCGTATCGAAAAATTATAGATTATCATTATTATTATTATTATCATCATCATTATTATCATCATTTGAAGGCCTTTGATCACGGCAGGCGATGGTGGAGGTGCCCCCCTGCTACCAGGGTCCGGCACTATCGACGTCGAGGCCGCCTGCAGCCCCTCTCTTCCGCAGTCTAGGAGGACCGCGATCCTCGCCCCTTCCAAGGTCGTCGCAAGAGCTGTCATTGCTCGCGTAGTAATGACCCCTGGATTTAGAGTTCGCATGATTGAGCTACGCATACGACGTCCTGGCGCGGAGCTTCAGGGGCGGCTGTGTCCTAGCATTTCACAAGTGGACTAATATTTTGGCTGTGCCGCCCCGAAGCTGCACGCCAGGACGTCGTATGCGTAGCTCAATCATGCGAACTCTAAATCCAGGGGTCATTACTACGCGAGCAATGACGGCTCTTGCGACGACCTTGGAAGGGGCGAGGATCGCGGTCCTCCTAGACTGCGGAAGAGAGGGGCTGCAGGCGGCCTCGACGTCGATAGTGCCGGACCCTGGTAGCAGGGGGGCACCTCCACCATCGCCTGCCGTGATCAAAGGCCTTCAAATGATGATAATAATGATGATGATAATAATAATAATAATGATAATCTATAATTTTTCGATACGATTAATGCTCATTTTATTTTTTGATGAACTTTTTTTCATTTTCTGAAATTTTTCTTCGTTTTCTGAAATTTTTCTTCGTTTTCTGGAAACTTTTTTTCATTTTCTGAAAACTTTTTTTACGTGTTAATCAAATGGGAAAAAAGTTTTCGGAAAACTTTTTTTCATTTTCTGAAAACTTTTTTTCGTTTTCTGGAAACTTTTTTTCATTTTCTGAAAACTTTTTTTACGTGTTAATCAAATGGGAAAAAAGTTTTCGGAAAACTTTTTTTCATTTTCTGAAAACTTTTTTTCGTTTTCTGGAAACTTTTTTTCATTTTCTGAAAACTTTTTTTACGTGTTAATCAAATGGGAAAAAAGTTTTCGGAAAACTTTTTTTCATTTTCTGAAAACTTTTTTCCGTTTTCTGGAAACTTTTTTCCATTTTCTGAAAATTTTTCTCGTGGTAAACGAATAAATATGAATAATTGTTCAATATATTAATAATAAATAAATAAATAATTGATGAATACATGAATTTACACGGTATTCGAATTTTAAAACTTCGATCTGCTCAATATCGTATTGCCGGCGAAACGTCTCTGCTTCATGAACTATCGCCATGGATGTCAAACGCATATATTTACAACGGTTCTATGCCCACAGTTCCAGCCTACGGCTAGTTTATTGCGGGGTTGCAGCACACCCTCCAAGTTCTGGTGCCTGTTTGCCCAGGTATCGGTTGCATATTACCGTCTTGTCAACTCATGATCAATTTTTCAGTACATTGGAGCTAACCTCGCATTTTTTTACTATGTATTAAGCACTGTGGGGTTGATCAACTCTTGGTAAGCCCCTCAGACGGTTCTTATAATCATTAAACGTGATGTTATTTATCGTTGCAGTTTTCGCATCCTTGACACGCTTACCCACTTTAACACCGTTGTCACATTTTTGTTTCATCCTCATCCGTGGTGGGGAGAAAGATGCGGCTGCTGCTATGAAATCTGTACTAACCCAGAGCCGTATACCTGCACATCTATACGTTGATCAATGCAAAGAATTTCACAACAGCAAATTGAAAGCCCTCATGATGCAGCACAATATCAACATGTATTTGACACTCAGCAACATAAAGGCGTCGATATGCGAACGTTTTTAGTCGAACATTGAAAAAATAAAATGTGGATGTGGTTTACTCTCCTAGGATTTCACAAGTGGATTAATATTTTGGATGATTTAATGAAGTCCTACAACAACTTACAGGATGTTAGCACGGAGAATGAAAAACAGCTGTATCGTAGCGTGTACAAGCCTCGGCAAATCAAACGAAGTGATCGAGCGCGGAAATTCAGTGTAGGCGATCGAGTTCGAATCAGCAAGTACAAGAATGTATTCGAAAAAGGCTATACATCCAATTGGACGACAGAAATATTCATCGTGAGTGAGGTGAAAAATACCAATCCACCCACCTACAAACTTACCGATTATCAAGATCATCCCATCGAGGGGGGCTTCTACGAGGAAGAGCTCACCAAAGTGAAATATCCCGACGGCTACCTTGTGGAGAAAGTGTTACGCAAATGGGGGAATCTGTTCTATGTGAAGTGGTCGGGTTTTGATAATTCGCACAATAGTCGGATAAATAAAACAGACATGTAACATAATTTGTATGTATTTTCCGAATTACAATAAAAGATTTTGAATATACAAATATTTCCACATTTTATCTCCTTTGTGCGCGCATGTACTACGAAAATAATAATAATAATAATAATGATAATAATAGTGATAATAATAATGATAATATGCAATTTTGCCATACGATTATTACACATTTTATTTTTTGAAAATTTTTTTTTCATTTTCTGAAAACTTTTTTTCGTTTTCTGAAAAGTTTTTTCGTTTCCTGAAATTTTTTTTCATTTTCTGAAAACTTTTCTCGTGGTAAACGAATAAATATGAATAATTGCTTGATATATCAATAATAAATAAATAAACAATTGTTGAGTATATGAATTCGCATTTTGAAACTTCAAATCCATTAAATATCGTATTGATCATGAAACGTTTCCGCCCGATGGTGGATCGTTCGAGGCGTCAAACATCAAATATTTACATCAATTCTATGTTTAAAGTTTATCCTATAGCTATTGGGGGGCTGGGACAAACCCCCAAGGTACGGTGTCGGTCTGTCCAGGTATCAATTGCCGCTTGTCATCCTGCCAACTCAGAGCCAATTTTTTTTGTACGATCGTGCTTACTTCGTGTTTTTTGCTGCGTATTAAACACTGTGGAAGAGTCAACTCTCGGTAAGCCGTCAGACAGCGCTTATAATCATCAAACGTGATGCTATTTATCGATGAATTTCTTACACCCTTGGCACGCTTACTCACTTTTACGCCACTGTCATATTTTTCCCCATCCTCGCCCATCGTAGTAAATGTGTACAGCTTTGCTCGCAGTCCCACAAACTCTGTCATAATTTTACCATTATTTTCATCCTTCATTAGCCCTAGTTGTTTTTTGTTTTTAAGGGGAATACCATACACATTGTCGGGCGGATAGTCAGAGGTGTCAAACATTGTATCTACATCACGTTTGATGATATCGTAGATATTAGGCACATTGAATTGATAAATAAGGCTGTCTGTGTCGGTATACATCAATTTAGCCTGTTTATTCGAAAAGTTGGTTTTAATATAATTATAGTGGAAATCGTAGAGAAAGATTTTTGACAGATCTAGAATTGATGCGCCGACGTAAATAGGTTTGGTGAAGTGAACTTTGACACGATTCATTTCAATGATAACCATATCACTGTCAAATACGGTGCAGCTGTGAAAGTTTGCTCGGGCAATAAGCGTTCTCGCACCACCTTTTCCCTCCCATTTTGTAACCAATTTAACATCTTTATGATTTCGCACATTCTCCATAGTCTTGCCGAACACAGCGTTATTCATGAGTTTGTAAAAGTTTTTCTCAAATTCATTCCTAGATTGCTTACGCATATCTGTATTGAGCGTGATGTAGGGCTCGAGCCATGGAGATTGCGCAAACTTCAAAATTCTATGCACTTTCGTTAATTTCAATCCTAAACTCAAACACTGTTTCAAATTTCTATAGTGCAATATATACTTTGTTTTGGGGTGAAGGGTGGTCGCGAGTTTGGCATTTTTACTACCTGGAGGAGTAAAATGTTCGGGGCAAAGAGGTAAGTCTTTGTGATCCTCGTGGAGTTCTACAGGGTAGTCCAAATCTACCTCCAGAAAGTAGCCGATCGGTGAATCGTCCGGATGGTTCGTTATATCGATGTGCTGATACTCCCACTCGAACGAACCGATTGGTAAATGCACGCTCATAGCTGCGCCGTACAGGTTATTCACGTCAAAATACATGAGATACGATTCCGCTTCGTTTGGATCAAAATCTATTCCCATGAATCTATTATTGGCCCGAGCGTGTCGATTAGAACATTGCGCTACGCCGCCTCGAATGGCTCTTTCAATAAATAATACCATTTCAGGGTTGTCTAAAAGTTGCAAATTTACATTAGTATGCTTGAGCATCGCGTCAAAAGCAAGCCCCGGTGCAGTGTAGTAGTGCAACGGATCTAAATTGTATGTTTTGAAGCAGCTAGCGCGGAAATTTTCGAAAATATCGGCAAGCAAAAGAACATCGGTCTTTAAATATAAATCTGAGTAGCCCCCCAATGACTCTAAATGGAATTCCCTCCAAACAGTTTTCGCGTGCTCGTAATCGGTGTCTGAAATATTTGCATCGCAGAGGTGCGAGTAGAAATGCTTCTTTGCAGGTAATCGCGGTTCATCGAGTTTCCCCCAACAATCGACGTATTCATAGGGAAAAACGCCTTTGCGGGTCATCAAACTGAACTGAGTCGGGTTATTATAAAATTTACGTGTTATGCGTTTATCGGTATCGGTCAAATATTTGGAAAGTTTATCGATACTGCTAGCCATAAATCGAAACGAATCGATGAATCTCAAGTGCATCATTGTTCCATCGACGCGTTTCGTGAAGGATATATATTTTTCCTTATTTATGGGTAGCAGTGTAATTTTACCGGGAAAAGTTGACGCGAGGGATTTTATTAAAAAATGAGAATCGTAACCGGACAAATTGTGGAAAACTATTGGAATTGTGTGCGACTCTCTGAAATTCAAATTACACCGATTATGAGCAGGACCACGATATTTACCCGTGAAGTGACAGTGATCGTAACACTTTTTCTCCTCAGGGGTAAACGGTTTTTCACAAATATAACAATTCTTTGCGCGCATGTGACGATCGCGTTGCACTTGGGTAAGAGACTTCATCGGAATTATGTTTTTGATGCGTGACTCTACTTGAATTGATAAATCTTTAAGCTGTTTCATAAACCAATCTATGCAATCGACACCGCGTTTACCGTGGAACTCTGATAAAGTCTCATCGTACGCGCAATGTACATAGTACGCTACACTGTGCGGGATATGCTTTTGAATTTCACAAGTCTTACGAGTTTCAAATTCATCTACAGGTTCAGGGACTAATATACATTCGAGATCGGCGTATACGACAAACGGAACGGTGCCTTTGTTTTGAAAATTGGAAAATACTAAATCTTTACACTTGGGAAATTCCATGCGTACTTTATTTAGCATAATACAATCTTGTCGATGATTGTCGTAGGCGTGTTTCACGCTAAAGTGGCACAAACAATTGTCACATAAAAACAGTCGACCATCATGATAAGACAATTGTTTGCTCACCAATCGGGAAAGATCTTTAATCCAAGCAAAATGGAATCTCGGTGCAAACTCACCAGTCATATCGCCTTCCGGATTACTCTCAACCATTAGAAGATGAATCGTGCCAATGTTTACGCTATGCAAATTTTTACTCAAATAAATTGGCACGATGACGCTTTTATTTGATTTTGCATGATGCGAAAAAGTTTGAGATTCTATACCATATACATTGATGCGCAAATTATTCAATCTCTCAAGCTTTTTCACATCATGTAGAGTAGCAGGGAAATTGATACCTGTACAGTCCAACTCGGAAATATATCGACGATAGTTGCGAGTCCTATCGGTGTGGGTGTTGACCGGGTGGAGGGCTGCTGTGACGGACCAGAGAAGGCATCTTTCGTCCTCGTTCCTCACGTTAATCACAGCCTTTTTATGTCGAATGTCTTGGGGCAGGTCGACGAATGTTGAAGCTCCCGCGGCGAGAGGCTGGTAGCGATTGATATTTACAGTGAGGTTAAGGATCTCAATCATACTCCAGCCGGAATCGCGTTGCTCGAAATCTTCCACCTTTGACTGCAGATCATCCCGTGCACGTATAAACCAACCATTTATATCGCTTGATGGGAGGAGAATCGCCACGTTGGAGGTGTTGAAACTCTTAACTTCAGTGGAGATCTCTTCGTGCTTGGCATTTTCGAATTTGCACGATAATATGAGGTTAACCTTCACATTTCCCTCCTCGCGCAGTATCAGCTCCAACTTCTCGGTGACGACGCGCTGCACATCGTCCAGAAAGGCGTCCAAATTTTTATGACGGAGATTTGTGACAACCCCCGTTCTGATTCGGCTGGCAAAAGCGCTATCCACGTCGTCCCATTGTACACCCGCAGGAGTACCGATATTTCCACCCGTCACCACTGTGCGCTGCTGCAACTGCTTGATCTTCGTCACCCAAGATTGCAGGAGTGCGATCGTATGTTGGATCCGTATTTTCGCACCAACGGTTGTTCCTCGTTGCATGGAAATATCGCGCAGAACTTGGATATTCGCAATTCCGATATCAGCCCAATGATTGATGACGGCGTCATTCTCTTCTCCGGGTGGTTGCTCTCTCAGCAAATTGTACGTCCTCTCCATCTGCTCCGCAAGTCCCATATACACTTCGACCGCCATGACTTTGACGTTGATATAAGCTGAACTTTGTATAACTCTTTTGACTTGCACGTATCGTGTAAGACTGACGAGTCTGCATAGGATGCGTTGAGCTTATATGTATATAGGCCGATAGATCGCAAGAATTTGGGAACTGTGCGCACTGCGTTCTGCGCATATCGGAGGGTAAAATGACGTCAGAGATGCGGTGCGCACTGCGTTCTGCGCATCTCGGAGGGAAAAATGACGTCAGAGACGACTGGGCCCGCCCTTTATCCGACCCGCCATTCCTAAATTTTTGGGTTTTATGAGTCGTTAAGCAGCGTGGGCCATGTGTTGGGAAAAATCGGTCAACGAAAAGCGAGTGGCGAACAGTGTTTGGTATCAGAAAAATCTTATCTTGCCCGCTCTTCATCACCCTCCCGACTCTGCAGAGAAGATGAAATTCATGTAAAAAATGACGTCAGAGGCGATGGGGTCCGCAGTCCCCCTCCCACCATCCCTAAATTTTTGCGGTTTATCTGCCAGTTTGAAGTCACCCAGTTCCGCAGCTGCATCTTGCCTTAAAGCGTGTTGGAACAGGTTTTCACCCCCTCCCCCTCCCCCTCTCCACGAACCCACCGTCGCCTAATGTAGTTTTTGAGTTTTATGAGTCTTTAAGCAGCGTGGGCCATGTGGTGTGAAAAATCGGTCAACGAAAAGCAGGTAGCGAACAGTGTTTGGTGTAAGAAAAATCTTATCTTGCCTGCTCTTCACCGGATGGTATGTGTACACACAGTTTTGGGGTTTTACGACTCTTGATAGCGAACAAGTCCGAGCCTGCACATCCCCCGCCATTCTCTATGATATGTATGTTCGGTTTCAAATGAGCTACTATAACAAAGAAGCTGAGCCTTTGCTATCGAGGCGTGAATTTATAAACCAAGCTCCCCTTATCGTCATCGATTGCTCCAAGCAGAACGAAACATTGAAAACTGGACCTGTGGACATTCGATTGGAATTTGACTGTAGCACTACGTTCCCACCACTCACTTCTGCCTACTGCATGATCTTGCATGATCGCATTGTTGAATATAATCCGATCAGTGGTACTGTTAAAAAATTGGTATAAGTCAATTTTGGAATAATAATATGTTTAATTAATATGGATATTGAAAATAATATGTATAATTTTACTCATTAAAATTTAGAATAAGATAATTGAGAATAGAATAAGAAAACTAAATGTAATTGATGTTAAATAAAAAAATTGTTAAAAGCATTCAAAACGCCATTTTAAACCTTGCTACAGGGGTCATTTCCTGGAATTTTTTCAATAGATCTAGCGGGTATTTACCCTATCCGATTTATGTGTGGCTTTCCGGCGCCAAACAAGTCTCGACAGGAATTATTTTTTGTGTGTAAGTGTGTGTGTGTGTGTCAAATCCTATGGAAATAGCCACCAAAAATGACCGGGGTGGGGGGGCGTGAGACAGGGTGCGCCGCGGGTCGGGGGGGGGGGGGTGTGAGAGAGGGTGCGCCGCGGGTCGGGGGGGGGGGGGGGAGCTGGGGGGGAGCTGGGGGGAACTAGGGGGGAGCTAGGGGGGGTTTTGGTCCAGAACTGTCATATATATACTACTTAGAATTACATACAGATGCTAGCTCAGTTGGTTACGGTGCAATTTTCATCCAAAAAGTTGGTGGAAAGGCCCATGTTGTAGCTCATTTTAGCAAAAGAACTACAGAAATAGAGTCGCGATATCATTCGTATGAATTGGAAACACTTGCTGTTGTGAATGCTATTAGGCATTTTCGGCATTATTTACATGGTAGAAAATTTACAGTAGTTACAGATTGTAATTCTCTCAAGGCATCTCGTGCAAAACTTGACTTATCCCCAAGAGTTTATAGATGGTGGGCATTTTTACAGTCATTCGACTTTGATATTGTTTATCGAGAAGGAAAAAATCTATCACATGCAGATTTCTTTTCTCGAAATCCTTTACCTGAGAATGACAAACTGAATGTTGAAACTGTTGAGCAAAAACGTATAAATTTTTCAAAAATTTCTCACGGTTGGTTACAAGCGGAGCAGCAGAAGGATGCTGAAATTCGTGATCTTATTTCTAAATTAGAAAACGATGAGCTTGACTCAAATGTTTCTAATACATACGAACTTAAATCTGGAATTTTGTTCAGAAAAATACAGCGAAATAATGACACTCGTATTTTACCAATAATCCCTAAAGCTCTTCAGTGGTCTATAATAAATCATGTTCATGAATCGATTATTCATTTGGGATGGCATAAAACTTTAGAGAAGGCTTACCAACATTATTGGTTTTCCAATATGTCCAAATATGTCCGAAAATTTGTCGAAAATTGCATTACTTGCCGAATTTCCAAATCTACTTCTGGTAAAATTCAAGCTGAATTACATCCAATCTCAAAGAGTATTCCTTGGCATAATCTTCATATTGATGTTACTGGAAAGCTTAGTGGCAAAAGTAATATTAAAGAATATGTTTTTGTGTTTATTGATACCTTTACTAAGTTTGTTTTTCTTTACCATACTCTTTCTATTGATGCTGTAAGTGCTATAAAAGCTTTAAAATCAATCGTCACATTATTTGGAGCACCGGTTCGTGTGATTGCTGATCAGGGGAGATGTTTTGCAAACAAAAATTTTCGTGATTTTTGTGCTTCCCATTGTATTAATCTTCATTTGATTGCTACTGGTACTAGTCGAGGCAATGGTCAAGTCGAACGTGTTATGAGTACACTTAAAAATATGCTCACTTCTGTTGAGGTTGATAATAATAGATCTTGGCAGGATTCTCTTGGAGATATTCAACTGGCACTGAATTGTTCCGTCAGTAGTGCGACTAAAGCTACTCCTCTGGAATTGATGATTGGTCGCGTAGCAAGACAGTTGAATCTGTTACCGATTACTGATTGTGAAAAAGAAATTGACTTATCGGAAATCATAGAGCGAGCAGCCAATATGATTGAGATTAACTCGCAAATTGAAAAATCGCGATTTGATGCTCGAAAGGCAAAATTTTTTAAATTTTCTGTTGGGGATTATGTTTTAATTGAAAATCACGAAAGAAATCGAACAAAATTGAATTCAAAATTTAAAGGGCCATTTCGTGTTATTGAAGTGTTAGGCGGAGATCGGTACATTTTAAAATCTCTAAATTGTAATCGAACGTACAAATACGCTCATGACCGTCTTCGAGCAATGCCTGACTGTTCTGTACCTTCAGAATTGGATATTGATTTTGATAAATCTTCTGAAGAGTCATTGAGTATTCAAGGTATTAAATTACAAATTTAATGTGTTATTTTTGGATTAATAACCTGTGACATCCTTGTTGGCGCACCTGTTATAAGAAATTCATCAGAATATTGGAGTAGGAAATGATTGTCATTCCCTTTGGTTTGAGCTTGATCCTAGTGCACACATTCATTACGCTTATTAGTTGCAAGTCAAAAAAAAAAAACCTTACTCATTTCGGTGAGCGGAGATGGCGCAATGTAACGGATAATGGTGTGGTGCTGTCGCATGAGGCGACTGTGTGTGGAAATGTTGATCTATGGACGGCTTGACGTTGTCATACGGTCACATATGTGAAGCCCAATTGATAATTGGCAATGTGTGTGGAAATTACATGTTTGGATAAAACTATAAGTCTCATGAGAGGAATGCAAGTCTTTTGAGAAGATTGTAGTTCTTGCTCTTGTGGAAAGAAGATGATTTCTATGAAATGGGGTGTTGTCAACAGTTTGTCACCGGACTTGTTATTTAGTACGGAATTTGTTATAACTTATGGATTTGTTAAAGCACATCGTGATTTTTGGAATGGTAATATGATCAGGTTGGCCGAACGGTCTAAATATCTTTTAATTTTTGTATCACAGCACACGAGGACGTGTGATTGTCAGGATATTCGGTCTCCAGAGAAACTACGGCAAAGATCAATAACAGAATAAACATTGAGCATTTTGGATCTTGTTATAAACGTTGAATTTTAAAAAGCTTTGTTCAATAAGTTAAGTTCCGTTTTTATCTCGTAAAAGAATAAAAAGGTGGTTCATCATGCGTTCCACACGCAAAACACAAAGTTCGCGAGTGTTATCTGGCCATTCTCCGACATATATATGTCGGCGTAAAGCCTCGGAAAGGCGGAGAGGATATAAGGCGTTCATTTGGGCGTTGACTATTCATATTTTGCGTGACGATCCCGACACGTCTGGTTTGCTCTCTAGCTAACCCACAACTGTCGATTTCGTCCAAGCGTTGTTATAAACAAACCATTTGTCTGTTGCTAAGATTCCATCATCCAGCTATACTCTTAGCTTGCTTATTACGCTTGACGCTCATTTAGTTTAGTTTCATATTCAAAAGAAATATCCTTTTATTCACTTCATACATTATAAAATGGAATTATTTAACGAGATTTGTGATACTCCGACACGGCCATTCTGACCTATCACACGTCCTCGTGTGATTCATCTACAAAAGAAAAACAAAAACAGAATATCAATAATTATTCGCCTCGGCCACCCTGGCCTTCGATTCAAATTCAAACAGGAAAACTGTGTATTCCGAAGTTAATAACATAGTTCAGGCCATTCAAGTAAGAAACAATCTTTCACTCAATTTCTCATGAAAAACTCAGATCACTTAAACCCATTAATGAGACCTCCCGCACTTAACCAGTAGCAGGGTACACAATACCTCAAATCACTAAAATCCAGTGATGAGACCTCCTGCTCTTAACCAGAAGCAGGGTACACAATACCTCTGTCACTTCCTTCCAGTGACAGATACTCATTCATTATGCCTTAACCTCGGCGCACTCTTACAAAATCAGATTCATACCGCGTACTCTAGAGTTCCATAAATATTACAGATTCAACCCCTTGTTCATGCTTCAAATCAGAAAGGCCTGAACTATATACCTTCATTTGTAAGATTCTAAGACTGTATACACACTTGAAATTTCACCAAATTCGCCTAGCAGGTAATGTTAATCTTGAATGTCAACTTGAATGCTGGTATCGGGCATCTTTCTTAATCGGTCATGAGAGTATTTGTATCTTCTATTCGAATCAAGGGCTGTGAGAACGTATCTGTCTCCGTCAAGCACGTCGACTACTTTGAACGGTCCTTTAAACTTAGGGTCTAGCTTCGTTTGATTGCGTTCTTCATTTTGAAGCAATACAAAATCTCCAATCACGAATTTGTCAACCTTTGCTTTTGTCCGATCGAATCTAGTTTTATCGTACTCAGCGTTTTTGTCCATATTTGCTACAGCCAAGCTTCGGACCTCGTCTAAGTCACCTCGCGGTTCAATATCATCCGCAAGCATCAATTTTAATGGCCTAGCTACCTTTTCCATTAAAAGTTCAAGTGGACTAGATTTAGTTACTCGATTGACAGTACAGTTCAGAGCTAATTGAACATCAGATAAAGCATCCTGCCAAGATCGTTCTTTACTAGTTTCCGCAGCTGTCAACATATTCTTGAGTGTACTCATTACCCGTTCAACTTGTCCATTTGCACGAGAACTCCCAGTTGCTATCAGATGAAGGTTAATTTTGTGAGATTCACAAAATTCCCAAAAATCTGTACTCGCAAAACAACGTCCTTGATCGGCAATCACCCTAACTGGAGCTCCAAACAAAGATACACAATATGACAAGGCTTTGATACTGCTTACTGTGTCAATGCGAAGTGCGTGACGTAAAATTACAAATTTTGTAAACGCATCAATCATTACAAAAACATACTCTTTCTTGTCGTTTTTACCACTGAGCTTGCCAGTTGCGTCGATATGTATTGTATGCCATGGTATGGCAATCTTTGGTATCGGGTGTAATTCTGCTTGAATTTTTCCTGAATGAGATTTAGTGACTTTACAAGTAACACAATTATCCACAAATTTTCTGGTAAATTTGGACATTTTTTCAAACCAATATAGATCATACAACTTTTCGAATGTTTTCTCCCATCCAAGATGCATCAAGGATTCGTGTGCGGTATTGATGACTGACCATCTAAGAGCTCGAGGTAAAATGGGCAACCACCGTGATCTTCCATTACGTTGAATTCTTCTATACAAAATGCCCGATCGGATCTCCAAGGTTTTACACATTTCCTCGTCCAGTCGGTTCTCATTTAAATCAGTTATTAGCTTATAAATTTCAGAGTCCCGCTGCTGCTCAGCAGACAACCAATTTCCAGAAAGATCTATGGTATAAACTTCCTTTTGCTCGACTTTATTGAAGGTCTTTGGATGAGCTTCAGGCAAAGGATTTCTAGAAAAGAAATCAGCACGACTCATGCGCTTTCCATCTCTATGTACAATGTCAAAATCGAACGCCTGCAAAAAGGCCCACCACCTATGAACTCGTGGTGTGAGATCCAATTTCTTTCGTGATGCTTGTAACGAACTGCAGTCTGTTATCACGGTAAATTTACAGCCATGTAGGTAATGTCTGAAATGTTTCACCGAATTAACAACTGCGAGCGTCTCCAACTCATAAGAGTGATATTTTGATTCTGCAGTCGTGGTGCGTTTGCTAAAATAAGCCACCGCTCGTAGCTTGCCTTCCTTCATCTGCATAAGGATTGCCCCATACCCTATCGAACTTGCGTCCGTGTGTAACTCAGTTGGATTCTCAGGGTTGTATATTGTTAGTACTGGTTCGTTTGTCAAAAAGGTAATGATTTTCTGACGTATAGCCTCGTGCTCAGGTTTCCAATTGAGATTTTTCTTTGTAGAACTTGTTAGAGCAAAAAGTGGCGCCAAAATTTGTGAGAACTTAGGCAGAAATTGACGAAAATAAGACGCCAATCCTATGAATTGACGTAACTGGGATACGGTTTGTGGAGGAGGTAGAGCTACCAGTGCCTCGATCTTCCGAGGATTTGGCCTAACTTCACCTCGACTTACTTCATAGCCAAGATATTCCACCTTCTGTTTCATGAAGGAACACTTTTTGATGTTCAAAGAGAAACCTGCCTTTGTGAGTGTGTTTAAAACGTTCTCCACTCGGTTTAAAGATTCTTCTACATCTTGTGTTCCAACAACAAGAATATCATCCATGTAGACTACCACATACGTATTAGCAAGTTCACCCAGAGCTGTGATCACTGCACGTTGGAAAGCCGCAGGAGCGTTACGAAGACCGAAAGGTAAAGCGAGATACTCAAAATGTCCTTCTGTGGTTATAAATGCTGTCTTTTCTATAGAATCAGGATGTATCGGCAGCTGATGATATCCACTGGCCATGTCCAGGACCGTAAAATAATAACATCTTTGGAGTCTGTTAATTTGATCAGAAATTAAGGGCAACGGAAATCTTTCGGGAACGGTGTTGTCATTCAACTCCCTGTAATCGATGCACATTCTGTCTGAACCATCCTTTTTCTTGACAAGAAGAATAGGACTTGCGAAAGGAGAAGAGCTGGGACGAATCACTTTAGCATTTAGAAGTTCGTTTATTTTGTCACGAACAATTTTTCGTTCTACTTCACTCAACCGGTACGGGCGACGATAAACTGTTCTATTTGGATCTTTGAGGCGGATTTTTACGGGTTCAACATCCGCACGACCTTTTGGAGTACCATTCACAAATTGATTTTTGAATTTGTTCAAAATGGATACTAATTTTGATTTAAATTCCAAAGGAATATCGGTGTCCACACTGTCAAGGTCGAACTCATGAACCGTTACATTACACATATTAACAACACGAGTTTTGGTTAACTTCAATGTGTCAACTGTCATTTGTACAGACAAACCCTGACTTAAAATTTCCGCTCCTATCATAACGTCGTAACGTAAATATCGATCAAGCAGAACATGAAAAAGTATTTCAATAGTAATATCGTCAATGTTTACAGTCGACAAGATTTGCAAAGTGCTATTAACGCTTGATTGCCCAATACCAGTCATAGTAACGACATTATTAAATCTCTTTCCACGAATTTTGCAAGAAATTGACTCCTTGATAAGAGAACATTGAGATCCTGAGTCATAGTAAAATGAAAATCGCTCACCGGCTTGTTGTAAAACTCCAGCAGGTGTGTTAATTTCACACATGTCCACACGACGCTCTATAATTTTGCTCTTACCATTTTTCAGTTCTTCCTTCACAGCTTTCTCGTGACAGCGCGAAGCATAATGACCCATCTTCTGACATTTGAAACACTTTATGGAATCTGAAGATCGAACTGGAGAATTTTTCTTCCACAATTCCTTTTGAATACCAATTTGTCTCTCCTTTTCATGATTTTCCTTCCTTGTCCGACACGTTGATGCTCTGTGGCCCATTTTTCCGCATAGAAAACATTTGATTGCAGGAGATGAAGGCGTAAACTTGTATCGTTTGAACTCGGATCCCTCATTTCGTTCATTCAGACTATCCGAAGATCTTCGTTTCAAAAATGACATAGCTTTCAACTCGTTATGGAGTTGATTTCTTGTGACAATTTCAGTAGTAAAAGCAAGACGTTGAACACGTGATTCAAAACGTGCAATATGCGCCATTGTTGTTGATAATGCTATCTCTTCAGTGGTCAAGTTTTTCCACTGATTCATCAATGAATTCATTAACGATGCAGCACATGACGCTATACACTCACCTTCTTTAGGTTTACTGCCGAATAAATTTATCAAGAATGCAGCAGAAGTTTCCGGACAATCATACCTTGATACGAACAAATCTTTAAATTCATTCCACGTTATCCCGGCATATGATACCTGCGACAGCCATGCCGAAGCCTGTCCTCTCATGGCTCGACTCAGCACAATCATTAAGGATGCACCTTGCAATGGTTGATCAGCCATACAAATATCCGCGGTTGTTATCCATGATCTCGCGTTCACTTCCAGTTTATCAGGATCAAACTCCGGTAGACACACATTATTATTATTGTTCACTGAAGGAGTTTTCATTACTTGTAATAACGCGAGAAAATTACGATTCTGTTGTTCAAGAAGTAATCGCCACTTTTCTTCGTTATCCTCACTTGCTTCTTGTGGGTTAACAGATCCAGATCCCACTTCTGATGTCGGCGTAAAGCCTCGGAAAGGCGTAGAGGATATAAGACGTTCATTTGGGCGTTGACTATTCATATTTTGCGTGACGATCCCGACACGTCTGGTTTGCTCTCTAGCTAATCCACAACTGTCGATTTCGTCCAAGCGTTGTTATAAACAAACCATTTGTCTGTTGCTAAGATTCCATCATCCAGCTATACTCTTAGCTTGCTAATTACGCTTGACGCTCATTTAGTTTAGTTTCATATTCAAAAGAAATATCCTTTTATTCACTTCATACATTATAAAATGGAATTATTTAACGAGATTTGTGATACTCCGACATATATATATATGTATTGTGACGTGAATTTTTCCGCTCCTCGGTCACTCGGAGAAGATGACCGAGAACTTACCACGTGCACAATAATTCGGTGTCCACAATGTCCCCTGAACCTGAAATAATACCGCGAAGTTTGTTGGGCGCCTGGCGTGATCAACACGCCTCGAAATCGGTAATACGATACACCGCGCCCATATACTCGGTAGCTCAGTACCGCGGAGGGAGGAGGGGTAATTTTTGGGTAGAGAGAGATACGTCGCACGTACGCCAACAAGTTATTTCACAACGCAATAATAAAATTTGACAATATATTTCCAAATAGCGATAATACAGAAAAAAAAATAAAAATAATAACAATACTGCGAAAGTTTGTCCTCGCGATTCCAAACGCAAACGCTTAGCTTAAAAAAAAAGGAACGAGCAAACAAAATAATCAATACAAAAAAATGAAGGGATTCAGAAGACCTCTACGGCCTACGCGCGCTAGTCGCTATACTAATCGTGACCGCTAATTTACCCACAAAAAAACAACCAAAAACAAAATAGGACCCGACGCGCTGCTCGCGATCGTCCTCTACAGAATAGCGCTAATCGCCAACTTAATACTAACGGATTAGGCAAAAAAAAACCAAACGGAAACGAGGCTCGTCGCGTCACCCGCGACTATCCTCCACCAAAGAATCTTTTTACTAGCGCGCACCCGAGCTCCGCTTTCTCTGCGACGGCGGGACGCGGTCGCGAATTCGAATGCTCCCCGTGAGACTGCTCGCGACCTATACGAGGACTGAGGCTGTATCGGATGAAGTTAAAATGACCCCGTGTAACGGAATTCAGTTACACTCAAACTCGAGGCAATAATGTCTCGGCTCAACCCGTGACTCGACTCGATCTCCTCGATCACCCGAAACTAACGCTACTTCCTTACGCGCAACTCAGGCTACGGTCACCAAGCAGATGTATCGGCTAAAGAATCTCGAGTACAGTCGCTAACGCCAATCCTCACTGGCTATCCGTCCTCGGCAAGCCTTTACTAATTATCTCTCGAGATTCTCTCGCAAGAAGGTTAACAGCGCTTACCGCTCCACATCCAAGCGATGAACTCGCCCGCTCCCTCGTGATTTTTCCCGGTCATCTCAACTCGCAACCACACTAATCCTCAGAAACCCACGAAACAAACGCAACGATCACAGTGTGCTGGAGCTTCAGCTAACCGCCAGAACTAGAGTGATCTCGGATGGTCGCAACGCCGATCTCGTCCCGCTAATCCTTCATGACGTCATCACCCTAAGAATGCGCAAAAATCGATCGGTCATCGATTTTGGGGATTGCGCAACTTGCCGCGCACCTGTCGTCGCTACGCGGCGCAGAACTTCAGGCTAGATCGCGATGTCGTCTCCCGCGCAGCTCTACGGACTCCTGGGGTTGGGCGGGGTGGTGCTCCCTCGTCGCTAGCTGGTCTCTCGCGGTTGCCTCGGTTGGGCGTAGGCGGGGTGAGCGGGGAGGCTGCGGCGCGCCGGCCGCCAGCGGGAATCGCGTCCGCCTTGGATTCCCGCGCTGCAGGGATCTGGGTTGCCTCCCCCTCCGCAGCCTCGGTATCCTTCCCGCGAGATCACCGCGGTTTCGCCTTGCCTCGAAATTTCTTCGGCGTCGGAGTTGGTCGCTGGATGGTGGCCGGTGTACTCGAAAAAAAAAAATGAAAACAAAAGCCGGCAATATCTCATTCTTACTTCGCTATTTCGTCCCTGTCGAAGCCCGGGTGCGTGACTCCAGTTCTGGCGCTCTCTCTCTGATTATTTCGCGACTCGATTTCCGAACCCTTATCCTGGGATTCCGCCCAGGGTTCATGGAGTACCTTGTAACGGGCAGGCCTAATCGAAATGCCACGTTACAGTATATGTATATATATATATAAATATATATATATATATAATAGACCAATGGAAGTTCCTCTTGTATCTTTCGGAGTTGATAAAGAATAAACAAAAGTGCTTCTCTGCAAATAGAGAAACAACAATTAAAGGTTATATCTCTCTCTATTAAAATTACCTTGTCTCTTCCCTGTTTGTTCACGCGAGACTGATCGTTCGGGATACGTCTCCGATACTCCCTCATTATCGGTCACGAAAATAAGGTGACGTAGAGGGGCGCGGCTTATTTAAACTTAGCGACTGTATACTTTCGTTACATATATATATATATATATATATAATTTCTATACCGGGACAATCTCTTGAAACTATACATATAATGCGCATGCGTGAGTTTTATCGGCTGCTCGGGCAGGCTGGCCACTCCGAGTTTCAGCTGTCAAACTCTGTTTCTGGCGGCGGCGTAGTTCATACGAATTTTTGAGGTTAGAATCTCAAACGGTCGAGGTAGTGACTCGGAAAGTTGATGCTAATGCTCTTTGAAAATTGGCTTTATTCGACTAAAATGAGAAATCTATTTAAATGTTGGGTGCTTGGAAGAAACGCAGCAGGTAGGTGCGAACACTTTATTTAATCATTTTCATTATTTCGTACATTAGAAATAACAATGGAACTTTTATCTATCAACAGGTGATACGGCCAAAATAATTACATCTCTGATATTCACTGTTATCTGCCCATTCAATTTGTCAGACGTACAAAGATCATCGCCACTTTCAAGCAACTAAGCAACTCTCTCACTCTTTTGTGATTTCAGGCGGTAATATTGAATTGTATCACTTTCGAAAATGAGACATTAAACCGAGCGTTCAAGAAATTTTAATATCTCACTATCTGTAACGGAACTGTGAATCTTTTTTTTCTTGAAAATAGTTCAACAAAATTTACGAATAGTTGATAGCCAATGTATTTTTTCCGATTAACAAATTATTGCTACTACTATTTAAAATTTCCGAATGATTATCAGAATTTATTTCGCAAATTTTCAATGATGTTCGATTAAATAAATGAAGAGGACCTAATACTCAAATTGAAAATTCAAGTAATACTAGATTTATTAAAATGATTTCTGTATTTCATGTTAGTGCGGTTCGAAACAAAGAAAATCTAATCGAAAGCGTAGAACTGAGGAACGTAAATCACATCCTGTGACACAAGTTGAAAATCAAGTTTCTCAAAATGCGCCTCAATGTCACAATTAGCTTCAAGGACAATCATGTTTTAGAGTAATTTCAGAACATTATTACGAGGATCTTGACTTATCGGATTCAAGATTGTGTCCCTTGTTCCATCAAAATAAATGAATATCTAATTTTTAACGAAGTTTACAAAGATGTTTTTCCAAATAATGTAATCCGATACAATATCTTGTTCTTAGTCCTCCGAACATCACCTTCTAACAAGGATATTTGGAAAGAGTCCCTTTGTTGCAGAAACCATTATAAAATTCTTGGTTTTCAATTCGTGCTACTGAATAACTCTGTGTTTCAGGTTCCATTTTCAATCTCAAAATGGGATTTTTTTTGCTCCAGATAATGCTAACATGAAATTCAGAAATAATTGCGGTACATGGAGATTCACAAGCTTTCAGTCTTAGCGTAGGACCCTATAAAGAGTGTAAAATTGAATTTGGTTTCAAGTTATCGTGCAACTAGCTAGCCAGATGACACCGTCAACTAAGATTAAATTTAAAGACATTTTCAACTGAACTTATTCAACAGTTCTAGATTTAGATTGATTCAGTTTGCCTAGCAAAATTCAACCCTACAATCTAATTGAGGACTTGAAAAACTATTTATCTGAATTCAATGCCAAAGAGAGCAAAAGTAAGCTTCAAAATAAGATACCAAATCAAATGGTATAAAGTTTGAAAAACAATGCTGGTCAATAATAATGCTTAAATTACAATGGTGCACAGAATGATTCCTCGGTAGAATGAATTGGCAGCAACGGTTAAGTAACAAACTTATCGCTATTGGCTCGATCAAAGTAAAATGATCGGATATTCAGCCATTATGATCTGTAGTATGTCCCGCTCTTCAATTTTGCCTCAACTGATGTTAAGAAGGTGGCGATGGCCTGATAAAATTCACTCCGGCAGCTGATGTCTGACGAAACAACTAGGTTCCATGGTTCTAATGATTGCACCGCTCGAGAAACCAGGATCCTTGCCACCTAAACGTTTTGACCATCAGGTAAGGCATAATTTTCCTCGTGTTAATTAAAGTTTAAACTTCGAGCCTGCTGAAAAAAAAACGAATTTAATCATTGAATCCATGTTAAAATATTGTCATTGTCAAAGATCACGTAATTGGAAATTTACTTACATGCTTCGATGCCTGACAAATTTAGTCCCGCTTTGACAATGAATTATTTCATACCTGAAAATATTAGAAGCTATTATTATCAAACAGGATCTTTTGGTATTTTTGAATACAACTAATTTCCAATAAAATTCACAAAACATAAAACGTTAATGAGATGCATTGCCACCAGACATCACCTGGCTTAATGCTCGAAAATTACAATCACAAATTACTGATCGTTAGATATCGTTTGACGTCTTGCTTTTGTGAATACCATTTATTGAATTTGTATTGTAGAGTTTTTTCATAGTCCATATTTTTTCGAAATCAACAAAATTCTTTGATTAGCAAATTCACAATATGATCGCGAATATCACGGTATAATCGCGAGGTTACTGAAATTCGTTCACCTGAACCGCTGAATACGAGGTGAATAAACATCGCCGATCACATCGCGAAACTATTTCCTTGTTTTCCTACGTAATGATGAAGAGGGACATCGATTTCTAGAATTGAAACTCAGAGACAGATCACCACGTGGTATTTAACCAGATAGTTCGTATCCTAATTCTGTGCATACCGGCGACACTGGGAGGGCGCGAAAACCACGATTCTAGTGATACCAGAATTTGATTGGATGAGGGCAACGATCGCGACTGGTATCAGCCAATACAATCATCTTTCTCCAGAGTTTCGTAACTTTCCCACCCGCGAATATAAACAACCCCGCCCGCGTAAATTGACCACTTTGCAAAAAGATCGCGCAACTTCAACCACGTGTCTGGCAACTACCTCGATCTTTTTGTGAATTTTTTCATCGTGTTCATTAGATAAAAAAATGCCTAATTACAAGTTTTCTGTGCAGGAAAAGGTGGAATTAGTGAAATTTCATTACCAGGGCCTGTCTTACCGGGAAAATCAGGCCCATTTCGCCGTCACACACCCGGATCGACCAACACCTTCGTTAGCGACCATCAGGAATCTGGTTTTAAAATTCGAACAATCCGGTAGTGTCGATGAGAGAACCAGGAAAATCTCTCAACCAAACCGTCAGCTGAGCTGGGATACTAAGCTGGACATCTGCCTGACCGTCGAAGAGGATCCATTCAAGCCTATCAGCCGCATCGCCCAGGACGTGGAAATATCTAACGCGTCGGTCAGAAGAGTATTGCGTGAAGCTAAGTACAGATCGTACAAGTTTCAAGTCCATCAAGAACTCTTGGCTGGTGATAACGATAGTCGTCTTCGCTTCAGCCAAGAGTTGATGGAACGTCTGAACGCAGACGAGGGCTTGTTGAGTCGCATTTGCTTCTCAGATGAAAGTACGGTGATACTTGTCGGGAAACCGAACAGGCAGAACACCAGAGCCTGGTGTCGAAACAACCCTCGTCTGTTCATTCAGGCGGGCACGCAGTACCCGTTGAAGCTCAACGTCTGGCTTGGCGCGATTGGCAATCGGCTGATTGGGCCATTTTTTATTGATGGTAACCTCAACGGCGAGAAGTATCTCTGGTTGCTGAGAGAGAGGATTGTACCGGCTCTTAGGCTGATTGAAGAAGAAATCGTGAGTGTATTTTATCACGTAGAGCTGGCGTTATTATTAGCAGAGTGCGTATGATTTCCAAATGAATAATTTTACGCTTACTACAAGTAACGTATCATTTTCTGTGTTTAGGGCGAACCTGTTTGGTTTCAGCAGGATGGAGCCCCACCGCACTTCACACGTGCGGTGCGTGATTACCTCGACCAACAATTCCCTGGACGCTGGATTGGCAGGGGGAGCCCGGAGGTCGAGTGGCCAGCCCGTTCACCTGATCTCGCTCCCTTGGACTACGGCTTGTGGGGCCATTTGAAAAATGTTCCTTATGCCCAAGGTAGGATTGAAGACCTTGCCGCACTGCAAGCTAGGATCTTGGACATCCTGCAGAACCTGTCACCGGATATTATATCCAATACGACAAATGCCTTCTACGACCGGCTCGGTTACTGCGCTGCAGCTGCTGGAGGGCATTTCGAGCACTTTTTGAAAGGCAACCAATGGCCAGACGAGGGGTGATCAGAAGAGTGGAGATTGGTCTCCCAGTGTGTTCGGACGATTGTCTTGTAAGTTATTGTTTTGTTTCCTAATTTTTCATTAATAGCATGATTTACACTGTAATATTAACTGTTGTTCTTTTTCTCTTTTTATTTTTGGATATCTGGTGAACCCTCTTTGTTAACGGAATATTGATTGCTGTACAATGGAGCTGCAAAAACTTTGTCAACTAATCAATGATGTCGGCGAGGGTTTTTGTGAGTATTGCGTCGGGTACGTTTTCTGTTAATTGCTACTCTTTGTCCTCCTAAGCTTCGTGTTTAAGATGAATAATTTCTTTATTCCTTGTTACTCATTTCTTTTATTTATTTCATGTTCATCGGCACTAATTACTGACTTCTGGAGCACTGCACCGTAACGAATCTACTCTGGAAATACCTTCTACTGGGTCTCAACCATTCATTTATTTTTAATTTTATGTAAATAAAGAATCTGTTCACAATAAACATTGTTTTTACTTACCTACCTCTGTTTGTCCAGACTCCCACATGTTAATGACATTTCACGTTGAATTTCAGATTTCTTCTTTCAATAAATAACACCCAATTTCTGTATCATTTGATATTTGCTTTTCCGTTAAATTCTTTATTGCGTCGGTTGAATATCTTCCGAAATCAACCACGGTATTGCTGAACGATACTATTCTTCTTAGACAATTCACGCTACGTAAAAATAAACAGCAGCATAACCTCAATCCACGGCTTTACGCGCGAGAGAATTACAGCTTTCGTTTCATTTTGTGTACGTTGGCGCCTTGCTCAGCAGATGAAAACATCACCGCGGCGCGATTTCACCGACCAATGAGATTAAATTATTTGGCGCATGCGCGTTATATGTATAGTTTCAAGAGATTGTCCCGGTATATATATATATATATTTATTTTACATTTATTTGAATAAATTATATTATTTAAAAATTATGTATAACTGTAATTCGAATATATATATAACTACAATAAATTCTATTAATATTTTTTCTACGCATGATATTTACATTTTTTCTGTTTTGTCGAAAAGACAGAACGATTTCGCGAGATACCCTGTGCACTCCTTGACATACCACTTCTTCAAACGCTGAACATTTTCGAAGGCGCAGTTGTATCCCGTTTAAGCGTTTCCATGATAATCACAGCACCAACCCGCCTCTTCCATATGTTTCAGTTTTTCCAGTGATGGTGGTGAAATGTGTAAAACTTCCGTGTTTGTTACTGGTTTTGCCCCATCAAGGATCTTCGTCAGCCATCGTTTCTTCTCCTCACCTTTGACATATACATAGCATGCATATTTAACAGCCTTTGTTACAATTTTCTGCACCTCAGCATAAGGTTCGATTCCCGCGTTCCAGGGTATTCCGTGAAAATTGCGTGTTAGCCAAGCGGTAGTAGCTTTGTGTTTAGCTGGTAGATCCGCCCAAGCGTACGGCCGTTTGAAGAGAATGCGGCTAAAACCCGATGAGTTTATGTTTATGATGCAAAGTTCCTTGGGTGTAAATTTATCGTTCGGGCCAACGAGACTTTCAATGTCCATGAACATCTCCATATTACAAGTTGGAACAGTGCTTTCTCTTACGCTCAAATTGCTCATCTATCACATAAAAATTCAAATTTGTTGTATTCGCCCCCTTGATATTTCATTCGTGGAATGCCCTCGATTATCGTCTTCTGCATCCCGTTGAATTGCACCACATCATTTTTCATGAGACTTACGATTCGGGGGGGTAAAAATATTTCGAATTGCTCATTTAGCGCAAGAAGAATACTCGTGCCGTACTTAGTATTTACACGTCTTACCCCCGTCATGCTGTACTCTTCCCCAATCTCCAGGCGACAGATGAGGTTGATTTTATTTAGATCCATCACGTTCGAAGTAGAATTTATAAATTTGACGTACTATGGATACTGAAGTTCACAATGGGAAAACTTTGAGAACAATATAACGTGTTGAATGAGCTCGCGATTTCTATACCAACCAATCACACTTTCCCCCCTAATAAATTCTGTGAAAGTGAAAGTTTACGAATCATCATCAACATCCCCAGCCTATCTAATTGCGGTGTCACCATCCGGTCACTTAACACAAAAGAATATATTCGAAGTATATGGAAAAGATTATTTTTCGCCATGGAGGTAAACTGTTAGTGTGGAAGTTCTCGGGTAACGGTGAAAAATCAAAATGGTGTGTCGAAAATATTATTTTTCGCCCTGGGGGGTAAGCTATTAGCGTGAAAGTTCACGGATCGTCATCAACATTCCCAGCCTATCTGATTACGATGTCACCATCCGGTCGATTAACACAAAAGAATGTGTTCGAAGTATGTCGAAAATATTATTTTGCGCCTGGGGGCAAACTATTAGCGTGAAAGTTTACGGGTGACGGTGAAAATCAAAATGTCTGCTCATTCGGCCACGCAAAAAATCACATAATCAAACTGTCTGACGAGAAAAAATCAAAATGGTTGCTCATCTGGCTAAATCAAAATGGCTGCTCATCCGGCTGAGCAAAAATCAAAATGGCCGCTATCAGAATAGCTGCTCGTCAGACGGCAAAATCGGTTTTTGGTCTAGCACTCTCGTATCCTATTTACTGTGCAATCGGGTGACGATATTGATATAGGCAGGATCCTCGATTAACAATTTCGTGAGCCGCGACCGTAATAGCCAGGATTTTTTTTATAACATATTGTTTTAAGTTTCAAAATTTCGAATTTTTATATTTGTATGGAAACTTCATGTACTTAGTGAACATCGAGGATGACTTAGATTAAGAGAAAAATGTACATAAATTAAAAAATGTTTGAGGACTATTTACGCAGGGAAAATCGTTTCGTGACTGATATCATACAGGGCAACGGGGGGCTTTTGTGTCTATTACATCCCTGACGCGTTCTACTCAGCAATCCACACAGCCAATACAATTCTTAGGAAGAGAGAGCGATTGGCAGCCACCAGGGGGAGTTCACTCAATGCTTTTAGATGGGACCGAATTTTGGCAGGCTGCAGGAGTACACTGTACCAACACAATATTGAAAAATTCGCAGTTACTATATTTCTATAGTTATTTCTTGCTAGAGTATAGTAACATGTCAGCATTACTTAGGGTGTTAAGAGCGCCCTCTACCGAGTAATGTGATTGGAAAAAAATTTAAGCGCAGAAGTTTAAATGAAAGAGAATATGATTTTAAAAATTGCAGTTGTAAATAGTTAAATAGCAATAAAAGTCAGCTCCAAAAATAAATAATTTTAAATAAAAATAACAAATCAATAATAAATAGTAAATGACAAATAATAAATAGTAACTAACTAACCGACTCATGTGCGCGGCTTAAGATTTACCTCATTGACATTGATGGACATGTCGTCGCATGGCTGTAAGGTCTCTCTCAAGATTAACGGTCGACAAGATCTAGGTTCGCTACCGGCGAAGAGCAATTTTTTTTTTTTATTCATAATAAAATCAATAGTACAATGAAATTAATTTTTGGAGATTAAAAAAAAACCGAAAATGAAGTTTAAAAATAAAAAAAATATAATTAGGCTCTTAAAGGATCAACGTGATCGTTTGTTTTTATGACTGTAATCTAGCGGGCATTGATTTTTATAACTGAATCATAAATAAGCAAAATATAAATAAATTAGAAATAGGAATAATTGTCAATTGAAAAATCATCAATATATTTCTTACGTACATATATAATATTTATTGCTAATAATATACATTGCAAAGAAATAAATAATAATACAAAATTATAATTTTTTTTTCACAAAAAAGACAGTAAGTAATAAAATACCTAAAAAAAATGAATTGATATGAACATGATACTATGGTCTAAGACTTTTAAAAAAGTCATTAACCAGAATCGATACAAATAAGTCTTAAATTACTTTATTTCATATCTTTCTAATAGACTAAAAAATTTGATCCATCGGTGAGAATGTTCCGTGATTGAAGTAGGTCTCCTGACTTATAAAGATGCTTTTTAATTTTCTGAAAATGAAAAAAAAAGAAATGAATAATATTTCATCGTTGAACATATATACATTTATAGATATGTAAATCTTCAACTTATCTTTTTTTCCAGTCGCTTCCATCCCGGTGTTAGCCGGGTGTCATGGAATAACGTGAAGATGTAGAACGCCTGATGAATGAAAAATTCCTCGAACATAATTCTGAAATTAAAAAAAAATTACACTAGTCGATTTCTTTTAAATTGAAATTTCTGAATCTAAAACTTTTTTTTTTTTTTTTTTTTTTTTTTTTTTTTTTTTTTTTTTTTACGTACCAATCAGTTATTTCACTACATTCTGCTCTCGTCGCTGCCTTGTCTGCTTGCATTTTCCGAGTCATTTACATTTTGATATTGTTCTGAAAATATAAATAATTTTGTCAGTCTTTTATAACTCGAAATTTCAGAATGTAAAGTTTTTTTTTCTTTTACGTACCACTTAGCTCTTCCACTTAACTCTGTGGTTTTTGCTGCGTTGGCTGCCTACATCTCTTCCAGTTCAATTTTCCTATTTATCTTATCACACTCTCGGCGTATTAATAATGTCACAAGCTTTCTTACAATGTTATTATTCACAATTTCCACGGGATGTAAACTACACTGGTTCCAAGTAGTCGAAAAGAAATTTTACAAAATCGTATTGATGATTCCAACGATATTTGGTTCATGTAATCTAACCGTACAAGATTCGTTGAACACTCTTATAGCAGTGCAAATATTATTTAACAATGATTGACTAATTTTATGCATTCCTGATGAGTCCTCTTCGAAAATAAAAGATTTGCAGACAAGACAACGATTGTTCTTCAAGAATTTGGTCATGCCATCGAGTACTTTGTCTGATATTTTTAAATTATTTGCAGCGTCGTTTGTGTCGTCATCGATTTGTGGACCCATCAAATTTAAATATAAGTTCAAATTTTCATCATTGTCTTCGAGTTGAATCCGTGGAGCATCAAAATATTCTACATCCTCTTCTGGGTTCTCCAGGTCTTCGTTTGTGCTGTTTTTGATGATATCATCAGCACATTTTGATGACAAAAGATCCTGAAGTTCAATAATTGCTGGAAGGTTTTCATTTTCACAATTGGCTCCTTGGGGTCGGAATTTAGCGAAGGTTGTTAATAATGTTGTTTTGAATGCACTGGTAAAGTTAATCTGTGATTGCACCCCTGTAAATTTTTGATTAATACGAACAAATTTTCTAAAGCATCTTGCGTAATTAATCGCATATTGACTTTTTTCAAGCCTGCTTTGTTTAAGAGAAAGCTACATAAGCCTCTAGCTGCCTTGACGTTATTTCTCAAAGCAGCTGGTGTTGGAGTATCAATTTTTTTTTCCACGCCGCCTTTAAGTCGGAATTATTGGAAACTCTCCAATGGCTCCGAAATTTTATTCCAATAATCCCAATGATAAGAAGATAATGTAACTGGAGCTCGTGACGTCTGGATCTTCCTATCAATTCCAGTGATCTTGCTTCCGTTAAGTGAATCAAAAAGTTGGTCGAGTTCTTCAATTATTACACCCGTGTTAAAAGCGGTCGGGTATTTATCAGGATTCGATGAACCTATTGCCTTCAGCTTTTGAGCTGTCCTTGAACTTAACACTTGACCTGCTAAATCAACATTCATTTTCGATGTATTCGTTAAATAAATGTGCTCTTCTTTTGAATGACAGTCAGAATCTGTGTGATACATTTGAACAATATCTTTCCAGTATCCCCTAGTACCATTAAATTGAATGATATTGCCTGGATATTGACTCCGATGTTTAGATGGGTTTTTTTTGGACCATTCATCAATTGTGCCGCTGAAATTATTTTTGGAAGTCTTCACCAAACGAGAAATATCGAAAAATATGAAGATTCTCAACGGGTGTTCAGGAAGTTTGAAGAAAGTGCCATCCCAACATTCTCCTGTCTCTTGCACTAGTAATTTAAAGGCTGCTTTATTGGTGGATCCTTGGTCACAGATTGTTGCAGTCACTTTAAAACCAGTTTTATTCACTAACGCAATAATTTTTTTAATTGAGGCATACAATACTGGAGTGCTCATTGGCCCCTTCGTGAACTGAAATGACAGAGGTTATCTGCCTTTGAAATTAATAGACTGCAGCAAGAAAACGGTTGCATGATCAGCCAACTCAGGTTTTACAATGCCGTTGCCTTCATCATGGTATCCAAGTAGAGAATCATTTCCTTCTGAAAATGTAATTCTACGCTTGATCGCAGTCTCGTCCAAGACAATAGTGCAGTACAAGTCCTCTTCATCTAAACGGTCCGCAGCTTTTGTCAGTGATTATAGTACAATATTATTTATACCAGGTTTTAATGCAATCTTCGAAAATGCTCGCTTCAGCGTACTCTCACTTGGAAGTTCCATAAAGTCAAGTAAGTAGCGATAACATTTTGGCGAAAGTTTATAAATGCCAGTGGCAAACAACATTTCTTCATGGGTGTAACGTTCACCTCCTTTCTTTCGATTCAGGTTTCGTCCATTTACGTCAGTTAATAATTGTAGTCCGGGGCTATTCTTAACATTGCACGAATTTGCGACGTTTTTAAGTTCTTGACGTAACATTTCACACTCGTCGATTTTTTGTTGCAGCTGTAATTGCAGTTTTTTCCGGTAAGTTGTCTCTTCAATAAGCGCTCTTGATAATTTTTCAATTTCTGACGTCACAGGTACTTTCTCCAACCCTGCCGTTTCCATTGTTTTCTTTACTGTTGCATACTTTGTCGCAACTAAAACATAATTTGTCTAAATTAGTAAAGAACTTTAAATTATTTACGATTTTCATTTATGTAAACGTACAAAACATTTAACAAATTAAAACAAATAACTGTTGATTGTTCACAACACTTTTTTGCCAACTGTATGCAAAGCTCCGTTTCGCGCCGGAAACGAAACGCGAATTTTCGACTCGGTGCGAAAAAAAAATTTTGTTCTAGTGGTAAAGGAAGGAGTTGAAAAATAAGGCGCATCCTGATATGCGCGATTTCAACCCCTTCATTTGAGGGTCATTACGGGGTAATCGCCCTGGTATGAATCTCGAGGAAAAGAAAAATTTTCGACATTAAGAAGAGTTGTACATTGTTTGAAGTACATATCTCCACTTATGTTCAGAAATTCTGATTCCGACCTGAAGGACTCATTCATAACTTATATAGTGTGTTGAAAAGAAAGGTTTGTTGGGAATGATTTTTTTTTTATCCGTTTCATTGAAATGCGAGAATTTTTTATAAACTAATGAAGAACTTTCTTCTTTAATAATTTCCATTTTTTATTATGAACACAAAGTTACTTACATGCTAAAACTACAACGTAACTAATCAATAGTTAAGTACATAGTCAAAATCTTACTTAATTATAGCGTAATTAATAATTTGGACATCCAAATCTTTATGAAATTCGGCATTTATGTATAATTTGGTCTAACTTAAGTTATTGAAAGATTCCAAAGTTTTTATCTCGCTTAATAGCCTCAATATTTTTCAATTACAAAAGATATATAATACACTAACGCGTGGCCGGGTCTGCTAGTAATTATTATATTCGTTCAACTTAAAGTTAAATTGTATGTAAATATTTGTACAATTTTATATTTACAAAATGATGAAAAAAAAAAAAACGAAATTCAATTATTATGTACAATTTCAACTGCTTCAATCTCCTTAAACAAAATTTTCTAGCTTATTATAATAATTTACTAATAAATCTATTTTAGATAATAATTCATTTAATTGAATCGGTTTTAATAACTTACATATCCGATTTAATGGATTCAGGCGTACATTTATATTTATTACCTCTGTAAATTTGTCATTTTGTACTATCTGTTGAGAATTTTGTGATTTGGAATCCAAAATTCTTTCAACTTTAACATATGATAAATCAGACCCTTTATCGGGTTCATCATTCAAATATGTGTCAAATTTCTTTGACTTTTGCTTATAAATTTCTGAAACATGAAATATTTAATGCATTTAACTACACGCAAAATTACCTGCAGAAAACATTACTGCACATGGGTCATTCCACGCCAAATCGGACGGTTTGAAAAATTTTAATTTTTGGCTGTTTGTTCATAACTTCTACGAAAATGGTCCAATTTGCATCTTTCTTTTTTCTGAAAGTCTTGTTTTCTTGTGTACTCTTGAAAAAAAAATACAAATACTTTTTTTGAAAAATTTTTTCAACGTCATTTTCAAATTTTAAAATTTTCAAAGTCGTTTTCTGAAAATACTGCATACTACTATTTATTCCTCAACTTTTCAGGTGGTTCCGGTCGTGGATCCTCTATGGCTACTATTTTTTTTCGATTTATCAAATTAAAAAAAAATTTTTTCTTTTCTTTAAAACTTGAAAATGACGTTGAAAAATTTTTCAAAAAGACTATTTGTAATTTTTTTTCAAGAGTACACAAAAAAACAAAAATTTCCAAAAAAAAAGTTGGAAATTGGAAAATTTTCGTAGAAGTTATGAGCAAAAAACCAAAAAAATATAACTTTTGAACCAGTGATAAAAAAAATCTCAAAATTTACGAGAACGTGTTTTTTGATGGAAAGTCAAGAATATAAAAAAATGGAGGAAATCAAAAATTAAAATTGTTCAAACCATCCGATTTGGCGCGGAATGCCCCACATACATTTCACCTTACCACACGTTGAAAATCTCCTATTTAAGACTCGGGGACTCTTATGAAGATTTTCTACACGTGCAGTAAATTGAGCTGCCCGTTAAGTAGCGTTTACTGCAGGTTGTTTTTTGTGTACTCAAAAACAAAGCGACAAGCCTAAAGATTGAATAGCAGCGAAGACAGCTGATTTTCATTTAAGTTTTCTCCAAAAAAAAAAATTTTGCCTGAGCGCCGTATTACCATTCCGTAAAACTTTGAGGTCGGTGTACAAAGTGTGATTATTTTTATGTATTTTGACCCGCTAAAACCTCATATCGCAGTTACTTTTTGCAAAATCCCGGACCATCAATTGTCTATAACAATTATTAGCTCAAACAAGTGTTAAGAAATTAATTTTTTGGGGATCGGATATTTTTTTTAATATTTTCGGCAATTTAGAGACGAAAGTCACTCGGTTTTCACTATGTTGGGTGATTAATTACAAATTAATGAATTATTTAAGGCTAAATCGAATGTTCGTGGTCGGAAAGAAGAAAATTTAAAGATTACATTAAAATTATAATATCCCGTAATAGGTTGTATTAAATAAACAAAAAAAGTGATCAGAATTATTGCATTTATTACCGCCAAGTCGATCGAGTTACTTTATACGGCGCTTAGACTAATTCGTAAACTTATATGTGCGAAAGTAAGATTAGCACTGTGCAGCCTTCAATTGGAGAAAAATGTTTTAGAAGCAAAAAAAAAAGAAATCATAATTTTCATAGATACTGTTTAAGAACACGTGCTTACAGTAATTTCTGCTCATGAAAATATACGTATTTAAACAACTTCTGAACAGCTTAAAAAAAAACAATTGGTAGGAAATGCATAAACCAAAAAAGCAAAAAAGGTTGAGTAAAAAAAATGAAAATTACCTGATGGACGGCAACGTTTTTTGGGCAATACAATATCTGTTGATTTCCCACTAGTTTCACTAGATTCCTGCAACAAATAGAAACATTATAATTTTTCAAAATTTCATCTTCAAGAGAAAGTTGTTATTGATCACAATACTATTCATTCCACAAAAATATGGAATATTTTTTCTAACTTACCGAATCAGAGATCTTTCTTTTGTGAATTATCGGTTGCTTTGTTGTTATATTCTCATCTTCAATGGTTCTCATCTCAATCTCAGCAACGCTATCGACAATGGTCGTCTTAGGCTGCCGAGAAGTTATAGCTTGATAACTTGAATCATCCGCAACAGGTTTAATGACGGCTGTAAAAAAAGAGTTTGTGTATTAAAATGTATATAATATTCCAATGAAAAAATTAAATATTCAATATTAAATGAATCTTACCATTCGTTACAATACGAACAGAACTCAGAAACTGATCCATTTTATCGTCACTAAGAGGAATAATATCATCGCTAAAACGTGTTGGAACTGCTCCAAGATGACTACTCTACTAACTAACTGCAACTAATGAACAAGTATTGAATTTTTAAATTAAATTAATTGATACTCACGTTTGCGCACCCTTTCGAAATCGATGCAATTTACACTGGTGCTGAGGCTTTTTGTGCCTACAGCCCTTTACACAACAATTTATCATTTTGTAATTATTTTTAAAAAAAAATAAAAACTTATGATAAATATAATCTGTTTAAAAAAAATATATTAATTTTCGTAGAAGAAAAGAGTGAGAAAGAAAAAAGAAAGAAAAAATTACTAATATAAAGTTAGTAGAAAAAAAAGTAAATGAATAAAATGTAGTTAAGAGCAGAAAATAACAACAGTTTGAGGTTATAAAATTTCTAAAAAAGAGTAAATTGAAAAAATGCAGTTAAACACGGATATTTAATAGAATAAAAAGATTCTTATAGTGAAAAAAATAAAGAAATTG
This sequence comes from Neodiprion virginianus, assembly GCF_021901495.1. Taxonomy (NCBI): domain Eukaryota; kingdom Metazoa; phylum Arthropoda; class Insecta; order Hymenoptera; family Diprionidae; genus Neodiprion; species Neodiprion virginianus. The sequence continues at coordinate 18,903,651 of NC_060878.1, read as the reverse complement.
CTGATCAATAAGTCACAAATGACAAATAATGCTCGAAATCAAAAAAAAATTCAAGATAACCAATGTTTACACATGTAATCGCAGTAACATAGGATACAAGAATGGCGGAATATTATTTTCCGGCTGCACATGTGCACATTATTATTACTAGCAGTTCTACCACTCTAAAATATTCACTTCTAGTAGAATTTTGTTTTCGTAACTTGTCGCGCCTTACTCCTGCAGCCTGCCAAAATTGCTTGGAGTGGGGGTAAAGAGTGAACTCCCCCTGGGCAGCCACATCGTTCCCTCTTTGTCTACTTCTAGCGGATACTTTTCGAAGGCCTTTATGTTGGGATCGCGCAGTCCATACTGTATGTCGATGGAGTGAACCACCTTGGCCGCCATCTTTGTAGTCGACGGCAGAGTTAACCGATGGTCAACGTAGGAACTTCTGCGGTCAGGGGCGTACACATATGCAAAATCATTTATGGTGCCTTCGGGGTCCCAAATTTCTGAAATTTTCTTTGACACAAATATGTGCAGAACATCAATCCTTTGGTATCAAAGACTGATGCAGTTGTAACGATGCATAGTTTTTTTGCTTTTATTCCTGTATTGTGTTCCAGAATTAGAAACTACTTCACATCTAATCAACGCATGTAACAGCTTGTTCAATTCAAAAGAATAAGTCAATAACAAACTTGTTGATGATTCGTAGTAATAATTGCTTACACGGAGATATGTCACTATTCAACATAATAACGTAGTCTTACACTGATCTTTAAAAAGAATAGGATTATCAAATAGATCCATCAATATTTTCAAATGGAACAGAAGTACGCATTCATGTTAGTATCAAAGTATGCAGGATAATAAGTAGAAAGTTTTCGTCTCTTGAGCGTCCGATGTAAGAATGTATGTGGATGAATGTTTACATGTTGGAATCTTACGCTTCCGATGAGAAGCGGACGGTCAAAGCCGTCTAATAAATGATATGCGGATGTGCTGTGACGTGGTATTTCGTACCCCGTCACTTTGTTTAATTATCGCATTCCCCTAGGTGCAGATATCGCTAAAAATAACGAAAGCACGTCTGAGGCCAATACTCCAAAAATGAACGACTAATTATCTTTAAGTTGAATTCTCTTTACTAAGCTAATTGTATGCTATTTTCTAATTCTGTAACGCTCTACGAGAACCATCTGCGAGACCTTCGCGTCAAGATACCAGGACACTGACTGACAGGAGTCACGTACCAGCTCAATATCGACCACCACCGACTACAGACGAACGAATACTGCTGAAACCAGTCCCAATGGATGCCTATCTAGTTGTCGAACAGGGTCGTGCGTGATGCACAAATAGTATCTCCGACTATTTAAGACTTATCGGCCAGGAGCCGAACCACGAATGAATGCTTTTACCGCTCGGATGCATCGTTAGGCGGCGTACAGGGCTGTGCGTCAAAAACACAACAAAGCCTCCCGTCGACGATACTTATCAGCCTGAAGCTGAACCGACCCTAACATCTACTAAGTCGTTGACTATCAAATAGAAGACGGTTTTCTCTTCACGAACCGTCCTATCGAAGGACTGCGGCGTGGAATAGGCTAAGGATATGCTGACCACGTGGATCTGGTGGATCTAGTGTGGGGATCCGGGTTGAGGGCCATCACCACCAGATCGTTCCGGCATGAGGGCTTCAATGAGCGAGGGCCGGGATGCAGCGCCGACGAAATAGCTACAACGGGAAGTACCAGTAAAGCAAGGAGTGAGTTACAGTCGGTCGCAAGTCCAAAGGACCAGTGACGTAATATTGCCGCACACCTCAATATCGCAACACATGAGCAGTACGACCCCCCCCCCCCCCCCCTCTCACCAACGATACCGCACAGCTGAAGGAAAACATCTCTAACCACCTTCCGACGTCCCGATACCTCGATACCTGTCGTCGAGGGAGAAGAAAAACAAGCGGCGAGGGATTATCGCCGCCTACCCGTAGACCAGACCTACGCGACCTGCTAGTCCAATTAGAATATCGCAACTTTAAGGAAGAATCACGTGACAGCAGCTCGACGAAAATCAGGATCATCGCTCATCTCGTCACTCTACGTTCAGTTCCTGAATTGCAACGACGTGCTATCGTCATATTTAGTGCCATTACTGCTATCACCGTATTTAGTTCTCGCTATTATACCGCATTCGCTAGTACCTGCTATATCTTCTTTTACGTAAGTGAGGTTCCTTTTCTATTTTGTGAAGCCACGAGATTACTTGCAATACATCGTACCTTTGCCTTTATCTCTTTCTCTCTTTATCTTGCAGTTGGTCTGCTTCAGCCACCTGGGCTCGTACCTTATTCTCTATTATCTCTTATTTTGTCCCTTTCTCTTTCTTATTGCAAGTAAGTTCGCGACTGGTTGACTATTACTTACGCATTGTAGTGACTATTGCTTTATTTTATTGTCTTTCTCTTCTGGAATATTTGAATGTCTAATATCGCTGTCTAGCAGCGCGTTCCGTTAAGGGATCAATTTTTATCTTAGCTACTGAGCATTGCTATTTCGTTATATTTTCTCTGATTAGTTCATATCTGTCTCTTTACCTATTACCGTTGATTATCGTATCTTAGTGAGTGTACCGCGGGAGCGATCTTACATCGCTGCACGGTCCCGCTCGTCGTTCACTTGACATTGGAGTATTGTGCCGTATCGCATAACATCTTTTTCATTATTTCCTTCGCTAATATCGCTGATCGTAGTTGTCCGTAGTCTCTTTGGTTTGTCGTATGTCGCATATTAATTCCCTTGAATATTATTTGCCTTATCTTAAATTATCTTTTATCGTACCGAATATTATCTCTCTTTCTCTCGCACTTACCGCAAACTAGAGACTACGTATTATCTGTTAGTACCTATATTTTATGATAATTATCTACTTGACCTGTTGCTTGAATTTACCTTGTAATTCATAATTCCCTGTCTGCCTATTTCTGATCATTCTGGTAATGTGATAACTATTACAATTGTTGTATTTCGCATGTGTTTATAATCGCTTCTCATATTTTATGGCTTATTTACTTAATGCTTAATTCAAGTACCGTATACCTTTTCTGTTTTGCATATTCATTATAAAACAGTAGTAGCTATTACCTCGAATCATAGTATCGTGTGCTTACGCATATTTTCCGCTTATTCGGAAAACGTTCCGTTATTTGTTAAATCTCTCGCTTAACTCTTCTCTGGCTGTAAATATTGTTAATTATCGCATTTATCGTAATTGTATCTCAATCTCTTCAGCTGCCTGCTTGTCATTAAACTTACCGCTTCTCACTTAATATATTTGATACTATTCCTGCTTCACCTGTTTCTTATTTTATCTATTGGATTCGACCCCGCCCCTCTACCATTATCTTGTCTATCTAAGCAAACTGTGCAAAACCGTCGTAGAACCTGACCTTACCTTTATCTATTACCTTTACCTTTACCTTTATCTTTTTCTCTAAATATCTATTTTTGACGGATGGGCGTCTGGCGCCCAACAATCGTATCTCTCTCTCTTATTACCTCTCTCTCTATCTAATTATTCAGGTTAGTGACTGCGCCGTAGGGTAACCAATTATCTCGTTTCTATCGTTTTACCCTCAACAACAAACAAAAATCTGGTTACAGTGCATATCATTAATTACGAGAAGTTCATTGTTGGGAGACATAAATTTGAAAAATTGGAGTAAGGCTCCGGTCAAGCATCTCTAGACGCCAGGTTCGATTCCTGGCTCCGTCGTCAATTTTTCGAAATCACTAATTTTTTAAATTTATATCTTCTATACAGGATAATTACTTGTGAATTTTTCTATTCCACTTACTATTAGTTACAAAAATTTACAAAAAATGTTTTCATAAATAGTTCAAAACAAATATCATATATCATTAGAGTGGTCCTTGAAAGATTATCTGGAAAAGATCTCCAGATTAGCTAAAAAAAAAAAAATTAGAAAATTCTTCGAATATTGGAGATACACAAAACATTCGATGATGATGGTCAATCGCCAACTTCAAGTAACGTGCAAATTGTGAATAATGACTGATTGATTTGTGATTAAATTATAAATGATTCATCTTTTTTTTATCTTCAATATTCTAAGAATTTGTCTGCCATGGTTTGAATTGTTTCAAGAGTGTCAGGATACAAAGCTATGATTTTTTCCTCATTTCCCCACTACAATGGAAATACTTTTCAAATAGCTGATGTGAATAGTTCATTTTTGACATAGATTTTTCATCATCAGTGATTATTAGCGGTTCTGGCCCAAATTCGAAACGCAAAATGAATTTATGCTCACAGGCACCCGTTTTAATTGAACTAGAATGCTGAAATTTTTGCCCATTTTTTTTTAAATTTTTTTTCAATCAATCTAGGAGGTGCTGAGCCGGTTCAAATACTACAATGACTTTTTTGAGGATCAGTCTAATAATTATACTAAACAATGCTACATGCGTTGGTTCTTGTATTGTCATGCTGATGGCCCTTTCGAAATCTAGCGTGTACTCAACGCATCAATTAACCTTCAGCGTCAGACGTCTTGTAAAATAAACGACGATTATTTCGAAAATTGGTTTCCAATATCTCGTATGAGTTGTAATTTAAGAAAATGAGATACAGAAACTCAGTTATGTGGTATGTTGAGCTATGTCTACTGTAACGTGGCATTTCGGTTAGGCCTGCCCGTTACAAGGTACTCCCTGAACCTTGGGTGGAATCCAGGAATAAGGGGTCTCGGAAATCGAGTCGCGAGATAATCATAGAGAGCGCCAGAACTGGAGTCACGCATCCGGGCTTCGACAGGGACGCAATAGCGAATTACGAATAAGATATAGCAGGCTTTTGTTTTTATTTTTTTTTGAGTACACCGGCCACAAGCCAGCAACCAACACCGACGCCGAAGATATTTCGAGGCAAGGCGAAATCGCGGAGATCTCGCGGGAAGGATACCGAGGCTGCGGAGGGGGAGACAACGCAGATCCCTGCAGCGCGGGAATCCAAGGCGGAAGCGATTCCCGCTGGCGGCCGGCGCGCCGCAACCTCCCCGCTCACCCCGCCTTCACCCGACCGATGCAACCGCGAGGGACCAGCTAGCGACGAGGGAGCACCACCCCGCCCAACCACCAACACCGTTGAGCTGCGCGGAAGACGACATCACGATCTAGCGTTAAGTTCTGCGCCGCGTAGCGACGACAGGTGCGTGTCAGGTTGCGCAATTTCCAAAATCGATGACAGATCGATTGTTGCGCATTCTTAGGATAATGACGTCACGAAGGACGAGACCGGCGTTGCGGCCGATCGACCATGAGAGATCACTCTAGTTCTGGCGACGGATCCGAGAGGTATCGTGGAGTTTGTTAGTTGCGGGTTTTTGAGAGTTGCGAAAAAGAAAAGTTCCGGAATATTGCAAAGACGATGGCCGTTGCGAATCACGAGGGGGTTGGTGACTTCCTCTTCTGGATGTGGAGCGGTAAGCGTTGCTGATATCCTCGCGATCGAATTTCGGGAGTAATTGAGCGAGGCCTTGTCCGAGAAAGGATAGCCGTTTGTAATCTGCGTGTCGAAAAATCCTCGAAATTTGTTCGCCGATTATTTCGTTTGGTGACCGTAGCCTGAATTGCGCGTACTAACGTCGAGCCACGGTTAAGCGACCGGGAAGGTTGGGTAGAGTCCCGGGATTAAGTCGCGGCAAACCTACGGTAATTTAAGTGTAACCAAATTCCGTTACACTGGGTCACGTCGAGTCATTACGATAAAGTATAACTTCTCGAGTAGGTCGCGAGTCGTCAAAAGGGTAGCGTTCGAACTCGCGAACCGTGTTCCGATGTCACCGAGCAAGTTGAGCTCGGATGCGTGATAGCAAGATTGTTTTTTTGTGGGAGAGGACGGTCGCGGGCAGCGCGACGAGTCCCCTTTTTCGTTTGGAGTTTTGCATTATTGGTTAATAGTAAAGTGGCCATTAGCGCCCGTAGGCATAAGGAATTTTGTAGATTTGTTACCGATCGCGGTTAGTGCGTCGATTGGGATTTCAGTTTAATTTTTGTCGAGTCGTTTATTATTAAGTTGGCGATTAGCGCCGTAGTTGGTAGAGGACGGTCGCGGCTAGCGCGTCGAGTCACCCGTTGTCTTTAGTTTTGAATTATCGTTTAATTTTTTTCAGACCGCGACTAGCGCGAGGAGGCATAGGAGGCCGTTTAAATTTAGTCCTGTTTTCTTTTTTCTTTCCTAGTATGTCATTCTTATTTTCTTTGGTTTGTTACCTCCAAGTAATTGAGTATTAATCGCGAATAGCGAATTACGATTGATTATTTCTATTGCTTGATATTTTGAATCGCGAAGAGCGACTGTTGGATGATCATTTCTCTTGTTCGGTATGTGGAATCGCGAAGAGCGACTTTTGAAGTATTATTTCTTTTGTTTCGTATTATCGGTTTCTGGAAATATATTATTTGAATTTTATATTAACTTGGCAAAATAACGTGTTGGCGTACGTGTTTTGTATCGCTCTCTACCCAAAAATTATCCCTCCTCTCTCCGCGGTACTGAGCCACCGAGTATATGGTCGCGGTATATCGCATTACCGATTTCGAGGCGTGTTGATCACGCCAGGCGCCCAACAAATTTTGCGATATTGTTTTAGGTCCAGGGTACATCGTGAGTAGTATAACAAGGCCGGTTCTGGATAGAAACACCTTCTTTACCGACCAAGCCGACCAATACGCCTATACGTGCATCCCAGACGCAAACCCTTGAAGGTTACCCCGACTCTCGTAAGATAAAATGTGCTCTGCAGACCGCTCGTCGGTAAGAAAATCTCCCAAATGACCATGATCGTCGGTAAAAAATCCTCCGAATGACCATGATTGTCGGTAGAAAATCCTCCAAATGACCATGATCGTCGGTAAAAAATGCCTGAAATTGCCGTGGTGTTACCCCTTGTGGGATGAATTGTGCTCTTTGTCGGTGAAGAAAACCATGCTCATCGAGCGGGATCGATTACTGCATTACCGAGCGCACTCCGTTAATCCTCAGACGTTCGAGCGGACCCCGTGGAACCTTTGACGTTCAACCGAGAATCCTGGCATGTGTCAGGTTTTGAGAGCTTCCAGAAGGTTCGAGAAGATTCTCACGGCCCTGAACGAATCTAGATTGACGAACAATTCGTCCGACGTGTTTCGACTCGACGGTGAGCGGCATGCGGTCAAAGGATTTCGGTGCGAGGTTAAATTCTGAAAGACCCGCTCTGGCCTTGAACGAATTTTAGACAAACAATTCTCGGAATCGTCCGATGAAAACAATACTCTGAATCGTCCAACGTGTTTCGACTCGACGGTGAGCGGCATGCGGTCAATGGATTTCGGTGCGACGTTGAATTCTGAAAGACCCGTTCTGGCCTTGAACGAATTTTAGACAAACAATTCTCGGAATGGTCCGACAAAAACAATACTCGGAATGGTCCGACGAGTTTCGACTTGACGGCAAGCGGCCTGCCGACAACGAATTGCGGTGCGACGTCGAATTCTGGAAGATTATGAAATTTGTATGGGGCTGCTTCGACCCGGAGCGAATGTAGGCTGACAAACAATGCGTTCGACAAGTTTCGACTCGACGGCGAGCGGTCCGGGACCGTGAGAAAGAGTTTCTTTGACCCTGAAAGATTCTCGGAATCGTCCGACGAAAACAATACTCGGAATCGTTCGACGAGTTTCGACTTGACGGTGAGCGGCCTGCGGACAACGGATTGCGGTGCGACGTTGAATTCTGGAAGGTTCTAACGTACAATCGATGATACATCATTTCCGTAGCTTGTAGAAGTTTTTCAAGGATTCTGTGTGCCTCGTGGGAGAAATACAGCTATAAAAGGCTGAATTTCAGGTCAGAAAGACAGTCATGCATCTTCAGCTCTGATGGGGAGAACTCCAAATAAAGCAGAACTAAAACAGCGAATCGATCTGTTCTTAAAAAATATTCACGACTTGAAAACCATTGTGAATCAGAAGTCAGAACTAAACAAAGTGACAAAAAAGTTCGCAAATCTAAATTTATCAAAAAAACACGTAACTGTTGAACATTAAAAAAATGGATTTCACAAAACTGAACAAAGTTGCAAGCATGAACGAATTTCTACCGACAAAGAAATTGACGGAGCTAGAAATTTTCAAAATCTACAAAGTCACCAACATGCGACGAGTCCAAACGAGGTTTGGACAGCGTGTCATCACAGATCTGAACGACGAATTCAGCGTATTCTTTCCGGCACGGATTGAGCGACTGCTGAACGAAGACGAGACCCAATACCAGAAATTGTTGCAGACGATGGAGGAGGAGCGGTTGCTCTTGCAGTATCTGGGCGGCCAGTATGGTCAAATTGAATTGAAAGATGCGTCGACTCTCGCTTAATTTGTACACCGTACCTGGACAACGTGTGCAGCGTCTCCTTCTCACCAGCATGGAGCGTGCGACTACTAAACGTGATCAAGAACCAATTTCATAAACTTAACAAAAAAACAAAACTTTCGAAGAAGTTTCCAAGTATTCTACGTTTCATAACGTTTGAGAAAATTGTATAAATATTTTCACAGAGCTTTTAGTTTTTTTTTTTACTGTACATTAACTAGATATACTACTACTACTACTACTACTTTGTTGCATGCTGTTGTTTACAGCTCTCTGAGACATACAATAATTTAGGATATTTAAGATATGATGTATCACTTACGCACACAAGTAGTGTATATACGAGAGTTCTAATCCAAAGATAGTGGCGCTCCCCCCTGGCGCCCCCCCCAAATCCAATTTTTTTTTACAGTACCACTAATCGGATTATATTCAACAATGCGGTCATGCAAGATCATGCAGTAGGCAGAAGTGTGTGGTGAGAACGTAATGCTGGATTCAAATTCCAATCGAATGTCCACAGGTCCAGTTTTCAATGTTTCGTTCTGCTTGGAGCAATCGATGACGATAAGGGGAGTTTGGTTTATAAATTCACGCTTCGAAAGCTAAGGCTCAGCTTCTTTGTTGTAGTAGGTCATTGGAAATCGAACATACATATCATAGAGAATGGCGTGTTGATTATTGTATGCATCAAGATTCATATTTCCGTAGGGATAGCACTGGGAGTTGAGGATGAGTTTGACATCTCTGATCCGACAATGATCGAATACGCTGGCATTTCTCAGCGGCTCGTTTCTCCTTGCAGTTTGAATTCCTAGAACGACATATCTCGGCTTCTCAAGCTACGTCGGTGTCTTGACTGACCATATATGCCGCGTTGTTGATGGGAGCATCGGATACACGTACGTTTTCCAGGAACGAAAACTCATGGATATGGCCGGATCCTTGGCGATGTAGTTGCGTAGCTGGATTTTGGGTTCATCTGCTAGTTTGATGTAGGGCAACAACCACTCGATCTTATTGAGGGTGATTTTGAAGTTTTCCGTCGCCGAGGCCTGAATCACGGCATTCAAATCAATGCTGGAACGTGTGAGAATTAACTTATGTTCAGCATTAACAACAACTCGGCAATAATCCTCGGCAAAGCCTAGCACATAATTTAACGGTGAAACAACATCGAAATTTCCAGCGGCATCGGTTAGTTCGTTATCCTCACTCAACCATCCGGTATTCTCTAGACTATATTGCTGGCCTGGAGTCAAGGATACGTAACCCTTCATAGTGCTGGTGATGCCAACGTTTTTATTCCGATCAATCTGTACACCGATCAACTCATAGCGAACTTCCTCAAACAAATGACAAACGGCCATATTGATCAATTTCGTACCCGTACTGCAGCCACACCATCATCCTTTGTGATTTTTCCATGAATGTGTAGAGAGCTTTTACCGGGCAGTAGACACAAGTCTTAATGTTGAACAACAATATGAATTTCATCGTTGTTCTGGAAGGTGGATGATGCAAACGGCTGATGAGCATGAATCTCAGAGTGCGCGAACGATTCGTCGAATACCACAGGTTTCTGTATTCTTATTATTTCTTCCATGGTAACACACACAGGATGCAGCGAACACGAATTCTTATTTTCCAAAATTTCCACGTAATTGAAGACCCAGGCTCTGGAGAAACCGAACGTTCAGATGTGTCAGTCTCGTAGGCGGTGTAAACGTTGTCAGAGGTGTCGGGCGACTGATGATTTTTGACCATGACGTTTGACTTTTATAACTTTTGCCCAACTTTCTCGTCTCAAACACGATTCGCATTATTTGAGTGATTGCACGTGTGAACGTACTGAAATCGTTTCGCAGCGAAAATTAATCAGCTCGTCGTCTTGATCGACTATTCTCAGCTGTAAATGATGTATCGACTGTACGGCGATTGGTAGGTACATGACGCTGGTAGGCACTTCAACAATCTTATATACCGATGGAACGGTTGGGAAAAATTCGTGAATCGCGTGAGCTCGATGCTCGTTCATGTACGCCCCTGTGGTTATGCTATACTCAACGCGTAGAGTATTAACCTTCAGTATGGCTACGGGTAATTCAGATTTATGAGTAACGTTTCGTGATAGCTCAACCGCCTTCAATTCCAATAATCGGCCGATGGAATTTTTCGGCTTTAAGTGTACCACATGATTGCACGTGACTTCACTGTTCAGCTCGTTGTTGTTAGCTTTCAGACTGAGGATGATGTCGGAGGGTAGCTCCTTACGCATAAAATTTTCAATATCCTCAATTTCATAGCTCTCCGTGGGTATCGTGATGCTCTCGCTGCTGTTGTCCACTCGTTTCAGGTAAAATTGATTACTCGTCTCGTGAATATTGGGTATTGAATTAAATGTCTGGAACTCGACGAGACCGAGAACATGGTTCTTCTCCGGTGATTACTCGATTGGGGGAGAAATTTACGACACACGTGGCCGCAAGTCACAGTATCATATTGCTGATACCTCTTATGATTGTATTCAACGCTACCAACATTGAGATACCTCATCAAGTCTTTAGGCGGTTTCAAATCACCAAAACTATCGAAATACACAACATGGTCACCATTTTCCTTGTATGCAACCCAATGTGTCCTCAGACCGTTTTTATCGTCAACATTAATAATTGCGCATTCCAGCATTTTTGGTCCTGATTTTGGCGGATCGTTCCGCATGAAAACACCACGAAAATGTGAAATTTTCATATTTTTAGCAAAGTTGCGTAAATCAATGTTTGTAAGAGTTCGGTGTGGTAGCTTCATTAGTTTTTTGGCGGACGTAAGTACAGGCCCATTCCGCTGCGGTAGGGTCGCAGGTATAATCCCTTGCCCAAAGCAATCGCCTCCATTGTTGTATTGTGCCGTTTGGTTTCATTCAACCGATGTTTGTTGACACCAGCTTCGTTGACAGCTTTAGCTATACCCGCAGCACTACCTGCAAAAGCCCCAGTAGCGCTTAGGCCGGCCAGAATTGGACTGAGAAACGGCAGGATGCCACCAATTTTATCAGGCACAGGTATGACGCGAGGCGTACGAACATTCTTCCCAGTCCCACGCGCGGACGCACGTGCACCCGCCAACGCCGACTCGACGGCTTTATAACCCGGTCGCATGGCGATCTTTGCTGCTGTGATGATGGATTCAAGATTCACAGTTCTCTTTCGCTGTTTACCCTTCCCGCCAGTTCTAGATTTTTTCTTCGCAGCCGCTCCAAGTTTCGACCGCTTCGCAGCTAAGCCCATTTCCAGTTTAGATTCAGCTTTCATGATGTTGGTGACTCCCCAGGTTACAGCCTTTTCACGCACCTTAGCGTCCTTGGCCAATACGCGATTCCACGCCTTCTCAGCTATCACTTTGTCGGCAAGATTTCTCGCTGCGATATCGCGATTCTTTGCGTATGCCATGTCGTGGTCTTTACACGCGGCATCCAGCGGATTGATCCCTAAATCTCCACGCGCCAATCTCTTGGCCAATTCCGTTCCACGTCCGCAGTACTGATACCCTGGCACATGCAATTCAACTGGGAGATGATTGATGATTTTATTTAACGAACCACCACCGCGTCTCTTCCGTGTGCACGTCCTCACAGTCGGGCAACGACTAACGTGACTCCTATAAAAGGAGGAATTTATAGACCGTCATCTTACTTCTCGTTTTAATGCTAACGAAGCACCATGAGATTTCAAGATCAGCCCGATAAAATACCTATCGCGAATTTTAATAAAATGGTTCGACGTAGTAAGAGAAAGCTAGGAAAACGACATGGAAAATTGCTGCCAAATACCGTGAGAGCAATGTTGTGCGGGCCATCCAATTGCGGTAGAACTAACGCTCTTCTCGCACTATTTACCCACGGCAATGGATTGCGATTCAAAAATGTCTACGTCTATTCAAAATCTCTCATCCAGCCAAAGTATCAATTTTTGCAAAAGTTACTAGAACCCGTGCAGTGAGTGGGTTATATCCCGTTTCGCGAGAACGATGAAGTTGTAAAACCGGAAGATGCTCGCCCCAACTCTGTTATGATTTTCGACGATGCGGCCTGTGAAAATCAGGATAATATCAGAGCATATTTTAGCATGGGCAGGCATCACGATATCGATAGCTTTCATCTAAGTCAAACGTATGCGCACATTTCAAAATACCTAGTGCGCAACGATGCAAACTTATTGGTGCTATTTCGGCAGAATGATATGAATCTGAAACATATCTGCAACGATCATGTGAACACTGACATGACGTATCAGCAATTTAAAGACTTGTGCTCGGCATGCTGGAATGATGACAATTACAGTTTTTCCGTAATTGACAAGGATAGCGAAATCAATGAAGGGCGATGTAGGAAGGGGTTTGACTACTTCATAAGCATAAACTAACATAAACTTGCACAATTTCGTTGTAGCAATCGAACCGACAACATGGAGAGTGCCAAGATTCGTAAGCATAGCGATACGTTGAGTAAAATATCGAAAGCAACTGATGTCATACGGCGGAAGCATAAGACGCTCAAGTTGGACAAGGACAGGGCCGAACAGGTTATGGGAGAGGTATTCAAGCCTTTAGTAACACCGTTGCAAGAATTGGTTGATACCTCAAGACAGCAGCAGCAGCATATGAAACATGAAATTAAAACGAAACTACCGGATGTGACAATAAAGAAAGAAGAGAAAAAAGATGACGAGAGTACCGGGGATGACGATGATGATGAGGAGGATGAGGATATGGATGATGGGAATTTCATGGATGCAAATGATAAAACACTGAAGTTTGGTGAAATTTCTGCTACAAGTACGCCGGTAAAGAAAACAACGGATTCCACGGCGCAATATTCGAAAATGTTTAGCACAAGTAAAACGAGGGATTTGGGTACCACGTACGGTGTTCGAAAGTAGACAAACGGTATGATGATTGGTGATACGCCGATCAATTTCACTGATAATCAGGTCAATGTGGGAGACCAAAGTTATAAGAGAACACCAGGATTACTTGAATTATTGTTTAAAAAATCGCCCGATGCATCGCTTGGAAATGACGCGGACAAGAATAATTACATAAAAATTGTAACAACGACAAATGCGCATCGAAAACGTTACCAAGCCGATGAAAGCCTTCGAGATGATTTAAAAAGCGCGAAGTATAGAAATTTCATTGCAAAACACATCGGCTCGCCGAAAAATTATAGTCGGGCAAAGGCTTACCCGACTATAAGATTGCGCGAAAGGATGGCCAAGATGTTGATTACGTCTACTGTGATGATCCAAATGAAATTGTGGATCGCCTCCGGCTGCTTATGGCGTCACAGGCTGCAGGCAATACCAACCATTCCAATGAAATAGTGTCCATTATTGAGGAGTTGCGCAAGGCCGGAATCGTTTCTTAGTGACGTGCAAACATAAAATCATCATTCGTTCAGTGACCGTCCAGTGATGAGCATAGACATAATCGGACGACACTCGGAGCGTGGTGGTGGTAAAAAATTTATTCGAGAGCCTCCGGGTGTCGGATTCAAAACCATCAACGACAATCAGTACTGTTGTAATATATAGACAAATTTATATTCTTGATTAATGGCCAGTATGAAGCTTGACGAGCCATCTATTGGCCATCGATAGTTTTGCGTAGCGAGACGAGCTCGCGCGGGACCGTACGCGCCAAGATTCAATCCAGCTCTCTTTTTTCCTGGACTCCTTGTTAATAGGACATGTCGCACAGTGCTTTATGTAAATAGTCATTATACATTAATAAACTACTTTAATATTAATTCCATAGAACCGCACTCCCTCTTTTATATCCACATGGCAGCAGTCCGTGGTTTGTGATTTGTGGTTTAAATTTAAAGTAAAATGATATACGCGCAACCAAGAAGATAAAGTGCTAATTTAACTAAAAATGGAAAGAACTGTGAAATAAGTGATGAAGCGCGAGTATAGATCAAATTCAATTCGAAATTTTGAAGTAAAGCACATGTTTTCGTGGATAAAACAGATAGTGAATCAAGAACACAAATTAAAAATCACAGATATTAAGTTAGAAAATCAAACAAGAAATCAAATTCGTCAAGTGTATTTGGAAGAAGCTAAGAAAGTTGTTATTCTGAAAATTTAATATACGAAAATATAAGTATAAGTGAATCGAAAATGGCTAAGCAAGTTAAGATGGAAGATATTATGATACCCATTTTTGACGGGGCAAATTATTCAAGTTGGAAAATAAGAATAATGTTATTACTGGAATACAAAAGGTGTAAAGATCCAGCAGTTAGTAATATCACCAACAAGTTCAAAAATAAAGAAGAAGATTGGATAGAAATGGATTTAAAAGCAAGAACGATAATAGTCAGCTCAATCTCCAATAAACAATTAGAATACGTTGGTGAATGCAAAACAGCATTACAAATGATGACAAGATTTGATAAAATGTATACGACACAATCAACAGCACTGCAAATAATGTGCAGAGGAAAAATCGATGATATTAGATTGACAAATTACCAGTCAATATAAGAATTTTTTGTAGAGTTTGAGAAATTAACAAATGAATTTAAAGCAGCTGGAGGAAAGATAGACGAATCAGAAAAAATGAGATATTTGATCAAAGCTTTGCCACCAAGCTACAGTTATATTGGCGACTTTCTTGATGTAATACCAGAAGAGCAAAGAACCGTTAATTACTTGAAGTCCAAAATAAAGGAGAAGAATTTGAATTCGAACGACACAAACAATGAAAGCAATGTCAGCACATTTGGTGCAAAAACACAAGATAAGTGCTACAACTGTGGTATACCAGGTCATCACAAGAAAGACTGTAAAAAGGGCCAACACAACAACAGAGGATGGGGTATTCAAGTCAATCAAGGACAGCGAAGTCATTAGCAAGGCTATTACAGAGGTGGATATCACCGAGGTCGAGGCAAAGGACAAGGTCAACCCAGAGAAGACTATTCCAGCAATCAACAGGGCAGCTACTCATCGGAGACTTGGTCAACAGAGGTATGCAAAGAAAAAGCAGCGGACTACAACGTCAACAGAGAAAAACTTAGATATTATAAAATGAGACAGGTAAATCATGTAACAAGTTTTAACGAAAATTATACCGAAATAAGTTGGTTACTAGATAGTGGTTGTACAGACCATATCATAAAAAATGATAAATTCTTTTATGATTATGTGGATTTGAAAATTCCAATTGATGTTAAAATGCCAGATGGTAGAAATTTGAAAGCTACAAAAATTGGAAATATTAAAATTTTTCTAAAAAATTATTATAATCAGGTACAAATTGATTTAAAGAATGTACATTACGTTGAAGGCATGAGACAAAATTTATTAAGTTTTTCTAAGATAACAACAAATTATACAATACTAGCTAAAAATGAAAGTGCCAAAATTTATAATGAATCAAGACAGTTAGTAGCTGTTGCAAACAAAGTAGATAATTTATACACTTTGAAAATTTTTATTTCAAAAGGAAAAAATAATACAACGTATGTAAATTCCATAAAAATTACTGATAAAGAGAAATGGCATAGAGCATTAGGTCATGTAAATTTTCAACATTTAAACAAATTAGTGAAGGAAAAATTAATTGATGGATTACCGAATAAAATCGAAAGCACTGATATGAAATGTGCAAATTGTATAGAGAGCAAAATGCCTAATGTACCATTTGAAAATAACAGAACAAAAACTAGTGAAATCCTAGAACTAATTCATACAGATCTAAATGGTCCACATAGCACGATTGGCTACGGTGGAGAAAAATATTTTTTAACATTTGTAGATGATTATAGTAAATGCACAAGAATCTTTTGTATTAAAAATAAATCAGAAACAGCGAGTTGTCTAAAAGAATTCGTAAATTTGGTAGAAAATAAATTCAATAAAAAAATAAAGAAATTACGCTGTGATAATGGCAAAGAATACGTAAATTGCGAAATTTATGATTTTGTTAAATCCAAAGGAATTGAATTGTTACCATGTCCACCCTACGTCCATGAATTAAATGGAGTAGCGGAAAGATATAATAGATCTGCAATGGACATAGGTAGATGTCTAATGCGAGAAGCCAAAATACATAGAAGGTATTGGCCAGAAATTATGAAAACAGTAGCATATTCAAAAAATCGTACAATTGCAAATACGGAGGAGAATAAAACTCCCTATGAAATATTTAAAAAAAAAAAACCAAATGTAAAAAGTTTGAAAATTTATGGAAGTCGAGTTTTTGTTAGAATTCCGGAAGCTTTAAGAAAAAGTAAATGGGACGACAAAGCACAATTAGGCGTACTAGTAGGATATATTGAAAATGGATACAGAGTTCTAGTAAATAATAGAGTAATCAATGCTAGACATGTACAAATTGTTGAAGAAAATACTAAAATAATATGTTTGGAAAAATTTGATGAAGAAAGCGATAACGATTCGGAAAATAGCGAATCTAAAACCTCAGATCAGGAAGCGTTTGGAAGCAATGAAATTGATTCAAATGAAAAAAATCCCTTACATTCTACTCATCCTCTCGAGGAAAGTAGAAGTGATAGAACTAGAATTAATTCAAATCAAAATGATATTGAAAGTGAAAGTGATGAAAATGTAACAGTAAAAAGAACTTAATTTTTCAACTCACCTAAAAATTTCGAAAATTGTACTCTCCTCTAGCAAACTGTTCTCGCTATAAACATGATATGCGTAGTTCATATCGCCAAAATGAACGCCGCGCCGTTCAAAAATAAATGGCTAAGTGAATTTAATTTCACATTAATAGCCACTTACAGCATATGTGTGTACATACCAACAAGCTTCACACACAAGTCAAAAATGTGTCTCTTCGCGACGAATTTCAAATGTAAACAAATTCAATGGCACACGAAAACAAAAACAATTTCGAAATACAGGTGATGAGAGAAATTAATGACAGTGTAGTCAGGGCGGCTAGGTGGTCTAGTGGAGTAAGTCTCCGGCAAAGCATCTCTAGATACCAGGTTCGATTCCTGGCTCCGTCGTTAATTTTTCAACTCACCTAAAAATTTCGAAAATTGTACTCTCCTCTAGCAAACTGTTCTCGCTATAAACATGATATGCGTAGTTCATATCGCCAAAATGAACGCCGCGCCGTTCGAAAATAAATGGCTAAGTGAATTTAATTTCACATTAATAGTCACTTACAGCATATGTGTGTACATACCAACAAGCTTCACACACAAGTCAAAAATGTGTCTCTTCGCGACGAATTTCAAATGTAAGTAAAAAGAACATCACACAGAAATAAAAGTCCTATAAACAGGTATGGAAATCCTGTATCACATTTTATTTATGTTCATTATGTTGATGCGAATGTACCAAATACTTTCGAGGAGGCGTTAAACTCCAGTGATAGTAAAAATGGAAAATAGCAATGGATTCTGAAATAGATAGTTTAAAGAAAAATAACACATGGAAAATTGTTGAAAGACCAAAAGATGAAAAAGTAATTGATGTCAAATGGGTCTATAAAAGGAAAGATGATAATGTTTATGAAGCAAGATTAGTTGCAAGAGGATTCCAACAAAGGGAATACACTGAAAATGTTTATTCACCAGTGGGTCAAATGCAAACATTGAAAATTTCATTGTCATACAGCTGCAAAAATAATCTATTTATTGAACAAATGGATGTTGAAACAGCCTTTTTAAATGGCGATGTAAAATCAGAAGTGTATATAAACGAACCAAAAGGTTACGAAACAGGGGACAATAAAGTTTGTAAATTGCAAAAGGCACTCTATGGTCTAAAAGAAAGTCCAAGAGCTTGGTATGACTGTTTCAATAAGTTTGCCGAAAAATTAAATTTTGTAAGAAGTAATTATGATTACTGTTTATATGTGAAAAATACAAGCAAAGATCCAATAAATATATTAGTATTTTTAGATGATCTTTTGATCTGTTGCAAAGATAAAAAAGAAATAAACAAAGTTGAAGCTAGTCTAATGGAGAAATTTGTTATGAAAGATTTAGGAAAGATTAAAAATTATATCGGAATAAATATTGATTATAACAAAGATAAGGGTAAAATGACTTTAAGTCAAGAAACATATATTGAATCATTGGCTGTAAAATACAATTTAGAAAATTCTAAGTTATACGATACTCCAATGGAGACAAATCTTAAATTAGAACAAGCAAATGAAATCAATGAAAATATAAAATATAGAAATTGAATCGGCGAATTATTGTATATCGGCACAGGCACAAGGCCAGATATAGCTTTCAGTGTAAACTATTTGAGTCGATATCAAAGTTGTTTCGACCAAACACATTTCAAATATGCAATGAGAATTCTAAAGTATTTGTATAAGACCAAAGGTTTAAAACTAACATATTACAATAATATAAATTGTGAAATATTAGATTGCATGGTAGATTCTGATTACGCAGGAGATAATGTAGATAGAAAATATACAACGGGTTTTGTAATAAGATTATATGGAAACTTGATTTTCTGGAAAACTCATAAACAGAGTACAGTAACAAAATGTTCAACTTTTGCAGAATATACTGCTATGTCAGAAGCAACAACTAAAATATTGTTCGTTAGAAATTTGTTAAGCGAAATGTTTAATGTAAAGTTTGATAAACCGACAACAATATATGAAGATAATTCAGGCGCAATCGCGATAGCAAAGTTTGGAAATTTTACAAAAAACTCAAAGCACATCGAGGTGCAATATCATTATATAAATGAAAATTATGAAAATGGAGTAATTGACATTGTAAAAATAGAGTCAAATTTGAATATAGCGGATATGCTAACTAAGAGTCTAGATAAGATAAAATTTATAAAGAATCGAGAAGAACTCAGAGTGATTTAAAAGTTCCAAATTAATGCTAATTATGTTAGAATCAAGATTATAAATTTAAGGAGGCATGTTGTAATATATAGACAAATTTATATTCTTGATTAATGGCCAGTATGAAGCTTGACGAGCCATCTATTGGCCAGTGATAGTTTTGCGTAGCGAGACGAGCTCGCGCGGGACCGTACGCGCCAAGATTCAATCCAGCTCTCTCTTCTCCTGGACTCCTTGTTAATAGGACATGTCGCACAGTGCTTTATGTAAATAGTCATTATACATTAATAAACTACTTTAATATTAATTCCATAGAACCGCACTCCCTCTTTTATATCCACAAGTACGATAAAGACAGCAAACGATTGTGTAATATCGCTGATCCGCAGATGGAAAACAATGCCGTTTCCCTAAAAGTCCTTAACACCGCTTTACGATCTATGCCTGTGGATATTGTGGATACTTTTTAATCGGATTTTGAGAGTTTCGCGCATAATCACAACAAGGAGTTGAAACAGCTACGCACAAATAACAAAATCATGGAAAACACGTTGAGTCGCATCGAACATATTGGGGAGCAAGCAACACCGACGCTGGGACAGACCAGCAGGGAATTAGTATCGATTGAGGAACCAGAGTGGTTGGACGGCAATTCGAAAAATTGATAGGTGAAGAGTTGCGAACAATGAAGATTGTAATAGCTGCTAAACTTCACAGACAGGCTCGACGCAACTATCCGCGCCGATTCGAAGATGTACGCGGACTGGATGAGACCTGGCTAGCTAATCTCGTCGATATGACCGCATACAGCTCGTACAACAAGAGATACAAATACCTACCAACTATCATCGATATATTTTCCAAGTACGCGTGAGCGGTGCCGATAAAGTCCAAGAGTGGAAAAGATGTTACTGCTGCCATGAAATCTGTACTGATCCAGAGCCGTATACCTACACATCTGCACATTGATCGAGGCAAAGAATTTTACAACAGCGAATTCAAAGCCCTCGTGAAGCATCACAATATCAACATGTATTCGACATTGAGCAACTTAAAGGCGTCGATATGCGAACGTTTTAATCGAACATTGAAGAATAAAATGTGGAAGCGGTTTACTCTCCAAGGATCGTACGAGTGGATTGATATTTTGGATCATTTAATGAAGTCTTACAACAACACCAGACATCGCACGATTCGAATGAAACCGGTGGATGTTAGCAGGGAGAATAAAAAACAGCTGTATCATAGCGTGTACAAGCCTCGGCAAATCAAACGAAGTGATCGATCGCGAAAATTCAGTGTAGGCGATCGAGTTCGAATCAGCAAGTACAAGAATGTATTTGAAAAAGGCTATACACCCACACGGAAGGACACACACACACGTGAGTACGCTCTGCACGTCTTCTCCTCTCTCTTCCTCGACCTTTTTCTGCCGCTTTCCGCCCTCGGGCGCTCTTCTTTCAGATTCTCTTGCATGCGCCTTTCTGCAAGCCCGCTTGGCACTTGCAGTTTCTCCGCTACAAGCTTCTCCTGCTTGTCCTTCCTATTTTATCTGGAACTGCCTGTTTGGACATAACCTCTACCTGTCAACGGTTTTGCTGCTCAAACGTCTCCGGCCTGACCACCTTGACCAATCAGAAGTGCTGCCTTTTTTTACTGCTCTGCTGCCCAGTGACACATCTCTGTTGTGTACCCGAGCCTGATCACTACCTGCCGCTCCATCTAACGTAAGGCTTGTCTACTCTTGACCTTCTCAACAACTGTCGGCAACTTACTGACTGTCTCCCACAAATACATGGCGCCCGCTCGTGTCTGCCGTATGTGCTCCAAAAATGTGGTGAAAGAGACCACCTTTTGCTCGGGCTGCAATTCCCACTATCATCCTGGCTGCTGCCGCAAGAAAATCTTGCAGACCGGTGTTCAGCATTGCTGCCCCGGTGCCACTCTTGAGTGCATACCGACCGGCGCACCGTCCACGTCTAGCTCATCCGAGACGCTCACCGCCTCACAGACTACGGCCGCAGCTCTTGACTCGACTTCTATTGAGGCGATTTTGCGTCACCTTACAGCCTATATGGATCGTCGGTTCGATGCGCTTGAGTCTCGGCTTGACGCCCTACCAGCATTGCAGGCTCAGATTGACGCCAATACCGCCCGCATCCAAGAACTCGAGGCCCAAAATCGCACGCTACAAGAGGCAGTCGAGGACTTGCGTAAGCAGCGCGATACTGATCGCACTGAGCGCCTTTGTGCTTCCGCTCGTCTGTGCGAAGAGGAGGTCATAATTTCTGGCCTTCCCTGTTCCTCAGCTGATGGCATTCGTCCTGCCGTCACCTCACTGGCTGCTGCGCTCGACCTTACCATTGCCAGATCGGACATCTTGGCCTGCCGCTTTCTGATCCCTCCTTCAAAGGCTCGGAAGGACACTCCGTTGCCACTCCTTGTGAGGTTTTCGTCCAGGGATCTCACCCATCGCTTATTGGCTGCCAAGAAGAATAAGGGGATTTTACGTACAACCGACCTACCCGTGGTTCAGCAGGGACGAATTTTCAGTATGAACGTAAATCAAGCTCTTTCCTCTGAATTTCATAAATTACTTATGTCCACCAAAGCTATTGCGAAATCTCGTGGCTTTAAGAACGTTTGGCACCGTGAGGGCGTCATTCTCCTACGAAGATCTGACGGCTCTCCTATTCACCGCATCTCATCGGCTGCCGCTCTAGCTGCTTTCGAGGCTCGATTCCCCGTGGCTACCTCCATCTCTCGCCTTTTCGGCCGCTGCTAGCTGCGACTGAAACCTGGCTCCACTCGCAGATCTCGGACTCTGTTATCTTGCTACCAGGCTACCACACGGACCGAACTCAGGTCTCTCTTGACGCTTGATGTCGTAAACGTGCACTCGATCAGCATCTCTTCCGGATAAAAGAGACTTACTCCTGATGGCGATTCTTCATTTAGATTTTAGATTTCTCTAGTTCCTGCTTCTCATGTTTCTATGTTTCTACTTTATTCTAATTTTTATTCTATTTGTTTTTTTTTTTTTCTAACATTGTCTTTGCCGTCTTTCACTCTTCCAATTTTTGCATCCTTCCATCTCTATATTTTCTACTCCTGTCTATTTCGTAGTTCTCTGTCTTTATTCTGTGCTCCTCTTTACACTATACATCAAACTAGGCTAAGTTTTTGGATTTGAGACTCTGAATATAGCTCAACTTTGTATACTTTTCTTGTTATTTCCCAACATTGCCATGGGAAAGATCTCAATAAACCATTAAACCATTAAACCCACTTGGACGACAGAAATATTCACCGTGAGCGAGGTGAAAAATACCAATCCACCCACCCACAAGCTTACCGATTATCAAGATCATCCCATGGCGGGGGGCTTCTACGAGGAAGAGCTCACCAAAGTGAAATATGCCGACGACTACCTTGTGGAGAAAGTATTACGCAAACGGGGAAATCTGTTCAATCTGAAGTGGTTGGGTTTCCATAGTTCGCACAATAGTTGGATAAATGAAACAGACATGTAACATAATTTGTATGTATTTTCCGAATTACAATAAATGATTTTGAATATACAAATATTTCCACATTCTATCTCCTTTGTACGCACATGTGCCATACCCTGTACTACGAAAATAATAATAATAATGATAATAATAATGATAATATGCAATTTTTCCATATGATCATTACACATTTTATTTTTTGGAAACTTTTTTTCGTTTTCTGAAAATTTTTTTACATTTTCTGAAAACTTTTCTCCTAATAAACGAATAAATATAAATGATTGCTTGATATATTAAAAATGAATGAATAAATGATTGTTACGTGTATAAACCGCATTTTGAAACTTCAAATCTATTAAATATCGTCTTGATCGTGAAACGTTTCCGCCCGATGGTGGATCGTCCGAGGCGTCAAACATCAAATATTTACATCAATTCTACGTCTACAGTTTTATCCTACAGCTATTCGGGGGCTGGGACAATCCCCCAAGGTACGGTGTCGGTCTGTCCAGGTATCAATTGCCGCTTGTCATCCTGCCAACTCAGAGCAAATTTTTTCTGTACGATCGTGTTTACTTTGTTTTTTTACTGCGTGTTCAACACTGTGGAAGAGTCAACTCTTGGTAAGCCGTTAGACACCGCTCATAATCATCAAACGTGATGCTATTAATCGATGAATTTTTCACACCCTTGGCGCGCTTACTCACTTTAACGCCACTGTCATATTTTTCCCCATCCTCACCCATCGTAGTACATGCGTACAGCTTTGCTCGCAGTCCCACAAACTCTCTCATAATTTTACCATTATTTTCATTCTTCATTAGCCCTAGTTGTTTTTTGTTTTTAAGGGGAATACCATACACATTGTCGGGCAGATAGTCGGAGGTATCAAACATTGTATCTACATCACGTTTGATGATATCATTGATATTAGGTACATTGAATTGATAAATAAGGCCGTCTGTGTCGGTATACATCAATTTAGCTAGTTTATTCGAAAAGTTGGTTTTAATATAATTATAGTGAAAATCGTAGAAAAAGATTTTTGACAGATCTAGAATTGATGCGCCGACGTAAATAGGTTTGGCGAAGTAAACTTTGACACGATTCATTTCAATGATAACCATATCATTGCCAAATACGGTGCAGCTGTGAAAGTTTACTCCGGCAATAAGCGTTCTCGCACCACCTCTTCCCTCCCATTTTGTGAGCAATTCAACATCTTTATGATTTCGCACATTCTCCATAGTCTTGCCGAACACAGCGTTATTCATGAGTTTGTAAAAGTTTTTCTCAAATTCATTCCTAGACTGCTTGCGCATCTCTGTATTGAGCGTGCTGTAAGGCTCGAGCCATGGAGATTGTGCAAACTTCAAAACTCTGTGCACTTTCGTTACTTTTAATCCTAAACTTCAACACTGCTTCAAATTTCTATAGTGCAATATATACTTTGTTTTGGGGTAAAGGGTGGTCGCGAGTTTGGCATTTTCACTACCTGGAGGAGTAAAATGTTCGGGACAAAGAGGTAAGCCTTTGTAATCCTCGTGGAGTTCTACAGGGTAGTCCAAATCTACCTCCAGAAAGTAACCGATCGGCGAATCGTCCGGATGGTTTTTTATATCGATGTGCTGATACTCCCACTCGAACGAACCGATTGGTAAATACTCGCTCGTAGCTGCACCGTACAGATTATTGACGTCAAAATACGTGAGATACGTTTCCACGTTACTAGGATCAAAATCTTTTCCCATAAATCTATTATTGGCCCGAGCGTTTCGATTAGAATATAGTGCTACGCCACCTCGAATGACTCTTTCAATAAATAACACTATTTCAGGGTTGTCTAAAAGTTGCAAATTTACATTAGTATGCTTGAGCATCGCGTCAAAAGCAAGTCCCAGTGCAGTGTAGTAGTGCAACGGATCTAAATCGTCTGTTTTGAAGCAGCTAGCGCGGAAATTCTCGAAAATATCGGCAAGCAAAAGAACATCGGTCTTTAAATGTAACTCTGAATAGCCCTCCAATGACTCCAAATGGAATTCCCCCCAAGCAGTTTTTGCGTGCTCGTAATCGGCGTCCCTAATATTTGAATTGGTGAGATGAGAGTAGGAATGCGTCTTTGCAGGTAATCGCGTTTCATTGAGTTTCCTCCAACAATCGACGTATTCATAGGGAACAACGCCTTTGCGGGTCATCAAACTGAACTGAGGCGGGTTGTTATGAAATTCACGTGTTATGCGTTTATCGGTATCGGTCAAATATGTCGGAAGTTTATCATTGCTGCTAGCCATAAATTGAAACGAATCGATGAATCTCAAGTGCATCATCGTTTTATCGACGCGTTCCGTGAAGGATATATATTTTTCCTCATTTATGGGTAGCAGTGTAATTTTACCGGGGAAAGTTGACGCGAGGGATTTTATTCAAAAGTGAGAATCGTAACCGGACAAATTGTGGAAAATTACTGGAATTGTGTGCGACTCTCTGAAATTCAAATTACACTGATTATGAGCAGAACCACGATATTTAGCCGTGGAGTGACAGTGATCGTAACACTTTTTCTCCTCAGGGGGAAACGGTTTTTCGCAAATATAACAATTCTTTGCACGCATGTGACGATCGCGTTGTACTTGGGGAAGAGACTTCATCGGAATTATGTTTTTGATGCGTGACTCTACTTGAATTGATAAATCTTTAAGCTGTTGCGTAAACCAATCTATGCAATCGACACCGCGTTTACCGTGGAACTCCGATAAAGTCTCATCGTACGCACAATGTACGTAGTACCCCACACTGTGCGGGATATGCTTTCGAATTTCACAAGTCTTACGAGATTTAAATTCATCTACAGGTTCGGGGATTAATATACATTCGAGATCGGCGTATACGACAAACGGAACGGTGCCTTTGTTTTGAAAATTGGAAAATACTAAATTTTTACACTTGGGAAATTCCATGCGTACTTTATTTAGCATAATACAATCTTGTCGATGAGTTTCGTAGGCGTGTTTCACGCTAAAGTGGCTGGGTTTCACGACTTTTCATAGCGAACAAGTCCGAGCCTGCACATCCCCAACCATATTAGCGTGGGGTATGCAACGAGAGAAAAATCGGCAAACGAAAAGCTGGTAGTACGCAGTGTTTGGCGTGACAAGAATCTTGTCTTGCCAACCCTTGACCGGATGCTATGTGCACATTCAGTTTTTGGGTTTTCTGAGTCGTTAATCAGCGTGGGATATGTGGTGGGAAAACTTGGTCAACGAAAAGCAGGTAGCGAACAGTGTTTGGTGTGAAAAAAATCTTGTCTTGCCCGCTCTTGACCGGCTGGTATGTGTACACGCAGTTTTGGGTTTTGCGACTCTTAATAGCGAACAAGTCCGAGCCTGCACATCCCTAACCATATTAGCGTGGGGTATGCAACGAGAAAAAAATCGGCAAACGAAAAGCTGGCGAGCTCTTGAGAAAATTTTCTCCTAGCTTATACTGCCTCCCCCGCATCACTCTTTTGTCTGTATGCCACGTGGTGCATGCTCTACAAATGATTGGCCGGCTGGTTTTTGCTCGGTGGAGGGTGGTTCCGACTCCTTTCAGTATAAATTCGAACAGCGCGGCAGCGGTTTGAAACTTCTCTAGTAATTTTGAAAATCCTTCGTGTGAAAACAAGCGTTTTGCTCCCCTCTCTTGCTGCTGTACCCATTATGCTTGAGGATTCGCTTCTGTTTACACACACAAATGTGCGCCCATGGATGTGCAGCCGGCAGCGTGTGCCGCGGTGACAATACCGAGGTCAGCGCCCGAGAAGGGGTACAGCAGCGAGAGAGGGGAGGTGCCGATATTTATTTCGTGAACGAATAATAATAATTCACCCAGACGAACAAAACAGCAATTTCCGTGGCGGAAAATCTAGATGAAATGGTGCACTCTGATTGGCCTAGCGCTATCGCTTATAATTCAAAAACCATGCGTCGGACGAGCTTCCGAAAAAGAAATTCTCGGTTGGATTTTAAGGACGTATCGTGCTGGCTAGTCCGTGAAAGGCAATTTAGGGACACCCTGTATATGTATATGGTGCTACGCCAATCCTCTTACGATACTGTGAATGTTGAATTGAATTCCGTAATGATTATCACATTTGATTAGTATGTTAACAAAGTTTTTCTATTTGTTTCAACTTTTCTGTATTCCCTATTATCATATCCATAAAGATTCTGGAAAAATTTTAGAATCATATCGAAAAAATATGAAAGGATGGAAAAGAGGGTCATCAGACTACCCACCCCATTCACCACCACGATCGCTGACATATAAGCGGGTGTGCAGAAGGGCGGCTCATGATAAGGAGGATGATGAGGATGAATTGACTGATAGTGATGCTGATACTCTAATTATCGACCCCGAGCGATGTATTGACGATAGTGTTGGTGATGATGATCGCGAGTTTGAACATAATTTGGCTGGCGAGCATCACCTAGAATCATCATCATCATCGAGTGATGTGGAGGATGAGGAGGAGGAGGAGGAGGAGGCGGAGGAGGAAGAAGCGGAGGTGGAGGGTGTTTGGAATGGCGGTGATGGTGATGACGAGTGGGTGGAGGTGAATGTACGGGAAGTGGGCATTGAGTTTGATAATGATTTTGACGGTTGCGAAGACGTACGCATCAGATTCGGTTGGCTTCTGGACGAGATTGATCAAATCCATCAAATGCTGGGAGACATCGATAGAGCTGACGATGATGGTTATTATTCGGACAGGGATTGGTGTGTAGCACTACATTAAAATAAAATTCTAGTATCTTCCACACCTTCTCCGTATCACTCATTTTGAATAGGTGGAAACTTTTTTGAATTGGAGATTTATCATGCATATAAATGATGAGTGCAGCAGCAGCATCAACTTTTCTACTTCGGCTTGCTCTTCCTACAGATTTTTCATCGCGAATCAATTTTAGAAAGAAAAAAAAAATGCCATCTCATTCAAGTGATGATGACGATGAGTGGTCGATCGTTGATTGCGGCGAGGATGAGCAGACTGAGGAAGAGATAATTATAGGCTTTTCCGAAGCAACACGCGAGTTCTCGTTGGAGGAACTTCGGGATCTCGTTGAGGACGCGCGAGTTACTCGAGTAAGGCCAAACAGCCAACATTATATAAATTACGGTGATATATGTATGGAAATAATTGTAGAAAAATGGGCGAATGAAACTATCGTAATAATTATAGATGTCGAAAATGGCGATGATGATGATGATGATGATGATGATGATAATGTTAGCGAACAGGATAACGATAATGATTTTATGGATTATTTTGAGGAATAAGCCACGCTAAATTCACAATTGTTGATTATATATTTTTCACAAGTAAAAATTCATAACATTTACATTTTGTACGACGAGAATGGGTGAAAGTTATAAAGATATATATTTGTAATGTATCCTATCTCTAGATTATAATTTTATCGAATAGTATATTTTTTTAATTCTATGTATAAGCTATGATATAATTGAGATTAATTCTATTGAATATTCTACATGTAAAGCCGGATGTAATTGTATATATTGTAATAAATTCTATTGTTATTTTGGTAAATATTGTCCATATTATCTATACACACGATTGCAACCTAGACAGTCTTTAATTAGAGGATTCGGTCTATCCACGATATCGCAATCGGATCCTGGTGTGTAATGTATGCTACATCTGCGGAAACTTGCGATGACGTAGTCCATTTTCATATTCTCTGGTAGTTTATCCCACGCACCATTGATGGAGTTTGATGCGAACGCGCGGATAAATTCTTTTGGTAAAAAAGCCATATCCTCGGACATCATTGCCCTTAAACCGTCCAATTCTTTGTACAGACGGAAGGATTTCTGGAGGGAGCTGGTACACTCCTTCGAATACCAACTCCTTATTCGCTGCACATTTTCAAAGGCGCAATTGTATGCCGGGATGTATAGTCGAAGCTTCTTCATAGGTGAAGTTGCCTCGTAGTTTTGAATAGAACCTTTTTTATCAATGTGAAGGATAGAGGTTGAGGTTTTCTTGAATAAAAAACTCTCGCGTTTGAGCCATCGAATTATGAATGTTTATTGGCTCTTGTGGGAAAGGCCTTGCGGCATAAAAACCCACGACGGATGAACTTGTATTTGTAAACGTATAAAAGCATGTGTCGCACACGTGAATGTGTCGATTGTGTATACGAATGTGTATATGCCGGTTACAGCCCGTTTGGCTCATGCCACCGCGATCTCGAGTGCGTTTCGTACTGCGATTTTTGTTTTATTCGATTCGATCGAATTTCGCATGATTTGCATTTGCCTTACTCGGAGGAGCGAACGCATATGAGAGTATGATTGGTGTTGGTAGTACACCAAGAGCGCTTGGGCTCGTTGTATGATGAAAGGGTGCAAGACCCTTGGTATGTGTGTATGGGCACTCGGTCCCGTGTAGAATGAGAGACACTCGGGCCGTACTCATCTACCTTACTCCGTAGAGCGAACGTATACGAGAGTATATTTGGGCCTCTCGTCTTTTGGTCGTGGTACGAGAGAACGCACGGCGTCACTCACGATCGTCACTAGACGGACGACTTAACTCGACTGTTTTAAAAAATGCGTGATGCGCGCTCGCCTCCTCATCTACGCGAGATTTGGCATCCCTGCGGAGACGAATCGTCCGAGCGCGGCTCGCACGGAGATCGCAATGATACGGGCACAAAACGACGCTGAGGCACTGAACACCCTCCCCCCGTTGGGAGTGCTAACGAACAAAATTATGCAAACAGTAGTACATGTCATTAACCTTATTATAATTGATCCTTTTACAACGATTACCTTAAGTCTAAAGTTGATATTTTATGCATAAAGAGTAAATAATTAATTGGAATATGACTTTGAAGAAACTTGAAGACTTGGCTTACATCTACATAGTATATTGACTGAATCTTGCGGAAGTATGAATCAAAACTCGAATTTGAAAATTAGAAAGAATTAATTGTAAATTTCAACTGAGAAGAGTTCGAAAATTATCGTTTTCGTTGAATTCTCCCGATAATCTCAAGCGCTTATGGGCAAAGCGCAAATCGATCTCGTGTTGCGTTTGTAGAGTCCTCGAGTCGTTTTTACGGTGACCACCCTGACTACGTCATCGTCTCCAGGATGTAGTTCCACCACTCGACCCAGTCGCCACTGCATACATGGTTGGTTCTTGTCAATCAATAGGACTACCGTGTCCAACGCGATATTTTCGGTCGGATTTATCCATTTCTGTCTCTTTTGTAACTCGCTCAAATATTCGAGTTGCCACTGGCGCCAGGATTCTTGTCGTGTCTTAGTGATCAGTTGCCACGAGGATATTCGGTTGTCTGGAACAAGCGAAAGATCATTTTCCGGCAGCATCGTGAGCGGTCTTCCAACAAGAAAGTGCACGGGGGTTGAAGCAATTGGATCGTTTGGATCTGTGGAAATAGGGCACAATGGGCGCGAATTGAGAATGCCCTCAATCTCGATTGCTAGAGTAGTCAATTCTTCGTACGTAAACAAAAGATCGCACATGACGCGTTTAAGATGGTGTTTACACGATTTTACAGCCGCCTTCCAGATACCCCCGAAATGAGGTGAGAGGGGCGGATTGAAATGCCATTCAATTTTTCTGGTCGACGTAAATTCGTACAGTTGAGAACGGAAGTCTTCGGACTCTCTGACAGCGTAAAATTCACGAAGTTGACTGTTCGCGCCGACGAAATTCGTCCCATTGTCCGAATAGATATGGCCCGGAATGCCCCGACGACTGACGAATCGTGGTAAAGCCACTATGAACGCGTCTGTTGACAGATCGCTTGCGATCTCGATATGAATAGCTTTAGTCGACATGCAAATAAATACGCAGCCGTAGACTTTAATGCTACTCCGATTCCGATGTTTCTTTTCTTTTGCGAGTATCGGACCGAAATAATCTACTCCCGTGTGGTAGAACGGCGGTGCACTGTCTACTCTAGATTTTGGTGAGTCGGCCATCTTGTACGTCTCTGGTTTAGCCCGAAACCGGATGCATCGCACGCAACGTCGCACGACTTTACGTATTTGATTTCTGCCGTCTAGTATCCAGAATCTTTGCCGGATACTATATGTAGTATAATGATAATAATAGGTTTGATGCTATTAATTTTACTAAAGAAAGATTTGCAGTGTGACGGCAGGTTTGAATTTTATAGAAGTATTTCTTTATTATGGCAAAGTGACAAGTACATCTTTACAGTAGTCCCGATGGTCTTAGACTGACTTTTGCTTAGCTATTAGGTACATGCAGGGCCTCTTGGCCTTTTCTCACCCCCACCCTCATAACCTTACTTATACTTTGAACTCCATACTTCATACCTGGCTCTCTCTCTCGCTCTCACACGACTCGTATCCATCTCAATTATACAATACTTTAGTGACCGAGACTCACCAACTAGCCACGTTTCCTCATCTGGCAACAGCATGTTGGATAGCCTTTGTCACAACATAATCCTTAAATTTACGACACTTAAAAATAAACATAATCTTATCTTTACTTTCAAATATAAACTTAACATAGAGAATATTCTTTACTCCTACATATATAATGTCGATTGGATCCCGGTGTGAAAGAATTTTTCGTGTATGTGACGAATCAAAAGGTCGGTTACGTGATGTCGCGACGGAAGAAGGATCGGATTTCTTTGATCGAGCGAGATATCGGC
The DNA here is from genome assembly GCF_021901495.1 of Neodiprion virginianus. Classification (NCBI taxonomy): domain Eukaryota; kingdom Metazoa; phylum Arthropoda; class Insecta; order Hymenoptera; family Diprionidae; genus Neodiprion; species Neodiprion virginianus. The sequence goes on along the minus strand of NC_060878.1, from coordinate 18,872,123 downwards.
CTTATTTATACGACCACCGACGCGAATCAAGCCTCTAGTCGACTCGCGGATTCAGAAATCCGAGTTTTGCACATTTCACCCTTTCTTCGGATAAAAGACGATCGATTTCGTCTTGAAAGTGCGCTTGTTGGATTAATCGAATAACGCGATACTCGGCCTCCTCAATTTCCTTGATTGTCAAAGCGCCCTTGACATTATTGTTGGGTGAGAAACGTAAGCAGTACGCGACGACACGAATCAATCGTGTGTATGACGAGAAATTTTTGAAAATTTCTTCCGATTGCGATTGCGAGAACATGCACAATGATTTTTTAATCCCCAGTAAATCCTTCTGAGGCGTTACCGCGACTTGCGGCCAAACGGATTCGGGCTGAGCTAGCCACGCAGGTCCCCGAAACCACGAGTCGTTATTCAAAAATTCCCGTGGAAATTGACCTCGCGACAACGCGTCTGCCGGATTCTGATCAGTCCGGATGTGCCGCCACTCCGCGTCTTTACTGACTTCCTGTGTCTCTGCGACGCGATGTTCTTCAAACACCTTTAGGACGCTCGGATGTTTGTTTAGCCATTGTAAAACTATTGTCGAGTCTGACCAGAAAATTGTCTTGTACACGCGAAAGCTCGTTACCTCGAGGACTTCGCGATATAAGCGAGCAAGTGTCAAAGCGCCGCAGAGTTCGAGTCGAGGGATGGTTTGATCTTTTAGCGGAGCCACCCGTCCCTTTGAACAGAAAAGTCTTACGCGAATTTCGCCGTCCTGCTCGCAAGAGGGCACGTATATACAAGCTCCGTAACCCGTTTGACTCACGTCGCAAAATCCGTGAATCTGGATATCGATTGGGTTATTTGTCGAAACGTATCGGTCAATTTTTAAATTGTTGATTAATGACAGTTGTCCCGCGAACGATCGCCACGCGGAATCTAACGCGCTGGGTACGGACTCGTCCCATGTAGTTTTTGCTTTCCAGCATCGTTGCATAATCACTTTCGAGGTGAGAATCACCGGACCGAGTAAACCGAGGGGGTCGAAAATTTTCGCGATTTCTGATAAGATGTATCGTTTTGTGACCCTCTCGGAGGGCTCGATACGTTTCACCGTATAAAGGAAGTCGTCATTCCGCGCGTTCCATGATGTACCGAGTGTTTTGTGCACAGGACTTTCGTCTGTCAGAAAATCGATATCTGCGGTTTTTTTGCTCAAATTACTTAGGGCCTGCGGGTGATTTGACGCCCACTGTCGAATGTCGAATCCGCCACGCTTCAATATTTCGATCACTTCGTCCCGAATTTGTACGATTTCCTCAAAGGTGTTTGCCCCTGATAACAAATCGTCGACGTATAAGTCGCGCGTTAAAACCTCGGCCCCCTTAGGATAATCCGCGCTCTCATCGCTTGCAAGTTTTTGTACGGTTCGTATCGCAAGAAACGGAGCCGACGACACGCCGAACGTTACGGTGTTTAGTTCGAATACGCGAATTCTTTCCTGTTGGAGCCAAAAAACTCGTTGGTACCGACGATCGCTGGGGGCGATCCAAATTTGTCGGTACATTTTCGCGATGTCCGCGGTAATCACAAATTTATAACTGCGAAATCGGAAAAGATGCTCGATTAGTTTCAATTGAATAGTCGGGCCGACCATCAGCGTATCGTTAAGCGACACTCCCATGCTTGTTTTGGCGGACGCATCGAAGACAACTCGGGTCTTCGTCGTAGCGCTTGTCGCCTTTATGACCGCGTGGTGTGGGAGATAATAACCGGGTAGCGATTCGTCGACAACGAGTGACATATGGCCTAGTTCTATGTACTCATTCATAACGCGATGATATTCCGCTTTAAGGACCGGGTCCGCGTTAAGCCTTTTTTGCAAGCCAGCAAATCGTCGCAAAGCCATAGATCGCGAATCACTGAGGTCTCGATCGGCGCTGCGGAACGGCAGACGAACGACGTACCGTCCCGACGGTTCGCGAGTGACGTTTCGAATGAAATGAGTTTCGCAGCTTGTATTTTCTGATAATTTTCTTTGACTAGCGTTTGCATCATCGAGCAACCAGAATTTTTCTATTGTTTCCTTTAATTCGGTCAGTTGGTACGACGTTCGTTTCCCGACCGTGGTGTTTGATTTTCCGCCGGCAACGGCCCAGCCGAGCTGAGTTTTCTGTAAGATGAGATCGCAGCCGTCGCGGGACAAATCACATTGTCCGATCGATAATAATGATAACGTTGTTCCTGACCCGATGAGGATGTCGATCCTTCCAGGCAAATGGAATTGCGGATCGGTCAATTTTACATTCCGCGGTAAGTCGATTGATTCGCGAGAAAAGATTTCGTTCGGTACGTTATCAGCTATTTTCGGTATGACCAGAAACGTGAGAGTTTTGTTGAAATTATCGTGTATCGAATAAAATGTACATTCGACCGCGCCTTTAGAAATTGTATTTGCGTCGTCGATCATTCCTACCGCGATCGTGCACGCGCGTATCGGTAGTTTCAATTCTCTCACAAGATCCTCCGTGATAAAATGCGCTGTCGCACAAGTATCTAATAAAGTGCGACGTTTTAGGTATTGACCGCGTGAGTCTTTGACGCGTATTTGAGCGCTCAGCATTAACTGCGACTGTAACGCCCTTGACGTGAGCTGTGTGTAATCATTTTGCTACATGTAAAATTTACCTTTGTTGTCGACTTAGGTGTATCCGATTGTATCGTTTCTTGGGTCGCGTGGGTGGATGCAGTAGGAGATTCGTTGTGCAAAAGAGTGTGGTGAAACCTGGAGCAGTTTTTGCAATGCGTCGAAGTGCATTTGCCGCGGTGCGAGCGCAGGCAATTTTTGCACAGCGATGAACCCTTGACGAAATTCCACCGTTGATGAACCGTCATTTTTTGAAATTCGCGACACTGGTATGTGGGATGACTCTCCCGTTTGCACACTACGCACTTTGCTGACGTGCCTATCGCTAACGTACGCGCGCCATTTTCTCCGCGTCGAGTTTTGACTCCGCTTTAATCTTTATAATTCGGAAGCGGTCGTTTGTAATTGGTCTCTATTTTGGAACGCGATACATCCTGTTCGAGCGTACATAAACGAAATGCGGTCTCGGAGACGAATTTGTAAATTTGCTCGAGCGTTGGCAAGGTGTCGAGATTGAGCGTCTCTTCCCACTTGACCCGAATATTGTTGGGTAACGCGCGTTCGATTATCCGGACCACGGTCTTACATACAGGTCCTGCGACTCAATAGAATTCCAATGGTAGAGAGTGGCTCCTTTGTTGAAGAAAAATCCAGATGGAGCTGCGATCGAGGGATGCATCAACATAACCTACAATGTTTGAATAAGCCTTTGACGACTGACGTGCGTGTTCCGTATCGTGTTTCGTTCACAATTTCGAAGTCCAAACTTATTAGTGAGTTGTGAAGAATTTACGTGGATCAAATCGTGAGATAAATACTATTTGAGACATGACGAAGCCCTGTATCGTACCGCAGTGTAAGACTGGGTCAAGATGTGTAAAAACAAAACTTTCGGTCTTCAAAGTGCCATCGAATAGTGAAAGACTCAAAAAGTGGCAAAGTGCTATTCCCAAAAAAGTTTTGACTTCTTCGCATTATGTATGTGAAAGACATTTCGAAGATCAATGTATTCTGCGAAAGTACATCAAGCATGATGCAGATGGAAAAGTTATCGCAGAGGTGAGTTCTGATTTCTTTCTATCATGTAGAGGAAGTGAGTAGAAAAGAGATTAGTAAACTTCACCACTGCTGTCTATGTAATTATGAATGAAGAGAAAATGACATTGCTACATGTTTTGTTCTAATAAACCCTGGTGTGTTTCCTGGTTTTTTTTTCACAGGTTTTGTACAAGTATCCTCGCCTCAAAGAATCAGCAATCCCGACTATATTTGATGAGGCAATGGATATCGACGCAGTAACGAATTCCAATGATGCACCGTTGGATGTCCTTATAAAAGGTGTGTACAATATATGACGCTTTATTTTTTGTCTATTTTCTATCGGTGTATTTAATTTTGTTATTTCTTCAGAAACAGCGTCGATTCAAAGTTCCAGCTCGGGTAATGAGGAATCGTCGATACATGCAACCGACATCCCAATGAAGAATACACCAGGTAATATATTTATATAATATTTGATACTGTTTACTCGAGTATAAAAGTGGAGCAGGGTTTGGGATGGTTTCTTTCTCCGATCTTTGGCGCTGAACTGTTGCCACGATCGTTGATGAATCGAAGTGTTTTGCTATGCTCCGAATTCATTTAATAAATGCAAAAATATTGTTCTTTTTTCAGAAACAACATGGACTCATTATTCCAGCAGCACTGATGACATTGGAATACATGCAACCGAGGTCCAAATGATAAATGGACCGAGCAATGCCTTATTTCCATCTCACCAGGTTGTCGCAGACATGAAATTGGACATTTCACTAGTCGCCATTAGCTGAAGTAAGTTTTTTGTTGAATCTTCATTGTTTGCAGTACCTTGAAGATTGAAAATAATTATTTTTAAATATATAGAAATTTTGATCTTATATAATAAGATTATATTGTTACGAAGTGGAGTTTGGTCCGTCGTAGCTCCTCTTTCTAATCCTCGGTTGCAGCAGCGACTGTTGATTTGTCGAGAAATATTTCACTCTAATAGAACTTAATTTTATAAGGGCAAAATTATTGTAATTTGAGATTGAATGAACATAATACTAAAAATTAAAACTTAACTAAAATAGAAAGAGTAAAATCTGCTTACCACGGTCCTCGGTAACTTACCTTGTAATGATGTATTCTTACTCTTGATTATCCTATTCGGCTTGCACGTCGCTGCTTCTCGGAGTCATTGGTTCTTTGTAGCCAAGCATTCTCACAATAGTGACGCTGATATTTTTTTTTGCACAATCCGCATTCTTTTTCCACCCGACCAGAAGTAAGCCTTTGCTTAGCACTCCTTGCTTTCAAGCCAAAAAATATTTACGCAGGAATTCTTGGGGATATTGCAGATGCGTCAAGTGCATATCTCGACGACGGTGCTCATTCTATCGCAAGTCTACCAGTGCCTTGGGTTGCGGGTCAACTATCCTCATGGCCAGATCAGAGTCTTGTATTTCTGTATCCAGAAATCATAAAAAAACGTGGCATCGGATTTCCTATAACGGCCAAGACTGTAACAGTTGACAAGGAGAAAAACGTGCGTTACTTCGTCCATGGCAATCTCGTTGACGGTGATCAAGTAAATCTTCAAGGAAAATTGGACTCTCTGACCGATCTTCCCAATATTTTAATCAAATTCGCAGACTTGAAAATGTGTTGCGGTATAGGAGAAGTAAATGTTAATTTCTTGCCAGCTGAGGAAAGCTTCAAAGATTATACAGATGGATGGCACCACAAAAAATGCTCTTTACTATGGAAAAAACGTAGATGCGAGAATTGTTGCAAGCTCCGGAAACGTGTTCTGCAAAAAGTAAAGAGAACGGAAAGTCTGTATTCCTTTAATCGAATCTCTGGCCTATCAAACCCTGTCGACAACCAAAAACTGAAAATCATTAAAAAAAGAATGAAATGTGAGAGACGCGGAAGAACTCGAGCCAAGTCCCGGCTTTCAATCCTGCAAAATTCTTTCAAAGCTCAACAGCTGGAAATCGCTGCGATTCAAGAAGGATCACTGGAACAAAGATGCTCCAAGTTGTTGGTCCCAGCGGCTCAGAAAATCCGCAAGAAATGCGAAAGGAAGACGGTACTCCGAAGATTGGATCATGCTGTGTATGTTGATAAACATCAGGTCGCCTGCGTATTATGAGTTTTTGAGAAAAAACAATGTGATGCCGCTGCCATCGAAACGAACGATCCGGTCTCATTTTTCATTAATAAGTACGAAATGCGGATTTGACGAACAATTTAGCCATCTCTTGAAAAGGCACTTCGACGAAAAAACTTCCATGCAACGACACGGCGTACTCCTCATAGATGAAATCAATCTAAGGAAATCTGTTGCTGTTTGTTCGAAAAATCTCACGTATGTTGGCTTAACGGACCTCGGCGACGATGGACCACAATCTTCGAACGTGGCGGAACAGGCAACGCATGGCCTCGTTATGATGTTCCAATCATTGGCCGACAAACACACCCAACCGATTGCTGTATTCGCGTCGAAAAATTCAGTTAAAGGCGACGAGTTGACTAAACTACTCGTAAAGGCGGTTGTTTATTTGGAGAATTGTGGTGCCAAAATTCATGGGGTCATTGCGGATGGAGCTAAAACGAATCAAAAGATGTGGTCGCTATTGGACGTGAGAGGGTCCATCTCGGACATCAAATCTTGGTTCACTCACCCGCTTGACAATGAACGGAAAATATTTGTCTTTTCTGACGGGCCGCATGTCTTCAAAAATATCCGCAACCGTTTATATAACAAGCGTCGTTTGAGGGTAAGTCGGACGACAAGCAAATTATTCTTATATTTGAACGACGTTTGAGTTGATTTCAGTTGATTTAATAAATAATTTACGACACAGTAAACCGATATAATGATACTTCGAACTTTTACAGACCAGTCCGGATAAAAAATTCATTGAGTGGAAATTTTTCGAAACCCTATTTGATGTCGATACGCAGCACGTCGAGAACGCCAGAGCATGTCCAAAGATAACCAAGCGTCACATCCAATTGGATAACACGTCCAAGATGCGTGTCCGTCTAGCGACTCAGGTATTTTGAATCTCTGTTTTTTTTTGTATGAAAATGACTCTGTTATGGCAAAGTATCGCTTCAACGTCAAAATTCGCCGATTCTATTCTACCACACTTATTTTGTTTTTCTTTTTCTATCCTGATGCTTATGACGATACGTTTGCGTGTGCTTCGCCCAGCAACGGAGCTGTCGCGATGACCACGTTTAGTCCGAACCTATCTCTCAATCGAGGAACATGTATTAATAAATGAAGCATTATTTTATGTGTCGAGTATTCAGTTATAATTTGTTGCATCATTCCCAAGCATCCCGTCACTTCTCCCTCGCGTCATTCTCGAATTAAGAGTTCGCAGTTTTTCTCTAAACATATTCTGGTCCTTCGAGCCGGATTCGAGAGGGCGCGCGCATTGGAAGGGTCTTGGAAGATTGCATTTTCGGTTCGGTCTCGCATAGAACTTAAAACGGCGGAAAAGGCGCGGTTCTGAAAAGTGAAGTGCATCGTAAGCGCCAAGAACTCAATCCTCCCCGTTTTTCTTTGGTTCGTTTCGGTTTACGCGTGTCTGTATACTCCAATTAGTGTCTGCCGGAGAAAACCGGGAAAGAGGAAACAGAATCGGACGTTTGAACTATTGAACAGTGCAAAATGTTGTATAAATTAAAACTGTAACGAATATTCTAGTGATAGTTACTTGTGCTACCTCATCGCTGCCGGATTCTTGGCACTGTCAACACTCGAGACTACAGTCAAGGTAACATTCCGCGAAAGAGATTCCAGCAAAAACGATGCCCGTCACGGCGAGTTCACTAATCGCAACACAACACGATTTGTTTGGGTATATAAGTCGAGCTGTCATAAATCTCGAGAAGCTCGAGTCGAAGAAGCGAACACCCATACACTGTCAAACACGAATAGAGGCTCTTGAAAACAATTGGAAAAAATTCCAAACAGCTCACGAACAGCTGACAACGATCGAGCCCGAAAAAAGGGCAGAGCTTCCGTACTTTTCAGATGATCTCTATGCTACATGCGAGGAAGCATTTCTCACTAATAAGGCAGACATGCTCGTGATTATCAAATCGTGGAGAGGCCCGGAGCCCCCTGCTCACGACGGAGCGCCGGGGAATGCCCTTACTTCCCGACAACTACCGCGTATAAATTTACCGAAATTTTCCGGGTCGTGTAATGAATGGACAGAATTTCACGACTTATTCCAAGTAATGGTCGGTCAGAATCAGGACATTTCCAATGTGGAAAAACTGCAGTATTTAAAAATGAGCCTGACAGGAGACGCGTCCTTGCTCTTAAAAAATATTTCCGTCGCTGGGGACAACTTTGGGCGCGCCTGGGAAACTCTTGTTAATCGGTACCAAAATAAACGCGTTCTGATCGACGCCCATCTCGCGATATTATTCTCGACGCGCCGTGTAAATAACGAGTCAGCTGTCGACTTAAAGCAGCTTTTGAACGACACGAAAGACGCTCTCGGGGCGCTTAAATCCCTCGGTAGTCCAATTGAATATTGGGATCATATTCTCGTGTACATGACAGCGCGAAAACTAGACTCCGAGTCACTCAAGGCGTGGAAAATTAACATCGGAGCACAAACAGACCCCGCGTCATTCGATGACCTCGAACAATTCCTGTTCAGCCGTGTTCGTGCTCTGGAAGCCGTCGATCGAGTATCGACCTCTCGTAAGGCGCATTCTAACCCAATCGCCAAAGCCAATCCTCAACGCAGCGCGAAAGTACATCAAACAAATATCAACCGAGCGAACGAGAACGAATCAAAACAGTCCACGGCCGTACCCTCAGGGCTAAATTGTGCCTTATGCACAAAGTCGCATTATATTTCAACGTCTCCCGAGTATCGCAACAAAACACCGGATCAGCGGCGCGAGCTTCTCGTACAGCGAAATCTGTGTTTCAATTGTCTCGGGGCGCACCAATTCAGAAACTGTCGGACAGCAAAGCGGTGTCAAGTGTGCACTGGCCCACATCACACCACGATACATCGTTCGAAAGCCGTGGAGCAACGAGCTCCCGGTTCCAGCGCCACGTCGCCATCGGAAACACCTGAGCCTAGCAAACAAACTAACGGTGCGGCGATCCCGGGTCGCGATGATCAGCCTAGCACCTCCGTTTCAACAAACGTTGCACTTACAAGTACGATCCAATACAAGCCAGTACTGCTTGCAACCGCGCTCGTGAAGGTCACCTCTCGTACCGGGGAAGAACTCATAATTAGAGCGTTACTCGATCAAGCATCGGAGGTGTCATTCGTCACAGAATCACTCGCCCAACGCTTAGCATTGCCAAGAATGAATACCTCGCTGCCTATACGCGGAATCGGTGGCAAGCGCACCGTCAATGCGCGCGGACTCGTCAATCTCAATATCCAGTCTCGCGTCAGAACGTTTTCGCTTCCCGTAAATGCATACATACTTGCAAAACTAACGTCTTACGTTCCCCCTTGTCGAGTACTCAAAAATAACTGGCCTCATCTAGAAAATCTAGAACTTGCCGATCCAGACTCGTCCTCAACACGAGCAATTGATCTTCTTCTTGGAGCAGAGGCCTATAGCGTGATTCTCGAGGAAGGATTACGTAAAGTAGATCAACAAAGCCCCATAGCTCAGCAAACCGCCCTTGGCTGGATCCTATCGGGTTCAATTCCGTCACAGGACCCCCCTCAAAACCCTCAAAAAAGGGGGTCGGCATACGGATTTCAATGTTCCGTAGATCATGAACTCCTCAGCCTTCTTCAACGTTTCTGGCTGCAAGAAGAAACAACCTCAAATAGCGAAACTTTACTCTCCGAAGAAGACTCGCAATGCGAGCAGCATTTTGTCGAGACTCACTCTCGTTCACCGGAAGGCCGGTACATCGTACGTATTCCTCTTAAACAACCCCCAGACAATCCTGGGGACTCTCGGAGATCTGCGCTCTTCGCGTTAACGCGTCAAGAAAAACAATTCGAGGCAGATCCGGCAAGAAAAACCGCCTATTCAGACTTTCTCGCGGAGTACGAGAATCTTGGACACATGACTCTAGTGCCTAATCCAGACCAAGCTTCGGGACGCGTTTTTTATCTACCGCATCATGCAGTGGTGCGTGACAACAGTACAACTACGAAAATTCGAGTCGTTTTTAATGGATCTGCCCTTACGACACGCAAAATCTCAATCAACAGCTTACAGTACGCTGGGGCCAAGCTTCAGAATGATCTCGCAGATGTAATCACTCGATGGCGTCGATACGCGTATGTTTTCACAGCAGACATCGAGAAGATGTACCGTCAAATCGGAGTACATCCCGACGACTGGGATCTGCAGCGAATTCTATGGAGAAAAAATCCACAGGATCCTGTATCAACATATCAACTGTGCACGGTAACTTATGGACTTAAAAGCGCCCCGTATCTGGCCTTACGCGTACTCCGACAGCTCGCAGCTGACGAAAAATCCCGATTTTCCCTCGCAGTGAACATCATCGAACGAGAAATCTACGTCGACGACGTTCTATCAGGAGCCGACGACCTTGAAGGAACAACAGAAAAAATTCGCCAAATCAACGAGTGCCTCGCCAGTGGCTGCTTCAACTTATAAAAATGGACCTCAAATTGCGAGGAATTACTCGAAAAGATACCGCAAGAAAAGAGGGACATATCGCAGCTCGTTTCCATTGAAGATAACAATCCAGTGCGAGCGCTCGGGCTCCTATGGCATGCTAATTCCGATTCCTTCAAATTCTCCTCGCCTCGTCAGCAACAACAGTCTCAACCCACTAAACGTAATGTTCTCTCACGAGTTGCTCAGATCTTTGACCCTCTCGGTTGGATCGCCCCAGTTGTCGTTCGTGGAAAAATTTTCATTCAAGAGCTGTGGTCAGCTGGTCTAAATTGGGACGATCCACTTCCCAAAATTCTTGCAACTCGCTGGAGAATCTATGAAGAAGAACTCAAGGATATTGCTCTTATCTCGGTGCCACGTTATTTCGGTAGTCGAGCAAACCTTGCAGCGTCGCAGTCCGTCGAACTGCACGGTTTTTCAGACGCATCACAAAGTGCCTTGAGTGCAGTAGTTTTTCTTCGCCTGCTTACGGAAAGCAACGACATCCGAGTATCACTTGTTGCGGCGAAAACAAGGGTAACGTAGCCCCGTTAAAAAAAGTTACAATTCCGCGGCTGGAACTATCTGCAGCCGTGCTGCTAGTTCAGCTCGTCTCGCACCTTCGAAAAGTACTCGAACTCGAAAACGCCACGATTCACCTCTGGACGGATTCCACCGTTGCGCTGGCTTACATCAGTCGAGATCCGTCTCGTTGGACGGAATATGTCCGCAACCGCGTTAATGAAATTCGAGAAATTGACCAATCTCAATGGCACCATGTCTCGGGCAAAGAAAATCCAGCCGATTGCGCGTCAAGAGGCATTAGCCCGCGGCAGTTACAAGAAGACAGCCTCTGGTGGAATGGGCCCGTTTGGTTGTCGCAGCATATATCATCGTGGCCCTCATTGCATCCACCAGTCCATCCAGAGGTCGCCCTTGAGCTCCGCAAATTACACGCACACATTGTCAACACCGACGATCGCACCATCATATGGGACCTCGTACAACGCTATTCCTGCCTTACAAAGCTCTTACACGTTTCCGCTTGGTGTTTCCGAGCATCTCGAAAATTTCTACAAAGGCAGGACGCCCCCAGCAGAGAGAATCCTCTCACGCCGGTCGAACTTGAGCATGCGCGTCTTTTTTGGGTCAAGGCGACCCAGTCAGCGTATTTTAACGCAGAGATACAACTTCTCTCAGAAGAAAAACAACTTCCGCGATCCAACCGTCTTCTGCGACTGGCCCCGTTTGTCGACTCCAACGGTTTGCTGCGAGTTGGCGGCCGTCTTCACAACTCTCCATGCAACTATGACGAAAAGCACCCATTAATACTACCGCAAGAAGCTTCCCTTACTACACTTGTCATAGACCAAGCTCATCGAAAAACTCTCCATGGGGGTACTCAAGTTACCCTCGTCACACTCCGAAGCCAATACTGGGTAGTTGGAGGCCGCGTACCAGTCCGTAGCTTCATACGACGATGCATTACGTGTATACGGAATCGCGCAATGCTCGGGTATCAACTGATGGGGCAATTACCGCCCTCGCGATTCAGTCAAGTGCGCCCGTTCATCAACTCCGGAGTTGATTACGCCGGTCCGATCTTCTTACGGACATTTCGTGGTCGCGGTGCCAGAACGTACAAAGGATACATAGTCGTCTTTGTTTGCATCTCGACTTCCGCAATTCATTTAGAAATGGCTACAGATTACTCCTCAGAGGGATTCATAGCAGCATACAAGAGGTTCACGAGCCGCCGAGGGATTTGCGAAACCTTAACGAGTGACTGCGGGACAAACCTCGTCGGCGCAGACGCGGAATTGCGAAGACTCTTCCACGCAACGTCCAAAGAATTCTCTACTATCGCTACCTCTCTAGCAAACGATGGAACTTTATGGAAATTCAACCCCCCTTCTGCCCCTCATTTGGGGGGAAAGTGGGAAGCCGCCGTAAAATCCGTAAAATTTCATCTCAAAAGAGTCATTGGCGACTCACGACTCTCGTACGAAGAGTACGCTACGCTACTCGCACAGATAGGGGGAGTTTTGAACTCTCGCCCGCTTTGTGCACTTTCAGACGACCCATCAGACCTTTATGCGCTCACTCCGGGACATTTTCTGATCGGTTCCGCTCTTAATGCCATCCCGGAACCATCTCTCGGCCATCTTCCAACCTCTCGGTTATCCCGATGGCAGTTGTTGAGACAAATGCTGGAGCATTTTTGGTCCCGTTGGAGTTCGGAATATTTGCAACAGATGCAACTGCGTGCAAAATGGCATTACCGCACGAACGCATTGAAAATTAATTCTCTCGTTCTCATCAAGGACGAGCGATATCCACCAACCAAATGGGCCCTTGGCCGAGTCGTCGAACTGCACCCCGGAAAAGATGGTCTTGTTCGCGTTGTGAGTGTCCGTACTCAGCATTCGACGTATAAACGGCCAATCGTCAAGCTATGCCTCCTACAGAGTCCTGACACTGACAAACCGAAGGACACTCCTGCAGACTAATCGATACTCTGCCTGTTCTACATCATTATCAATCTTCCTCAAGCTTGTCAAGGCGGGCGAAATGTTATGGCAAAGTATCGCTTCAACGTCAAAATTCGCCAATTCTATTCTACCACACTTATTTTGTTTTTCTTTTTCTATCCTGATGTTTATTACGATACGTTTGCGTGTGCTTCGCCCAGCAACGGAGCTGTCGCGATGACCACGTTTAGTCCGAACCTATCTCTCAATCGAGGAACATGTATTAATAAATAAAGCATTATTTTACGTGTCGAGTATTCAGTTATAATTTGTTGCATCATTCCCAAGCATCCCGTCACTTCTCCCTCGCGTCATTCTCGAATTAAGAGTTCGCAGTTTTTCTCTAAACAGACTCATCTGATTTTTTATTCATTCTGTAATATTCTTTTGTTTCATTATAGATCTTCAGTAATTCTGTGGCTCAAGGATTAGCGTTCTACGCGTCGCAAAAATGTGGAGCACTCGCTGACTGCGAAGAAACAATTGCTTTTTGCAAACGTTTGAATGATACCTTCGATGCCCTGGATCGTAAAACACCAAACGAAGGTCTTACACCTAAGTCTCCAAATTTCAAGGTAACCGAATGATTCTTTTTTTTTATTACTGAAAAACAATTTATTCGATCGTGGTCTAAAAATAGAAACGTTTTTTATTTACATACCTTATTGCATCTTCGAAGCCCCAGTTCCTGACCTTTCTTTCAGCCCTTGTCTTCGATCCTTACTCCAGTTGTCCTTGGCCAGATGAAACAGGCAAAGAAGAGGCTCCGATTTACCTTCTGGTTCCTATTCCTAAGAACAATTCGTTGTTAATAAGCAAAGAGAAAAAGTGGCAAAAATTTATCTATAGATTTGTGCGCCTCTTCTCCAGGTGCTCGAAGATACTTTACAGTGGCTGAATGACTGGCAATCAGCTGTTCTTGCTGGAAAACTTAGTCCCGGAGAATTCCTGACGCAAGACACGTTGACGGGATTGAGATTGACATTGCGATCAACCATAGACATGTGCGTCTATCTAATCGGCAAGTTCAACTTCCAATATTTGCTGACTGGCAAAGTGAACCAAGATAATCTGGAGGTAAATAAAATTCATAATAGTTATTGAATTAAATACTTGTAATTGAACATTTACAATATTCACAAATTATATAAATTTCAATTTGCAAAAAGATATTTACAATTTTATGAACGTCATGTTATCAAAATTTCTTCTAAGAAATATTTACAACTTATCTGTTTCAGAAATTTTTTGGCACAATTCGACAGGCGGCAGGTTGTAATGATCATCCCAGCTGTCCTACTTTCTTGCAACTGTATAAATTACTGTCCGTCTACAGTGTCATAAAGCCTCCGAAGTACGGTAATTGCACAGTCCAAGAAGAATCGGAGCCAAAAATATTAGTATCGCTGAGTGATCTCAAAAGTTTAAGCGGAGAGGATGGCGAGAAATCGCAGTCGAAAATGGCGAAATGTAGGGAGGAAATTCGTCAAAAATTGGACGCGGCTTTGACTAACGAGTCATGGGAGGCTGATGAGCTCATCGAGTGGAATCCTGATCACGATTATACCCTGTCTCCGGCTATAGACTGTATAATTTATTACGTGACAGGTTCTTTATTTTGATTAAGCTATTTCCAAACAATTTTATCTTTCACTAACTCGACACCGGTAGTTGTAGAATATCCTAACCCTTCTTTTTGTACAGTCTCTCTAGTTAGTTGAATAATTAATATCCCAGCATAAAGAATGTTGGGTGAAAGCAGAAAAAAACTGTTTTCTCGGTGTTGTGCGAATCTAATGACTATTTAATCTTCTTGAATATGTCTCATATTCTTTATCCTGGGAAATAATTGAGAATTACCCGGTTTTCCAGGTTCGCATGCATATTTTCTTACTTCGGGATGACAACGGGTTGCATTTGGATGCTGTCCCATAATTTTATATCGTATATACTTTCAGGGTATTTATGCAAGCAGCTGTTGAAACGGTATGGTTCTTGTCACACCTGCCGAGAAGCTGTCGGATCAAATTGTGTTGGTGGATCTACCGTCGCTCAATTTGTCGACATGAAATCTCGAGGCAGCTTGATCCATCCAAATCCAAGATTTTTCCACCTCATCCAGCATGTCGAAACATGTTTTGCAAAGCATGCTTCTACCTCCCATGTTTTCGACTTAACAGTTGAAGAGGTGATGGCGACATATACATTTTCTTTTCCCTGTCTAAATCACAGCTCTGACATTTTATCCTTCGCCATTGTGTATTATATACGGTTAAGAATGCGACAGTTCATACATCAAGAGAACCTGAAGGTAACAAAAAAGTTTGTTGTTAAAAAAAAATTGTCTAAGCTGACCAACGAATAAAGCCTCATTTCTTTCCAATGTAATTGGTTTTCCTTTTATTTTCCCTGCTCTATGAATATCATTTTTGTCTCGTCCGCTGTATCTCTAGCAACACTATCAATCCACCAAAATGTTCATTCTCAATAACGATGAAAAAATGTTTATACACGAATAAAAAGTTCAAACGTTTAAAACGTAAATAAAAATATGGAAACGATGCATTTATATATTGTTATATAGCCAGGTGGGTTTTTTCAAATAGAAAATTTCATGAATTCCATTATAGTTTTATAATATTCAAATGATAATAAAGGAAAAAGTTAATATTGAAATGATGATAAAGGAAAAAGTAAAAAAAAAAAAAAAATCGTTCGGGATTTGATCCCATCGCGATCAGATTGAATTCCATGCTTTATCACGCTACACCAACAGGTACCTGGAAAATAGGCTTGAAAATTCGTACACACTCATCAGGGCCGCTTGATTTTTAGAGAGATTTTTGAATATCAATTTAATTTTTTTAATTTTAAGTAACATAATACGCATTGATTTTGCATTTTTTGCATTGATTAGTCGCCAGACATTTTTTTTTATCGGCACAATCTAAATTTATAGAAATAATAATATGTAAATAAAATTTATGGGTTAGGATTCCACGCCCATGTGACGCGCGAGCGCGACTATCGTCATCCTTATCGCACCGGGCATCCCTCGATCGCAGCGACGCTAGCGGCTTGACACGTTAAGAGGCCCACGTCGAAACTCAGAGACGCAAGACCTGTATGTAAGACCGTGATCCGGACTAACAAGTGTTTATCTGGTATCACGTCCAATGACGCGAGCATGTTCACGTGTCGGCGCATGTCGTCGATGAGTCGCGCTAGATCTTTATGCGGCGCCCTTTTTACCGCAGGCATCTCGAGGATCGCGTCGAGATGTTTTACGATCAAAATTCGAGTCTTGTCATACGAATCTACAAGTAACTTCCATGCCGTCCCGTAATTTTCTTCGCTCACGTTATAAATGAGAATTTTGTTCAACGCGTCACCCTCTAGGCAATTTTTTAGATATAAGAATTTTTGTAATTTCGTTATGTCTTCGCGAGAATCGATCATTGTCAGAAATGTATTTTTAAACGATAGCCACTTTTCGATGTTGCCGTCGAAACTTGGGAGGTCGGCGACCGGCAATTTAAGTCGACGCGTGCCGTCGATCGGCAGCGACGTTACGTTTGCTACACCGGGATGTTGTGGTGTTGTCGATAATAAATCTGTCTCGATTTTAGTTATGATCGCGTAGAATCGATCCTGCAACTCGTCAAACTCATCGACGTTATCACCGTCTCCGTCGGTTAATAATGCGAGTTCATCGTGTAATTCCTCGTATGTCCGAAATTGTTCTTTTGCACGATCCGCCCGCATTTTTATGTTCGCGGGTTCAAAATCCGCGTCCTCCGTGAATCGCTTAAGTTTGGTAATGTTCGCCTTTAAAGTCGCACGCTTTTGATTAATAAACTTTACGCGGGCAGCCATTTTACTGAGCTTGTGCGTACAAATATTTATGAGATCTTCGAGAAAAACAGGATACGACGTCTATGCGTTCGATGTCGAAGCTCGACTGATTCTCAAGGGTTGGCTCTAAGCCTCTCCCCGTGCAGCGCGTATCGTTTCGAAAACGCGCGCAAACTCGTCCGTCTTTCACCGTATAAGATCAAGAGATCGAGCGCGGCCCGCGTCAAGTGTAAACAAACCCCCTCGTGCGACGGTTATCTTTCAACGCCTAGATATCGAGACTCTCATAACAAAAAACGAGACCTTGTTTCATACACGTGATTGTCGGATATATGCATGCTACTTTCTTCACACAAAGCGTGCGTTGGACCGAAATGTGTTTTCGACTACGTCGAACGTTATGAACTATAGAAAGACGTCTAACGCCAAAGAAAGTGTATAATACAATATTAAGAATCGTGTACCGTTTGCATACTTATCTTTTTGTAGATAATGATCGTTTTCCATCGATGGCGAACTGGGGGGTGATGAGTTTGGAGACGATGGCTGACTAGTCGAAGAGTGTTACGATTTATTGAATACGATGCACGTTTGCACCTTTTTCTTCTTGTCCTCTATGTGGGCGTGGGTTCGCATCCCGATTCTGACACCAAATTGTATAGTCGAAGCTTCTTCATAGGTGAAGTTGCCTCGTAGTTTTGAATAGAAACTTTTTTATCAGTGTGAAGGAAAGAGGTTGAGGTTTTCTTGAATAAAAAACTCTCGCGTTTGAGCCATCGAATTATGAATGTTTATTGGCTCTTGTGGGAAAAGCCTTGCGGCATAAAAACCCACGACGTATGAACGTGTATTTGTAAACGTATAAAAGCATGTGTCGCACATGTAAATGTGTCGATTGTGTATATGAATGTGTATATGCCGGTTACAGCCCGTTTGGCTCATGCCACCGCGATCTCGAGTGCGTTTCGTACTGCGATTTTTGTTTTATTCGATTCGATCGAATTTCGAATGATTTGCGTTTGCCTTACTCGGAGGAGCGAACGTATATGAGAGTATAATTAGTGTTGGTAGTACACCAAGAGCGCTTGGGCTCGTTGTATGATGAAAGGGTGCAAGACCCTTGGTATGTGTGTATGGGCACTCGGTCCCGTGTAGAATGAGAGACACTCGGGCCGTACACATCTACCTTACTCCGTAGAGCGAACGTATACGAGAGTATATTTGGGCCTCTCGTCTATGGTCGTGGTACGAGAGAACGCACGGCGTCACTCACGATCGTCACTAGACGGACGACTTAACTGGACTGTTTTAAAAAATGCGTGATGCGCGCTCGCCTCTTCGTCTCCGCGGGATTTGGCATCCCTGCGGAGACGAATCGTTCGAGCAGGGCTCGCACGCAGATCGCAATGACACGGGCACAAAACGACGCTGACGCACTGAACACGGGATGTATTCAGAGTTGTCATCATACCAAATTGAGCCTGGCGCTGCTGCTTGCTGGAGCTTATTCGCTGGGGAGTATCCATGGTTCACGTCATGCCACGGTGCCGCTTCCATATACCTCAATTTTTCCATTGCAGGGGGTATGATATGCAAATTTCCCATATTAATAACCCTCGTACCATCAACGATCTTCGTCAGCTATTCTTTCATCTCCGCCCCTTTGACGTATACGTAACACGCATTTCCAACCATTTTTCTCACAATCTTTGTCACGTCCTCGTGAGATTTGTTGCCCGCATTCCATGATATTCCGTGGTGATTGTGTGTCAACCATACATTGGTAGCTCTACATTCAAGTGGTAAGCTTGCCAAATCATAGGGCGGCTTGAAAATGATGCAATCCAGACCCGACCCGTTCACATTCATGACTGCGACTTCCTTGGGTACAAACTTCATGTTATGACCGATAAAACATTGCACGTCTAGGATCATCGCCATGTTGAGGATCGGGAATGTGGCGCTGGATTATATACTGACGGATGGTATGTGGAAGACTGACTATTCCATCTCCAGCACACCCGCTTTTATCCCCTCGTGGATGAATTTTGTGGAAGTAGAGGGGGGTCGCATAGTTTATTCAAGGCACATAACTGCATGAAAATTCAAACTTGTTGAATTCTCCACCAAGGTATTTCATTTGCAGACGATTTTCCCTGGCCACGCTACACATTTCAGTCAGCTGACCGGAATCTTTTTGTAGAACTCTTACGATTCTCGGTGGTAAGAAGACGTTGTATTCTCCATTGATCGTCGCCAGAACACGTACCCCGAATTTTGTTTTGACCAGTCGTAACCCGATGACGTCACACACTCCCCCAATTTCGAGTTCCGACATCTTCTTGGTTGGCAGATTCTCCAGGCGGCTGACGTGGTTAACTTTTGCTAGATCCATCGCGTTCCGAGGTTATTTCACAAGCGAGAACAGTTCACAATGAGAATACGATGAGAACAGAGTGACGATCACGATAGACGTACGCTTTATATACCACCCACCCCCCACTACAATTTTCCATTGGACAAGTCTCGACACGCATATTGTGCGAGGAATTTTTATGGGACTCCCACTGCCCCAGATTGATTTAAGTGCATCACCACCAGCAAAGTTCACTGTCGGCACCATCTTAAAGAGTAATTTCCTGGAATTTTTTCAATAGATCTAGCGGGTTTTCACCCTATCCGATTTATGTGCGGCTTTCCGGCGCCAAACAAGTCTCGACAGGAAGGAATTATTGTGTGTGTGTGTGTGTGTCAAATTCTACGAAAATAGACATCTTGCGGCAAATCGCGAAAATGATCAACGGGCGGCAGAGGCGGGGGGGGGGGGGGGTAGCGCCGCAGATTTAGGGGTCAGGGGGGGGTAGCGCCGCGGATTTAGGAGCGGGGGGGGGAGGTAATGCTGCGGATTTGGAGGGGTAGGGGCGAGCTAGGGGGGAGCGCCGCCATCTTTGGATTAGAACTCTCGGTATATACATCACTCACACAAAAGTATTTATCAAATTTGTTCCAAAAGTTGTCAAATGATATTTTAGAAACGTAGGACATGTATGTATCACAAAAGTTTCAAGGTTTTTGTTGTTAAAGAAAGAAAAAAGGAGAATAAACTTGTTCTTAAAGTTGTGAAATTGAATAAAAATTTTTCTTGAAACAGAAAATCCCCCTTTTCATCACGTACCAGGCGGGCCGCCACACCCGCCTGGTAAACGATAACGTCATTTCGAGGGTTGTTATCGTCATTACGGTCACCGTTCGCCATGTGCACGCTCATTGCCAACCTTACTGATTGTACCAGAAAATCGTAAAATATTTCGAATATCCACTCTATAGGCACCCGCACATATTGTAAAATGTTTACGTACTCCATTTTTTTCTTGAAAATAATCTGAGAAAAAAAAACGCACACATGTTAAATTATTTCTATTCACTCAAGTAAAATCGAAAAATTGTTGTTGTACACTTAAGGTAAAAAAAACTGTATACGTGCACTGATTTCAATCACCCACCTTGACAGTTTGCAAGCTCAACTGTTAATGAATTCATCAGACGGACGGAGCACCCCCACTCTTCGTACAGCTTCTTCATATGTTTTAGGTTCACGATTAAACTAATACCAAATCACAAAGTGGTTGACACTTGTCGGTTACGTTTGCAGGATATATCCTTCTCACTCTGTCCTACTGCACTAGTGCGTAGACCTCGAAATCGTGAAACTGACACCGTGGGGCAAAGTAAAACATCCCCGTAACGCTCTCGGTGAACGACATTTACTAAGCCTATCACAGTTCCATGTATAACTCTAGCGATTAGTTCACTCCCACAGCTCTCTCTCGTACATGAGGCGTGCGAAACTTCTTCGCCAAGTTCCAAGAACTGCCTTGCCATCTTCCACGCGCTGCAGGTTCGTTCGAGTAATATCTAGAAATTTTTTTCGCTGAAGACTTTTGCATACGGTTGTTCACGAATTTTCGGCAATGTGTGAGTCACGTCGGTGTTTACCCATAAAAGAGACTGTGTCAGCGTAGAGCGATCATTCTAGAGCAAGCTTTGCAACTCTATCGTTGTCAAGTGCATGATCGAAAGAAGAAGAAACATGGATTCCGAAAAGTGTTTGAAATCAATACAAATCATGGAAACGGCGTTCAAGATTTTATCTAAGAGATCGTCACCGGCAGAAATTGCAAAATGGATTCGATTCGGAACCCGAAATACCAGGCTTTTGGATAAAATCTTACGCAAAAACGCCTTGACGATCGGGGAGAAGACAAGAATTTTGACTACAATTGGAATTCTGAAATCGTTGACAGTCAAATTTCAACAATTTCAAAAAGTGGGTGATGGATTACGAAGACGACGAAGAAGCGATCGAGTACGGTGGGAAGATTTGGAGACAGCTTTCGAGAGCCGAATTCGAACGGGAGCCATTATCAATCTGCGGCATAAAGATTTGAACAGGATTTTGGAAGATGCGAAACACCTCGTCGTTGCAAGACTGAAGAAAATGCTACGAAAAGTGGGAAGTTTCAAAGCAAACTGTGTCTTGTGTTGTAAATTCAATATAACGAAAAACGCTGAACTTGTTGAAGAAATGAAATATTTTAACACCAGAAACCATATCATTCTCCAGCCAGCTGACATACACGGGTGGTTCGAAGAGAACGTAAAGCAAAAAATGTTGGCCAAGGTGGAAGATTTTCGGGAGAGAAACTCTGGTTGGTCGCTGACTGAAATAATCAATTTGACTGTGAATATCAACAAGTACGTGCCACTACGAGGCGGTGTGTTCACATACACACCACTATCCAAAGATATTCAAGATAAGAAGGCTGTCGTCAACATTCGTAACAGCGACTCATATTGCTTTCTATGGTGGGTCACCGCAGACCTCTTTCCAGCCAATAACAATCCCAGCGAAATCACTTCATATGCACATTTCAGCTCGGTGCTACAATACGACGGTTTGCATTTTCCAATGTCTTTAGACCAGATTCCAAAATTTTAGAAACTTAACAAACTTTCAATTCACGTTTATGGTATAGATAGTACGGAAAAACAAAAGCGCAGTGAAATTGTACCCATTTATCTGAGCCGAAACAAGTCTGATAAACCTACAATCCATCTTATAGTGATAGAGTCTGAAAACGACGATGACGATGATGGTATGGAAGATATTGAAAAGAATGTAGCACATCATTTTGCATGGATTCGAAAATTGTCGAGATTGACAAGTTCCCAAATTTCCAAGCGCTAACATCAGACGTGGTTGTACGATAGGTGTCTGTCTCATTTTAATTTCGAAAGATGTTTGTTGAAGCACCGAGTTGATTGCATGAATTTGAACAAAACCAAAGTTATCTTACCAGCAGAAGAGGACAAGATTCTCAAATTTAAAAATTTTCAACACAAAGAAACCGTTCCGTTCTGCGTTTACGCAGATCTAGAATGTTTACTGCAGCTCACACATGAAAGTTTTGGGGAAAATAGATCAATTTATCAGAAGCATCTTCCGTATAGTATAGCTTACTATCTGCATCGTGCGTTTGACGATTCGCTTTCAAAATTCAAAATTAATCGCGGAGAAACTTACATCCAATGGTTTGTGAATGAGTTAAAGGAATTGGCACATTCGTTAGAGGGATACTACGAGACTGTTGTACCGATGGAACCACTAAATTTCAATCAGATCAACGAATTTGATTTACCGGCGGTCTGTCATATTTGTGAAAAACCGTTCACGCCCACAGACGTGAAACATCGGGATCACTGTCATTTCACGGGAAAGTACCGTGGTGCTGCTCACTGCAGCTGTAATCTGAATTACCAAAATTCGCACACTATCCCAGTGATATTCCACAATTTGTCGGGTTACGATGCGCATTTTCTGATCAAAGCTCTGGGTAAGTCATTCGAAGGTACTGTTCAACTATTACCTGTCAACAAAGAAAAGTACATTTCCTTCACTAAATTCGTTAAGGGAACGGATGTAACGTTCCGTTTCATAGATTCGTACCGTTTCATGCCTAGCAGCCTCGATAAATTATCATCGTATCTGGACGATTGTCAAAAAACAATAACACGTAAATTCTGCAGTAGCTTGAATAAATTTCGGTTATTAACTAGGAAAGGTGTCTGATCGTACGAATACATAAACAGTTGGGAGAAGCTCGAGGAGAAACATTTGCCAGCCAAAGAACAGTTTTATTCAAAATTGAATGACCGGAATATATCAGACGACGATTACGCACACGCGTGCGACGTATGGCAAACTTTTAACGTTCAAACTTTGGGAGAGTATTCGGACTTGTATTTACAGACGGACGTGTCTTTACTTGCTGACGTTTTTCAAAATTTTGGACTGAATTGTTGGACGACGTACAAACTGGACCCATTACATTACTACACAGCGCCCAGTCTGTTGTTTGATGCAATGTTAAAATGTTCAGGCATCGAACTCGAGCTTCTTACCGACATAGACATGGTTATGTTTATCGAAAAAGGTATTCGAGGTGGTGTGTCACAGCGTTCGAACAGATACGCAAAGGCCGATAATAGATATATGGGAGAGGAATTCGATCCCGAGGTCGAAGAATCTTATCTCATGTACTTTGACGTTAATAATTTGTACGGTGCTGCTATGAGCTTTGCTTTGCCATACAGTTCCTTCGAATGGGTATCAGACTTCAGACAACGCGACGTTCTTACCATCTCGGACGATGCGGAGTTTGGTTACATGCTGGAGGTAGATTTGGAATATCCTGCAGAACTGCATGAAACTTATTAAGATTTACCATTGTGTCCGGAGTACTTGTACCTCCGATTTCGAACAACAAACAGGCCAAATTGACGCCCACGCTATTTTCCAAGAAAATCTACGTTGTTCACTACAGCGTTTTAGAACAATGCTTACAATTAGGCTTAAAATGACTTAGAATTCACAGAGTTCTCAAATTCAGGCAAAAAAGCCCGTGGCTCAAAAAATATATCGATTCGAATACCGATTTGCGGAAAAAATCTCACAACGAATTCGAGAAAAATTTTTACAAACTGATAAACAACGCAGCTTTTGGCAAAACAATGGAAAACGTGCGAAAGTACAGAGATGATCGATTGATCACTGAATGGGACGGACGGTACGGTGCTAGAGCCACGATAGCCTAACCTAATTTTCACAGCTGCACTGTTTTCGACAAAGAGATGATTATCGTCGAAATGAGTCAGACGACAGTCAAGTTGAATGAACCATTGTATGCAGGTTTCTCAATCCTGGATCTGTCTAAAACATTTATCTATGATTTTCATTATAATTATATTAAGCAGAAATTTGGCAACTGAGCTAAATTAATGTATACGGATACCGACAGTTTGATTTACAACTTTACCGTCCCGGACACATACGAACATATGAAGGAGGACTTGCATAAATTCGATACGTCTGATTATCCGCTTGACAACGCTTATGGAATGCCTCGAGCAAACAAAAAAGTTCTTGGCTTGATGAAAGACAAGAATAACGGGAAAATAATGTTGGAATTTGTAGGATTACGAGCTCAATTGTACGCACTCCGAGTCTTGGGAGATGAGAAAGACAATAAACGTGCCAAAGGTGTTAGAAGATCAGCGTTGAGAAAAATAACTTTCAACGATTATTTGGAATGTGCGTTGAAACGTGAAAATTTGTCCACAAATCAGCATTTAATATTGAGTCGAAAGCACGAGGTATACACCGTAGAACAGCAGAAAGTGGCACTGAGCTGGAATGACGACAAGCGGATCGTGTTTCAAAACACAACCGACACGCTTCCGTGGGGTTACAAGCCTGCACCTTAGCTTTGTAATTACCGTATCGTAATCTATGTAGGACTCAATTTATAACTGTACCATGATGTATAAAATATTATTATGTGGGAATTAATTTTTATAACTGCACCGTGATGTATAAAATATTATTATGTAGGATGGTGAATAAGAACGCTCCGAAGTATAGAAAATTGTACAACGATAGATGTGTCTGTCGATTGTCTAAAAAATAAAGATGCATACTTGTTACGTGTCGGGTATAAAATGGAAAAGCACATACGTTTTTAGAAAAAAAATTAATTTATTCAAATGTTACATGTCCGATTTGTTTAGCCAACTGTTGTGTGTATTGTCAAAACCTGACCATTCAACATATATTTTTCATCCACGCTTCTTGAGCACCTTCTTCACCAGATAGATATCCGGATGTTTAACCTTGAAGAGCTCTTGTTCGTAGAAACCACCAGCGATGGGTTGCTCTCGGTAGTCTTTGAGCTTGTACGTCACAGAATAAGTATTTTCGACTCGACTTATCGTTAATATTTCAATCGCCAATTGGGAGTGTAACCTTTCTCGAAGATATTTTTGAATTTGCTGATTCGAACTTTGTCGCCGCATTTGAACTCTGCTGATATGGTAGGTATCGCTCGAAGCCCTCTGTACGCCGGATGTAATAATAGCCTTTCGTTTGCAACGGTTGTTCAGTGCCTACGAGTCTTTTGCGTCCGGGGCCATGGCGATTTTCGGTTGTTAGCTCGTTCGACCAACTCGCGTCAACAGGGATGCCAAATCTCCAATGAGCGCGGAGGCGAGCGTGCAATACACGTCAAAATAGGCAGTAAGACGCGGTCGTCCGTCGCGTCACGACACCAAGGCGGGAGAGTCATGTGCTCTTTCACATACGACTTCCCAAAAGAAGGGAGATAATTCGATTATCGAAACGATCGGGTGAACGGTCGTATGGTTCCAGATTCTCCGAACGCGGGTGAACAGCCATACGATCCTCGATTCTCCGATCAAAAAATCAAACACAAACCGAGGATTGCAATGGCACGGACCAAACTGGCTTCTTGACAAAGGAAAAAACGTAAACAACATAAAACGTCGTGGGTTTTTATGCCGCAAGGTTTTTCCCATAAGAGCCGATGAACGAAAAAAATCCGATGGCTCAAATCGCGAGTGTACTTTATTTCGAAACCAAAACCTTCAACCTTTATCCCTCGAAAGGAAAAAATCCGAAAAAAATTAAATATACAGAATCACGAGGCGACTTTGAAAATAAAGGAACTTCGACTATACAACGGTGACGTCTGACGGTTTCATTCTGATGATTCGGTGTTTGGCGTTGTTGTAAGCCGAAACCAAATCAGATAAGATGTCGAGCCACTTGTGGCTTCCTTGCATGCTGAACCGTTTTCACATTTTACCTTTCAGCGTCCGATTGAAACGTTCACAGATCGAAGCCTTCAAATTACTGTACGTGGAGTACAGTTTGATCCCGTAACGTGTCATAAGCGATTCAAATTTCGAGTTGTAAAATTCGGTTTCTCTGTCGACGTGTAAGTTTTTTGGTACCCGTCCTTGGACAAGCACAGATTCCATTGCCTTCGTAACATGACCTCCAGACTTGCTCTTTATCGGTATAGCTTACGCATACTTTGAAAAGATATCAATGATTGTGAGCATGTACTTGTAGCCTTTGTTTTGTCCAGCGTACGACGTCATATCAACAAGATCCGCCTGCCAGGTCTCGTCGACGCCGCGCACGTCTACACGTCGACGCAGGTAATTCCGGCGTGCAGGCTTATGCAGTTCCGTCACTAGTGCTTGCTTTTTCTCGTTCATATTCCAACGCTCTGAGTCTGGTGTTCAATTTGGAAATGATATCAGCGTTTCGAATCGACAGGTCTCTGCCTGTTTTAAAGTCTGTGTAGAAGGTATCCAAGGCTTTCTCCGCGCCTATCTCCAGAGCTTTGATCATTTGATCAAGGTTGTCAATTTGTTTTTGCAGCACGCTGAATTTTCGTCTTAAGGTTTTTAAAGTTACAGCATTGTTCGGCTCTGCGGGATCTGCGACATTGCACAGTCTCTTGTTCCGTATATCGTAATGCCCGTCCGCTGTTATTTGAAACCCGACACCTGGAGGACCGCGAGTGCTCGCAGCTGTGTTTTTATTCAGCTGACGTCCAAACACGTCGACGCTCATCTCGTGAACGATTGCAGAGTCGACGATAATTGGCTAATAAATGATTCCGGCTTCCCGTAATTCTTCCAGAATCGACATGATTACATTGTTGTGACTTTTATTCCCGGCCGCTTGAGATGCCATAAGCAAACGAAGACGTTCCACCTGCTCGTTAGCGTCGTCCCAGAAAATATAATCTGTTTTAACACCTTGTCGAGTAACCCAAGCCGAGGTAGCAGAACACCTTTGCCCGTACGTTTCGACATCTGTGACGATGGTCATACGCCTTTGCCTGGCGTAGAAATATTGAGCAGCTCAGCAATTTAATGCTTGAATTTGGCGCTCTGAGCGTTTCGGATAGGCTCGGTTGCGCTATAGTACTTTCTGTGAGCATTTATTGCGAGAGGGATATTTCTGTAATTCTCCTTGTCGTTGCAGGTAACGTGAGCGCTGTTGGGCATCTTTTTGTACAGCAGCTCCAGCAGTCCCTGAGTTTTCGGATAGAGCGTACCGCCTATGCGAACGGAATCGCGCTTGAAGCTTATCGGTGAGTTACCAACCATCGGCCCAGCGGTAGAAAGACTCCGTACCCCGTACACGGTATCCAACTCGTGCTGTCTTTGTTTATCGTTGAGCATCTCAAGATATTCATCGTCTGATCTCACCGACGATTGCGTGACAGTTTGATCCTCTTCCTCTGCAGTTGCAAAAGAATCTTCTGCTTTCATTTCGTTATTCGGCTCATCCTTCGTTTCAGTTTTGAGTTCTTCCTTCACCTCTTCCTTGACAAGTTTCGTGCCTCGAGAAACATTGACTAATTCCTGCAGCGGGGTTACCACAGGTTTGAAGACATCCTTCATTGTTTTCTGCAGCGACTCTTTTCCCGTATTGAGGATTCTGTGCTTACGACGAATCGCATTACTCACTTGTGCAATACGGTGCAAGACTTCTGTTTCCTTACGAATTTCCTGCATGTTGACACAACTAGTTCTGGAAAGCTACTGTTTCGTCGCCTTCGAAGATCGTGTATTTTATTCTTTCGTCTTATTTATCAAATTGTCAAATCCCCTCCTGTACCGACCGTTACCCCGCTCTCTATCCTTGTTGATCACAACGAACCCATATTTTTCACCATTCCAGCATGCCGCACACAAGTCTTCACACTCTACGTACGACATATCGGTGTTTACATGATCGTTGTACACATGTCTCAGATTCATCTCGTCTTGTTTGAATAAGACCAGCAAGTTGGTGTTGTCGCGCACGAGATGCTTAGGAATTTGAGCGTACGTCTGACAAAGATAGAAACAGTCTAAATCATGATGTCTACCCATACAAAAATACGCGCATATGTTATCCTGCTTCTCGCACGCTACGTCATCAATTATCATGATCGAGTTAGGTTGCGTCTCGTTCGGTGCAATGACGTGCTCATGCTCGTTAAAAGGGTAATACCCAACACCGTCGACATTTTCGAGCACTTGATTCAGAAACTTGCATTTTGGTCGATTGAGAGATTTTGAGTAAACGTACAGGTTTTCGAACCTCGAACCGTTCGGATGCGTTATAAGCGCAAATAATGCGTTGGTTTTGCCACAGTTAAATGGTCCGCAGAATACGGCACGTACACTACTCGGCAACAATTCGCCATGACGTTCTCTCCGTTTTGTACTCTATCGCGTAAATTTGTCAAAATTCATCACGGGCAGCTTGGTCGATTGTGTCTCGAACCTCATCTCGAACGTAACTGGCTGAATTTTCCGTAAATGCATCGTTTATTACAACTTTCTCTCAGTCGCAGAGCGGACATGATTGTGCACACACGCGATCGTGAGCGATCCTCAAGAAAGCGATCAAGTCGAAAATACTCGCGAGAGGCGATTCCGGTATCAATCCTCTCGATGCAGCGTGTAAGGAACACGATATAGCGTATTCGAAAAATCGTGAGAACCTTGAAGCTTGAAGCGTTGCGGATAAAATATTAGCCGAAAAAGCCTGGAAACGGGTTCTCGCAACGGACGCAAATTTGGGTGAGAAGGCAGCCGCTTGGGCTGTAGCTAACATGATGAAGGTGAAAACAAAGTTAGGCATGGGGTGTCGAAAACCTAAGAACGTTTTCTTGAACAAAATCATACGAGCTGCGGAACAGTCTATGATTCGGAGCTACGACGCGAAAACGAGCATCAAGTCTGCACTCAAAGGTGCTCAAGAAGGTGTGGAAAAAGAGGGTGGTAAACATAATGTGCGATCACCGCGCGTTCTACCGGTACCCTCAAAAGTTGGCGTATTTCTACCATTTCTCATACCTATTTTTGCCCGTCTCAGCGCTACGGTTGCGTTAGCGGGACGTGCTGCGGGTATAGCAAAGGCTGTAAACGATGCAAGCGCGGCTAAACGAGAATTATAGGAAAGCAAACGACATAACAAAACGATGGAAGCGATCGCCTTAGGTAAAGGTCTCCATCTCAAACCTTATAAAAAGGGTTGCAGTCGTCATCTTTCAAAAAACTAAATGTGAAGCTATCACGCCGAGCGTTGACCAACTGGGATTTGCTGAAGTATGCAAAAATCATGGAAATTCCATACTTCCGAGGTGTCTTTATGCGCAACGAAATGCCCAAAACCGGACCGCAGAAGGACGAGACAGCTGTAGTCAATCTCGACGATAAAGATGGCTCTGGGACACACTGGGTTACGTGTAAGAAACGCGGCAGCGATGTAGTTTACTTCGACAGTTTCGGACATCTTCAACCTCCGTTAGACCTTGTAAAATATCTCGGTGTGAGTAGCGTTAATTACAATGACGAAAGGTATCAGGATTACGGTACATTCGATTGCGGACACTTGTGTCTAAAATTTCTAAGCAATGAGCTATATAAAAATGACACGTAATTTAATAACGTCAGTCGAGCACTGGTAGTCATAGATGATTCGTTTACATTGACGATATCGGGAACGTCGTCGATTCTCGAAGCACAATATTTTTCTCCGATCAAACTTGCTCTGAACAAAAATTATGTTCTCGGTCTCGTTAAACTGTTCACCTTTAATTCCATTCCCAACGTTGATGTCGGTCACAATAAAATATACGTAGCCGATAAGGTAGTCACTATATCCACTGGCAGCTACGAAATTGAGGATATTGAAAAGTATGTTCAAGACGCGTTAAAAAATACCAACATTGAAATCAGCATAAAGCCTAACAATAATACGTTATGCTGTGAAATCAAATGTAACCATATCGTAAATTTGGAATCTGCTGATTCTATTGATCAGCTTCTCGGATTTACACCGCGCGTATTGGCAGCTAACCAAACTCACCATTCGGATATGCCTGTAACTATTCTCAAGGTCAACGCGTTGCGAATCGAATGCAGCATTACAACGGGCGCCTACGTCAATGAACATAAAGTGCATACTATTCATGAAATTTTCCCTATCGTTCCACCTTCGTTTCGTTTTACCTTCCGATTTCCATCAAGACAATAGATCACGTACAGCTTCGGTTAGTCGATCAAGACGGAGATCTGGTTAATTTTCGCGGAGAAGTTATAACTGTGAGACTGCACATCAAATCGCAATAAAAGATGGGTATTGTATATAACAGATTGTCCAAAAAGAGTTATATAAGTCAGTCAGCATGTCCCGATCAAGTCAGTCATCGAATGTTTCCCGAACCGCTAACACGTCGAAACGTGGAGTTCCTGATAGCTTTGGGTCTAAAGCTGACACCTTTTGGTAAAGGAATTTCCGACAAATAAAACTGCGATTCTGCTGTTTCGTTGTATGCTACGTACCATGGAGAAGGAAATCTTGAGCATTTAAACACCTGTCGTCTTTCACGAATCAATCGCCCACCAAGAAATACACGCACACAAACCGTACGCATCGTCAACTTTCAACAACATCGATGAGATTTGAATCACCGTTCAGCATCAGGACTTATGCGTATTACCGAGCAAGAGTTCGCTGCATATCTCTGGAAAATTGCTCAAATCGGACGGCATGCAGCTGCGATCACAACTTTAGTCAATAACGCCATCTGCCATTTGTTCGAAGATGTACGGTACGAACTAAACGCTGTAGAGATTGATAAATGTGAAAACGTTTGTCTGACCAGCCTGCTGGAAGGTTTCGCTGCGCTCAACCCTGGTCAAAGTTGGCTTATGGAAAATCCTAGATGGCTCGATGTTCAGGAAACGAAAAAATTAACTGATGCCGATGGCAACTTTGACGTAGTTATTCCCTTGAGCATGATATTGGGCTTTGCTGAAGACTATCGCAAGATCATCGTTAACGCGAAACACGAGCTGATTCTTACAAGATCAAAAAGTGATTTGAATGCCATCGTTCAAAATCAGGATGAAGACTTTAGAATCGTGATCGATCAGGTGGAATGGTTGGTACCTTATGTGAAGCTCTCGGATAAACGAAAAATCGCACTGTTGAATTTCATTGAGAGAGATACACCTGTCTTCATGAGCTTCCGCAGTTGGGAGTTGTACGAATATCCTTTGCTACTGGCAACCACAAAACACGTTTGGACCCTGAAAACGTCCACCCATTTGGAAAAACCGCGATTCGTCACGCTCGGTTTCCAAACGAATCGAAAAATCAAAGCCGGCAAAAATGCCAGTCATCTTGGTCACTGTAACATTACTGACGTCAAGCTCTCTTCGAATTCCGAGTATTATCCGCACGGTAACCTGAACTTGGACATGAGTCACAATCGCTTTGCATTACTGTACGAGATGTTCGCAAACTTTCAAGCCACCTATTACGGCAAAGAACCTGAGCCTCTGTTAACGAAGAGCGAATTTCTCCAGTACGAACCTCTGATTATCATTGACTGTTCGAAACAATACAAGGCTCTGAAATCTGGACCGGTAGACATTCGTATCAAATTTGAGGCTAAAAATAACTTTCCTACTTTCCTACATCTGCCTCCTGCTTGATTTTACATGACCGTATAATTGAATATAACTTAAATGAATATAACTAAGAAAATTGGTATAAAAACCTTGAACGTTGTGACAATCGATTCAGTATTTTTCACGATGGAGTTCATAGTCGACGTACAAGGATTCAGAAGACCGGGTCCTGGTTTCACACCAATAGAGTTGGGAGTTGTGTCACTCGACGAAGATACCAACCCGTCAATTTTTCTCTTCGAACCTCCTCTCGATTGGAATTATTTACTCGCTCCATTCAAAAGCGAAAATTTGTGTCTGTCACGGAATTATCATGGACGATCCTGGGAAGGTGGTGATTTACCTTTCGAGAAGCTCGACTTCACCATCGAATGTATATCGCTGCGTGATGCTTCAACAGTTTACGTAAAAGGTTTGGAGAAGAAATGTTGACTGCAGAAAATTCTGGGTGAAAAAGTTGAAGTCGTGGATTTGATGGATTTGGGTTGTCCGTCGTTGCAGAAATGGAATAAAATATCAGACACGAATTCAAACTGTACGCATTACGCCATATTACGTCCAAACTGTGCAGCTCAGAACGTATTGTTACTGCGAAATTTTTCACTCAAACACAAAAGACAATCGGTATCTACTCGAACACTGATTCATTCTCATTGCCTAAAGCATGGGTACGATACCGTTGAGTAAAAACGCTCATAAATTAGCATTATGAATTTCATGTAAAACTGTAATCTTAAGTTGTTTTTTTCAATAAAATATTTTGCATCGTCAATATCAACCGTTTATTCAGAACCTCTGTCCCGCTAGTTGAGAGTTTTTTTTCAGAACCTTCCAGAATTCAACATCGTATCGCAATCCGTTGTCCGCAGGCCGCTCACCGTCAAGTCAAAACTCGTTGGATGATTCCGAGTATTGTTTTCGTCGGACGATTCGGAGAATCTTTCAAGGTCAAAGAAGCTCTTTCTCACGGTCCCGGACCGCTTGCCGTCAAGTCGAAACATGTCGAACGCATTGTTCGTCAGCCTACATTCGTTCAGGGTCGAAGCAGCCACATACAAATTTCAGAACCTTCCAGAATTCCACGTCGCACCGCAATCCGTTGTCGGCAAGCCTCTCGCCGTCAAGTCGAAACGCGTCGGACGATTCCGAGAATTATTTGTCTAAAATTCAACGTCGCACCGAAATCCTTTGACCGCATGCCGCTCACCGTCGAGTCGAAACACGTCGGACGAATTGTTTGTCAGTCTAGATTCGTTCAAGGTCGTGAGAATCTTTTCGAACCTTCCGGAAGCTCTCAAAACCTGACACATGCCAGGATTCGCGGTCGAACGTTCGAGGATCCACGAGGTCCGCTCGAACGCCTAAGGATTCACGGAGTGCGCTCAGTAATGCAGTTATCGATTTCGCCCGTGAGCATGATTTTCTTTACCGACAAAGAGCACAATTTATCCCACAAGGGAAAATACCACGGCAATTTCAGGCATCTTTTAGCGATGATCATGGTCATTTAGAGGATTTTTCACCGACAATCATGATCATTTGGGAGATTTTCTTACCGACGAACGGTCGGCAGAGCACGTTTCATCTTACGAGAGTAGGGGGTAACTCTCAAGGATTTGCGTCTGGGATGCACGTATAGGCGGATTGGTCGGCTTGGTCGGTAAAAAAGGTGTTTTTACGCAGAACTCTCCTTGTTATACTACTATCGTGGACGCCAAATTATTGTGCACGCGATAAGTTCTCGGTCATTTTCTCCGAGTTACCGAGGAGCAAGAAAAATCCACGTCACACTACCTATCATCCAGTATGATCACTAATATCTGTACACTTACTCCATATCATCTTCGTCGCATTTCCTTGCTGCAGAGTATCATCTTCAGGTTCGCAGTATTCACACATCACACCATTGTCGAATTGTTACGGTACACATTATAGACTCTCTCAATGTTGTCTTGCAGTTTTCGCTTCGTACAATTTTGTACATTTTTAACTTGGTGCTTCCTTGGAGCTCTTGCGGAATTCGTTTTGTGCCTTTCGATCTTCCAGGCTGTGTTCAAGCCATCAAGCGAATAAACTTCAGATCTCAATCATGTTCAGTATATACCTGGCACAGCAATCTTTTGAAGATGAAGGTACTTCATCTAGAAATTTAAAAACAATCTTCATTACGCTTCCGAGGAAGCACGGCTGTTATGCGCTAGTGTCATATTACATAGTTGTTTCGGCAAAGTATCGAATAGTTAAATGTGTGTCTCGCGACACTCAAAATCGTCCTCGCACATGTACGCACACTCGCGTGCAATGTTTACTTGCCGTCTCTGCGTCAAATCTCGCCGCTTGCCCGTGTCGCGACTCAAAACCTATCATCTGTATCTCATGTATTGTCTACTGTCTCGAAATCATGTATGTATGTAATCTATGTGTTCTCTCGCTCTGTAAAATCATCACTTTCTGTAACGTTCTCTTGCGATACGGTTTGTATCGCCACATCGAAACCAATAAAAGTCTCGTTTATCGGTAATCATTATCTCTCTCCATCTCAACATCACTTTCGTTTCATTCACACTTGTTCTCATCACTAATTCGCGGATCCCACGTCGATGATCCATATCTTTTTGCCTTCACTCTAAACAATAGCGCATAACATTTTTTAGACAAAACATATAAAGTAGGTATGCAAATAACCTGTAATCTAAGCTTTTTTAGTTTTATTGCGTTACTGAATTTCATACCATAATTAGGATGATTAAAAAAATTGCTTGTAGTTGAAATTCGGTAGTCGGATTCTTTTCCATCGTAGCACTCAATTTTGAGTACGACTCTGGTATGTTGAATTGTACAACATCCCCAGCACACTAAGTGTTATAGGAATGTCCTCTTTGGCAATGAATACACTTTTCTCCGTTGAACTTTCTGACGATAGCATTGTAGCTTTCGACAGTGTTACTGGTGAAATTATACAGAAAACGTAAGAAGGATTTTAGATATGTAGGTCATCAAAACAATAATATAGTTTGCATCAACGTTTCGACCCTAATGTTGGGTCATCCTCAGGACGGTTTAATTGAATTTTTTCTATTGACAAACATGAACCCTATTTTTACAACTTGCTGATAGGCGAAGAAAGGAAATTGTGACGATTTGCTTTAATGTGACGATTTGTTTTTTTTATTTTATTACAATTTATAGCCACGACGCATAAACTATCGACTTTTATATATTCAATAGAAAATCGTCAATCTGAATACAAATCATGAGCAGTTCAACTATGAGACACTTTCGTACTTGTACCAAACGAATAAATAAATTAAGGATGCAAAAATAAATTATTTAAAAAGAAACACTCATTCATTCATCCATTCACTCTCAAGATTGAAAAAAACGAATAAATAAATTAAAAGTGTATAAATGAAACGGTAATAAATAAATCAAAGGTGTATAAATAAAATAGTAATAAATAAATCAAAGGTGCATAAATAAAATGGTAAATAGAAATCATTGAAAAATTATTCACAGGGCTCCCACTTGGGTACTGGGTAAAAAAAAGTGAGAAAAGTGAGTAAAATCAGTGAAAAAGTGAGTTAAAAGTGAGTAAAATCAGTAAAAAAAGTGAGTGAAAACGAGGTTACCCTGTTGCTCCTATTTTATATACTTTTTTTCTGATTATTCATATATAAGTAGTATCTTATTAATGAGTAGGGGCAGAAATATAAGAAAGAAGTGACGACAACACTCGAAATTTTATAAAAGTATTCAACTTTATTAAATTTTCTATAATTAAACGAACAATATTTATTTTTATGATATTATAAAACTCTTTTCTTTTCAATATAGACTGCTATACCTTTGGTTTTAACATTGCTCAAAATGTTAGTACCTTAAAGACTAGTATCGTTATAGTATAATAGGAACAATAACCGATTGTGAATAGTCTCATTTTTTAAAAGTATTTTAGTCAAAAGGTACAACTTTTTCTTTTCAACTTTCTTACATATTTCTTTCTTAATCTTCATTTTTTCTTCTTCATCTTTTCTTAACTATTTCGAAGTATCCAACATGCTCTGAGCTATCTTTATATCTGCCATGTCGCCTCTTTTAACAGCCTTCTTTAATCTCTCATTAACCTCTTCAAACAAGCGATCTGCTGATTTACGTTGTTGTTGTTCATCTTTTCCAGCTTTTTTATAATCGTCTTCTAGGATTTTCAGTCTTTTCTTCGATTCTGTCATCTCTTCTTATAGTTTTTTTTTCCTGTTGATTTCTTCTTCTTTTTTTCATTTCTCGTTCAGCTTATCTTCGGTTTTTTATCGCTCACTTTCGAGGAAAAGCTTGTAC
Organism: Neodiprion virginianus; assembly: GCF_021901495.1. Taxonomy (NCBI): domain Eukaryota; kingdom Metazoa; phylum Arthropoda; class Insecta; order Hymenoptera; family Diprionidae; genus Neodiprion; species Neodiprion virginianus. The sequence continues at coordinate 18,836,189 of NC_060878.1, read as the reverse complement.
CTCTGAGAAGCACACTGTACCGCAAGAATAAGTTCATTGCTTATCGGAACTAAATGAAGTTTGTTTTCATATTTCATCATGGCTTCCTCTATATAAAGTCTTGCATTAAGCATTCTCAGTGACATTGAAGCTTTATCTTCAGAAAGAATTCGACTCGATGTTGAAAAACCTCTCTCCACATCGGCACTCCCATGAGTAAGCGATAAGACGGCTTTAACAATCGAAGTTAAGATCGGATATTTTCTATCTCCGCAGGATGTTTTAAGCTCCATGATATCCCTCCAGAAGTGATCAATGCGTTGGTTCCTTTTAAAGCATAACTTTTCCAATCCAAGAAGATTTCATTCGTCGGACAACTTTGCGGTTGACATCTCAAGGGGTTGTGCACGAGCGACGTTCTGAATGCTGCGAATTGATTCTTTGTTGGTTATTTCTGTTGAACTCAAACATTTAACCCCCCTGCGCACAACCACGAGTATACTCGGGGTCGGAGTTTTCATCGATAACTTTTGATGCAATAACTTATTCGGGGTGTTTGACAGCGCATTACGAATTTCAATCAGGCCCAGATTTTTTGTAAAATGACACAGAAAATGGTGAAAAGTCTACAATTGTGGATAATTATGATCTTTTATCTAACATCTAGGAATGATCTAAAAGTGACGGAAACGGGCTGAAACTTCATACTAGGGGGTTTTCGAGGCCGCTGATCATGAACCTGTTATCGGATTCGATAAATTCCAAGATGGCGGCTTGGTTTAGCGTATGCGCAATGGATAACTCGTGCTAGACTTTCTGAATTGAGCTGGAACTTCATACCCGGGGTTTTTTTGGGCTGCTGATCATGAATCTGTTATCGGATTTTAGAAATTCCAAGACGGTGGCTTGGTTTAGCCCATGCGCAATGGAAACTCGTGCTAGCCTTTCGGAATCGAGCTGAAACTTCATACCCGGGGGTTTTTAAGGCCGCTGATCATGAACCTGTTTTCGGATTTTAGAAATTCCAATATGGCGGCTTGGTTTAGCTTTATATAAATTCAGTGGAGAAATTCAGTTGCGGGTTTCGTGGTCTTGTAGATTCCAAGCCACCTGTTGACATTTCCCCGTACTACAAAGGAAAATAGGGTAATTGAACAGCACAAAGGCGGCAGATTTGACAGGGCGACTGAGAAATTTTACCTTCAACGACTCCTTCCAAAATTTCTTGGCTGCACTGGTTTGAGAAGATTCTTGACATCCCCAAAGCCAATATGTCTAATTCAACTCAGAAAGGATCGATAAAAAAATAAACGAATAAGCAAATTTATTTATTTCTTGTACATGAATTCGCATAGATTTCACCAACAGTTCGGGTTTGACCATAAAATTGGCCAATATTGACCTGTCCATTTCGAATCTGGCACTTTTGACCCTCGATTCGTGCTTAGCGACCCTAAAAACCCCCGTACCCGAATTTTCATCGATTTCGCCAAAAGTTTGGGTTTGGCCATGAAATTGGCCAATTGAATATTGACCTGTCCAATTTTGACTCGGCCATTGTGAATCGCGCACTTTTGGCCGTATATTCGTGCTCAACGACACGGAGAGCCTATGTACACAAATTTTCACGAATATCGCAAAAAGTTTGAATTTCACCATAAAATTGGCCAATAATGGCCTGGCCATTCTTGATTTCGGAAAACTAATGCAAAATTCGGTTTCAGCGCCCTCAAAAACAGAGTCTGAAAGTTTCCCTGATGAAACCATCGGCCCAACTCCTGGTGCATTTTGTGATCACTTTGCTCAGGATTTCATATGCGCAGGAGGGTTAAAGAACTTTTCAGTAGTACCGACAGACAGACAAGACTTCTCGTATAGGTATTTAGCTGCTGTGAGATAATGATTTTGCGCTCGTTTCTGAAAATGTATTCTATCAGCTTCTGGAAGGCGATTCAGAGCATTGGTAAGCGCTGTACTGCATGTAATTTTAGTTTCAGGACACAAATTTTCTTATGAAAATGGATCATCTTCATTGAGAAAATTTTTCACAGCATCTGGGTCATAAATTCTCCCAACAACTGAAGAAATAAGCAGCCTCAACTCGTCACATAGAAGATGGATTAGTGGCTCAGTACGTTCATAAAACTTCGTGAAATTTTGAAATAATTCAGCCAAATCGATCACAAAACATATCTCCGACACCATCGTCGATTCATTTAAAATCGATACAATCTCATTTCCATGTTTGGTGAAAGTTATTGTTTTTCCGTTACCTTTTTGAGAAAGTAGTAACGCAGCGCTTTCCACTGCTCGAGCAACCGAAGAGCAGCTTATTGTAGTGTTAACCATCTCGATGGAACGTGTTTAATGAACCGATGATGTGGAACTTCACACTCCTCTTGAACTTTCGTGAAATCCTCCCAACGCTTCGGCCATCCATCAAAATAATAGTAAACCTTGACAGCAAGCAGGCCTTTTGTCCCAACACTTCCAGCCTTTTTGAAAATGCATTGCGTGCTACATGTAAGTTACATGTTCCAATATCAAGTAGACTTTTTTGCCTCACGAGCTTAACTTTGTGACGGGTTTTGAGTCCGCACGAATAATATGGGTGGGGAAGACAATTAGAGACGGGGCGGATATAATCGGTAAAACTTGATGTGTATATTTGTGACGGGGGGGGTGTACAGGTGTTGCGATCGGGGGAATGAGTCGACTTAAACTAGGAAAGGTACAAAAGGGTTGTAGACGTTAGCTGTGGCTGATCACGCCTCAGCCCTTAGCGTTCCTTAATACTAACTTACAGATACGCGCGCGGGGGAGGAGGAGTGTGAGGTGCCGGGGAATGTGAGGTAGGGAGGGTTGATATTGCCAGGGGACGGGGAATGTCGTGTGACGGGGAGTGTGAGGTCGAAAGGGTTGGTGTTGCGAGGGGAGGAGCAGATCGGCTGTAGGATGCAGGCTAACCTGGTGTCGTCAACGTGTGTGTGTGTGTATCGAGGTGTGGTGGAGTGTAGTTGGGCCTCTCCGGTTCCCTCTCCTGGAGTCGTCGGCGTGCGTGTAGCGGGGTTGTGTCGGTGTGTGTGTATTGGTGCTTCACTCTCTTTCTTTCTCTCTCTCTCTCTCTCTCTCTCTTTCGCTCGTATCCTTGGCGTCGACGGTGTTGCTGCGTTTACGGCCGTGATCGTACTGCTTCTCGCGCTCGGCTCTGCCGAGCGTCGGGGGGCTTCGGTGATGTTCGGGTCTTTCCCGACGGGACAGGGCTCACCCGTTCGGCTCTTCCCCGCGGGTTTGGGGTTTGTTGTGACTTGCACTCTAGGTGCAACGTCACAACTCCCCCCTCCCCACGCGGGGCGAGGCCTATAGGGTGAGCCGGTTTCGGTGACGGATTTTGTGGTCCTTTCGTCTGTGTATTCTCCTTTTGTTATTTTTGTTGTCTTTGTGTTGTCTGCTCCGATCTGTCGGGGTTAAGGGATGGAGGTTGGGTTGTATTTGCGGGGTGTGTGTTTGGTGTGGGTTGTGGGTCGTCTTATATCTACTTATTCTACTTAGTCTCTTTTTTTCTTATATAAACTTATTCTATTCTTATATTATTTTGTACTCGAATTTTTGGTTTTGGTACGGTGGCTCTCGTCGGTGTGGGTCCTGGTGAGTTTTTGCGTTGTTCTTTGTACCTTGTGGCTCGTGGTTTGTGTGGTGTGGATAACTGTTGGTGGGTGTGTGATAGTTTGTGGTGGGTGTGATGTGTCTGTGTTAGTTTGTGTGCATGTTTGTATGTGTTCTGTGTATTTGGTGCCCCGGACCAGCCCGTTGCACTTCGGGCATTGCCTTGGTCCGGAGGGTGTAATTGTGTGTGTGGTCATCGTTGTGTGTGTTTGTGAGTGTCTCTGTGCGGTTGTGGGTGCAATGGTTGTTGTGTGTGTTACTGTCGTGGTGGTCTTTGTTACCTGTGTGTGTGTAGTGGGTGTCGGTAGTAGAGTTCGTCGGGTCTCTGTCCGGTGTGTGCCGTCGCGTCCGTATCTGTGTGGGTGTGGGGCCTGTCCTGGTGTTTGTAGTAGTGGTGTTCTCTCTGTGTTTGTTGTTATTGTCGTCGGTCTCGTCAGTCGTAGTGTCATTAGGGCCGGTATTCTTGGTTGTTTATTTTCCATGTTGTGTTTCTGTGGAGTGAATACACATGTTAGTTTATTTTCGGGGTGTGTTATTTGATTATGTATATAATTTTAGGTCTTCTATATGACATTTTCCTATATTTCTACCGCTCTCTGTTGTTAATTCGTATATTGTGGGTGAGATTTTTCTAGTGATTATGTATGGGCCTATGAATTTTTTATTTAACTTAGCTGTCGTTCGTTCTGGTCCGGATGAGAGTGTGTGGTTCTTTTTTAGTACCCTGTCTCCTTCCTTGAATTGAATGTCTCGTCTTCGTAGGTTGTAGTAGTGTGCTTGTTTTTCGTTTGCTTCTATCAAGTGCCTCTGTACTTCGTCTCTAAGTATTTGTAGTCGTCTTAAGTGGTCTGTCCATCTGTCTGTGTCTTGTAATTCTACTTCGTCGTGGTTCTCTAACTGATTTCTTAGACATTGTGTGGGATTTAATTCCCTTCCTAGGTTTAAAAAGGCTGGTGTGTGTTTAGTTGATGTGTGTGTACATGTATTGATTGCGAATTGTAAGTCTTGTAAGTGTATGTCCCATTCTGTGTGGTCGTTGTTTACGTAGGCTTGGATCATTGTTTTAGCGGTTCTGTTGACTCGCTCTACGGGGTTGGCTTGTGCGTGGTATGGGGGGATTGTTGCGTGTCTTATGTTGAATTTTTGTGTTAGTTCGCGTATGAGTTTGTTTATGTATGGTGTGCCGTTGTCTGTCAGTAGTATGCGTGGTGTACCCCATCGTGATATTACGTGTGAGTGGAATGTCTGTTCTACTGTTTTGGCGTTTGCTTTGCGTGTGGGTATGATTTCCACCCATTTAGTGTATAGGTCTTCGAACACTATGATGTATTGGTTTCCCTTTTTTGATCGTGGGAGTGGGCCCATGATGTCGGAAGCTACTACTGTCCATGGTTCTTCAATAATTCTCATGCCCATTAGTCCTGCTGGTCGCGCTTGTATTGTTTTTGTTCTTTGGCATGTGTCACATTTTTTTATGTAGTTTACTGTGTCTCTGTACATCCCTGGCCAATAATATGTTTTTGCTACTCGTTGGTATGTTTTTTCGATCCCTAAGTGTCCTGCTTGTGTTACGTCGTGGTTTTCGTGTAGTATGTGTGTTATTTTGTCTTTGGGTATGACTAGTTTCCATGGGTTTGTGTCTGGTAGGAGGTTTGAGTGTAGGGGGTTCGGGCGGTGGAAGTATAGTTGATTGTTTCTGATTCGCCACGACTCGTTTTTCTCTGGGCGTGTTTGTACTTGTGTTTTTTTGTATGTGTACCACTTGTCTGTCGTGTCTACTATTGTGTCTATGTGTTCTTCGTCTTCGTGTCGTCTTGAAAGTGCGTCTGGCACGTCGTGCATTGTACCTTTTCTGTGTGTAATGTCAAAGTCGTATTCTAATAGTTCTAGTGCCCATCGTGCAAGTCGGCCTGTGGGGTTTTTTAATTGTCTAAGCCACTTCAGTGCGTGGTGATCTGTAATGACTTTAAAATGGTAACCTTCGACGTAGGGTCTGAATTTTTTGATGGACCAGAGTACCGCCAAACACTCTCTCTCAGTTGTTGAGTATTTGCGTTCTGCCTCGCTTAGCGCACGGCTAGCGTAGGCTATGACATGCTCTTCGTCATCGAGAGATTGTGTTAGTACGGCACCTATCCCTGTTCCGCTAGCGTCTGTTTGTAGTGTGAATGTTTGTGTGTAGTCTGGGCATGCGAGTGTGGGTGGTGATGTGAGTGCGTGTTTGATTGTGTTCATTGCGTTTTCTTGTTCTTCCCCCCAGTGCCATTTCTGGTCTTTTTTCAGTAGTCGTGTTAGTGGTTCTGTAATGTGTGCGAAGTTGGGTATGAAGCGTCTGTACCATGATGCCATGCCAATTAGTCTCCGTAATTGTTTTATTGTTTTTGGGCTTGGGTAGTTTTCTATGGGTTGTGTTTTGTCGGGGTCTATGTGTAGTCCGTGTCTGTCTACTATGTATCCGAGATATTTTACTTGTGCGCATCCGAACTCGCACTTCTCTGGGTTTATTGTCAGTCCTGCGTCTGTAATTCTTTTTAGTATTTGCTCTAGTCTTTGTAAGTGTTCGTCGAATGTTTGTGTTACTATTATGATGTCGTCTAGGTATGCGAATGCATATGGTTCGCATTCTGGGCCTATGAGTCTGTCTAGTAGTCTTTGGAATGTCGCTGGTGCGCCTGTCAGTCCGTATGGCATTCTTTTAAATTGAAATAAGCCCATTCCCGGGACTGTAAAGGCTGTTATGTGTTTGCTGTCTTTGTCGAGTGGTATTTGGAAGTATGCTTGGCTTAAGTCGATTTTTGATATGTACTGTGCTGTCCGTAGTTTGTCTAATATTGCTGTCATGTATGGTAGTGGGTATGCGTCTTTTTTTGATACTGAGTTAACCTTCCTAAAGTCTAGACAGAAGCGATATGTGTTATTTGGTTTTCTTATCATGACAATTGGGCTCGACCATTCGCTTTCTGATGGTTCTATCACGTCTTCTCTCAGCATTTTGTGTATTTCTGTGTGGATGGCTTCTCTAATTTTTGGTGATACCATATAGTATCTTTGTTTTATGGGTGCGTGTCCTTGTGTGTCTATTTTGTGTTTAATTAGGTGTGTTAGCCCGAGTTGGCCTGGTAGTGTTGAGATTTTCTGCTGTATTGTCGTCTGTAGTTGTGTGTGTTGTGATTGTGTGAGTTCTTGTATTCCTGCGCATATCTGTGGTTCGGTTTCTTTGTCGGTTTGTGTGTCGTCTGTTGTTTGTGCGTTTGTGGGTATGATTTTTTGATTTGTGATTTGTGTGTTCTGTGGGTTGTCTTTTTGGGGGGTGTTTTCCGGTGGTGTCTTTGTGTTGGGTAGTGTTGGTGTTAGTGGTTTTTGTTTTATGGTTGTTTTTTTTTTTTGTGTTTTCATGTCTTTCTGTTGTTTTCGGCTTTGTTTGTTGTTTCGTTGCTTCTAATTTTTCTGCTGCTTTTGCTTGTTTTGTGTGTGTTTGTGTTGATTGGTGTCGTGATTCTCGTGTTTGATGTATTTGTGTGTATTCTTTGAGTGGTGTTGGTAGTTCTTGTGGTCTAGTTTGCATGTGGTAGTGTGTCTGTGGGTCGTCTATCAGTGACCATGTGTTTTTTCCATAATTTATTAATATTCCAAATCTTATTAAGTCGCTGTTACCAATGATACATTGCGAGCCTAAGTTTGATATTAATCCGAACTTAATTTCTTTTGTTATGTTGCCGAGGCGTATTGGGAGTGTTACTGCTCCTTCTATCGTCACCTGTGTTCCGTTTCCCATTGTGGCTGTTCTGTCGGGTGTGTTGTTTATTTGTGTGTCTGTGTTGTGTAGTATTTGTATTACTTCTGCGCCTAGGTATGAGTGTGTTGCGCCTGTGTCTATTAGTGCGTTAAATTCGTGACCGTGTATTTCGATTCTGATGTGGAATCTACTTTCCGTTATGTTGTTGTCTGTCGTAGGTGCTACTGTTTCGGGTGTGTTTTTGTTGTTTGTGGGGTTGCCCTCCACCCTTGCTGGGTCAACCCTTACTCGTTTCCCTGGTTCTGTGTTTGTGTGCATTGCCATCTGAAGTGTCCAGGTTGGTTGCAGTTAAAGCATCTGCGTGGTGTTGTGCCTGTGTTTGGGTTCGTTTGTGTTTGTTGCTGAGTGTAGTGTGGTGAGTTATACGTGATTGCGGGGTATCGAGTCTGTTGCGTGTTTTGGTTTGTTTGGTTTCGTCGTATGTTGTATGTGAGTGCCGGTGGTATATTTGGTGTTGGGAGTATTGCTGGGCGGGGTTGTGTTTGTGTGTACTTGTATGGGATGTATTGTGTGTGGTGTGTTTGGTGTGTGTAGGTTTCTCGCGGTTGTGTGTAGTTGTTTAATATTGTTTGTCTCGTGTTTTCCCATTCGATATTTGCTTCCCATTCTTTTGCGGCCATTTCCAGTTGGTCGAAGTTCGCGAAATCGTATGGTTTTATGTATGCCTTGTATTCTATTTTCATGTTTCTGTATGCCAGGTCTAATTGTGTTCGTGGGTGGTATGGTGGTTTTAGTTGTGATAGTAGTGTTCTAAATTGTATTAGGAATTGTGTGATTTTTTGTGTTGGTCCTTGTACGTAGTTTCTGATTTTTTGTTCCAGTCTGTCCCTATGTTGTATGTCTTGAAATGCGTGTGTAATATCTCTCTCGAATTCTTCCAGTGTTCGCCATTTGCCTCTATTTAATCTGTACCAGTTTTTTGCGTCACCTTCGAGTATCGGGCTGAGGTTGTTGATTAATTGTGTATCGTGTATTTCATAACCCGTTTGGTAGTCGCGGAGATTTTGTAAAAATTCGTCTATGTCTTCGTTTGTGTCTCCTGAGTATTTTATGTTCCATGTTTGTATTGTTTTCATTGCCATTGCTGGCTGATTCCAGTATGTACTGTTTGGGTTTGATGTGTGGTTTGTGTTTGTGGGATGTATTGACTGTGTGCTGTATATGTGTGGATCTTCGTATACGTTTCTGTCGCTTGGTGATGCTCCGAGGTCTATTAGGTTTTGTATAAGTCGTGTGTTACGTGTGTTGGTGGCTAAAAATGTGTCTGTTCCTGTGAAGTGTCGGTTCGTTTGATTGGTTGTTACCGTGTTAGTTTGCGTGTGTGTAGGTGTGGGGATTGTATTGTATGTTTGTGTGTGATTTGTTGGTTCTGGGCTTTCTTGGTGTTGAATTTGTGTACTGTGTAAATTGTGTGTATTCTCTATGATAGCTGCATCGATTCTATTTATTGTGTTTGGTGAATTTATCGTGCCTCGTCTATTTATTTCCTGCGGTTGGGTCGGCGTTTGTTGATCTCGTGTCGCGCGCGGCCCGCTCTGTGTCGAGTTGTTTTGGTTGCGTTCGGGTGTGTGTATGTCCATGTGTTCGCGCGCTAGGCCTTGCGGTTCCCTGTGTCCTTGGTCTGCCATTGTGTGTATCGTGTTTGGTAGTGTGTGTGTTCAACTGTCGTTATTTGAATTTTCGTGACTGTGTAGTTTTGTTTCGTGAGTCTATGTGTATTTTGTTAGCGTTTATTCCTGTGTTTTGTCTCTTAATTGTTTGGATTTGGGGTAAAAATGTGGGTAATTTACGTTGGGCGCCAATTTGTGACGGGTTTTGAGTCCGCACGAATAATATGGGTGGGGAAGACAATTAGAGACGGGGCGGATATAATCGGTAAAACTTGATGTGTATATTTGTGACGGGGGGGGTGTACAGGTGTTGCGATCGGGGGAATGAGTCGACTTAAACTAGGAAAGGTACAAAAGGGTTGTAGACGTTAGCTGTGGCTGATCACGCCTCAGCCCTTAGCGTTCCTTAATACTAACTTACAGATACGCGCGCGGGGGAGGAGGAGTGTGAGGTGCCGGGGAATGTGAGGTAGGGAGGGTTGATATTGCCAGGGGACGGGGAATGTCGTGTGACGGGGAGTGTGAGGTCGAAAGGGTTGGTGTTGCGAGGGGAGGAGCAGATCGGCTGTAGGATGCAGGCTAACCTGGTGTCGTCAACGTGTGTGTGTGTGTATCGAGGTGTGGTGGAGTGTAGTTGGGCCTCTCCGGTTCCCTCTCCTGGAGTCGTCGGCGTGCGTGTAGCGGGGTTGTGTCGGTGTGTGTGTATTGGTGCTTCACTCTCTTTCTTTCTCTCTCTCTCTCTCTCTCTCTCTTTCGCTCGTATCCTTGGCGTCGACGGTGTTGCTGCGTTTACGGCCGTGATCGTACTGCTTCTCGCGCTCGGCTCTGCCGAGCGTCGGGGGGCTTCGGTGATGTTCGGGTCTTTCCCGACGGGACAGGGCTCACCCGTTCGGCTCTTCCCCGCGGGTTTGGGGTTTGTTGTGACTTGCACTCTAGGTGCAACGTCACAACTTGCTCTTTTATCAGTGTAAAGGCTTTCTTATTGACGTTTGGACCATCGCTACCCAACATTAGCAGTCTCACAATTGGAAGATTAGCGTTATCCAAACTTTTAAGTAGCCATTTTACAATATCTTCGGCTGGGGCTGTACCGATGAAACAAGTTTCTAAGTAACGAGTGACTATCTGATTTTCAACATCTGACCAATAACGTATCGCCATTTGCAGCTCTCTTTCACTTTCATTATTCGTAGTTTCATCGTAGCTGAGTGTATAAAATGAAGTTCCGCAGTCGTTGAGAAACATTTGTCGAAAATATGGTCCTAAACCATCCGTAATTATGTAGTTCTGTTTAGTTGGATTTAGACTGAAAGCATGTGTAACGCCGTCCGGGAACATTGCTCTGAATACTTCAGCAATATCTTGTGACGATGCACTCGAATAATTAGGAATTACAGATTTCAGGCACCATGTAATTTCTGCTTTTATTGCTGCATTCCGGGGAGAGTATAAATTGACTTTCGAAGTAGCTTCTGATGAATCAGGTGGATCGGTAGTAAGTCGAAGCTGAAGCGTATCCAATTTTGTCTTCGAATTCCTCAAATGAACCGCTGATTCGTAATGTTGCGTAACAGCTTGAAATCCTTTCTTGTCGCAACTCAAGGTTTTGCTACATATTTTGCTAAATATGTCTGTATAATTGGCTTTTGAAGCACAAACTGAAATGGGATGTCCTCCGAGGTCCTTTCTTTGAAGCCATTCCTCTTTCACTTTGCATTTGACCAGAGGCATCTTTCCCTTCCAATGTCTGTACAATGCATAGAAATTACAAAACTAAATATTTTACAACATCACACGGATTTCGGTATTTAAAATCACGAAACAAAAACTCTATATCAAGAAATTTCTCCGCACATGAAACATCTCTCAAAATAGGATACCTAACCCCTCTAACTCTAATGTCCGAATTGATGGAATTTTAACTATCCGTAACTAGCCGCAAATTCATAATAGGGGAAAGTCGGTTAAATTGGACCACTTTTACAATTGTTGAATTTCTATGCAGTAAACAATTTTTTATTATTTGAATGAAATTACACAAGTTAGTACGTACTATTCTGAATATCTTACCATATGGATCTTCTATAAACAACTTAATAATCTATCTAAAAACTTATATTCCATGGCCCCTGCAAAAGTCCAATTTACCGAACCGGTCTGGTTAATTGGACCACACTATCTGTAAATTGAACCGCTTTACATTTTCTATACTTTCACTTGCACTTGTGACAAAAGTATTTTTTGGCTCCTGGACGTACTCGTGCACACGTTTCATGTACCCAAACCTTTCACCCCATGCACTGTATCATCGATTCGATGATCGTTTCATCGCAGATGCTACAGTACCAACCGTTACATTTGTCACGCTCAACTTTTTTCTGTATTTTGGCATTTTTCTGTACAGATTTTTGCGAACTTTTGCTTTGTCTTTTGGCACTGGAAACTTTCAATTTTTCGAGATAATTTTTATGCGGGCTACTGGTCAGTACTGCAGCCTTTTGATTTCCATGCTGGATTCGTTTCGATAATCTTCGGGTGACTTGTATCGGTACTGGAGATATTTCTTGTAAAATATTTCTGGGACGGGTAGATTCGCTGGTGGATGATTTATTCAGGGTGGATTGAGACGTTTCCGCAACTGGCGGCAATTTTTCACTAGAAGTGCTCGCAATGAGTTGGTTATTTGTATCATGGACATTCTGTTCCAGTAGCAGTTGTCTTTTCACAGAATGAGATGTAGTTCTAGCCATTTTACCACCAAAGTCGCCGGTGTCATTCGAAGCGCTGTCACTTGATTCCGCTGGTTCTTGAACTTCAGATTCAATTTGATTTGGATTCAACTCATCTGAAACTACAAAATGATGCTGATTGAAGCGATGCCTGTTTACTGGCCATATTCCTGAACCTCTGAAAGCCCCTTCGGCAATTCCTATACTTGCCTCACGGCCATAGGCTTCACCGAGTAGTCCCGATACGTGGAAGGGTGTAATTGTGCTGCCAACATCGGTTCGAAGCCACTTTTCCTGAGCTTGGATGTGATAAGTTTGAAGAGGTTTGGAGAATGCCACATCCAGTGGTTGTAGTCTGTGCGTTGTGTGACCAGGAAGCTGCAACAAGATGATTCCGTTCTCGCGAGCGAAAATGATGGCTTCTAGATTCTTACTATGAGTTGTATGACCTTCGAGCAAAAGAAGACCAAGCATTTCTTGCGAAAAGTGCACCGTGGAATGGAAGTGCTTCATCTATAGTACAAACAATTCTGAATTTATGTAGCCAGTGTCTGATATTTGAATTAGGCTTCCACTCGGTGCATCAACTCCCAATTCTGGTTCAATTTGTTTCCGTTTGAAAATAATCATTGGTGGAACGTAAACGCCACTAGCACTGACGCAGCAGACAATCGTTGTATTGACACCTCTTTCACCACTAGCAATGGTGCCAATTTGTGATTTTCTTGCCAATTATTTTTTGCGGCTTTTCTTGAACTGTAGTGAAACCAGACTCATCTACATTGAAAATTCGAGTTGCGGTCAATTTATACTTATCCACAATTTTTTCTAGGATGTCGAAAAACCCATCAACTTTCTCGCAATTAAATCCTTTTGCTCGGGCCATTGACGTAGATTCAGGTTGGCGTAGAGACAGACGTGGGTGGCGAGCCATGAAATTACAGTACCAACTTTTTCCGGCCATTTTTTTTTAACCTTATTGAAGTTATTCGGTATACCGCATTGTTTTGCAATTTGGAAAGCCAATTTTCGTACATCTGAAATGGTCAATCCAAATAATCTTTCTTTGAATTTCAATATGTGCTCTTCCAGTTCGTCTTCTACTTTTTTAGACAAGGCTGTAGTCCGGCCCAGAATTTTAACATTATTATTTGCGCGGAGATTTTCATTTTCTAAATGTCTTCTAAGTGTAGCTTTTGGTACACTATACATCCGCGCGCATTCATTAAGTCCGCAATTGCCATTTCTCAACGCTGCGAGCGCTAACTCCAACTCGGTAGCTGACCATTTGCCATAATTTTCTCTGACCGCCATTCTGTAATAGTTTAAGAATACGTTGGGTAAATTGGACCGGTCCAATTTCAAGAACACAGCATGGTTCTATTTACTCGACTTCGTCATTTTCGTCCAAACATAACCTATTTCTGAAAAGTTTTGAGCAAAGACTTTTCTATCGGTATATTTTTGTTGCCTATCGAATACTGTTGACATGCCATAATAGCATCTTGAGGGTACTTACTGTATTGTGAAGACCTTAGATAAATATGTTGAAAATTAGCTATCCCGAATGCAAAAGTACGTACCAGCGTAATCTGAGTGAGCGGGGTTTCCCTGACTGCGCAAATAAAGCTTTGTCCTCTGAAGTGTACTACCTTCCCCTTTTAATCGTTAGATGGCGGCACGAGTCAGTCAGTTTATACTTATGTGACCGGTCCAATTTAGGTAATGGACCAATATAACCAACTTTCCCCTACAATGATATGACAGTGATTTTCTTAGCTCATTAATCTCATATGTTGTCAACAATATTAAATTAGTAAGATTTACCACTTACCTGTAGTTTTTTTGTCATTTAAGGGCGGTGTCTAGCTAGAAAGCGCGGGCTACTCCGCTTCCCGCGTTAACCGTGGCGAGAGAGAGGGTAAAGAAACAAGTGAGATGGAGCAACCAAGCTGTCGCCGGAGTGGGGCGGGTGACGCGGGCTAGCCTCTTCCACCCCTCACGGGCATTCGGTTTCAAATATTTTTAAACAGCCCAGTGCAGCGGGTTGACACAAGTCTCCCCTTCCACTTTCTTATTTGACACAGATATCGTACACATACCATAATAATAAAAAAAAATTTTGTGAAGACATTGGTGTCGTCAGAGTGGCAGAAATGAGTATAATAATAATAAACCAAAATGCTAGTGAATCTTAAATAACCTCAAAAATCATTCTCATTCATTCTCATTCGTTGTTTTGAAAAGACCATGTGATTATTGTGCCGGTTGAAATATTATTATAAATAATTGCGAAAATCAATGAAAATGAGTGAAAATCAAGGGAAATGTAAAAGACCACCCACTATCAGATGCTGGGCGAAATATTGTGAGCATAAGCGAGTAACTCATAATTTTCTTTTTTCAAAATTTCCAACGAATATTGAGAGGTTAGTATTTAATTTGTTACTTTAAAAAATGTGATGGAAAATCAAAATTCTTAACAAAAAACAATTTTTTTTCAATTGAAAAACATGCATGGAAATATTTAAAAATGTTATGAAAATTTTGTATTTTTAATTAGTTGATTCGAGAATTATATTTACAACTGAAATTTTTTTATTTTAATTCTGTAAAAATTAAATAAAAAACTATAAACAATTGAACTAATTTTAGATGCAGAAAGTGGCTTCAAGTTGTTGGTATCAAAGATTTTGTGGGTCTGCTAATAAGTAAACTGTCAACAATCCGATTTATTTGTAGTTGTCATTTCAACCCCACTGATTATAAATCTACAAAATCGGGAAGAAGATTATGTGAGAATGCCATTCCATCCATTTTTAGCAACAACACAGTACCTTTATCAGAATCTGAAGTGGCCGAATTTACATCTAGTATACCGTACATCATTCCCACAAATAGTAAGAAAATTAATAAAATTTATCAAGTATTATGGTTAACATGAGTAAATAATTAACTGCCATTGACTGGCATAATATTTTGTTTTTGCTACAAGTTAAATACTGTATACAATTGTTATTTTTTTGTTATTACATAGAACTGCAAGTTCCGATCCAGGAAATCAGCAACTCGAAAGAATACTCATTTCATAGTATGTTCAGTCAATGTAAAACTGAACAATCAACTGGAGAACGAAACTTGCAACCAAATAACATTACCAAAAAGCTTCGTAATGATGTACATGAGGAAGTGTGCTATGTTTCGAAAGAAATAACCGAACCACGTAAAAGATCGAGATCATTGATGGTAAGTAACAGTTACATTGCTGGACAATGTTTTTCTTCGTTCAATCGTTTAATCGTTTTTTTCTTTGTTTGTAGGCGGAACATCATACAATATCTTCGGAATTATCGTTACAAACAAAAAAAGTTTGTGTTACTCCACCAGTAACAGAGTTATCAATCAAAATATCAACAACACCCAAAAGAATCGTTCGATCTCGTTCATCAGGTACTTAACGAAAATAATCTCAATACAAAACATAAATTGGTTTACATAATATATTCTTTGAGAAATAATTAAAAAAACAGTATGAACAATAATAGAATAAATGTTATTCACTTGTTAATGGGGATATTTGTTCATACTGATTTTTTAATAATCCCTATTCAAAAATATTGATTGAAAAAAATTGAAAAAATTCGCTCCATGTAAATTGTATATCTATATACATAAAAAAAAATTGAGATGAATTGAAATTTTTTAAAATAATTCAAATCTCATTATAGTGAATTTTTTTCAATCAATATTTTAAATCAGGCATTAGTAAATAATGAATTGTACATTTTTAGACAGGAAAGAAACTCATGGTGAAAATCGTTCACAGTTCAAAGGAAATGTCAACAATATGCTACTGCTAGATAGAATGTGCACGTCACTTAGGGAAAAGTTGCAAAGCTGTATTAATAACCTTCCCTTGCCAATAACAAAAAAAGTTTTTTCGCAAGTTTTTTGGATAATTATTTATATGATTAGTTAATTTTTTTAGATTGATAGTACAATTGTATATATTTTACATTATTAAGTAAGGATTCGTAAATAAATAAAATTGTACATAAAAATTATTATTATACAATATTTAGTATGTGATAAGTTAGTAAGTTTTGAACTGTTTGTCTGTCGATAGGAATATTTAGATACTAGTAATAATATTATTTTTAGTTGAATCCATGAAAACATTTAATTAAAGATTAATTAATGTTATATAGATGCCAGCGAAAGGAATACTTTCAAGCTAATTATGGAACAAGCTGGTTTGAGTACAGTAGAGCTAAGCCCTTCTAAAAAAGCGCTGTTGTCTATCATCCAAGAAGAAAGGCGACGATGTAATAAAATTGAAAGCACTGTTATAAAGCAGCAAGAGGTCATCAATCGCTTGCAATGTAGCAGTTCTAGTGGTGTTTCAACGATCAGTGAATCACCAGCTTTACAGCAAATTGTTGAAATGGAACAAAATAATACAAATAAAAAATCTCCTGGTCGTCGCTACTCCACTGAACAAAAACTCATATCTCTATCAATTGCAAAACACGGAAATTGTTTCTATACACATCTGAGAACATTAACGCCATCATTACCATCAAAACGAACAAACAATAGGCTGCTGGCGAAAATGATTATGAAACCGGGATCAAATGAATATGTCATGCAAGGGATTAAAAAGAAATGCAAACAGCTTAAAGCAGAAGATAAAAATGTGATGTTTGTCATGGATGAAACCAAACTTAAGCAAAGATTACTTTTCACTTCCGGTTCAAAGTATGTAACTGGATTTGCGAGTGATTCTTGTGGCAGTAGAACATCAGAGATTGCGGGTTCCGTGTTGGTTGGAATGATAATAGTAGCGATTAATTCATCATTTAAACAGCCTGTTAGCTATCATTTCTCGAAAGCTGGATTCAATGCAGATGGTTTAAAAAAAATAGTACAAGAAACGATTAAAGACTTGGTAGACGCTGGACTTTCTGTTGTAGGTGTTGTAACAGATCAGGGCAAAGCTAATAAAACAGCTTTGGACTCTTTACGGAACGAAACCGAAGGTGGAAAAGAGGGTGTATTTTTTAAAATTGCTGGCTATGACAAAAAAATATATATCTTATCGGATATTGCTCATCTGATAAAAACATCTAGAAACTGCTTCATGGGTGATTGGTCTGATTGGTTCCGGAAAGTTTCAGAAGTAGATAAAAATAATTGGAACTATGAAGGTAACACAATTGAAATCAACGGGAAGACTGCATATTGGCGTGATGTCATTGACCTATTCTCTTATTGTTTAAATAAGAACGAACCTACGAATGTGACTGAGGAACACATTTTTCCATCGTCTAGCAACAAAATGAAAGTTTGTTTTGCTAGTCAGGTTTTTAGCTCGACTGTAGCGGATGCTTTAACAACATTGGCTAACAAGCATCCTCATAAATATCCGACGGCCGCAGATACCGCTGAAGTTTTAAGATTATTTGACGATGCGTTCGATCATATGAATGGCAGCAACTTGAAAAAAAAGACAAAAAGCTCAACAGTAGCAGACGCAATGTTTCACAAACATCTGGCCATATAAAGAAATGGGTTGAACTGCATAACGCTTTGAAAAATTTAAAATTTCAGTACGGGAGTTCGAAAAAGCTCAAAAATGAAAATGATAGGAGGATAAGGACACCGACACCGCAAGCCTTTTTGGACAACTTGACGGCGTTGATAGGGTTAACAACGTACTTATTAAATGAAGGTGGACTCACAGAATTCAATCTGCGTAATACAACCCAGGATCAGCTCGAAAATTTTTTTGGCTTAATCAGGCATCACCAAGGAGACAATGATAACTTATGTTGCGCTCATTTTGAATCAGTTTTTAAAACTCTCCTACTCAGTAGATACTCGACCTTACAATTACAACAAAATCATCAGAATAGCGAAGATCACTTAAATGAAAATTTCATAAATTTAAGTGAATTGATCTTTAAGAAGCCAGAAGAAATGAATAATAACTCAATCATTGAACCGAATGAAGTTAGGTCGCAAGCTGAGCTCGATTACATTTCATCAGATCAGAACCTTGAAACTCTACAGAATGCATTAACGTATGAAAATATTGAATTTTCATTATGTGAAGTTGAGGATATTGATGCTATTCCAACCTTCCATGTAGAAGAAGAAAATGACTCGGAAGACATTTTTCAAAATTTTTTTAATTCAGAAATAGAAAATATACATCCAAAAGTAATCCACGAACGATTATTAAAAAAATTGCGGAATAAAGCTTTTTGTGGTGACTGTGAAAAGTTTATATATTCGACAAATACTGAAGGATGTGTGGAAAAACTTGATTTTTCCGATGAAATTACTCAATTTTTACAAGACTCAGTATACATGTTTAACAACCAATTAAGTCCTCAACTGCATGCACTTGATATTTTTCATTCGTGTGTGACAACTATCGACATGTTTTTCGACTCAAAAAGGAATGTATGTATCAAAGAAAATCACGCAGAATCTGTCCGAGATTACATCACGAATAACTTGGCTACTATACTTATCCAAGAGGAGTGTCAGCGGAGAAACAAAAAAATAAAACCGTAAGAGATTCGTTCGAAAAGTTCCTCTAAGATATTTCAACTCAAAGGAGTGGCTAAATAAATCAGAAAAAGAAAGCACCACACTAGTTTTTACCTTTATAGTTTTCTGATTATGATTGTTGATTCAGAAGCTTGGGTTTTCAAGGATTAATCATAAGCTTTAATGTGATATTTACTTATATTCAGATAAATTTTATAGAGAAAGTTTTGTTTTTAAGGCCGTAATGAAGTGGTTAAACTATTGGAATGTTTACTAATTAGTCATTGGCTTTAATGTGATATTTTATTTACCATGAAAATCGATTTTATGTCTAAGATATTGTCGTAAGATCGTGATCAAATTTTTATAACTTCATTGTGATATTTTTTTTCATTTATAAGATCAACTTTATATTTAAAGTTTAGTTTTAAGATCGCGATAACATTTGCATTGTAATGAAATGCTTCAAGTGATCAAATGCATATTGAGTTTGTTAAATATTGAGGTTGGATCATTGAAATAAATATATTCGTGAGGTTTATTATATATAACGATCCAATAATTAAATTATTTATTGATAACTGTGAAAGATTCTTAAGATACATGAGGATTACAATATGTATGTATAAGCCATAGCGAGATGCGCTCTCTCTCTATCTACATGGCTGACTGACTGTATTACGCTATACATGCGCGCACACACACACACTCACATACTATACACACCTAGCGGCGCGCGCATCCTCACTCATGGATATATCTTGTTACATTTGTATGTGTGCAGTATGGCAATTACGTATAATTCAACACACCTCCTTAATTCCATACTGTACAACTCTATCTTCGGTAAACAGTTAATTTTCTGAATACAACCAAAATACTTTTCTTTTCATATCATAAAATTAAATTAACAAATTTTTCTTTTCTCAAAAAAAACTTTGATAAGTATAGTAATAACAATCGTAATAATTAATTATTCAAATTTAACAATAATCTTATTCTTTCAAACTTATATCTACCTAACGCTTTTGTAAAGATATCAGCTAAATTATTTTCAGTATCAACTTTTATAATATCAATTTCTTTCTTATCATAACATTCGTTTACAAAGTGATAATGTATTTCAATATATTTGGATCTTTTAGTTAAATTACCATATTTTGCAATCAAAACTGCACCAGAATTGTCTTCATATATTTTTATCGGTAAATCAATTTTTACTTTGAAGTCTTTAATCAAGCTTTTTATGAATTTTACTTCGCTCACTGCCTCTGATAACGCTACATATTCGGCAGATGTCGATGATTTTGTTACACTATTTTGTTTTTTTGTTTTCCAATAAATTATGTTTCCATAAAATCTTATTGCAAATCCAGTAGTGGATTTTCTATCATTTGTGTCACCTGCCCAATCAGCATCAACAAAACAATCCAAAATGTCAGCTTTCAAATTTCTTTTGTAAGTCACCTTTAAACTTCTTGTAAGATACAAATATTTTAAGACTCTCAATGCATATTTATAATGTATGTCGTTATAACAATTTTGAAACCTACTCAAGTAATTTACGCTGTAGCTTATATCTAATCTTGTACATGTACTTATATACATTAATGCTCCTATCAAGTTTCTATATTTTATATTATTTGATGCTGATTGTGCGGGTTCAATATTCAAACTTTGTTCCATCGGTGTATTATACAATTTACTTTCAATTATTTGGTAATGTTTCGCTAATGACTCAATATATTCACTTTGATCTAATGTCATCATTTCATTTTTATAATCATATTCAATATTTATTCCTAAATACGTTTTCACTTTACCCAAATCTTTCATTGCAAATCTCTGACTTAATTTTACTTTTATTTCCTTAATTTTATTCTGATCTTTTCCGCAAATTAATAAATCATCTACAAACAAAATTATATATATTTTCTCGCCATTTGCCTCTTCCAAGATATATAAACAATAATCACTATTGCTCCTTTGAAAATTCAACTTTGTAATATATTTGTCAAAGCATTCATACCACGCTCTCGGGCTCTCACGCAATCCATACAACGCTTTTTCCAATTTATACACTCTGTCAGTTTTATCGTTGTATCCATCGGGTTGTTTGACATAAATTTCTGACTTAATCGCACCGTTCAAAAAAGCAGTTTCAACATCCATCTGTTCAATCATATATTTATTTTGAACGCAAAAAGCTAATAACAATTTCAATGTTTGTAATCTCGCAACTGGTGAATATATATCTTCAACAATTTCCTTTTGTTGGAAACCTCTAACTACTAATCTTGCCTTTTTTAAATTATTCGATTTGTTTGTGTATACCCATTTGACATCGATTATTTTTTTGTCTTTTGGTTTGTTTACAAGTTTCCAAGTTTTATTTTTATTTATACAATCGATTTCTCTTTGCATTGCTTCTTTCCATAATTCAGACTCATTGCTACTCAAAGCTTCGTCATATGTCTTTGGGCTATTCTCGCTTACAAAATTTACATATATGTAATAGGTTTCTCTATTACCATAATAACCCCATCGGTCGGGTTCTTTTGTTTGTCTGTTAGACTTTCTACGAGTTGGAATTTCTGTCTCTTCGCAATCTACAAAATTTCCCGAGTCGTTACTTGAATTTATTTCTTTTTCAATTTTTGGACTT
The DNA here is from genome assembly GCF_021901495.1 of Neodiprion virginianus. Classification (NCBI taxonomy): domain Eukaryota; kingdom Metazoa; phylum Arthropoda; class Insecta; order Hymenoptera; family Diprionidae; genus Neodiprion; species Neodiprion virginianus. Next base: position 18,815,186 of record NC_060878.1, on the reverse strand, counting down.
TTCTTTGGACTTGATTTTTTCTTGGGACTTGGACTTTTTATTTTTACTGGACTCTCAATTCTATCATCAAAAACGTCATCCTCTACATCGTTATCATTCATTTCACTCTCATTTTCACTCTCATCATTTCCTTTAAAGCCAATCAAATTTTCATGTTTTTCGATTATATCTACATGTCTCGCTATTTTTACTCGACCGTTGTACAAAACTCTGTATCCTACATTCTCATATCCAACTAATATTCCACAATCTGATTTTATATCCCATTTATTATCTCTTTGGCTCTCATCAATTTTGAAAAATACTTTGCTTCCGTACAATTTTAAATTTTCAATATTAGGCCTTTTTCCAAAAAAAAAAATTTCATAAGGGCTTTTCCTTTCAAAGGTATTTGCTATCGTTCTATTTTTTAAATAACTTGCTGTTAAAATTGCTTCTGGCCAATATCGAATATTTAATCTTGCGTCCGCCAGTAAGCATCTCGCTGCGTCCATAATTGTTCTATTAAAACGTTCAGCTGTTCCGTTAAGCTGATGTACATATGGGGGGCATTTATCCAAGATTATCCCTTTTTCTCTGATAAGATTGAAAATGTCTCTATTTATGTATTCTTTTCCATTGTCACATCTTAATTTCTTAATTTTCTTTCCAGTGAAATTTTCAACCTTATTTATATAGTCCAAAAAACATTGATAAACTTGACTTTTATATTTTATTGTATAAACAATTGAAAATTTGCTATAGTCATCAATGAAACTAACGAAATAACAAGAATTATCATATCCAATATTTTTCTGCGGACCATTTACGTCTGTATGTACAATTTCTAGTATTTCTCTCGCTCTACTTCTATCATTCTTAAACGGTAAAGCATGCATCTTATTTTGTATACATGTACCACATCTCAAGTGAACATTCTCTAATTTTTTCGGGATTCCATCTACATAGTTTTCTCTACACATTGTATTTAAATAATTGAAATTGATATGTCCTAACATTCTATGGTACCTTTCTTTTTCAGTCATTGTTTGTGTACTATTTGCATTGTGATTATTTTTCAAGACATAACTCTCTAATTTGTAAAGTCCATTTTCTTTGTAAGCTATTCCAACTATATCACCAAATTTATTGTAAATACACGATTTTTCTCTAATTGAAACAATTTTGTAATTATCAGTAATTCTCGCGTAGCTTAACAAATTTTTGTCCATTTCTTTTACATAAAATACGTTTGATACAGGTATTTCAAATTCTTTACCATTTACTATTAAATAAATCAAGACTTTTCCTACTTTTGTAACCTTTAATGGTCTGCCATCTCCTACTTTAACTACAACTGGTTTTTGTAAATCTGAACTCTCAAAAAAATATGAATCATCATTTATTATGTTATCCGAACAACCGCTATCAAGAATCCATTCCATTTTGCACAAATCATTCATAAATACTCTACTTTCATACTCGCAAATTTTACTATTCATATTATTTTCAACGACATTTTCATTTTGACATTCTAATTTCGCAAAAAAGGTTTCATTTGACTTATAATTATTTTCTTCGTTGTACGTATACCTCGCGTTGTGGTAGTTACCGTTGTTGTTGTTGTTGTTGCCATAACCTCTTCCGCGACCTCTTTGACCACAGCCTCTCTCGTTGTAACCTCTACCTCTTGATTGTGTGAAGTTACCTCTGCTCGTGTTATAACCTCTTGGCTGATACGTCTCTTCGTATTGTCGTCGTTGGTGTTGATGTTGTTGTTGCTGTTGATGTTGTTGTTGCTGGTAGTGACCACCTCCTGGCCACCTACCCCTCTGATTGAAGCCGCCACGACCTCGACAATCTCTTGCATAATGTCCTCTCTTGTGACATCTATTACACTCCACGTCACGAACTTCAGTTTTGAAAACACTTGATTTTATATGATTGTTTGACATTTTACTTTTAGTTTCATACATCACAATTTTATTTTTCAAAAATTCACAATTTTGTTCCGTATCTTTAACACTATCGATAATATCACCGAGATAGCTGAGTGAATCAGGCAGTGTTTTTATGAGATAGTCCAATTTTTCTCTCTCTTTTACTGTAGCACCAGCGTTTTTCAATTCGTTTATTAGTTTTTCAAATTCAAAGAAAAATGCACTCGAATTTTCAAAGTCTTTTAAGCGTAATCGATCAAGTCTATTTCTAACACAAATTTGTAAACTCGTTGACGGTTTCAAGTAAATTTGGTCGAATTTGTGCATAATTTTATACGCGGTATTCTCGTCGCCGACAAACTCGAGTTGCTTATTCGAAATACTTGAATATATATAGTTCATTGCTTTTATGTTAGCTTCTTTCCACGTCGTTTCATCATCTTTGTTCGATTTTTCGCGTATCGCATTGTCTTTGCACTTCTTCCACTCTAGGAATAAAAGTATCCTCTTTTTCCATTTATCGTAATCTTGACCGTCAAAAACGGGTACCGACATTTCGTCCGACTTTGTCATTTTACTCAGCTTCGCTATATGTGCTACTTTTATCAAAATTTAATATCAATCTTTATCCGCGCGCATCTCGTTCAATTTTTATTTATTTTGAAAAATTCTTTTTACACAACAATCTTTAAGGTTTATTTTATTCGTAATCGTTTATATTTTTCATTTTTATTTAAGCACACAGTTTCTTTTTTCACTTCAACCTTTTTTTTTTTTTTTTTTTATTTTTTTTTTTTTTTTTTTTATACACCACGTGTTTCCATTGTCTCAAAAGTTCGTTTTTTTCGTTTAAATTATCATTTTATTTTACTCGGTTCTTCACAGTTTTCATTTTTTTATTGTTCTTTACCTGATTCACTATTCACTTTTTCATACTTTTGCAGTTTTTCTTACACCACGTGTATACCTTAACCTCTCACTTTTTCACAACCACGGACCTCTGCCACCATGTTAAATATTGAGGTTGGATCATTGAAATAAATATATTCGTGAGGTTTATTATATATAACGATCCAATAATTAAATTATTTATTGATAACTGTGAAAGATTCTTAAGATACATGAGGATTACAATATGTATGTATAAGCCATAGCGAGATGCGCTCTCTCTCTATCTACATGGCTGACTGACTGTATTACGCTATACATGCGCGCACACACACACACTCACATACTATACACACCTAGCGGCGCGCGCATCCTCACTCATGGATATATCTTGTTACATTTGTATGTGTGCAGTATGGCAATTACGTATAATTCAACAGAGTTATCATAAGTAATCATTGTCATTGTATTTCGCGCCTCTTCCTCTAGATCATCTTGTAGTACCCCCACTCCACGCCAGTGTTACCACATGTTTACAGTAAAACTAGAAACTTTTGGTCTCCTCCGTTGGTCTATCTGTCTGGACTATCATTCTTCATCTTTGTGCCGGTGAAACCACATGTGCCTTTTATAGGTGTTTACAAATTGTTTAATCATGGACAAGAAAAGATACCGAGGTTATTCAGACGAGGAAGAAGACAAGGAGAATCGAATGGAGAAGCGACTGAGGCGACTGGAGGATGCGATTTTGGAAATACGAGACAATAAGCGTCACAAAAAGAGACGTCGTAAGTTTATGTTTCCTTTATGTTCCAGAATATTCGATAGGATGCATCGGCATGCCGCTGGCCTATATGGCAGAGATTGGCGTTCGATGGTCACTCGTTTAGGCACTAACCTATATCGAGGAGTTATTACTCAGACCGGTGCAAATGTTTCGAGGCCACCCGTGTAGGCTCTAACCTACACGGAGGAGAGTTTCTCAAGGCGCATTTCTCGAGGCACCCTTTAGGCCCTAACCTATAAAGGGGAGTTGAACTCGGCCAAAACATGCCCGACGTCATTGCTAAACGTTTTAACCAGGGGGCAGAAAACAATGAATGAAAACCTATAGGTTTCAGACGCATACCTGACAACCGCGGAATAACGTCGTCATTATTGTTTTTACTTTCGTTGACAGGACGTCACCGAAGCTCAATGTCCCCATCGTCAGAGGCCAATCGGCGACGGCGTAGCAGAGGAAAAAGCAGAGGAAGAAGCCAATTTCGAAGAAGCTCTTCGAAAGGATCCAGCGTGTATGACGAATCGATACAGCGAGAACTCTCTTACAGCCCTTCAGAGCAATTTGTCGATCAGACCGCTGCGCAGGTTGGGAGCTTGTCAAGCTCATCCGCAGAGGGACAAGTGGTCCATCATACTGCTACGCAGGCAGTTTTGGGACAAGATCCTCCTGCGATAAACAAAATAACCCAACAGACTGTCACGGTTACACAGTCAGGGGCTCCGCAGGGGTCCAGCGCAGCTGACTTGCTGGTCCAGCAGACTGCGCAGAGTTCTGTTGTGACAGAACCAGTGATTCAGGCTAGCGCTCTCCACCTGAATCCTTCTCAGAGTCACAGCGTAGCTGGCGAGGAAACACAGTCAACCCAGGCAGCGATCTGTGAGGGTTCACTCGACCCCGCGATCCTAGAGATCTTAGGGAGACGCTTCTTGGAGGATCGAGTTCTGGCAGAAGCAATTCCTAAGGACTTAGTAGTTCGTTTGGAAGAAATCCTAAAGACGGGTTTGCCCACAGAGGACAGAGTCTCTCTCATAAAAAAGCACCCTCCGCCGTCCAATTGCGTCATCATCGATCCACCGAGAGTCAATCCCGAGGTTCAGGCGTCTTTACATGGGTCGGTTGTAAAGAGAGACGAGAGGATTCACGCAAAGCAGTCGAAGATCACGGCGTGTCTCGCCGCAATCGTAAAGGTTTTCTCGAGAGTTCTAGAGGGCGGAGCTGAAAAATTACTCATTCTCGAGCTATTGGGCGACGCTTCGAGACTGTTAGCTGACCTCCTCCACGACGAGTCGATCATAAGGAAAAGCCTGATCCTCGCGAACTTAAACGTGTCGTGTAAGGAGACCTTGAACGCTACTGTCCCAGATGAATGGCTGTTCGGACAACAATTGGAGGAGAAATTAAAGGCGGAGAAGGCACTTGAGAGCTCGCGCAAGGAGCTGAAAGCTCCTCAAAAGCCACAGGGACAGAAGAATTCAAAAAACTCGACAGCCCCGCCGCGTCGTCCTCAGAACAACCAGAGATTTGCTACGACGTCAGGCGGGAGAAAGGAGCCGAGGAATCAAGGATATTCGTCATTCCGCCGAGACAACCACAAGAACGGGACCAACTGGAAAAACAATCAGAAGTCCGAGCGGAGCAACAACCGGAAGCGTTATTAGAACCAGTAAGTTCGACTGTCGGAAGACTTAGATTCTTTAGACAAGAATGGGAACAGCTAACGCGTAACCCGTTAATATTATCGTGGATAGAGGGCTACAAGATACCCTTTGAGTCTCAGCCATGTCAGTCTACCTTTCCGAGGGGAATCTTCGATTCCAAAAAAGAAAGGGGGGCGATGGCCGATATAGTAGCGAAGCTGCAACGGAAGGGTGCTTATCCGCCAGTGCGACAGCACTCACGGCGAATTTCTTTCTGGAATTTTCCGGGTACCAAAGCCGGATGGTGGTTCTCGATTTATTCTGAATCTAAAGCAGTTGAATGAGTTCATTCAGACGGAACACTTCAAATTGGAAAATCGAAAGACCGTTATAAATCTCTTGAGCAGGGGTTGTTTTATGGCAAAAATTGACTTGAAAGATGCCTATTACTCGATTTCAATTGCTAAATCTAACCGAAAATTTTTAAGATTTCAATTCGAGGGTCAGCTTTATGAGTTTACGTGTATGCCCTTCGGGCTCGCCACAGCGCCATATGTTTTTACTAAACTGCTAAAGCCTGTGATGACCGATCTGAGGCGACAAGGGTATTTTTCGGTCATCTACATCGACGACCTTTTGCTCGTCGGTAGGTCCTTTGAGGAATGTCAAGCGAACGTTCGAGTCACGTGCTCGCGTTTGCAGAAATTGGGATTTACAATTAATGACGAAAAATGTCAGCTAATTCCGACAAACAAATGTAAATATATCGGGTTTTGGTTTGATTCGCTAAGTATGACTATCGAGCTTCCAAGGGAGAAAAGATTACGAGTCAAACAATTGGTTTTAAAATATAGCCGTATTCAACGTTGTAAAATTCGCGAGTTTTCAGAATTTGTCGGTAGCGTTGTCTCGTGTTGTCCAGCGGTTAGATATGGCCTGGGTCACACAAAGGCATTCGAGAGAGCACGATACCTTGCCTTGGAGCAAAATAAGGGAAATTACGACGGTTATATGACCCTGTCTCAGGATCTTCATTCGGATCTGAAATGGTGGGACAGAGTTATCCTCTCCGCAAAAAATTCAATTAAAGCTCCTCAATATTGTCGGGAAATCTTTACCGACGCGTCGTTATCAGGTTGGGGCGTTGCTTGTGGAAGCGAGAGATCTCATGGATTCTGGAGTAAAGAAGAAAGGGAAAATCATATTAATATACTAGAACTCAAGACGGCTCTTTTCGGGTTGAAATGTTTCGCCGATAACTTGAGAAACTGCGATATCCTCTTGCGGGTGGATAACACCACAGCTGTGGCGTATATTAATAGAATGGGTGGCGTCCGTTTTAAAGAATTAAACCGTCTAGCTCGTTCGTTATGGGACTGGTGCGAGACAAGGGGAATTTGGGTCTTCGCGTCCTTTATTAGTACGAAGGAGAATACGGAGGCGGATTTCGAATCACGTCGGCTTGAACCCGAAACCGAATTCGAGCTGTCAAACGCAGCGTTTCATTCGATAGTCCAGAAATTCGGGAGACCCGAGATCGATCTTTTTGCGAGTCGAATAAATTCGAAATGTAAAAAATATGTCTCTTGGCTACGCGACCCGAACTGTACAGCCGTAGATGCTTTTACTATGTCGTGGGAAACGATTTTCTTCTACGCATTTCCACCATTTATAGTCATTCCGCGAGTCCTGAGAAAAATTAGAAACGAAAACGCAACGGGTATTCTTGTAGTCCCTGACTGGCCAGGACAAGCTTGGTATCCACTCTTCCGGGCCCTCTGTGTTAGTGAGCCGCTGATTTTTAAGCCTAACTCGAAATTATTACTTTCCGCGAACAGGGAACCTCATCCGTTATGGCAGCAGACTACCCTGGTGGCCGCAATATTATCAGGAAAGCCTTCCAGATAAGGAATGTCCCCGAGGAATCCTTCGATTTGATGCTGGCCTCGCTCCGCAATTCATCGATGAAGCAATACGACGGCGCGTTGAGGAAATGGTGGTCTTTTTGCTCAGACAGGAACGTCAGCCCTTTCGATAATTCGATTGAAAACGTGTTACTATTACTAACCAACGAATATAACAAGGGAGCATCTTACGGATCCCTAAATTGTTTAAGATCGGCGTTAGCCTTAGTTTTGGGACCTCACGTGGGGCAAGACCCTAGAGTAAAAAGACTGTTTAAGGGAGTGTCTGAGTTACGTCCTCCGAAACCCAAGTACGACGAAACGTGGGACCCTAAGATTGTCCTGGATTATGCGGCCAGTCTAATGCCTAACGAAGAGATCTCGCTCAATAACCTCTCGCTAAAAGTTGTCACCCTACTCGCACTAGTCACGGGTCAACGAATGCAGACTCTTTCATTAATTAAGATACCGAATATTCAGAACCTGGGTGAAAAGATACAGATTAAAGTTCCGGATAAAGTAAAGACTTCGGGGCCCAACAGAAGACAACCTTTGCTAAATGTACCATTCTACGAGAAAGATAATAGTATATGCGCTGCAACAGCTTTGGTGGCATATCTTAAGCGGACACAGGATCTCAGGGGCGCCGAACAAGCATTATTTGTTGCAATCAAGAAACCATACGGGGCGGTTTCAGCCCAGACTTTGAGTCGGTGGGTGAAAAGTATGTTAGAACAGAGTGGCGTGGACACAAATATTTTTTCGGCGCATAGCACTCGGCATGCTTCGACGTCGGCGGCGGATAAGAAAGGAGTAAATATAGACTGCATAAAGAAAGCGGCAGGTTGGACCTCAGCCTCTCAGACCTTTGCGAGATTCTATAACTTACCTGTGTGTAACGATAAGGACGCTTTTGCCAAAGCAGTTTTAGATAAATAAGAAGTTTCATTCGTTCGAGTAGCTATTTTTTGTTTTGGGTGTAGTTGTACTACACTTTTGGGTTGTTTGTTACTTGAGAATATATTCATGTTCAACAATTCACCGTGTTTTGGTGCCGTAATGATCTTTAAACATCTACAAGATGATCTAGAGGAAGAGGCGCGAAATACAATTGAATGATTAAACGAACTTACCTGTGAGTGAAGTTCTATCATAATTGTATGTAGCGCCTCTTCCGAATAGATCAGTCCCACCCATAGGTAACCCAACTCTGTGTACACAGAGGTAAACCCAAAATATTACGGCAAATACTTTGAAGAAATGATAGTCCAGACAGATAGACCAACGGAGGAGACCAAAAGTTTCTAGTTTTACTGTAAACATGTAGTAACACTGGCGTGGAGTGGGGGTACTACAAGATGATCTATTCGGAAGAGGCGCTACATACAATTATGATAGAACTTCACTTACAGGTAAGTTCGTTTAATCATTCAATTAGTACATAATTATTTAGAAACTTACAGTTATAGCTGTGATATATAAGTCGTATATGATTGCAATTTAATTGCTTGTATTATATTTTAATAAGCTATTAAATACATTAAAATAATGATTGTATGTTTATAATCGTATTCTACATGTAATTGCGAAATAATCTCTAACGTTGTTGAAATTGTTATTTAATATTTGGCATTTAATTAATAAACCAAAGTACAGAAATTACTTTATTACTTTCCATTTACCATTCTTCATCGACAAGACTTAATGAATTTGAAGTTTTTATATTACACTTGTTATACTCCTTATAAAAAATACTGATTGAAAAAAAATTCACTACAATGAGATTTGAATTTTTTTTAATAATGTCAATTAAACGTAATTTTTTTTATGTACATATAGATATATAGATATACAATTTACATAAAACAAATTTTTTGAATTTTTTTCAATCAGTATTTTTAAGCAGGAACATTTTTGTTAATTATTTTGATGGTGAGTATCGATGTCATTTTTTAAAATTTATTTTTGTATTTATTCATTATTAATTTTTTTATTATCTATTACTTACAATTATTTTATCTCATTTCCCCTAATTTTACATATTTATATTATAGATAGTTTTCCAATTGAATTAATAGGAAAAAAAAAAGAAATAAATTTGTTAGTGTCTCGCTGGATTCGATCGTAGATCTTTGAGGACATGAGGCCAAAAATTAAATCGTTATGCTATTTCCTACTCGTTGCACAAGTGTGGTAATTTAGTTCTTAAGCTGTGAATAGGTCAGTTAGCTGATTTGTTTGGCTACAGAGAGCGCTTCGATACACTAAAAAGTTCTATAAGGTTTAGGAACTTCGTTATTTAACTCGATTATGTTGGCAATGATGTGATATCTGGTGTCGAATAAGGGTCCCATGTTAAAGCATTGAGTGGCAACCCGCTGGCCCAGTGTATCGCGCTCGGCACGACGCAGCACCTGATGAATAATATAAAAAAAAAGTAGACTCCTTTCAGATTCCACTTGAAAAATTTAATAGTAATACAGAATTTAATAAGGAACCCGAAACTATTTTTTTTATAATTCGAAAACTTGTCATTAATGAGGTAAAAATAGTCAAACATTTGAATTGTTTATAAAAATTGGGATTTCCAATAATGTTCAACATTGCATTTTTTTTATGAAAGCCTATTCGTTCACCTTCCGAATGCACTGTAAATGATGTCTTTACGTCGAATAGAACCGGATATATCCGAGCTCCTTTTGGATCAAAATTGAATGATTGTCTTGTAACTTTCGAAAACAAACATAATTCGGACGAACACCAAAATGCGTGTCGATTCTTTTTACCTTTATTTCATGTGAAAAAAAGTATGAATAGATTGAAAAAATACGAGGTTATTTTTTGATTGACGTGACGTAGAATTCCTTATACGTATGTTGATATAGATATACATTCTTAATATTTCAACGAAAATTATATTCGCCGGCGTCCGTATTTCTACGCAATGCGATCACGTGACTGGTAATAGTCTAATAGCCGGTATTCATAGTCAGGTTCGATTTGCAGGACTGTCTTGAGTCAGCTCAAAGCATAGCTTAATCGGCTGAGAGCTATTCCTAATACAGTCTCGAAAATAATACGTAACTATTTACGAATACCGGCCAGACGTCGTCACAGGTCATTTTGAATTGAAAATGCAACGAATAGCTGTGAGCAAATTCATGATATAACAACGAAAATATCATCAATCTCCCAGGTCTCACCACGTGGAGGTCGCTATCAAACAGAGACCCGCCTAACCCGTCTCTACCTCCCAACCATGATCGGGTTTGCACCAAACAAATACAAAATGATAAAGAATAATATAAAATGGTAAAAGTAAAATTAAACTCGTTTGAACTTAATAAACATAATCACGAAATCTATAAGAGAAGGATCTCATAGAAATTAAATTGAAACAGTATAAGTGAAACATGACAGTAATCTTGATAGAGAAAATTGATATAACAAAGCATCGAGCATTGTATACATTATATAGGTAAATAAATTCTATAGAAAGCGCAAACTATGGAAAGTAGTACGTCACGAGTGCAGGTCACAGATAGTAATGAAAAAATAGGCTATAGAATATTTACATAATATATAGGTATACACGCAGTCTGGTCCGACTGCAGAAAGTATTCCTGGAATGAATAATCAGATATATAATTATAACGATATGACTAGCAAATTTTTAGCACAGTAATACATATAACTAACTAAACATAAATCACAGAAATATTGCACGTAAGTTATATACAAAGCTATTATATTTATGTACTGTAACGTGGCATTTTTGATGCCCGTTACAAGGGGCTCCTTGAACCCTGGGCGGAACCAAAAATTTAGGAATTTCCGAAATTGAGTCGCGAAGTTTTTGAAAAAGAGCGCCAGGACTAGAGTCACGCATCCGAAACTACGAGAGGGGACACCTTAGCGACTAGCGTAAGATATTACAGGTTTTTTTTTTTTTTTTGTTTTTCTTTATTTTTCGAGCTACGACGGCATCAGGCAAGAAGTCGACACCGAATTCGAGGAAATTGCGAAGTGGCGGACTAGCGACAATTGCGAAGGAAGGATGTCGAGGCTGCGGAGGGGGAGCCGACGCAGATCCCCGCATCGCGGGAATCCAAGGTGGACGCGATTCCCGCTGGCGGCCGGCGCGCCGCAGCCTCTCCCCCTTCACCCCGCCAACAATTGACCAGCGAACTTGCGACGGACCGACTAACGACGAGGGAGCACCACGCTCACCGCCAAGACGTCATGGAGCTGCGCAGAGGACGAGATTTGTGGCACCCGGATCGGCAGTACCGACTGTCACCGCAAGGGAGCACGTCAGTGCTCAAGGCGGTGGCGACAACCAGCAGCAGCGGAGTCGGCGGAAACAGACGTTGACCGTGAAAACTGATTTCATCGACGCCATTAGCTAAACAAAGGCCACAGCTGTAGCACGTGGTCAAAGTTCAGACAAAAGTGATCATTGGGCTGTAATAGTTTTAGGACATTGAATAAATATATGATATTTATACATAACTAGGTATTCGTCGTTGGTGTGTGTGTAACCCCGCATAACACAATCCCTACAGTGGTGACCCCGAGGAAAACTATTATAAAAAAGAAAAATGTCTGAGACTGACCAAGACAAGATAGAAAATCTCCAGAAGCAGCTCGCAGATATGCAAGCGGAAATGGAACGGTTGAGAACAGCAAACCTGTAGTTGACCCACTAGCTAACATCGGACAATTACCAGGTAACACACAAGTTGACATCGCAACTATTGCTACGTACAAGCTACCTCCCTTCTGGAAAAGCAAGCCCCAGCTATTGTTCACGCAGATTGAATCAATATTCCGTAAGCGAAACGTTCGCACGGAAAGAACAAAATACGACGCGGTTATGGAAATTCTCGATCAACAAGCAGTGGACGAGATTTCCGATATCATCGAACAACCAGTAGATGACCAGTCATACACAAGGTTGAAAGAAACACTAATAAAACGTTTCTCTGAATCATCAGAACGCCAACTACACCGACTCCTGTCCGAGGTCGAGCTCGGTGACAAGAAACCATCTCAGCTACTGCGCAAAATGCGAGATTTAGGCAAGAATGAAGCAACCGACAGTCTACTGAGAACAAAATGGATGAGTCTGCTGCCACAGAACGTCACAAACATTCTACTAGTAGCACACGACGTAGACCTGAATGAGCTAGCGGAGATGGCTGACAAGCTGATGGAGTTTGCGGGCGGTTATGTCACAGCTGTAAACACTACAAACTCTCAAGGAGTTTGCGCAATTAAAAACTCGGCAGACAAACAACACGAAGAGAGACTAGACAAAATTGAAAAAATGATTAGTGATATACATATCAGCATCAAAGACCTACGTGAAACAAACAAGACCAAGTCACAAGAAACCAGACCACGTTCACGATCAAGATCACGCCCTCGATACCCAGATGGTAAATGCTATCATCATCATAAGTTCGGGGACGCTGCGTACAAATGTCACGGACCATGGTGACCAAAAAACCCGAACCATCAACCGGGAAACTTGTAACACTGTCGTCTACGGAGGCCAGGGGCGACAGTGCAATAAATCGTGAATCACGCCTCCACGTATACGATAAAACAACCAATCAAAAGGTTTGATAGACTCGGGATCCGTCGTATCTGTCATACCACGTACGACTACCAAGAACAAAGCTAGTCAAACATCGCAAAAACTGTATGCCGCAAATTCAACTGTGATAAACACTTACGGACAACGTCATATCACATTAAACTTAGGAGTTCGACGAGATATTGACTGGAATTTCATCATAGCTGATGTTAAATCTCCAATCATAGGAGCTGATCTGATCGCTCATTATGGATTATTAATCGATCTCAAGAGAAGAAGACTGATAGACCCAAAGACATCTTTAGAAGTACCGGGTGAACTCAAACAAGCATCCGAATACGGTATCTCTACACTCTGTGATAGTCAACTACCTCAAAATGAATATTCACAGAAATACAAAGACCTCCTAGAGGAATTTATTGACATAACAAAACCGAGAACGAGATCAAGGAAAGACATTGACCCAAAGTTCGCGCACTATATCCACACAACAGGTCAACCTGTAAGAGAACGTCCTCGGAAACTAGCTGGGGAAAAACTGGAAGCAGCAAAAAAGGAAATTAACAAAATGCTGAAAGAAGGAGTCATCCGTCCGTCAAAGAGTCCATGGGCGAGTCCAATTTTACTTCGTCCAAAAAAATCAGGTGAGTGGGAATTATGCGGGGACTACCGAAAAGTAAATGCGCAAACTATCCCAGATAACTACTCACCACCATCGATACAGAACCTAATCCAACTGCCACCTGAGACAACGGTGCTATCAGTGTATGACATGGAGAAAGCATACAGCTTGACCCCGGTGGCAGAGGAACACGTCGAAAAAACAGCAATAACGACACCGTTTGGCTTATTTGAACATCTCTATTTGCCATACGGGATGCGCAACGCAGGAGAGACTTTTCAACGCAGGACAGACTTTTCAACGCAATATCGACGAGATTCTTAGAGATTTGGATTTCGCTGAAGCATTTGTCGACGACATAATTATAAAATCAAAGAATCACGAAGAACACCTGAAACACACGAGGATTTTGTTCGAGCGACTGCGAAAACACGGATATGTCATTAATCTCAGTAAATGCACGATTGGGAAAGAAGAAGTGACATACCTCGGCTACACGATCAACAAGGACGGTCATAAACCCCCGCAAGAGCGTGTAGAAGCCATAAAAAACTACGCAAAACCCAAGACAATCAGGGAGTTGAGAACTTTCTTAGGCTCAATAAACTATTACCGCCGCCTAGTACCGCATGCAGCACAAATGCAAGCACCACTAAATCAATACCTGAAAGATTCAAAGAAAAATGATCGCCGGATCATACAATGGACTCCAGAAGCAGAAGAAGCGTTTGAGAAGTGCAGAGACAGCATAGCATCTATAGCGCTGACCAAGTTTTTATCAAACACAGCACCACTCGCCTTAATTACGGATGCATCGGACACAGGAATCGGAGCCGCATTGGAACAGTTTGTCGACGGAAGCTGGTCACCGGTAGGATTTTTCTCAAGGAAGCTTAGTGACACCGAAACGAGATACAGTACCTATGATCGTGAGTTGTTAGCGATCTACGCAGCGATCAAGTACTTTCAAGACATTTTGGAAAGTCGTAACTTCATGACCAAGACTGACCACAAACCACTCACATACGCTTTTCACCAAAAGCCACACAAAGCATCTCCGAGACAAGCTCGCCAACTCTGTTACATTTCCCAGTTCACAACTGATCTTCGATACGTAAAGGGTGAAGAAAATGTGGTGGCTGACGCGCTCTCGCGTGTCAATGTAATTAACATGCCAACTCGTCTCGACGCTGAAACTATTAGAGTTGCTCAGGAAAACGATGAAGAACTGCAAAACATCATCAGATCAAATAGATCACTAAATATGCACCGACTGAACGTTGAATCTGACACTCCAGTATATTGCGATGTATCCACGGGAACAGTGAGACCGTATATACCAGTTGAACTGAGGAAAGTCGCATTCGATGTAATACATGGTCTATCACATCCAAGCGGCAGGAACACCAGCAAGCTGATTAAAGAGAAGTATATTTGGCCTGGAATTAAAAAAGACGCGCTGAAATGGTCCAGAGATTGTATAGTGTGTCAAAAAGCAAAAGTTCAACGCCACAATAGACTACCTCACACAAGCATCGAAGTTCCCGACTCAAGATTTAATCACATAAATATTGACATCATCGTCCTCCCTGAGGTCGACCCCACATAACACAGGACGTCCACGGGATATCCCAAACATATCCCAAATGTCCTTAAGATATCCCGGATATCCTCACGAGGTCCCGAATATTCCGGGAATGTCTTGGACGTCCTCTGGAGCTCCCAGGGATATCTCACAAGATTTCATGAGTTGGTTAGTTTTTTGACACAAATAGGACATCCTTAGAATATCCTGATGATATCTTCTGACGATATCTTTGTAGTGAATTATGTTGCATCAGACTACTACGAGAAAATAATGTGGGAGTATCTCATTTATAAAGCCGGAAAAATTTTGAAAATTATCGACCGCAATGGTATTTTGGTTGAGGCACATCACATGTTGCGCGCTTTGCTGTCTCGTAATATTAAATATATACAGGATGCGCCGAATATGTGCGCAACACCGTTGTAGCAGATCCAACCTAACCTATATTCCGTTTTCACATCAGTCTTTACGTGCAACTAATAATTTGATCGCATAACATCAAAGATCTATAAATTACATATAATATATAATATATAATATAATATATAACAATAAACAGCAGTAACATCAATAGTAATAGTGACAATAATATAATAACGATAATATAAAGTATAAAAAAAAATTCAAGGTGAATTTAAGTTCTGAAATTCTCAGACAATTTCGTGTTTCTCTCAAACAAAAAATTTACTATCATATTAAATTTTTCTAAACTCCTTACTTACTGCTGAAATTTCATTCCAGCATTTATATAGCTGTGGTTTGGTATGTTTTTTTTCCAAATAATATAAAAAATTCTCAGATCTTAAAATTTTTCATGTGCTTCAAGTTCTGAATTTGATCGAAAATGTCAACAGGCTTTCATATTATAATATGATTAGTTGTTCAACAAAAGTTCCCCAAATTTGAATTTGATTATAACAACCAATCCTTAATGTTGCTATATTCGAGGTTCCATTTGTGGGAACTTTTCCACGGAAAAACCGGGAAATTTCAGAACTTCAGGCACATAAGTTTTCCGAATTCTCGAAGAGAATTTTGAAAAAAATATCAAAATCTTCAACAAATTTCATATAATAACGTTTACCAGTAAAGTGAATAGTGATCCAGAATTTGAAATAAAAACTTGAACTTCATGAATAGCGGTTACGTGTTCCGTTACACTAACAATTTGAGAAAAGATTGGCATAATCGTCGCGAATTTTGTGCTCCGTTCCAGTCGATACAATATCTCTAAAAACATGCCCAAAGAAAAAACTTTGAAGCCTGTCCGGAAAATATCTGAGCGTCAACTCCGGCGGCAGGTCAATGAGGAAAGTTCACTAGAGTACCTAAACATTTTCCAACGTAATGATGCGAATATGGATGAAATGCGACTGATATCTTCTTCTGATAATAATGCTTCCGTGTTGTCAGAAACATCAGATTTTGCAAGCTGCGCTGAGAAGAATATATTCAGTGAAAATGTAAGAGAATCTTGTTATATCTCTGATAAAAATCATGAAAACGCCACACATCCAGATGAATCCATTGTGGCTGAAGAGCCATATAACGAACCAGAAGTTTGGTATTCATCTGACTCATCGGAGAGCAGCGAGTTAGCTACTGCTGACAATGAGTCAGTATATGTTGAAAAGCCTCCTGTACCTACGTCTGAGGATTACAACCTGCAATCTTTTCTTGCTCAGTGGGCGGTATGCAACAGAATTCCACATGTGGCTATATCGTCGTTATTGAAGAAGCTAAGGCAGCATCCATGTCATTCGCACTTACCATCTGATCCCAGAACTCTACTAAAAACACCAAGGTCTACGATTACAACGGATGTTCACCCAGGAAAATATATTCATCTAGGCCTTGCTCGTGGATTGAATCAATTACTTGTCAAGTATTCAAGTGAAATAGATACTGATATTGAGTTAGCCATTGGTATTGATGGTCTCCCCATATCAAAGTCGTCCAGGGGTTTTCTATGGCCGATTCTGGGATCAATCGTTGGGTTTAATGATGTATTTATGATTGGAGCATATTATGGCAATGAAAAGCCTGGTGTCGCCGGCGACTTCATGCGAGATTTTATACAAGAAGCTAAAGACCTATGTGAAAATGGATTATCGTTTCAGGATACGTTGTACACGTGCAGTATAAAATTCTTTGTATGCGATGCTCCAGCGAAGTCGTTTGTTTTGAATGTCAAAGGATGTACTGGGTATTCTAGTTGCACAAAATGTACAATTGAAGGTACCTATGCCAATGGACGCATCTGCTTTCCAGAATTAACTTCACGGGAAAGAACCGATACAGATTTTAGAAACAAAACGGACGATGATTATCATGCAGGAGATTGTTGCCTTGAAGAAATTCCACGTTTTGACATCATCAAAAATGTACCATTGGACTATATGCATCTAGTCTGCTTGGGAGTTGTGCGAAAGCTTCTTTACTTGTGGTTATTTGGGGACCTAAAATACCGTTTGCCACATCGCAATGTTTTTTCAATTTCAAATGCTTTAGAAAAACTCAAGGGGTTTATCCCTTTAGAATTTGCACGGAAGCCACGGTCTCTTGATTTTGTGAAACAGTGGAAAGCCACAGAATATAGACAGCTCTTGTTATATACTGGTCCAATTGTTCTGAAAGATGTATTGCCATATGATGTTTACATGAATTTTTTGACACTTCACGTTGCAATAAGAATTTTGTGCAGCACCAATACAACTTCACTTTTCAACTATGCTCACGACCTACTCAAACATTTCGTTACATCATTTATGATACTTTATGGAAGGCACAGCGCAAGTCACAATATTCACGGCCTCATCCACATTGTACAAGATGTTAAGAATTTGGGTATTTTGGATAGCTTCAGTGCCTTCAAGTTTGAGAATTATATGCAAACTTTAAAGAGACTACTAAGGAAAAGTGATAAACCGTTGCAACAAATTGTTAGGCGCTATGTTGAAATAGAAAACAGCTCAGAAAGTACCACATCAAAAAAACGAAGTTGTAAATTCGAAGTACTCACACAGTCTTCTCATTACGATGGGCCATTGCCAGACGGCTGTGAGAATCCACAATATAAGATTGTTAACTATTCAGACTTTAAATTAAAAGTGGACAGCTTGGCGGACAACTGTTGCGGTTTAGTGAATGGGGAAATAATTTTGGTGAAAAATATTGTGTATGACTCACGTAAAGGCATACTTGTTTTAACAGGAAATGAGTATGAGGAAAAAAACAATTTTTACACTGAACCATGCGACTCTTCATCACTTGACATATGGTCAGTTGGAAAACTGTCAGAGTTGAAAACATGGCCTTTAGAAGATGTTCGCCAAAAGTACGTGAGATTGCCATATGGATCCAACAACTTCGCGGTTTTTCCGATGCTACATGTAGAACTTAATTAATTTGAGAACAAAAAATAATGATAATGATAATGATAATCAAAAGAAGAAAAAGAAGAAGAATTAGAAGAAGGAAATCATCAATCAATATGTTAATAATGAATAATAAAATAAAATGGAATATAAAATGGATGTACCCACGTTAGGTACATACCTGCGCTGAGGGACCTTGTACACATTATCATCGCATACGGCCCTAGCGCGTCATCGTGAGCGCAACACGGCCCCCCCCTCATATGCGCAAAAATCATGCGTGGCAGTTAGCCGGCCGGTATTAACCTGTAACTGGTGCAAGAGCTAACGAAACTCGGCACGTGCTCGGCACGTTGTAACAGTCACGGTGTTGACGAGCGATTCAAACTGTTTTGTGAACGAGAAGACACGTGGGCTGTTTCTACCTATGCAGGGTAAGTGCAATAACATTCTAACTCCTATTTTTCTTCTTGTAAGCTACACGATTTGTGCGATATTCTTGATATACACAGAAAAATCACATTAACGAAAATGGAATATGGCGACGCTTCAGTGCAAAACATCTAGATGTCTCATATTTCGGGCTATTAAGACGATTCCGTAACCATATTTGGCTAACATAAACGGGCAGGTAGCCGAGGTAGAATCACGCTAAATCTCACGTGAAAATTTACGAGGTATTACGGTCATAGCCATAGTTTGGCTCATTAAGAGTAAGTAACACCGATAGCGTGGTTTCTACTTCGCGCACGCGTGAGTGCCAAGTCACGGGAAATTTTTGCGCAACTCGAATAGAGTGTCGAACCGTGTGAATAGTAGTTTTGTTTCGAAGAATTGAAGTACCTATACGAAAAAAACTTGATACGAGGTGTTGCGAATTGTGTTCCGCATTATTCTGTGTCTTTTTGACCCCTCGAGGGCACACCTTCGTAGAATTACATAAAGTGCACACGAGATCAAAATAACTCCAAGCAATTTTCAAATTCATATACCTCAAAAAGTATGCATTCTTTCGGGTAAAACGTAGAGACACTTCTTGAAGCTAAAAAGTCATGTTTTAACCCAGTTTTATTACTTTTTATGAAAAAAATTATTATTTTTTCTCAATTCATAGTCATTTCAGAGGTTTCGAGATTTTATAATGTTCTACAGATTGTTGTGTTGCCTGTTTCTCTTCTTAAAGTTCTTTGTTCACTGGTTTGTATAGTATTCGCGTAGATAAATTTGAGAACTTGTGAGAACTACCATTTCAGACTCAAGCATTGCTAGCAGAACGAAGTATCATTTTTTATTTCCAGTTATTGGCAAAGTAGCAAACCACTTGCAGAATTTAAAATCGAAAAGCTTTATTGAATGTGTATATTCAGCATTGAAGACGTATGCACGTTTCAATACACCCATATTAGTATAGTTGTGTAGGTGGTTCTATATTTGTTACAAAAATCATGATCAGGATTTGCTTACAGTGCTGAAATTATCTTGTTGAAAAACTGTAACTATTATTTGAAAATGTTGATTACCTAGAGTATTTCTTTACAGTGTAATTTAAGCAAAGTCATGGCGCAATCCAAAAATTATGTCATTGTAGAGTTTGAGGATGGAATTCAATTGATAGCGAGTAATTGGCTAATTGAAGAGACCATGGAAGCTTACTGGCCTAATTTTACAACGATGAATCGATATTACAAGGCTGTGCAAGTATTGGAACCGATTAAGATTCGTGGAAGTTGTTCAAAGTAAAACGTATACTGGCCAAAACTTGTAAGTTAATTTTTCTTTACACCCGTGGTATAGGCTCAACTATGTACTACGATGACCAGAATTAGTATTCAGTCTACCATCGTTTTCTTTTTGAACGAGTTGGGTACAGATAAAACATTATAGTTTGTCCGTTCGGTTTAGGTGGACATTAACCAATAAGGTTACGAGAAATTATGAGTAATCTGAAATCCTCAATATCATATTATAAACATTTGTTTGACCGCTTTCGTTACTAGACTGCTATTGGTAAGTGGTAAGTACAAGTACTGTCGCCTGGTGTTCAAAATTTAAACTAGCGAAAACGGGTCAGCTGTCATATGGATATTGCTCAACATATTGATAATGTAAATTTTAATTTACAATTATTGAGTTTTTTTTATTGTTAGCTAAGAAACAAACTAAAATTAAAATGGAAAGTGTTGTTGATGATTCGGGTGTACGTTTTTCTCCGAGGGAAACAAAAAGTAAAGCTTTTTGCAGTGTGTATGGATGTAAGAGTAAAGCTTGTAGGGATTCAGATGTCAGATTTCATCTTTTTCCTAAAAAAAACAATTTCATAAAAATTATAAATACGTTCGGTGAAGAAGAAAAAGTAGACTGCCGAAAAATGTGGCAAATTGTGTTAAAAATTGGTAAAAATGTTACCGATAACATGCAAGTTTGTTCTTTGCATTTTAAACAGTCCGATTATTTTTCACCAGGTGATTATATTATATTATATTTGTTTTTTAATTATCTTAATAACTTTTTTATTTGCAATATTAACTAAGGGCATTACTTTCTTATGTAGATTTAAGCTCCAAAGGCAAACGAAGATTAAAACAAAATGCAGTTCCTTCATGTAATTTACCTTCTACAGACAAGACACCAAGATTAATCACCAACAAAAATACTGACAGAGAGACAAGAAGATTACGAAGAGATAAGAGTAGGAATGAAGTATTGCCAGCTAGTCAGCTTAGTTGTCAAGATCAGGATGTGTTAGATACTAATAACTTAGATACTAATAATTTGACAGAGGAACCGGATGACCAAGGAGAAAGTAGTTCCATCAGTTTAGTTCAAGATACACCTCTGCTTACAGAAAATGACCAAATTTTGGCTACAAAACGCCTGGTTGATATTGGTGTTCAGATTAAAAGCGGGGATTTAATCACAGATTTTTGTGATATTTTAAAAACTGAAAAAGAGCTCAACACACTAACTGGTATTATTAATTTTGATATCTTAAAAACTATTATTGACGTGGTAAAGGATGGCTTTCCTAAATATAGATTTGAAACGATGAACCTTCGAAGTAAAATAATAATGACATTCATAAAATTGAAGCATAATTTATCATATGCAATCTTGGCAGTTTTGTTTAAGTATTCATCTTTATCACAGTGTCGAAGAGTAGTCCTTAAGATAATCGATATGCTTTATGTTTGTTTGAAAGAAGGCATTCCTTTTCCGGATAAAGATGAAATTTCTAAGAATCTCCCAGTATGTTTTGATGATTTTAGAAATGTGAGAATCGTTCTAGATTGCACTGAAATATTTATCCAAAGACCAAAAAATCTATGCTGTCAACAAGCAAGTTATTCTCGGTACAAAAGTACTTACACAATAAAATTTATGACTGGAGTAACTCCTGGAGGAATAATATCATTTATTAGTGAAATGTACGGAGGAAGAGTTTCAGATGATGCGATATTTGAACAATGCAAAATATTAAATTATCTAGAAAAAGGTGAAGCAATAATGGTTGATAAAGGGTTTCGAGTTGATAAATTATGCAAGGAAAAAGATATTAAGCTTATAAGGCCTCCATTTAAGAAAGAGCAGCTTCAATTTACCAGAGAAGAATCACGATTGAACGCTAAAATAGCGAGAGCTCGTGTACACGTGGAACGTTCTAATCAACGACTCAAAGTCTTTAAAGTTTTAGGTTCGCGAATGCCAATTGGTTTAGTGAAGAAAGGCAAAGAAATTTTAACAATAATTGGTGCAGTTGTCAATTTAAGCTCTTCGATTTTGAAAGATGATAAATTTTTGTCTGAAAAGGAATAACTTTATTATAAATTAAATCTATTATTTGTAATATTACATTAAAACTATGTAATTCACCTAGAATGTTAATAATAAATGAAAACACAATTGAATATGTTGCAGGTATTTATTTAAATTTAAAAATATTTTTAAAGAACGGTTATTCACAAATAATCAACATTTAATTTTGTTTATGTTCATCTGTGCATGCATAGTGTAACATTTCATTGAAATATATTAATTTTAAAGATGTGAATAAATCGTTTACGAATTGTTTATCAAAATCTACTGTTAAAACTTTCATACTTTTATCAAACGAAGAAAATATAATAAAATCAGTTTTTTGAATATTTAAAATACCCATTCCGAACTGAATTTGGCCATAATACTTATGATTTTTTTTTAAACTCAAAATACTTTCATCTTTTGGATTTGTTTGAATGAAATTGAGTTTAGAAATAACTTCATTTACAGGTAAAGATTTACCCTCATATGGACATTTAATCTCTAACAATTTAATTGGTTTATCCTTATCGAAAATAATACCGTCAGGAGAATATCCTAACCACGGATTGTCTCTAGAAATTATTAGTCCGCATTGAAATACATTGGTAGATGGATTTAATTCTTGATATGTTTCTCGAGCAACAGGTTCAAATTTTAGACCATGTTTCATTGCTGGAGTGCTAATATTTGTCGGATAGAAATATTTCATAGACTTATTTTTCCAATTGGGTTTTAAATTTTTTCGATAAGTGTATAACTCGTAACATCGCGAGCCAGTTATTCGAAATTGACGTTCTTTCTGCCAAACACTATAAAATTTTTGAGTTTCTAAACAAATATTATAAGGATTCCCAATTAATTGCTCTAAAAGTTTCTGGCAACATTCTCTCAGTGGTCGGAAGGGTTTTTCAGAAAGATTGAGTAGGATTGATGACGAGAATGAGTGTGAAATCAAACGTTGGATAAGTTGTAAGTTCTCAGGAGGTACAGTTTCAATAGTAGGTTGTTGCAGTGGAGCATGCCTTCCAGTTCTGTGATAAATACATTCAAAAACGTGTGAAAATAAAAATTAAACACAACATGATTAGAGAGTCATAAATTTTGATGAAGTAAATGTTACATACAAGTCATGATTAGAATTGATTAAATTATTCCATCGAAATAGTAAAAAAGTTTAAATTCATCGGCAAATATATACAAAATTGATTAAATTAAAAACAACAATTGTTTATATAAACAGTGAATCATAAAATTGTTTTCATGAAAATTTACTTCAACAAAATTTTCATTAAAAAAAAAATCAATCATAAATAAATTAATCATTCACGCTCGTACGCATGCTCTGACAAAGCTGATTTTAAATTTTTCGAAAAAAGTTTTTCCTTGATTGACTTCTTGACATCATCACTTAGTTCCTTGTGATTTTTCTTTATATTGAAGCAGCCGTGTTCACTCAAAGGCTTTGGATTATATTGTTCCAAACAAGCATTGCGAGGTGCACTCCAAAGACATTTCCTGTCTGTTGATGAAACCGTTTTGAAGCCAGCCAAATCATTACTAAAAAAAAATAATCAAAATATAATTAATTTGGCTTGGTAGTAGAAATTACATACCAAGAAACATTGAAAAAATATATGCCACTGTTTAAACTTACCGTGTGCAAAACACCAAAACACCAGCACTATGTTTACATGTTCCACTGTTCCCAGCTGTACAGCTGCACACTGAGGAAATAACCTTATCAGTTTTACTAATAACTGTTGTTATTTCGTGAGGATCTCCCCGAGTATTGGATGATTGTATACAATATGATAATAATTCATACTGCTCTTCATTTTCACTCAAAATTCCCGTATAAATTAAATGATTCGCATTGACAACTTGCTCGCCTTCAATAAAATTTCGGCTTCTCGTTGTAGACTCCAAATAATCCAATACTTTGCACATTGATAAAAACATTTTTTTTATTATTAATAGAACTTAGGGTAATGTCCTTTTTTAATGTTTATTATTAATAAAATTTAAGAAACGGATTTGTTTACATACAGTTTACATATGACATTAATCAGCCGACCCGTTTTCGCTAGTTCAAAATATAGTCACCAGTTGGCGTGATTGCAACTCCCACTTACCAATTCTAGACATTAATATTTTGAGCTTTGGATCCATTTCTGATATGACGTCACTTTCTCTCACGTAGCCATCTTCCTTAACTGAATGAACAAGCTGTATTTAAGTCGTGTATTGTGAAAAAGAATTGTAATGTAATTCAGTAATTGCCAATGATGAATTTTTTTACCTCAAATATATTTACAAAATTTTAGATAACTATGAGAAAGGAACAAAAATTTTAAAAGATGCGGAAATATTTTCCGATCTCAATTCGGATGTTGATGATACATGTCTAAAATTGAGACGAAGAACACATGCTCGCTTAGTATATTCTGATAGCGATGATGAGGAGTCGGGTATGGAAAATAACAGTCGATCCAAAATTCCTCCTCTTCCTAAGCCCTATGTGAGTGAACCATTCATTCCACCGCAAAAACCGATAAAAAACAGCAAAGCATCAGCTGTTACTTCAAGGAAAATGGGATGTCACGAGCCATTGAACAATAACAACTCAGATTTCGAGGATGCGGAAATCCATTGCCCCAAGCAGACTGGCAAATATCTTAATATCCAAGAGCACTCAGAAGACGATGCTGAATCAGAATGTTCATTTGCTACAAACACACTTGCAACGGCAACTCTTCCACATACTAACAATACAGCGTCAATCAATCCTAAACAACATAACAGTAATCCACAAGTTACACACGCACATAGGGAAATGCCAGCCAAGAAAGTAATACAACCCAAAAATGTTGATCCAGATTTGGAAAGCTGTATGCGGAAGACAAATATGAATGAACCTACTATATCTCTTGACAATGAAGGTAAAAAATGAAATACGTTAAGTAATTCCATATCTTGAGACATCAACTTTTTTTTCCAGATTTCAGAACTTATCAACGCTTTGTCATACGCTCTTTCACTATGCTGAAAGCCAAAATCAATAATGTTATTGATGTTGTGGAGGTGATGAGTAAGAAGCTAGATGGTATAAAATGTACTGATAATATTCCGGATGCGAATCAAGAAGCTGATAACCCCGAACTTGAAGTCATGAATCTTTTCCCAATTTGCCATGTAAAAATGTTGCAAAGAGTAGAAAAAGAATTAACGAACAATGCGATGAAACAAAAATTGGTGAGTATATAGTTTTTTATTCCAAATATACCAAAATAGATTTTCCTTCTGGCATTCAACAATTTACAACTATTGTAATGGCGTTTGCTATAGAAAGCAATTGAAATTTGAAAGAAATTGCTTGTTTTGTTGGTAACATGGTAAAAAAAAGCAATTTTTTTGGCAGATTTTCATGAATTCATACAGCAAGCACCATTCTGTAACAACCAAGGTGTTAGATGGTAAATAAAAATTCTATTTTATTGCTCTATTCAAGAGTAACCCAATAACCTGCAGTAATAGTAATTTAATCAAGCATAGCATTGCCTTAACCAGATGATCTGAAATTTACACACATATTGACTTCAAAAGTTCCACACAAGTAGTCAAAGATGAAATATTTACGCAAGAATATTGTAAAAAAGATTAATATTAACATTAAGTGAGGTCTCCCCTTACTATATCTGTTTCATACATGTCCCGAAGTATAACAGGTGAAGCACAAAGGCACCTCCGATGTAAACTATTAGCTGAGGAGGTTCGTTTGAGCATTTCTGTAGAGGACACTTCGTTAGTATTTACACTATTGAGCACAGAATTTTCTAAAGTGGAATCAAGTTTCATGCACAAGCGATGGAGTAGTTCAATCATTTTGAAATAGACCTTTCACAATCAATTCCAAAGGATATGATTATGTACATTTAAAGCTGCTAAATAATCTTTTGCAGTTCAAAGAATTTCGAGATACCAAAATAACCGTTCAAATACCTTTTTCTGAAATGACAACTTGCAGGTTATTGCTTTCTGATCACTTTCTCTTTGTTGACTTCTCAGCTCTTCTGTTTCCTTTTTAGTAACATTACGTTTACACTCACATTCTTCTCGAGTCTACTCATTTTTCTCATTTGTTATTGAAAAATCAGTTATACCAGATCCCTATAACAGTAAAGACAAATGACTTGTGACTGAAAACGTTAATTCAAAAATATTGTGAATTGTGAGTTTTGATTTAGTGGAAAATTTGGTATTATTCATTTTAATTTGATCAATTGTATTGAACATTTTCCAGATGACAGCATTACTAAAAATCGGTGGAAGTGATTACAAAAACATTACCACTAGATTGATGGAACGGCTTTTCAGCAATTATGTAGCTGAGAAATTTAGCTGGTTCGGGTCAAAAGGAAAAAGAATTTTTTCAACACTTCATTTGTGTCGTGTTATTCTAGGTAAACTGATTCATACCATATTAAATTAATTGTAACATTTATCATGCACGTTGGTAAAATGTCCATAACTTATTTACATTCTAACGTTATTGTAGATGTTGTCGGGAAAGCATCGACCACAAATTTGGTCACAGAAGATATGATTGCGAAAGTCATTAAAGATTGGTTACGGCACGCGAAGGAACGATTGTCACGAGAGAAACCGTGAATATTAGATTTATTTAGTCATGTTTGTTCCTATCAATATGAAACAAACAAATAATTGCATTATGTCGAGCAGAATGTTCTCAGAAATATCTGTTCCAAATTGAATTGTAAATCTCATAATGTATACACTTTCAGGCCCCTATCTTTGCACACAGATGCAGAAGAAAACTCCGCCAGAGAACCAGATGCCGAAGTAGAACTTAACGTTCCTGGAGTAGCTGAAGGGACTGATTATTCCAACTAGTACGTTTTCTTGTTCTTACTACAAAATTATTATTTTCTCAAAACTTGCCTATAGTGAGATGTTTTAGTAGGGAATGATTCAGATATTAATCAGAGTCCTTGTGTTGTCTTAGCTTCTCTTACCAGCTTGAGAATCAACAACGGACCCGTTTATACAAAAGTTCGGTTGTTCAGAAGGGGAACGTTAACGTAGGTTATTCGTCTTTTATTTTAAAACATTGGATTTCGTACTTTCAGTAACTAGGACATTATTGCAATGTGTGCTAATAAGAAACACGTACTTCGGACCTACCGATAAGATACCACGTATTTCTTATCCTTTTACGCAGATGATACGTGTTCTTTTATCCTAATGCATGAGATAATTGTTTCTTATTAGAAGCCATTGATTTGGATAAACCCATTTTAAAGAATCAATCTAGTCCTAAGTCCTATACACATATTGACTCTACCAAGCAGCGCTTTTGACTATGTATCGTTCTACGCTCAATGTATACATTGTTCACCCTTATAATCTTATCACATTATAAATGTATTGTACAGCTACATCATTACACAGTACTTCTAAATGAGAAAAAATCTTTCAAATCTTTCATATTTCAAAAATTTTGAACCAATCGGTACTAAGAATTGAATAGAATCTATCTGTTGAAAAAATTAAATAGGCGGCAACATTTTTTTTTTTTTAGCGACTTCATGTATAGCATAATACAATTATAACGATAATGCATCACTATATTTTTTTCAGAAATACACGCACATACCAAATGACTGCCTAAATTGGCATTACTTGATGAAAATATCTGATGCTTCTGCGACTGTGATTATAAAATTAAGTGGCACATTTCTATCCGTCTGCTGGTTGGATGGAAATAAAGCTAATGCCTTTTAAGTATTATTATCCTTTAAGTTCGACAGCGCTTTAAACAGCGGTTCAAATACTATATTATTTATTGCAATACATTGCAAGCAAAGCAAGTTTTATGTTTCAAATAATACTATGAGATAATGACTGACTCTACGTACTACATGATGTAGCCAAACTAATCGTAAGTATATTATTGAAGTTCCTTATGGACGATTCCGTACTATTTCCCATATTTCTGTGTTGATTAAACAAGATAGTATGTTTTTATTTTGGTAATGTGTTAGTATTTTTTTGGTATAGTTATTAGGTATTGGCTGCATTCTCATTATGTTACTAGTATTCAATTTTGTTTCACTATTTATCGTTGAAAGTAGGTTGGAAATGCTCTGTGCACTACATTCCACCGTGCTTTGATTATTAGATTAATGATCGTTCTACAATGATATTGTTAACCGTATCATTCGTAGCTTTTTATTTATTATCGTACGTTTTTATATATTCCGATGTCCTATGTAGTATTTCTATTGTTTCATTCCACTTAAATCCTATCGGGTGCAGCAATATTGCATTGTAAAAGTCGATGTAAAAAGTCAGATTTGATGTGAAGCATTACAAATTAATGAATTAATTTGAAAATTAATTTTACTGGTATTGAAATGAAAGGCATGGAAGGTACAATGCAAGAACCTGTGCAATGATGTCTATCAACTGGAATGTAGTATCAATTGGTTAGACCGAGAATACATTGAATGTCGCTCATAGTTTGCTTACGTCTCTTATATGACTATTGGTAATTTATTTTGAATTACTTTCCAGCGGGCGATGATCTGACAAATGAGAACATCTTTGGTTGATGTTAAAAGAAGACCCTTCTTAAACTTGATTATCAACGGCTAAAAATTAATTTTATCTCTAAAAAGTACATATCCATTATACATAATGTCCACGACTATATTTTTAGGGATCGATTTCGAGATTCGATACTTTTTGGTAATGAAATTAATTTTTTTGCCATTTTCAACCAAGTTTCAGCAGAGTCTTCTTTTAAGGAGGTTCATGGCGTCATCGATTTCATATTTTTACCGTAATGACAACTATTTATAGCTGGAGTTTTATAAAAAAAATGAATTGACATTTTTATAAAATGTTTCAAATTCCAAATATCGTGTCATAAAAAAAGATTATGATCAAAATAGTTTAATGAAGTCATTTGCTGTACTTCATCTTGTTACAAAAAGGATCTATATGGAATCACATTTGTCAAATTTATGCAACTTGACTGAATATATGTATATTTATGCACCTACCACGTGAAGTTTGTTTGCTCTTAAACCAATTGCCAATTAATTTTAATGACAGTAGCAATTAGTGATTCATATGTGCAATAAATGCTTCAGTACAGAACTCTTATTAGGCTGTTTGAATAAATAGTAAATATAATTACATTTATATAATTAACTTGTCTTTCATTTCACATAAAATACTCACCCTGAAAAATTATCATTGTTTGCGAAAACAATTCGAATAAGAAGCCTGGCTTCTCAACCAATTCAAAATAAGTACCCACGCGTTTACCGCAAAATGCTATAATATTTGAAACATTGCATGCGTCGAAAAACCCATGACGTCAAAAATTGACTTGACGAAGGCCCAAAATTGGAAAGTCTGATCAAATTTTTCCGTGAAGACATTGTTATATGTGATACCGAAAATGTGCTGATATTCGTTTTGTGTGAAACTGCCACAATAATCGAAATTATACTTCAGTACATGTAGTTACGTCTCGGCCCTGAAGGGTGCTCTGAAAGCTGAAATTGTTATCTATTGGTTTCAGCAAGAATAACAGTGATACATGCGAAAAATAAAACATTTATTACATGATCGTATTCTGTTATTTTTACTGAAACCAATGAATAATAATTTTAGCTATCCTCGTCCCTATATATTAACAAGAGACCGCTTCTGGGTCGAAACATAATTTCTACCAGAGCTTAATTTCATTGCTTTTTTACATGGCTTTTTTACACCAGAAAGATACCAGTGAAAAAAGGATGTAACAATTATTACCGAAAATATCAAATCAAACCAATCCCAGATGCTCCGGGAAGGTCATTAAAAGGATATCCCTATGACGTCCTATAGATATTGTCAGGAGGTCGTGAGTTATCCACCGTGAACATCCTGAAGATTTTGTGGGATCGGACATTTTTATATCCCTAGGACATCCACGGGATATTGTGGGATATCGTGGGATGATCCCTGGATATCCAGAATATCCCGGTCTGATGTCCACGAGATATCCTAAGGATGTACTTGTGCTATGTGGGACGGTTACCGTTATTGTCT
The DNA here is from genome assembly GCF_021901495.1 of Neodiprion virginianus. Classification (NCBI taxonomy): domain Eukaryota; kingdom Metazoa; phylum Arthropoda; class Insecta; order Hymenoptera; family Diprionidae; genus Neodiprion; species Neodiprion virginianus. Next base: position 18,784,943 of record NC_060878.1, on the reverse strand, counting down.
GACAATAATCGACAGATTTTCACGCTGGCCAGTCGCAGTTCCCATGAAAGACATGACAGCAGAAACAGTAGCAAAGGCTCTTCTCAATAACTCGATAGCTCACTACGGCACACCTCTGACGATTACGACTGACCAAGGAACACAATTCGAGTCCGCCCTATTCAAGGCGCTCACCATGTTCACCGGAGCAACAAAAGTCAGAACAACAGCATACCACCCTGCAGCAAATGGCATCATCGAAAGATGGCACCGGACCTTAAAAGCAGCCCTGATGTGCAAACCTGATACACCATGGACGCAGAGCTTACCTGGTGTCATGCTTGGTCTTCGTACCAGTTTTAAAGAAGATTTAAAAGCCTCACCAGCTGAAATGTTATACGGGACAACACTACGTGTGCCAGGGGAATTTTTCGTTCACCAAGACCCAAACGCAAACCCGCAAGCATTTGTTGAACGACACGGGGAGTTGATGAGAGAAATACGTCCAACGCCGACCTCTCACCACAATAAACCACGGTTATACCTCCTGAAAAACATCGAAAACTCCTCACATGTGTTCGTTAGAACCGACCATATAAAAGCACCACTTGAACCGCCTTACAGTGGCCCACATGAGGTGATTGAACGAATCACCGAAAAAGTTTACAAGATAAATGTAAACGGTGAACATAAAAATATAAACATCGAGCGCTTGAAACCTGCGCATTACTCCAACGACGAGGTGTCGCACGAAAATCAGCAACCAATAGCAGCAGGTAAAAAGAAAGTGTCTTTCTCCTCACACGTCAGAGACACTGGAGGGGGAGTACCTGTGGCACCCGGATCGGCAGTACCGACTGTCACCGCAAGGGAGCACGTCAGTGCTCAAGGCGGTGGCGACAACCAGCAGCAGCGGAGTCGGCGGAAATAGACGTTAACCGTGAAAACTGATTTCATCGACGCCATTAGCTGAACAAAGGCCACAGCTATAGCACGTGGTCAAAGTTCAGACAAAAGTGATCATTGGGCTGTAATAGTTTTAGGACATTGAATAAATATATGATATTTATACATAACTAGGTATTCGTCGTTGGTGTGTGTGTAACCCCGCCTAACACAATCCCTACAGATTGCGAGCTAGCTTTAAGTTCTGCGCAGCGATGCTATCGAAGGTGCGCATCGAGTTGCGCGATCGACGAAATCGATGACGGATCGATTATTGCGTATTCTTGGGAGTATGACGTCACGTGTGGGATGGCGTATCGAGATCCGTGTTGCGGCAGGTAGTAGGTTTTTGAAACCACTCTAGTTCTGGCGGTCGTGATTAGTAGTCACGTTTTGGGGGAGTTTCGCGAAGCAATGGAGTCGCCCAAAAATCGCGAGGGGAATGGAAAGGGGGTTATAAGGATGCAGAAGGTAAGCGCTGCTTCTATTCCCGCGATTGAATTTCGAGCATAACTGCGAAAAGGCTTGCCGAGTAACGGATAGCCGTTTTGGATTTGCGTTGTAGAGAAGTACTCGAAATTCTTTTGCCGATTCTTTTGCTTGATGACCGTAGCCTGAGTACGCGTGTTAGAGTAAAGTAAATTTTGAGTTTCTGAAAAAGTTGAGTAGAGTCACGGGTTTTAGTTGAATCTTTCTCGTTAGTGAAATCAAGTATAGCCGAATTTCGCCGTACCGGGTCGAGCCGCGTTATCGTTTTTTTTTTTGTGTCACCTCTCGAGTAGGCCGGGAAGTGCCGAATTGGAGTGCTCGGATTAGCGGGTAACGTTTTGGAGGATTTTGAAAAGAATTAAGTTCGGATGCGTTGCGATTGCGTATAGTTTAGGTTACGTTTAGTTGCGCCTGCATTGAGTTCCGTACCCGTTATTTAAGATAATGTTGATTGAGTTGCGTTACTTTGAGCTTGTGTTTAGTTGAAGTTAAATGTAGTGGTGCTTGCGCTTAGTTAAGCTTACGTTTAGTTAAGATCGTGTTTAGTCGAGTTGAGGTGATGTATAGTCAAAATTGCCGTTGCGTTGAGCAGCAGTTGAGACGAGAAGTTTGAGCATTGAGTTTTAGTTGCGTTTAAAATATAGTAGCGTTTACGGATTCGTTTAGATTTAGGACAGCTCGCGGTAGCGTCGAAGCTCCGAGTCGGGTGAGATTTCGAGTGAGATTGAGGACGCCGTCTGTTCGGTAGCCCGACGGCGCACCGTCGAATAATTAGTTTTAGTTTCGTTTCGAGCAATAATCGTCATGGAGAACAAATGGCGAATTTGCAAATTGAGAATTGCGTATGAGGATTTTGTGATCGTTGAGTGACGTTTTAGTTAGGGAGCCGCGAGCTCATTAGAGTAAGAAATAGAGTAGGTTACGTGTAATTTTCTGTTTAGTTTTAGACTCGCGATGAGCGATTTTTGGATTATATTTTTTTTTTTTGTTTTGTATCACTGCTATTGTGAAATATAAGATTTTATTTTACTTTTGTTAAATAGCGTGTGTATTTCGAGTGTCTCTCTCTCTCTCTCTCCAAAAATTACCCCTCCCCTCTCCGCGGTACTGAGCTATCGGGCATATGCCCGAGGAATAGCGTATTAATGATTTCGAGGCGTGTTAATCACGCCAGGCGCCCAACAAAAACTTTGCGATATTGTTTTAGATCCAGGGTACATCGTGGACGCCAAATTATTGTGCACGCGGAAAGTTCTCGGTCATTTTCTCCGAGTGACCGAGGAGCGGGAGAAATCCACGTCACAGTACATGTGTACTGTAACGTGGCAGTTCGGTTGGGCCTGCCCGTTACAAGAGACTCCCTGAACCCTGGGCGAGATCCCGGAATCAGGGTTTAGAAAATCGAGTCGCGAAATAATCTTAGAGAGCGCCAGAACTGGAGTCACGCGCCCGAGCTTCGACAGGGACGAAATAGCGCATTGCGACCAAGATATTACAGGCTTTTGTTTTTTTTTATTTTTTTTTGAGTGCACCGGCTACCCTCCAGCCACCAACTCCGACGCCGAACATCTTTCGAGGCAAGGCGAAACCGCGGAGATCTCGCGGGAAAGACACCGAGGCTGCGGAGGGGGAGGCAACGCAGATCCCTGCAGCGCGGGAATCCAAGGCGCCGACCTTGGAAAACAAAAGCCTGTAATATCTTGGTCGCAATGCGCTATTTCGTCCCTGTCGAAGCTCGGGCGCGTGACTCCAGTTCTGGCGCTCTCTAAGATTATTTCGCGACTCGATTTTCTAAACCCTGATTCCGGGATCTCGCCCAGGGTTCAGGGAGTCTCTTGTAACGGGCAGGCCCAACCGAACTGCCACGTTACAGTACACATGTACTGTGACGTGGATTTCTCCCGCTCCTCGGTCACTCGGAGAAAATGACCGAGAACTTTCCGCGTGCACAATAATTTGGCGTCCACGATGTACCCTGGATCTAAAACAATATCGCAAAGTTTTTGTTGGGCGCCTGGCGTGATTAACACGCCTCGAAATCATTAATACGCTATTCCTCGGGCATATGCCCGATAGCTCAGTACCGCGGAGAGGGGAGGGGTAATTTTTGGAGAGAGAGAGAGAGAGACACTCGAAATACACACGCTATTTAACAAAAGTAAAATAAAATCTTATATTTCACAATAGCAGTGATACAAAACAAAAAAAAAAAATATAATCCAAAAATCGCTCATCGCGAGTCTAAAACTAAACAGAAAATTACACGTAACCTACTCTATTTCTTACTCTAATGAGCTCGCGGCTCCCTAACTAAAACGTCACTCAACGATCACAAAATCCTCATACGCAATTCTCAATTTGCAAATTCGCCATTTGTTCTCCATGACGATTATTGCTCGAAACGAAACTAAAACTAATTATTCGACGGTGCGCCGTCGGGCTACCGAACAGACGGCGTCCTCAATCTCACTCGAAATCTCACCCGACTCGGAGCTTCGACGCTACCGCGAGCTGTCCTAAATCTAAACGAATCCGTAAACGCTACTATATTTTAAACGCAACTAAAACTCAATGCTCAAACTTCTCGTCTCAACTGCTGCTCAACGCAACGGCAATTTTGACTATACATCACCTCAACTCGACTAAACACGATCTTAACTAAACGTAAGCTTAACTAAGCGCAAGCACCACTACATTTAACTTCAACTAAACACAAGCTCAAAGTAACGCAACTCAATCAACATTATCTTAAATAACGGGTACGGAACTCAATGCAGGCGCAACTAAACGTAACCTAAACTATACGCAATCGCAACGCATCCGAACTTAATTCTTTTCAAAATCCTCCAAAACGTTACCCGCTAATCCGAGCACTCCAATTCGGCACTTCCCGGCCTACTCGAGAGGTGACACAAAAAAAAAAACGATAACGCGGCTCGACCCGGTACGGCGAAATTCGGCTATACTTGATTTCACTAACGAGAAAGATTCAACTAAAACCCGTGACTCTACTCAACTTTTTCAGAAACTCAAAATTTACTTTACTCTAACACGCGTACTCAGGCTACGGTCATCAAGCAAAAGAATCGGCAAAAGAATTTCGAGTACTTCTCTACAACGCAAATCCAAAACGGCTATCCGTTACTCGGCAAGCCTTTTCGCAGTTATGCTCGAAATTCAATCGCGGGAATAGAAGCAGCGCTTACCTTCTGCATCCTTATAACCCCCTTTCCATTCCCCTCGCGATTTTTGGGCGACTCCATTGCTTCGCGAAACTCCCCCAAAACGTGACTACTAATCACGACCGCCAGAACTAGAGTGGTTTCAAAAACCTACTACCTGCCGCAACACGGATCTCGATACGCCATCCCACACGTGACGTCATACTCCCAAGAATACGCAATAATCGATCCGTCATCGATTTCGTCGATCGCGCAACTCGATGCGCACCTTCGATAGCATCGCTGCGCAGAACTTAAAGCTAGCTCGCAATCTGTAGGGATTGTGTTAGGCGGGGTTACACACACACCAACGACGAATACCTAGTTATGTATAAATATCATATATTTATTCAATGTCCTAAAACTATTACAGCCCAATGATCACTTTTGTCTGAACTTTGACCACGTGCTATAGCTGTGGCCTTTGTTCAGCTAATGGCGTCGATGAAATCAGTTTTCACGGTTAACGTCTATTTCCGCCGACTCCGCTGCTGCTGGTTGTCGCCACCGCCTTGAGCACTGACGTGCTCCCTTGCGGTGACAGTCGGTACTGCCGATCCGGGTGCCACAGGTACTCCCCCTCCAGTGTCTCTGACGTGTGAGGAGAAAGACACTTTCTTTTTACCTGCTGCTATTGGTTGCTGATTTTCGTGCGACACCTCGTCGTTGGAGTAATGCGCAGGTTTCAAGCGCTCGATGTTTATATTTTTATGTTCACCGTTTACATTTATCTTGTAAACTTTTTCGGTGATTCGTTCAATCACCTCATGTGGGCCACTGTAAGGCGGTTCAAGTGGTGCTTTTATATGGTCGGTTCTAACGAACACATGTGAGGAGTTTTCGATGTTTTTCAGGAGGTATAACCGTGGTTTATTGTGGTGAGAGGTCGGCGTTGGACGTATTTCTCTCATCAACTCCCCGTGTCGTTCAACAAATGCTTGCGGGTTTGCGTTTGGGTCTTGGTGAACGAAAAATTCCCCTGGCACACGTAGTGTTGTCCCGTATAACATTTCAGCTGGTGAGGCTTTTAAATCTTCTTTAAAACTGGTACGAAGACCAAGCATGACACCAGGTAAGCTCTGCGTCCATGGTGTATCAGGTTTGCACATCAGGGCTGCTTTTAAGGTCCGGTGCCATCTTTCGATGATGCCATTTGCTGCAGGGTGGTATGCTGTTGTTCTGACTTTTGTTGCTCCGGTGAACATGGTGAGCGCCTTGAATAGGGCGGACTCGAATTGTGTTCCTTGGTCAGTCGTAATCGTCAGAGGTGTGCCGTAGTGAGCTATCGAGTTATTGAGAAGAGCCTTTGCTACTGTTTCTGCTGTCATGTCTTTCATGGGAACTGCGACTGGCCAGCGTGAAAATCTGTCGATTATTGTCAGGCAATAACGGTAACCGTCGACCTCAGGGAGGACGATGATGTCAATATTTATGTGATTAAATCTTGAGTCATCCTCTCTTTCTCTGTGAGTACATTCTGTTATCTTGTTTTTCGTTCCGCTGTTTTCTTGACATATCTCTGCTGTCTCTTGCCCACGGGCGTTCTTTTTTGCCGAACATAGCACGCACAAAATTGCTATTCACCTCCATACATAGAATTCTTTCCTCGGTGAGCTGTTTTTTTGGGAAAACTGACGTGAAAAGCATTTGGAATCCTAACCCTACTTCTTCTACGGCATCGTCAACAATTGCTGTCTCTCTCTCTCTGATACTGGGCTATGCGCATGCGTCAAAGCTTGGATGCGATTGGAGATCGTGCCTGCTGTCTTTTTTCTGCTTCTCCAATGATTGCGTCGTGATCTACCACTCACTGTTCGATCATTCTGCCTGAGCTGCTTGATGGCGCGGGTGTCCCCGCAAATGCGGGAAATTCAAAAAGCCCGGGAAATAAAACTGAAGGCACTTCACAATGGACAATGACGTCAGGCGAAAGAGGAAGAGGAAGCATGAGTCCTGAACTGTATCAGCGAAAGCGAAAACAACTCAACTTGAAAGATTACTGGTTAGGTGCATCAACTCATAATAAATTCGAGGCGCTATCAATACAGTCACCAATGCAACATCAAAATGAAAGCGTGACTGACAAACAAAATGAAGAATCAAATTCTTCAGGTGAAGGGAAAGGAGAAAAAGTTCAAACTCCTCCCACCTTGTATATAGATGGCGTGACAAATATCAAACCATTGTATGAACTATTAGATAAAATAGCTCCAAACCAGTACACTCTAAAAGTACTACCAAATGATGATATTAAACTCAAAATCAACACTCCAGAAGAGTTCCGAAAAGTCGTTACTGAACTTAAAGCAAAAAATACTGAATTTCATACATACCAAGCAAAATACAATAAGCCATACAAAACGGTTTTACGGAACATGCATCCTTCAGCTGACAATGAAGAACTAAAGACAGAGATAGAAAAGCTTGGACATAAAGTCATTAGAATCACTAATGTTAAAAATAGTGAAACAAAACAGCAACAAAACGAGAATTCTGATTCATCATAGAAACAAAACAGCCACTACCGCTGTTTTTCGTTGATCTAGAGGTCAATGAAAACAACAAAGAAATTTATAAGGTTGAAAAACTACTTAACCTTATAATTTCTTTCGAACCACCTAGAAAAAAGAGAATAATACCGCAGTGCACCAAGTGCCAAGCATTCGGACACACTAAGAATTATTGTTACAAACAGCCAGTTTGTGTAAAATGTGCAGGGAACCACTTGACTTCCAACTGCTCAATCAAAGAAAAAACAGAAAATGTTGTCTGTGCAAACTGTGGTGGTAACCATCCAGCGAGCTACAGAGGTTGCAGTGTTCACAAAGAACTGCAACAAAAATTCTATCCAAAACTAAGAGAAAAGAGAAATCCTCAACCTATTCAACCTATGCAGCAAACCACTGAACCACTCAGAGACAATCGAATGAGAAATAATGTCTCCTATTCGCAAGCAATATCAGGTAATATAAATAGTGTACCAGAACAAAACGAAAACCAAAGCCAATCTCCAATGGATACCATTGCTAAACTCGAAAATTTAGTTCATACACTAATGAACAAAATTGACAAAATGATGAATGTTATTCTCAGATTGCTCGAAAACAAATAATGGCTGTTAAACTCAACATAGTATTATGGAACTCAAACGGCTTAGCCCAAAGAACAACTGAACTTAAAAAGTTCTTGAAAATAAATAAAATAGATGTAGTTCTCATCTCTGAAACACACTTTACAACAAGAAACTACTCAAATATACCTAAATACAAGATATATACCACCAACCACCCAGATGGCAAAGCACATGGTGGAACTGCTATTATAATAAAAGAGAACATAAAACACCACGAAAGTGAACACTACGCAAAGGATTACTTGCAAGCAACAAGCATCACGGTAGAAGACAAGAGTGGATACATGACACTCTCGGCAATTTATTGTCCTCCGAGGCATTCGGTAAGTCAAGATCAATTTAGTGAATTCTTCGAAACACTAGGTAATAGATTTATAGCTGGTGGAGATTGGAACGCTAAACACTCTTGGTGGGGTTCACACTCATTAAGCCCCAACCCAAAAGGCAGGCAGCTCTACCAAACGATCACAACGGAAAATCTGGCAACAATTTCAACTGGCGAACCCACGTACTGGCCCACAGACAAAAAAAAGCGACCTGATCTATTAGATTTTGCAGTGCTAAAAGGTATTAACCCCAATTTAATGAAAGCTGAATCATGTTTTGAACTGACATCAGATCACTCACCAGTAATCATACACATGTATTCTGATGTCGTATTTAATGAAAATAAATTCATCCCGCATAACAAAATGACCAACTGGGAACTCTACCGAAGTTATTTAGAAAAGGAAATTACGTGCAATATACCACTAAAAACAAATGTAGATCTAAATAATGCAATAGAAAGTCCAAACATAAAATTACACGTAGCAGCAATGTATGCAACACCACCAGCACACCATTCGAATAAAAAAGATAGTACTAGTAAAAGTATACTAGATAAATTAGAAGAAAAACGAAAATTAAGAAAAATCTGGCAAGATAATAGAACGAACAACAATAAAAAAAGGTTCAACAAAGCAGTGAAAGAACTCAAAAAAATCTTGTACGACGAAAAAAATCAAAATATAGAAAAATATCTAGTAAATTTAACTCCCACCGAATCAACCGACTATTCACTCTGGAAGGCAACAAAAAAAATAAATCGTCCACAAGTGAATATTCCTCCTATAAAAAAACAAGATGGAAGCTGGGCCAGAAGAGATGCTGATAAAGCAAATGTATTTGCTGAACACCTAGAGTCAGTATTTACACCTTATCCGCGGGAAATAACTGAAGAGGAAGAAGACCTATTACTCTTAGCATCGGAAAAACCGAAATTCAATAACTATAAAATTGCAAATGCGACGGTAAAAGAAATAAAAGAAATTATTAAGAGTATAAACTCTGAAAAGTCACCAGGGTATGATGCTGTTTCAGGGAAAATGATAAAAGAGTTACCTCCAAAAGTAATAAGACTAATAACTATACTAATAAACGCCACCTTTCGTCTGCGCTATTTCCCAACTCAATGGAAAGTAGCCCAAATTATACTTATAAATAAACCAGGTAAACCTACGGAGCAAACAACATCCTATCGCCCGATTAGTTTGTTACCAGTGCTCTCTAAGATATGCGAGAAAGTAATATCTAAAAGGTTATCGGCTGTACTATCAGAAGAAAAACTAATTCCGGACCATCAATTCGGATTTAGGAACAAGCATGGTACAATCGAACAAGTAAATAGAATCGTCTCAGTGATACGGAATGCCTTCGAGAAAAAAAGATACTGTTCTGCAGTATTTCTCGATGTAGCACAAGCTTTCGACAAAGTATAGCATGAAGGACTGCTTAGTAAAATGAAAAATGAATTACCAGGTCAACTATATCAGCTGCTCGAATCTTACTTAGAAAATAGAACATTTCGTGTAAAGTTAAATGAAGAGGTTACGAAGCTATTCGACATCAAAGCTGGTGTGCCACAAGGAAGCGTCTTAGGACCAAAACTGTACATTTTTTACACAGCAGATTTACCCACAATGCAAGGCGTAACAGTTGGAACGTTTGCTGACGATACTGGGGTGTTGGCAACAAGCCCAATTGCATCACGAGCATCGGCACTAGTTCAAAAGTATCTCAACAAGTATGAAATCTGGCGTAAAAACTGGAGAACGCATGTAAACACGCTGAAATCTACCCAAGTGACTTTTACATTAAAAAAGGAAACATGTCCTCCAGTCAAATTGGACGACACTATAATACCACAAGCAGAATCGGTGAAATACTTAGGTATGCACTTGGATAGACGCCTCACTTGGAAAGACCACATCTGGATAGAAAGAAAATACCTGAACACTAAACTACGAAAATTCTACTGGTTGACAGGAAGAAACTCGGAGCTATCAACGTCAAACAAAGTTTTAATATGTAAATGTATTTTGAAACCTGTCTGGACTTACGGCATACAGCTATGGGGCACAGCGGCTAAATCGAATATTGAAATCATGGAGAGATTTCAAAATAAAACACTTAGGAGGCTTATTAATGCACCGTGGTTTGTAACCAATGAACTTATAAGGAATGACCTAAAGATAAACAGTGTCAAAGAGGAAGCTAAAATACTGCGATCAAACTATAAAGAAAGGATCATTAATCATCCGAACCAACTGGCCCAAGCACTGGCCACTCCGCATTCAGCAAATTCAAGACTGAAGAAGTACCAACCGATATTTTAATAACTGTTATAAACATTTCATATTGTATTCACGTTATATTTTTTTTTTTATACCTTATATATATTTTATGTACTGTGACGTGGATTCTTCTGCACCTCGATCACTCGGAGAAAAATGACCGAGAACTTACCTCATACACAATAAATCGGCGTCCACGATGTACCCTGGACCTAAAACAATGCCGCGAGATTTGTTGGGCGCCTGGCGTGATTAACACGCCTCGAAATCGGTAATGCGAAATATCGCGACCATATACTCGATAGCTCAGTACCGCGGAGAGGGGAGGGGTAAATTTTGGGTAGAGAGAGATGTAACACAAGTAAGCCAATGCGTGGTTTGGCCAAATCACTATAAAATTCCAATAATATATTTCTCGTTAGCGATGGTACAAAAAAAAAATTAAAAATAAAAATAATCATACGACTGCGCAAGTCGTCCTTCGCGATTCCAAATACAACGGGTTAAATTTAATCCAAAAGAAATAAGAAAGGGAGAAACAAACAAAATAAAAAAAATTAAAAAAAATGAATAAATCTAGGAGACCTCTACGGCCTTCTTGCGCTAGTCGCCGTCTTAACAATACCTTAACTCGCAAAAACCAAAAACAAAATCGGACTCGACGCGCTGCCCGCGATCGGCCTCAACTACGACGCTACTCGTCACTTAATTATAAACCGCTAAACAAAAATGTAATCTAGATCATACTCGACGCGCTAATCGCAATTCTGATTAAATCTAGCTGGTATCTTATTTCTACGGGCGCTAGTCGCCACCTTGCTGATGCACAATAATTCATAAACTAAATCAAAAAGGACGTGCCTCGACGCGCTAATCGCGACCAAATTAATCACTCTAGAAAGCTTTTCTAATCGCGCGAGTGTATAGCGTATTATGACGCATCCGAGCTCAAGTCGTAGTCTCTATTCCCTCAAAGTTCACCACCCTTTTTACGTACGCAGACTCGACGAGACCCTGTGCAGCGGAATTTGGCCACACTCAATTTCACTCCGAAATTGTTCCCCACGCGAAACCGTGACTCTACGCGTTATCGCGAAAACTCAGGCTACGGTCATCCTCAAGGAGATCGGCAAACAGATTTCGAGCGCTACTCTAACTCTAAGATTGCGTGGGCCGACCGTTTATCGGTGTGCCAATTTAACTTGCGCTCGAAATATGCCCGCAAAGAATTATAAGCGCTTACCGCTCCTCAGCCACACCAGAAACTCCCCTACGCCCGTCTCAGCCATCCCAACCACAGTAACTTTGCTTTTTCTAAACTTTCTCGCCACGCCACTAACGCTATCGGTCGCCAGGACTCAAGTGACGGGTCCTGCAAATCGGAGCCGCAATTCGAACATGCCCCGAACATAGGCGCCATCCATAGTCAAAATTTTTCCCGCTCGCATTGGGGTTCTCGTTACGCAATTCTTACAATCTAGCGTATCGCTAGCATTGAATTCCGCTGTCGCGGGGTGTTGATTGGCTGTCCCGTCTCGTGTACCCCGTAGCTTGGCAGTGGCGTGGTGATGACTTCGCGAGGGTACCTGTCGTCAGTTGGGTGACGGAGGGGGGTGGGCTACGGCTCGCCGGCCACCAACGGGAATCTCGTCCGCCTTGGATTCCCTCGCGGCAGAGCTCTCCGTTGACGCTCTCTCCGTAGCCTCGTGCGAGGCCCTCCTTTCGTCGCGATCCGCGGCGATTGCCATCCAGTAACCTCGTTCGGATTTGCTGCCGATCCCCTGTCCGAAGCCGCATTTACTCGCCACCCAAAAAAAAATAAACAGAAATCCTGAAAAGTCTTATTCGCTAAACCGGCGATGGTCCCCTCTTAGAGTCTCGGATGCGTGACTATTGTCCTGGCGCTCTTTTTCGAAATGAGCCGCGGTCTACTTCGCGTGCTCCCTAAGTCTGTGGTCCGTCTAGAGTTCGGGGAGCCGTGTGGAACGCGCAGTAAAACTGCCACGTTACAGTACATAAACCTATTTTGTGTTAATTGTTAAAATTGTTAATTATAACAAAATTGAAGAAGCACTACTCAATGGGGCAGTGCTTAACATGTTATTTAAATGCTTGTATATAAAGAAAATACTTATTGTCTTAAATATGTAAGACAGATTGTATGAAATAAATGGGAAAATAAAAAAAAAAAAAAAATCTTGAGTCAGGAACTTCGATGCTTGTGTGAGGTAGTCTATTGTGGCGTTGAACTTTTGCTTTTTGACACACTATACAATCTCTGGACCATTTCAGCGCGTCTTTTTTAATTCCAGGCCAAATATACTTCTCTTTAATCAGCTTGCTGGTGTTCCTGCCGCTTGGATGTGATAGACCATGTATTACATCGATCTCACTGTTCCCGTGGATATATCGCAATATACTGGAGTGTCAGGTTCAACGTTCAGTCGGTGCATATTTAGTGATCTATTTGATCTGATGATGTTTTGCAGTTCTTCATCGTTTTCCTGAGCAACTCTAATAGTTTCAGCGTCGAGACGAGTTGGCATGTTAATTACATTGACACCGCTTTCTAGCTAGGCACCGCCCTTAATTGGTGATTTAAAAAAATGCAAACAGTATAAGTTTCTGCGTCAGAATTCTTATTCCATCAATTGTAATAATTCTACAAATGATTGTTGCATGCTTAAAGACGGAACAATGGTAAAATGTGTAAATTTCGTAAAGTACAAAAACACATCATATGTTATCGGTTACGAACTGGTTCGATTTGAAAATGTATATTCACTACCTTCTGAATCCAAGACATTTGACATCCAAACTGTAAAGAAAGATGCTAACCTTAAGTCATGGCCATGCGCTAATATATGTCTCAAGCTGATGAAGATACCTTTGGATTGTGTAACATCTTGCAATGAAGAAATAGCTATGTTTCCAGTACTTCACACAGCTAGTAATCTCTGAGCAGAACAAACTGCACATTTTGTAAGCAACATGTTATTCACATGCATTTTTATGTACATGAAATTTCAGTTGGTTTAGAAATTATTGATTTCTTGAAATGAATGCACCAGCTTTTCTTATTAACCACCATCTTCAGTTGAATTTTTTAAGACCAGCTAATACTAAACAATATTAATTTGCTTTGTATATTCTCTGTACAAAATATTTTAATATATTTCTGGCCGTGTGGCTAGAGATGTTCTAAATTCATATCAATTTATATCCCGCAAACTGTATATCTATATCGTGACTTCACTGCAACAATTTCTTATTTTAGATCGTTTTCAATACGCCGAAGAATCATGAATTTCAATATAGTCGAGTTTCATGATGGTCTGCACGTGATTCCGTTTAGCTGGTTGACCGATGATAATAAGACAGCTTATTGGCCTCCTTATGAGGATCCGATAAAAATGTGTAGGGTGGTGGTCAATATGGAGACCCCGGTCAAGGACAAGTGGGAGCTGTTCAAGGTGTTGGCCATACTCGGAAGTGCAGGTATTTACTATTCTGATCAAAGGTAACGTTAGGAACAACTGTTGTCTACGATCATATTTTTTAGTGCATGTCCGTCATCACACTAATTTTAGCATGCAAAGTGAACGATAATAAAAAATAATCATTTACTAAAAATAATTTGTACATTGTGATCCTTTTTACATATTGGTTGATCTGAAATTATGAATCTGATAATTTTATCTTTAATTATGTGTTTGCCCAGCTGTTAAGTATGAACTACATTAAGGGGAGACTTCGGTAAAATAAGAAAGTCTCACATTTTTTGACCAATTTGATTGAAATTTGGACCATTTATTTACATAGCGGTCCTAAAACTGGAATCTGGTCTAAGTTTCTGCTCAATATAGGTCAAGTAATTTGACAGTTATGCATTTTTTCCAAGATTCCTCGAAACATTCCTTGCTCATTAGGCTTCATCGTAGAAGGTTGAAGTTGGTTGTCGATACACTTTCTACCATAGACTAAAAATTGGTTGAAGAAATTTTTGATTAGAGTTTTTCAAGTCATTTAGGCTATTACTTAAACAGTTTGAATTTTTATTTACTACAATTGTTGGTGCACGGTAGGCTGGGAAATGAGTTATATTCACCGGAGCTCAAATTCCTTTCACCAATTTCAGGACAATATACCTAATTGTGAAAATATTTCTGCTAAAGGGCAAAATCATTCGATAAAATCTAATGCGCAAGGAATTTTTTGCAGCGGTGGGCAAAATCTTCGAACGGTTTCTTGCGCATATATTTTCATCGCAGGAGGTTGGAATTTTATTTCAAGGCCTATACTAACATTATCTAAAAATTTGTCGAAGGATTTTTTTGTACGACTTTTTTCAATCGTGTAAAAATTAAAAAACCGATTTTTGTCCAAAATTTGACTGAAGTCTCCCCTAATTAGATTTGTGACACAAAAAGTAATTGTAAAGCAGCTGCTTAGTCAAAACGGTATACTACTGGAATCACTCTTAGGTTTCCTATCATGGAATCAACATAATGAATTGTCAGTTTCATAAATTATCCAGTATCAGATTTTTGGTTCTAGATTTCCTTATAGTAAATTCAAAGACGTTTTCATCGTATATATAATTTATAGTTTGATTATACAATGATAATTACGCAATCTATTTTGTGTTAATGGTGATGTATGTAGATATGATGTGAATAATGTATTAATTATATCAATTGTCTATTATTTGGTTTCATACAAATAATTATCCTGACGCAACACAAAAACTGAAGCTCATGCAGGATGCTTCCGATTTAGAGAATTTTGCAACGGAAGAGAGTTTGAAAAAGTCGAAATCTAAGCGCCATCGAATATTGCCTATCTCTCCGGACACATCTGAGGATGAGGAAGTGGCTGTGCCTAAGCCGACAGAAGACGCAGCCAACAACAATAAAAAAAAAGCTACATGTGGAAATGGGGAAAAACCGATGAACTTGCCAATAAAACCGGTTGATTTTGTTACTATCACAGAAGCAAGAAGAATTGATAATGTTGAGGCGCAGGCTACAAATCATTTGCCATCCAAGAGTGTGAATTCACAAGTTGGTAAGGATGTATGACTGTGAACCATGGTTTTATTTCATCCATCGCTTTTACATTTTTGTGTAAAAAATTGTGTAAATACTTTTTCCTAAACATCTAATACTTGTAGGAAGGGGATTGGCGAGTAACAAAGGCATGCAGCGTCCAGCCAAAGAAAACAAAGAAACTTTTATACTAGAAGGTAAATGTATATCTACTAATGAATAGTTGACGTAGCAATTGCAGGTGGATGGTCATTGAATTAAGATTATGTTACGAATTAAATAGCTTCTTCAATTAAATTTGTTTTGTAAAGAGCATGCCCTGTATTCCAGGTACCCTATATCATTGAACAGGTTAGATTAGTTTTGTGTAGATTCGATTTTCCACAGTCTTTCTGTAGTTTCTTAGTTGCAAAAGGTTCCCTACGTACATCTATATTTTCATTACAGACCATAAATATCTTTTCTAAGACTTGAACTATCATAATCTATAAACTTGTGGAGTCCCCTGTCAAAGATTTATATTTTATTTGCAGATATTGTCCAGTCGAATATATGTTCACCCAAATTTATATAAATACGATGTTCAGTGCCTGAGCGTCGTTTTGTGCCCGTGTCATTGCGATCTCCGTGCGAGCCGCGCTCGAACGATTCGTCTCCGCAGGGATGCCAAATCTCGCGTAGATGAGGAGGCGAGCGCGCATCACGCATTTTTTAAAACAGTCGAGTTAAGTCGTCCATCTAGTGACGATCGTGAGTGACGCCGTGCGTTCTCTCGTACCACGACCAAAAGACGAGAGGCCCAAATATACTCTCGTATACGTTCGCTCTTGTAAGATCTCCTACTTCGAACCGCTGTAAACACAAGTATCAGTGATCCCCTCATTTTGGGAGGGATCACGGTTGACACCCATTTTGGAAATGGAGTGGGGAAGCCGGCGCCCCACTCCAAACTCAAAATCGAGATCCAGTGGTGGAGAAGTTAACCCGATCTCGCTCTCTTAACCCCGGGACGTCAACTCAACCGGTTGAAGGAAAATACTCCAGCGAGGCCCTGGAGGACTGACAACCCAAAACGAGACGATCATCGAATCGGCGAACTCCCGTCATCGCTAGAAACCTCCGGTCCCGGGGAGAGAGCCACCGAGGGACCGACGATTAATACGATAAGTCGAATCCAATCCAAAAATAGCTGAATTTTTAACATATTTTGTGACGTCTCGTCACGGTTGAGAAAAATCGACCGCCAATTCTTTACAATCTATTTTGAGATGATACGAATGGATGGAATGTGTGTGTATGTGTGGTATTTATTGTTAATCCATGAGAAATTTCCGAAAGTAAAATTCTACAAATTAGTATAATCACTTTTTATATGATACGAATGGATGAATGTGTGTGCGTATGTGTGGCAGTTATTGTTAATAAATGAAAAAGAAAGAAAGTAAAATTCTACAAATTGGTATTAATTGTTAATAAATAAAAAGAAAGAAAGTACAGTCTTACAAATGGCGCCCAACAAAGAGGCCTGAATTCCATATTTTTTTTACAGAATGACGGTTAACAACTATTTAGAAAATTGAATCAATAATTTATATTATCGTATATTGAGAATCGGTGAAGGTTATGTGGTTTGAATGAGTTATATTTGACGAGTGACGATAAACTTGCGAAATTTGTTGAAATTGTCACAACTGACTAGTAGAATTCTCTAGGAAATATTTTAGTTAATGGGAGATAAAAACGAGCAAACGTACGTTACGAAATCGGGTCGTCCTGTAAAACAGAAATTTGAAAGTTTAAATTTTACAGTAAATAAAAAGATGGTGCTCACTCGAGAGGACGAACGTGAGAAAGAGAGCAATACGTCGCGAGCGAGTCAAATAGAGGCAGAGTGGCAGAGATTAAACCAAGAGAGAATAAGACTGGAACAACTAAAAGCGAGTCTCGAAGCCCAGGAAAAACGATTACAACCATCGACACGTGTTGTAAATGAAAATGCAGACCTGGAAAATGCACGGAACATCACTGAGGGCCTCACCGCGATTATGAGTAACGTGAATGGTATTAAATTTGACATATCAATTCCAAAATTTAGCAATGAGGTTGAAACTCATCCCATTAAATTCGTGGATGAGGTGGAAAAGTTTTTTAAGATTAAGAATGTCCCGGAAGAGAAAAAATTAATAGTAATCGAACACGCTCTCGAAGGGAAGGCAAATTCATGGTTTAAATTAAGAGGAAATATAGAAAATTTTCAACAATTCAAAAATCAGTTTGTAGAGGAATTTTATTCAATACCCATTCGCGTTCGATATAAAAAGAATTGGTCAGAAAAGCGATGTGAGAGCGGCGTAAAATCACTGCAAGCTTATTTTTATGAGCAACTGGCCGAAGCTCGTTATTTTATACCCAAACTCTCGGAATTCGAAATTAATTACAACATTATTCAACAATATTCTCCGTGGGTGAAAGAAACTCTTTCAACGCTAAACTTTGCGGATACAGATCTAATCGTACAAACATTGGGCAACCTTGACGTTATTAGACTAGAGCGCGAGAAACAAAATAAAAAATCAGGCAACAGTTATTATCCCAGAAATAACGGGGTCAAAGTAAATAGCATGAGTTCAAATCATCACGCTAACGGGTTACCAGAGAGGAAAACAAAGCAAGAAAGGCTTAATCGTCGAGGCCGTAAACAGACAAGTTATCAGAACAATACGGGGAGATTAGGCCAGCAATATCATAGCGGACACAGGTTCGCGATGCCCGACACTCGCTTTCCCCCACCGTCACAAGATGTAAATAATCAACCTTGGGAAACTGCTAATTCAAATAATTCAAATCATTTAAACTGAACATGGGCGCGTTGTATTCCGGTCCGACATCGTGCCAACAACATTATGATTTTATAGAAGAATTAGATGATGGAATTAAGAAAGGGATAGAACATGCGTGTAGAAAGGGAACTCGTTTCGCCAAAAGCCCACATGCCCGTACGAAAATATTAGAAATGGATGTGATTGTTATGTTTGATACAGGGAGCCAAATTTCCGCGATTTCCGAACGGTTGTACAATCGATTAATAAAAAAACATAAAGTTGAAGAATTGCCTGTTTCAAATATTGTAGTGTCCACGGCGATTCGGAAAAAGGCGACAGTCATAAAGCGACAAATTTTCGTTCCAATAAAAATAGAGAATATAGTAATTGGAACGCTGCTTTTGGTAATCCCCTTTTTAACCTCAGACGTTATACTCGGTCATGATTGGATGTCGCAGAACGAAACCGTTATCAATTACAGAACGATAGAAATCGAGGTTCAAGGAATTTGCCTGTCGGAATCAACTGCGATATTTGACAGGGGGGCGCCAGAGGCCTTAGTGTGCTCGCGAGAAAAGGAAAGAACGCATATTTATATAATTAGCGTCGAAGAATCGAGTTATAATGAAAATTCTTTAACGATTAAAAGTGCCCAAGCAAATAATCCAAAAAAAATGTACGAACGCAGCGTCTTTCCCGTGAACATCCCCGATGCTTCTGTCACCCCCCTCTCATTCGCGTGTAAACTTTTATCGCTAGGGGATAGTGATAGTAGTGTATATATGAGAGTTCTAACTCAAAGATGGCGGCGCTCCCCCCTAGTTCCCCCCTAGTTCCCCCTAGCTCCCCTCTAGCTCCACCCCCCGACTCGCGGCGCACCTTCTCCCACGCGCACCCCCCCCCCCCCCCCCCTCATTTTTGGCGGCTATTTCCATAGGATTTGACACACACACACACACACACACACACACACACACACACACACACACACACACACACACAATAATTCCTGTCGAGACTTGTTTGGCGCCGGAAAGCCGCACATAAATCAGATAAGGTAAGAACCCGCTAGATCTATTGAAAAAATTCCAGGAAATGACCCCTGAAGGAAGGTTTAATATGGCGTTTTGAATGCTTTTAACAATTTTTTTATTTAACACCAATTACATTTAGTTTTCTTATTGTATTCTCAATTATCTTATTCTAAATTTTAACGAGTAAAATTATACATATTATTTTCAATATCCATATTAATTAAACATATTGTTATTCCAAAATTGACTTAAACCAATTTTTTCACAGTACCACTGATCGGATTATATTCTACAATGCGATCATGCAAGATCATGCAGTAGGCAGAAGTGTGTGGTGGGAACGTAGTGCTAGAGTCAAATTCCAATCGAATGTCCACAGGTCCAGTTTTCAATGTTTCGTTCTGCTTGGAGCAATCGATGACGATAAGGGGAGCTTGGTTTATAAATTCACGCCTCGATAGCAAAGGCTCAGCTTCTTTGTTGTAGTAGCTCATTTGAAACCGAACATACATATCATAGAGAATGGCGTATTGATTATTGTATATATCAATATTCATATTTCCGTAGGGATAGCACTGTGAGTTGAGGAAGAGTTTTACATCTCTGATCCGACAATGATCAAATACGCCAGCATTTTTCAGCGGCTCGTTTCTCCTTGCAGTTTGAAATCCTAGAATGACATATCTCGGCTTCTCAAGCTGCGTCGATGTCTTGACTGACCATATATGCCGCGTTGTTGACGGGAGCATCGGATACACGTACGTTTCCCAAGAACGAAAACTCATGGATATGGCCGGATCCTTGGCGATGTAGTTGAGTAGCTGGATTTTCGGTTTATCAGCCAGTTTGATGTAGGGCAACAACCACTCGATTTTATTCAGGGTGATTTTAAAGTTTTCCGTCGCCGAGCTCTGAATCACAGCATTCAAATCAGTGTTGGAACGTGTGAGAATTAACTCGTGTTTAGCGTTGACGATGACTCGACGATAATCTTCGTCGAAGCCTAGCACATAATTTAACGGTAAGACAACATCGATATTTCCAGCGGCATCGGTTAGTTCCTTATCCCCACTCAACCACCCGGTATTCTCCAGACTATATTGCTGGCCTGGAGTCAAGGATACGTAACCCTTCATAGTGCTGGTGATGCCAACATTTTTATTCCGATCAATCTCTACACCGTTCAACTCGTAGCGAACTTCCTCAAACAAATGACAAACGGCCATATTGATCAATTTCGTAACCGTCACCACAGCCACACCATCATCCTTTGTGATTTTTCCGTGAATGTGTAGAGAGCTTTTACTGGGCAGTAGACACAAGTCTTGATGTTGAACAACAATATGGATTTCATCGTTGTTCTGGAAGGTGGATGATGCAAAACGGTTGATGAGCATGAATCTCAGAGTGCGCGATCGATTCATCGAATACCACAGGTTTCTGTATTCTTATTATTTCTTCCATGGTAACACGCACAGGATGCAGCGAACACGAATTTTTATTTTCCAAAATTTCCACGTAATCGAAGACCTAGGCTCTGGAGAAACCGAACGTTCAGAGGTGTCAGTCTCGTAGGCGGTGTGAACGTTGTCAGAGGTGTCGGGCGACTGACGATTTTTGGCCATGACGTTTGAGTTTTATAACTTTTGCCAGACTTTCTCGTCTCAAACACGATTCCCATTATTTGAGTGATTTCAAGTGTAAACGTACAGTAATCGTTTCGCCGCGAAAATTAATCAGCTCGTCGTCTTGATCGACTATTCTCAGCTGTAAATGATGTATCGACTGTACGGCGATTGGCAGGTAAATGACGTTGGTAGGCACTTCGACAATGTTATATCCGGATGGAACGGTTAAAAATTCGTGAATCGTGTGAGCTCGACGCCCGTTTATGTACGCCCCTGTGGTTATGCTACACTCAACGCGTAAAGTATTAACCTTCAGTATGGCTACGGGTAATTCAGATTTATGAGTAACGTTTCGTGATAGCTCAACCGCCCTAAATCCCAATAATCGGCCGATCGAATCTTTGGGCTTAAAGTCTACCACATGATTGCATGTGACTTCACTGTTCAGCTCATTGTTGTTAGCTGTCAGACTGAGGGTGATGTCGGAGGGTAGCTCCTTATGTAGAAAATTTTCAATATCCTCAATTTCATAGCATCCCGTGGGTATCGCGATGCTCTCTCTGCTGTTGTCCGCTCGTTTCAGGTAAAATTTATTACACCTCTCATGAATATTGGGTATTGAATTGAATGTCAGGAACTCGACGAGTCCGAGAACATAGTTCTTCTCTGGTGATAACTCGATTGGGGGGAAATATTGAGCCTCCAGCACGGAGGATGTGCCTGACAGTGTTAACGTCAACGATTCCGGCATGACTAATGCTTGCTCATGTAACACCTGTCTTTTTATAGTTGTTCGCTGAGAAATTTGAGACACAAGTGGCCGCAAATCACAGTATCATATTCTTGATACCTCTTATGATTGTATTCAACGCTGCCAACACCGAGATACCTCATCAAGTCCTTAGGCGGTTTCAAATCACCAAAACTATCGAAATACACAACATGGTCACCATTTTTCTTGTACGCAACCCAATGTGTCCCTGGACCGTTTTTATCATCAAGATTAATAATTGCGGATTCTCGCATTTTTGGTCCTGATTTCGGCAGATCATTCCGCATGAAAACACCTAGAAAATGCGAAATTTTCATATTTTTAGCATAGTTGCGTAAATCAATGTTGGTGAGAGCTCGGTGTGGCAGCTTTACTAGTTTTTTGCCGGACGTAAGTACAGGCCCATTCCGCTGCGGTAGGGTCGCAGGTATAATCCCTACCCAAAGCAATCGCCTCCATTGTTGCATTGTGCCGTTTGGCCTCTTTCAACTGATGTTTGTTGACACTAGCTTCGTTGACAGCTTTAGCTATACCCGCAGCACCACCCGCAAGAGCCCCAGTAGCGCTTAGACCGGCCAGAATTGAGCCTATGGGTCAAATAACGGCTTAAGTCGACTTAAGTTTTGGCATAAAAAAGGCAAGTAAAGATTCAACAGTCGATATTTCAATTTTGACAAGGCATTTTACAAGGAACTTTTATTTTTTTACATAGGTGGGGTACCCAAAAATGATATACAAACGTAATAACAATTATTAAATATTGTCCAATACAGTGCTATCACGGAAATTCGGAGTAAGACTTAAGTCGTTTTTTTGTAGAACGACTTTTAATCTGTACAAACACGTTTTTGGATTAAAATAATATGATGACGATAATAGTCAAACCAGTTTCTACTGTAATGGGTGTTTCATGGTCGCGGTGAACACATATAAAAAAAGCTAAACTAGGAATTGACATTTAAAAAACGGCATGTATCAGGTTCAATCAGAGTCCATTTCGTCTGTTTCAGCCGAATCATTGTCGTTGCAGGTACCCCGCAGCACATTTTTATACCATTCCCTATTAACCGGTTTTACAAAAGGCATTAAAGATAGCACGTCATTTTTTTTAGCTGTCTTAATTCCAACAGGAGCCGGGTTTGCTAATGCTAGTTCGGTATCTTTACTTACAAAAGCGTTTAATTTGAACAGGTTGAAATTTTGCGGAGCGCCATTATAGTCCGCGTAAACGGACATGGTGCCTGTTGGCTTGTATGATAACTTCACATACTTTTGGATCGTGAATTTCTTTCCCTTAGCTTTTGGAACCTTTAGAAAAAATGAATCCAAAGTTTTATCCCATTCTTTTAATAAGTGGGCACTCATCTCTGCTTCGAAAGCTTTTGGTTTGTGCCTTACGGTCCTCATTATTTCGAGATACTCGATAGGATTTTCGACGGTCTCTACTTTTTTTAAAACAGTTCCGTAAACACCGAAATTTCTATCGCATTGGCAGTATGAATGACCTCGCACCGGAAAGATGTGATTTATTTCAACTCCCATTTTGACCGACAACCAAGCACAATATCGTACGAGAGTCTTGTTTTTATTTTGCCCCCCACAGGAGTCAGACAAAAGAACTACTTTTTTTAATTCTGGATTTTCAGTCAATTTTTTTACCAGAAAATCGTTCAAAAAACTACACACAGAGTTACCGTTCTTGCCACCATCACATTCTAAGAAGCAAAAAAATTTGCTGTCACCGTCATTAAAACAGTGTGTGTTGAAAACATACAGCCACAATAATCGCTTGTAAAATTGTGCGCTAACGTTCAGTTTTGGAAGCGGAAGATTTTGTGCGTAGTCGAACTCAACAGTTAGAGTATCATCGTTAATATTCTTTGTGCACTGTTGCCGCAAAACCTTGTATTCCGCAACTTTTACTTCATGTAGACGGAACGATTCCTTACACGGATCTGATGAATTTGCCGATAGTTTGATTTTACATTCGGTGCAAAAATCACAGACGTCTGTTTTACGTTGCCTAAACGAGTAATCACTATTTTCCCGAAAATATCTATGGTACGTTGGGTACTTTAGTGAGAGCTGCTTCCCTGTTTTATCAAAGTAATATTCTTGGAATGCGTGAAACATTTTTTTTACGTTTAAGTCTGGATTCTCGAAGTACTTTCTTTCAGTTTTGGAGCTTCCATAATGCGATTTTTTGTTCGGGAAAGTCGACCAATGCTCCTTCACTAAACTCCATACCACGTTCGAAATTTTGGCAGGGTTGGGTTGCTTACCCCTTTTTTCTGTAGCAACTGTCGTACCTGAAACAATCAGTATTTTCATATTTTAATCCAGACCTGACTTGTTTTGTTATAAGACGCCAATAAACGAGTCAAGCATTCGTGAATATTGATTTATTTAGAAAGAAAATAATATAAACATTTACCTGATTTACAAAATCGGAGCACCGTTTTCATTCTGGATTCAGTTATTTGGAGAAGAGACAGAAAAAATCCTTTACAGACAGTTTTATCCTGGCCATCTACTTTGAAAGAATATTTCCAAGACCAAGATCTGTTCTTCCGTTTTGTTACGGTTTTGACGTATTTGATTTCTTCACGTTGTATACAACTGATTAAAAAAGTGTCCTGACTCGGTTTCTCAGCCATTGCCCAGAAAGTCTTGAAAATTTCACGCTGACGTTTATAATCGAAAGAAGACGAACAGTTTTTCTTGCAGCAGTCGGTAGTGTGCCTGAATTTTTTTCGAGGTATTTTATTCCCACTTTGAGAAGCGTAACTTTTACCACTGTTACGCTTAAGCTTCTTTCTATTTTGTTCCCATCTATCTTGTCGAATTTTTCTCTTTTTCCCCGTAACTGTAGCAGTAGGGCTAGTCGATGCTGTTGTAGTTGTTGTAGATTCGTTCATTATTTCGCGCAGAAAATATTGCAGCTTTACACGAAATCTAACAGACAGGCAGATAAACACGTGCGTCTGTTTAGCGGAGGCGCGTGGATTAGCCTACTTCGCTTCGCTGCTACTGCCGGCTAACTCAATGGCGGTGCGCGCACCGCTTGTTATGGTTACTACAGCATTAAAAGTTGACGAAAACATCCAAGATTCACAGGGTTTATAGCGAAGATTATACAGAACACCGAGATCAGCTTCTTTGAAAAAGTGACTTAAGTCGACTTAAGTCGTTATTTGACCCATAGGCTCAATTGGAATGAGAAACGGTAGGATGCCGCCAATTTTATCAGGCACTGGTATAACGCGAGGCATACGAATATTCTTCCCAGTCACACGCGCGGCCGCACGAGCACCCGCCAACGCCGACTCGACGGCTTTATAACCCGGTCGCATGGCGACCTTTGCTGCCGTGATGATGGATTTAAGATTCACAGTTCTCTTCCGCTGTTTACTCTTCCCGTCAGTTCCAGATTTCTTCTTCGCAGCCACTCCAAGTTTCGACCGCTTTGCAGCTAAGCCCATTCCGAGTTTAGATTTAGCTTTCATGGTGTTGGTGACTCCCCAGGCTACCGCCTTTTCACCCACACTAGCGTCCTTGGCCAAGACGCGATTCCACGCCTTCTCAGCGAGCGCTTTGTCGGCAAGATTTCTCGCTGCGGTATCGTGATTCTTTGCGTATGCAATGTCGTGGTCTTTACACGCGGCATCCAGCGGATTGATCCCCAAATCTCCACGAGCCAACCTCTTGGCCAATTTCGTTCCAGGTCCGCAGTACTGATACCCTGGCACATGCAATTCAACTGGGAGATGATTGATGATTTTATTTAACAAACCACCACCGCGTTTTTTCCGTGCGCACATCCTCATAGTCAGGCAACAACTAACGTGACTTCTATAAAAGGCGGAATTTATATACCGTCATCTCAGTTTTCGTTGTCATGCTAACGAAGCATCATGAGATTTCAAGATCAGCCCGATGAACTACCTATCGCAAATTTCGATAAAATGGTTCGACGTGGTAAGAGGAAAATAGAAAAACGACATGGAAAATTGCTGCCAAATACCGTGAGAGCAATTTTTTGCGGGCCATCCAATTGCGGTAAAACTAACGCTCTCCTCGCACTCATCACCCACGGCAATGGATTGCGATTCGGAAACGTCTACGTTTATTCGAAATCTGTCGTCCAACCAAAGTATCAATTTTTGCAAAAGTTACTAGAACCTGTGCAGGGAGTAGGTTATTTCCCGTTTCACGAGAACGATGAGGTTGTAAAACCGGAAGATGCTCGCCCCAACTCTATTATGATTTTCGACGATGTGGCTTGTGAAAAGCAGGATAATATCAGAGCATACTTCAGCATGAGCAGGCATTGCGATATCGATAGCTTTTATCCAAGTCAAACGTACGCGCGCATTCCAAAACACCTAGTGCGTGACAATGCAAACTTATTGGTGCTATTTCGGCAGGATGATATGAATCTGAAACATATCTACAACGATCATGTGAACACGGACATGACGTATCAGCAATTTAAAGACTTGTGCTCGGCATGCTGGAATGATGGCAATTACAGTTTTACCGTAATTGACAAGGATAGAGAAATCAATGAGGGGCGATATAGGAAGGGGTTTGACTGCTTTATAAGCATAAACTAACATAAACTTGCACAGTTTCGTTGCAACAATCGAGCCTGCAACATGGAGAGTGCCAAGATTCGTAAGCATAGCGATACATTGAGTGAAATATCAAAAGCATCCGATGTCATACGGCTGAAGCATAAGATGCTCAAGTTGGACAAGGACACGACCGAACAGGTTATGGGAGAGGTATTCAAGCCTTTAGTAACACCGTTGCAAAAATTGGTGGATACTTCAAAGCTGCAGCAGCAGCATATTAAACGTGAAATTAAAACGGAACTACCGGATGTGACAATGAAAAAAGAAGAGGAAAAAGATGACGAGAGTGCCGAGGATGATGATGATGATGATGATGAGGAGGATGAGGATATGGATGTGGGGAATTTCATGGATGCAAATGATAAAACACTGAAGTTTAGTGAAATTTCTACTACAAGTACACCGGTGAAGAAAACAACGGATTTCACAGCACAATATTTGAAAATGTTCAGCTCAAGTAAAAAGAGGGATTTGGATACTACATACGGCGTTCGAAAGTTGACAAGCGGTATGATGATTGGCGATACACCGATCAATTTCACTGATAATCTGGTCAATGTGGGGAATAAAAGTTATGAGAGAACACCTGGATTACTCGAATTACTGTTTAAAAAATCACCCGATGCTTCGGTTGTAAATGACGCGGACAAGAATAATTATATAAAAATTGTAACGACGACAAATGCGCATCGAAAACGTTACCAAGCCGATGGAAGTCTTCGAGATGATTTAAAAAGTGCAAAGTATAGAAATTTCATTGCTCAACACGTTGGCTCGCCGAAAAAATCAGGTAAAGGCTTACCCGACTATTAGATTGCGCGAAAGAAGGGGCAAGATGTCGATTACGTCTACTGGGATGATCCAAATGAAATTGTAGATCGTCTCCGGCTGCTTATGGCGTCACAGGCTGCAGGCAATACCAGCCATTCCAACGAAATAGTCTCCATTATTGAGGAGTTGCGTGAGGCTGGAATCGTTTATTAGCGGCGTGTAAACATAAAATCATCATTTGTTCAGCGACCGTCCAGTGATGAGCATAGACATATTCGGGCGACACTCGGAGCGTGGTGGGGGCAAAAAATTTATTCGAGGGCCTCCGGGTGTTGGATTCAAAATCACCAGCGACAATCAGTATGATTTGGACGGTAAACGATTGTGTAACATAGCTGATCCGCAGCACTCCACCGAGGCCGTTTCCTTAAAAGTTCTCAATACTGCTTTACAGTCTATGGCTGTGGATATTGTGGATACTTTTCAATCAAATTTTGATAGCTTCGCGCATAATCACAACGAGGAGTTGAAACAGCTACGCATAAATAACAAAATCATTGAAAATACGTTGAATCGCATCAAACATATTGGGGAGCAGGCAACACCAACGTTGGGACAGACCAGCGGGGAATTAGTATCGATTGAGGAACCAGAGTGGTTGGACAGCACTTCGAAAAATTGATAGGTGAAGAGTTGGGAACAATGAAGACTGCAATAGCTGCCGAACTTCACAGACAGGCTCGACGCAACTATCCGCGCCGATTCGTAGATGTACGCGGACTGGATGAGACCTGGCAAGCTGATCTCGTCGATATGACCGCATACAGTTCGTGCAACAAGGGATACAAATACCTACTAACAATCATCGATATATTTTCCAAGTACGCGTGGGCGGTGCCGATAAAGTCCAAGAGTGGGAAAGATGTTGCCGCTGCCATGAAATCTGTACTGATCCAGAGTCGTATACCTACATATCTGCACGTTGATCGAGGCAAAGAATTTTACAACAGCGAATTCAAAGCCCTTGTGAAGCATCACAATATCAACATGTATTCGACATTTAGCAACTTAAAGGCGTCGATATGCGAATGTTTCAATCGAACATTGAAGAATAAAATGTGGAAGCGGTTTACTCTCCAAGGATCGTACGAGTGGATTAATATTTTGGATGATTTAATGAAGTCCTACAACAACACCAAACATCGCACGATTCGGATGAAACCGGTGGATGTTAGCACGGAGAATGAAAAACAGCTGTATCGTAGCGTGTACAAGCCTCGGCAAATCAAACGAAGTGATCGAGCGCGGAAATTCAGTGTAGGCGATCGAGTTCGAATCAGCAAGTACAAGAATGTATTCGAAAAAGGCTATACACCCAATTGGACGACAGAAATATTCACCGTGAGTGAGGTGAAAAATACCAATCCACCCACCTACAAACTTACCGATTATCAAGATCATCCCATCGAGGGGGGCTTCTACGAGGAAGAGCTCGCCAAAGTGAAATATCCCAACGGCTACCTTGTGGAGAAAGTATTACGCAAGCGGGGGAATCTGTTCTATGTAAAGTGGTTGGGTTTTGATAGTTCGCACAATAGTTGGATAAATAAAACAGACATGTAACATAATTTGTATGTATTTTCCGAATTACAATAAAAGATTTTGAATATACAAATATTTCCACATTTTATCTCCTTTGTACGCACATGTGCCATACTCTGTACTACGAAAATAATAATAATAATAATAATGATAATAATAATAGTGATAATAATGATAATATACAATTTTGCCACACGATTATTACACATTTTATTTTTTGGAAAACTTTTTTTCATTTTCTGAAAACTTTTTTTCGTTTTCTGAAAACTTTTTTTCATTTTCTGAAAACTTTTTTTACGTGTTAATCAAATGGGAAAAAAGTTTTCTGAAAACTTTTTTTCGTTTTCTGAAAAGTTTTTTTTATTTTCTGAAAAGTTTTTTTCGTTTCCTGAAATTTTTTTTTCATTTTCTGAAAACTTTTCTCGTGGTAAACGAATAAATATGAATAATTGCTTGATATATTAATAATAAATAGATAAACAATTGTTGAGTATATGAATTCCCATTTTGAAACTTCAAATCCATTAAATATCGTATTGATCATGAAACGTTTCCGCCCGATGGTGGATCGTTCGAGGCGTCAAACATCAAATATTTACATCAATTCTATGCTACAGTTTATCCTATAGCTATTGGGGGGCTGGGACAAACCCCCAAGGTACGGTGTCAGTCTGTCCAGGTATCAATTGCCGCTTGTCATCCTGCCAACTCAGAGCCAATTTTTTTTGTACGATCGTGCTTACTTCGTGTTTTTTGCTGCGTATTAAACACTGTGGAAGAGTCAACTCTCGGTAAGCCGTCAGACAGCGCTTGTAATCATCAAACGTGATGCTATTTATCGTTGAAGTTCTTACACCCTTGGCACGCTTACTCACTTTTACGCCACTGTCATATTTTTCCCCATCCTCACCCATCGTAGTAAATGTGTACAGCTTTGCTCGCAGTCCCACAAACTCTGTCATAATTTTACCATTATTTTCATCCTTCATTAGCCCTAGTTGTTTTTTGTTTTTAAGGGGAATACCATACACATTGTCGGGCGGATAGTCAGAGGTGTCAAACATTGTATCTACATCACGTTTGATGATATCGTAGATATTAGGCACATTGAATTGATAAATAAGGCTGTCTGTGTCGGTATACATCAATTTAGCCTGTTTATTCGAAAAGTTGGTTTTAATATAATTATAGTGGAAATCGTAGAGAAAGATTTTTGACAGATCTAGAATTGATGCGCCGACGTAAATAGGTTTGGCGAAGTGAACTTTGACACGATTCATTTCAATGATAACCATATCAGTGTCAAATACGGTGCAGCTGTGAAAGTTTGCTCGGGCAATAAGCGTTCTCGCACCACCTTTTCCCTCCCATTTTGTAACCAATTTAACATCTTTATGATTTTGCACATTCTCCATAGTCTTGCCGAACACAGCGTTATTCATGAGTTTGTGAAAGTTTTTCTCAAATTCATTTCTAGATTGCTTACGCATGTCTGTATTGAGCGTGATGTAAGGCTCGAGCCATGGAGATTGTGCAAACTTCAAAATTCTGTGCACTTTCGTTAATTTCAATCCTAAACTCAAACACTGTTTCAAATTTCTATAGTGCAATATATACTTTGTTTTGGGGTGAAGGGTGGTCGCGAGTTTGGCATTTTTACTACCTGGAGGAGTAAAATGTTCGGGACAAAGAGGTAAGTCTTTGTGATCCTCGTGGAGTTCTACAGGGTAGTCCAAATCTACCTCCAGAAAGTAACCGATCGGCGAATCGTCCGGATGGTTCGTTATATTGATGTGCTGATACTCCCACTCGAACGAACCGATTGGTAAATGCACGCTCATAGCTGCACCGTACAGGTTATTCACGTCAAAATACATGAGATACGATTCCGCTTTGTTTGGATCAAAATCTGTACCCATGAATCTATTATTGGCCCCAGCGTGTCGATTGGAACATTGCGCTACGCCGCCTCGAATGGCTCTTTCAATAAACAACACCATTTCAGGGTTGTCTAAAAGTTGCAAATTTACATGAGTATGCTTGAGCATCGCGTCAAAAGCAAGCCCCGGTGCAGTGTAGTAGTGCAACGGATCTAAATTGTATGTTTTGAAGCAGCTAGCGCTGAAATTTTCGAAAATATCGGCAAGCAAAAGAACATCGGTCTTTAAATATAAATCTGAGTAGCCCCCCAATGACTCTAAATGGAATTCTCTCCAAATAGTTTTCGCGTGCTCGTAATCGGTGTCTGAAATATTTGCATCGCAGAGGTGCGAGTAGAAATGCTTCTTTGCAGGTAATCGCGGTTCATCGAGTTTCCCCCAACAATCGACGTATTCATAGGGAATAACGCCTTTGCGGGTCATCAAACTGAACTGAGTCGGATTATTATAAAATTTACGTGTTATGCGTTTATCGGTATCGGTCAAATATTTGGAAAGTTTATCGATGCTGCTAGCCATAAATCGGAACGAATCGATGAATCTCAAGTGCATCATTGTTCCATCGACGCGTTTCGTGAAGGATATATATTTTTCCTTACTTATGCGTAGCAGTGTAATTTTACCGGGAAAAGTTGACGCGAGGGATTTTATTAAAAAGTGAGAATCGTAACCGGACAAATTGTGGAAAACTATTGGAATTGTGTGCGACTCTCTAAAATTCAAATTACACCGATTATGAGCAGGACCACGATATTTACCCGTGAAGTGACAGTGATCGTAACACTTTTTCTCCTCAGGGGTAAACGGTTTTTCACAAATATAACAATTCTTTGCGCGCATGTGGCGATCGCGTTGCACTTGGGTAAGAGACTTCATCGGAATTATGTTTTTGATGCGTGACTCCACTTGAATTGATAAATCTTTAAGCTGTTTCATAAACCAATCTATGCAATCGACACCGCGTTTACCGTGGAACTCTGATAAAGTCTCATCGTACGCGCAATGTACATAGTACGCTACACTGTGCGGGATATGCTTTTGAATTTCACAAGTCTTATGAGTTTCAAATTCATCCACAGGTTCAGGGATTAATACACATTCGAGATCAGCGTATACGACAAACGGAACGGTGCCTTTGTTTTGAAAATTGGAAATTACTAAATCTTTACACTTGGGAAACTCCATGCGTACTTTATTTAACGTAATACAATCTTGTCGATGATTTTCGTAGGCATGTTCCACGCTAAAGTGGCACAAGCAATTGTCACATAACAACAGCTGGCCATTATGATCAGACAATTGTTTGCTCACCAATCGGGAAAGATCTTTAATCCAAGCAAAGTGGAATCTCGGTGCAAACTCACCAGTCATATCGTCTTCCGGATTACTCTCAACCATTAGAAGATGAATCGTGTCAATGTTTACGCTATGCAAATTTTTACTCAAATAAATTGGCACTATGACACTTTTATTTGATTTTGCATGATGCGAAAAAGTTTGAGATTCTATACCATATACATTGATACGCAAATTATTCAATCTCTCAAGCTTTTTCACATCATGTAGAGTAGCAGGGAATTTGATACCTGTACAGTCCATCTCGGAAATATATTGATGATAACGGCTAGTCCTATCGGCGTTGATCTTGACCGGGTGGAGGGCTGCTATGACGGACCAGAAAAGGCATCTTTCGTCCTCGTTCCTCACGTTTACCACAGCCTTCTTCCGTTGAATGTCTTGGGGCAGCTCGACGAATGTTGAAGCCCCCGCGGCGAGAGGCTGGTAGCGATTGATATTTACAGCGAGGTTAAGGATCTCAATCATACTCCAGCCGGAATCGCGTTGCTCGAAATCTTCCACCTTTGACTGCAGATCACCCCGTGCACGTATAAACCAACCATTTATATCGCTCGATGGGAGGAGAATCGCCACGTTGGAGGTGTTGAAACTCTTAACTTCGGTGGAGATCTCTTCGTGCTTGGCATTTTCAAATTTGCACGACAATATGAGGTTAACCTTCACATTTTCCTCCTCGCGCAGTATCAGCTCCAACTTCTCGGTGACGACGCGCTGCACATCGTCCAGAAAGGCGTCCAAATTTTTATGACGGAGATTTGTGACAACCCCCGTTCTGATTCGGCTGGCAAAAGCGCTATCCACGTCGTCCCATTGTACACCCGCAGGAGTATCGATATTTCCACCCGTCACCACTGTGCGCTGCTGCAACTGCTTGATCTTCGTCACCCAAGATTGCAGGAGTGCGATCGTATGTTGGATCCGTATTTTCGCACCAACGGTTGTTCCTCGTTGCATGGAAATATCGCGCAGAACTTGGATGTTTGCAATTCCAATATCAGTCCAATGATTGATGACAGCGTCATTCTTTTCTCCGGGTGGTTGCTCTCTCAGCAAATTGTACGTCCCCTCCATCTGCTCCGCAAGTCTCATATACGCTTCGACTGCCATGACTTTGACGTTGATATAAGCTGAACTTTGTATAACTTTTTTGACTTGCACGTATTGTGTAAGACTGACGAGTCTGCATCGGATGTGTTGAGCTTATATGTATATAGACCGATAGATCGCAAGAATTTGGGAACGGTGCGCACTGCGTTCTGCGCATATCGGAGGATAAAATGACGTCAGAGGCGACGGGGTCCGCAGTCCCCCTCCCACCATCCCTAAATTTTTGGGTTTTATTGCCCTCCCGACTCTGCAGAGATGATGAAATTCATGTAAAAAATGACGTCAGAGGCGACGGGGTCCGCAGTCCCCTTCCCACCATCCCTAAATTATTGGGTTTTATGAGTCGTTAAGCAGCGGGTGGCGAACAGTGTTTGGTGTAAGAAAAATCTTATCTTGCCCGCTCTTCACCGGATGGTATGTGCACATGTAGTTTTGGGGTTTTACGACTCTTCATAGCGAGCAAGTCCGAGCCTGCACATCCCCAACCATATTAGCGTGGGGTATGCAACGGAAAGCTGGAGAGCTCTTGAGAAAATTATCTCCTAGCTTATACCGCCTCCCCCCGCATCACTCTTTCGTCTCTATGTCACGTGGTGCGTGCTCTACGAATGATTGGCCGGCTGGGTTTTGCTCGGTGGAGGGCGGGTGCGAGTCCTTTAGTATTAATTCGAACAGTGGTTTGAAAACTTCTCTGGTAATTTTGAGAAATCCTTCGTGTTAAAACAGACGTTTTTGATAAAGTGAGCTGTGAGAAAGAAAAAAAATCGGTGTTCATTGGAAAAATCTCAAGACTTCAACGAGTTTATATTTTTTTGTGAGTACTTTATAGAATACACATATGCGAGTATATGTATGTGGTGCTACGCCAATCCTCTTACGATACTGTGAATGTTGATTTGAATTCCGTAATGATTATCGCATTTGATTAGTATGTTAACAAAAGTTTTTTTCGATTTGTTTTAACTTTTCTGTATTCCCTATCATCGTATCCATAAAAATTCTGGAAAAATTTTAGAATCATATCGAAAAAATATGAACGGACAAAAAAGGGGGCCATCAGACTCCCCACCCCATTCACCACCACGATCGCCGACATATAAGCGGGTGTGCAGAGGGGCGGCTTATTATGAGGAGGATGATGAGGATGAATTGACTGATAGTGATGCTGATACGCTAATTATCAACCCTGAGCGATGTATTGACGATGGTGCTGGTGATGATCATCGTGAGTTTGAACATAATTTGGCTGGCGAGCATCATCTCGAATCATCATCATCATCGAGTGATGTGGAGGATGAGGAGGAGGAGGAGGAGGAGGAGGAGGAGGAGGAGAAGAAGGAGGAGGAGGAGGAGGAGGAGGAGGTGGAGGAGGTGGAGGAGGAGGAGGTGGAGGAGGTGGAGGGTGTTTGGAATGGCGGTAATGCCGCACGCTTTGAATTCGGTTTACTTCTGGATTAGATTGATGAAATCCGTGAAATCCTGGGAGACATAGATAGAGCTGACGATGATGGTTATTATTCGGACGAGGATTGGTGTGTAGCACTACATTAAAATAAAATTCTAGTATCTTCCACACCTTCTCCGTATCACTCATTTTGAATAGGTGGAAACTTTTTTGAATTGGAGATTTATCATGCATATAAATGATGAGTGCAGCAGCATCAACTTTTCTATTTCGGCTTGCTATTTTTACAGATTTTTCATTGCGAATCAATTTTGGAAAGAAAAAAAATGTCATCTCATTCGAGTGATGATGACGACGAGTGGTCGAGCGTTGATTGGGGCGAGGATGAGGAGGCTGAGGAAGAGATAATTATAGGTTTTTCCGAAGCAACACGCGAGTTCTCGTTGGAGGAGCTTCGGGATCTCGTTGAGGATGCGCGAGCTGCTCGAGTGAGACCAAACAGCCAATATTATATAAATTACGGTGATATATGTATGCAAATAATTGTAGAAAAATGGGCGAATGAAACTATCGTAATAATTATAGATGTTGAAAATAGCGATGATGATGATAATGTTAACGAACAGGATAGCGATAATGATTTTATGGATTATTTCGAGGAATAAACCACGCTAAATTCATAATTATTGATTATATATTTTTCACAAGTAAAAATTCATAACATTTACATTTTGTATGACGAGAATGGGTAAAAGTTATAAAGATATATATTTGTAATGTATCCTATTTCTAGATTATAATTTTATCGAATAGTAAATTTTTTTAATTCCACGTATAAGCTATGATATAATTGAGATTAATTCTATCGAATATTCTACATATAAACGCGAGTATAATTGTATATATCGTAATAAATTCTATTGTTATTTTGGTAAATATTGTCCATATTATCTATACACGCGATTGCAAGCTAAACAGTCTTTAATTAGAGGATTCGGTCCATCCACGATATCGCCATCGGGTCCTGGTGTGTAATGTATGCTACATCTGCGGAACCTTGCGACGGCGTGGTCCATTTTCATATTCTCTGGTAGTTTATCCCACGCATCATTGATGGAGTTTGATGCGAACGTGCAGATAAATTCTTTTGGTAAAAAAGCTATATCCTCGGACATCATTCCCCTTAAACCGTCCAATTCTTTGTACAGACGGAAGGATTTCTCGAGGGAGCTGGTACACTCCTTCGAATACCAACTCCTTAGTCGCTGCACATTTTCAAAGGCGCAATTGTATGCCGGGATGTATTCAGAGTTGTCATCATACCAAATTGAGCCTGGCGCTGCTGCTTGCTGGAGGTTATTCGCTGGAGAGTATCCATGGTTCGCGTCGTGCCACGATGCCGCTTCCATATACCTCAATTTTTCCATTTCAGGGGGTATGATATGCAAATCTTCCATATTTATAACCCTCGTTGTACCATCGACGATCTCCGTCAGCCATGCTTTCTTCTCCGCCCCTTTGACGTATACGTAACACGCATTTTCAACCATTTTTCTCACAATCTTCGTCACATCCTCGTGAGATTTGTTGCCCACGTTCCATGATATTCCGTGGTGATAGTGCGTCAACCATACATTGGTAGCTCTACATTCAAGTGGTAGGCTTGCCAAATCATAGGGCGGCTTGAAAATGATGTAATCCAGACCCGACCCGTTTACATTCACGACTGCGACTTCCTTGGGTACAAACTTCATGTTATGACCGATAAAACATTGCACGTCTAGGATCATCGCCATGTTGAGGAGTGGGAATGTTGCGCTCGATTATATACTGACGGATTGTATGTGGAAGACTGACTATTCCATCTCCAGCACACCCGCTTTTACCCCCTCGTGGATGAATTTTGTGGAAGTAGAGGGGGATCGTATAGTTCATTTAAGGCGCATAACTGCATGAAAATTCGAACTTGTTGAATTCTCCACCAAGGTATTTCATTTGCAGACGATTTTCTCCGGCCATGCTACACATTTCAGTCAGCTGACTGGAATCTTCTTGTAGAACTCTTGCGATTCTCGGTGGTAAGAAGACGTTGTATTCTCCATCGATTGTCGCCAGAACATGTACCCCGAATTTTGTTTTGACCAGTCGTAACCCGATGACGTCATACACTCCCCCAATTTCGAGTTCCGACATCTTCTTGGTTGGCAGATTCTCCAGGCGGCTGACGTGGTTAACTTTTGCTAGATCCATCGCGTTTCGAGGTTATTTCACGAGCGAGAACAGTTCACAATGAGAATACGATGAGAACAGAGTGACGATCACGATAGACGTACGCTTTATATACCACCCACCCCCACTACTATTTTTCCATTGGACAAGTCTCGACACGCATATTGTGCGAGGAATTTTTATGGGGACCACTCCCCCACTATCCCAGATTGGTTTAAGTGCATTGTCGGCACCATCTCAAAGAGCAATTTCCTGGAATTTTTTCAATAGATCTAGCGGATGTTTACCCTATCCGATTTATGTGCGGCTTTTCGGCGCCAAACAAGTCTCGACAGGAATTATTGTGTGTGTGTGTGTGTGTGTGTGTGTGTGTGTGTGTGTGTGTGTGTGTGTGTGTGTGTGTGTGTGTGTGTGTGTGTGTGTGTGTGTGTGTGTGTGTGTGTGTGTGTGTGTGTGTGTCAAATCCTATGGGAATAGCCGCCAAAAATAACCGGGAGGGGGGTGGGGGGGGAAGTGCGCCGCGGGTCGGGAGGGGGGTGCGCGTGGGAGAAGGTGCGCCGCGAGTCGGGGGGGGGCTAGGGGGGAGCTAGGGGGGAACTAGGGGGGAACTAGGGGGGAGCGCCGCCATCTTTGAGTTAGAACTCTCATATATACACTACTAGTGATAGGCGGAATCTCGCGAATCTTTTACAGAGATATAGCTTATTATTTTCGGACAAACCGGGTTGTGCTCGTGGGTATGAGCATGAAATTCGATTGAACTGCGAGAACCCGAAAATTCGCTTCACGTATCCAATTCCTCATCAATTACGTCCTGCGGTAGCTCAAGAAATCGAACAAATGTTGAAAAATAATGTGATTGAAAGGACCGTTAGTAAATTTTGTAATCCGCTTAGAATAGTAAGAAAAGAAAATGGCTCCGTAAGATTGTGTCTAGACGCGAGACATTTGAACCAAGTCATTGACGATGATCAAGAGTCTCCACCTCTTGTGTCAGATTTACTCCAAAAGTTTCATGGAGCCAAATATTTCTCGAGAATTGATTTAACACACGGGTATTGGCAAGTACCCTTGCGCAAAGAATCTCGCCCGTACACTGCATTTTTATTTGATTCAAATTTGTACCAATTTCGTCGTATTCCTTTCGGCTTGAAGACCGCGGGTAGCGGCTTTATTAGGTCATTAAGTTTCGCCATAGGGAAGGATTTGGACAAATTCATCTCGTGCTATATAGATGACATATTAATCGGAACAAAAAATACAGAGGAACATATTTATGTATTGGGAGAAATTTTTCGACGTCTCTTGCAATTCAATTTTACCTTAAAAATATCAAAATGTTTGTTCTTTCAAGAGTCGATTCCCTTCTTAGGGTTTATGCTATCTGAGCGTGGAGCGGTGCCTGACCCAGCGCGCTTGTCAGTTATTATTCAGTTTTCGGAGCCGAACGATAAGCGTCAATTGCAACAATTCTTAGGCGTATGCAACTATTATCGACAGTTTAATCCTCGCCATAGCGAATCCTTGGCCCCGTTGAGGGAACTGTTGAGAAAGGATGCAGTTTGGGAATGGACTCCCGTACACGCGAGAGCGTTCGCGAATTTGAAACAAGATTTCGTAAAATGTATTTTTTTGAAACACATCATTCCTAATGCGCCTTATCGAGTGCAGACCGATGCGAGCGATCGAGGAATAAGCGGTATTCTTTATCAAATGACGGAGACGGGAGACCATAACGTTGTGGGTGTGGTTTCACGTTGCTTAACCAGATGCGAGGTGAACTACACTACAACAGAGAAGGAACTCCTGGCCATCGTCTATTCGGTGAAAAAATTCCGTGTTTATCTCGTAGGAACGCATTTTGAAATAATCACCGATCATAAATGTTTAACTTTCTTGAATTCAATTTCTTTCGGTAATTCTCGCATAGCTCGGTGGTGTCTCTTTCTTCAGCAGTTCTCCTTTTCTGTTTCTCATTGTCGCGGCGCAGATAATTTAGTTACCGATTTTTTTAGCCGAAACCCGGATAATCGTTTTCACGAGGATGATGAACGGCGGTTAATGGTTGCAACGCTGTCTCAAAATCTATTGCCAGAGAAGAGCAAAGAGCTGCCATCGTTAATTACAGTCGCCATGCTTGATTACGATGCGAGCCTCCTTCGTATCTTTAAGAAAATGGGCGAATGGCAGGTCCAGGACCAAGCCATTGCAAAGATTATTGAGAATTGTTTTTCAACCAATCCTCCTAATGATTTTTTCATGCATAATCAGGTTCTTTTTCATCGTGAAAAGGCTTCGTTGTCATGGAAAGTCGTGATTCCCAAAGAGGTGCAACGTCTCCTTATCGAAGACATTCATGTTAAATTAGGACATCCGGGGGTTTTTAAGACGGTATCATATCTAAAGCAATTTTACTACTGGAAAAAGATGGGCGTTCAGGTAAAGAAATTTGTTCTTGAATGCGATATTTGTCAGCATGTAAAATACCTAACTTTTTCCATGGAAGGAGCGCATAAACCCGTAATCTCGAAGGGTGTGCTCGAGTTGATTAGCGTGGATCTTTATGGCCCCCTTCCAATAGGACGAGGGGGTTTACAATATATTTTTGTGGCTCTTGACGTTTTCTCCAAATATGTCCGACTTTACCCCATCCGAAAGGCAACTGCAAGAGCCTGTGTTAACAAGATTCTCAAGGACTTCGTCCCAAGTCTCGGTACTCCAAAACGCATTTTAGCAGATCATGGGACGCAATTTACGTCGGAAATTTGGCGGAGGGAACTTGAACAAGCAGGAATTCAAACTTTATATAGTTCGATACGTTATCCCCAGTTTAACCCCACTGAAAGAGTGATGAGGGAGTTAGGCAGGCTATTTCGCACTTGGTGCTCGGACCGGCACACAAAGTGGGTTCAAGTTATCCCGAAAATGGAGGAAATTCTTAATATAACGGTGCATCAAAGTACGGGAGTTTCTCCTCACGAATTGCATTTTGGTAAATCGATTTAGGATAAGATTTTGAAAGTCCTGAATTTTCCGGAACCTCGAGGGCGCTCTCACGATTACCTAATTACGCTCGCCCGTGAGAATATGACGCGGTCGTTTAAGAATAGACTTAAACAACAGGGCCAAGTTTCGGTCATAAAACTTGACATCGGAGATCTTGTTTTGCTCCGAGTTCGACATCTGTCTAACGCATTGGATAGAGTAACGAAAAAATTTTTCCACCTCTACGAGGGTCCCTATAAAATAGTCCGTAAAATTGGCGACAACGCCTTCATTTTGGCCGATCCAAACAGGAATTATGACGAAGTAGGGACTTATAATCGATGGAATTTACGAAAGTACCATGAACGTTCCTCATAGTTT
Organism: Neodiprion virginianus; assembly: GCF_021901495.1. Taxonomy (NCBI): domain Eukaryota; kingdom Metazoa; phylum Arthropoda; class Insecta; order Hymenoptera; family Diprionidae; genus Neodiprion; species Neodiprion virginianus. The sequence continues at coordinate 18,744,841 of NC_060878.1, read as the reverse complement.
CCGGTGACGGAAATCAAACTCGCGAATATATGTGCTTGTTATGAAATGTATTAATCTTTATGTATTTTCTTTTGTTACATGTCTTATTCTGCCTTGGTAAATTGTTTATCGAGAAGGGCCTTGGTGTCCGTTGTTGAAAATATTGTATATGCATCTAAGTAAGACTGATGATTGTCTGATGCGTGTTCTGAAGGGATAGAAAGAAGAATCACCCTTTGAAATTTGCTGATTCTGTGTACGAATATGTTTTTATATGTCGAGAATGTTTTATATGAATCTACATTTGATTCGCCCTGTTGTGCTTATTATATTGTTCTTCAATATGTTGGAAAATGTCCTTGCGAATGAATTTGAGTGAATGGTATGATAGTGTGTGAATGGATGTATCAAAGAACCACGAAAGGCAATGGCCGATTTAAAAAGAATTGTGATGTTTGGAGTTTTAATGCATCGAGTTTTTCCCGATCGTTGGTCTCCCTCACTCTCGTGAAAAGGGGGGAAATTGTAAGATCTCCTACTTCGAACCGCTGTAAACACAAGTATCAGTGATCCCCTCATTTTGGGAGGGATCACGGTTGACACCCATTTTGGAAATGGAGTGGGGAAGCCGGCGCCCCACTCCAAACTCAAAATCGAGATCCAGTGGTGGAGAAGTTAACCCGATCTCGCTCTCTTAACCCCGGGACGTCAACTCAACCGGTTGAAGGAAAATACTCCAGCGAGGCCCTGGAGGACTGACAACCCAAAACGAGACGATCATCGAATCGGCGGACTCCCGTCATCGCTAGAAACCTCCGGTCCCGGGGAGAGAGCCACCGAGGGACCGACGATTAATACGATAAGTCGAATCCAATCCAAAAATAGCTGAATTTTTAACATATTTTGTGACGTCTCGTCACGGTTGAGAAAAATCGACCGCCAATTCTTTACAATCTATTTTGAGATGATACGAATGGATGGAATGTGTGTGTATGTGTGTATGTGTGGTATTTATTGTTAATCCATGAGAAATTTCCGAAAGTAAAATTCTACAAATTAGTATAATCACTTTTTATATGATACGAATGGATGAATGTGTGTGCGTATGTGTGGCAGTTATTGTTAATAAATGAAAAAGAAAGAAAGTAAAATTCTACAAATTGGTATTAATTGTTAATAAATAAAAAGAAAGAAAGTAAAGTCTTACACTCTACGGAGTAAGGTAGATGAGTACGGCCCGAGTGTCTCTCATTCTACACGGGACCGAGTGCCCATACACGCATACCAAGGGTCTTGCACCCTTCCATCATACAACGAGCCCGAGCGCTCTTGGTGTACTACCAACACCAATCATACTCTCATACACGTTCGCTCCTCGGAGTAAGGCAAATGCAAATCATACGAAATTCGATCGAATCGAATAAAACAAAAATCGCAATACGAAACGCACTCGAGATCGCGGTGGCATGAGCCAAACGGGCTGTAACCGGCATATACCCATTCATATACACAATCGACACATGCTTTTATACGTTTACAAATACACGTTCATACTTCGTGGGTTTTTATGCCGCAAGGCTTTTCCCACAAGAGCCAATAACCATTCATAATTCGATGGCTCAAACGCGAGAGTTTTTTTTATCCAAGAAACCTCAACCTCTATCCTTCATACTAATAAAAAAGGTTCAATTCAAAACTACGAGGCAACTTCGCCTATGAAGAAGCTTCGACTATACATACGATTTGTTCGTTTCAGACTTCCATAGAGAGCTACTAATCACTATTAGCAAAATTTACCACACGACCCAAGAGGTCGAAAAACGACTCAAGTTCATCGAAGACTCACTAAAAGCAAAGGAGTTACACCTTCCAGGGGCTCAAAATAACGGTCATGGTGCGGACGGAGACGCACTTGGAGCTATGTTGCCATTAGAGACTCTTCTAGAATTCGATGAATTCGATAATAAATTGCGAGAAAAGGAATTTGCATCACGAGTGGTAAGAGAATCTGTTATCATTTGGAAATTGTACTCGTTTTACAAAATTAGTCCTGCACAAATAATTGTGTTTCAGGAACGAAAATGCCCAAATAGTTTGAAAAATTGCCAGCAATACCTGCTTTGACGGGATTCATTCCTTATCAAATTTAGTACACCACTTCGTTCATCTTTTGTCAATTTTAGAAAACCCTCAAAACCTTTTTAAATCCTGTGAAATTTCCTGAAATTATTTGAGATCATTTGAGGTCCGTTGAAATCTCTTTGTATCTTCAAAAATCTTTTTTTGCAACCTTCTGAAATCTGATGTTTCTTGAAATTTGTTGAAATCTTTTTTAATCGTAAAATTCCAAAATTGATGAGTTGATACAACCCATTGTCTTGCACATTATTGGCTCTAGAATTTCGCTAATTCGAAATCAAAGTGACACATGCAAAATGTATGCAATTAAATTCATGGTATATATGATCAAATATGTAGCATACAGTGTTGATTTAATATACAATAATCTTCCACTAATGATGGAGAATTTTAAACTATCATAACCATTCTCCATCTGAGTGCAATGAAGAATATACGTATAAATACGGTAAATTCTAGTGCTCGGCGTTCCCTAGCTAACATCCAGCAGGTACAACAGTCAACGACTAAACAAACTATTTCATATTTCAGGTTAAGGTAGATAATGGCGTTTCAAAAGAAAAATTGTGTGCAACAGTAAGCGATTTTATAATTATAACACATCGTCTGTGCACGGCTTGTATGTATTGTAACGTTTCGCGGTTATGGGGTCCGAAGGACTAAAGTAACCGCTGCTATTGTGAGTGTCTTTGCTCGAGTTGAAAGTTGTTATTAATGAATTTAGTAAATCGGAGCTCTCCTCATGTAGGTAAAGAAAGAATGAGTCTGCCAATTAAAGAAAACCTAGGCTATGTTAGCTATAGAGTGTTCGTGGAGTCGGACAGGATTCGCCTGCCAGAACCACCTTGCAATAGACTTGGGTTTTTTAGGCCAAAGCTACGTCTCTTGCAGACTCGGGCAGAATACCAGAGGTGCACTATCGTTAGTTACGGAATCAGGTAAACAGATTACCGTCCCTGCTTTCCTGAGATCGGACTTAAGTACCTGCGTACCAAAGCCGTTCGTTTTAATCGCGAATTTATGATGATGTTGATTTATCCCAGACCAAGGCGCGAGCCGTGGCTGTCCCTCGGACTTGGGATCACCACCAGGGAGAGCCGAACACAGGTTTAACCCAGTACTGTCAAACTGACTGTTTATCCAAAGCCGTTCCCTGCCTATAGTATCCCCAATTGATTGGCCTCAACAATTTGGTTTATCAGACAAGGATGCAGTAGATGTAGTTACGAAAGAATTCTTCAAGTTATATTTACAATAAACAAAATGGTTTAACAAAAGAGGAGTAAAGAAAATAGTAATGTTAACAGAGAAGAATCAACTGAAAATAACTAAGAGTACAATCGATGCTAAAAGCGATTGAAAAGAATTAAATCTAAATACAAAGAATATTAACAAACAAAAGAAAAATAAAGAAATAAGAACTCAAGTTTTATAGGCTGCGGTCAATCAGTATGCCGTACGAGAGTTTAAAAGAGTTAAGTTTAGAGTTGAGTATGCAAAGGTCGTTATAAGTTTTCGGTTTGGATTTCAATATTCGAAGATTTGGTTGGTTGAAAGTAGATTGAGTAGACTGCTTTAGTTCTAAGCTCAAGATTTGGTTTCTGATAATTTACGTCTCCTAGAGAGAACAGTGAAATTTCACAGAGTTAAAGTTTGAAGTTAAAGAGAGTCAGCTGAGCGTTTTGCTTCAGTGCTCGAAGAATGAGTGATAAGTGGAACAGCTGTGCGCTTTGCTACAGGTCTGAACTTGTAATCGAAGAGTATTTAATAATCTCAATAGAGTCAATTGGGCGCTTTGCCTCAATTGCTCGAAGAAGTTAAATATTGGGTGGAACAGCTGTGCGCTTTGCCATAGGTCTGAACACTAGGTCGTCGTCCGTGCTCAGTTTTATACCTGTCAGGCCTATTGTCTAGGGATTATCCCCGGCGTTCGGTCCTGGTCCGTCGTGCTGTCCTCACGCCGCTCGCTGGTGTGGGTGATCATGAGATACAGCTGGTTGTATGTAATGGTCATACTCGGCTGACCGTTACAGTATTGTATGTTATTGCTATAGATGTTTGAACAAGTACTTTCTTCCAGGAAATATTCTGCATACCTTGATTCTGAGGCTGACTATAATTGAGGGGGTTGGTGCAAAAAGGATATACGTGATAGACAAAAACGTCCTTTTTTATATTTTGATACTCTTTCTACATTAAGCCCCTCACTATATAAACCTGTATTCAATATTCCAGACCTATAATTCTATAGTATAGATTATATCATTTATTGGATTGTTCTATTCAATGAAAAGATTTAGAAGGCACCAAGACTTTCATTTGAGAAGTATTACAGATTAGGGGTATAAAGAATATTTGATTGAACAAGAATATTGATTAAATCCTGAATCCTAATTAATCCAATTAATTCGGTCATCTGCATCGGATATACAGATACAGGGTTTCTACTTAACCCGAAAATCAATGAAATCGGGGTAGTCAGGGAATTTAACCGGAATATGTACCTACATTGTGAAAAACAGCAACTATGCTGCACATTTTGTACAGTGCGCGAGTAATAATCATTTGTACACAGCAATAATTGTTGATACATACTGAGGCTCACATGAATAAAAATTTGTAACAAAGTAAATTGGGATTAAAATATTTTTGAACAAAGTTTTACGGCTATAATCATCAAACAAATTAGAGAAGTTTTTTATACTTCTGAAAATTTCGGGAAATTTCTGTTTTAGGTTAGACTAGACACCCTGTATAATCGGCAAGAGCTTTATTCTGGTTAATCACATACTGATCAAAATAATGATTACATATATTGCCCCTCGACAAACTAAATTCTCCACTCATATTATACTAAATTAATAGCACGAAATCATAATTCTTATTATGTTCTATTTTGTCCTGGATTACCTATCTGCACGCATTAATACAATTCATTTCAAAACATTTTACCTGTATAAATTTATATACTGGTTGCTAATCTAAATGGTGAGGGAATCCTATAGTGAAAATGTAAGGTGACAATGGGAATTGTTGTGATTTTTCTATTTGGCTTGCAATATTTTTTTGACTAGTGCATAATTTACAATCACTATAATAAGTGGTATGAAATAATTTACTATATTTTCTCAATATATGTTTTTAGGTACACTTTATGAAAACTCTTGGCGGAAAAGACACCCATGATTTTTTATTCAATGCCTTGAAACGCTGCCTCAGTAATTCCGTTGCCAAAGAGTACAGTATGGATGGCAAAAAAAAAAAAGAAACCGCTGAGACCGACATATTTTTTGAGAACCATCCTCAGTGAGAATTTGCGCTATATGTTGGAATAATATAATTGTTTCAAAAAAATACAGCTCTTAAGTGAAAATTATTATTTTCTCCAGAAGCTGCAAAGATGCTGTAAGATCTCCTATTTCGAACCGTTGTAAATACAAGTATCAGTGATCCCCTCATTTTGGGAGGGATCACGGTTGACACCCATTTTGAAAATGGAGTGGGGAAGCCGGCGCCCCACTCCAAAATCAAAATCGAGATCCAGTGGTGGAGAATTCAACCCGATCTCGCTCTCTTAACCCCGGGACGTCAACGCAACCGGTTCAAGGCACATCTCCGCGACAACGTCCTCCAAGGGAAAAACTGGCCAGCCCAAAACGAGACGATCGTCGACTCTGCGGAATCCCGTCATCACTAGAAACCTCCGGTCCCGGGGAGAAAGCCACCGAGGGACCGAAAATTAATACGATAAGTGAAATCTGCTCCAAAAATAGTTGAATTGTTAACGTCTATGTGACGTCTCGTCAAAGACGAGAAAAATCGACCGCCAATTATTTACAATAAGTTTTTAGATGATACTAATGGATGGAATGTGCGTGTGTATGTGTGAGATTTATTGTCAATGAATAAGAAAGAAAGAAAGTGAAATTTTACAAATTGGGATTTATTGTCAATAAATAAGAAAGAAAGAAAGTAAAATCTTACAAATGGCGCCCAACAAAGAGGCCTGAATTCCATATTTATTACAGAATGACGGTTAACAACTATTCAGGAAATTGAATCAATAATTTATATTGTCGTATATTGAGAATCGGTGATGGTTATGTGGTTTGAATAAGTTATATTTGACGAGTGACGATAAACTTGCGAAATTTATTGAAATTGTCACAACTGACTAGTAGAACTCTCTAGGAAATATTTTAGTTAATGGGAGATAAAAACGATCAAACGTACGTTACGAAATCGGGTCGTCCTGTAAAACAGAAATTTGAAAGTTTAAATTTTACAGTAAATAAAAAGATGGTGCTCACTCGAGAGGACGAACGTGAGAAAGAGAGCAATACGTCGCGAGCGAGTCAAATAGAGGCAGAGTGGCAGAGATTAAACCAAGAGAGAATAAGACTGGAACAACTAAAAGCGAGTCTCGAAGCCCAGGAAAAACGATTACAACCATCGACACGTGTTGTAAATGAAAATGCAGACCTGGAAAATGCACGGAACATCATGGAGGGCCTCACCGCGATTGTGAGTAACGTGAATGGTATTAAATTTGACATATCGATTCCAAAATTTAGCAATGAGGTTGAAACTCATCCCATTAAATTCGTGGATGAGGTGGAAAAGTTTTTTAAGATTAAGAATGTCCCGGAAGAGAAAAAATTAATAGTAATCGAACACGCTCTCGAAGGGAAGGCGAATTCATGGTTTAAATTAAGAGGAAATATAGAAAATTTTCAACAATTCAAGAATCAGTTTGTAGAGGAATTTTATTCAATACCCATTCGCGTTCGATATAAAAAGAATTGGGCAAAAAAGCGATGTGAGAGCGGCGTAAAATCACTGCAAGCTTATTTTTATGAGCAACTGGCCGAAGCTCGTTATTTTATACCCAAACTCTCGGAATTCGAAATTAATTACAACATCATTCAACAATATTCTCCGTGGGTAAAAGAAACTCTTTCAACGCTAAACTTTGCGGATACAGATCTAATCGTACAAACATTGGGAAACCTTGACGTTATTAGACTAGAGCGCGAGAGACAAAATAAAAAATCAGGCAATAGTTATTATCCCAGAAATAACGGAGTCAAAGTAAATAGTATGAGTTCAAATCATCACTCTAACGGGTTACCAGAGAGGAAAACAAAGCAAGAAAGGCTTAATCGTCGAGGCCGTAAACAGACAAGTTATCATAACAATACGGGGAGATCAGGCTAGCAATATCATAGCGGACACAGGTTCGCGATGCCTGACACTCGCTTTCCCCCACCGTCACAAGATGTAAATAATCAACCTTGGGAAACTGCTAATTCAAATAATTCAAATCATTTAAACTGAACATGGGCGCGTTGTATTCCGGTCCGACATCGTGCCAACAACATTATGATTTTATAGAAGAATTAGATGATGGAATCGAGAAAGGAATAGAACATGCGTGTAGAAAAAGAACTCGTATCGCCAAAAGCCCACATGCCCGTACGAAAATATTAGAAATGGATGTGATTGTTATGTTTGATACAGGGAGCCAAATTTCCGCGATTTCCAAACGGTTGTACAATCGATTAATAAAAAAACATAAAGTTGAAGAATTGCCTGTTTCAAATATTGTAGTGTCCACGGCGATTCGGAAAAAGGCGACAGTCATACAGCGACAAATTTTCGTTCCAATAAAAATAGAGAATATAGTAATTGAAACGCTGCTTTTGGTAATCCCCTTTTTAACCTCAGACGTTATACTCGGTCATGATTGGATGTCGCGGAACGGAACCGTTATCAATTACAGAACGATAGAAATCGAGGTTCAAGGAATTTGCCTGTCGGAATCAACTGCGATATTTGACAGGGGGGCGCCAGAGGCCTTAGTGTGTTCGCGAGAAAAGGAAAGAACGCATATTTATATAATTAGCGTCGAAGAATCGAGTTATAATGAAAATTCTTTAACGATTAAAAGTGCCCAAGCAAATAATCCAGAAAAAATGTACGAACGCAGCGTCTTTCCCGTGAACATCCCCGATGCTTCTGTCACCCCCCTCTCATTCGCGTGTAAACTTTTATCGCTAGGGGATAGTGATAGGCGGAATCTCGCGAATCTTTTACAGAGATATAACTTATTATTTTCGGACAAACCGGGTTGTGCTCGTGGGTATGAGCATGAAATTCGATTAAACTGCGAGAACCCGAAAATTCGCTTCACGTATCCAATTCCTCATCAATTACGTCCTGCGGTAGCTCAAGAAATCGAACAAATGTTGAAAAATAATGTGATTGAAAGGACCGTTAGTAAATTTTGTAATCCGCTTAGAATAGTAAGAAAAGAAAATGGCTCCGTAAGATTGTGTCTAGACGCGAGACATTTGAACCAAGTCATTGACGATGATCAAGAGTCTCCACCTCTTGTGTCAGATTTACTCCAAAAGTTTCATGGAGCCAAATACTTCTCGAAAATTGATTTAACACACGGGCATTGGCAAGTACCCTTGCGCAAAGAATCTCGCCCGTACACTGCATTTTTATTTGATTCAAATTTGTACCAATTTCGTCGTATTCCTTTCGGCTTGAAGACCGCGGGTAGCGGCTTTATTAGGTCATTAAGTTTCGCCATAGGGAAGGATTTGGACAAATTCATCTCGTGCTATATAGATGACATATTAATCGGAACAAAAAATACAGAGGAACATATTTATGTATTGGGAGAAATTTTTCGACGTCTCTTGCAATTCAATTTTACCTTAAAAATATCAAAATGTTTGTTCTTTCAAGAGTCGATTCCCTTCTTAGGGTTTATGCTATCTGAGCGTGGAGCGGTGCCTGACCCAGCGCGCTTGTCAGTTATTATTCAGTTTTCGGAGCCGAACGATAAGCGTCAATTGCAACAATTCTTAGGCGTATGCAACTATTATCGACAGTTTAATCCTCGCCATAGCGAATCCTTGGCCCCGTTGAGGAAACTGTTGAGAAAGGATGCAGTTTGGGAATGGACTCCCGTACACGCGAGAGCGTTCGCGAATTTGAAACAAGATTTCGTAAAATGTATTTCTTTGAAACACATCATTCCTAATGCGCCTTATCGAGTACAGACCGATGTAAGCGATCGAGGAATAAGCGGTATTCTTTATCAAATGACGGAGACGGGAGACCATAACGTTGTGGGTGTGGTTTCACGTTGCTTAACCAAATGCGAGGTGAACTACACTACAACAGAGAAGGAACTCCTGGCCATCGTCTATTCGGTGAAAAAATTCCGTGTTTATCTCGTAGGAACGCATTTTGAAATAATCACCGATCATAAATGTTTAACTTTCTTGAATTCAATTTCTTTCGGTAATTCTCGCATAGCTCGGTGGTGTCTCTTTCTTCAACAGTTCTCCTTTTCTGTTTCTCATTGTCGCGGCGCAGATAATTTAGTTGCCGATTTTTTTAGCTGAAACCCGGATAATCGTTTTCACGAGGATGATGAACGGCGGTTAATGGTTGCAACGCTGTCTCAAAATCTATTGCCAGAGAAGAGCAAAGAGCTCCCATCGTTAATTACAGTCGCCATGCTTGATTACGATGCGAGCCTCCTTCGTATCTTTAAGAAGATGGGCGAATGGCAGGTCCAGGACCAAGCCCTTGCAAAGATTATTGAGAATTGTTCTTCAACCAATCCTCCTAATGATTTTTTCATGCATAATCAGGTTCTTTTTCATCGTGAAAAGGCTTCGTTGTCATGGAAAGTCGTGATTCCCAAAGAGGTGCAACGTCCCCTTATCGAAGACATTCATGTTGAATTAGGACATCCTGGGGTTTTTAAGACGGTATCATATCTAAAGCAATTTTACTACTGGAAAAAGATGGGCGTTCAGGTAAAGAAATTTGTTCTTGAATGCGATATTTGTCAGCGTGTAAAATACCTAACTTTTTCCATGGAAGGAGCGCATAAACCCGTAACCTCGAAGGGTGTGCTCGAGTTGATTAGCGTGGATCTTTATGGCCCCCTTCCAACTGGACGAGGGGGTTTACAATATATTTTTGTGGCTCTTGACGTTTTCTCCAAATATGTCCGACTTTACCCCATCGGAAAGGCAACTGCGGGAGCCTGTGTTAACAAGATTCTCAAGGACTTCGTCCCAAGTCTCGGTACTCCGAAACGCATTTTAGCAGATCATGGGACACAATTTACGTCGGAAATTTGGCGGAGAGAACTTGAACAAGCAGGAATTCAGACTTTATACAGTTCGATACGTCATCCCCAGTCTAACCCCACTGAGAGAGTGATGAGGGAGTTAGGCAGGCTATTTCGCACTTGGTGCTCGGACCGGCACACAAAGTGGGTTCAAGTTATCCCGAAAATGGAGGAAATTCTTAATATAACGGTTCATCAAAGTACGGGAGTTTCTCCTCACGAATTGCATTTTGGTAAATCGATTCAGGATAAGATTTTGAAAGTCCTGAATTTTCCGGAACCTCAAGGGCGCTCTCACGATTACCTAATTACGCTCGCCCGTGAGAATATGACACGGTCGTTTAAGAATAGACTTAAACAACAGGGCCAAGTTTCGGTCATAAAACTTGACATCGGAGATCTTGTTTTGCTCCGAGTTCGACATCTGTCTAACGCATTGGATAGAGTAACGAAAAAATTTTTCCACCTCTACGAGGGTCCCTACAAAATAGTCCGTAAGATTGGCGACAACGCCTTCATTTTGGCCGATCCAAACAGGAATTATGACGAAGTAGGGACTTATAATCCATGGAATTTACGAAAGTACCATGAACGTTCCTCATAGTTTCCGGTGACGGAAATCAAACTCGTGAATATATGTGCTTGTTATGAAATGTAATAATCTTTATGTATTTTCTTTTGTTACATGTCTTATTCTGCCTTGGTAAATTGTTTATCGAGAAGGGCCTTGGTGTCCATTGTTGAAAATATTGTATATGCATCTAAGCAAAACTGATGATTGTCTGATGCGTGTTCTGAAGGAATAGAACGAAGAATCACCCTTTGAAATTTGCTGATTCTGTGTACAAATATGTTTTTATACGTCGAGAATGTTTTATATGAATCTACATTTGATTCGCCATGTTGTGCTTAATATATTGTTCTTCAATATGTTGGAAAATGTCCTTGCGAATGAATTTGAGTGAATTGTATGATAGTGTGTGTATGGATGTATCAAAGAACCACGAGAGGCAATGGCCGATTTAAAAAGAATTGTGATGTTTGGAGTTTTAATGCATCGAGTTTTACCGATCGTTGAGTAGTACAGCAAGGCCGGTTCTGCGTCCAAACACCTTCTTTACCGACCGAGCCGCTCCGCGCAGCCCAGACTCAAACCCTTTGACGTGTAACATCAACCACCTCACATTCCTTTCCCACGGTAGGACTGCTGACGTGTAACGTCAACCACCTCACATTCCTTTCCCACCTTATCAACCACGTGACATTCCAAAATTAATGGTTTCGAGAATTGTTTGTCTCAACGTCGCACCGAAATCCTTTGACCGCATACCGCTCGCCGTCGAAACTTGTCGAACGCATTGTTTTGTCTAACCACCTTATCAACCACGTGACATTCCAAAATTAATGGTTCCGAGAATTTGCTGATGTGTAACATGAACCACCCTACATTCCTTTCCCACGGTAGGACTGCTGACGTGTGACGTCAACCACCTCACATTCCTTTCCCACCTTATCAACCACGTGACATTCCAAAATTAATGGTTCCGAGAATTGTTTGTCTCAACGTCGCACCGAAATCCTTTGACCGCATACCGCTCGCCGTCGAAACTTGTCGAACGCATTGTTTTGTCTAACCACCTTATCAACCACGTGACATTCCAAAATTAATGGTTCCGAGAATTTGCTGATGTGTAACATGAACCACTCCGAATTCCTTTCCCACGGTAGGACTGCTGACGTGTGACGTCAACCACCTCACATTCCTTTCCCACCTTATCAACCACGTGACATTCCAAAATTAATGGTTCCGAGAATTGTTTGTCTCAACGTCGCACCGAAATCCTTTGACCGCATACCGCTCGCCGTCGAAACTTGTCGAACGCATTGTTTTGTCTAACCACCTTATCAACCACGTGACATTTCAAAATTAATGGTTCTGAGAATTTGCTGATGTGTAACATGAACCACCTCACATTCCTTTCCCACGTTATCAACCACGTGACATTCCAAAATTAATAGTTCCGAGAATCGTGTTTCACTTACTCGGTTTAATATCCAAGGTCGACCGATAGTCGCGGTACAGAGCCTGCGGTGTCGGGTTACTATCGCTCTTGGAATGCCAAAAGGTGCGCGCGCATCCGTACAGCTGCCCTATAAAAAGACGTCTATCGTGATCGTCACTCTGTTCTCATCGTATTCTCATTGTGAACTGTTCTCACTCGTGAAATAACCTCGAAACGCGATGGATCTAGCAAAAGTTAACCACGTCAGCCGCCTGGAGAATCTGCCAACCAAGAAGATGTCGGAACTCGAAATTGGGGGAGTGTATGACGTCAACGGGTTACGACTGGTCAAAACAAAATTCGGGGTACGTGTTCTGGCGACAATCGATGGAGAATACAACGTCTTCTTACCACCGAGAATCGCAAGAGTTCTACAAGAAGATTCCAGTCAGCTGACTGAAATGTGTAGCATGGCCGGGGAAAATCGTCTGCAAATGAAATACCTTGGTGGAGAATTCAACAAGTTCGAATTTTCATGCAGTTATGCGCCTTAAATGAACTATGCGATCCCCCTCTACTTCCACAAAATTCATCCACGGTTCAAACAATGTTCTGTGTGTAAGTCTTACGTATAATAAACAAAAAAGATTGAAATTATGAATATTTTTTCATTTATCCATCCTGTATACCTTTAATCCTACGTACGTTTTGTATCTAGAATTAAGTCTCAAAATCTAAGAAAATGTCCGAACACCACTAAGCAAAGACGGAGGGTTTCGAGCTGCAACTCTACGATGAGTATTTGGACGGGTTCAGACCGGAGTGCAAGGTCGGCCGATAGCGGCGGTCAGAGCCTGCGGTGTTGGGTTACTATCGCTCTAGGAATGCAAAACTCGGTTTGAGTACAGCTCGGTCAAGGATGGAGAGCAAGGTCGAATCTTACATAAGCTTCTGAAAAAAATTCTCTCTCTTAAGAGCTAAGGTGAAGGTATAAAATTATTTCATGAATATTCTTTAAAAGTTTTATTGAGTACAATTTTTAGAGTACGGTTGACAATTACTTCACAAAAATTCTATTCAACAGTGTCATGACCAGGGTGATATATTCGCCAGGAATGCGGGACCGTTCTTGTAGACGCTTCTGCGCAGTAACACAAATCGTACAGCCTCGCCATCCGGACAGTACGATGATTTTGTAGCCAATTCTGGAGTATGCAAACGTTTCGTGCTGCACAGATTGCGTTGTGTATTGTGTGAAGGTCGCATCTCAGAGCTGAAGATTTTTGCAGGGTTTCAAGCGACGGGCAGTCAAAGTCCAACATATCGATGATTTCAACTTTCGGAACGATTTTGAGCAACCAATCTCGTTTTTCTTCTCCTTTTACGTACACGGTTTGAGCTTTGCACAGCCTGTCTTGAATGGTCCGCTCAACTTCCTCAAAAGGTACGGTTCCACAGCTCCAACGTAAGCCGTGAAAATCGCGTTCTAACCAAGAATTTTGGCTTTCATATTTGACGTCCAGTAAATTCCATTTGTAAGGTGGTTTGAAGAAAAACACTGAAGGAGATGCTTCCGAGTAGATTGAAATTACAGCCAATTCTTTTAACGTGAAGGTGTTGTTGAGAGGTCTACGAAAGCCTTGTATGTCAACGATGAGCTCCATCTTTGAACTGTGCGAGATGGTGGAAACGGGTCAGCTTTTATACCAACTTTTTCACCCCACCACTGAGCGGGTTGTATTCGACAATACGATCGTGAACGATCAAGCAGTACGCCGATGTTTCAGCGGGAAAGTTGGCTTTAGCTTCAAATTCAAGACGGATGTCGACAGGTCCGTACTTCAAAGATTCGTTTTGTTTCGAACAGTCGATAACGAATAAGGGGACGTCTCGAAGGAATTCACTCTTTGTCAGCAACGGCTCGGGGTTCTTGTCGTAGTAGGTAGCTTGGAAGTTTGCGTACATCTCGTACAGGAGCGCGTAGAGATTACGACTCATGTTGAGGTTCAGGTTACCGTACGGATAAGATTGAGAGTTTAAGAATAGCTTGACGTCCGTGATATTGCAATGATCGAAATGACTTGCGTTCTTGCCGGTCTTGTTCTTTCTACTTGTTTGGAAACTCAAAATGACGTACCGAGGTTTTTCAAGCTGAGTGGAAGTTTTCACAGTCCATACGTGTTTCGATGTCGTGGGAAGTAAGGGATATTCGTACAATTCCCAACTGCGGAAGCTCATCGAAACAGGCGGATCTCTCTGAATGAAATTTAGTAGGTCAACTTTTTTCTGATCCGCGAGTTTCAAATACGGTATTAGCCATTCCACTGCATTGATCGTGATTTTGAATTCCTCCTCCTGAGTCTGCATGATTGCGTTGACGTCAGTTTTTGATCTCGTCAAAATTAACTCATGTTTAGCGTTGACAACGATCTTGCGGTAGTCTTCGGCGAAACCCAATATCATGCTGAGCGGTATCAGTACGTCAAAGTTACCATCGGCATCGGTTAATTTTTTCTTCTCTTCTACATCGAGCCATCCAGCGTTCTCCATCAGCCAAGTCTGACCAGGGTGCAGGGAAGCGTAACCCTTCATGAGACTTGTCAAGCCAACGTTCTTGCTTCTATCAACCTCAACTGCGTTAATTTCGTAGCGAATTTCTTCAAACAGATGACAGATGGCGTTGTTTACGAGCTGTGTGTTCACAGTAGCTGTACCATCAGGTTTGAGGAGTCGTCCGTGGATATGTACCGAACTTTTGCTGGGTAATATGCATAAATCCTGATGCTGAACGGTGATTCGAATTTCACCGCTGTTGTTGAAAGTTGACGAGGCGTAAGGTTTGTGAGCGTGAATCTCGTAATGCGCAACGGATTCGTCAAAGACGACTGGTGTTTGAATGCTCAAGATTTCCTCCTCCATGGCACGTAGCAGATGATAAAAAAGCAAAATCGGATTTTTATTTGTCGGAAATTCCTCTTCCAAAAGGTGTCAGTTTCAGACCCAGAGCTATCAGGAACTCCACGTTTCGAGGTGTTAGCGGTTCGGGAATCGAACGACGACTGACTTGATCGGGGCATGTCGACTTACTGATATACCTACTCTTTGACAGTCTGTTATATACGATTCCCATCGTTTATTGCGATTTGATGTGTAGTCTCACAGTGATAACTTCTCCACGAAAATTAACCAGGTCTCCGTCTTGATCCACTAACCGGAGCTGAACGTGATCTATGGTCTTGACGGTGATCGGAAGGTAAATGACGTGCGACGGTACTTCCACGATCTTATATCCTGGTGGGACGGTCGGGAAAAACTCGTGAATAGTGTGTACTTTGTGTCCATTGACGTAGGCGCCCGTTGTAATGCTACACTCGACTCGCAACGCGTTGACCTTGAGTATAGTTACAGGCACGTCCGATTCGTGAGTTTTGTCAACCTCCAGTACACGTGGTGTAAATCCCAAAAGTTGAGCAATGGAATCATTCGGCTCAAAGTTAATCGTGTGGTTGCATGTGATTTCGCTGCGTAATGTATTATTGTTGGGTTTGATGGCGAGCCTGATGTCTGTATTTCTTAGCACGTTTTGAAGATACTTCTCTATGTCCTCGATCTCGTAGCTGCCGGTAGGTATGGTGATCACTTTGTCAGCTACGTAAATTTTATTGTGACCGACATCAACGTTGGGAATCGAATTAAAGGTTAACAGCTCTACCAAGCCAAGAGCATAACTTTTATCACGAGCAAGTTCGATCGGTGGGAAATATTGTGCCTCGAGTATCGAAGAGGTTCCCGAAATCGTTAACGTTAACGAATCATCCATGACTGCGAGTGGTAGACTGACTTTGACGAATCACGCACCATGTTTATATAGCTCTCCACTCAGAAATTTCAGACACAAGTGTCCGCATTCAAATGTATCGTAATCCTGGTACCTCTCATGATTGTATTTGACGCTACCAACGCCGAGGTATTTTATGAGGTCCGAGGGTGGTTGAAGCTTGCCGAAACTGTCAAAGTAATCGATATTATTGTCGCGTTTCTTGTACGCAACCCAGTGTGTTCCCGGACCGTCTTTGTCGTCAAGGTTGATTATAGCTGACTCGTTTTTTCGTGGACCGTTTTCGGGCATTTCGTTTCGCATGAAAACACCGCGGAAATGCGGAACCCTCAAGATTTTTGCATATTTCAACAAGTCCCAATCAGTCAACGCTCGACGTGGTAGCATCGCATCTAGTTTTTTGAAAGATGGAGACCAAGACCTGTTTTGTACGGTTTCATGTGAAGCCCTTTGCCCAACGCGATAGCTTCCATAGTTTTGTTGTGTCGTTTGCTTTCCTCCAATTCTCGTTTAGCCGCGCTCGCATCGTTCACAGCTTTTGCTATACCGGCCGCACCACCGGCTAACGCACCCGTAGCGCTGAGACCGGCAAAAATAGGAATCAGAAACGGTAGAAAACCACCGACTTTCGAAGGTACCGGTAGGACGCGAGGTGTTCGCACTTTACATTTACCACCCGCTTTTTTAACGGCGTTCTCAGCTCCCTTCAGCGCAGATTCGATAGCTACTTTTGCATCGTTGCTTGGAACCATAGAACGTTTTGCAGCATTTACAATTTTTCTCAAGGTCACTTTTTTTTTTGACTTTCGCATTCCCATTCCGAGTTTTGATTTTACTTTCATTGTATTAGCTACTGCCCAAGCGGCTGCCTTCTCACCCAAATTTGCGTCCTTTGCGAGAACCCGTTTCCAAGCTTTCTCAGCCAACACCCTATCAGCCTCGTTTCTAACCTCAAGGTTCTCACGATTTTTCGAATACGCTATATCGTGTTCCTTACACGCTGCATCGGGAGGGTTGATACCGGAATCGCCTCTCGCGAGTCTTTTCGTCAACTTCGTACCGGGACCGCAGTATTGGTAACCGGGAACATGCAACTCGATCGGAAGTTTGTTGATGATTCTATTCACCAGACCCTTGCCACGATGTTGTCGCCTGCTGCTGCTTCGTTTACCTCTGTACGCGATCATGTTCGTGCGTTGACTGAAGGAAAGTGCTTTAAAACGGGGTATTTATAGCAAATCCGATCAGTCATGTCCGAGATGCGATTTGAGAAACAACCTACCAAGCTTCCCGTGATGAATTTTGACAAACTTTCGGAGCAAAATGTCAAAAAGCACAAACGGCACGGTGAATTACTCCCGAACAGTGTACGTGCGATATTCTGTGGACCGTCGAATTGTGGTAAAACTAATGCGTTGCTCACACTTATAACCCATCCCAACGGACTCAGATTTGAAAATATCTACATCTACTCGAAATCTCTCAACCAACCTAAATACCGATTGTTGAAGCAATTGCTGGACCATGTTGAGAGTACGGAGTATTTTGCGTTTACCGAGCGTGAGCAAGTGATTCCACCGGAAGAAGCACGGCCCAACTCAATAATCATATTCGACAATGTAGCGTGCGAGAAGCAGGACAATATTAGAGCCTACTTTTGCATGGGTAGACATCACGACGTTGACTGTTTCTATCTCTGTCAGACGTACGCGCGTATTCCCAAACATCTCGTGCGCGACAACGTAAACTTACTCGTGTTATTCAAACAAGACGATATGAACCTGAGACACGTATACAACGACCATGTGAACACCGATATGTCTTACACAGAGTTTAAAAGTGTGTGCTCTGCATGCTGGAACGGTGAGAAGTACGGGTTTCTGGTGATCGACAAAGACAGTGAGCTCAACGAAGGACGATACAGGAGGGGATTCGATTCTTTTGTTAGCCTGGAAAAGGAATAAAATTTACCGTTTTCGAGCGAGAGACGCAGTAGCGCTGCAGACTCAGTTGCGTCAACATGCAGAGCTCTGAAATTTCCAAGCAAAAAGATGTCCTACATCAGATCGCTCAAGCAAGTGCTGCTATCCGTCGAAAACACAGATTGCTCAAGTCGGGCAGGGAATCTACGACTCAGAAATTGAGTGACGTTTTCAAACCAGTAGTGACTCCGTTGCAAGAACTGGTGAATGTTACAAAAGACACCAAACCTGTCAAACAAGAGGTGGAAGAAATTAAAGAAGAAATAAAGGAGATGAAAAATGAAACGAAAAATGAAACTGTCTCGGAAATGGACGATTCCTTTGCTTCGGCGGGGGATGAAACAGTCGTAGAAACACCGGTCGAGGACGAGTATTTTGCACTGATGAGAGATGCGAAGACAAAAGGCGAATTGGACAACGTGTACGGTGTACGCAACCTCTCAAACGGACCGATGATCGGTGATTCGTTGATATCTTTTGAGAGTGACTACGTTCGTATTGGCGACACGCGTTACCCGAAAACGAAGGGTTTGCTGGAACTTTTGTTCAAAAAGAAGCCCGACGGTTCTTCTGTGAGCGCCGGAGATCGGGAAAATTTTAAAAACATAATCCTCGCAACGAACGCGCATAAGAAGTATTACTCATCCGACGGGGCTGTTCGAAACGATAACAGTTACAAGTTTAGAAATGTCATTGCCGAATTGATGGATTATTCTCCGTCACCTCGTCGAAAGGGTAAAGGTCTACTTCCGCAAGCTATGATCACTCGACAAGGTGTTGAAACGGAATACGTCTTCTGGGATGATCCAAACGAGTTGGTGGAGCGTCTTCGTTTACTTCTGGCATCTCAGGCAGCGGGAAATCCGAGTCACAATAACGAAATAATCTCCATTATCGAAGAGCTACGCGAAGCAGGAATCATTTATTAAGCAGCTCCCGTCATTTTTGCATTCATTACCGAGATGAGCGTCGACGTGTTTGGACGTCAGCTGAATAAAAACACGACCGCGAACACTCGCGGTCCTCCGGGTGTCGGGTTTCAAATAACAGCGGACGGGCATTACGATATACGGAACAAGAGACTGTGCAACGTCGCGGATCCCGCAGAGCCGAACAATGCAGTAACTTTAAAAACCTTGAGACGAAAATTCAGCGTGCTGCAAAAACGAATCGACAACCTCGATCAAATGATCAAAGCTTTGGAGATCACCACGGAGAAAGCCTTGGATACCTTCTACACAGACTTCAAAACAGGCAGAGACTTGTCGATTCGAAACGCGGAAATCATTTCCAAATTGGACACCAGACTAATAGCGTTGGAATATGAACGAGGAAAAGCAAGCACTGGTGACGGAACTGCATAATCCTGCACGCCGGAATTACCCGCGTCGACGTGTAGACGTGCGCGGCATCGACGAGACCTGGCAGGCGGATCTTGTTGATATGACGTCGTACGCTGGACAAAACAAAGGCTACAAGTACATGCTCACAGTCATTGATATCTTTTCAAAGTATGCGTGGGCTGTACCGATAAAGAGCAAGTCTGAAGATGATGTTACGAAGGCAATGGAATCTGTGCTTGTCCAAGGACGGGTACCGAAAAATTTACACGTCGACAGAGGAACGGAATTTTACAACTCGAAATTCGAATCGCTTATGACACGCTACGGAATCAAACTTTTCTCCACGTACAGTAATTTGAAGGCTTCGATCTGTGAACGTTTCAATCGCACGCTGAAAGGTAAAATGTGGACACGGTTCAGCATGCAAGGAAGCTACAAGTGGCTCGATATCTTATCCGATTTGGTTTCGGCTTACAACAACGTCAAACACCGAACCATAAGAATGAAACCGTCGGATGTCACCGTTGCAAACGAGAGGCTGTTGTTACGTCAGGCGTACGGAGGGCTTCGAGCGATACCTACCGTATCGGCAAAGTTCAAATCCGGCGACAAAGTTCGAATCAGCAAATTCAAAAATGTCTTCGAGAAAGGTTACACTCCCAATTGGACGACTGAAATATTCACGATAAGTCGAGTGGAAAATACTCATCCTGTGACGTACAAGCTCAAAGACTACCGAGATCAACCCATCGCTGGTGGTTTCTACGAACAAGAGCTCCTCAAGGTTAAGCATCCGGATATCTATCTGGTGGAGAAGGTGCTCAAGAAGCGTGGAAGAAAAATATACGTTAAATGGTTAGGTTTTGACAATACACACAACAGTTGGATAAACGAATAAATGAATTTTTTGTAAAAACGTATGTCCCTCTTTATTTTATATCCGATACACAACAAGTATGCGTCTTTTTTTTAGACAATCGACAGACATGGTACAGTTATAAATTACAAAGCTTAGGCTTGTAGCCCCACGGAAGCGTGTCGGTTGTATTTTGAAACACGATCCGCTTGTCGTCATTCCAGCTCAGTGCTACTTTCTGCTGTTCTACGGTGTATACCTCGTGCTTTCGACTCATGATCAAATGCTGATTTGAGGATAGATTTTCACGTTTCAACGCACAGTCCAAATAATCGTTAAAGGTTATTTTTCTTAACGCTGATCCTCTGACTCCTTTGGCACGTTTAGTGTCTGTCTCATCTCCCATGACTCGGAATGCGTACAGTTTAGCTCGTAACCCTACAAATTCGAGCATGATTTTGCCGTTGTTCTCGTCTTTCATCAAACCGAGAACTTTTTTGTTCGCTAGAAGCATTCCATAAGCGTTGTCAAGCGGATAATCAGACGTGTCAAATTTATGCAAGTCCTCCTTCATATGTTCGTATATATCGGGGACGGTGAAATTGTAAATCAAGCTATCGGTATCCGTGTACATTAATTTTGCTCGGTTGCCAAATTTCTGTTTAATGTAATTGTAATGAAAATCGTAGATCTACGTTTTAGCCAGATCCATAATGGAGAAACCTGCGTACAATGGTTTATTCAATATAACTTTCGTCTTATTCATTTCGACGATAACCATCTCTTTGTCGAACACGGTGCAGCTGTGAAAATTGGGTTTGGCTATGATAGCTCTCGCACCGTACCGTCCGTCCCATTTCGTGATCAGTCTGACATCTCTGTACTTTCGCACGTTTTCCATAGTTTTGCCAAAAACTGCGTTGTTCATTAGCTTGTAAAAATTTTTCTCAAATTCGTTGTCAGATTTTTTTCGCAAATCAGTATTTAAATCTATATATTTTTTCAGCCACGGAGTTTGCTTGAATTTGAGAACTCTATGAATTTTGAGTAATTTTAAACCCAATTGTAAACATTGTTTCAAAACGCGGTAGTGAACAACGTAGTTTTTCTTGGAAAATAGCGTGGGCGTCAATTTTGGCTGTTTATTGGTCGAAATCGGAGGTACATAGTGCTCCGGACACAATGGTAAATCCTTATGAGTTTCATGCAGTTCCGCAGGATATTCCAAATCTACCTCCAGCACGTAACCAAACTCTGCATCGTCCGAGATGGTAAGAACGTCGCATTGTCTGAAGTCTGATACCCATTCGAAGGAACCGTATGGCAGAGCAAAGCTCATAGCTGCACCGTACAAATTAATAACGTCAAAGTACATGAGATAAGATTCTTCGATCTCAGGATCGAATTCCTCTCCCATATATCTATTGTTGGCCTTTGCGTATCTGTTCGAACACTGTGACACACCACCACGAATACCCTTTTCGATAAACATAACCATGTCTATGTCGGTGAGAAGCTCGAGTTCGATGTCTGTACATTTTAACATTGCATCAAACGACAGACCGGGCGCTGTGTAGTAATGTAACGGGTCCAGTTTGTACGTCGTCCAACAGCTCTGTCGAAAATTTTGAAAAACGTCGGCCAGTAAAAACACGTCCGTCTGTAAATACAAGTCCGAATACTCTCCCAAAGTTTGGACGTTAAAAGTTTGCCATACGTCGCACGCATGCGCGTAATCGTCGTCTGATATATTCCGGTCGTTCAATTTTGAATAAAACTGTTCTTTGGCTGGTAAATGTTTCTCCTCGAGCTTCTCCCAACTGTCTATGTATTCGTACGGGAAGACACCTTTCCTAGTCAATAACCGAAATTTGTTCAAGCTACTGCAGAATTTACGTGTTATTGTTTTTCGGCAATCGTCCAGATACGATGATAATTTATCGAGACTACTGGGCATGAAACGGTACGAATCTACGAATCTAAACTTTATATCTGTCCCCTTAACGAATTTAGTGAAGGAAATGTACTTTTCTTTGTTTACGGATAGAAGCTCAGTTGTGCCCTCGAACGATGTAGCCAGTGCTTTGATCAGGAAATGGGAATCGTAACCCGACAGATTGTGGAATATCACTGGGATGGTGTGCGAATTTTGGTAATTTAGATTACAGCTGCGGTGAGCAGCACCACGGTACTTTCCTGTGAAATGACAGTGATCTCGATGTTTCACGTCTGTGAGCGTAAACGGTTTTTCACAAATATGACAGACCGCCGACAAATCAAATTCGTTGATCTGATTGAAATTTAGTGGTTCCATCGGTACAACAGTCTTGTAATATGCCTCTAACGAAAGTGCCAATTCCTTTAACTCGTTCACAAACCATTGGATGCAAGTTTCTCCACGATTAATTTTGAATTTTGAAAGCGAATCGTCAAACGCGCAATGTAGATAGTAAGCTATACTATACGGAAGATGCTTCTGATGAATTGTTCTATTTTCCCCAAAACTTTCATGTGTGGGTTGCAGTAAACATTCGAGATCCGCGTAAACGCAGAATGGAACGGTTTCTTTGTGCTTGAAATTTTTGAATTTCAGTATTTTTTCCTCATCTGTAGGTAGAATAACTTTGGTTTTGTTTAAATTCATGCAATCAGCTCGGTGCTTCAACAAACATCTTTCGAAATTGAAATGAGACAGACACCTATCGCACAACCACGTCTGATGTGCGCGTTTGGAAATTTGAGAACTTGTCAATCGAGACAGATTTCGAATACAAGTGAAATGAAAGATTCTATTTTTTTCATAATTTACCATTTCATCATCATCGTCATCGTCAGTGGTTTCAGTTTCTATCGCCAAAAGATGAATTACAGGTTTATCAGACTCGTTCTGACTCAGGTGAATCGGTACTATTTCACTTTTTTTCCGATCACCTTGGTCTATACCATAAACGTTAATTGAAAGACCGTTAAGCTTCTCAAATTTTGAAATGGTGTTTTTGTCTAGAGACATAGGAAACGTTATACCATCATACCGTAGCACTGAGCTGAAATGTGGATACGAAGTAATTTTATTGGGATTTTTGTTGTTGGCTGGGAACAGAGCTGCGGTGACCGACCAGAGAAAGCAATACGCGTCTCTGTTACGGATGTTGACGACAGCCTTCTTATCTTGAATATCTTTGGGTAGTGGTGTGTATGTGAAGACACCGCCTCGTAGTGGCACGTACTTGTTGATATTCACAGTCAAATTGATTATTTCGGTCAGCGACCAGCCTGAATCCTTTTCCTGGAAATCTTCCACCTTTTTCAACAAACGCTCCGTCGCGTTTTCGATGAACCATTCGCTGATATCCGTTGTCTGGAGGATGATTTCATTTCTCGTATTAAAAAATTTGATCTCTTCCACCGTACGATCAACTTTTCTGAGTTCAAATTTACAAGCCAGGATAACGTTGGCTTTCAAGCTCCCGTCTTTCTTCAGAGCGTTTTTCAGTCTCGTCACAGCTAGTACCTTTGCGTCTTCTAGAAATCTCTCCACATCTTTATGCTTCAAATTGACGATGGATCCAGTTCGAATTCTCCTCTCGAAAGCTGATTCCAAATCTTCCCACCGTACTCGATCGCTTCTTCGTCGGCTTCGTAATCCGTCACCCACTTTCTGCAATTGTTGAAATTTGACTGTCAACGATTTCAGAATTCCGATTGTAGTCAAAATTCTTGTCTTCTCCCCGATCGTTGAGGCGTTGTTGCGTAAGATTCTATTCAAAAGCCTGATATTTTGGGTTCCGAGTCGAATCCATTTTGCAATTTCTGTCGGCGACGATTTTTCCGATAAAATCTTGAACGCCGATTCCATAATATCGATCAATCTCAAACACTTCGCGGATTCCATCTTGAGCTCTTTCCTCACGTATGCTTGACAGGTTGTGACGTAATGATCGTTTGCAGTGATGAGCGTCCTTTTTGTAGGGCAGCTGTACGGATGCGCGCGCACCTTTTGGCATTCCAAGAGCGATAGTAACCCGACACCGCAGGCTCTGTACCGCGACTAATTCTCGGAACCATCAATTTTGGAATGTCACGTGGTTGATAAGGTGGGAAAGGAATGTGAGGTGGTTGATATCAAACCGACATCCGAATAAGTGAAACACGATTCTCGGAACCATTAATTTTGGAATGTCACGTGGTTGATAAGGTGGTTAGCCAAAACAATGCGTTCGACAAGTTTCGACGGCGAGCGGCACGCGGTCAAAGGATTCCGGTGCGACGTTGGGACAAACAATTCTCGGAACTATTAATTTTGGAATGTCACGGGGCTGATAAGGTGGGAAAGGAATGTGAGGTGGTTGATAAGGTGGGAAAGGAATGTGAGGTGGTTGATGTTACACGTCAAAGGGTTTGAGTCTGGGCTGCGCGGAGCGGCTCGGTCGGTAAAGAAGGTGTTTGGACGCAGAACCGGCCTTGCTGTACTACTTCGTTGATCTCTCTCACTCTCGGGAAAAGGGGGGAAATTGTAAGATCTCCTATTTCGAACCGTTGTAAATACAAGTATCAGTGATCCCCTCATTTTGGGAGGGATCACGGTTGACACCCATTTTGAAAATGGAGTGGGGAAGCCGGCGCCCCACTCCAAAATCAAAATCGAGATCCAGTGGTGGAGAATTCAACCCGATCTCGCTCTCTTAACCCCGGGACGTCAACGCAACCGGTTCAAGGCACATCTCCGCGACAACGTCCTCCAAGGGAAAAACTGGCCAGCCCAAAACGAGACGATCGTCGACTCTGCGGAATCCCGTCATCACTAGAAACCTCCGGTCCCGGGGAGAGAGCCACCGAGGGACCGAAAATTAATACGATAAGTGAAATCTGCTCCAAAAATAGTTGAATTGTTAACGTCTATGTGACGTCTCGTCAAAGACGAGAAAAATCGACCGCCAATTATTTACAATAAGTTTTTAGATGATACTAATGGATGGAATGTGCGTGTGTATGTGTGAGATTCATTGTCAATGAATAAGAAAGAAAAAAAGTAAAATTTTACAAATTGGGATTTATTGTCAATAAATAAGAAAGAAAGAAAGTAAAATCTTACAATGCATAGGGCTGAATCTGATGAAGATCTCGCCATAAGAATTATAAGCTCCTGGCTCGCTGGAGCCAAATTGAGATTCGACAGAGAAACGTACGACAAATAAAAAATCTTCTTTACTGTGAACGACTACCTAAGCATATGTTGAAGGGTATAATTCAAACCTGGGATTTTTTTGTTTGCACAGCGCCAAACTGGGAGTGATTGAACCAGAACAAGAACAACGTGCGGATTGAGAGTATATGACAAAACGTAACATTTCTTCGTAAATATGGTGTATAGCAAAATACTGCCCTGTATCAGCTTAATTATTATAACCTATATTTTCATATGCATTATTGATTTAAAAATAATTTAATTATTATAATATTATAATAATAAGTTTAAATCGAGAAAAAACTATACTTATTTTCATGTATATTTTAAAAAAAGCGTTCGGTTCACGACTTTACATTTCGTACTATACGTGCTTAACGTATATTCTTCTAAAATAATTAAGCTGATACAGGGCAGTCTTTTGCTATACACCATATTTACTAGTATAGTAGTAACTATACGTAGTAACATTTACTACGTGTATTACGTAACAT
The DNA here is from genome assembly GCF_021901495.1 of Neodiprion virginianus. NCBI lineage: Eukaryota > Metazoa > Arthropoda > Insecta > Hymenoptera > Diprionidae > Neodiprion > Neodiprion virginianus. The sequence goes on along the minus strand of NC_060878.1, from coordinate 18,718,858 downwards.
TTCTTCGTAAATATTGTGTAGAGCAAAAGACTGCCCTATATCAGCTTAATTATTATAGCCTATATTTTCATATGCATTATTGTTTCCAAAATAATATAAATATAATAATATAATAATAAGTTTATATTGAGAAAAAGACTATACTTACTTTCACGTATATTTCGAAAGAAGTCTTTGGTTCACGACTTTACATTTCGTACTACGCACTAGTATAGGATGTGTAGTAACATTTACTACGTGTGTTACGTAACATTTCTTTGTAAATATTGTGTAAAGCAAAAAACTGCCCTATATCAGCTTAATTATTGAAACCTATATTTCCATATGCATTATTGTTCCCAAAATAATATAATTATAATAATATAACGAGAAGTTTATATTGAGAAAAAGACTATACTTACTTTCATGTATATTTCAAAAGAAGCCTTCGATTCACGACTTAATATGGACATGAGTCTGTACGATTTTATAATGTATTTGAAAATAAATAACTTTGTAAGATACCTATATAATTAATCATTTTACTCAGATTCAGGACTTTCTTTATTACCTGAAAGATTTTTGAAATGTATTGTGGAATATATCAGAAATATTTTCACTATATCTTTCGGAAATGTTTCAGCAATATATCAGTCACCATTTTCAGATATATCGCTGAAAAATTTCTGAAATGTATCGCGGAAATATTTCTTACATATGACCGAAATGTTTCTGACATATTTCTGACGTATGTCAGCTATAAAACGTTAGTTATATATGCGGACATGGATATATTTGTGAAATGTTGCAATGGAATATAACATGTTTCTGATAAGACATTTCTGAAATATTTCTGAAACATATTGTGCTGTGTGGGTTGGCAAATTGGATTCAATGTTGACCAACCAAAAATCTTGTACAAATCGATCAACTGCTATATCTGCCCCTCCTGCTCTATTGTCATTAGCTACTACAGGTACATTATTAGTTCTAAATCTATTCATTTCTGCCTTTTGCTGTTCCAACTCTAGTCTCATTCTTTGTAATTCTATTAACTACATCGGCATTAGCTTGATTGTTTTGTATAATTTCATTATTTTGAGATAACAGTCTCTCATTTTCCCTTCGCAATCTTTCAATTTCTTCTTCCATGACTAACCTTTGTTCAATGTTTTGTTTACTTGAGAGACTAATCTCTTTACGTCTTGAAATAACACCCGCCTTATTAACTGATCTGTTTCTCTTTTCTTCAGGCGTAAGTTGGTATGGACTATTTGCAGTACGGGACCTTGTATTTATAGGAGTACGTGGTGTCTTTCCCATTTATAATGTAAACATGACTTCACAAGACAATACAATATAAATTAATACGTACCCAAATAAATGAATAAAAATAATAAATGAAAATGATTTGAATATTAAACTTGATAATTGAAATTTCTAACAAATATCAAGTCGCTGTTCGGGCGCCAAATGTGATGAATTTTAGTTTATTGATTATAAGTCAAATATAAAAGAAAGGGAAATAAATAGACAATTACGAGAAATAGTTATTGACGATCAAAGAGAAAATTATGCATTCATTCGGGTCATTTTGGTTGAAAAAGTCAACTATAATTTAATAGTACACAATATCCAATTTATAGTCCCTGCACGTCGCAACCCAACAAACTTGGTTTAATAGTTTAAAAAATATAAGTGGACGGCACAGGTGCATAAGTTAAAAGATACAAGAGACAATAGTCGAGTAAGAATAAAACAAAATAGTAACAATAACATAAAAACGGACGGTAAAAGTGTATATAGTGTGACGTGGATTTTTCCCGCTCCTCGGTCACTCGGAGAAGATGACCGAGAACTTACCGCGTGCACAATAAATCGGCGTCCACGATGTACCCTGAACCTGAAACACTACCGCGAAATTTGTTGGGCGCCTGGCGTGATCAACACGCCTCGAAATCGGTAATACGATACACCGCGACCATATACTCGGTAACTCAGTAGCGCGGAGGGGTAATTTTTGGGTAGAGAGAGATACGTCGCACGTACGCCAACAAGTTATTTCACAAAGCAATAATAAAATTTGACAATATATTTCCAAATAGCGATAATACAGAAAAAAAAAATAAAAATAATAACAATACTGCGAAAGTTTGTCCTCGCGATTCCAAACGCAAACGCTTATCTTTAGAGAACAAAAAAACGAAAGAGCAAACAAAATAATAAATAAAAAAAAATGAATGGATCCAGAAGACCTCTACGGCCTACGTGCGCTAGTCGCTGTACTAATCATAACCGCTAATTTACACAAGAGAAAACCAAAAACAAAATAGGACCCGACGCGCCGCCCGCGATCGTCCTCTACAGAATGGCGCTAATCGCCAACTTAATACTAAACCCCTTGACGGAAACGGAACCGAATTCTCGGCCGACGCTGTCCGCGATCGGCAATAAATCAAACAAAAGAAAAAGAAATAAAATTGCTTATGCCTACGGGCGCTGATCGCCAACTTATTACTAACGGATTATACCAAAAGCCAAACGGAAACGAGGCTCGTCGCGTCACCTACGACTATCCTCTACAGAAAAATATTCTTGTTAGCAAGCACCCGAGCTCAACTTTCTCCGCGACGGCGGGACGCGTTCGCGAATTCGAATGCTCCTCGTTAGACTGCTCGCGACCTATACGAGAAATGAGGCTGTATCGGACTAAGTTGAAGTGACCCTGTGTAACGGAATTCGGTTACACTCAAACTCGAGACAATAATGTCTCGGCTCAACCCGTGACTCGACTCGACCTCCTCGATCATCCGAAATTAACGCTACTTCCTTACGCGCAACTCAGGTTACGGTCACCAAGCAGAGGTATCGGCTAAAGAATCTCGAGTACTGTCGTTAACGCCAATCTTCACTGGCTATCCGTTCCTCGGCAAACCTTTATTAATTATCCCTCGAGATTCTCTCGCAAGAAGGTTAGCAGCGCTTACCGCTCCACATCCATGCCACGAATTCACCAACTCCCTCGTGAACATGTCCGTCCATCCTTCCTCGCAATCTCTAGCTTCTACAGCGCGACAGAAAAAAAACAAAACTTCACGGACTTTCTCGCGACACACGTGATACCTAGTCGTTCGCCAGAACTCGAGTGATCTCGGATGGCCGCAACGCCGATCTCGTCACGCTAATTCTTCGTGACGTCATCACCCTAAGAATGCGCAACAATCGATCTGTCATCGATTTTGGGGATTGCGCAACTTGCCGCGCACCTGTCGTCGCTACGCGGCGCAGAACTTAAGGCTAGATCGCGATGTCGTCTCCCGCGCAGCTCTACGGAGTCCTGGGGTTGGGCGGGGTGGTGCTCCCTCGTCGCTAGCTGGTCTCTCGCGGTTGCCTTGGTTGGTCGTAGGCGGGGTGAGCGGGGAGGCTGCGGCGCGCCGGCCGCCAGCGGGAATCGCGTCCGCCTTGGATTCCCGCGCTGCAGGGATCTGCGTTGCCTCCCCCTCCGCAGCCTCGGTGTCCTTTCCGCGAGATCTCCGTGGTTTCGCCTTGCCTCGAAAGATCTTCGGCGTCGGAGTTGGTCGCTGGAGGGTAGCCGGTGCACTCAAAAAAAAAATAAAAAAAAACAGAAGCCTGTACTATCTTGTTCGTAATGCGCTATTTCGTCCCTGTCGAAACTCGGGTGCGTGACTCCAGTTCTGGCGCTCTCTAGGATTATTCCGCGACTCGATTTTCGAAACCCTGATTCCTGGATCCCGCCCAGGGTTCAGGGAGTCTCTTGTAACGGGCAGGCCTAACCGAAATGCCACGTTACAATAGATAAAATCGAGCGGAACAATTATTCGAAGAATTTGAAGGGAGAGTGTTTGATGTGTCGTATTTATGATTTTAGAATGGCGTGACTTTCTTTATTGTTTCAGTTCGTCGTTATTTATTGAATTTGTTACCTGATCAGAATTTGAGTTAATTTCACACACTTTATGATTTCCTGACACCTCCATACACAACTCTCTCCTTCTAAAGTCGTAGGCCTACTAATTTGCCGATCTGCTGATCCGCTGATCCGCTAATCCGTCCGAACTTCGGTTCTTACTTTCGTCTATAAAAATATATACATCGTCACAAGGTACAAGCCAAAAACAATGTCACATTGATGATGAAGTACCGACATCTGAGCTGGTAAAAAACAATTCTCAGAACCATTAATTTTTAAATGTCGCGTGATTGATAACGTGGGAAAGAATGTGAGGTGGTCGAGTTTACACATCAGCAATGCTACTGTGGGAAAAGAATGCACGACAGTAACCGACATCCAGGTCTGTGAATGAGTTCACGCCCCCCCCCCCCCCCCCCTGCACGCTCTTCCGTTGGCAGGCGAGCACAACATAGAGACTTTGACCCTCAGTCGGTCAGATTGTCGGTAAAGCAGCACGATTTTGACCTTCGACCGATAAGAATTATCGCTAAAGCAGTGCGATTTTGACCGGCGACCGATAAAATTGTCGGTAAGGTGCGCGTTCTGACCTCAAGTCGGGACGGCAGACTGTGACGTCATCGCGGAGAAGGGGTTGAGTCTGGGGAGGATGTCGGTAAGTGTCGGTAACGAGAATCTGTAAGTAGAATTCTCCTTGTATCGCTACTATCTGTATACAGTCAAAAAATGATACAAACAACCTATCAACGCAAGTTAAAAATTACCAATGAATAATAACGCATCAATTAAAGAGCTTCAAAAAATTTTCCCCTCCAGTCCACGTGGTGCCGAAACTTTGTTTTTCGTTATCTATTTATTAAACACACGAAAAAATCCATATTCGCGTCACTTTACATAGTTTTGTAGTTATTCAATATTTTTCAAGGCGTTCAAGACCATTAACATCTTGGACCTCTAATCGAGAAACTCAGACTTGAAGAACAGTTTTACGAACTTTCATTTTGATTGTATCAAAAGAAAAAAAATGGAAGATATTACCCTGTATTGGGATCCAACATAGGGAGACATGACATCTGGTGGTCGGAAGCGAAAACAGAAAAAGGAGGAATAGTAGTTAGTCAGTTCACGTGTTTTTATGTGGATTTTTATCGATTGCAAAACATTGCAATTGCAATAATGCACCCCGCAAAATATTCGTCACGTGCACCACCAGGGAAAAAAAATTTTCACTGTGTTGTACAAGGGTGTGAAAATTCATCAAAAAAAAACATAGACTTAAGTTTTCACGCCTTTCCAAAAATTGGTGAGCGCTCTCTCTATGTCAAAAATCATTTCGTCACTGTTGAAACGATTGACCGTTTTAAAGCATGGACAAAGGCTTTAAAAATTAAGACAGTGACGGGTCAAATGAGAGTGTGTGCATTACACTTTACAAAGGAGGATTATTTATTGCCTGGTAAGTAAGAAATCTTAGCATAACATAACCTAGAAATTATGAAACTTCAGTGACTGACTTTTTCATGACGCAATTAATTCTTACAGATGTTGCAGCAAAAAAGCGTTTTTTAAGGGAGCTTTCCAGTGTGACAGCCCGAAAAATCGCTAAAAATACTAAACAATTTTTTAAAGATCGATTTATTTATTAATTAATATCTATAAAAATGATGAAACAATTGTTGCAGAAAATGCACTTGGATGTGGTGTCCACGTTGGGGGTCACAATTTTGATCTGAAACAAAAAACACAAAAAGATTATTGATCGGTATATAATTGGCTTTCGTGCTATGGAGGCTTTTTTCTTTTTTTTTTTTTTTTTGCGAAAATGGCGCCGGTTTGAAAAAAAAAGTATCGATTTTAGCATTTTTTTTGGCAGTTTTTTTTACAAAAAAATAGGAAGATGTCAAAAAAAAAAAAAAGCTCCCATAGCACGATAAACAATGACGTTAAGAATATTGTGTAAAAAATTCAACTCGATAGCTTCAAAACTCTGCCCTCCAAGTTGGACACCGTTTTGAAAAATGCTGTTTCGAGAAAAACGCGTTCAAAGTTTCAAGTGAGGAAATTTTAGGTAAATCGTTTACTTACGGTCAATCAGCGATGCCAGGTCCGTACAATATCCCTTCTGCTTCTTCGAAAAGATCGTGCTCAATGGATTGTTCAGTCCGACGAGCTGTTCTCGCCTCTTTGCTATCCAGGGACGCCTGGCGGTTTGCTTGGATGATGCGCGCATTCTTGTACTTAGCGGCGAAATCTGCGGCGCTCGGCCCTATCGTGCATCCCATGGTCTTCAAAATTTTTAAAATTGGGTCGTAACCTTCATTGAAGGTGCACACAGCACACTGCGTAGCGATTTCTACTATCTGCTGGCCGCAGAATACGTGCTTTGGGGCTAGTTGCCACACACAGTGATTGATTGATTTTCAAGAATTTAGCACGCCATCCGCTTTTTTTTTGAAAATTGAGTGCGACAAAAAAATAAGTTGCGTGACTAATTTACGGCTAATTAACGGCAAATTATGCAATAGTCCGAATTCACATTTTCGACAATTGGCGAGCCAAGTTCATGTACGTGCAGGTAGGAACGAGACAATAGAAATAACAGTCGCACGGGCAGACGGCCGACGCGGCAGCTGTAGCGCTCCGTTGCCTTCTTCCAAAAAATGCTTTACAGTAACCGAAATAATCTGAATTTCGGCATGAAAATTTCAGGGAATATTCGGAAGAGTGTATACTATTCGATAAAGCAAAAAAAAAAAATCGATTTTTTGAAAATTTCACACTGGAAAGCTCCCTTAAAGAAAAACGCTATCCCTTCTATTAATTTGCCATCTAGCAGCGGTCTCATGCAATCTGCGAAAAAAAAAAAATTGATCGTCAACGATTTGAGAGACGTTTAAGACGAAATAACGTCGAGAGGCTCGATGCAATTGCACCTCAAGAAGAGACCATTCGACTCGAGAAGTGCGAATCCAGTTTTCACGAAGAGATGGGAGAAGAATTGAAGGTGACAAAGAGTGATGTCTCAGCGCAGCGGTTACCGGCGCTATCCTTTGATGATTCGCTACATCGGTCGCTTGGATACTCAATTCACAATGATATTTCAATTAATGATGTCTTAACGCATTGTAACAAGTCAATTACTCCTGAGTTGACTAAAAATATCGGAGTTCAAGTAAAAACGAGCGATATCATGCCTAATTTTTTGGTTTTGTTCCCCAATGACAGTGCTTTGAGCACTGCCACAGGAATAGAATCATATGCGATATTAGACTGTATTGTTAATCTTGTCGGCATAACGTTGCAAAAACATCGAGATCAATATAATTCAAGAATGAGTTTAAGAAACAAAGTGGTCATGACGTATGTAAAGTTGAAACAAAATATAACATACAGCTTTTTGGCCGGCTTGTTTCAATATTACACAGCACAGCACTGTCAAAGAGTCTTCCTAGAAATGATCCAATTGTTGAGTGAGAGCTTAAAAGTAGCAATAGAGTGGCCTTCAAAAGACGAAATATCGCGAAATTTGCCACAATGTTTTGAGGGATTTGAAAATACTCGAGCAGTTATCGACTGTACTGAAATTTTTATTCAAAGACCGTCAAAGCTCTGCTGTCAAGTGATTTGTTATTCTCATTACAAAAAGTCTGAGACATTTAAAGTTATGACTGCAGTTACACCCGCAGGAAATATTTCGTACATCTCAAACCCTTATGGCGGCAGAGTCTCTGACACCGATATTTTTGAGCAATGCGATTTAAAAGACTTGTTGGAGCCGGGGGATGGCGTTATGGTTGATCGTGGTTTTTTAATTGATAAAATGTGTGCCGAACGTGGTTGGAAGCTGATTAGACCACCGTTTTTAAAGAAAAAAAAAACAATTTTCTAAATCTGAATCTTTACTGACATGCAATATTGCGAAAGCTAGAGTTCATGTTGAAAGATCGAATCAGAGAATAAAAACTTTTAGTATTTTAGGAGATACAATGCCTGTCAGTCTCCTCCCATTCGCTAGAGAAATATTTACAACCATATGTGCCACAATCAATCGCAGTTCTCCTATCTTGGCAAATGATAAATTCATGAAAGATCAATGAAAACACTCATTCAATTACTTGTCAACATATTGATATTGTAAACGTACAAAATGAAATTTTAAATAAAATAAATATTTTGTAAACAGGGAAAAAATCATGTGTGAACAATAAAAGTATTTCAAAACGTAGAAAAATTTATTTTCTTTCTTTGGCTTACAAATAATTTGGTAGTCGTATCACATACAATTAAATTCTTGTATCACAGGAAGCTAACTTTCAGTCATTGCATTATAATTAGACTAATCGCCTAATAGAAGTTACCTACCACTGAAGTTGTTGTTCGTATCAATATTCTCATTATTGATATCGATATCAGCTGACTTCGCACAAATTTTGTGCAACATAATATTATAATAGACTTTTTTCAGCGTTGTCAACATTTTCAACGTAAATATTTTATCAAAATTGACGGTCAAACTGATAAAACTCTTATCGTAATCTGCATAAATAATAAACAGACATTTTTCAATATTCAGCACAGCCATTCCCAATTGTACTTGGCCATAATAACAATGCTTTTTCTTCAAGCTCATTTCTCCTTTGTCATTTCGTGACAGACACTTGCCAAATTGCGATTTCATCGCCTCGTCGATTGGCATCGATTTGCCTGCAAACGGGCATTTAATTTCTACCAATGTATTTGGCTTTCCCCTTTCGAAAATTACACCATCAGGGGAGCATGCTAGCCAAAAATTTTGTTGTGAAACAACGAGCCCAGTTTCCACAACTTTTTGATTCGTCACTTTTTCAAATTGACAACGTGCTTTGGCTTCAGTGACTTCACCATACTCGGTGTATTCGGTTTTGAAATCTTTCGGTTCAAAGAATGTAGAGCACTTTTTATCCCAATTAGGTTGTTTGTTGCTGGAGTAAGTAAACAAACTGTAGCAAGTAGTGCCGGTGATGCGATATTTTCGCTCGTCTAGCCATTTGCCGTACGACAATTTCGTGTCTCTACAGACTTGACGACAATCTGTTTCTAACAACTGCAATGTTTGTTTGAAGCAATCCTTTAACAGCTGTACAGTTGTTTTTTTAATTATTTCCATGAATTCACTTGACTGATTGTCAAAGATTGACTCGATGCTTTTGAGCTCAGTTTCTGTTAAAACTTTGGCATCGTTTGACACCGGAAAAATGGGCTCATGACGGCCTTTCCTGAAAACAATATTTCTTTGGTTACAATTATTGGACCGTACACTCAGTAGAAATTAGTCAAAATTCATAAAGTACTTTTGGTCTTACTTATGTTGCACTTACGCCGAGTTGGGGAGATTTTCCATAATTATTTTTTTGCGGGCGTCATCCAAGCTCTCATTATTCTGGTATTTCTTTTCTGGAGGCTGAAGGCACTGATGTTTGTTTAAAGGAACTGGTTCGTACGATTTCAGTGCAGCATCTTGCAAGTTTCTCCATTTGCACGGTTTGTCGGTGCAAGAGATAGTGCCAATTTTATCTAGGTCATTTCTGAAATCAAATTAGTAAAATTTGAATGGAATTTCTTCTTCAAATTCACTATTTTTTATGCATATTAAACGTATATTTGAGTTGAAGACAAATCTCATGCTGTTGGCGTAAAATTTTTTAAGGCTGTCACATTTTTAGGTTAGCTTATATCTTACCGGTAGCAATAGAGGAGAGTTGCAATGATGTGCTTGCACTTTTCACTTTGCCCTGCTTTGCACGAACACTTCACCGATATTATTTTGCCGTTTTTTTGTACTTTGCCATTTATTTCATGCGGTGGACCACGGATACAACATGTTTGTAAACACAAAGCTGTGAAACATATCTCGTCACTCGATGCACCTTCGTAGCTCAAACCACATTTTAATATGTGATTCGCAGCTAATACCCGTTCTCCTTCTACAAAATTACGTTGAGCAGGATTTGTACCTACCCAATCGCAAATATTTTCTAAATTAAGCAACATTCAGACAACAAAACTCATGCCACACATACCGTCTGTCATGTGACAGCGGAACTTTTCTGCGCCATTTTGGATAGGCCCCGCCCACATGTTGGATCCCAATACAACTTTTGAAATACGGTATTTGAAAAAGATTTATGAAAATAATAAAATTTGGTAAGTACTCTCACATATTCAACAGGTTTTTCTTTCAACTTTCAGAAACTTTTCACACATTTGAAAATCATTAAAAAACTAAGAAGTTAGCAAAATCTATCCAAATTCTTGACATACAGAATTTTTCGAGTGGGGAATCTCTTTGTGCTGAGTACAACCATTCGTTCGGAACGTAGAAAAAAATTTTATGGTGCACGCACGTTATAATAATACATATTGAGGAACACTTTTGCCTTTAATTTTCAAATTTTGTACATCCTATATTTTTGCTAAACAAAATGCTTATTGCAATGGAAGGAAAGACTGAATTGGTCTGTATAATATCAAAATTCGCGGCCGCCAATTGTCGCCAGTTATACAACTTGGTATTGTACATACGGGTTACAGCGAATTGAAGATGGTTGATCGAAAATGAAGCCGGCTGATATCAACTAATTGATTTCAAAACTGAAGACATTCAATGTAACGTGTGCGTAATTGTAGTAATTTTTCTCCTTCATGAAAATAAGACTTATTATCAAATAATTTTTTTTTCAATTATTACTTTTTTCTAGCTTATAAACTTCGTTAGAGTGAAAACTAAGCATCTCGCATGATGGCGTGAATATTCACTCTTTGAGGGGTTACACCACTCGAAGATTTTAGAAATTTCGATTTTTTTCGGCTTAAACAATATTTTCGGGTCATGAAAACAATATCCATCTGGTCCTATAGTGAAAAATTTATTTTAAGAGATTCAATTCTCAATTTTCCCACAGTGTCTCGGAGTAACGCTGCGTACTCGTAAAACTTCAAGCCCCTGTTTCTCGAGACCACTTTTTTTTTAAACTGGGAGGACAGATTACTTGAACACCGTTGCATGGATCGATTTGAAATATTGACAGTAGCTTCACAATTACATTCTCTATGAAAGTACGGAGCCTTTTTTTTATAACCAATTCACTACTTATTTTTGGACCAAAAATCAACTCATTTTTTCAATAGCGCACTATATATACCAAATTATATTTAAAAAAAAAATTCCTCGAACTTACTGTACTACGTATCCATAGGCGATAATATGTTGATTATAAAAATTTTTGGTTTTTTGTGCCAGTTCTTATACTGTACGAGAAATCCGTCCTCCCGTGAAGAAGTTTCAAAAAAAGGCGATTTCAAAGGTTGGCTCTGTCCCCGCCATTTTGCATGAAAATGATATAAATTTTTCTTGTCACACTTCAATATGTATTTTATCAACTCTCTGAAATAAATACTATTCTTTTCTCCATACTCCCAAAATAAATCGTCAATATTGGACCTTTTTCGGCCGTTAGAGTGGTGCAACCCTCAAGACTTAACTTTTCCACTCCAAACGCTTGGAGTGAATAAAATTATTTCAAATTTCACTTGATTGGAGTCAATATTCACTGTATTGGAGTGAAGTATTCACACGATTTGGAGTTGTGCAGTTTTCACTCGGACCTAGTGATTTTTCACTCCATTGGAGTGAAGTCTCACTCCATGATATTATAAGAGAGTGTACATCTGTAAAAATATATATATATGTGACAGAAAATTTGCTGGCTGCCTTCATCATTGTTGATTATAATTATCATGGATTGAACGAATTCCTTCGTCGCAAATTTATCGCAACGAACCTTACACTACACATGAAAAATCTTGATATCGGAATTAGATTATTGAGAACCAGCGTATGTCAAACGATTAAACAAATATAGTAACTAGCGACGATTGGTACAGTTCGTCTATTTGGTTTAGGGGAATCCTTCGCAATGATTCTGCCTAGTGATGCCGTCGAGACGAGACATTTCTCGGCGAGACGAGACGAGATTGAGAAATTTCTTGTCTCGTCTCGAAAAACTCTCGTCTCGAAGTCTCGAGACGAGACGAGAAATTTTTCTCGACTGACGAGATTCTCGATCGAGATTCTCGACATCTCGAGATTTCTCGAATTTCTCGAGATTTCTCGGATTTTTCGAGATTTCTCGGATTTCTCGAGATTTCTCGAGATTTCTCGAGATTTCTTGTCAATTTCGAGATTCCTGGAATCTCTCAGTCTACGTTTGATTTTTGGGGCACCGAATGAGAAAAATGAATAGTAACTAGGCGAGGCCTTGCCTCGTGAGGCCCGCGAGCGTTCTCAATTAATCAGGTTGCAGGGCTTCGCGAGGCTTCGCGAGAACTCGCGAGGCTCCGCGAAGCCGCGAGGTAGCGACAGGGAGCTCGTGAGGACCCCGTAGCGCTTCGCTTCCCCGGCGGACTCGCGAGGCACGCACAGCGTCCCCTAAATTTTCATCGTTTTCGAGGATATTTCTGACGATTTTCGCAATCAAAGTTTTTACGTCGAACTGGCTCCGTGAAGAACGACTCTTGGATGTTTCTGGACCTCGTCGGCACCTTCTTTTCGTGTTGTTGAACACTGAAAAAGCGATCAAGTGAGTCCTTCGTTTTTCACCGGGCGTGCGACGTCATTACCAAGCCAATTATTCCCTTTTCGTCCCAATGATCAAGAAATCCCCGTTTTCTGTCTCTTCTCGAATTAATCATTCGAGAAACAGTTTTTCGTCGGTCAATTCGACGTGACGAGTGTTGAGCCGCGAGTCGTTTCCCCAAAAATCCCTTCGAAGTCATTGAGCTCCTTTTTTTGAGAATTGCCCCCTTGTTTTGGAGCTGATTAGTTATCGAGCCATTAGATCATAGTTTCAACCCCTTTCTTAGTGTTTTTGTTGAGCCCTGTCGTCGATTAACAGCCCTGTGTCTCTTTCCATATCGAAATTGCCCCGGTTTTTGTGTGTTTTACGATGCTGGCGAGCGAGAACTTTGTTTCGTTCGATCAATCGGGTCTCGCCGGGGAAACCCGATTCGAACGTCCGCGTGGTTCGCTCGGCCGCGAGGCTCGCTCACCCAGTGTTCCCTCTTTGTCATCACGAATTAAATTATCGCTGTTAAATTGTTTATTGTTGTTTTCTTTGATCTTTTAAGTACATTTTGAAACGGTTGCTGGACCGTCTGATCGTGGGATTTCTATAATTACTATTTTTTCGATTTTTGAAAATGATTTTTTTTTTCGTAAATCATTATGAATACCCACTTTTGTTACTGTATAGTATTTTTTTGGATACTCAGATTTTATTTTAACACTTTTTGCTTCCTCATAGGGGAAGCTATGTGACGGTGAAAATAGTTTTTTCCAGTTTCCAATGTCAATATGTTTAAAATGTCCTAAAACGTCGAAAAATCATATCTAAAAATATGTCCGGGTGTGTGTGTGTGTGTGTGTGTGTGTGTTTTAAATTATTGATAACAGGTTTTTAAAATTAACGATTATCATTATAGATCTGACTATAAAGTGGTGGACTCTCGTGGAAAATGAAGCGTTCAAACACAGTGGAGATTTGTAGCCACAGCAAAAAGAAAAACAAACGCCAACACGCTTCAATCAGATCCAATGAAAGTGAAGAAGATGATTCGAGGACCGGTGAACTTGAAAAAAATTCTGGCGACGTCGGGCAGCTGGAAATCATAGTCATCACGTCGTCGTCGTCGTCGTCGTCGTCGTCGTCGTCGTCGTCGTCGTCGTCGTCGTCGACGTGTGTTCCGCGTCGTCTCGTTCGTGTCCGCAGTACGTACAGTTGGGCGTCCGTACTGGGTTCAGGTTGTGTAGGTAGCGTCTGAAGTAGCCGTGGCCCGTCAGAAGCTGGGTGACGTAAGAATTCACATCCCCAAACCCCCTCTGGATCCACGGTCTCAGGTCCTTAATAAGTCGTCTCGTCCAGTTTCCCGTTGTTTCTTCCGTCCACCGTTCCTGCCACGTCTGTATCGTCGCGTCTCTTTCCGTCGTTGCCGCGTCCCGTCGGGTCACGTCCGCGTCTCTTCCGTAGACTCTCTTGCGCTTGAACGCGGGAAGGTCTATGGGAATCACGCCTGCCACCACCAGAACGGCCTGTGCTGAGACCGTCCGATAGGAACAAGCGATGCTCAACGCGCTTCGTCTCTGTACCGTCGTCATTGCGTGACAGTATTTCTTAGTCTTCAGGGAGTCTGCCCAGATCTCCGCACTGTAGAGGAGGATCGAGTTCACCGTCGACATCAAAAGTCTCCATTTCCCTGGTCTCGGTCGGTTCGTGTTTGCCATCAGGCGGCTTAGGGATGCTATCCTTTCAGCCGCCTTCTGAGCCGTTCGTCGTATGTGAGGCCAGAAGGTCATCTTCGTATCCAGGGTCACCCCCAGGTACTTGACTTCCCCTCTGGTCTCGATTTCGTCCGTCCCGACCGTCATGCGTAATGTCGTCGGTATTCGTCTCCTGGTGAGAAGCACCAGTTCTGTCTTTTCCGTCGCGAGTTGCAGTCCGTGGTCAGTCATCCACCGTCCGACTCGTCTCATCGTCTGGTTCAGTGCGTATTGTGCCAGATCTGGAGTTCGCTCGACTATCACTGCCGCCACGTCGTCAGCGTAAGCGACCAGGTGAACGCCGAGTGGGAGCTCCAGTCTGAGCAGGCCGTCGTACATCCCGTTCCAAAAGTCGGGTCCTAGTATGGAGCCTTGAGCGACCCCCGCGGTAATCTGTCGCGTCACTTGGCCTTCGGTCGTTTCGTACGTCAGTCGTCTGTTCCGAAGGTAGTCTTCAACAACTCGGAGCAAGTAAGGTGGGACCCCGAAGTCGCCTCTCAGCGACCCTAGGATATCCACCCACCTGGCCGAGTTGAAGGCGTTCTTAACGTCAAGTGTCACCAGCAGCGCGACGGGTCGCGCAGCGTGGCAATGTCTGTCTGTCGACCGGAAGGAGTCAACCACCTCTTGGATCGCTCCAATCGTTGATCGACCCCTCCGGAAGCCGAACTGCTGGTCAGAGAGGCCTCCGCCGTCCCGTATCGCGTCCGTAAGTCGTGGTCGCAGAAGCTGTTCGTACAGTTTCCCTGTCGTGTCCAGTAAGCTCAGCGGCCGGTAGGCCGACGGCGTGCTGGGGTCACCCTTACCCTTTGGGATAAGGACCAACCTCGCAACCTTTCACCGGTTGCTGAATGTCCCTGTCGTAAGGCACGTGTTGTAGAGGTCGAGAAGTATCTCCGGCCTCGGGCTCGCCATCAGCCGAAGAACCTCCGCCGGTACCCCGTCCGGTCCTGGCGCCTTACCCCTCTTCATTGGTTTGGTCGCTCCGACGAGCTCCTCGGCGGTGAAGACGGGGGGCGCCACCGTCTCGTCGTCGTTCGTCGCGTCCGTACGCTTCGGGTGCGTCGGGAACAGTCCGTCGACGATCCGTCTCGCGGCTTCAGCATCCTTGAGTTCTGGCGGGATCCGGGCCCCCAGCCTACCGGTCACAATCTTGTAACCGGCACCCCAGGGGTCGCGGTCCACCTCCTCGCAGAGCTTCTTCCAGCATCGCGTCTCACTGTCTCTGATGGCGGACGTCAGTCGTTTCCGTTCAGTCTTGTACTCGGCCTGAAGGGTTTCTCTCTCGGGTCTCCCTCCAGCCCTCGTAACCCGTCGTCGTTTTGCCAGGCAACTCTTCCGCAGCTCGGCTATCTCTTCCGTCCACCAGTATTGTGGTGGTCCGTTACGTCCGTACCGTCGTTTCGGCATTGTGCTGTCGCATAGCCGCGTCGTCAGTTTGGCCGTCTCGTCCGCCAGTCTTTCCGCCCTTTGCCGGCCAGTCAGCTCTGGGGGGACGTCGGTAGTTGGGGCCGGCGCTGCCGCCAGCTCCGCCGAGAACTTCAGTACGTCGAGTTTGTCTACGTTCCACCGCGGGGGGTGCCGTGTCCTCGTCCGTGTCGTCCTTGTCTCTCCTGCCACTTCGAAGGCGATGTACTGATGATCGCTGGCCGTGTAGCCCTCGAGCACCCGCCACCGCCCTATCCGTGGCAGAGTTCTGTCCGTCGTCATCGTTACGTCCGGGATGGAGTCTCCTAATCCCGGCCGTCTGTACGTTGGTACGTCCCCCGTGTTCGCCACTACTAGGTCCAGCCTTGCGGCCATCTCCAGCAGCAGCCGTCCGCGTCTGTTCGTTGCCGTCATGCCTCACTCGACCGCCCTCGCGTTGAGGTCCCCCGCGACCACGAGGTCCCCGGGCAGGTCCCTGAGTCCGTCCTCGAGGAGCGAAACCTTCGCCCGGAACTCCGCCGCAGCGCAGTTTGGGGTCAGGTAGACGCTGACGTAAGTGACAGCGCCCACCCTAGCCCAGACGTAGTCGTCCCCGACGCCACGAGCGGTTATCCGGGCTCGGGCAGCGCCCCTCACCCAGATAGCCGCTGTCTTGGTCTCGTTCGTAATCCAATCCTGCGTTTGTCGCACCCTGTACGGCTCGCACAGGATCAGAATGTCGGCGTCTTGTTCGTCTGCTATCTGTGGTAGTAGCATGTCTGCTGTCCTACTGCGGTTCAGGTTGCCCTGAACTATCCTGTCCGTCTTCCGGCCCGCTTCTTGCACTCCTTCAGCGCAACCCGGTACACCGCGCACCTCCCGGAGCCCGCGAGATGCGCCGCATCTCCGTGTCCCTCCTCGGCGCACAGTGGGCAGGCCGGTCTGTTCTTACAGTCCGTGGCGTAATGTCCTGTCTCGCCACATTTCCTGCAGCACTTCGTCCGGTCTGTATTTTTACATTTTGCCTTAGTGTGCCCGTATCCCAGGCACTTGTGGCATTTCGTCACCGTCAGTCGTGGTCGGACGCGGCAAGCTACCCATCCAATCCAGATCCGTCCCCGGCCGAGCAGCGCTCTGGCTTTCTGCGACTCTAGGTCGCATACGGCCATAAACTGTTCCGCCCGGTTCGGACCGAAGATATGGACCCCAAAGTCCGCGTCTCGTCCCGTCTCTCGTCGCAGTGCCTGTATGACGTCGTGTCTGGTCGTGACACAGTCAAGATCCGTGATCTCCAGTTGAACCCTGGAGGTCCCGGCCCTGACGTTGCCTGCGTCGCCGACCGCGTCCTGCAGGACGCGTCGGAAGTCGTCTCGTCCGTTGGCGTCTGTCTTTATCTTCAGAAGACACAGACCATTCTTCGTCTTCCTGAGAGTCGTCACTTTAACATGACTCTTCGCAGGGTCGACCGTGGTCCGTATCTTCCTTACGATGTCGGAGTACGTCGTGTCGTTCCCGGGTTTGACGAGCACCGCCGTCCCCCAATGTTTGGGAGCCGCTCCGCGCCCCTCGGCCCCGGCTGTCGTGTCCGTCGTCGCGTTCGTCCCGTCCGTCCGCGTCTTCCGTTTCTTCTTTTCCTTTCTTGTCCTTGTCACTGTCTGCCAGTCAGCGACCGGTTCCGCAACCGTTGCCCTCTTCTGAGAGGTTTCCGGAGTGGTTCCAGTCGCCTCCCGTTTCCGTTTCGTCCGCGGAGTGTTTTGTGTCCGTTGTTCAGTCTCAACGTCCGTCTCCGTCGTCTCGTTGTCCGTCTTGTGGTCCTCCGAGGCTGCTTTAGCGCGCCTGTTAAGCGCAACGTCGGCAGCCTCGAGAATAGTCTTGATGCCCAGTTTAACGGACATACTAATGTTTTTTTGGATGGCCGCTGCCTCGGCCATCCTTGTCGCCGTACTGTGAATCAGTAGCAATACGTCCGTCAGGTACATATCGTCCGTGATTCGTGTCTTTGTGCCGATCGTGGATACAGCGGAAGCGCAACTCGCTCCGCTGCCCGTGCTCGACACGCTGTCCGTCCTGTCTCGTCGTTGGAGTCCCAGTGTCGTCCTGTCCGCTGTTCCAGTTTTCGTGTCCGCTGTCTTTGTTGCCGTCTTTGTCACCTGGTCTTTGCACAATTTGCGGCCCTCAGAATCCATGCCGCTGCCATGAGCCACCGGGGCTTCCACCCGATCGGAACCCAGGGTGGATTTCCCCTGTGCTGGGGCTACCACCTGAGGTATGTCGTTGTTTACCTTGTGCATCTCCATAAAAGTTCCTAAGTGCTACGGGTCTCTCGGGGGCGCGACTCCCCGTACCGCGCCGGAACATAGCACGGCCCCTGAGGTCGCCTCGAGGGCCTTCCGTCGGACTTGTGCCGACTTCCGTCCCCTCCGACTTACTAGAAAACCCCGGGGTCGTCACTTCCCGAGCAGACCAGGTTTTTACGCCCAATCTGCCTCCTGAGGCCGCCTCGGGGGCCATCCGTTGGGCCTGTGCCAACTTCAGTCCCCCTTGACTTACTCGATGTACGCGGGGTCGTCACTTCCCGAACGGGGGATTTAACCCCCCCGCCACCTGCGGCAATTATTTTTTTTTTTTTTTTTTTTTTTTTTTCCGAGGTGTTGCGGAATCCAAGTTACGGATTCACGCCAGTCATACGGGCTAGCGCGGATGTGGGACTCCAGGGTGGCCTACCCACTAAACCGCCACCTCCTGTGCAACGCTCCCAGCCAGGAACTATGGTGATATTACTTCTAGCTGGGAGCTCTGTCGGTGTGTGTCTCGTCAGTCTGTCCGTCCGTCCGTCCCGTGCCGGCAGTCCGTCAGTTGCGTCACGTCAGGCAGCCGTCCGCGTTCTTACGTCGTAGGATTGTCTCTGTGTAGGTTGTTGCCACCTATGCCACCTTGTTGCCACCTTTCTGTACTATGGAGCATCATACCGACAACGTTGTCGGGAGTGATGCCTCCCACGACCGTCTCCAGTCTATGTGTCAGTTCTGTCCAGCGGTCACATTCAAAGAACGTGTGTTCCGCGTCGTCTCGTTCGTGTCCGCAGTACGTACAGTTGGGCGTCCGTACTCGGTTCAAGTTGTATAAGTACCGTCTAAAATAACCGTGGCCCGTCAGAAGCTGGGTGACGTAAAAATTCACATCCCCAAACCCCCTCTGGATCCACGGTCTCAGGTCCTTAATGAGTCGTCTCGTCCAGTTTCCCGTTGTTTCTTCCGTCCACCGTTCCTGCCACGTCTGTATCGTCGCGTCTCTTTCCGTCGTTGCCGCGTCCCGTCGGGTCACGTCCGCGACTCTTCCGTAGACTCTCTTGCGCTCGAACGCGAGAAGGTCTATGGGAATCACGCCTGCCACCACCAGAACGGCCTGTGCTGAGACCGTCCGATAGGAACAAGCGATGCTCAACGCGCTTCGTCTCTGTACCGTCGTCATTGCGTGACAGTGTTTCTTAGTCTTCAGGGAGTCTGCCCAGATCTCCGCACCGTAGAGGAGAATCGAGTTCACCGTCGACATCAAAAGTCTCCGTTTCCCTGGTCTCGGTCCGTTCGTGTTTGCCATCAGGCGGCTTAGGGATGCTATCCTTTCAGCTGCCTTCTGAGCCGTTCGTCGTATGTGAGGCCAGAAGGTCATCTTCGTATCCAGGGTCACCCCCAGGTACTTGACTTCCCCTCTGGTCTCGATTTCGTCCGTCCCGACCGTCATGCGTAATGTCGTCGGTATTCGTCTCCTGGTGAGAAGCACCAGTTCTGTCTTTTCCGTCGCGAGTTGCAGTCCGTGGTCATTATTATTATTATTATCATTATTATTATTTTTGTTATTATCATTATTTTCGTGGTACAGAGTATGGCACATGTGCGTACAAAGGAGATAAAATGTGGAAATATTTGTATATTCAAAATCTTTTATTGTAATTCGGAAAATACATACAAATTATGTTACATGTCTGTTTTATTTTATCCAACTATTGTGCGAATTATCAAAACCTAACCACTTCACATAGAACAGATTCCCCCGTTTGCGTAATACTTTCTCCACAAGGTAGCCGTCGGGATATTTCACTTTGGCGAGCTCTTCCTCGTAGAACCCCCCGTCGATGGGATGATCTTGATAATCGGTAAGCTTGTAGGTGGGTGGATTGGTATTTTTCGCCTCACTCACGGTGAATATTTCTGTCGTCCAATTGGGTGTATAGCCTTTTTCGAATACATTCCTGTACTTGCTGATTCGAACTCGATCGCCCACACTGAATTTCCGCGCTCGATCACTTCGTTTGATTTGACGATGTTTGTACACGCTACGATACAGCTGTTTTTCATTCTCCGTGCTAACATCCTGTAAGTTTTATTCGAATGGTGCGATGCTTGGAGCTATTGCGGGGCTTTATTGAATCAACCCAAAATATTAAACCACTTGTGAAATCCTAGGAGAGTAAACCACATCCACGTTTTATTTTTTCAATTTTCGACTGAAAACGTTCGCATATCGACGCCTTTAAGTTGCTTAGTGTCAAATACATGTTGATATTGTGCTGCATCATGAGGGCTTTCAATTTGCTGTTGTGAAATTCTCTGCATTGATCAACGTATAGATGTGCAGGTATACGGCTCTGGGTCAGTACAGATTTCATGGCAGCAGCCGCATCTTTCCCCCCACCACGGATGAGGATAAAACAAAAATGTGACAACGGTGTTAAAGTGGGTAAGTGTGTCAAGGATGCGAAAACTGCAACGATAAATAACATCACGTTTAATGATTAAAAGAACCGTCTGAGGGGCTTACTAAGAGTTGATGAACCCCACAGTGCTTAATACGTAGTAAAAAAACGCGAGGTTAGCCCCAATGTACTGAAAAATTGATCATGAGTTGACAAGACGGTAATATGTAACCGATACCTGGGCAAACAGGCACCAGAACTTGGAAGGTGTGCTGCAACCCCGCAATAAACTAGCCGTAGGATGGAACTGAGGGCATAGAACCGTTGTAAATATTTGCGTTTGACACCCTGGGCGATACTTCATAAAGCGGAGACGTTTCTCCAGCCATACGATATTGAGCAAATCGGAGTTTTAAAATTCGAATACCATGTAAATTCGTGTATTCATCAATTATTTATATATTTATTATTGATATATTGAACAATTATTCATATTTATTCGTTTACCACGAGAAAAGTTTTCAGAAAATGGAAAAAAGTTTCCAGAAGACGAAAAAAAGTTTTCAGAAAATGGAAAAAAGTTTCCAGAAAACGAAAAAAAGTTTTCAGAAAATGAAAAAAAGTTTCCAGAAAACGAAAAAAAGTTTCCAGAAAACGAAGAAAAATTTCCGAAAATGAAAAAAAGTTCACCAAAAAAATAAAATGAGCATTAATCGTATCGAAAATTTATAGATTATCATTATTATTATCATCATCATTATTATCATTATTCGAAGGCCTTTGATCATGGCAGGCGATGGCGGAGGTGCCCCCTGCCGCCAGGGTCCGGCATTATCGACGTCGAGGCCGCCTGCGGCCCTTCTCAGTCGATCATCAGTACATCGCCTTCGAAGTGGCAGGAGAGACAAGGACGACACGGACGAGGACCCGACACCCCCCGCGGTGGAACGTAGACAAACTCGACATACTGAAGTTCTCGGCGGAGCTGGCGGCAGCGCCGGCCCCAACTACCGACGTCCCCCCAGAGCTGACTGGCCGGCAAAGGGCGGAAAGACTAGCGGACGAGACGGCCAAACTGACGACGCGGCTGTGCGACAGCACAATGCCAAAACGACGGTACGGACGTAACGGACCACCACAATACTGGTGGACGGAAGAGATAGCCGAGCTGCGGAAGAGTTGCCTGGCAAAATGACGACGGGTTACGAGGGCTGGAGGGAGACCCGAAAGGGAAACCCTTCAGGCCGAGTACAAGACTGAACGGAAACGACTGACGTACGCCATCAGAGACAGCAAGACGCGATGCTGGAAGAAGCTCTGCGAGAAGGTGGACCGCGACCCCTTGGGTGCCGGTTACAAGATTGTGACCGGTAGGCTGGGGGCCCGGATCCCGCCAGAACTCAAGGATGCTGAAACCGCACGACGGATCGTCGACGGACTGTTCCCGACGCACCCGACGCGTACGGACGCGACGAACGACGACGAGACGGCGGCGCCCCCCGTCTTCACTGCCGAGGAGCTCGTCGGAGCGACCAAAGCGATGGAGAGGGGTAAGGCCCCAGGACCGGACGGGGTACCGGCGGAGGTTCTTCGGCTGATGGCGAGCCTGAGGCCGGAGATACTTCTCGACCTCTACAATACGTGCCTTACGACAGGGACATTCAGCGACCGGTGGAAGGTGGCGAGGTTGGTCCTTATCCCAAAGGGTAAGGGTGACCCCAGCACGCCGTCGGCCTACCGGCCGCTGAGCTTACTGGACACGACAGGGAAACTGTACGAACAGCTTCTGCGACCACGACTTACGGACGCGATACGGGACGGCGGAGGCCTCTCTGACCAGCAGTTCGGCTTCCGGAGGGGTCGATCAACGATTGGAGCGATCCAAGAGGTGGTTGACTCCTTCCGGTCGACAGACAGACATTGCCACGCTGCGCGACCCGTCGCGCTGCTGGTGACACTTGACGTTAAGAACGCCTTCAACTCGGCCAGGTGGGTGGATATCCTAGGGTCGCTGAGAGGCGACTTCGGGGTCCCGCCTTACTTGCTCCGAGTTGTTGAAGACTACCTTCGGAACAGACGACTGACGTACGAAACGACCGAAGGCCAAGTGACGCGACAGATTACCGCGGGGGTCGCTCAAGGCTCCATACTAGGACCCGACTTTTGGAACGGGATGTACGACGGCCTGCTCAGACTGGAGCTCCCACTCGGCGTTCGCCTGGTCGCTTACGCTGACGACGTGGCGGCAGTGATAGTCGAGCGAACTCCAGATCTGGCACAATACGCACTGAACCAGACGATGAGACGAGTCGAACGGTGGATGACTGACCACGGACTGCAACTCGCGACGGAAAAGACAGAACTGGTGCTTCTCACCAGGAGACGAATACCGACGACATTACGCATGACGGTCGGGACGGACGAGATCGAGACCAGAGGGGAAGTCAAGTACCTGGGGGTGACCCTGGATACGAAGATGACCTTCTGGCCTCACATACGACGAACGGCTCAGAAGGCAGCTGAAAGGATAGCATCCCTAAGCCGCCTGATGGCAAACACGAACGGACCGAGACCAGGGAAACGGAGACTTCTGATGTCGACGGTGAACTCGATCCTCCTCTACGGTGCGGAGATCTGGGCAGACTCCCTGAAGACTAAGAAACACTGTCACGCAATGACGACGATACAGAGACGAAGCGCGTTGAGGATCGCTTGTTCCTATCGGACGGTCTCAGCACAGGCCGTTCTGGTGGTGGCAGGCGTGATTCCCATAGACCTTCTCGCGTTCGAGCGCAAGAGGGTCTACGGAAGAGACGCGGACGTGACCCGACGGGACGCGGCAACGACGGAAAGAGACGCGACGATACAGACGTGGCAGGAACGGTGGACGGAAGAAACAACGGGAAACTGGACGAGACGACTTATTAAGGACCTGAGACCGTGGATCCAGAGGGGGTTTGGGGATGTGAATTCTTACGTCACCCAGCTTCTGACGGGCCACGGCTACTTCAGACGCTACCTACACAACCTGAACCGAGTACGGACGCCCAACTGTACGTACTGCGGACACGAACGAGACGACGCGGAACACACGTTCTTCGAATGTGGCCGCTGGACAGAACTAAGACACAGACTGGAGACGGTCGTGGGAGGCATCACTCCCGACAACGTTGTCGGGGTGATGCTCCATAGTACAGAAAGGTGGCAACTTGTTGCCACCTACACAGAGACAATCCTACGACGTAAGAACGCGGACGGCTGCCTGACGTAACGCAACTGACGGACTGCCGGCACGGGACGGACGGACGGACAGCTGACTGACGAGACACACACCGACAGAGCTTCCAGCTAGAAGTAATATCACCATAGTTCCTGGCTTGGAGCGTTGCACAGGAGGTGGCGGTTCAGTGGGTAGGCCACCCTGGAGTCCCACATCCGCGCTAGCCCGTATGACTGGCGCGAATCCGTAACTTGGATTCCGCAACTCCTCGGAAAAAAAAAAAAAAAAAAATAACGACGACGACGACGACGACGACGACGACGACGGACTAGCCAGCCTCCCACGGACTAGCCAGCATAATACCTCGTTAAAATCCAACCGAGAATTTCTTTTCCGGAAGCTCGTCCGACGCATAGTTTTTGAATTATAAGCGATGGCGCTAGCCCAATCAGAGTGCACCATTTCATCTAGATTTGCCGCCACGGAAATTGCTGTTTTTTTCGTCTGGGTGAATTATTATTATTCGCTTACGAATTAAATATCGGCACCTCCCCTCTCTCGCTGCTGTATCCCTTATTCTTGAGGATGCGCTTCTGTTTACACACACAAGTGTGCGCCCATGGATGTGCGGCCGGCAGCGTGTGCCGCGGCAACAATACCGAGGTCAGCGCCCGAGAAGGGGTACAGCAGCGCGAGAGGGGAGGTGCCGATATTTAATTCGTAAACGAATAATAATAATTCACCCAGACGAACAAAACAGCAATTTCCGTGGCGGCAAATCTAGATGAAATGGTGCACTCTGATTGGCCTAGCGCTATCGCTTATAATTCAAAAACTATGCGTCGGACGAGCTTCCGGAAAAGAAATTCTCGGTTGGATTTTAACGAGGTATCATGCTGGCTAGTCCGTGGGAGGCAATTTAGGGACACCCTGTATATAGGCCGATGGATCGCAAGAATTTGGGGACGGTGCGCACTGCGTTCTGCGCATATCGGAGGGAAAAATGACGTCAGAGATGCGATGCGCACTGCGTTCTGCGCATCTCGGCTTGATCGGCTGGTATCCGTACACACAGTTTTGGGTTTTACGACTCTTTATAGCGAACAAGTCCGAGCCTGCACATCCCCAAATTTTTGGGTTTTATTGCTCGTTTGAAGTGACCCGCTTCCGCAGCTGCATCTTGTCTAAAAGCGTGTTGGAACAGGTTTTCACCCTCTCCCCCGCGAACCCACCACCGCCTACGATGGATGCCCACCTAAGTATAAAAATCTGCGCAAATGCTGTGAGTAAAGTAGCAATGTATAGTTTCCCAAGCATGTATTGGAAATCGGTTAACAAAAAGCAGGCGGTGCAGGTATATAAATTCGGGGCCCCGAATACCTACGTTTATGACGTTCGGCGGAAAACAAGTCTCGACAGGAATTACTTTGTGTGTGTGTGTGTGTGTGTCAAATCCTTTGAGAATAGCCATCTTGCGGCCGCTAAAATGATCAACGGGGGGGGGTGGCGCCGCGGATGGGGGGGGGGGCGCCACGGATTCGCGGGGGGTTGGGCGCGGATTCGCGGGGGGGGGGGGGGCGCCGCGGATTCGGGGGCAGGCACGCCGCGGATTCGCCGGGGGGGTGGAGCGCCGCGGATTCGGGGGGGGTAGCTCCGCGGATTCGCGGGGGGGGGGAGCTCCGCGGATTCACGGGGGGGGGGGGCGCCGCGGATTGGGGGGGGGGCAGCGCCGCGGATTCGCGGGGGGGGGGGGGGGTAGCGCCGCGGATTCGGGGGGGGGGGGGTAGCTCCGCGGATTCGCGGGGGGGGGGGGAGAGCGGTGGGGAGGGGGGAGCGCCGCCATCTTTGATTTAGAACTCTCATATCTATACTACTGACGACTTCATCACCTATAAAGGTGATGAAAAGATCGATATTCAGTAGCAATTGTTTCGTGGAAGCTCGTCGAAGGTTAGGAAATTTTCGCAACTTCGAATCTCATTCATTGAGGAAACATTTCGATCTTCTCATTCGCTCGTCTGAGCTCAGATTGGATTTGAATGTCCATTTGCGAGTTTCCCCAGAAACTTTTTTCACCCGAGTCAGTTCCCGTTCTCGTGAGGAAGAATCAAATATTACTTTAGAGCTACTCAGAACTATTCATGAGATTCGTGAAGATTGGCTAGTAAAACAAACCTTTTCTTCTTTATCGGCTCCTGTTTTGGTTATTAATGCAGAAGCTACCGCTGATCAAGTTTTTAAAGATTTTTGTACTTTCTTGACATGCGAGGGTTAACCTATGCTTGCTTTATTAAAGGATAAACTTAATTAAGTGAAAGATAAAAAAAAAAGAATCAAATAGATTTTCTTTATTGAGAAAACACAAAGATTACGAGAGGTTGTGTTTCAAAATTTGTTTTCTTATAATTAATATTTTTGTGTAGCTGGTCTCCATTTTTTAGGTTCGAGACGGGGTGATGCTTAGACGTAGGCTGGTTTCGGTCGGCTTGATTTTTTGCGTCGTCACAACGTTTACCTCGAGCGTTGCTCTGTAAATAAGAGAGAATGATTTTTAGATGGGTTTGCTCTTTTACGGATCTTTCAAATTAGAATTGAATTATTTCTCATTGATTACCAAATTTTTCAAAGAACTTACCTGCATTGCCATCAAGGCAGAGCGGGATGCGGGCACAGCTCCTCAGATTGAGCCGTGAATACAGAGCTCTGGTCATGTACCTTCTTCGGGCTGCCAGTCGGCTACCGTTTGTAAACAGTAGGGGAGTTATCAGACACTTTGTCGACCAAGTGTCGAGCCAGGGGATCAGGCCGGCGTGTGTGCTGGCCGGAGAATAACTACGAACTGAATTAATGTTTTCAATATTAGAAGTCTTTTGTTTTTCCATGAGTTTTGTTTCTTTCTAGAAACTTCTTCTCTGGAATCAAGTTTTGTGTCGGATAGGCTTTGGTTTCTTTAATAATGCGAATAGAGCCACGATTATTTTTCGAGGTCGATGAACGATTACTTGATTTTCACATTTTATTAACCTCAAGTGTCAGTTTTTGTAAGCACTTTTCAGATTATTTGCCGAACAGTTTTTTCCTTCCGACCTTCGCCGATTCCTACGGATGACTGGTGGCCTTCGTTTTGAAGAATGACACGAAATAAATGAGATAAGATCGATTCTTTTCTTTTCAATAAATATTCAGTTCATCTTATTCGTGCATTTTCCCAAATTCACTTAGTGAATTTGGATTGTTATACCACCACTTACATTTGCCCTCCAAACTCTAGGGTGTGCTGTTTCTGAAGAAGTCTTGGATTCAGTCACCCATTCCTTTGTCCTGTTTCATGTGCCGGTTCTCAGAGGGAATCGACCTTTATCTCGCCTAGGACCCAGAGTTTTCCCGGTTATGGTTTCCCGCCTCGTCGTACTCATCTGTGTTTGATTCACCGGAATATTTTCCCTGAAGAAGAATGGATTTCCTTTTCGACGACGATCCGGATGATTTTGATGTCTTCAAATTCATGAAGATACGTAACACTATACAACACTAACCTTTATGAAAGATGGCACATAAAATTTTGAAATTCAATTTTACCGCTCAACTATTTGCTCAAGGTTTTCTTTCGTTTATCTTGAGACTGTGGGCAAATGCCAGATGATAAGAAAGGGAGTCTTTAAATTTTTAAATCCACAGCTCCAACTCACCTTCGAGCAATGACTGCTAGATCACTTTTACAATTGTTTTATTGTCGGGACGACTCTTTTCCTCAGGGGGGAGTAGTGTTACAAAGGGTGAAATCACCCGTTTTGCCACCTTTTTGATGATCTAGTAGTCATCATAGATAAAAGACGTTTATAAACCTCTTATGTCTTTAAAAAGAATAAAGTTGCTGAGTCAACCAACATTATTGTAAAAACAGTCTTGTTTCAGACTTAAAACCAGAAACACGTACCCTGCAATTAAAGCTTTTTTTCCAACATTTTATTTTCGCCTTTGATTTTGGCTTGATAATTAAACTCACGGATCCATATTTATTTCCGTAACGTCCAAGAACGTTACAATATGTTAAATGGTTAGGTTTTGACAATACACAACAGTTGGATAAACGAATCGGACATGTAACATTTGAATAAATGAATTTTTTGTAAAAACGTATGTGCCTCTTTATTTTATACCCGACACATAACAAGTGTCCAACTTTATTTTTAGACAATCGACAGACATATGCATCATTGTACAATTTTTTATACTTCGGAGCGTTCTTACTCACTATCCTACATAATAATATTTTATACATCATGGTACAGTTATAAATTAGGTCCTACATAGATTACGATACGGTAATTACAAAGCTAAGGTGCAGGCTTGTAACCCCACGGAAGCGTGTCGGTTGTGTTTTGAAACACGATCCGCTTTTCATCATTCCAGCTCAGTGCCACTTTCTGCTGTTCTACAGTGTATACCTCGTGCTTTCGACTTAATATCAAATGCTGATTTGTAAGCAAATTTTCACGTTTCAAAGCACATTCCAAATATTCGTTGGAAGTCATTTTTCTCCACGCTGATCCTTTGACACCTTTGGCACGTTTATTGTCTTTCTCATGTCCCAAGACTCAGAATGCGTACAATTTTGCTCTTAATCCTACAAATTCCAACATTATTTTCCCGTTATTCTCGTCTTTCATCAAGCCGAGAACTTTTTTGTTCGCTCGAGGCATTCCATAAGCGTTGTCAAGCGGATAATCAGACGAATCGAATTTATGCAAGTCCTCCTGCATATGTTCGTCTATGTCCAGGACGGTAAAGTTGTAAATCAAACTGTCGGTATCCGTATACATTAATTTTGCTCGGATGCCAAATTTCCGTTTAATATAATTGTAATGAAAATCGTAGATAAATGTTTTAGACAGATCCAGGATGGAGAAGCCTGCATACAAGGGTTTATTCAACTTGACTTTCGTCTGACTCATTTCGAAGATAATCATCTCTTTGTCGAAAACGGTGCAGCTGTGAAAATTAGGTTCGGCTATCGTAGCTCTAGCACCGTACCGTCCATCCCATTCAATGATCAATCGAACATCTCTGTACTTTGGCACGTTTTCCATTGTTTTGCCAAAAACTGCGTTGTTCATCAGTTTGTAAAAATTTTTCTCGAACTCGTTGAGAGATTTTTTCCGCAAATCGGTATTCAAATCTATGTAGTTTTTGAGCCACGGGGTTTGCCTGAATTTGAGAACTCTGTGAATTTTGAGTAATTTTAAGCCTAATTGTGAGCATTGTTTCAAAACGCTGTAGTGAACAACGTAGTTTTTCTTGCAAAGTAGCGTGGGCATTAATTTCGGCTGTTTATTGTTCAAAATCGGAGGTACATAGTGCTCCGGACACAATGGTAAATCTTTATGAGTTTCATGCACTTCCTCAGGATATTCCAAATCTACCTCCAGCATGTAACCAAACTTCGCATCGTCCGAGATGGCAAGAACGTCGCATTGTCTGAAGTCTGATACCAATTCGAAGGAATTACACGGCAGAGCAAAGCTCATAGCAGCACCGTACAAATTATTAACGTCAAAGTACATGAGATAAGATTCTTCGACCTCAGGATCGAATTCCTCTCCCATATATCTATTGTTGGCCTTTGCGTATCTGTTCGAACACTGTGACACACCACCACGAATACCCTTTTCGATAAACATAACCATGTCTATGTCGGTGAGAAGTTCGAGCTCGATGCCTGTACATTTTAACATTGCATTAAACGACAGACCCGGCGCTGTGTAGTGATGTAATAGGTCCAGTTTGTACGTTGTCCAGCAGTTTCGTCGAAAATTTTGAAAAACGTCGTCTAGTAAAAACACATCCGTCTGTTAATACAAGTCCGAATACTCTCCCAAAGTTTGAACGTTAAAAGTTAGCCATACGTTGCACGCGTGTGCGTAATCGTCGTCTGATATTTTCCGGTCATTCAATTTTGAATCAAACTGTTCTTTGACTGGTAAATGTTGCTCCTCGAGCTTCTGCCAACTGTCTATGTATTCGTACGGGAAGACACCTTTCCTAGTCAATAACCGAAATTTGTTCAAGCTACTGCAGAATTTACGTGTTATTGTTTTTTGACAATCGTCCAGATACGATGATAATTTATCGAGGCTGCTAGGCATGAAACGGTACGACTCTATGAAACGGAACGTTACATCCGTTCCCTTAACTTATTTAGTGAAGGAAATGTACTTTTCTTTATTAACAGGTGATTGTTTAACAGTACCTTCGAATGACGTTGCCAGGGCTTTGATCAGAAAATGCGAATCATAACCCGACAGATTGTGGAATATCACTGGGATAGTGTGCGAATGTTGGTAATTTAGATTACAGCTGCGGTGAGCAGCACCGCGGTACTTTCCCGTGAAATGACAATGATCACGATGTTTCACGTCTGTGGGTGTAAACGGTTTTACACAAATATGACAGACCGTCGATAAATCAAATTCTTTGATCTGATTGAAATTCAGTATTTCCATGGGGATAACAGTCTTGTAATATCCCTCTAGCGAATGTGCCAATTCCTTTAACTCATTCACAAATCATTTGATGCAAGTTTCTCCGCGATTAATTTTGAATTTTAAAAGCGAATCGTCAAACGCACAATGTAGATAGTAGGCTATACTATACGGAAGATGCTTCTGATAAATTGCTCTATTTTCCTCAAAACTTTCATGTGTGGGCTGCAGTAAACATTCTAGATCTGTGTAAACGCAGAACGGAACGGTTTGTTTGTGTTAAAAAATTTTAAATTTGAGAATCTTGTCCTCTTCTGCTGGTAAGATAACTTTGGTTTTGTTCAAATTCGTGCAATCTACATTGTGCTTGAACAAACATCTTTCAGATTGAAAGTGAGTCAAATATCGATCACATAACCATGTACGACATTTATGTTTAAAAATTTGAGAACTTGTCAATCTCGACAAATTTCGAATTTATGCAAAATGATGTGTTACATTCTTTTCAATATTTTCCATACCACCATCATCATCGTCATCGTCGTTTTCAGTCTCTATCACTGAAAGATGGATTGTAGGTTTATCAGACTTGTTTCGGCTTAAATAAATGGGTAAAATTTCACTGTGCTTTTGTTTTTCCGTACTATCTATACCATAAACGTTAATTGAAAGTTTCTTAAGTTTCTAAAATTTTGGAATCTGGTCTAAAAACATTGGAAAATGCAAACCGTCGTATTGTAGCACTGAGCTGAAATGTGGATATGAAGTAATTTCGCTGGCATTGTTGTTGGCTGGAAAGAGGGCTGCGGTGACCGACCATAGAAAGCAATATGAGTCGCTGTTACGGATATTGACGACAGCCTTCTTATCTTGAATATCTTTGGCTAGTGGTGTGTATGTGAACACACCGCCTCTTAGTGGCACGAACTTGTTGATATTAACAGTCAAATTGATTATTTCAGTCAGCGACCAACTAGAGTCTTTCTCTTGAAAATCTTCCACCTTGGTCAACACTTTTTGCTTCACGTTCTCTTCGAACCACCCGTGTATGTGAGCTGGCTGGAAGATGATCTGGTTTCTGGTGTTGAAATATTTCATTTCTTCAACAAGTTCGGCGTTTTTCGTCATATTGAGTTTACAACACAAGACACAGTTTGGTTTCAAACTTCCCATTTTTCGTAGCATTTTCTTCAGTCTTGCAACGATGAAGTGTTTCGCATCTTCCAAAAACCTGTTCAAATCTTTATACCGCAGATTGATAATGGCTCCCGTTCGAATTCGGTTCTCTAAAGCTGTCTCCAAATCTTCCCACCGTACTCGACCGCTTCTTCTTCGGCTTCATAATCCGTCACCCACTTTTTGAAATTGTTGAAATTTGGCTGTCAACGATTTCAGAATTCCAATTGTAGTCAAAATTCTTGTCTTCTCCCCGATCGTTAAGGCGTTGTTGCGTAAGATTTTATCCAAAAGCCTGGTATTTCGAGTTCCGAATCGAATCCATTTTGCAATCTCTGCCGGTGACGATTTTTCAGTTAAAATCTTGAACGCCATTTCCATGATTTGTATTAATTTCAAACACTTTTCGTAATCCATGTTTGTTTCTTCTTCTTTCGATCACGCACTTGGCAAAGATAGAGTTGCAAAGCTTGATCTAGAATGACCGCTCTACGCTGACACGGTTCCTTTTATGGGTAAACAACGACGTGACTCACACATTGTCGAAAATTCGTGAACAGCCGTATGCAATATTATTCAGCGAAAACAATTTCAAAATATTTCTCGAACGAACCTAAAGCGGGGACCATGGCAAGACAGTTCTTAGAACTTGGCGAAGAAGTTCCGCACGCCTCATGTACGAGAGAGAGCTGTGATAGTGAACTAATCGCTAGAGTTATACATGGAACTGTGATAGGCTTAGTAGATATCGTTCGCCGAGAGCGTTACGGGGATGTTTTTACTTTGCCCCACGGTGTCAGTTTCACGATTTCGAGGTCTACGCACTAGTGCAGTAGGACAGAGTGAGAAGGATATATCCTGCAAACGTAACCGACAAGTGTCAACCACTTTATGATTTGGGATTAGTTTAATCGTGAACCTAAAACATATGAAAAAGCTGTACGAAGAGTGGGGTGCTCCGTTCGTCTGATGAATTCATTAGCAGTCGAGCTTGCAAACTGTCAAGGTGGGTGATTGAAATCAGTGCACGTATACAGTTTTTTACCTTGAGTGTACAACAATTTTCGATTTCACTTGAGTGAATAGAAATAAATTAACGTGTATGTGCGTTTTTTCAGATTATTTTTCAAGAAAATAATAAGTTTCGTCGTCACCTCGAGCTTTCATACATCGTGATTTCGATCAGGGAGTTGTACAAGAATATCATTTTTTTCACAACATTATGTGATCAATAATCAAGACTTCAGCCATGTATTAATTTTTTTTCAGAAAATGGAGTACGTATACATTTTATCCAATGTGCGTGTGCCGCAAGAATGGGCCCACTACCTGGCCGAGACTTCTTAGTTAGAGCGGTTCAACTCGCGATCACAGCCTACGGGGATGGGAGTCGGGACGATATTCTCATTTACCAAGCGGGTGTGTCAGCCCGCTTGGTAAGAGAGGAAAACGGCACTTGGTTGTTCCAAAAAATGTAAGATGAAGAGTAATATACAACGAATTTCATGACTTTTATAACAAGTTCGATTGATTGGTTTCTTTACTTATTATTTTTTTTATTTGTTTGCTTTTTTTTGACAACAAAAACCTTGAAACTTTTGTAATACATGAGTGTCTTACGTTTTTAAGATATCATTCCACAACTTTTAGAACAAATTTGATAAATACTTTTGTGTGTGATACATCATATCCTCAATGTCCAAAATTATTGTATGTTTCAGAGAGCTGTCAACAGCATCCAACGTAGTGGCCTGTTAATGTACCGCAGATAAAAAAAATAAAAGCTTTGTGAAAAATTTATACAATTTTCTTAAAGATTATAAAACGTAGAATAATTGGAAACTTTTTCGAAAGTTCTTTTGTTAAGTTTTTGAAAATGGTTCTTGATCACGTTCAGTAGTCGCACGTTCCATGCTGATAAGAAGGAGACATTGCACACGTTGTCCAGGTACGGTGTATAAATTAGGCGAGAGTCGACGCATCTTTGAATTCAATTTGACCGTACTGGCCGCCCAGATACTGCAAGAGCAGCCGCTCCTTCTCTAGCGTCTGCACCAATTTCTGATATTGGGTCTCGTCCTTGTTCAGCAGTCGCACAATCCGTGCCGGTAAGAATACGCTGAATTCGTCGTTCAGATCTGTGACGACACGCTGTCCAAACCTCGTTTGGACTCGTCGAATGTCCGTCAATTTCATCGTCGGTAGAAATTCGTTCATTCTTGCAACTTTGTTCAGTTTTGTGAAATCCATTTTTTTAAATGTTTAGCAATTACGTGTTTCTTGATAAATTTAGATTTGCGAACTTTTTTGTCACTTTGTTGAGTTCTGACTTCTGGTTAATAACGGTTTTCAAATCGCAAATATTTTTTAAGAACAGATCGATTCGCTGTTTTAGTTCTGCTTTGTCTGAAGTTCTCCTCATGAGAGCTGAAGATGCAAGGCTGTCTTTCCGACCTGAAATTCAGACTTTTATAGCCGTATTCCTCCCACCAGGCACACAGAATCCTTGAAAAAGTTCTACAAGCTACCGAATCGATGTGTCTTCGATTGTGTGGGTAACGTTAGATGTGTACGGTTCGGTTTTTTTCTTACTCTTCGTTGATCCGACGATACTGGATCCAATCGGCTTCACGTTCATCGTCATCTGGTTCGATATCCAATAAAATTACAATCACTTCGTTTTGCCATTTCTAAAAAATCAGGATTAACGTTTTGTCCTAAAAATATATCCTGTTTAGTCTGTGCGGTTGCACACGAGCTCTCCGGACACGCTCAACGAGCCACCAAAGATCTTGTAGCGAAAACTGTGACATCGCGTTGCTAAATCCGATAATTATTCCTTTGCCGGTAAATTCGTTATTACGTATCATTACAATTTTAAAGCTTTCGTCTTACAAGAATAGTAGTCTGACTGATGTACAAGTTTCATGTGCTAACTCATTTTATACAGACGGTGGACCTGGTTAGATGCTACAGATTTACGTCAGAACCTTCCAGAATTCGACGTCGCACCTCAATCCGTCGTCGGCAGACCGCTCGCCGTCAAGTTGAAACTCGTCGGACGCATTGTTCGTCGGCCTACGATTCTAAGAATCTTTCAGGGTCAAAGAAGCTCTTTCTCACGGTCCCGGACCGCTCGCTGTCAAGTAGAAACTCGTCGGACGATTCCGAGTATTGTTTTCGTCGGACGATTCCGAGAATTGTCTGTCTGAAACTCGTTCAAGGCCAGAGCGAGTCTTTCAGAATTCAACGTCGCACCGAAATCCTTTGACCGTATGCCGCTCAACGTCGAGTCAAAACACGTCGGACGAATTGTTTGTCAGCCTACATTCGTTCAAGGCCGTGAGAATCTTCTCGAACCGTCTGGAAGCTCTCAAAACCTGACACATGCCAGGATTCTCGGTCGAACGTCAGAGGATCCACGGGGTCCGCTCGAACGCCTGAGGATTCACGGAGTGCGCTCGGTAATGCAGTTATCGATCCCGCTCGATGGCATGATTTTCTTTACCGACAAAGAGCACAATTTATCCCACAAGGGGTTATACGACGGCAATTTGAGGCATTTTTTACCAACGATCATTGTCATTTGGGAGATTTTCTTACGGACGAGCGGTCGGCAGAACACGTTTTATCTTACGAGAGGGGGGATAATCTTCAAGGGTTTGCACCTGGGATGCACGGATAGGCGGCTTGGTCGGCGGATAGGCGGCTTGCTCGGTAAAGAACGTGTTTCTATCCAGAACCCGCCTTGTTATACTACTCTACACATCCAAGCTCCAGTCGTAGTCGCCATTCCCAAAAAGTTCGCAAACCGTCCCGCTATTCCGAGCGTCTACGCACGATGATGCGCGACCTACACGAGAGGTGACACTTTTTACATACGCAGACTCGACGAGACCATGTGCAGCGGAATTTGGCTACACTCAATTTCAAACCGAAAACGACTCAACTCGAAACCGTAACTCGATGCGAGACTTTACAGGAACCAAATTGATTCTACGCGTTATCGTGAAAACTCAGGCTACGGCCATCAACAAGGAGATCGGCAAACAAATTTCGAGTGCGACTCCAACTCAACAAGGAATTGGCCAACCGTTTACCAGTGCGACGATCTAAATTGCACTCGAAATACGTTCGCAAAGAATTAATAGCGCTTACCGCTTCGCAACTACACCAAGAACTCTCCGACACCGGTTTCCGCCGTGTCACACACAACTCTCTAACTTTTCCTTTTAATTTACTCGAACGTGACTACCGCAAAATGTCGCCAGGACTCAAGTGTCGAGCTCCGCAAATCGGAGCCGCAATTCGAACATGCCTCGAACATAGGCGCTATCAGTTATCAAAAATTCTCCCGCTCTAATTGGCGTTCTCGTTACGAAATTCTTACAGCCTAACTTATCGCTATCGTTGACTCCCGCTGTCGCGGGGTGCTGATTGGTGGTCCAGTCTCCGGTATCCCGTAGTTCGACAGTGACGTGCTGACGACTTCGCGAGGTTGCCTGACGTCAATGTGATGAGGAGGGGAGGCTACAGCTCGCCAGTCACCAACGGGAATCTCGTCCGCCTTGGGTTCCCTCGCGGCAGAGCTCTGCGTTGACGCTCTCTCCGTAGCCTCGCGCGAGGCCCTCCTGTCGTCGCGATCCATCGCGACTGTAATTCTGTAATGTTGTTCGAATTTGCCGCCGATCCCGTGTATGATGCTGCATTTACTCGGAACCAAAAAAAAAATAAACAAAAATCCTGAAAAATCGTCCTGCCAAACCGAAGATTGTCCCCGGAGTCTCGGATGCGTGACTTTTGTCTTGGCGCTCTTTTTTTTGGAAATGATTTGCGGTCTGATCCGCGGAAACCCTAATTTCGAGTTCCATCTAGGGTCCGGGGAGCCGTTTGGAACGCGCATCGAAAATGCCACGTGACAATGTGTATATGCGGCGTTCGTGACAGCTGCAGACAATGACTGCAGTTATTGAACTAGCCGCCCGAACTTCCAGCGAGAATTTAAACAGTCGCAAGAGCGGTATGGACGAGCTATTTTAATTTTTTTACCTATAATGTTTTTTACCCGCCAGTCAACCAAAGAAACTGATTTATTTTTATCGTTTGTCTCGCATGATACGTCGCAACAGGCAGATAAAATGAGAACTTCGTTGAAATAAAATGTAATTGTTTTGGTGCTTCTGCGTCACTAGATCACTTTTATTTCTTCAATGGTATACAAGCCGTTCCATGTTAAGTTTCCGATTTCTTCCAATCTTTTGGAAGAAAATAATAAACAAGGTCTTAAATATTTAAAGCATTAGCCATGTTGATTCCAAACTTGTGAGCTCAGAATCGATTCCAGTAACCGCACAAACTAGTAAACTATCGAGCTCCGGAAGATTTCATGATCGTACACAAAACTCTGCCAGAAACCGTTCATCAATTTGTGGGGATGGTTTTAGTTATAAATGCAACCGAAATTTATTGAAACGAAGAAGCTCCTGAATTTTTGTTTAGAAACAGCTTTGTAATGTCAAGTAAGACGAATTAAAGCAAAATAGTGCGATTTTAATGAGAATTCGGCTGCACGATAGTTCGCCCCCCTGAGTGACGTTATTTCGAGAAACGTAAAACACGTATCCCCTACGTTTTTATGCTGTTTTAAATGCAATTAATTTGATTGGAAATCCGAACAATAGTTTTTTAGTTATAAAAATTTTTCAACTTTCAACCCCTATAATTTTCGACTATTCAACCCCGTCGTAACCGGGTAGAATGCATTTTTTATTATTTGTCATAGGAATTATTCTGCAATTGGTTTCATCCAAATATATCAACTGGAAGTATGCCAAACTATACAACAATTACTGAGGATGCCCAACTTTGAGGGTTGATTTCATCCCTTGAAATCGTTTTTCCGCCGATAAAAAAAAATACGTGGCGCTTAGATTTCAATGAAGAATAACATATCCTTAAATGGACGAAATCGGGTGGGAACACCTCAACCAGTTTCCTTGTTATCCTTGTTTCCTCGTTTACCTATTGGAGAAGATGTCAATAGTCTTTTGTCACCTAATCTGAAGAACCATCTCTCTCCTGTTTGAATTTTATGATACTGACCAGTGTTTTATTCTCTTCTTATACAAGGTAAACTTTCTCTTAATTGTTGATATACATTTTTAGTTGTAATAGATATATTGAATGTATTCTCCAATGTACAATAGATAATAATTCTTGATATTATGATATCCATTGATCTTATTGTCTTACTGATGGAATCTATGTTCTTGGCAGTTAAATAAAAAAATTTATCATTCTGCGGAAGGACCCTAGTCGGACCGAAACGTTATTGGAAATTTACGTAACGCATTTACTGACCGCTCACCAAGATTTACCACTACATTATCTACGAGGTCAAGAATTCTAATCCTTCAGTTTCCTTGTTAGTTGCAAGTAAGAAGTTTAGAGCCATATGATAGGCAACCTACGGTACATCTTATAACCCGGGAGATAGGTAAGACTGTAATAGAAAAGATTCATAATCAATATAATGTAGAGTCAATCGTATTGCTGCAATAAACTCTGAAAACTAGGTACTGTGGAATCTCCAGAACCATGAATACAAATTATCCAACATGAATTATAGAATTCTTTACGAAAACGCCGTATTGTAGGCGATGCGCACAATTGTTTGGAAGGGAAAATAGATTTCTAATGTGGAACGCTACAGAATGCCAGGTAGAGAATATATCAGTAACACAATAAAACCACCGAGGGTAAGCCAACTAGCAGGATGATTCTCTAGGGTGAAGCAACCGAATGTCAATCTAGAAACA
Source organism: Neodiprion virginianus (assembly GCF_021901495.1). Lineage (NCBI taxonomy): Eukaryota > Metazoa > Arthropoda > Insecta > Hymenoptera > Diprionidae > Neodiprion > Neodiprion virginianus. Next base: position 18,680,798 of record NC_060878.1, on the reverse strand, counting down.
TAATGAGGAATACATTATTATAATAACATTGAACCCTTCAAGCCAATAGCATCCATTCCAGTCGTGGCAATGAAACACAACAATGTACAGACATTAACTCTTTACAAACCCCAGTAATTCTATCAAAGAAGTGACCTAAATTGTATACGTGGCCATGCCGGTTAACAACCGACCGGAAACACAAGAGCAAACTCTAGACACCTTATGCGCTGATCTATCTCGACTAAAAAACACTGCCTGTATAAGAAAATATTACAGAACATGTATGCAAGCATATCCTAAGATAATTAATTATTTGAAATTTCAAGAAACTAATCCCGTGAAGGATAAGCCATACAAATAGTTGGAAGTAATTACAGTTACGCGAACCTAGTTAAACGTATTACAATCATGTTCCATAATTAATTACTATCTGTAATGTATGAGTAGGCAGCGGCAGCACCGGCTGACGTCAAGCGCTGAGCTGCCTGCGCACGGTGCTGGTGAGCGGGATGGCCAGTGAGCCCATAGACTTATAAAGATAGACTGAGCGCTCCTATAAGAGGCACTGACAATTACATATAAAGGATAGAGATATACCGGGAGTACTGCTCTCTCTTTTCAATCGGCGTCATGGTGGGAGACAACAGAGCAGTGGAAGTGGAACAGCTATAGATATAGGCGCATAATTTCGCCTCATTCTCCTCTACCGCCTCAATGCCCGCCACAAATATCGTCAGAGAGAGAAAGGAGTACTCCCGGCATATTTCTGTCCTTTAAATGTTTGCTTCAAGCGGCTCATAAGAGCGCTCGGTCTGTCTTTATAAATCTATGAGTGAGCCACGAGACCACGGTCCTACCATAGACTTATAAAGAGTCTATGGGTCCTACATACAGGTCTTGCAACGAACGTAGTGGGGGGTTGTCAGTTCACGTCCGAAACAAAAGTACAACTTATGGCCACAAGAGTGGCGCTACGAGTTATTAATAAGCTTATTATTATTATTTGGTGGAATCCTGACCAATCTTTTTGATACCCATGCCACGGTATATTTTATCCACTTCCTTCTGATGAATCGCTCCAGAAAATGTGTTTCACAAACAAATTGTGACGACTTTAGGTCAAAAATTCCTGGAATCGCAGCAATCCATTTTTCACGCAGTTCACGATTCGATGGAACTTTGAACGCGGTGCACTTCTCTTTCACTGATTTTCGACCTGTGTTGCAGGTCGGAACCGCACAGGAATTAGTCGTCATTGCATTTATCTCTCGTGTTATTAATTTTAATCACAGCCATATTCTATTCGAATATAACCTCGCGTTGTAATATCACGCATATGTCTATGAATAACTGACAGCGCCGCATAGTGACCAGTAGTGACAAAAAAAAAAAATTGGACAATACGCGGCTACCCCCACCACTCAAATTTCAGTTGCTTGCAAGACCTGTATGTAAGACCGTGCACGAGACATCGGCGTGTGGCATACCCACGGTCTTACATACAGGTCTGGAAACTCCTATGCTGGGAGCCACGATTATTCGCGTCGCTTAAGGGCGTTGCCTATGCCTCGAACAGCGCGCGCAAACAGAGACTCACGATTTTCCTTCTCATTTCCTCATTTTTGAAGATAATTAGGTTCTTAGGGGGTAATTTTGAAGGTAAAGGATAGATCTGTGTCGCCTTTTTTGCCGAATTCTCGATTTCGCTTTCAGATTTGCGTAAAACGTACTTGAAAGTACGTTATGTTTGAAGTGAAACACAGCGGACAGTGAATTTTTTTTCGCAATTCGGCGAAAAAGGCGACATAGATCTATTCTTTATCTTCAAAATGACTCCCTAAGAACCTAAGTATCTTCAAAAATGAGGAAATGAGAAGGAAAATCACGAAGCATAAAACAGCAAATTTTTCGCGCAGAAGGCGGGCGGCTGCTAGCGCCACGACTGCGTTGGCGGGCGACCATGCGAATTACAGGCGAGGAGAGTAGACTCAACACCCCCCACTACAATTCCCCTCCTTCGAATCCTCGTCGCTCAGCACGTGGATAGTGTTCCGCGCTTTTATTTTTGCTTGTGTTTTTCTACAGTGTTTTTTTATTATTTCGAATCAGTATTTATTCCCGCGATGGCTAAGAAGAGAGGGAATGTGTCTTTGAAGAAGAAGAAACGACCCGGCATAAAGATTTTGGCTAAATTTCAGGAAAAAATGAGGTAAATCGAATTATTTATATGATTGATGGTGCACCCTCTCTGACTTCGAGATTCAATCACTTGAGTACGAACAATCGCAGGGCTTTAATTTAAGAAGGTACTTTCAAGAGCCGATAGTGCTGTTCATAATAGCAGTATACATTCATTCTCTAGTTTTTTTATACATACGAAAATATAAACTAGAATGCATTGTGACGTGTGGTACTAGCCCGGTTTGCATTAGTCGCTAAAATATGTCATCAATTTGTTACGTGTTCAGGTTAAATGATCGAAATCGATATTCGGCAATTAGCATGAGTGTTTACACTTTGTCGATCATAAGGAATATTCTTATCACTTATTGTGACTACCTAAGTATCCAAGGTAAAATTACAATGTACCTGGCAGAATTTTCCATACAAAGTAAATACGGCGCGTACGTATTAGGCCACTAAAATACGCGCGTTTTGTTTTTAGAAATAAACTTGACGTAATTCTGGGGTAATCATACATGCACACATTACTTACAAATCAGCCACCTACAAAACTGTCATCAAATCAGATACTACTGCCAAGTATAATTTATTTAGAAACTAATGATGATTTTGATATACTATAACTAATGATGACAAAAAAAAAAAAAATTGTAATCAAAATTGAAATTCTAAAAAAAAAAACATAAATTTTGATAAAAAAAAAAAAAACAATTGGAGTACGTGGTCCTGGCGGGCCCATGCTTATATTGCCATTACAACATTGATATAGCTCGACTTGTATTTTCTTGTGCTTGTTTTGAAAAAGCCCGCCTTTACCACTATCTCCAATTTTTTTTTTTTTCAATAAAAATTATTTTTTTTTTTCAATTTCAATTTTGATTTCAATTTTTTTTTTTTGTCGTTATAGTATATCAAAATCATCATTAGCTTCTAAATAAATTATACTTGGCAGCAGTATCTGATTTGATGACAGTTTTGTAGGTGGCTGTTTTGTGGGTGGCTGTCAAATTAATATACTTGGCGAAAGGTTTTTGCAACAGAGGTGCTTTTTGGGGATATCAGTACTTTTTGTGGGATTTCGCTTGAACATTTAAAAATTTTGATCGCTCGCTGCGCTCGCTCGATAGATTTTTGGGATACAGAATTAATATTTGAGACGAAAATAATCGGTGGAAAAGCCAAGTTAGAGCTTTCTCATAATTACATGTATCAGCTCCAAGGTCTTCTACACATTACGAATAGGAAGTGGTGCTATTTTATAGTTTGGACGTCAAAGGGATTGATTTTTGATAAAATAAAACGTGACGATAAATGCTGGACCGAAAAAATGGAGAATAAATGAGCAGATTTCTTTTACTTTTGTTTGTAACCCGAAATCGTAGATTCTAGACGCGCCCGACAACGCTCAATCCGCGAACCTCCTCAAATCATCGAAGCCCAGATAAGGCCGCGCGTAAGAAACAGTAAATTCACGACCGACAGACGACAAAACACTGTAATCTAAATATATGTACATGTGTACATAAATATAATAGCTTTGTATATAGCTTACGTGCAATATTTCTGTGATTTATGTTTAGTTAGTTATATGTATTATTGTGCTAAAAATTTGCTAGTCATATCGTTATAATTATATATCTGATTATTCATTCCAGGAATACTTTCTACTTTCCGTACTACTTTCCATAGTTTGCGCTTTCTATAGAATTTATTTAGCCATATAATGTATACAATGCTCGATGCTTTGTTATATCAATTTTCTTTATCAAGATTACTGTCATGTTTCACTTATACTGTTTCAATTTAATTTCTATGAGATCCTTCTCATACAGATTTCGTGATTATGTTTATTAAGTTTAAACGAGTTCAATTTTACTTTTACCATTTTATATTATTTTTTATCATTTTGTATTTGTTTGGTGCAAACCCGATCATGGTTGGGAGGTAGGGACGGGTTAGGCGGGTCTCTGTTTGATAGCGACCTCCACGTGGTGAGACCTGGGAGATTGATGATATTTTCGTTGCTATATCATGAACTTGCTCACAGCTATTCGTTGCATTTTCAATTTAAAATGACCTGTGACGACGTCTGGCCGGTATTCGTAAATAGTTACGTATTATTTTTGAGACTGTATTAGGAACAGCTCTCAGCCGATCAAGCTATGCTTTGAGCTGCCTCAAGACAGTCCTGCAAATCGAACCTGACCATGAATACCGGCTATTAGACTATTACCAGTCACGTGATCGCATTGCGTAGAAATACGGACGCCGGTGAATATAATTTTCGTTGAAATATGAAGAATGTATATCTATATCAACATACGTATAAGGAATTCTACGTCACGTCAATCAAAAAATGACCTCGTATTTTTTCAGTCTGTTCATACTTTTTTTCACATGAAATAAAGGTAAAAAGAATCGACACGCATTTTGGTGTTCGTCCGAATTATGTTTGTTTTCGAAAGTTACAAGACAATCATTCAATTTTGATCCAAAAGGAGCTCGGATATATCCGGTTCTATTCGACGTAAAGACATTCGACGTAAAGACACAGTGCATTCGGAAGGTGAACGAATAAGCTTTCATAAAAAAAATGCAATGTTGAACATTATTGAAAATCCCAATTTTTATAAACAATTCAAATATTTGACGATTTTTACCTCATTAATGACAAGTTTTCGAATTATAAAAAAAATAGTTTCGGGTTCCTTATTAAATTCTGTATTACTAGTAAATTTTTCAAGTGGAATCTGAAAGGAGTCTACTTTTTTTTTCTATTATTCATCAGGCGCTGCGTCGTGCCGAGCGCGATACACTGGGCTGTTTAAAAGTATTTGAAACCGAATGCCCGTGAGGGGTGGAAGAGGATAGCCGCGTCACCCGCCCCACTCCGGCGACAGCTCGGCTGCTCCGTCTCACTTGTTTCTTTACCCTCTCTCTCGCCACGGTTAACGCGGGAAGCGGAGTAGCCCGCGCTTTCTAGCTAGGCAACGCCCTTAACAAGGGCAAATTTCGATTCTAGCGGCACCGTCAGTTGTCGCTGTTGTCTAGTTACCAGGATAACAATAACCTCAATAAATACGATAAGTGAGCGTGAGTGAGCGAATACCATGGCTTGTCTGGACCCCCCCGGCCCCGCCACTGCTGTCGAGAAGATCGCAACAAACCTAGTGGCGACTAGTGAACTACCAACATGGCTTCAATAAGCAGCCTTCCCCCTCCAATGAAGTTTCCAGGCCTGTATGTAAGACCGTGGGCATGCCTATGTACTGCATAACCTAATAAAGAATGTATTAAGAATATCCACTCTCTCATCAATCCGTACCACGGTCTTACATACGGGTCCGGAAACTAGCAGGGTGGGGAATGACTCAGATAATGAGGCAAAACCGTGGTTCTCGTCTTCGCCGTCTGCAGCGCTGCCCCCTCGGGGTGAGCCAATCATAATCAGATCCGGACAGCTGATTTTTCGGAATCAACAATCCTGAATAACACTCAAAAATGAAGAAAGATGCGAATAAAAAATGATTGAGATGTTTACTAACATTCCATGGCAGGCGTGGTAATTGTTTTATTTTAACGGAATCCTCAAATGTTTAAGTCAATAAAATCCATAAGCATCAAGCGAGGGCTCACAACTTTTGAGACAGTTTGAGATCTTGTGTAGATGATCCACCGTTTACACACTTTACACTGAGTTATGACCTATCAAAAACTTCGATGAGCAGGTTATCTTATCGGTATATATCTATATCTATCATACCCCGGGCTAATGGCGCCCCTAGCGGATAGATAAGAAACAAGACCGTGTGCCTCACTAACGGTGACACCCCCTACCACTCAAAAGTGCCGGAGTTACCAGACCTGTATGTAAGACCGTGATCCGTACACACCTTTCCACGTGCCTGACGGGATATCAGAACCTAGCACTATCCTACTTTAATAAAACATACAACATATTACTCTATCAAAATAACAACCAAGGGTAACCGCTATTGTATCCCAGTTAACTATTAAGATAAACAATCTAATCCATAGTGCAGTAAAATATTCCAGAACCCAAACTACGCTTATAATATATCGCTCTGTAGCCTCAAGAACGCGGACGCTCTTACGAAATCAGAACCCACATAATGGTATGGGTATAGCTCCGATGTATAACAGTAATTGTAAAGAACAGCGATCTCGAGCATATACTTGTCCTGTGGTTATACAGGCGAAGGCCACCCCTTCTAAAGTCACGTAAGATTCTGAACTCCCGTAGTACTGTTACCAAGGGATTGTGCGCACAGAACACACACACCCACAATAATAGCGCACCTCACCAATACGCGTATACATGAAGCTCATGCCCATAACGCATAATAATTCAATCCCAAAAGATGAACATGGACCTAGTTTTAAATCTTGGAATACGGCGAAGAAGCAAGATGGAATGGAGCAAGAGTTGAAGAAAAGATCCAAAGTCCAACTCTGCACCCGGCACCAACAAATTCCATAGCATAGCATGCTGACTTAGTTGTAACGCTCAGAGTAAGGGGACAAAATATGTCGTTGCGGGGCAATGCTTGAGGTGGAATATTCTCACCTCTACTGTCATAAAGACAAGCACCCAGCGTTAATTCGCTCTCTTGGTTTTAATCTCCAGTTTGCTACTTGTTCTCAGTAGACTCTTGCGATAAAATCCTCTGGCACTTGCATTTCAACGACGTAATACTGCCCGGTTTATTAGTGCATTAATATCATTGTATTAAAATTGTTCATTCCTACTTTGTATTCTTAATCAGAATGTATTCAGCTTAAAACAAATTCTAATTTCAACTCACAATCAGTGTTTCTTTGAAAGAATTCCCTTCCATTGCATCAATCCAACGTTGCCGAGATCCAGTCATCCAATAGGAGGTGACAAAACTCTATTTCAATAAGTTATAATAAACATTCTCTTTTTCCCGGGTTTATCTGAATAGTGCGATAGAACGATCGTTGTCCAGTGTATTTAAATACTTTATCGGTAATTTATGACCCAAACTACTGATGTGAGTCTAATTGTACTTGCCCAATTGATTCTAGTGTCTAGCATTCGGGTATTTTCGTGGAGTGTTGTGCCGACGTCACACGTGAGACGTCACCAAGTGGTGACTTTGGTGAATTAATCAATCAGAGCATGCTGCATCCAGCGTTTGCTGCACGTGCAATTTCAGCCTAATGTGACGTCGGTACGGTACCTCGTAAAAATTTCCAAGTGTTAGACATTGGAATCATCGCACGGTTACAGCTAGACTCACATCAGTAGTTTGGGTCACCAATTACCGATAAAGTATTGAATACCCTGGGCAACGGTTATTCTATCGCTCTAATCAAACAAACTGAGGAAAGAGTAATCGTTAGATAAAAGATTTAAATTGACTTACCTTTGGAAAGTAATCTGGATATGATGAATTGCAGCGCAGATTGGTGAGAGAGTTTGATGGAATGACTGATTTGGATATATTTGGATACTTTGATTAACTTGGATTTATTTTGTAGTTTCAGATTTCTAGTCCCAAACAACGAGGTTCCTAGTGTTAGATTTTAAATTAGTTTAACAAAATGGAGCGGGAAGCTCGCTGGAGTTTAGTCAGAGTAACTTCGTAGAAAAAGTTTGGCGGCAAAAGGCAAAAGGATTTTACCGCGAGATTGTACCGAGGACGAGATACCGAATCTAGTGGTGGAAACCAAGAGGACGATCCGATGATCGGTCGCCGTTCTTATGGGGATCGATTGCTGCGCAAAACGATACCCCGCTTTAATTTTTGGAGTTTACTCCTCAAGAAACGATTTGAGTTATAGGGCCCGGTACGGAAATTATATGAGGAGTCAAATCAAGTGTAACACGAAAACTTGAGGTGTTAAGTAGAAAGAGACAAACATATATATCTGTAGGATTGAACGTACAAAAGAAGATGGAATACATTACACAGCGTATCCTATACTCGGAGCCTCCCTCTTTGTGCGATGCTTCGTAGTCTGACTGTATAGTTCACTACCTCTGGTCTGAGAGTTGAATGTGTGCGTATGTTTGTACGTGTGTGTTGTGTGCCTGCGTATTATAGTAGCATTTATTGTATCGATACAACGTACACAAACAGCAACCTAACCATCAACTTTTAATGTTTTGATTTTAAAGTTTTCTTGTACTTCTATGCATTGATACGTGTATTTTTATGTACTAAGATTTGATTGAAGTAATATAAATAATCCGAATAATTAGAGATATATGTTTGTTTCTCTTATCATTTTGGAAGATGCGTTCATTTACCCTCTTTTTCTATTCGATATATATCATAATTATCGTTCGTAACGAGTAAACTCCAGTCGTGTGTCGGAGCTGACACATACACATTTTTTGTAAAACTACTGCGCACCTTCCCCCTTATTCTAGGTATTAAAACTAGGGCACGATATCCTCGTCGCATGTTCGCCCGTGATCTTTGCTCTTAGCTATTACTGTATTGCGAGCTTTTTATACACGGTATAACACCGTTTTGGTGTGGTAGTGTAGGTGTAGAGTTGTTGCACCATTAGCTTCCTATCCGTGTGAGATTTGGTGCCGGGGGCAGCAGGCCCCCCCTGGCTACAGTGCTTCCTCCCCCCTTTCCGCAGACGTCAAGACCTGGACCAATTGTAACTGCTATTTCCTAATATGGTGATCACAATGCACGTGTGATAGAGGTGACCCATGTTTCGTGATGGTGTCATATGTCGCGGCGAGGTTATGATGCGCTGAGTTCTAGTTGTAGTTTACTTCCTAAATGTTCTTACTATCCTCTTCGTTACAAAGTCTATATATTAAGATTACCATATTGGATACTTATTATTTGGCTAGTTTGACAGCGTGTAAATATATGGAATTGCGTATATGTTATAATTAATTATTATCATTATTCACCTGGAGTACAATAGTAGTTGTTTATGGGACATACTTGCTATTCATTTGGTATTAAAGCTAATACTATGATTGCGCTGCTGCGAATACTCTTAGGAGTTCGTGTTGTAACAATCTTAACAGAATTAGGGTATTTAAGGATGTGATAGTTCGTAGTTTTGGAATAAGTTTACGTATATATTTTTCGTATGATTCCCTTCGGTAATTGTTAATTGTGATATTGATATGGAACGGCTTGAAAGGTATTGGAGCGTTGTTCTTATGTTTGTTGGTTGCCTGTTACTGGGCGTTGCCACGTGTACATCTTTGAGTTTATTCCTTGGTATCGGGCAATACTTGTAAGGAGCTAGGGATATGTTTTCGTACGTTCCAGCTAAGAACTATTATAAGCTTTGTTCATCTTGAAGGATCTATTGTTATTGTATTTATACAATAATTGTAATTCTGTTTGGTTGTTTCGCCTTACAGAATCATCCGGTAAGTTGATTTACCTACAATCGTTTTGTCATTAAGCTTCCTAATATGTTCTCCAGGTAGAGTTCTGTATGGTTCCATATTGAAGATCTACATTACCTCCGAACGCTTGTATGTGTTACCTACAATACGGTGTTACGGAGAAAAGTTTATAATTCATGCTAGATAATTGATTTTTACGATTTTGAAGGTTTCGCAGTCACTGGTTTTATGGATCATTGCAGCAGTGCATATAGCTTTACATTATGTCGGTTCTATATTATATGTATCTATGGTTTTACCATAGACTTATAAAGATAAACTGAGCGCTCTTATGAGCCGCTTGAAGCAAACATTTAAAGGACAGAAATATGTCGGGAGTACTCCTTTCTCTCTCTGACGATATTTGTGGCGGGCATCGAGGCGGTAGAGGAGAATGAGGCGAAATTATGCGCCTATATCTGTTGCTGTTCCACTTCCACTGCTCCATTGTATGCCACCATGACGCCGATTGAAAAGAGAAAGCAGTATTCCCGGTATATCTCTGTCCTTCATATGTAATTGTCAGTGCCTCTTATAGGAGCGCTCAGTCTATCTTTATAAGTCTATAGGTTTTACAGTCCTCTATTCTCCAGGCTATATGGAGCTCTTAGCTCCGAATGCGCGAATGGCATTGTTGAGTGTTATATAATAATTGGATATAATGGTGTCGGTTAATTATGGTGTTAATATAATAATAATATAAAATAGTGTATAATAATATTATAACTTCTTGTAGTCCGAAGATCTCGTAACATGGCTCTAGGCTCTGGTTAGTGAATTTCATAGTTATTTTCATCTAGGGATATTTCAAATAATTAGACAGTTGTTTTGATACCTTCTGGTTACAAGATTCTCGTCCTTCGAGTTCGGTCAGCCCTCTGACACACGCTGCTAAAAGTGGTTCGCAAAATGTCCCGCGATTCTGCCGCTAATCTCCACCACTAGTGGCGCTAGTAGTTGTCTGACAAGCTCGCGCGCGGTCAGCGAGGGCAGCGAGCGTGTCAGAAGTCTACTAGCGCCACGTAGAGGAACTAAAAAACGGGGACAAAACGCGTACAGTTTTTTAGTATACGAGCAGTGGTGAGTTCAGGTGGCTGAGTTCGGTTAGTTGATAAAAGTGACGTATAATAATAATAATAATCGATAAAACATATGTTCCGTTCGGATGTTACAATAAGACCATGATAGAGACTCTAGTAAAGGGTTTGCGAATTTGGCTACTCATCGCAAAATTGGTTATCACGGCTGCTGTTTCGGCGTCAATTTTTTTTTATTTGGCGAGGTGGCGATTTTTGGCTACCTTACTCGTTTTTGTTCTTTTCTTTCTTGTGTTAATGTTACGTTCCGAGAGGAACGTTTCGAGTCGATTCTGATTCGCCGCGTGATTTAAATCGTTCTCCTGACTTACGTAGTTGGTGTATGTAAATCTCGGGAATCCGCTGATCAGCTCCTCAGATCTTCTCGTTCAACTCGCCTACAATTCTGAAAGTTCGTTAGGTAGGGCTCGTGCCAACCATCACTATGCGTGATTGAAATAATTATTTATGACAACACTTGGGTTAATTACACATTTATTAACGGTCTCCTTCCAGTTCTCGATGGTAGGTTTACAATCGTGGTACAGATTGGTGTTAATCACTATCGCAGTGACAAACTGTTACAAGTCTCGAAGATTCTGAATGACTTATAATGATTTTATTCTAGGATTTTGGTAGAGATCTGATCTGTTCTCTATGATGTCTGAAGTTCTTCTGATCTATTCTATTTTCTGGAGAGGTTGAATTAGAGGAAAAGTAGGAGGAGTTCAAAAGGAGTCGCGGTTTCTCGCGGGTCTCGGATGATTGGTTAAGGATGATGAAATAATTGAGGGTAAGATTTCTGATTCGTGCATGAGATCTCGGTGGTGGATTAGCGCGAGGTAGTTGGTTTAGAGAAGCAAGCGGCGAATCGCTGATTGGTCTTGTTATCGTTAAAATAAGGGCGCTATCCTGGATTCTGGGAATAGGGGTTTCTTTATCTGTGAATTATCCGTGATTTCTCTTCCCATGTTTCCGGTGTTTAGTCTACTCGATTATCTTAGTTACTGCAGGTGTTTATTACTTGGGTTGTTACGGTGAGGTCGTAAATCAAAGGTTTTATGTGAAAGCTAATGTTGAAAGGTATAACGGTTAAATGAGAAAAAATATACATACCATGTATGTTATGAATATGACTGATAAAATAACGGTTAATCTAGCGTGTGAGGACTATCGATATAAGAATTTGGACGTTATGATGGTGACTATGTGTGTTAGTATTAATCCACGACTATCGGTAAGAGCACGTAAGGCTCTCTTATGGTAACTGCACGCTGGTCAGGTAGGGCGCAGGGAGGGCGCCGCCGTGGATACCGGCTGGCACGTAACATTAATGATGTTGGTCATTTCGACTAGCAATGCAGTGGTAAAGAGAACTTGCTTAGCACTGACGTTTATTAATACTCGAATTTGCAATAAAATGGAAATTGCCATGCTCGAAGCTCTTCTACGAATACCGCTGCATTTCAGTGTTCGGAAAGTGCTGCAAATCATTCAAGCCAACAACTGCAATGATCAACAGATTCAACTCGTCCTACATGTGTATGCATCCGAAGCTGAAACTTCGATGAATTCGAAAAACAAACATAACGAGACTGACCTCAGCGAAATGTTCGAAATTTTTCGGAAATAATTTGAATTCTTGGAATAGGAAGAAAATGGGATGAGTCGCGTACGTTGTAGACCAAATATACTCATAATGTGATACTAAACGAGCAAGTGTTGAACAATCCAAAGTAATTCTATGACAAACAGCTACTTTATTATCCATACCTTCTAGCTTCCTAATAAATTTATATGGATTACAAGGTATTCGAGACTAGTTAGTCATTTCAAAGTTTTCGATTTTAAAAGATCAGTCAACTCACGCGGAAGTATACTGTTTCTGGCTACATACGAATCTTCCACGGCGACTTTTGGCGCCTTTGAGAAATCTTTGGATTGGCTACTTGCTCGACAGCTTTCGGCGTCTTGAGATATCGAGAGTTTGGCAACCCTGCATTAGTCCGCAGCTGTTCACAGCCGTCAAAACGAAACAGCCACGGGTGCCAGCTGGACATTGGGGTTATATGATACGTAGTAATTATTAGAACGTCCGTAGTCGATTTATTCTTTTGTTTCTAAACAAGCAAATGCTCACACGACATATCACATTCATGCAACAATTTCACCCACCCATACTGTTGTAAACTACGCAGACGAAGAATGGCCAAGTCCATTGAAGAGGTTGAGGATTTATTCAGCACAAGTCATACTAACGAACCAGTCAAAGGTAACAGTGTTATGACTATAACTATTTCTTGGAAAACTCCCCATTATATGAAATAGAATAAATGGTCAAGAAGAAATGTTGTACCTATTCTACTTATGGTTTATTTGTCTGTATTTTCTGTCCCACCCTTTTTTGCGGTTGAATTCTGCAACATGAGCATGAATGTTACTTCTGTCCTTAAAATTTTGCTGTTAATCATATTCAAAAAACAAAAATTGAAAACGAGAAATCAGAAACTGAGTGAAATTCATCAGACAGTCTGATTGAATTTTCTATGCAACATGTCAATGCTACAGAAGATGCATCGCAGCCAGCAAATCCTACAGTATCGTACGACGATATCGCAACCAAGTTACTTAACGAAAGACTATTACTCACCGCATTGGAGATGCACGCTGAATTATGCGAAGCAGGAAGTGAACTGCCTATCCTTAGGGATTATTTTTCAAATCCAGGGAACTTTGAGACTCAAAACATCAAGCCGGAGCCTTACATTGCTTTGCGTGAGTAGACTTTCTTTAAATAATTCTTGCTTGTAAATATTTTACGTGTCACAAGTTTGTCAATCAACTTGTATAATTTCAATGTCATATCCGCTGTACTGCTTTTCAAAACCTTGACTATCTCATAATGCTTCATGGCCATTGTCAGCTGTTTGACCATCTTTTTTCGAATATGAGCCGTACTTCCTCAGCAATTTTCATCACGAGTTGAATCTTTTTTCTTAATTTCCTTGACCAACTGTTTCAGTGAGCACCTCGTATTTATTCATTTAATCCTTAGACATTATTCATAAATCAATCTTACTTCACTAGCTAGGTCACTCAGTCAAGCTACCCTAGACTCGCTCGATATGACAAGATATTCGGAGGACGGTGGCGGAATAGATGAACGTGTCGCTATACTGGAATTTGAACTCAGAAAAGCAAGGGAAAATATTTCGGCACTTAGGGCCAACCTTACCGTCGCCACAGGTGAAGCTGCTCATTGGATATCATGTATTTGTCCTCCTGATAATATGATATCTCATGCTACATTTATTTCTCTTGTTTTAAAGAGTCTGAAGCAATGACGCCAGATACAGGGCTTGACAAACAAATAGTGATTGATTTCCCAATCAAACCTCACGAACAGCGAGCGCTTAATTATCTTGTCAACGAGTACCTCTTAGCTCACTCCTATAAGCTGACGTCTATTACATTCAGTGATGAGAATGAAAACCAAGATTTCGAGGACTGGGATGATGTTGGGTTGAATATTCCAAAACCTGCACAGCTCTTGCAGATATACAGGGAATTCATGAGGGCTAGCGGCCACGACAAACCACACTCAGCAAATGTCAGTGTACAAACAGAATTTGTTCAAGATTTGAATTCGGAAACAGTTGACAAAGATGAAGAGTTGAAAGAAATGGTTAGTACTTCACTATTAGAGTGAAAAAAACGAGGTATGAATAAATATCCTTAATATCTTGTAGTCATTGATTTTTGTGAAACCCAATTTTGTGAAACCTGTCCGCTACACTAAAATAATCATGTAGTTTTAGTTTGAAGAATTTTTCTATAAAATTATGTAGTTATTGCCTTCCAGCACTAGAAAAACGAAGCTTTGTTAATATGGATTAGCGGTGTAACTGGTTCTCTTATGTTTTCTTGTGCAGACTTTTGAAATACAGCAATTGAAAGAACAAAGAGCTGTTTTAGAGCGAGAAAAATCAGAGCTAGAAGGACTTTTAGTTTCGAGTGAAACTGATTTAATACTTGGCGAGACAAAGGTGAGAGCAAATAAATGCTCATTAAAAATATCTTGAAACCTGCTTAATCGAAAATACTGAAACTGAAGATTCAACAAAGTAAGCAAAAAAGTCGAATAATTTTATATATCTAGGATAGCACAGGGACGATACAAACGATAAACTCCAACTCATCAACCCCTGAAAAGTTTGAGATTCTTGATTCGATGCTCCAGGATATTTCTAACATGACTCAAGAATCTTGTGGAGATGATACAACCTCAGTTGTGACTAGCCTGAATGAAACCGATCCGGGAGATCGAGAATGGACAACGCTACAATTGCCTAGACCTGATGTAACGAAACAGCCACGACTGGATTCTTGTGACTCTTCTTTCAGGTGTGATATTTTGAGGAAGATAAGCTGGATCAAAGCAATAGTTGACAAAATTATCCCTAATTTTTCAGAATCTTACCAGCCAATTTTGAGAGAGAAGTAGTAACTCATTGCGTGGTGAACACGTCCAACCCTGCAACAGCATTCATAGAAGATCCACTGAGGAATAGCGTGACTCAGAAAAGTATTATTCACATATTGACGTACTCTTTGCCCAGAATAATACCAAACGTTATACTTAATAAAAGAGAAGAGACAATACCTCTAATTCTTAGCGCAGTACAACTGCACACGAACAGTCGCGAGAGGGAAAAGTTACTGCAGTTACTTTTTAACCTGAAAAAGAGGCCGCAGGAGGAGGAGAGGTTGAAGATATTAGCTGGTAAGCCCTCTAAAATCAAATGCATGTGTGAGGGATCTTGTAAAGTAAACCCGTCACGCTCAAGCCGGGCCAGCTAACAACAAGTAATGTCAGGCATGTAGTCACTTGGGTAGCTTGGAAGGGTCCATTTCACAAAGTTATCTTGGTGTATAAAATTGTGCTGTAAAACAATTATCAACTTATCTTTATCTCATATTTTGTCACTATCACCAGGCTTAGTGGCAATGGCGAAATGTTCGAAGACTTCCATAGAAACTGGTGAAGTTTTGGGCCAGTGTTGGGAACAGAGTCAGCACAAGCATCTGGAACGAAGACTGCTGGCTGCAGAATGCTGCTCAGCCTTGGCTCCACATATTTCAGGCACAACAAGAAATTCTTTAATGCTTTCTATGCTGCAGCAAATGCTTCTAGAAGATACGGAGCCCGTGGTCAGAGCTACTGTTGTCAAGACTCTGGCGCTATTAGTAGCATTAATGGATGATCCGGACAAATATTTCCAGGTGATAAAACTATATGATCATCAGCTTTTCATTTTATAGACTCGTTTGAAAGAATTAATGCAACAGCACCACGATGTAAGATATATAGAATTATTTCTTTCAATTTAATATTCACTTACAATAGCATTTTGTGACAACACATAATTGAATCAATATTAGAGTTCACAAATAGTAACACTACATAAAGCGGTTGTAACTCGTTTTCATCGCATGGAATATGCGGTCCATCTTAGATTGTATGAGTCACTTGCTACTCAATTTTCCAATAAAATACTCTTTTTTTTTTCAATTTATTGAGAGAAACTGGCAGCTAACGACCATGCATTTTGTCTTACTACTCGTTTTTGTAACAATCATTAATATTTCAGTGTGAAGAACTGACTCTTACTGCTCTGGATGATTCCTCATCTACAGTGGTTGAAGCTGCAGCTAAAATTCTTGTACCAGTGATAGCGCAATGGGCGCTTACACTTGGAAGATTTCAGTCCCATCTGCTGCCACGAATACTTAGCAAATTAAGGTGCCAGCTAAAGCCCTCACACCACCAAAATATCCAGAACAAAATTCATTCTGACGGAGATAGAGCTGTTGCATCTATCAATGTGCTGCAGTACCTCCTACCGCATACCGTTGTATGCGTTGCTAACACTGAGAATGTCAAAGCATTTGTTCAAGAATCAAAACCTTCGGACTTACGTAAGTACATATGGCTTTCCATTGTGATCGAGTCATCTTTTCTTCCCCATTCAAATTAATAGACTAGTATCTTGGTCAATACAAAGGAAAAATTGTTTTAAACAGTGTCTCGAGTTATCGAACAATGTGAGATGTCGTAATTAAAATTGTAGAATAATTTTTGACGTAGGAAGCCCCAAACAATAATAAGTTGACTCATTATCTGATCTTACATTAATAATAAAATAATTTTTTTAAGCAGCAGACGAGTTTTCCGCCCTTTGCCAGCTGTCCCTGTTAAATCCGAGAGTATTTTATGAAGGCGATATGGACATTACAGCTGTGCTTCACGCATTCTTCGCAAATACATGGGAAAATGACACTTGGCCAGAATTAGAGTGGCTATCTAATAAATTGTTTGTTCCTCCTATTACTTACTTTATTTTAATAATAACTTTAATTTCTCTGTTTGATTGTACTTGGTTTTTACAGATTACCAGATGTAATTGACGTAGTGAAATCGATTAACGTTACCCAAGAAGCTGTTTTGAATGCTTTCATCACATATATACATTCTCTCTGCTGTGCCTTTGGCAGACACATAACTGTATCAAAGGTCGGTATGAAACAACCATCCTATCCAACGCCTAATAAAAATTGCGAATCAAACCGGTTTATGGAATATTGAAAATAAATCATTTTGTAATGACATTCCATATCGCGCGAAATAGGATGTTGTGTTACTAGCGCGCGAAGTGAGGAATTTCCATTGCGTGTGAAGTTTTCAGCATGAGCCAAGGTGGGCGCTGTAAACACAAGTCAGAGATTGCCCAGCCATATGTGTAACACACACTATTTTTTGCAATACCTGTGAAGGAAAGTTTGATTTGCGAAGCAAACGAGTGTAATAAAAATTTAAAACAAGTCGATCAAAGGAAATCAAGAGGTCCAGAGGCACTGGCCTGACCTGATGAAACCTAACCGAAAGGTGCAAACTTCTGGTTAAATTCAGCACAATGATGTTACGCTAGTGGTGTGAAAAGTCTGTGCGTAAAATTAAGTTATCGGAAAGTGTGCATGAGACGAAAGAAAGCCTTAATGTGTAAAATTCAAAATTTCAGCTAAGCGCATGCGCCAGTGCCTTTTTACTGTACTGTTTAGAAATGGGGTACCTTAGGCACGCTTCATAAGCTTCGAAAATCTTACTTTCCAAATTTGTATTGGACAAAAAATTCATTTGCCTTTATCAGCGTGGTTCGGCTAATTTAATTTGTTCTTTGATCTGCGACTAGTTTCGATATTTTGTTAAAAACTCAAAAGCATGAAGTGAAACATTATGCAGACAAATTAATCGATCTTATTATTTACATACACGATGTTTCTTGGTATCCAAGATCAATAATAAAAAACATCCATAGATGTTTACGATTCAGACCTTTGTATGGGGTTCTTCTCAGAACTGTAACATTTATTACACATACCTAACTTACGTTGTACGTAATTCAATTGACGAAGAACAAAGACACAAGGGAAAAAAGGGAAGAAAATTGGCCATCGAAGAAGTTATTAAAGCAACTGACAAGTGTTAAGAAAAAGATTAAAAAACTAGATAGTATACTTACTTAATTTAACATAGAAAGAATGCTTAAAGTCAATCGCTGAACCAAATCAGGAATTTTAAACAAAAACATCTCTTAACAATCATCTCCGTGTATAAGCTTGGGTCCGTCATCTGTAAAAAGGTTTGAACCATCATCAATCTTACCGTCATCAAGATCCTTTCTCCAAACCATCATCAAAAAACCTTACTACAAGCAAACAGGAGATAATTCACTTATCCAGCTCTTTTGGAAACATTATTTTCCTAATCAATCAACGGAAAATAGTTATGAAGGTGTAAATCAAATTATACCACATGCCCCGGTAAACACGTCAAGAGAGAGCACACAATCACTGTTAATATCAAGAGACAAAGAGTCGCGTTTCATTTTTAAAAAATTAATTTATTAAAGAAGTTTCGCTTTGCAAGAATAACGCTACAAATTTAGTAGATCAGTGTATTGAAACCAGATTAGTAATTCTTAAGAATAGGTGTTTCGGATCAGTAATGAAGTACCTGTATGTGAACGGTTTGTCATAAGCACTCGACAGGGTCCTTAGTAGATTCCAGGTCAGATGTGTTCCGAAAGAAAAATGTTTGAATCTGGTTTACAAAATACTTTGTAATGATTGCAACAAACTTTACATCGGCCAGACTAGTAGATTGCTTAAGACAAGAATTAACGAACATAAACGCAATATTTTTGCTGATTTGGAAAAAGAATTAGTTTTGACAAAACATAGGATAGATTGCGACCATAATTTTAACCTCTTTGATGTCAGTATCCTCTGGGGAAAAGGACTATGGGAAAACGTTGATTTCAGATATGTGTGACATAGTAGGTGATAATAATGTCGTGAATTTGAGATCTGATACTGACAACTTAAATAAGTGGTATTACAACCTGATTTCAAATACATTAGCCTATTCTCAACCGATGATCCAACTTGGAAATTTATATAGTTGGATCTGTTGGCGCCACGATACTTGATGCCGTGTGATCTTTTGTATTTGATTGGGGTCATCGGTCTCTCTTGTTATTGACGTTGATTGTGAGTTCTCTCTTCGGGCGCTTACCAGGGTACCTGGTACAATTCAGCTTACACCGTCATGAGAGTTTTCCATTGATTTATTAAGAAAATAATGTCTCCAAAAGAGAAGGATAAGTGTATTGTCTCATGCTTGCTTACGATAAATCTTTTTCATGATGGTTTAGAGGATGGATATTGATGATTGGGAGATTGATGGGCCTAACCTTCTTACAAATAACGACCTAGGCTTACACACGGAGATGATTGTTAAGAGATGTAGTTTTTGTTTAAAATTCCTGATTTGGTTCAGCGATTGACTTGAAGCGGTCTTTCTTTGTTAAATTAAGTTAATATACCATCTTGTCTTTTAGCATTTTCTTGACACTTGTCGGTTGCTTTGATAACCGTTGTTCTTCGATGGCCAATTTTCGACCCCTTTTTTCCTTGTTTTTTTGTTCATTGTTAATTGAATTATGTATAACGTAAGTAATGTTTAATAAATGTTATAGTTCTGAGGAGGACCTCCACTAAAGGGTTGAAAGTCAAACCTCTATGAATGTTTTTTTTTTATTATTGACCTTGGATATCAAGAACAATCACGTAAGTGAACCTTATTTTCTCAGCCTCTAAAATAAGTCATACTTTGAATAATAATCTGTATTACATATTACTGGTGAATTTTGAAAATTTTTATCTAAACAACTTTTCAGCCACCAATTAAGGTTCGTTTTTACCAATTTTATTTGCACAACGGGTTCTTGCTCAAGTGAACATCAATCATGTCCCGCATCGACATGGCTCGATGATTTCTCATTGTCTATTTGATTTAAAAAATACAATATGACCGGATTCCTCAAATATAATAAAGCGCTTTTTTTTTTCTTTTTTTTTTTTATGTAATGATGTATATTCGAAATTGTCTCGGAATGTCAATTAAATCAGTTGGGCCGTTTTCAAAATATTGTAGTGACTGACTTTGATAACCACGTTTTGAAGAAAACGAGTTCAAAAAATAATGATGTGTAACAAAATGGACAATTTTTTAATTCACCATTACTTATTGTTGGCTATTATTCCAGAGCCATAAAGTAATCCCACAAGTAATTCATGTCCCTCTCATTTGACGATGAGTAGTGATGACCATTTTATCCAACATTATGCCTAAACTTGGAAATACAACATAGCCTCCGAGTCAGATAAACATGCTACAATATTATCATCAATATTGATCATTCCAGTAGAGTGAGAAATATAGTTGAAAACAACAGAAATTTTCAGTCAGGCTCAATCCATTTTATTGATTCCAAAATTACAATCGAAACAACAGCTTGGTTGACCAATTGAATATATTTCTCGACCATTAAGTTGTTAATGGATACTATACATTGGTCAGTATTGTTACGGTTACACCTGTTAGAAGGAAGTAACTATGACTACAGTGTAATTCAATGTATTTACAGACTTGCGTAGTTTCAGCATCTTTTGTTACGGGTTTAACTAGATCTATAGCAATATGAATTATCACAAAAATATTCCAGATGGAAACATGAAAGAAGTTGGTATAAAATTTCCAAACACTTGACACGTTAACTTAAAAGAATTTGGAAGAAAAACCAATCTTCTTGATGTTCTTATTGCACGTACCATTCTAAAAACGCTCACGACTTCATTCAATTTTTTAATATTCATATTCTAAAGCAGCATTTTGCCTAATATTTTCTAACTATCTTAAGCAATTTTATCAAAAAGGCAAAGTTTTTGGAATATATGAAAAGGGGAAGTTTCATTCAATAGTTTGGAGAAAAATAGTTTGTACAAATTTCTTTTTTTCATCTGAAACAAAGTTGAAGCTGATATAACAGGTTGAGAAAAGGTACCGTGTCACCCATGCTAAAGTATATCTTTGTACTTCGTGACCCAGGACTATCAATCCATACGCAACCAGTGTTCCTTGTAATAATCTGCGACTGTAATGTTTTCTCATTATTTATAGGAAATTTGTGGTTTGTGAATTATAGCTGATCAAAATTGGTGAATCAGATCGCAACTGATGACTCAGGATAGCTGATGAGCCCATGACAATCAAAATAGGATTCTCCAGGCTTATTTGGAGCCACGAGATACTACCGGATTAGCCAATTTTGAATGGCTGTATTTCGCAAGTGGCAAATTTTCTATTAGAAACAAAAAACTGTTCGGTCTCGCACTTTTGCGCTGAATACAATGGTATTTTATGGGACGATAGCCTTGAATCACCCTGTATATTGAAAATAGAGAAATTCAATTGCATATGACTTTTGCTATTACTATTTTTAATGGAAATAGAAAATACGACCCAATTATTTTCAAATATTCTACTTGATGTACATATAAAAAGAAGCAATTTTTTTTCCATGAAACATCGCTATGATGTAAATTCAATGAATTTAAAAGCTCAACCTTTAAAATGAATCCTAAAAAGACCTATCAGAAAATAGGCTAACAGAATAAAAACAACAATGCAAAAATCAATTAGTTCCATTCCAATAACGTAATCATTTTTACAGATTCAGCCCATTTTTGCTGCCAAATTGACGGAACTTGAGCAACAACTCATAATGTTGACACCCGACAGAGGAGCTCTGAGCTTAATGTTGATTCCGGCGTACTTGACGATTCTATCGACCCTTGATGTGACTGAAGTAACGAAAGCATTGAATCAATTTATTGTTGCCGTGGCTATAAGCGGCGTCAGCAGTGCAAGTCTACAAATGGCTGTTATCAGACTCTGTAATGAAACTCGACTGCAGGAACACGTTCTTAACGCTCTCTGGGATGGTATATATGAGTGCCTGGAATTTAAACTACTGTAACGATTCAGAAACAATTTCGATAGTCACAATGAATCCTTTTCGTAATCGATATTATGTGATTCTGAATTGTGTTAATGCTTTTGTTTACAGACAACTTTACGCTCCCTTGAACCGCTATAACATAATTAAAGATATAATTCTCTCGTTTTCTGTAACAAGGTTAATTTAAAGTCAGTATCTTGCTAGTTACTAGGAAAAGTTATTAATCCAGTTACTACAAACAGAAATATTTAACTGAACAACCTGATTGAGATAAATCCACCTTCAAAACAAAAATAGCAAATAAATTTAGTCTGAGATTGTTCACTACACCATTCTAAGAAGTGTAAATTTGAACATAATATCTACATGTTAAATATAGGAGTGGTTCATCAAAGATCGACAGTCCGATGTGCGACTGCAGTTTTATTCAGTTCTGTAATATCTCATATTACGGACCATTTAGCCAACACAAGAGTAGCACCAGCCATAGTGACACTGGCCAATGACACTGATTTGTAAGGATGATTTCTATATCAAAGAATTATTTAACAGATCCAAATCTCCAGTAACATTACATTTGTCAACTAATTCAAAAATACCTCATTGCAGAACAGTCAAAGCTGCCGCTATCCCAGCACTAGCTCATCTTGTCACTGAGTGTGGAGCCAAAGAGGCAAGGGATAAAGCGCGGTTGACACTGGAAATGATAGCTCGAGAACCACAGGGCATCCCGTCATCATTGGCAGTTTCTTTGGTCACTGCTCTCTCAAGTATCGCGCCAAACTGTCCCCAAAATTACACAGAAGATGGTAAGTCATTTATCAAACGAAAATTTGACTAACGTTTTTTGCAACACTTCTTTGGAAAGCTCCATGATCCGGTGAATAACTATCCTACCACAGAGAGCCAGCCCTGGGCAATGTTTCCATTAGATTCAGGGTGAAGTGCTAGTCGGTAATGTTCGCAATTTATGAGTATTTTATAGTAAAATAACAAGGTATTAGGTGTTTTGTCAGTAACATTGGGTTTTCTATTTTCCTTTAAAATGACAGGTAAAAATGATATAATGTCTGTATGTCAATTGACCATGCATGCCAGTACATATTACAATACCCATACTTACTGGCTATTTGAACTCTAGCCAACTAACCATTTAATTTTGCTGACATACTGTAGTGTTGCAGGGTGAGGAAGGATCGATCAGGCAACATTAAATAAAAGTAGACCGTTTCACGCTAAACTAAGTATATTATGATGTTACTGATTCGTACACGTGTCACCTTATGAATGAATGCTCATAATTCGGCTGTCTAGCAGTTACCCTGTTCATCGAGCGTCGCGCCCGTCTCGTGCACGCACACATACCTACTTTCATACCCATTCACACAGGCTAACTGCGTGGGTACATTACACATACCAACTCCCATTAAGCTTTAGTGGAATATGATTATTCAATGGATTTTCATACCCCATCAATCGTACATGAAACGCCCCACTTTTGAACACTGCAAAAAAATAACGTTGGCACATGCCTACAATTGAAATTCTTCATTTTCCACGCTAAGGCTTTCTTTGGCACATATGGAATTTCAAATAACTTAACATCTCGCACTGTGTCATTGAGCGCAATGGCGAATCCGATTTACAGAAACAGTGCCCACTTTTTCTGCAAGTCGAATTCGTCATAAGTTAATTAACATGAAATTTATGCGCTGCCAGTAGCAACTCAAATAAAACTTTCCGCACAGAGGTGTTACAAAAACTATGGTGTGTGTGACATGTGCGGATAGGTGATATCTGACTTGTGTGATTACAACATTCCCCTTCTATTCGTGCCACACGCAATAGTCATTCAGATATCGCCTACTTTCGGTTCCCCACATCTTACAAAATATACTAATTGCTGATTTGGTATTATATACAATTTGTACGACCGTCTCTTTAACTTTCAGTGATAGCTACCCAGTTAGCGGGCATAACGGCCTCCGCTCTTCAGCAGGCGCGAAAAATCGAGCTCACAAATTCCCTCGTCGAAGCCTACTCGGTCCTTGTCTACTGTCCACTCAGTAATCAATGCATTACCGGTGTTCTTTTGCCTGGGCTTAGGTACCTTGAAGTGCTCGTCAACCAAACCCAACCTCAGCACATAGAATTAGTGAATTCGTTACTCAAGGAGGCCACGTCCAGGCTGGATTCCGAGAAGCCATTGGAACGGTAAATTGCTTACAATGAAACTGAATTACTGAATTCAAAGCTCACGCCTCCTTTTTGTATCTTACTTTTACTTTCTCATTTGAAAAAAAACCTTCATTATTCTCAATTTAAAATAGAAAACGACTTGAGAATTTCTAATTAGTCACATTTTTTGTAAATGTATCTCAAATAACATTTAATTTTTTTTTTAACATTCTCGCGGGATTACCAATTGAATTTATGTACTTTTTTTCCCCCTGTTTATGTGTATCACAGCTCACGATTCATAGACTTTTCTTGAAAGTCAAATCTTTTTATTAAGAGGATGCTATATCAGTGTTTACCGTCCAAGTGAGGTGTCTCTAATTTTGCCTAGACTCGAAGCCTACACATCATTGATGTCAAAATGCTGCAGTCAGTGCGGATTTACATGCAATTTCAAATAAAACTATCCAAAATCTTTCTTGTTATGTGCGCAAATAACGTGCGGAAATGTATCTGTGCGATAAGTGGTAATTCAATCAGTGGAATTCATTTCTTGGCATTATTGTTATGTAAGATCAAACTTATTTTTCCATATTTGTAGGTAGCATTGCATGTCAAATTGCGCTGACTGCTGTATTTCAACATCATTCATGTGCAGACTTTGATAATAGTCAAAATAAGTGACATTCAATGCGGTCGGTAAAACTTCACGGTTTGAACTTTGTCGATATAGGTCAGAATGAAAGAAAATAATTTTTGACGACGTCAAATTCATGTCCAGCCGAATGGTTGTCACTACATTATTTTCTTTTACTGTGACCTACATCGACGAAGTTCAAATTATTAACTCACCAAGGTCACGAAATCAGCAATCAATCGGTAAAGATTAGAGTATACCATCCTCTTGAACAGAGCACGGGTGCATTTAAGAAAAATGTTTACTTTGAATAAACACATTTGTATGCTTCAAGAATAATCATTAACAGAAGTAGGTAATGTGCGTGATTTTTCAGTGAAATCACTAAAAATGCAATCCAAATTCATCGATGAATCAAGTATACAGATTTCTATTACAGATATTTAGTTGTTGTCATTTTCACAGATCGGCATCATCAAGTTCCGGGCTGTCTCTTGCGATAGCGAACGTGAACGTTGGTCAGGGAGTGGAGGACATGTGTCAGAGGATGAGTAAGATATTTCAACAGAAGTCAAACACGCCTAGTATGGCAAATATATTTCGTAAAAAGTAAACGGTTAATCAGTGAACTGTAATTATTTTTAAAAGAATGTTAGGTCACTTGAGGCACATCAGTTCGACATTGTTTCAGAAGATTGAGTTTTATATCCAAAATAGAAGCCAGTTCGAATTGTTTTTGCGAAAAGATATTCGTATCGTATCTACAAAGTGTGCTATGATTTTAGCAAGATGAAAATTGATTGGGTGTATGTGAGTATATCCATCTGCACCTGTGCAAGGAGAGTTCGATCGGGCTCATATCGGGCTCATGTTTTTGGGGTATCATATTATGCTTTCTCCTAAAACCCTGTCGGACTGATGTACATCCGTAACGTCATTCCTTCCTGCGTCACTTATATTTTATTGTATATAATTAATAATAATAGGAATTGAATTCAATAACAAGGATAGTTTGAAAAAAAAAAAAAATCGAGTCTGAGAGGATAGAATAAATTTTGAATTGATTATTATTTTATATGTTGCAGAGCTCATTTCGTATTTTCTTTTTTATGTAAATGAAGAACGGGAATTGTGGATAAAAGTTTATTCACACATAGCATTATATCACATATACATTAGGGCGGTTCAGGAAAAAAATGTTGTTTTCGCTTTCACCCCCTGAAATGTAGGTGTTTGATAGAAAAAACGGTTGCTGATCCGATTTTTATTTCCATTCATTTAACATGGAAACGTGTCATTTTTCATTGAGACTTAAAATACTCGGAACTATTCAAATTTTTCAAATTCATGCATAGATCTTTCGAGCTGGGTCTTCAAGTTTTTCAAATCTCTATAAGAAAGCATAGTTACAATCAGAAAAGACATTACAGTCATCTGAAAACTACTCATTTATACCGAAACGAAAAAATCGGTAGTGTTCTGATGATGATAATTATGGATTGTTATATAGAGTTGGGAAGCTTGAAGAATCAGCTTCAGGATCTATACATGGATTTGAAAAATACAGAATAGTTTACGAGTATTTTAACTTTGAACGAAAAGTGAAATCTTCCTATGTTAAATAAATGTGAAATCAAAGTCACAAGAGCGACTTCTTAGACTTGAGCTTGAGAGGTTGTTTAAAAAAAATATGTTGGAAAAAAAAAATTCTCGAACCATCCTATTATACATTATACATATTTGTATGTTATTTCGTTATCATTCAGTATACATATACAGGTATGACAGTTTTCTGACCGCACAAAGCATTGAAGAAACGTATCAGTCCAGTCATTGTGTCCGAAAAGAGGCAAAGAAAGAAAAATAAATCGAAAAGTTTCATTTTTAAACATTGTGTGGGCGTGGGGGCTTCGAAAACTCAACCTCAAATTGTCGACCAAGATTCTCTATAAGCCTTCTCCGCCATCTTGAAAAGGGTAATTTTTTTTTCGATAACTCGGCTCTTCGACGTGATACAAAAATTTCGATCATATACTTTATTTTAGCTTTTTTTACGCTCTGCAATTTGAGTTTCATAATTTTTTCACTTATTATTCATAGTTGTTGAAACATCGAACGAAACAGAGAATAATTAAGAGATTGAAACCCAGTTTTTCCATTTTTACAGCAATCCTCTATAGAATTGCTCTAATAAAGTTCTCGACAACTTTTGTACAGAACATTTATTTTTATAATGCAGTTTTTGATTTATAGCACAGCAAACCTTTCCAACCATGGTTATTGCTGAATATACACATAGTTAACGATTGATGAAACTGTAAAATTGGCCAAAATCACATTTGTACAATATAGATTTTATTCCGAACTTTTCTTCCTGTAAAATTGATATCTTAAGAGATATACCTACAGCGTAAACATTGCGTCGCGTGAGTGATCAGTGGAAATGTTAAACGTAACACACGAGTAGAATTTCATAAAATGGCAAAAAGTTTTCAGAACAATGACAATACTGTGTAGTGAATCTGTGAAAATTGTAAATAGTGTCAAAAACTACTAATAATTTATAAATCTTTCTTACCTGCATAGGTAGAACGTCTTATACATCATGAAAAATTTTAAATGCAGTGTGATGCAATTGTTTGTACATCATGTTATTTTATAAAAATGATGATAACGATAGCAATAACAACAACGAGAGTGACAATAATATCAATAATCATGAGAAGTCAAAGACGGGGAAGAGAATAACAGACCTCAATGGATACAAATTAATTAATTGAGGTAAAAAACAGACTGAAAAGTTTATTGTTTTACAAAAAAATGACGTGTCTCATGTATTTCGATGATCTGAAAAGAACGGAATCTCATACAAAATCACCCCAAGAGTTTTGCACTATTTGTAACATGCAGTTCCCAAAAACACTGGGAAAAATTCATTCTGGAGTGCCCGATCTACAACTGCCTTAGGGACCAGTACATACACATATTTCGCATGCACCAGTTGAGTCTCATAGGTGTAATTGAATGCAAGAACACGGCAGCACCCAAAGCACTGTTCTGCTGTATGGTAGGAGTGCTAGCCAGCCCTGCGATCTTATATAGCGAATGAATAGCGAATGCCGGCTTAGACTACTTCAACGTTATCACTATTTTACAAGTGTAATCTATATAGGGGTGAGGGGAGGAAAATAGACCCTAGTGAGCAAAATGGGCTCCCTATATAATCAAATGAGACTTCAAAAAGTGTCGATAAGCTTGAAATATATTTTAAGGCTAAAGAAAAAAAAAAGTGGCGTCAAAATTGGTCTAACGTTATTCCTTTCTTAAGTGACCCATTTTGCCCACCTCTCCCCTAAATCTTGATTATGATTCTACTGTACGATAATATTTCTTTCTTTTATATTTTATGTAGTATTGGGAGTGGGGGGCACGACATTAAATTAGGTATAATTTTGTTTAAAATCATTTTCTGGACAAACAAACGAGAGATTAAAGACAACAGAATTAAATTTCGGTTGGAGTCAGTTTTGTATCGATTCTATCTATATTTATATTCCTGCCAACTGGATCAAAAATTAAATTGTTCTAGTTTTTCAGCTGCAAATTTCGATCACAGTACTACCTCGTTATAAGAGGGCTATTCCGCGTCAACCGGATCAGTCATCTCTCAGATATTTTTTTAATTTGGCATGTGGATTGTGTAGGGGGAGTTAGATTTTTGTGCCAAAGCGCGAATCTCATAATGCAAAATTCGATTTTTTATTAACAATAACAAATTAGACTCCCATTTTTTTCAAAAATTCATAACTTTGGCAAAAAATTAAATACAATATATTTTTTTTTTTCAAATTACGTGGAAAGCTCCATAAAATTAAAAAAAAAATACGAAATGGTAAAAAAAAGTTGTTATCAATTGTTTATTTAACAATTAATTTTTCAAAGATTTTTAAAACAGTGACTGACACGATCAAAAAAATTTTTTAAAATTCTGACATGTTCCTTGAACTTTACTAGAACCTGTGAATTAATTCCAGAGGGGTGTTTTTTTTCGTTTTCGAGTAAAAAATCATTAAAGGTGTCGATGCGCATGAAATTGCGGCGCGCCGAGTCTCTACGTAATGGCGGGCGGCCGGTTGCCGTCCACCGCTACCCCGCGGTGGCGTCGCAGCGTTATTTTAGAGTCATTTTCACAATGTAGGACATGATTGAAGAATCTGAAAAAAATACTGTACCTTCACAAGGCCTGCTCAAAGCGATAAGTGAAGTTTCAGGAATGTGTTTTTATTTCAAAATAAGTAGCAAGTTATGTAATTATTATCATTTATGTGCACTCTCATGGTGTGTAACCGTTATTTTGAATCTCTGTAATAAAAAAACGGTGAAAAACACATTCCTGAAACTTCACTTATCGCTTTGAGCAGGCCTTGTGAAGGTACAGTATTTTTTTCAGATTCTTCAATCATGTCCTACATTGTGAAAATGACTCTAAAATAACGCTGCGACGCCACCGCGGGGTAGCGGTGGACGGCAACCGGCCGCCCGCCATTACGTAGAGACTCGGCGCGCCGCAATTTCATGCGCATCGACACCTTTAATGATTTTTTACTCAAAAACGAAAAAAAACACCCCTCTGGAATTAATTCACAGGTTGTAGTAAAGTTCAAGGAACATGTCAGAATTTTAAAAAAATTTTTTGATCGTGTCAGTCACTGTTTTAAAAATCTTTGAAAAATTAATTGTTAAATAAACAATTGATAACAACTTTTTTTTACCATTTCGTATTTTTTTTTAAATTCTATGGAGCTTTCCGCGTAATTTGAAAAAAAAAAATATATTGTATTTAATTTTTTGCCAAAGTTATGAATTTTTGAAAAAAATGGGAGTCTAATTTGTTATTGTTAATAAAAAATCGAATTTTGCATTATGAGATTCGCGCTTTGGCACAAAAATCTAACTCCCCCTACACAATCCACATGCCAAATTAAAAAAATATCTGAGAGATGACTGATCCGGTTGACGCGGAATAGCCCAAGAGTGTCAGGGCGGTTAGGGGAATAGGATTCTAAGAAATTCGGCGCCTGGACTCGAGAATCGCACACACGTCGATGATCGTCACCACTCCTCGTTATGAGATAATCACAGTTACGTATACGAATGCAGTGCCTTCGTGCATGATTCGACGCAATCGCTCGTTCGCTTATAATGAGGAGTCCTCGCTAAAGTTAGGAGACCTCAGGTAGAAGGATAGAGTGGGGAAAGTTCTAAAACCCGCTCAAGCGGAACGCATGGGAAATCTATACTGCATGTAATATATAAAATTCTTTGTATGTATGTTTGTACGGATTTTACTTAAGGTCTATTTGACGGGTTTTGATGAAACTTTTTTTAAAATGTTCTTCATAATTCCAGAAGTGCTATAAGCTATGTTATATTTAACTTTTTAAATAAAATTTTGAGTTCATAATCAAAGTTTTATGCGTTCTGTACTACTTGAGCTATTGCTGAGACCCACCGTTGCTCCATCACTCCGATCGCCCGTAGTGGGGGTTAAGATTATTGGCCGGGGGAGTATGATTAGAAGTAGGAGACGCAGAGCTAGATCTGTAATGTCGCCGATCTTGCGGGAAAGCTCGCGCGACGGGCGTCCTGTGCAGATCTCTGGAAGCGTCCATAAATTAGGTCACCAGTTTTTTGGGGAGAAGGGGGGTGTCAGATTACGACGAAAAATGACTTGGTGAAGGAGGAGGGTTTAGAAATTATAACGTCCATGCAAAAGGCCAAATTCACAAATAAAAATTTTCGGTCGGTAACAATGAATACTGCGCGTGATGTTTTCTTCCTGGTAACAAGGGGAGTCTAGATTTATTCGCGGGGTGGCGGCAATCTGTGTTATGTCATTTGGAGGGGGGGTCTTTCAATCTGACAGTTGATGACAAAACCGTCCCTCCTCCAGGGAGTCAAAAATATTCAAAATTTGATCACGTAGTTTATGGACGTTCCCTCTTCTGTGAAAGCAATAATTTTTCTTCATGAGAATCTTCCACGAGATCCAATTTTAACGATTAAAGAAAAAACTATCACCCGGGATTCGCTACGCCGGGTATTTCTGTTGAGTTCTCTTATAACGAGGTAGTGCTGTAATTAAATTTCAACAAGAATAAGTTTCTAGCATATCATTCTTCTGGGCGAATTTTATGGTTGTTCGTGGGATATTTTCATAAATCTTATTGTAAAATTATGAATCAGCTCCCCAAATATTTGAGTGCCAAAGTAATCCGCCCTGCTTCCCTATCTGCTGATGTGATCGTACTTAAAGAGGCGATGGGTCTATACCCTCTTTGCTATGGGAAGTCGTAACTCCTGCAGGTAAATAAATCTATTATTATTGTTGTTGTTATTAATATTATTATAATTATTTTTATGATACACCATGATATACAAACAATTGTATCGTGCTGTATTGACAATTTTTGATGAAGTATAAGACGTTCTACCCGTGCAGATAAGAAAGATTATTACTAGTAAGAAATCATTACTAATTATTTACACTATTTATAATTTTTATAGATCTACTACAGAGTATTGTCATTTTTCTGAACACTTTTTACCGTTTTATAAAATTGTCTCCATGTCTCTGTTTAAAATATTGGATGGATGAATCAGATCTTATTGAAACATTATACGGTTTTTGTGTCCGGCCTCTATAATGACTTTATCGTACTATAGAGTTCTTATAGGTGCTTGTAGAGACCGGACACATATTCCATAGTATTTCGATAAGATCTGATTCATCTATCCGACATTCTAAGCAGATACATACGAGCAACATTTTCTCTGATCATTCACGCGACACAATGTTTACAGCGCTATAGCTTTTAAAGTATCAATTTCAGAGCAAAAAGTTCGTAATGAACTTTATTGAAAATATCATATTCTATAAATGTGCTTTTGACCAGTTTTACTGTTCTTTCACCCGTAAAATATATATTTAATAATAACCATATTTGAAAAAGTTTTACCGTGCTATATCTAAAAAACTATGCATTGTACAGGAAAAATTTCCATATGAAAATTGTAAAGAATTTTATTACCTACAAGAAAGATCGTTACTATTTTTGTCGTACAGTGCATGGTTCACGAGAGAAATCTAGGTAGAACATTTCAGGTAAGCCTTTCCAAGCCCCTCCTACCCGATATATAAAAATTAGACTTCTTGGATCATTTTCCCTTTCAAATGCATATAATGACTGAACGATTTATACAATGTAACTGGACACCATTTTACGTCGCAGCATCGCGTCTGCGACTAATGTACAACGTCCATGCTGTTAGGAATTATGTACATACGTATACAGTGTGCCTTCTTGAATTTCTAGTTTTTGAAACTTATATGTATATTTAATAGAAAAGTGAGAAAGTACGACAGAGAGAACCTTATGCATCAGTCTTTTATCTATGGTCTGTTGAATGTGACGTACAATGTAATATTTGCATTATCGGAGTTCGGAATATCAAATATATATTGTAAAAGGGCATAGCCGGATAAGCAGGTCGAATCGGCCCCCGCTGAATTTTTTGTCGGTACTTCAGGGATCAATTTGGACCCAAATGAAAATAATTCAGTGAAAATTTCAGCTATTAATTTTAAACGGTTTCCGAGTAATTGAAAAAAACCTATTTTTTAGTATTTATTTTTTTTTTAATAGTAAAATTAAAAATTTTTTTTTGCTGATTTTTTGTTAATTATTTTATATTTCAACTGCTTAGAAGACTACTTACAACTAATTATAAAATGTATTTATTCATAAAAATATTCATCAAAAACGTAAGTGGTCATCAAAATATTTGTTAATATTTTCATCAATCTTCATCACTGTCTTCATTAATAACTACACAGCGCCCGGTATTATTGAAAATGCGACTTAAAAGGATCATACCAGCTTTCTCAAGCAGTGTCATACTTAGCTGAGATGATGGATGAAGATAATAATATAAGCCTTCAGTACGTAAGATCGGCTGAAAACATTCTTAGATTTCAAGTAAGATCTCGGCATATTAATGCAAAAACATATCGCTGCTTCATTGAGTATCATCGTGGCAAAAATGGAGTTAACGGAATTTCTCGATATTGCTGTGATTGTGCCAACGGTCGGCGTACAGTTGGTTGTTGTTCGCATGTAGCAGCTATTATTTATTACCTATCACATGCTAGATATTTATCGAGAATTGTAAGACCAGCAGAAATTTTAAGTCGCATTTTCAATAATACCGGGCGCTGTGTAGTTATTAATGAAGACAGTGATGAAGATTGACGAAAATATTAACAAATATTTTGATGACCACTTACGTTTTTGATGAATATTTTTATGAATAAATACATTTTATAATTAGTTGTAAGTAGTCTTCTAAGCAGTTGAAATATAAAATAATTAACAAAAAATCAGCAAAAAAAAATTTTTAATTTTACTATTAAAAAAAAAATAAATACTAAAAAATAGGGTTTTTTTCAATTACTCGGAAACCGTTTAAGATTAATAGCTGAAATTTTCACTGAATTATTTTCATTTGGGTCCAAATTGATCCCTGAAGTACCGACAAAAAATTCAGCGGGGGCCGATTCGACCTGCTTATCCGGCTATGCCCAAACGCGGCTAGTTGTGATTATTATTGATTATGTATATATATTATTATCAACCACGATTTTCTGTGTAGAAATGTAACGTATTGAGAGATGTGATGGGATGATCATCAAAGTAGGCAATAAAGTTAAATTTCCTTCATAAAGAGAATAGAGGTCGCTTTGATTAAGTCAAAGCACAACGTGAAAGGTTTTTTTACGGAAGTAAAGTCGACCGAATGCTCATTTTGTCTGAGCGAACCGGTGTCGATCGTCTCTACCTATAAATTATTAACCTGAACATATTTTCTAATTACAGTCTGAGCATTAAGTCACTGATAAACTTATAAAATTTCAAGTAAATGGAATACGTAGATCTGGAAAATTCCAGTTAGATCTGAAAATAATTTTGAGAAGAGCAACAGATGAAAGTATTTTTGAAGGTGACCTAAATGTATGTGTAAGTGTATATATTTGTATTAAAAAACGTCAAATTTATCGAGAGGATACTTATGATGCTGTGGGTTTCAGGCCAAATTTATTGCAAAGAAGTTTTTTTACACAAATCCAATTTATAATGTAAATTTTATTAGCAAGATATATTGTTTCGAAAACTACAATAAATAACCAACATTATGCTTATATTATTATTGTTACTTCATTATCAATATTATTAACATCATTACGAAAATATCAGTGTTTGCACATGGATTTCTGGCTATGAAAATATGAAAGTATTGTATTTGATATTATTTTTACATATTCATTAAATTTAAAAAAATTAGAATCATTTTCTTTTTATCTACGTGACTAATCGTACGTGATGATGTAGTATTAGAGAATCTTAGAATTACATAATATATACATGACTAATACGATTATGGGCGCGAAGACGAAACGAAACTAGAGAAATCGAATCAAAATTAAGTAAAATATATCTCCACAGACTTGAATATGTATAAACAATCCAATATTACGAAGCTCACTTGTGGCATCGCCCGGTATTTTCATAATTTAGTATAGTCTAGTGCTTAAATTTACGTCGAAATGGATATACATCGAAATAAATATAAGTATTAACAAGTATTGTTTAAAGGTTACTTCTGCTATGCAAATGCAATCAGACACTGCTAATCAGCGATTGCTTCTGTTGTTCATATTCAAATTTGTATCAAATATTTCTACGTGTTAATACTGCAATGCCTAGAAGATAATATAGTTATCGATAAATAAGTTTCTATCATTTGGGTGAACAATGTTTTTTACAAAGTGCAATTGATTCAGATGAAAGTTATATTTATCCTAATCATGTAATAAAGGAAATTAACGGAACTCGAAAAAAAAAATAATTAGAACCTGTAATTTGAAAGGACAAGAAAAAAAAGATATAAATGAAATTTTAATTATTGACCATTTCTACAATTTCCACGCTATTTACAGTCGTAGGAAATAAATACGACAAAACAACATGAAGTGAAATGATGATTATAGGCCAGTGCTTCGTTCTTTGATTCATATGTGTTATTGTATGTATGTACATATAACCAACTATTTTCATCGTCATTAATAAACGTATTGACGTCTGGCAAAGGGACGTTTATCTTAGTAGAGGATCCGGCCCTAAATCGACCTTCACCGAGGTGATTAATGAACAAATTATGTTTTAAATTAAATTTTATACACTAAACAATAAATAAAAAATAGGTTGCCTGAAAAAATCCTGGCAAGGCTTTTAAATTAAATTGTTAATTAAAAAATGATTTTTTTTTTTAAATTGTACCGGTGAGATTAATGAAAAAATCTTATACCAACAGAAAGTATGAAACCTGTAGAGTGTGCAATCGATAGGTTGCCGATTTTTAACCTGGCCAGACTACTAGGTTGACAGGTATAAACAGGTGTATTAAAATTAGGTTCTTACACTTTCGTGATTAATGAAAAAATTTTATATCAACATGTGCGCTGTTTTATTCTGAACACGTTGATATAGGGTTGACTGCAAAAATATTGGCCCTAATAACGGTTGCCGAATTTTAAAAATTAAAATTTCGGCCGAACTGGCAATAGAGTGACAGAGAGGTCCAATCTAAATTTCCCATGCAACAGAAGAGGATGCAATACGGCAGCTGCGCGCGACGCGACCTTCGAACGAAAGTGAGTGCGCATGCGATAGAGAAGGAGAGCGATATATTAGTAAACACTTAGTTGCATCCTTTTCTGTTGCATCGGATACTTGGATTAGACCTCTTTGTCACTCTATTGCCAGTTCGGCCGAAATTTTAGTTTTTAAAATTCGGCAACCGTTATTAGGGCCAATATTTTTGCAGTCAACCCTATATCAACGTGTTCAGAATAAAACAGCGCACATGTTGATGTAAAATTTTTTCATTAATCACGAAAGTGTAAGAACCTAATTTTAATACACCTGTTTATACCTGTCAACCTAGTAGTCTGGCCAGGTTAAAAATCGACAACCTATCGATTGCACACTCTACAGGTTTCATACTTTCTGTTGGTATAAGATTTTTTCATTAATCTCACCGGTACAATTTAAAAAAAAAAATCATTTTTTAATTAACAATTTAATATAGCCTTGCCAGGATTTTTTCAGGCAACCTATTTTTTATTTATTGTTTAGTGTATAAAATTTAATTTAAAACATAATTTGTTCATTAATCACCTCGGTGAAGGTCGATTTAGGGCCGGATCTTAGACTATCTGGAGTCCTTTCAAATTCAGAATCCCTCCTGCCTTATCAGATTATTGATACACATTGCAAGACTACGATAAAGTAAAAATTCAAATGTACTGTACTACTACGTAGGCGTTCGATTAATCTAAACGAAAAGAGGCTCGGTGAATTCAGATTCAGCTGGCTGGTTATTACGACTTTGCAAAGTCAAAGTAAGGCATTCTCAAATGACCTTTTTCTGCTTCTCTTCCGAATGCGTGGCGAACAGATGCATGAACTCAGTTTTCTTACTCAGCAGTTCAATTAGATCCTCTGGAATACAAAAGTGCACAACAACAATAACAACAATGCCATTGACGGTGTCAATGAGGTTGACAGTAATAACAGTAATAACAAAATATTGGTGGAAGTCTTGCCTACAACTCTGATACATTGTCTGGAAAACCGTGAACAGAGCCTTTTGCGTCTCCATATACGTGAAATCAATAAATTATCTTACAATTAAATATACGTGTTTGCCAGTTTGCACCAAGTGTAAAAATCGATCGATCAGAATTTAGTGATTTGCTCAGCCATGTAAACTAACTATTTTTTGTATAATTTTACGTATAAGAAACCTTAGAAGGTGTGGTTTCCTATTACCGGGTACAGAAACGTTTTTTATATATTTTTTACAACACATCCCTGGTGCAAAAAAATTTCCGACAATTCCGCTGAAAAATTTTTCAAACCAAAATGTACTAAAGTTCAGAATTCTGCAGAGTTCTAAATTCTACATTTATCTGGAAAATTGTCGGAATTTCACATCGAATAATTTCTGTTCGATAATTTTGCAGAAATTCTGCGGAAGTAGAGAAATATGCGAGAGGGATCAAATTCAGTTTTCCAGAAGAATTTTTGTTTTTTCTTCCACGAATTCTGAAAATTCGTAATTACTGATTTTGTAGTCATTTTTTGAATGTAGAATGTTAACACGGAGAAATGCAAAGTTTTGTACACTATTTCTGATTTTCTATGAAAAATCTTGCAAACATTTTCAAATTTTTGCTTTACAGTATTGTATGAACTCGTGAAATGTGAAGAATTCTACAATCACAGAAAAATGCAGAGTTTTCATAGAAATGTTGAGTATGGACTAAAATATCCTGGAAATTTCAGCCTCTCCAATTTGCAGAAATTTTCAGAATGTATTGTATTTTACGAAAAGGGAGAGATGCAGAGTTGTTCAGAGTAATTGCTATTTTTTAGATGACAAATTCTGAAAATTTCAGGTCACTAATTTGATAGAAATTTTTTTGAAATACACACAGAGAAAACTATCAACGGGAAATAATGTAGAGTTTTTTTAGATTTACTATTTTTCATGAAAATATCCGAGAACCTCGGCTCATCAATTTTCTAAGAAATCTCGGGAAGTTTTAAGAATTTTAGAAATAAAAAGAAATATAGAGTTCTGTAGAAAAAGTTCTAATGGTTTATGAAAATTTCTGAGAATATCAGCGTATCGATTTTCTGAGAAATCTCGGAATACGGAGAATTTTAGAAATAGGCCAAAACACAGATGTCTTTATGAGAATTTAAATTTTTTACTGAAAAATTCTGAAAATTTTTGCTTGTCAAATCTGCACGCATTTTTAGAATATAGAAAATTTCAGGAGCAGGATGAGATCTCAAGTTCGTCAAAGGAATATCTTATTTTCTATGCTGAATTCTAAAAATTTCAGAACATCAATTTTGTAAAAGTATGTAGGAGAATTTCTGCATTCTTATGAAAATTCCTGAGAGTATGAACTCATCAATTTTGTGAGAAATCTTGGACTGCAGAGAGTTTTACAAACATGGCAAAATTTAGAGTATTTCATAGGAATTTCCCATTTTTACTGAAACACTTGAAAAATTTTTATCCATCGAATTGGCGGTAAATCTCAGAATGTATACGTATATGCTTGGAAAGGTAGATCACAGATAACTTAAATGCTTTGATTGGCTGGCACGTTTCCGGCTTGTATTGTGTCTGTGACGGCACACTGCTTACTGCATTTCGTGTGCTCTGAGCTTTGGGCGTCACCAGTGACATCATTGGGCTTGAGTTATACCTGAAGTTATTGGATTTAGGTTATAACCTGTAGGTATCATGAACCCAGGCCTGCGCCTCTGGACTTATTCATTGTCTTTGATCTACTTCTTCCAAATTATATTATATTCGTTTCTTTTACGAATCATAACTTTCCTAGACAAGTTTTTGAAAAAATCGCATGTAACAGACGTGTGCGTTTGACTGCTTCCGCCAACTCACGTGCGGATGGGTGATATCTGACTCACGCGTTTACACGCTCGCCTTTACGGTTCACGCATGGAGACTAGAGGTAAGGAGGCCGAACGCAATGCTGGCAAACCGGACTGTGAAAGTGATGAACGATCCGCGGATTTTACCCGCCTGGCGGCGCTACCAAAACCGATCCTCACGTATGTATCCTATTCGTAACCAGGCGCTGGTATCGCTTGCGGATACGTCCCGAACTACAAGATCTTTCATCACTTTCACGATCCACTTTTCGACGATTCCGCCATATGCGTTCGGCCTCCTTACCTCTAGTCTCCATGGGCTCACGCTTCAAATTTCATACGCTTCGCAAGCCACCCTTTTTTTGTACTTGTAATACAATATAACATTTATTCCCGATAATGTTCACTTTTTTGATTTAGAAAGCGGAACGAACGTGGCACATTATTCCCTCTTTACATTTTCCCTCATCTGTGGGGAAAAAATAGCACTTTTCTTCTGAATTTACGAGAAATATGATCTTATATTTTCCGTAAATGCAAATTCAAATTAGCGGTCCAAATCCAAATATATGAGATCTTTTGTTGGATTAAAATCATTTAGAATTTTTATCACAATTCATATTTTTATTCAATTATAATAAATCACTTTCCTTTTGAATAAATAAATTTTATGTTGTGTTTAAATTAAACTTAAATGAAATTACTCGATCCAATAGCCTGTCAACGTAGATAACTTTTAAAATGAGATTCCAATCCCGTAATCTAAGAAACCATCAGCAAACCCTTGCCAGCAGATTCACCAGGGCCCTCTTTTGCATAGGCGAATTTTTTTAAAATAATCTAGTATATTCACTGAAACCTTATTTGGAGTTGGTAAATTCTTTTCCCTAATTTATCATTTTCGCTCAATTCTTGTATTATTCATTGGTCCAATGGTGCGCTCTTTGGCATTGGTGAATCTTGGATGTACTTGGGGCATTCCATGCCAAATCACCGAGGTTTCGGCCCGACCCCCTTCGATTTCGCTGAAAATTTTTTATCATTTTCTACCCTACCAAAGACATTTTTCTGAATTTTTTCAGATCTTTTTACCCAACCCCAAAAAAAATACGA
This sequence comes from Neodiprion virginianus, assembly GCF_021901495.1. NCBI lineage: Eukaryota > Metazoa > Arthropoda > Insecta > Hymenoptera > Diprionidae > Neodiprion > Neodiprion virginianus. The sequence goes on along the minus strand of NC_060878.1, from coordinate 18,641,190 downwards.
ATTTTTGGAAAAAACCGCTCTTTTTTGTTTAAAATGCTAGAACTTTTTCAAAAATTGACCGTTTGGGACCTTTTTTTTAAAAAAATTTTACTTTTAAATGCAGTTTTCAGAAAAAAATACAAAAAATTTTGCAGATGTCAGGATCTATGAAATATTTCAATATTTAAAAAAAAAACGTTTTTTTTTCGAAGTCCGAAACCTTTGATTCTCAATTTTTTTGTCTCAAAACAAACTTCAACTAAGACAGTATTTAACCCCCCTATTTAGATTTTGTGCCGACTTTTCTTTCTATTTTTTTTTCGATTGAAGTTTTGTAAATTTGCTTTAGTGATTCCTTATGACATGAACTGCATACACGGTCATCAGTTCATAGATGGAAATGAATAGCCAAATACTCAGGCAGACTTCGTAGAGATTTTGTCTTATTATGTTTATCACGATTCATTGGATTACAGCAACGATTAAAAAATTTCGGCATTTTAATTATTGATAATCAAGAAATTGACTTAAAATAATTTTTATTGAATGACAATTAGCTTATTAATACTTGATACACATTAGAGAACTAACTTGTCAACGAGTTGCAAGAAAAACACTGACATCGTTCAGAAAACATAGCCTTAAAATGATTAAGAAAAAATTAGAAGTTACCTTCATTATCGGTGGTGAATTGTTTATTGGCGATATGAGCAGTTGGTAAAAAATTTCTTATTTGAAAATTTGAAATTTTACTCATCATCACGCGGGGAAAACAAAACTGAATAGATAGAGAAAAATTAATAACACTATACATTAATGAAATATTTTCAGCTGTTAAAAATAATTTAATACTTGCGCAGAAACACTTAACGATTGTTTTTGTACAATTTTTTTCAATTTATAAGATTTTAAAAACAATCCAAAAAAATTTTAACGCAAAGTTATGTAAAATAACCTAATTTAAAAATTTTTTTTTTTTAATCGAAAAAAAAAAAAATAGAAAGAAAAGTCGGCACAAAATCTAAATAGGGGGGTTAAATACTGTCTTAGTTGAAGTTTGTTTTGAGACAAAAAAATTGAGAATCAAAGGTTTCGGACTTCGAAAAAAAAACGTTTTTTTTTTAAATATTGAAATATTTCATAGATCCTGACATCTGCAAAATTTTTTATATTTTTTTCTGAAAACTGCATTTAAAAACAAAATTTTTTTAAAAAAAAAGGTCCCAAACGGTCAATTTTTGAAAAAGTTCTAGCATTTTAAAAAAAAAGAGCGGTTTTTTCCAAACATTCGTGATTTTTTTTGGGTTGGGTAAAAAAATCTGAAAAAATTCAGAAAAATGTCTTTGGTAGGGTAGAAAATGATAAAAAATTTTCAGCGAAATCGAAGGGGGTCGGGCCGAAACCTCGGTGATTTGGCATGGAATGCCCCACTTGGATTGTTGATTTGTCGAACTAAATCCCTTTACAGAAATCCGCCGGCGCCTTCTTTGGTTCTCGTGAATTTTCCTTTCATTATATGTTTCTGTATTTCGAATAAGCCCACCGGCCAGCCAATTTAGCATCGATAAACTTCAGAAATGCACATATTCTCCCCAATAAATTCCTTTTCAGAGATGCGAACAAATAAGATTTCTAGAACTTCAAAGAAAGGATCAGCAGCATGAAGAAGAGTTAGATGCAGCAGACAACAGGCTATTAAACGTGAAGCTCATTTCAGGGAGATATAAAATGACTTAGTCTATCCATTAGGAAGTGTTAATAATAAAGAACAGTTTCAAACTGCAAATGGACATTTATTAGAAGATATCTTATTTTATCATTTTGGGGCCGAAACTCGTTTGCCACCAGTAGAACGAATCCAAATTAATATGTCACGCAGTTTTCAAACGGTGTTTTATTAGAAGCCAGCAGGAAAAAGTTTTTTCGCTATAATTTGCGTCACCATAAAACGGGAAGAGTCTGTCGGATTGTACAACAAACTTCCGCAATGATTTCGAAAACAAGCTAGTGAAATCCTAAATGATAGGAACCTGGCAGCAAAATGAAAAAGTTTTATGATAAAAGTTGAAATTTTTTCTTTAAAATACAAGAAATTTACGAATTTTTTCCACAATAAATATACAGACTGGGAAAAATATACTCATTTATTTAGAAAACGTAATAGGAGGAAAAAGTATACGTTTGTCAGTAAGACATTGAAAATCGATTTGTTTTTGGTAGAACTGGAAGTTCAAATTAAACGGAACGTGGCAATTTTTTATGCCCACCTTTTTTTTTCTGCTTATTCCTGTGAGTTTTAGATCTTTTCATTGAGCCGTTTCCGAGATCATCGCGGAAGATTGTCGGACAAACCGATAGACCGACAGGCGATAAAAAAATGTTTCAATAAATTAATTAATTTAAAAAAACATGATTGTTCATTTATAAAAAGTAATGAGGAAGAAAAAGTATACGTTTCTCGGTTAAATATTAAGAATCTATTTATTTACGGTAGAATCACAAGTTAGAATTAAACGGGACATGGCAATTTTTCATGCCCATATCGATTGACTATACAATCCTGAAAGTTTTAATTTTTTCATCAAGTCGTTTCCGAGATCACGATTTTGCTAGCCCGTTTCCGAGATAATTACGGAAAATTTTCGGACAAACCGACAGATACTTCCTTTTTCATGGTGACGAAAAGTATCGCAAAATAGTTTATTATGTAACAAGGAAGAAAACTCGGTCTTTTCGTACAGCGTTTGATGTCTTGTTACAGAATATACTTGCAATAGAGATTCATCTGAGATTGAACGTCCAATTATGTTGCGAAATGGTTTTTTTCGGCTAAACAGTATTTAAATTTATATTACTCAATGTATGCTGAAATGCTATGTGCTAAAATTGAACCACCTCTCATATTTTCCAAAAAGCGAGTTCATTGCTGTCTTGTTTTCGCTGCACGTGACATTTAACGGAAACTTTATTTTAATCTTCACATACTTATATTATGATAATCTTTTTTTTCTTTATATTACGTGAGGCTGTACTTTTTGATTACAGCTTGTCTACCCGAATTAGTCATAGGTGCAATGAAGCATCACGGGCAACCTCAAATGATCAATATAATGTGGAAAACATTAATCTTGATTTCGTTGTTATTGGACGGAAATTTTGGTCGCTAATTTCTTCCCATATTTGATATTTCTTCAGAAAATTAGAATCACGAGTGAACAATACCGTTTTACAAGAATACCAGACCCAAACGTCACAAAAAAGTATGACATCAATTTTGATTGTAACATCGGTTCAAAAATGCATTCGACGTAGTTCTACGACTGAATCAGGTAGATGAGCTGTACTAGAATCAACCACGCGCACTGATATTTAATCTTTAGAAAGATAGAAGAGAGTAACAAAATTCTCAACTAATGCATACATTTATTTAATTCCTCAAACATTACCTTATCATCAATAAGTTTGTTTACTTTCCTTACGATTTGGTAAAATTTTGACCACAAGAAGAATTTAGCGTCCGAAATCGCAATGTCGTAAGAAGAGAAGCGAGACTAATATTTTCGGCATGATATTGATAATGTGAAATTACTTATGATACTTCATTTCACCTACGGCTAAACCAGTGGGCTAAACCGAATAGACAAATCATATAGTAATGTTCGTCAATGCCTTGGGCTTCCGGCTAATTTATTTTAGGTCCGAAACAAAATGCGAGTTCGATTCTCTACGAATTACGTGACAATCATTCTCAATCTTTCAAATCGGCTACATCACCAATCACTGTCACATACTTCGTATAGAATGGAGATGGACCGCATTTTGTTTTGGTCCGAAAACAAGTTAGCTACAAGCCTAATGTATATACATAGTCTGACGATTCGTTACATTATCAGCCTTCAAATTGATACGACTCTTTAGTACAGTGAAGTAGGCTGCAACTGTGAATATCGGCATCTTTCTTTCAATCAGCCACCAATCGGCTCGCGAAGAAAATATATTAGTAAACTAACTAGTAGGCTTAAAACGCACACCTGATCAATCAGCGCGCGATTGAAATCGCAAATCCATGCGAGTTTTAACTTAACACAAACCTTTTCATATTGAATACACGCACATAGGATATGAAAAAGTTTACGTTCGAATGAAATCGTAATCTACCAAAATATGTGAAATAAAGTTTGATAGTATTAAATGGATTGCTAAACTGAAAAGTAGATTAATAATAGAGCAATGGAGACTTACCCAACTTCACTCTCGTTCTATCTATCGTCAGAGCATCTCGGAATATTTTATCAGACTCTTCTGGCGATAGGTGCAAACAGAGGCTCAGAATTCTTCTTAACGTATTAGCGTCAACGGAAGGGGTCTCACTTGGGTTACAAATCTGAAGAAGGATTCATTAACGTGTAATTAATTTCGATTATTTCTAGGAACACATATTTTATTTGTAACCACTTTAGTGTAACGAAAAGTATCGGCTTTGAGAAATAAAATGATTTCGGCTAGTTTAGAGATATTTGAATGTTTCGTGGTTTCTAGAAACGAAAATATGGGGTTGTAGAGAAATAGCGGTCTGTTAATCTGTCGATTTGTCGTATCGCCCACCAAACGGACTCGATTATTTTCGAAACGGTTGTAATTAGAAATTTGAAAATTTAAGGCTATACGTAGTGACTATCAACGACGGAATTTGGCCGGATCCGAATATTCATGTCACGGATAATAATTTTCAGCGGCTTGATGATACAAGATACCGGGCAAGCGTGTTCACCATCTCTCTTACTTCGAAAGCTAGTTTTATCATTTCCTCAATAGTATCCGCCTTCGCTATAACTAAAACTGTGAACACGTATTCCTCTAGGTTGATCTTGTCGCAGTGATCCTGAAATTAATAGAATCGAATCAATAGGTATGATCATATTTTTACATGGCTAACAAGTTGCAGCTTTATGGATAGATTGGTTGTTGCCTTGTGTATTAATTTTATATACTAACCCAATCGTGTATGTGAAACAGTTGTCGAGTCGCCGGGTCCTTCTCATCCACTCTTAGGATCTTGGCAAATTTGTAAAGATCGACGATCTCGTCCAGGCGTTCAGTTTTACTTTTAACCAACGTCTCTTCTATATTTCCTTGCAATAATCTGACGAGTTATAAATAGAAATTAATTTTCATCCCATCTAAACTACTGCACATATGAATATGCTGTATATGTGAATGTATTCGTAATTCGTTGAACGATATGCGATAGTAATAGTTATATGATAGTGATAGTCGCATACAGGTACGTAGGGTTTCGTGTTTCTTCACTTCAAAGGTGAAACTTCAAGGCTCTTGTCAGAGCTAAGGATGTCGACTGAATGCGGATTCCAAGGAGATTTATTATTTTCATACGTGTGCACACATTTTGAACACTAGGGCATGTCGATTTTGAAAATTTTCGCATTTTCGCTTTACCTTAAGGTTATGCAGCAGTCCTACCCTTACCGGCCGAGCAAGATCACCCTTTTTCTACCCATATTAAATAAAAAGTCGAACGGAGAGGTTTCAAATTTCGACGGAGCTTCACTCTTTCGTACAGGAATTCAGGAAAGTTACTCATATCCTGAAAATAGTCAAAAAAATTTGTGGTTTTTTGACACGTGTTACCTACTGTTTCCCACATTTAAGGGGTTAAAAGGTGCATAGTTGAGATATTTTCGTCCATTTCAGAAAGAATGAGGAGAAAAAAGAGCCATCGTGAGAATGTTTTCATGCAATATTGATGTCGCTAAATGAAAACTCGGAATTAGAATAATTTCGTAAATAAAAAATGCTTTCACGTCGTGCTGAGGGGATCTACCAACCAAGTAACACTCGGCCATTTCCTACCTGATCGTGACAGCATCTTTCATCTACGAAATTATTGTAATTAGTTCTAAACAACGAAGATTGAGTCCCATAGAAGCGTACGGCCTGCAGGCTAATTGAAGCAAGAAAAGTTGGGGTGCTCGGACGAGCTATTCCACCAACAGCTAGGTGTCGCTAGTGGCGCCTTTGCTTGTGTGGGTCACGTACAGCGCTCTGTACTAATGCCTACAGTGTCGGTGTGTTGGCTCCGACCGGCGAATTGGCGTGATCGTGCTAACTCTCTACTGTCGACCGACGGTAGAGCCATCTTACGGATTTACGAGTCGCAGAAAGTTTTGCTTCAAGCGGCCCATAAGCCGTACGCTTCTATGTGACTCGATCTTCGTTTTTCTAGACTAGCGATCTCAATATTGAATGATAACAGTCTAAGGATGGCTCATTTTACTCCTCATTCTTTCCGAAATTACACAAAGCATCTCAACTACGTACGTTTTGGCCTCTGAAATGCGGAAAATGTGGGAATAGTAACGAGTGTCGAAAAACCACACATTTTTCGATTCGACGATTTGACGATTTTTGGGATATGAGTAACTCTCCTGAATTCAGCTAGGAAAGAGCGATGTACCGTCGACATTTGGAACCTTTCCGTTCGTTTGATTAATTATTTAATACAGGAGGAAACAGAGTGAGTTTGCTCGGTCGGTAAGGGTGGGAGTACTACATAATCTTAATGTACAGTCAGTATTGTCATAACAACGTATTTGTTGCACACGTAGTGTCACATCTTCATCTTCAACCGCTGCTGAACACCAGCGATATGCCACTGTAAGGTGGATAAAGATTCACGGTAGTTTAGATGGTTAGAGCGTTTCAGGATTGGTCCGTGCGACTCTCACGTGGTTCAAGTCAGAGCCACAGGTCAACCGCGGAATTCCCTAGTCGTGCGGTCATTGTTGGTGCGACAATGATACGACAATGTTGCGGTAATGACTACCCGGCTCGGAAACTTAGCGGTCGACGTGTGGCTCTGGCTTGAACTACGTGACAGTTGTGCCAGGATATCCTGGAACGAACCTACAATCCAAACTATCACGAATCTCTATCCATTTCAACATTGGTTTATTGCTGGTGTTCAGCAACGAATAAATGACCCTGTAGACTAGATTCAATGAGATTAGAATTATTGCAGTATCGAGAAGAAACTTTCAATAAAAATTTGTTACAATCCTTCGACTCGTGTGAATTTCTATGCTTGAAAAACAAATTCACCGAGCTGATCAAAAGATCAAAATAAAAATTCATCTGTTAATTCTAACTGACTCGAAGCAGAAATAGAAATAAACATTTAGACTCTGAGGTTTTTAAATTTCCTATATAACATGTTATATATAGTTCATTTCAACTCACCCAAGTTTATAACGAAGCTTGTGTGCCTCGATAATGGTGGACACGTGTTTTAAGTTTAATTGATGCGCCTTACTGATAATTCGACAATCGTCGTACGTGTAGTCTGAAACTGGGATTTGTAACGCCCTGGGGAACGAAAAATAACGTCGATATACATTATTTTTTCTCACTCTTTTTTTGTTTCTACGTTTTATTAGCGACTTTGGGAACGTGCTTCGCTGCTGCAACAAAATAGTTAATTACCTGGCCATTAGACGTCTGACGTTGTTTGCGTATAGCTTTGGATCAGATTTCTCAGCTTCACTTGGCTTGTAAACTGGAAGAAATTCGATTTCACAGCTACTGTTTAGTTGCGTTAGTGTCAGCCACAGTAGTTTCAATCTAAAACAACCCAAAAATATAGTTAATTGCTTTCCGACCGAACTCACCATTTATTTGTGCTGAAAGAAATGTAGTAACAATTCCCGGAACGTGTTGATAAAATTCTTATCAACTGATCGAAGTTAACAATTACCATAGAAGTACAGTATATAATCACATCAATTTAGAACCTACAGTTTTATGTTAAGGAATTTGGTGCAAACATTTCAATTTCTCTGAATTTTTGTACGGACCAAAATCTGAATTTCCACCATATTTTGTAACTCTATTCTTTTTTTCACAAGAGATTTTTTGAATAATTTGAGAACTCGGAAAATGTTAATTGTCATTGAAATGTGTGCATGTTGAGAGTAAGATTTGCAAGAGAACAACAACTTTTTGACCGAATTTAAACAGTGGGTCAAACAAATAAATTTTTAAGTGAATGAGTAGTATAGACATGAGAGTTGAAAATCAAAAAATGGCGGCGTGCCGGCTCCCTCCCGCCACCCTCCCGGGCAGCCGGTATGTTACGCCCACTATAGCAAGCCTTTCCCAATGACGTCACCAGTATAATCGCCATTTTAATTTAGCCGGATGAGCAGCCATTTTGATTTTTGCTTAGCCGGATGAGAAGCCATTTTGATTTAGCCGGATGAACGGCCATTTTGATTTTTCATCGTCCGACAGTTTGATAATATGATTTTCGCTATGATGTCACCAGTATAATCGCTCGATTTTGCCGTCTGACGAGCAGCCATTCTGACAGCGGCCATTTTGATTTTTTCCTAGTTTTGCCGTGTGACGAGCTGCCATTTTGATGGCGGCCATTTTGATTTTTTATGACATCACCAGTATAATCGACCGATTTTGCCGTCTGACGAGCAGCCATCCAGACAGCGGCCATTTTGATTTTTGCTCAGCTGGATGAGCAGCCATTTTGATTTTTTATCGTCGGACAGTTTGATAATGTGATTTATTTCTTGGTCGGATGAATAGCCATTTTGATTTTTCGCCGTTACCCGTAAACTTTCGCGCTAATAGTTTGCCCCAGGCGAAAAATAATATTTTTCACGTACTTCGAATACATTCTTTGACGTTAATCGACCGGATGGTGACATCGCAATTAAATAGACAGGGAATGCTGATGACGATCCGTAAACTTTCACGCTAATAGTTTACCCCCAGAGCGAAAAATAATATTTTCCATGTACTTCAAATACACTCTTTTGTGTTAATTGACCGGATGGCGATGCTACAATTAGATAGGCTGGGGAAGTTCGCTACAATTAGATAGATCGGGGGTTATTGTAGCTATATATATATTTCGAATTACAGTTGCACTTAATTTTAAGTAAAGCTGGGGAAGTTCGCTACAATTAGATAGATCGGGGGATGTTGATGACGATTCGTAAACTTTCGCGCTAATAGTTTCCCTCCCAGTGCGAAAAATAATATTTTCGACACGCCATTATGATTTTTCACCGTTACCCGTAAACTTCCGCCATCTGTATAAAAAGGGCTGGCACGTGAAACTTGCACATCAGTGAGTCTATAATTCTTGTGAGACGAACGCACTAAAATCATCATGATACGTAATAACCAGTTTACCGGCGAAGAAATAATTATAGGACTCAGCGACGCGACTTCGGAGTTTTCGCTCCAAGATCTTCGGCAACTCGTTGAATGTGTCCGGAGAGCTCGCGCGCAACCGCACAGACGGCACCTGGTATATGTTCAGGACATAACATTAATCCTGCATTTTCAAAAATGGGGAAATGAGGTGATCGCGATCCTTTCGGACATCGAACCAGATGACGGTGGAAGCGAAGCCGATTGGATCGAGTGTCGTCAGATCAACAAGGAATAAGATACGTCCCGATGTATGATTGCGCGCCGGAAAACGTTGAACGACTGCAGCAGTGTTTGCCCTTAGGGCGAAAATAATATTTTCACCATACTTCAAATACATTCCTTTGTGCTAATCGACCGGGTGGCGACACCGCAATTAGATAGGCTGGGAATGTTGATGGCGATCCGTAAACTTTTACGCTAATAGTTTACCCCCAGGCTTATTTCCCACTCGATGGGGTGAGTGGTATATAAACGTAGGCCTATTCCGATGATGGCGCTGTTCTCATCGTCTCTTCGCGTCGTGAACTGCTCTTACTAGTAAAAAACAAGAAGCCGATTGAAACGCGATAGATCTAACAAAAGTTAACCACGTCGGCCGTCTGGAGAATCCGCCAACCAAGAAGATGTCGGAACTTGAAATTGGAGCGGCGTACAACATCACGGGCTTACGGCTGGTCAAAACGAAATTTGGGGTACGTGTTCTGGCGACGATCGATGAGGATTACAACGTCTTCTTACCACCGAGAATCGCAAGGGCCCTGCAAGAAGATTCAAATCAGCTGGCTGAAATGTGCAACATGGCTGGGCAAAATCGCCTGCAAATGAAATATCTTGGTGGGGAATTCAACAAGCTCGAATTTTCATGCAGTTATGTGCCATAAATAAGCTATGCGATCCCCAACCACCACCTCTACAAAAATTCATCCGCGAGGGGATGAAAGCAGGCGTGCTGGAGATCGAACTTTCGCCAACCGGATCCGAACGGGAGTTGTAACGAATCTCGGAAATATCAACCGGTACCAGCCTCTCGCTGCGGGGCTTTCGACATTCTTTGAGCTGCCCAAGGACGTTCAGCGGAAGAGGGCGGTGGTGAACGTGAAAAACAAAGATGATTATTGTGAATATTTACGTTTGACGCCTCTGGTGATCCGCCATCATGCGGAAACGATTTAGACTAGATTTGAAAATGTGAATTCATATACTTAACATTTATTTATTTATTTACTCATTTATTTATTTATTTATTATCAATAGATTGAGAAATTATTCATTTTTATTCGTTTACCGCGAGAAAAGTTTTCGGAAAACGAAAAAAAGTTTTCAGAAAATGGAAAGTTTTCAGAAAATGGAGAAAAATTTTCGGAAAACTTTTTTTCGTTTTCCGAAAACTTTTCTCGCGGTAAACGAATAAAAATGAATAATTTCTCAATCTATTGATAATAAATAAATAAATAAATGAGTAAATAAATAAATAAATGTTAAGTATATGAATTCACATTTTCAAATCTAGTCTAAATCGTTTCCGCATGATGGCGGATCACCAGAGGCGTCAAACGTAAATATTCACAATAATCATCTTTGTTTTTCACGTTCACCACCGCCCTCTTCCGCTGAACGTCCTTGGGCAGCTCAAAGAATGTCGAAAGCCCCGCAGCGAGAGGCTGGTACCGGTTGATATTTCCGAGATTCGTTACAACTCCCGTTCGGATCCGGTTGGCGAAAGTTCGATCTCCAGCACGCCTGCTTTCATCCCCTCGCGGATGAATTTTTGTAGAGGTGGTGGTTGGGGATCGCATAGCTTATTTATGGCACATAACTGCATGAAAATTCGAGCTTGTTGAATTCCCCACCAAGATATTTCATTTGCAGGCGATTTTGCCCAGCCATGTTGCACATTTCAGCCAGCTGATTTGAATCTTCTTGCAGGGCCCTTGCGATTCTCGGTGGTAGGAAGACGTTGTAATCCTCATCGATCGTCGCCAGAACACGTACCCCAAATTTCGTTTTGACCAGCCGTAAGCCCGTGATGTTGTACGCCGCTCCAATTTCAAGTTCCGACATCTTCTTGGTTGGCGGATTCTCCAGACGGCCGACGTGGTTAACTTTTGTTAGATCTATCGCGTTTCAATCGGCTTCTTGTTTTTTACTAGTAAGAGCAGTTCACGACGCGAAGAGACGATGAGAACAGCGCCATCATCGGAATAGGCCTACGTTTATATACCACTCACCCCATCGAGTGGGAAATAAGCCTGGGGGTAAACTATTAGCGTAAAAGTTTACGGATCGCCATCAACATTCCCAGCCTATCTAATTGCGGTGTCGCCACCCGGTCGATTAGCACAAAGGAATGTATTTGAAGTATGGTGAAAATATTATTTTCGCCCTAAGGGCAAACACTGTTGCAGTCGTTCAACGTTTTCCGGCGCGCAATCATACATCGGGACGTATCTTATTCCTTGTTGATCTGACGACACTCGATCCAATCGGCTTCGCTTCCACCGTCATCTGGTTCGATGTCCGAAAGGATCGCGATCACCTCATTTCCCCATTTTTGAAAATGCAGGATTAATGTTATGTCCTGAACATATACCAGGTGCCGTCTGTGCGGTTGCGCGCGAGCTCTCCGGACACATTCAACGAGTTGCCGAAGATCTTGGAGCGAAAACTCCGAAGTCGCGTCGCTGAGGCCTATAATTATTTCTTCGCCGGTAAACTGGTTATTACGTATCATGATGATTTTAGTGCGTTCGTCTCACAAGAATTATAGACTCACTGATGTGCAAGTTTCACGTGCCAGCCCTTTTTATAGAGATGGCGGAAGTTTACGGGTAACGGTGAAAAATCAAAATGGCGTGTCGAAAATATTATTTTTCGCCCTGGGAGGGAAACTATTAGCGCGAAAGTTTACGAATCGTCATCAACATTCCCCGATCTACCTAATTGTAGCGAACTTCCCCAGCTTTACTTAAAATTAAGTGCAACTGTAATTTGAAATATATGTATATATAACTACAATAACCCCCGATCTATCTAATTGTAGCGAACTTCCCCAGCCTATCTAATTGTAGCATCGCCATCCGGTCAATTAACACAAAAGAGTGTATTCGAAGTACATGGAAAATATTATTTTTCGCTCTGGGAGTAAACGATTAGCGTGAAAGTTTACGGATCGTCATCAGCATTCCCTGTCTATTTAATTGCGATGTCACCATCCGGTCGATTAACGTAAAAGAATGTATTCGAAGTACGTGGAAAATATTATTTTTCGCCTGGGGCAAACTATTAGCGCGAAAGTTTACGGGTAACGGCGAAAAATCAAAATGGCTATTCATCCGACCAAGAAATAACTCACATTATCAAACTGTCTGACGATAAAAATCAAAATGGCTGCTGATCCGACTGAGCAAAATTCAAAATGGTCGCCGTCAGACGGTAAAATCGGTCGATTATGCTGATGACGTCATAGCGAAAATCACATTATCAAACTGTCTGACGATGAAAAATCAAAATGGCCGTTCATCCGGCTAAATCAAAATGGATTCTCATCCGGCTAAGCAAAAATCAAAATGGCTGCTCATCCGGCTAAATTAAAATGGCGATTATACTGGTGACGTCATTGGGAAGGGCTTGCTATAGTGGGGGTAACATACCGGCTGCCCGGGAGGGTGGTGGGAGGGAGCCGGCACGCCGCCATTTTTTGATTTTGCACTCTCATATCTATACTATTGGGATGTCTCATCACGTGTTTGATTTATTTGAATTTTCCGAACAAACCCTTTCTTACCATCATCAGTCATATTCTACCACCAGCAAATCCACCTTCGACCACACCGAGAATTCTTCTTGAAGGGATCTGCTCGGTAATTGCAACTTTTCTAGTTTATCAGCGTAACCAACTTCGTAAAAACGTTACCAACATGCGATTCTTAATAGGTGAGAAGTTATGGTTGACTGTCACATGTGATCTAGCCAATTTTAGGGAATTTGCTCGTGTCAACGAAGATTAGTTTCAGGCTGCGAGCACGGATGTCAGCTAATCAAAATTAGGCAAGTTAAATCGCTCGCACTTTAAGCAGGTCCTTCCAAGAACTCTCGGTGTAACCTATGTAAGTATGTCGGAATAAAGCTGTATTTCGTTGGGGTTACGCTGTTTTCTGCAATTGTTTCATTAACGGTTTCAAGTTATCTGTTCAGAGTTAATTTATTGTGAGCTGAGTTATACGCGGAATTGGGCATTATGCAATGAACACCAAACGTAGTCAAAGTCACGGAACTAGATGTCGAGAGTTGATAAACAAGATAGGTAACGATTGAGGCAAGTTGATATGAGAGAGCAGTCTTGTCCGAGTAGTGAGACAGATCGGTCGTGCTCCTCAGACTGTTAATTCGTTAGAATTCTCTGATAAATATTGAAGACCGACAGAACGATGTGACAAGTATAACTTACGCTCCAGGTCCTTCCCAAGTCCAAGTAACAGTGTCTAATTTATTTGGGTACCGGATGCAGACCGGTTGAATCGGTACGCCCGGGTAAAAGGCTCCTGATTTGAAGGTGATGAGGCAAGATCGATTTGTACATGTTCCTTCCGGAAATATCATCACCTGTTATGTGTCCCAAAAAATTATTTAAATTAAAACATGCAACATACAATTTCTGATAATTAAAAATCGGGCAAAATCTTAGGAATTGATTTCATTATTGCTTTTAGATCATATTTTAAGTAGGAATCGCCATAGAAATTAGGATAGATGCACGGTATCTTCTTCAATGGTTTGATGTACACATGGGGGCAGTGATTCTGAGTCGGCTAATTTTTTGGACAAGTCTGTTACGTTGGCAATATACATATTCGACTCACTGGTGAAACATTTTCGTAGTTATTGACCTGGCCAGTAGGATCGTTGTTATCTAAGAAGTCGGTTTGTTTCCCGTGTAGTTTCCTCGTATATATGTATATTAGGGTATTCCAGACAAAATTTTTTTTTTTTTTGTTGAATCTCTCACATTAAAAATCAAACTGGTTTTATGAAATAAGAAGCCTTGACGAAGGAGGGCCCGGAGAAAAAATGCGAAGTGGTGTCTCACTCGACCATAGGCATTAACACCGATGAGACACCTTTTAAATTTTATTATCACCATCCCCCTTTCGGTGGTTGAAATATGACATGATATTCAGCTGTTTTAGCATGTGATACACAAATTCCCGCGGTGGGAAGTGAGGGGGAAAAATAATTTTTTTTCTTAATTTTACTCTCGAAACATTATTTTTCAATAGTCTATTCCCTATACTACCTTGTGATTTTATTCAATTTGCTATGAAATTTTACCTCGCGAAAGGGGGTTTTGGTCAGTTAAGTCTAGCAGGTGTCTCAGAGTATGATTTCTGGTCGACTGAGACACTTTTTAATATTTTTCGTCAGAGCCCCCTTTCGACAACGCTTCTTATAATACATAAAAGCACTCATTTTTTGTATGAAAACGATAAAAAAAAATTTTTTAGCGCACCCTACTATATACAGATATAAGGTTCTAAATCTTCTAGATCGCAACGACTCTGGTGGTCATAACAGCAACTGAATAAACTTGCTTCACCAAAGACTACACCCCCCTCTCCAAAAAAGTGCCCGAGTTTCCAAACCTGTATGTAAGATCGTGGCCTGCAATGCCACTGTCGACCGGCCGCTACGGGCTGGATCTGCATGGCCGACCTAACCAACTTATTCAAAAAAACTAGTCACAGAATCACTGAGACACAATTTGTGTACATGTACGGAAGAAAAACTTGTTCGGTTTATATGCGCAACGGTAATTATATGGATAGTACTTTTTTTAGAGTAATAATAATTTTCATCACGATTCTCAACAAGTTCAAAGAACATTTGTCAGTGTAAGTTCAATATACTAATAACTGATTCTCGCTATAATTCCTGTCATTCTATCTAAAAAAAGTGCTAACCATATAATTATCGTCGCACATGTACATCGAAAAGTTTTTTTTTTCAATGTGTAAACTGAGTTCAAGACAGATTCGCATTGATTTACAGGTTTCAATAAATTTTGAATGTTTAAATGTCAGAGAGCTTACGGGTTTAGAAAATTCATAAAAACGAAGTTTCAAAACATTCTGTGATACTTCACAGAAGTTCGAAATAATTCACAGGCTTTGAAAATGTTTGCTCACGAATTCTATGATAGTGTTTGAACTAACTTAGTAAGAATTCATAAGCTTTGAAAAAATTTTTCAGGATAAAACTGCCTCTGTTTAAAAGGCTGCGAGGAATTTCGCGTACTATACCAAAATTTTTTATTACATTTGTAAAGGCGAAATGGTTGAAACGTGTAGAATTCAGAAAATCTCATACTAAATTAAGAGAGATGTAATTACCCAAAAGTCGAAGATGTAAATAGCAAAAGAATGGATTTTTTTCATTTCAAATGAAATCGTGCGATAACCAAAAATGGACATTTACTCATTGACAATTTCGCTCTTCTTGCGTTACAATATATTTCATCTAATGTTCACTGCGTCGGTGCTATAAAGAATACTATTTTTTTATTTAGTTTCTAATAATTCACATTTTTAACTACCTGAGGCCAATCTTCCTTGGACGTCGCGCGTTCGATGATCTCCTTAATGGTATTCTGCCGTGAATTTGGATCTTCTCTCCAGACGTAGACGGGCTGGGTGTAATTGATGAGCTCTAGTATTAAGTATTGAAGTATTAGTTATAATTCTCTGCACAATTGGACTTTAGTCCAAAAAATCGTACAGTGAACTATTTTTTATCTATTTTTGTTCCGTGGTGATGCAGTAAATTTATTGTGTGATGTATTTATCGTATCCGTTAAATACAACGATACTTGACAATTTGAACCGACAACGCCGTCTGTAGACAAACCACAGAAACAACACACGCCTAGATGCGCATACTGTGACACATTTTTTTCGGAAAATTTTCTTTCTGCGTAGTAGCAAGCTCATAAACCTTTCAATTCACGCCGGAACGCTCAGCATCCTACCTTGTTTTGCAACCTTTTATTTATTTAACTACTTTATTAGTAACAACTGCCAAGGTTTTTGGTTCCACATGATCCCTGAAATATTTTCAAGTTAAAGAAAAATATAATAATTATTTATTTATTTATTGAAAAAATAACACGAGTAAACAAATGCTTGAAATTCCTACTTTTCCACGAAAAACCATATTTCGCTAATCTACCACGAAACTCCGAATGCCAAGCTTCATGTTACGTCCATGGACGTCGTTTATTCCCGAGCGGTAAGTAACAAACGGGTTCGCCTTCGCCTTCACATCCGGGGACAACCAGAACTTGGGATAGGATTGAATAACCGTTCGGATGCTTGAGCTATCAACTGTATATTTGTTTGAAGAATTTGTGGAATATCGGTAAGAAAAGTTATCCGTAAGGTTATTGAGTGTTGAAATAGACTTAAGCGTGTCGAACGTTGGAACAGGAATGATACTGAGGCACGGTCTTACATACAGGTCTTGCGACTCTGAGTTTCGACGTGGGCCTCTTAACGTGTCAAGCCGCTAGCGTCGCTGCGATCGAGGGATGCCCGGTGCGACAAGGATGACGATAGTCGCGCTCGCGCGTCACATGGGCGTGGAATCAGTCGTCAAAGGCTTAGTCAAACATTGTAGGTTATGTTGATGCATCCCTCGATCGCAGCTCCATCTGGATTTTTCTTCAACAGAGGAGCCACTCTCTACCATTGGAATTCTATTGAGTCGCAAGACCTGTATGTAAGACCGTGTACTGAGGTAAAGAGCAGGAGTAGACGAAAGGTGCGCAAATGGTGGGGAATAGAATTAGCAGAGTTGGCAAAAAGCAAGTGGTGTGAGCCAGAATGGAAGTAGGAATGGAAATAGGAATAGGAATACGATGATCAGGTTACTGTAATAGGATCGTAGGAGAGTGACGAGATGGGGGTGACATGTGGCGATACGCCGGACGTAACACACTAACTCAATACACTCCAACAAATTTTAGAGAATCCTCTCAAACTATTTTTTTTTGTTGTTTTTGTTCGTCCGCCATATTGAATCCGACATTTCGAATTTTCGAAATTCGAGTTCAGATTCATAATCAGTGACCCCAAAACCATGGTACATGAAGTTTCATCTAAATTAAATAAATTTTTGAATTTACGTCCACCATATTGGATCCGCTGTTTTGAATTTTAGAATCTTGGATTCAGATTGGTAATCAACGACCTCAAAATCTTATCAGTGCAAAATTTCAAGTGAATCGGATTTAAGGAAAAATATGTGCATGAAAGGGTTATCCTATATATCGAATTTAATTCTTATTATTTGATTAGAATACTATATAATAATTATTCTGGGCTTACCTACAATGTATATCTTATAATTTCGGGTACTTATGTCTGCCACGTGTAACAACGTGTGTTGTTTTACTGGTATGACAAAAAATAACGAAAAATTAGAAAATTTTTGCGAAATGAGTATAATGCAAACTCTTCTTTCATAGTATATCAAATAGTAGTATACTTATGTCATAGCTGATCATTTATGAAGGATTATAAACAAACGTGATGGAATTATTGAAGAAACACCGGTAACAATTTCTCACAACTTTGCGTATTTTTTTTTTTTTTCACTAAAAATGAGTCTTATTGGTTGATCGTCGTATTGAATATTTTATACTTAACCCCCATGATTACGGTAAGCTAAAACATCTGTGGGCAAATAATCGTGTAAAATTTTGAAAATTATAGACTAAAATTTATGAAATTTTGCACAACGTGTACGGGTAGGGATTGCATCGAACAATATGTGAGAGAAAGCCGTGTCACATTCCCATTATCAGTTAACAGCTGTAACTTTCATCTTTTTCTGATAAGCTGGTTCAATCGTGTAGTCATAGAATTAAGGTAATGTAGTACTCCTTCCTGTACCGACCGAACAAACTCACCCTTTTTCTACCTATATTAAATAAACAAACGAACGTAAAGGTTTCAAATTTCGACGATTTCCTGCATTTCAGAAGACAGAAGTGCATAACTGAGATACTTTGCGCAATTCTGGGAAAAATGAGAATGATTTACTTTTGATGATTTTCGGGATATGAGTAACTTTCTTGAATTTCGCTACGAAAGAGGGATGGATTGTTGAAATTCGAACCCTTTCTGTGGTTTGTTTATTTAATATAAGAAGAAAAACAGTGAATTTGCTCGGTCGGTAAAGGTAAGAGTACAACATGACCTTAATCACTTGGAAGGTATAATGTATTACGGCTACTGAAGACAAATATTAAAAATAACAAAATTACCATTACTCCAGTTGTTCGGTAATTCCCCGTATGTGTATAATATATGATTGTTGCATTCTTAGTGGTAATAAGTGACGCAATTAATTTGTCACTTGTACCTTCATATGATTATCATTAAATTATTACAATGTTTAATGATGTCATTTGGAGTCTAATACAGATGTAATTTAGTAATACAAAAGCTTTATCTAAAAATATGAACGAATTCCGTGGAATAATTATCAGTAAAATTTCCGTACGCACCACAAAATTGATTTCTTTATATTTTTGGTAGTTCGGGGGGCATGCTTAGTTATGAATGCCCTTCATATAGCTGTACAGATATTTGGTTTACTTGGCAGATATCCATCTGTGAAACTTTTTTCTCTTCTCCGTCGGATTTCTTGGATCAAATTTTTCTCGGAAAACATTCAATCGTGGAATAAATCAAATTCTTATCAAAACAGTGGCGGTCTTATCATAACCATGAATTTCATTCACCTTTTTTGCTCGTCTACAACTTTGCGAAAAATGCGCTCCGGGATATTAGATTTCGGAAATAGTAATCAGGTTTTCCTGCGCTGTGGGTTGAAGATATTTATAACTTCAAGATGATTACGTAATTCGATATACGTCAATACGGAGATGCGTCAAAAATGCAGCAAGCTTTGTCGTCAGAGCACAAAAGTCGTGTCGATAGTTGGTGCAATTCCGCATTTAACGTATAAGAGATTCCCATTGTTTTTCGTCACTTATTCTTCTAATAACAATTCCGTACGACAAATATATCTGAAAGTATTCGTGAAGCAATACTTCTTATTTTGAAAGAAAAGTGAAAATATGATGCTATCAGCAGGATTCATTATTGATTTGACTGAACAAATGTTTGCGAATACGGTAAATTAGACGCAGAATCATCAGAAGGACTATCTACAATTTTTTTTTTCGTTGATCCCTCATTGATTTTAACAAAAAATAACAGAATACGTCATAGAAGTATATTATAGTCACTGCGCGGATAATCAAATCGAAATTGAGCTAATGGCCATGATTTAATTCCTTTGCATAATGATCAGCATTTATAAACCATGATTTTGTATAACTCTCTTAAAAATACCATGTGGCTGTTCGAAAATTAAGTAAAAGGCTGGAGTAAAAAATGTAAGAAACTCGTCGTTTCTCGCTTATGCCCGAATGCACGCGATCTTCACAGATTATAATCGCAATTCAATAAGAGCTGAATAAAATTGTACGTAAGTGAACATAAATGCAACCGCGGATGACAATTTCCATGTGATTTTATACCATAGCCAATGAACAACAATAAAAAGTCGCCATTCACGCGCACAGCGTTAAAGTCATGTAGGTGTCCTACCTTTACCGACCGAGCAAATTCACCGTTTTTCTTTCTATATTTAATAAACAAACGAACGGAAAGGTTTCGAATTTTGCCGGTGCATTGCTTTTTTGTAATCCCGAAAATTGTAAAAAAAAACACACATTTGTTTTTCCATCACCAATCTGGGTGAATCAAAATTACATAACAACGTGTGCACAGGTGCATTTAATTTTCTTACGCCGTAAGTCTGGTCCTTGTATTGTTTCAAACTTTACTTTCGTCCGTTTTTTGATAACTATACACCGTGCTCATTGGGATTTTGTATCTACCAATTTTTGTACGCTGGTAGTCTGACGATTAAGAAAATCACAAGCAGTAAGGCAATCGCTAGACCAACGACGTGTCGGCAGATACGGGGAACCAAATTTGTTCAAATTTCAGCAAGCATGGCGCCTTAGAAAATTGACAAAAAGCGGGTGTGACAAACGTTGAAGACTGTACGGGACCAGACTTACGGCGTGGAAAGATTTTGATGCACCTGTGCATAAATGGAAGTGTGTTTTTTATTTAAACCATATTGGTACTGGTTGTATTGAATCATAAGCTGAAAATAGTATAGTTTATCACGATTTTCTGACATATTTAATTTGTTCCAATTGGTTTTTAAAATATTTCATTCTTTCAAATTGAATAACTGCTGCAATATTTTTTTCGATCTATGGCCTACGTTATTTGATTGATTTTACAGTTGTAAGAGAAAAATTGGCAAGCTTCTACAGCCATTTGTTCTTGCAAGTACAGTGCAACCTCCGAATAAGACCGGGCTCGGGCGGTTAGGGGAATATAATTCCGAGAAATGAGTTACCCCCACCCGCGGTCCGAATTCGCCACAAAAAATTCTCGGCTCAACCTCCAAATAAGTCCGCTCGCTCACTCGACGAATTTCACGTGCAAAGTCTATAGACCCCTTGCGTGACATACATGCATGCTATTTGTGTGTGTGAAACCTGTATATATATACGCCTGTCAGCCTGTCAAATTCTGTTTCAACTGTAATTCTGCATTATGCACAATGTATGCGCTATAGACTGCATTATGTATTATAAATTGTATTTCTCATTAATAATAAAATAACTGTTCTCTATAACAAAAAGAATTGTCCTCTACTTTAAAATTTCAAATGCTCAAGTACATACGCAGAAAGATATTATTTGATATTAAAGAATGATATTATTTTTTGACAAAAATTGCTGAATATTTTACTTTGTGTTACCTATTTTAAGATAATTACATTTTTTTATTAATATATCTAAATTTTGAAAAAAGTATAAATATTAATAGGTGTTAACAACAGATTAATTCGTACTATACTATTATTCAAAGCATAAATTGAGATCAAAACACAATTTCCACGGGCGGACTTATTCAGAGGTTCGCCCCCGATTCTGCAATGTGCGACGATGCGCGACGATACGTGAATAAGTGGGGGCAACTCTCGAGCGAAGATTAGGGGAAGCGGACTTATTTGGAGAGGGCTTATTCAGAGGTTGCACTGTACATTCGTGGGTGAAAATCATGTTTCAATACGGAATGTGCATTATGGTTTAACTATTATGAATAATATATTTGTATTGAACTTATGACTCGTTTCACAATTAGATACGCGGCTTTAAAGTACTTTTTTCATATACATGTTTTTTAGCTTTTTATTCATATCTTGTGCCAACAGTCTGAGACTTTGATACGAGGAAACGTTGGATTGTTCCACGTGCGGCGGATGGGTCAAGCCAAGAATTCTAGGGAATTTAGTATAACTCCCAAAAAATCTAAGCAAATTGTAACTGAAGTTATTTAAATTCAATTCAATTGAAACAATATGCCTTTAACACAGTAATAGTATATTTTGCAAGATCTGCTTGGTAAGTTCGATTTTATAAGGCCGGTAGAGCGCATGTCTATTTTTTGGGAAGTGCTCCATTCCCATACAGTACAGGAAAACAACGTTGACTCTTACACACAACTGGAATCCTCTATTTTTTACACTAGGGCTTTCTTTGATATATACGCACTTTCGAATAACTAAATTTTCAACGCCATATACTGTTACATTAATTGCGGAAATATTACAAGTGCGAAACGTAGACGATATCTGGACGAGTGTGGCTTGCGATACGAGCCGTTAGGCAATGCTGTAATCACACGAGTTGGATATCGCCTATTCACACGTGTTATCTTATCTTAATATATATAAATCTCGTGTCACGATGTTTGTCCTCAATGGACTCCTAAACCACTTAACCGATTATAATAAATCTTAATATATATAAATCTCGTGTCACGATGTTTGTCCTCAATGGACTCCTAAACCACTTAACCGATTATAATAAAATACGCACACCATGTGCAGTTCGATCCAACTTGAGAGATAGGATAGTTTCAATCTCAAATTATAGTCGCAATTTTAATTTATTGCTAATTATTTGTCTGTTATTATTCGACAGTCACAATTATCTGTTAACTCCAAATGATTCTAACAGATGTCGATACCTTTCGACTGGGTTGAGTAAGTAATCAATAGATGGCGCTGCTATGGTAAATCTACGAACGTGTCATATAAGCTACACTAGCAACCCATCCCGGCTTCGCACGGGCATATAATAATATAATAAAAGAAAATACACAATGTTTACAGTGAGTTTCTAGAAAAATAACATTTATATTATTACTTAATATTATTATATGCCCGTGCGAAGCCGGGATGGGCTGCTAGTAGTGTTATATGTATATCATTGTGTCGCAAGTGCAGAAGGTCGGTGATATCCGACAATTGTGAAGTCTGCAGTGTGTGCTGAAGGCTAGTGCTGCATTCACACGAATACTCGTATAAATTCAGCACGGGCCAAGGCAAACGCTTTAATCACTCAAGTCAGACATCGCCAACTGACACGTGTGACACGCACCATTTTTTGTGATGCCTGTAAGGAAAAGTATGCTTTTGAGAAGCAGACGAATGAGTCGCGCTTACAAGGAATATCCACTTTGGTGTCCCCCTCCGATTTCGTTGCAACTCACATATGTTGTAGAACATTGAACACTAAAAGATACATATCTTTTTCGATCGGCGGAAAAATTATTTGAAGGGGTGAAACAAGCCCCCAAATTGAGGCATGTCAGGAGAGATTTCGTAGTTTTATCTATAAGCAATCGAACGATTTCGATGAATTAAAAATGAAAAGGTTACTCATGTAAATTAATGTAAAAACCGTCATACGTATTAGAAAAAAACTCAGGGGTGAAGTACTCCTTAACTTTTTTTTTCGCGCCCTTGATTCAAAAGTTGTGAATCGAATTGAATGAAATCAGTGCCATTTTAGAAGGGAAACAATATGGAAAAGAAAACTTAGAAGTAAAGGAAATTAGTATTTCTTCTGAAGTTTATCATTCCTAGTTTCTGGCTTTGTTTCTACTCTTTCGTCTGAGGCCTTTCGTTTTCTGAACGTGATTCTTCTGCTTCTATTTTAATTTTTTTGAGCTTTTCACTCCTCTTATTTATTTCCAACTTTCTTTTAATCCGTTTTTCTAATTTTGCACAGTTTTCATCTTCACTTTCATCATTTCTAACCACTTTTCCGATGCTATAACTGATGGCGGCCACTTTTTCTGTACCTATTTTTTTTTGCTGAATATTTTTTAAAATTTCCATCATTTTATTTATTACTAATAGTTGTAACTTCACTCTGCACATCTTAATCCACACAAGAAGATACGACAGAATGGCTATCAGAAATTTCCGTCAGCATTTTTTTTACTTGCAGTCAAAAATAGTAGCTACACTTACAATTAGATGACCAGCTATGGTCAGTCCATGGCCGAAAACGGGAATTCGTTATAAAAGTACCAAATATGGCCACCCGTTATTATTGGTTGAATTGAGATTAAGTTCATATTTCAACGGTCTGACATGGAAGTTCAAGTGTTAAGTAAGATATATTCATCGAAACACAATGCAGTACATTATTTTGTTTTTCAATGGACAAGCTTTACTAAGTCCAGGCAATGGGTAGGTTCTGACTTACAAAAGGTCAAGAAAAGTTCTAATTTGGCAGATTTGTAAAGTTCGGTGTCCTAATTAATATTCCGAGTTTGCGATCTTGAGCGACCGCCGCTCGCGCCGCCATATTGGAAAAATGGTACCAAAAACCAGTTTTTCGAAAATATCTTCTCTCCAGTGCCACCTAGGACACAAACAGTTATCAGAAAAATCATAGAGCATGCAATTTCCTGCAGCTTTTGTGTGAAATATTTTTTAATCAGATAAATAGTTGACGAGTCACAGCGGAGTCAAACTCATCACATTTCTACAATTCGCAAAATCGCTACATTTTTTCTCGAACTTTCAGTAAATACCGATTATTTAATACGTACTATCGTTTTTTTACTCATTTCCGCACCACCATGAGGTAGAGTGAGAGGCGTGTTTTTTTTAATGTGCACTGAGACAAAAATTTGCGCATACAGTTAAAAATCTGTATAGTTAAAATATTATAGTCGGGAAGATAATTTTTATAGCAGAATTTACTCAAATTATCGTTTGGCGCACTATAAACACTATATCAATTTTACCATACACTTATAGTTGAAGCAAGGACGTCAAAGGTACTATAATAATACTACAATTAACTATATTTTTGTTTTTAATGTTCACCATACACAGATGTTCGTCAGGATTATATTCGTATAGTGCGGTGAGCTCTGTTCTGTAGTCTTCGATAGTATAGAGTATGGTTCAATTAACTAATTTATAATCAACTATTTACGGATAAGTATTTAGACCACTCGAGTTGATTCCTGCAACTTTTGTCAGAGTTGAACGCACCATACATAGTTTGACTCGACTTAAATGTGGTTAACGCTAATACAGTAATTATTCAGGCAAGATCATACGAACATAGTTTCAACGACTAAACATACACTGTTGAAAATATTTGAAAATCTACGACACATTTACAACACAAAAGTGTAGTTGAATTACAAATTTCGTGTTATAAAGTGAATTACTAAGCATTCTCAATAAATTTGCATTATAATTTTGTCATTTTGCTTGAATTAGTTGGAAACACGCAAAAGGGTATTTTGAATTTACTTCATTGCGCAGTAAATGTATCAGGTATATTTGAAAATTTCATTTACGGTACTTGGAATTTACTAAAAATTTTGCTGAATTCACTTGATAAATGGAATAATCTTATTGATCAGTTTTCAGTGACTGTACCCATCATGTCCGTATGGACCGTACATTGTATAAAAAATAATGCGCTAGGTTTTAATCGTTTTCGTTTGAGAATAATCTTTCTTGCGAAACGGTTGAAACCATCGACTCATCAAGATGTACGTCAGCGGAAGTTTGTTTATTTGAACGGCGAAGTCTTTCGGCACTCTTTGTACTTTTGGTAGCTGCGTTAATTGGATAACCGTCAAAAACAACGACTGTGTTAGAACCATAATGCCTTTGCACGTACTGTACGTAGTTTAGCTCGTAAAGATTGGGGTCAGAGAGAGAGAATAGCAGACTCTCCAAGGGTCTTTTGTATTGGCCCCAACCGAAAGAATTTCTGACCTGCTGTGTTCTGAAGTCCTCTACGCTAATATTCGTTTAGTCCTGAAAGAAAATCGTAGCAATGTGATCTAAAAGTTTTGTAAATACCGTCAATTTGTTTCAAATTAATAAAAAACGGTAGTACGTATTAAGTAATCGGTATTCACTGAAATTTCGAGAAAAACTGTAGCGATTTCGGGAATTGTAGAAATTTTCTGAGTTTGACTCCGCTGTAACTCGTGAACTATTCATCTGTTTAAAAAATATTTCACACAAAAGTTGCAGGAAATTGCATGCTCTATGATTTTTCTAATAACTGTTTTTGACCTAGGTGGCACTGGAGAGAAGATATTTTCGAAAAACTGGTTTTTGGTACCATTCTGCCAATATGGCGGCGCGAGCGGCGGTCGCCCAAGGTCGCAAACTCGGAATATCAATTAGGACACCAAACTGTACAAATCTACCAAATTACAACTTTCCTTGACGTTTTGTAGTGAAAGCCCCCTTTTATGTTTCCAGTGACTGCACAACCTAAAGCTTAAAAATTCCCTAAAATAGCGCATATAGTTACAAATGTAGCAGTGGCCAGAACCAGTGCATCTATCCTACGAGACCTGAAGCATTTATTGAAAAGTACGGAGCAGAAAATAAATACATTTCAGATCAAACCGAATTTTAACTGGAAATCAACGCGGGGCGAAATTTGGCAATGGAAGGAACAAAGAAAGTTGTATGCGTTTTCCTGTCAGTCTAATCTACAAGCCATAGCTACACGATCCAGTCTGTAATGAACGCTGATGTGAAATTGCTCTTCCTTCTTTCTATAGTTTTGAAAGAAACAAGAGGAGAATTTGAGCAAAGAGTGGAAAAAGAATTATTCATTCCAGAAAATGTCTTTATAACGGCATCAAAATCTGAGGAACTTACTTCCGGTATATATTATAATTGATTGTACATTGTTTTGTAATCATGTGAAATATTTTTCATGTTTAACAGAGCATTTCAAAACTTGGTTGAAAAAAGTATTTTTCCCTAATGTCGATAGTGACATCGTCTTATTAATAGATTCTTAAAGTGGACACTACCTAAAAATTGGTCGAGAAATAACTCCTCATAATAAACATACATATATGAGTGTTTCCAATGATTATACAAAAAGACACGACTGGGTCAACCGGGCTACGATGGATCTCCAAAAAAGCTTTGGCAAAAAAAAAAAAAAATTTTTTTCTCTCAATATCGAGATATTATTAAAGATTTGTTTAGTGCATGTTGAATTCAGGTATGTAACATTTTTCCAGAACAAAAAAAAATTCATTTGAAGATTTTTTAACAATGATATTTTGGATAAAGGTCATTTGCTCCGGAATATAATTTTTTTGGTCACACATATTCATATATTATTAACGATTTATTAATAATACAGGTAGAACTAAACTATTCAGTTATTTAAAAAAGAAAAAATTTTTAAATTTTTGGTGGGGGTGTTATTGGTTGTATAATTGTGATCATAACGAGCGACTATCGATGACCACATTTACACCCAGCCGTGATGTTATTCCGACCTGTTTCGGGTTCGTAACCCGTCGATTACGCAGTCGTATCAAGGATCAGAGGAAATGAAAGGAACCTGCATTGAGGAGTCGAATGTTCAAGTATATGATTGACTTACGGTCAAAGATATGGAGAGTACAATGAGAAGATGTGGAGGAGGTAAAAGGAAAGAGAGATGAATGCTGGCCGAATGGAAGATAACTTGAGAGTGAGTATACGGGGAAAGGATGCAAGGGACTGGCTAGTTGCAGTGCAGGAGTAGAACGAGCATTCTGCTGATGCGGTGTGGAAATTAATGCAGTGAGGTGATGATAAGAAGAAGATATAGCGTATAAAGTAGCTGTAAGGGTGTGGGAAAAGAATCTAAGGTCTGAAGGACGTGACAGGGGTCACCCCTGTTTGGATTCCGGGTATGCAAAAAATTTGTACGACGTTTTTCAGACAGCGTAATTCTATTGGATTCGGAGATGAATTTACATTTAAGGAGTAATATTATTATACTGCAATCTCTTACACATAATCAACTGTCATCTCCACAGTACGTAAATCTTTTCACATATTCATGGTTCAAAAGTAATTTTATTACCGAAAACTATGTTAATTTTGGTTTCGGCTGATCAAAAATTTATCGTGTGATATCCGATTGCAATCATGTAGCTGATGTAAAATGTGAATGGTGCAAAAAATCTTTGTTTTTAAGACATTCTTCCGATGACTACCATTTTTACACCACCTTAGAGCCTTGATTCTTAATAGATGTAATATTAATCATAAGTCTATGCCATAAAAATATGCATAATATAATATAAATTTGATATTTTGTAATGGTTGTGGCATTCGTGTAAGGCGCCAAGTTTGAAGCTGAAATTGAACCACGTCCTCCGTTTTAACTGACCCAAGTTAAAGCAAACAGACGAAGAATGATTTCCGTTTTCTTCGTCAATTCCTTGGCCATTACCATTTATACAAGCCATTTCAGTTATAAAAGCTTAACATTCAATTGCAACGAAACGTACTTTAATAATAATTCGATCACGATTAGGTTTTGTACTATACGTCGCCACGAGTTACGTTGATTATTTAAAATACAACAGCATTGAATCGACGAAAATCTGAGCAACAAACAAAAAAAAAAAAGTGAGAAAACTTAGCATAGTTAAACAATATAAAGAAACTATTAATGTAACGAGACAATTTTAGATGTACGGTACATATGTTTGTCCAACTTTTGTTTTCATTTATAGGTACGCGAAAATACCAAAACGAAAGGAATAAAATTCAATTAAAACGAATATTCGCTTCGCATATATGATAATCTATGTAATTTCTTGCTCGTTGCAATGTTTTTGAAAGTAAAATAAGTCAGACTTGTTTGAGAAGATACAGTCGATTTGCATAAACCAAATAATTGGTCTCATCTAAACTATAACCTTTGTTTGATTTCAGATATCATTTTATCACTTACTTATTGCGAAAAGTCTGTTACATAGTGATCAAACTAGAGTGATTTCCATAATCAGATATATTTCTGAACAAATTGTTGAACGCCTGTTTTGAACATTTTTATCTAGTTACATTCTTTTGAAAAAGATACTAGTTTGATTTAAATCTGTGATTTAAATGTATGAATCGGTCCAGAAATCATACATAATCGTTGCTAAAAATGTTCGACTTTTAACAGAAGCAAGCTGGAACAAAGAATCAATCTTCCCAGTATAAGATATATATAGGACTAATAAAATCGATTGGTGATCGATGCGTATCACTGTTTCACAACAGATTCGCGCGATCACGCTAATATTGAATATATACTCTTACGCAGACGCATGAAATGGCATAGAAATTTTTCCAACATACGAATATAGTCACCCTCATTTGAGAACTAGTTTACTCCTTTTATGGAGGTTTTTTTTCAATATAATGCAAGAGTACACGTACACAACATTCGTATTTTCAATACAACGGCACAACTCATGACAGAATGGATTGGCAAATGTTTGATGCCGAGAGTGAAGAGGAAAATAGAGAGCGTGGTTCACCCTCTCAGAGATGCCTAATAATTTTGTAACGTAATGAAACGTCAGCTACGAGCTGACAGATATATTTTGAATCAGCAGATACATTCTAAACAAGCGGGACAGAGCTACGATAAGGAAATTCATGTAAGGAGTAATTTACCCACTTGGACTCACATTTTTGTTAAAGTGCAAAAACACGTAAGCTTCCATTTTGTTTCCCCTTTATAATGGCACTGGTTTCATTTTCTTCCTTCTATTCACAACTTTTGAATAAAGGGTGCAAAAAAAGAAAAGTTGAGGGGTGGTACCCGTCAATTTTTTCTTCAATACGTATAGTGATATTTACACTGATTTACCTAAGAAATATTTTCGTCGATTCATTGCAATCGGTCGACTGCTTATGGATGAATCTGTTAAATCACCTTTTTGAATCGTTTTTCCGCAGATAAATAAATAGATGTATCTTTTAGTTTTCAATGTTCTACAACGTATATCAGTTGCAATGAAATCGGAGGAGGACTTCAGAGTTACGATACTTGTTAGTACCGCCACTGGCAATGCGGAAAGTTATCTAAAAGGTTAGTTTAAGCATGTACTGGTCATACATTCTCAACCAAAGTGAGTCGTCGAGAATATTGAGTACTTAATGATAAGATAAAAATCGGAAGAAAATTAACCACAATAAAGACGATGAGCAAATTAAATTTGAACAGTAATGATGCTCAAAAGTTATCAACAAATTGTTTATACAAAGGATTGTGTAACAAATTTATAGGGAGTATTTTTTTTGTCATGTGAAATGAATTCGTTAATTTTCTTATTATTTTATATTTCCGTTTTCAAACAATTATTAATTTTAAAAAGTAGAGGAAAAATCAGGAATTTTGCATACATTTTCATCAAAACGTTGGACGTTACAATTAATAAGTTTCCGGGATATTGAACGAATAGTTTCGTAAATACATCATTACAAATTTTTGAAAACGGAAATTTTAAAACAATGAGAAAATTCTCTAAAAATTCACGTGTATTCAGAAAAATCAACGAATTCATTTCACATGACAGAAAAAATGTTCCCTGATAATTTGTTATACAGTGTTTTGTTTAAACGATTTGTTGATAACTCTTGAGCATTATTATTATTTAAATTCAATTGTTTTATCGTCTTTATCATGGTTGATTTTTCCCGATTTTTATTTTATCGTAAAGTCATCAATATTGTCGATGAGACTCACTTATTTGGTTGAGCATGTATAGACAGTACATCCTTGAAGCGCTGTTCGAAAATTTGGCACTTAACGCACGCCCCAAGGACTTCGAGAATCGAACTTCCAAGCAACTGCGGCAAAAAAAAAAAAAAAAAAAAAAAAAAAAAATATTTGGAAATCCATGAATTTTAACTGAAAAATCTCGATTATCAACCATTTTGGAGTAATTACAATATTTCATAATTTTATCTATTCGCGAAATCGTACGTTATTTGTGCAGTTCGTATCAATGAATTATTCGTTTTGTGAACAGATGGCTTCTACGAAAGTTACTAGAGATGAATTTTCTTTTCAGCTCTTCTGCCGTTGATCCCCAAAACGGCGTCATATGCAATATCATTATAATCATCCAAGTTCTAATGGATACAGTTTATGTGTGATTGTAAGATGAATAAATATTATTAAAAATTCATTACAGGTGCATCGTAGGAAATCCTTTCAAGACGAATGTAATGAATAATTACAATCAACAACTTTTTTTCAATATCGTTTATTACAGTGGGACTATGAATTTTTGCAGGAATGACAAATTCACTAGAATTCCGCGCCCAAAAATTTATTGTTCGAGCCATTATGAAGGTTGGGTGCCACATTTGTACACATGGGGTACCCCAATTTGCAAACACAAAACCTGAAAGTTTAAGATCAATATTAAAAAAAAATGTTTGTCCGCTCAAATTTTCGCGCTGGTGTGTGGTAAGTAATTTTCCTACCTCACAAGTAAACCCTATCAAATATATCATCTGTAAATTTCAATAAAATTTGAGAGGCGTTGATTTTCGATAATTTTTTCACAGTACATTGCAACCATTCATCTAGAGGTAAAGAAAGACAGATAATTGAACGTGACTATTTTATACGAACTATATCGTTTAATCGTACACAGTTGAATTCGAAAGAAGTTACGTTTCAAAATTTCGAAACTCTGATCGTCGACTTTAATAAAGAGTTTCTAAGTTAAATTAACTGGTAATGATTTTACAATTGTTTCATGGCGTAGGCTTATAGTTCCCTAACAAATCTAATTCATTTTGTATTTGTATTATTTTTAAATTGTCGTACCAGTCCAAGCAATTTGTACATTGTATTTTTAAATAGATTGTATTAAGGGGATGCAGGACAAAATTCATCTCAATTAATGGTCTCGAAGATGGTTACCTAACGATAGGTAAATTTAGCGACTAGGGTTTCATCTGTTACTTTGTGATAGGGGAATTACATGTCTCACCGGATTTCAACGAAATTAGATTATGAAATTTTGCAGGATTTCCTTGCTAGAAACCGAGTAAGTTATACGAAGGAATAAAGGACGTACTTCCGATGAAGGGATTCAGTCCGGACTCTCTGCGGACGATAATGGACGGGAAACCAGTGACGTAAACAATCCCTCCGTCAATGAAGGTGGAGTGCGGAGCTACGACTAGAATTGGCGCCTCCCCCCTGGTGGCTTGTTTCCCGCGAACGATAATCCGCATCCCTCCAGCCTGGTAGGTCAGCCGACCGAGGAAGCAGAGCCAAGGGATAATCTTGCTGCTGGTTGCAAGGAAATTCACCTCCGTCAGTTTCTTTCACATTTTTATCTACTATTGACTGTAAATTCCTTTCTAGGTCAATGGTTCACGTCAAGTCAACGAAAACAACTTTTTGCAATCATCAGTAATAAAACTAGGCTTCGCTCGCAGGTTTTTCGATGCAAAATCTATCGGATGGGAAAATATTTTTATTTGACGCGATCTTAGTGAATTCAGTTTGAACTAACAAAAACATAGTTTTCCTGACAGTTGACATGTCGCAAACTCAAGTTTTTTTTTCTATTGGTAACCGTACAATATTTTATTACTTTCAGCGAAGAAAAAGTTTAACCTGCTAAACCATATAACTCACCGATTAATTGTCGCATTAAAATATGTATCAGAGGTTCTTAAGAATTCACCATAAAAAAATTTTCATGAGTTTTGCTACATTGCCAAAAATTCTGTCAAATTGAAGGCAATCAGTAAGAGAACATTTTTATAGAAGAGTTCAATAGAGATTTTCAAGGAACATGTGGGGCGTTTCATGCCAACTTCACATGCTATTGGCCTTCATCATTTTCATTGTGTTTTATTTTATTTTTTTTATATTCCAGTCCCATCTGAATTAGCATCCATGATTTTGTTCAGATTTTCATTTCAATCTACATGGAATGCCCCACGTATACCTTCAATTGATGAATTTGCCCTCTAAATTTTAACTAGTGGAAATTATCAGTTACAAGTATAATACCAAAAAAATTCATTGCATATACACTGCAAATCAGTGGAAAATTAGAGAAAATTTACCGAATCGTCTATATGTGTACAATGGTTTATTTCACTGGTATACTTATAACCTCGCTTGTAACTGTGAATTAGTGAATTTTCACTATTTGAAATTGATAGAGTGAGGTAACTTTTACGGCAAAACGGTTGGCAGTGAAATAAAACTTATTTCACATATTTTTAGGAACATCTCTGGAGATTATTTTCCAATCTTAATCACCGTCCTAACTAAATCACGAAGGACTACCACGTCACGTTATGCGAGAAAGCGGACCCATCTTTCATCTGGATAAATTTGGGACTTGCTTGAATTTTCTTCACTGTTATAACCGTCGAATTTCCGGCAGTCGTAACACAGAGTTATGTGGTTTCCAGATGCTCAGAAGTTGTGAACTTGGTATATCACCGTAAAGAAATCAAAATAATTACATGAGTTCCGATAGCATCCAGTATAGGTTTACAGTTTTTGATGGATAGTAACAATTGTTCCGATGATGAGTATCGAGAAATTAATTTGACAAAAATTAACCTACCCACTCCCGACAGCATATCAAATTTGAAAGTTAACAGTTTTTCCAGTGGCATCTAATAGTTCTCGACAAGTTCTATACGTCTTCGTATATTTTAGTTAGAGTTTCAGTTCAAATAATTTTCGACAAATTCTGACAAAAATTAAGTATTATATCCTTGCAACAGTACGGAGTTTGCTAACGAATTTTCTGTTCTCAGGTGACAGTTTTAAAGAGTACGTACCGAGTGAAAATTATTGAAACATGTAACGGATCGAAGCGTACCTTAAGTTAAAAACTATGATTTCATGAAGTGATAGATGAAAAAAAAAAATGAATTTTTTTTGAGGCAGTCTAATCTACAATCTAAATCGTCTTCGTTACAGACTACCATGCTATGCGTCCAGATTTGTCGATGCGAATCTGCGAAATACCATGAATGCTTTATAAGTCTAAGTAATACATTGCGCTTATAACGCGAGTTATCGACCACCAGCTCTACACTATTTTTCATAAGGAACGCTATCGACAAAAAGTCCTAAGACGCGATATGGGCGAAATTAGAATTACCTAGAATATTTCCTCATTGCTATTTGTAAACATGTGTCCCTGCGTCCCGAGCACCCTATCTCTCCAATGAGCGGGCTATCTGAGGTGATGCCCCCACTAGAAGGTGGGCGAGATAGTCACTAGGACACGACCTATACCGTCAGCAGGATGCTGCCACTACCAAACCTGTCATATCCAGCAACGCCTCAACTGGAGTACCTGGGCCTCTGTTTCATCTTTTCCGAAGTACTCTGACACCTACTGCCAATACCGTCATCACCGCGATTGTGTCAACCAGCTGATGGCACGAACCAAAATGGGTCAAGATGTCGTGAAATCGGGTCAGATCCACACCGATTTCGCTACGCTTAGGGAAATTTACGGTCAAAACATCAAACGGCGGATTGCAATCCCATCTACCGAGAACGAGTGTAAACTTTTTTAGAGGGTTGATAACGACCCTAACTATCGACATTACCCGGAACTACTCTAACCCGGAGACGCTAAACCTGGCGGTTCGGCGTTACTTCGAATCTCGGTAGACACCCAGTGAAACAGCTGAGCGCTGCTAGTTCTGCCAGGACTATCGGCGAGAAATTCCTCGCGCCTACGCAACAATGCCATCTCCCGACTGTTTCCCGTTTTTGTTTCGAAGTCTCGTCCGAAAAAGGGGGGAAGAAGGCCCCCTGATCGCGTTATTTCTCGTCCTACTATCGCTACGATTAGACGTATCTTCTCCTGTGTCGCATTTTACCTTTGCACCGTTGTGTTCATACCTTGTTTGTGATCCTTTTCCTACAAGTATTACTAATACCTTTGTCTTGTAAGTAAGCTTTCGTTCACTCACGATTCACCAAGTTATTATTTTTGATTTTACTACGTGAAATAGCTTCGGCTGATTACGACACGATCGGTCGAATACGCCATTGTGGGATCTTCAACCTGTTATTTTTCCCTCAGGTTTTCGTGTGCCCATTACCTTATCTCAAGTGTTTCATTCCTTGTTTCTTATCATGTGTGATTATATCTTGTAATTTCGTCCTTGTATAATTTTATTGTATTATCGCCTGTACCATCCCGATGTATGTGAATGTGTGTGCGCATGCAAATTTTAGTATGAGTAGCGTCTCATTAAATTTCGCCCATATCTAGTTTTTGTGTATCTTATTAACGATCGGTAGAATCCCTTGTCTGTAAAGAGCATCCTTTTGGCGAGAGTCTACCTTTAAGTCATACCGAGTTCCCTGAAGGAGGTGGACTAAATGGGCAGAGTCAAACAAGATCTCAGCTTTTCCGTTTCTTGATCTCAACACAGCTGAGCAGCTGGAAACCAGCCAAGTGAATTCGGCAACAACCAGACGAAAGCATGGAGTTCAAAATGTGACACTAAAAATTGCACAAAATAAATACAGCTACGATCTCGAGGCAATACCGAGTGAGTCCAGTAACAGTTGGAAGGTTGTGTAACGTGAGAAGCTTACAACTCGATGGTGATACTCCGCACGTATAAAAATGCCCCAAAGACGATACGAAGTGAGTACAAATATTTCTCTAATCATTTAGATTGGTAGCTAGTCATAACTCAATACACTACATAAATTGCACATGATTCTTTCTATTGCATTTACCTATTCTATTCTTCACATGAAATATTGGAAAGAAATTCGCGAAATAATTTTTTGTAATTTTACAGATCTTTCGACGTACACGGTCGAGTAATGCACTTACAAACGCGCTTGATGTTGAGAGAGTTATGCGGCCGACGCGCTATGGTACAAGAGGCAAAGCCAATTTTATCATTGTTTTGCATGATTATAGGTGGCATTCTGCAAGGTTTCGATCAAGATCAGAAAAACATGTTTTAAATTCGCTGAAAATTTTTTATATTGTAAGCGCTCTTGTCGAAAAACACCCTAATTTTGCAACAATATCTTTAATCAATCCCATCTGTAATGAGTTTAGATTTGCTATTTTAGAAGCACCTATATGCTAGAATGTGAACTAATTTAGAAAAATCTGGTGAAATGTAAGCAAATTTTGGAGCCATAGTAAAATATGGAGTTTCCATAAAAGCAAAGATTACATTTAAAAATTATGTATGTAAACAAATAAAATAAATAATACATTTTGTAATAGTGCTCTCATAAATCACAACAATATTTTTGGACATTATTAAGAGATGAATTATATTATTAAATTTCCTTGTGTTCCACAGTATTTTTTTGTATTTCTTCAGTTTGAGAAAAATGGGTGCCTTTACCGCGTCATATTCAATTATTTGTTTCGCGGTTTTATTTATTGACTAGACCGGTTGCATGAAACTTTTAAAAGAAGTTTAGGGCCCTATACGCGCTATAAATGATTTAGAGCATATGTACGCTCCTGACGGCGAAAGTTCTTACGTTAACCACCAGTAACGCTGCGGTCGACTGAAAGAATAGCGGATACTGTGGTTGACTCTTAGGGTGTTTATGTCTTCGTCTTACATCGTATTATCTAAGAATGAGTTGAGTGATGGAGCGATGCAATCATCGTGGCTGGACCGGTCACGTCCCAGTCCACACTATGCTGCCGGAATAAGAAAAAAGAAAATATTGCTGTTTTTTTCTATCTGCTTTAGATATCTTCACTGACAATGAATACTCCGTATATATGTTCAAATCCATGCGTGGTAGCGAGATTACGTAAATAGTTGTAACGTTCTTCGGAATTAACTCGAGATGATTGTTGGGATTAGAAAATAATTTCCATAAGTGGCCCTAAACTATGAGGTCAAACAGATATGAATCTTTATCTTTGTATTAACCGTATCTCTGTGCCAATGATTCATATTCAACAATTGAAGGTATAGATATAAGTCCCTTTTCGACTTGTAGAATTTTTTGCAGATCACCTAGCAATGTTCAATTATCGATATATATTCCGACATTCACAAACAACGATTTTACTCGAGTTTCAGAGTCTATGTGCAAAAGAGAAGAACCGCGTAGGTATCTTTTTGCCTCTGAATTTGAATGTATTTGGATACATGGTTTGAAATTTTACGACAGTCACTTTTATTACTGATGATTTTCTGCGATTAGTTGTTGTATTTTACTGTTATTCGTGGTCAAGAATTACAGTCAATGTACAATACATACATTAATACAGCGTACATTAGTGTAAATAAAAATTATATTTTGTTGACTCAATAAATTTGTGTCCATCAAATTTTGCCTTCACGTCTACGATTTTGCTCCAAGTTTTTGAGGTGCGGAAAAAAATGATGACTTTCAACTATGAGTTTACTCCTGAAAAATTATCAGGCGTTCAAAATTGTTATTATTTTGTGAAAAAAATGATCTTATCGTGAGCACGGAATCACAGTTTTCTGTATAAATTGACTTCACATTCAAAGGGAAACAAAATCAACAGTTATAGAAAACGAAATAGTGTACAGGGTGTTTCAGTATGCAGGGATCACCGAGCACTCACGGATTCTTTCCAAACAAAAAATAAAGTAAAACTAAAATTACTCTTGAAAATGTGTTTTTTTTTAAATATCGGTTTCGAGGTTGAGCCGATTACAGTTCACTAATCAGGGCACATGATGGAAGACCGCCGGCCGGGTGCACAAGCCTAGCGCGAGGCTAGCGTATGCCGTGCTGTGGAGGGTATCGTTTCTACAAGTGTCGATGCCTACAAGTTCGTTCCTACCAGTGGCAGACAAATAATTTAAATCAAATTAAACTAGACAAAATTTACGAAATTGACAGTTAAATGCATGAGAACCGAATTTGTAGGATCGGCACTTGTAGAAACGATACCCTCTCTGGCGCAGCGTACGCTAGCCTTGCGTTTTAGGTTCGCGTGCCCGGCCGGCGGTCTTTCATCTGCGCCCTGATTGGTGAGTTCAGATTCTCTAACTGGAAAACCGTTGCTTCAAATAGTATATTGCGTAACAAGGGTGCAAACTCGGTATTTGTGGACCGAGCGTGAGTTTGCAATATGAGTTGCATATGAGCACGTATACGAGCCGAAGATGAATATTGCAAATACGTGAAGCGAACAGACCGTTGCCTCCTTGTTGCACACGATTCTTTATATAAGAAGAGAATGTTATGCGTTTTTTCACTAAGAACGAAATTGAGGTTTGGGTCGCGTAATGTCAGATAAGTTCGCTGTGTTTGTCGTAACAGCGTATGAGCGCAGTACTGAAAAGGCCACTTTCAAGTCCTAGGAGTGAAAAGTGGTGTTCTCAGTACACCGCGCATGCGCATTCGCAGACTCACTCAACCGTCGTAGAAACGGGTACTTTGTGTACAGTAAACACACATGGAATAACGCGTAAAACATGCTCGCGTTATATAGAAAAAATTGTCAAGAGTTAATTTTAGTCTCAGTTTTTTGCAGGGAATTCGTGAGTGCCCGGTGATCACCGCACACTAAAGCATCCTGTATTTGGCAATACCTGCTTGAAAAGTTTGATTTTTGAAACCTGTGAAGCGTGTGCCAAGTGCCAGAGTACCGAACAGTGCGGTAAAACAATGTTGGCGTATGCGTACAATTGACACGCTATATTATATGTAATAAATATGAAAGTGCATGCACACTTTGGAATACTCAATTTTTGGCACTGTGTCATTCAGCATGAGTTGGCTAATCTCAATTTTACGCGCTGTCAGTGGCACCCTGAGCGCTTCTTCACAGGTATTGCAAACAGTAGCGCGTGTCATACGTACGGAAGGGCTATATTTGACTGGTATGATTATAGCGTTAGCCTTGGCCCATACTTTGTTCATATCAGCACTCGAGCAATTGCAGCACTCGCCTCAGCGGCACACGCTATAAACTTCACAGTTATCGTTTGTCCACTTTCCGCACTTGTGCAAATGACTCGATGAGTTTTTTGAAAAATACTGAAGTGAAAGTATCCGAAAATGCTGCTGTTCGAAGTATTAAACTTAAAAACGGCTCGCGTGTTTCAAGAATTCTCCACCAGTGTATTTTAATCTCGTCAAACTTTTCAAAAAGTACTTTTCCGGACGAAAATTGGTTATAGAAGAACCGATAACTATTTATATTACGAGTTGAAAGGACCTTTTTCTTATGCCCAAATTTCGCTTAATGAAAAATATACGAATTCAGTTTGGATATTATTCTTTTTGTCTCCTTTTAACCTGTTCATCAGACGAAAGCCTGAAACTGCATCATTTACAATACAACATTTTTTCATTAGCCTGAAAAATTAAGTATTTAAAAAATTATGTACAGTGGTTCTTTCTTCGTATAATTTTTGTCACCGTAATGAACCAAAGTTAAACAAAGTATGATTATAGTTCAGAGTTGAGACACACTGATACTCACAATCAGTAAGTTTTGTAATTTAGTGTCACAAATACTCAATTGTGAAACTATAAATAAATTTCACAATCTAGCCAGTCAAAAACCGATTTTCGGTCAAGTTCAGGAGGTACTCTGCAGATGTCCTCGAAATATAATGAAATTTAAACAAAGGAAGCAAGAACCAAACTATCAGGAAGCTTCGCTTTCCACCAGCCGTCGGCTTTGCTGTTGACTTAATCAGAGAGGTAACATGTGCCAGAAAACGAGTTGCTAAAAATAAATGACATTAAACATAAACAAATTTTTATCAGGATGCTAAAAGGTTAGAATAATCTGTAAATGAGTTGTAAGCTGTATTTTTTTTACAAAACAGTTCTTTCTCTGCTCCTAAACGAAATTGGAACAAAATCAGAGAGGTGAAGGAAGGTTTCCTGTTGCGTTGACAAGAAATGAACAATGATATACCGACAAATGTATGCGAGAGCGATATAGAAATATGTTTAATGCATACAGTATAGGAAATGAAAGAAAGACAATTTGTCGTTAATTGAATCCATACACCCAATTAATGTTAATTTCACATTGTGTTTGGTATGAGAAGAGAGTTTCATTACCAAATATACCTGCGTACAGGCATGTTTCCCCCGAAGCTTCGTACACCTGATAGTTGCTTATAACATTTAATTCTGTAAGACTGATTTGTTAGTGACAGCGTATAACAGCGTGTAATTCCCATTCACCAATAATATTACACAGTAACTGAAATGTTACAGAGAAAAGTATTTCATTTTCCTTACAGCGAACTGATAATTTCCACAGTATTCAATGTCACAGTGTGACTTATTATTAGTGGTAAAAAATAAAGTGTGGCTAATACGAAAGTCAATCAATAGTTTTTTTCTGTTCTGACCTACCGTTCGTAATATTTAAACCAATGCACATTCAGGTATTTCGAAATATGTTTTTTGTTTGATGATGTTCTACAGAAAAAAAAATAGAAGGAACGAAAATTTTCACTTTTAAATCAGTATAAAATGAATTTTTCTGGATCTCCGTCATAAAAAAAATCTGCGAAACTCTGAAAATTTATGTGAAAAAATTTACTTTACACTCTGCCTTTATTTATTGTTTAGAACACTTTTCAGAGAAAAATCAAAATTTGTCTTTGAAAATTTGTTGAATGCAAGAAGTTTTCAGCTCGAATTTCTGCATTTTTCAGAAAATATGTACGCTTGCAAGTGCAGCAACGGAATCTCTTTCAACAGAGTTTTCCAGAGAACATTTTTTGCATGAAAATTTTCCAATTTCACGTGCTCCAATTAAGAGCGAATACAAAACATTTAACTAAATAAAATTTATTGATTCTCTATAATTTCATCTTTCAAAAATCAAGTCCATCTTCCGAATGCAGTTTTACAAAAAAATTGATTTTCAACGAGTTATTCAGATTCACCAACCATGATATCCTTTCTCGCGGTTGGTGTAATATTTCAAATTTAGTGTATATAGAAGTTTTCAAAAAATATTGATATTATTGTGTAAGATGTACGTGTGTGTTCAATTTGTATGAGAATTGCCGAGAAGTTTTACAGAGAAATATTTTTGCCAGAGATATTGAACTGATTTTCAAAGAAAACCTTTGAATTTTCTTTGCAGAAGACGACATTTTACGATATTTTTCGAAAAATGTAGAAATTTCAAACTGAAAAATTTTTACTTTGAACAGATTTCCCAAAAAAAGAGACGAAGCAGAATTTCCAGTAGTTTTCAGAGAAATTTCTAGAGTTTCACAGAGATTTCCAGAGCGCACTTGAGAGGTTCGCAGTGATTTTCTTTCATCGCAGCCGTTATTGACCTACAAAAGTTAAGTGAACTGTACAAGAGATTCTAGAACTTATTGAACGCAGCTTATATTTACAACGTAGTCTGAATGAAGGGAACCGTTATTGTTTCGTCGTGAAACCTCCCGTTTTATTATTCAAGTATTCTAACTGTACCGCAAAGTGAAGCGTTCATTTTACGAGTATACAGATGGTGAGAAATAGCAAACGCAATAACTGATTATGCTTTCTGGTGTGACGTGAAGAATTTGATCTGCAAATGTGTTCTACCATCTGTATCTTCGACGTTGCATGAACCGTTGCAATGGCTGAGTACAATGCAAAATATGCATGCATTTAATCGCTAGAAAAGTTTTCTCGGTAGCACGGGGGCGAGTATTATCCATTGCATTTTTATTGCAATTCAATCTATAAGTTCCTCTTATAGGAATATATAATTCCAAAGCGTGTAATTATCTCGCACATCCCGACTTTAACGTATATCTGTTGTAACACGATGTTTAGAACAGCCCGTCATCGCCTCATAACAGCAAACAACTGAAGGAAACTCCCGGAACACGCATTCTTGACGGGGTACTCCAAGCGAACTTGATACAAATTAGACGATAAACTGCGAGTTTCTAATTCTTTCTTTGTAAACTTTGTAACCACGCTTCGGCGTAAGCAAACAACAATTTGACTATGACAAGCTATCCAGGGCGACGACGACATTTCTGACCTCCGGGGAACCAACATCAACACCAGTTATTGTCCCGATGACTTTATCTATTCGTTATTTGACATGCACATTCTGCTGTGCCTTGCAAAGCACTTGGACCAGGGTATATCCTCTTCCAGAACCTCCGGTACCGCTTCGGCTACTGGCGTACAAAAATGTGCAACAGGCACAAGGAAATGCTTCTGTCAGCCGAGCGACAAACTTCTCTTGGAGAAAACAGTCGCCCGCTTTCCCGGATACTGCGGAGACGGTGTACCGATTCGCGCTAACAGCGCAACCACGAGTTCCCGTCCCGCAAACTTCTAGCCAGGTACTGGACCGATTCTCAACTACTACCATTCCAGCGGTTATTATCACCGTCGAGAGTATTCAGAAGACTCGATGCCGTGTTCCTGTTATTATATATATATATATATATATATATATATATATATATATATATATATATATAATAGTTATTTCATTAGCCGAAGCGCAATGCCCAGCACAATGACACTGGTGGAACCGACTCTGATTGTAAGTTGCATAATGTCGTCACTCTCCTACCGACAAAACCTTTGACCGGGAGGCATCATGTGTGTCTTCGCCAGAGGACAGACAATGATATGAACTGGTCAGTAAAGTGCTGCGTATGGAGCTTATAGAAGGAGGGCAACTCTCTGATGGACGATGCGGTCAAAATGTGGTCAAACTTTGGATGCAAATAGGGGTCCATAAAACAACCAACGTGGCGCTGGTAGATACTAAGTTGAGTAATGAAATTGAATCTGTTAGTTATACAGTTACACTGATTATATCTTAAACTATAGTTAGATTGGCATCTTACGCTTAACAGCGCCACCACTATTTGCAGCCAAGATCGGCTCACTTCTTACAACCTTAAAATATCCCTTTTTTTATACGCTCTACAGTGCTACGACTGTACAGTACGAGTTGGTGTCAACGACGAAGTCACAGGACGAACATAACCCAACATCTATCGGTAATTTCGGTAAACAGGTGGTTCATATTACCAGGAAGAAGGATCGACATCGAACGACAGCGACAAGGGATGCGTTCTGATATTCGCTCCAAACACTGAAAATGTTGAATACGTAAAGAGCGATCCGACATTCCAAGCGCCGCTCAATGCTATAAATAACGGAGCGACTGATTGCTGACAGCGCTTCAAACCCGGAACGTATCCAAGCGCATAGTCCTACAGGATCATTATAGGATGGTGAGGCATCTGACACATCCCCACTCCTCTCTCGCTTGGCACGTGTAACGTTTTGAGCGAATATCGGAACGCACCCAAGCTCGTCGAACCGAACTCCGACTCCGTCTATTCTACGCTCAACCCACCAGGAGCAGTCGCTAGTCTCCTCTCGTTGTCCTAGATTTTTCGTCTATTACCTTTTTCTCCTTCCTCTATCGCTGCCATTTCTTCTGTCGCTATCGGCTATCGAACATTTGCTCTACTGTTTGCTCTATCATTAACTTCTCTTTTATTTCCTTCCGTTTACCGTTGTATACTTTTTTTATTTTGTATTATGTCTAAGTGTATTTTAAAATAAATTCTGCATCTGCGATCCGAGTCACCGGCTAACGTACGGATTTTACTTTTGCACTGTATTGTTACGAAGCTGCTGATACGTTCCTTCTATTTTGTCTTAATTATCTTTTCGTTTGCATCATGTGATGCCCGTATCTTTGTGAATCATGGTCATGTACTGTATTGTTACGAAGCTGCTGATACGTTCCTTTTCTTTTGTCTTAATTATCTTTTCGGTTGCATCATGTGATACCAGTACCTTTGTGAATCATAGTCATGGAGCTGCTATGAAACACACGTACGCACGTAGAACATCTGTTGGCCCTGCATAATATTGATTATACACTACGGTTCCAAACAATCATACTTGAGGAAGGTTACAGCAGCAAGTTCGAATTATCACGGCTTGT
Organism: Neodiprion virginianus; assembly: GCF_021901495.1. Classification (NCBI taxonomy): domain Eukaryota; kingdom Metazoa; phylum Arthropoda; class Insecta; order Hymenoptera; family Diprionidae; genus Neodiprion; species Neodiprion virginianus. The sequence continues at coordinate 18,597,700 of NC_060878.1, read as the reverse complement.
TCCGTATTTTGCCAAAGCCGTGAAAACTCATGCACTTAGTGCATGCAGATGTTCAGCAGATGCACGTTTCTTTCCGCGCAATAGACGGAAGGTCCCACGTTAGTGACACGTTGGGCCCACGGGTTTTTACACGCCTACTTACAAAGAACGGTGGTACCTAGAATTGCCTCTGACGTTACGAACAAGTTCAGTCTCGGCTATAAAGTTTGACCATATTTTTGTGGAGATTTGAAAAATTGTTTATCAGGGAACTGCCATCGTGTGCACTTCACTCCACACTCCTTGGTTACAATTCCAATAGGTCTACTCGAGCCTGTGGTAACAATAACGAATTCTCTTGATTCTAATAATGAATCTTTCGAATTTAAATAGTCAATGATTCCATTTAACCCCGCGAGTCTTATTAGTACCTGTATCGATAAATGTATCGAAACTTGCAGTTTTTAAATAAATACATTTTGTTTGGTAACTAATTTACCAGTCACGATAAGAATCAAGTATTACACCTTAATCGTCCAAGAGTTTGAAGCCAAGAAAAGCATATCAAATGACGAAGACTAGTTTCTCGATATTTGATTACAGTAGTGGTGTACTCATACGCTATGGTCAGTTAAGCCATTATTAGGACTAGTGCCACACATGCGATACCAAACGCGTGGTTAATTTTGGGACCGTAAAATGTATTTTTCGGTCTAATTATTATACATTTTATCACATTTGATAGTTTGTGTGTCTTTTATCTATACCGATTACTAGATCAGAAAAAGGGATAGCATGAGTGTAACCGCAAGAATAACTCATCTCCATGGACGTGATTTTTTATAGTTGACGCCATGTTGAGTAGAGTGTTGGTTTTACAACTCTGGCTATAAATGTTCCTCCTTGATCCCGCCATGATCTCGCCGGTCAGACCGTTACTACTTGTAATAGAAGTTCTACTTTACAATTTTGTAGAAATCTCTTGAAAAACATGGAGTCTAAGGTCTAGACAAGTAGATAATTCATCACTTGCCTCTTTCGTAAGAAAATGGCTTAATAGATTTTATATTTCGGTCGAATTACAGCAAATGTGAAAACCTTATCCTAGATGTTTGTCGTTACAGTTCACGACTTTGACTTGCGTCCATGAACATGAGTTGTTTGTTTCTGCGGTTAGACTCATATTTCATCTTTGTAAAATTCAAAGTAAGTAGCCGCTGAGAGGCGTTCATCTTGATTAGGAGAATGAATGTTTTGATGGTTTCTCACTATTGTATTGATTTATTTTTATTCCTTTCTTTCCTATTCTTAGTTTTATATATATATATATATATATATATATATATTAGGGTGTCCCTTAACATGGGTGTTTTCGAATTTGTATGCTCCCAGAGGCTCAAAAGCTTCCAAATCGATAAAAAAAAATCCTCTAAAAATTTCAGCGCTTAATATTAACTCTAAGATAGTCCGCTTCCCGCCAAAGTTTCTATATATATATATATATATGGGTCATTCCACCAATTATTGAGTAAAGTTGTGCCGATGGGTCTGAACTTTACATAATAAAAATTTGATTGAAAAGTACATAACAAAGAGAGCTTTCATGATTTTTTTCAAATTTTTTCGTCGAACCCTTTCGAAGATAGAGTGGATCGAAAATTGCAAGATTTGCAATTCTTGACTTCAGATATTAAAAATATCAACCCCTTGTAAAATTTCTAAAAATAAATGAAATTATGGTTCTGGTGTAAAAAAGTCTCAGCTTTCTGAAAAAAATATTTTCAATTTCCTCCAATGTCGGGAAAACCCTGAAAAATGAGGTCATAAACTAAAAAACGCTTTTTCTACCAATGTATCATTTTTTATATTTTTTAAAATATTTTTTTCGAAGTTCAAAAAGTTCAGACTTTTTTACATGGAAAATGTATTTTTTTTATTTTGGGGTTATTTAAAAATAAACCATCGCAAAATAAAGTTGAAAGTTCTGTGATGAATTGCCGATCTGTATTGTGCCGCCGTCACGGTCGTCGCACGATAACTATCAACAAAAATTCCAGAATGTTTCAAAGATATATTATTTTTCGGATGTAGCACCACAACAGTTCAAGAACAAATCGGCATTCATCAATTTGTGCTACCACGTAAATGATTTTGGGCTAAAGGCTGAATGGCATTTCATTGTTACATCCCATGGTAAAGGACCATGTGATGGGTTAGCAGGCACGATCAAACGTCTCGCTGCAAGGGTATCTCTTCAAATGGGTACGAGAAACGAAATTTTATCATCCTTGGCATTGTATGACTGGGAACGTGAGTCATTTAAAAACGTTGATTTCACTTTCATTTTAAATGAGAAATACGAAGTACGCGCAGCACAGCTAAATTCAAGATTTGCAAATGCTGTAGCTGTAAAAAAGACGCAATCTATGCATTGTATTATCCCTGATGCCGAGAATCGTGGTTCTGCCACTGTAAGAAATGTTTCTATGTCAACTGTGACAAAAAGAGTTCAAATAATAAAGATTTGACCCTTGTCATAACTCTTTTGTGTAATAATTTTTATTTCTTACCCACTTCATACTTTGAACATATATATTTACTATAAAATCGCTGAATATCATGTTTTGTACAGACATTTTCAAACTTCATTAGATAGTTCGTGCGACGACCGTGACAGCAGCACAATACAAATCGGCAATTCATCACAAAACTTTCAACTTTATTTTGCTATGGTTTATTTTTAAATAATCCCGAAATAAAAAAATACATTTTCCATGTAAAAAAGTCTGAACTTTTCGAAAAAAATATTTTAAAAAATATAAAAAATGATACATTGGTAGAAAAAGCGTTTTTCAGTTTTTGATCTCATTTTTCAGGGTTTTCCCGACACTGGAGGAAATTGGAAATATTTTTTTCAGAAAGCTGCGACCTTGTTACACAAAAACCATAATTTCATTTATTTTTAGAAATTTTACAAGGGGTTGATATTTTTAATATCTAAAGTCAAGAATTGCAAATCTTGCAATTTTCGATCTACTGTATCTTCGAAAGGGTTCGACGAAAAAATTTGAAAAAAATCATGAAAGCTCTCTTTGTTATGTACTTTTCAATAAAATTTTTTGTTATGTAAAGTTTAGACCCCCCGGCACAACTTCACTCAATAATTGGTGGAATGACCCATATATATGATTGTGAGTTCCACCTTTTACGTGGAACTGAAAAAAATTTGTTCATGTCAATAAAACTCCTTCAGTTTGAGGACCCCCCTAAAAGGATTTAAACGTCACGCTCTAACGTGATTTGAAGTTTTCATTGTTTGACTTACGACACCGAAAAAGTTCCGCCATCATGACAAGAAAGGTCGAGAATCCGTTTCTATCTCAAATATTTTATATTTTGTATTCATAAAATTTCTTGCATACTCAAATTTCCTAGTATTTTTTATAATAAACATTCATAAATCTATACTTATCTTTACTTTAAAGTACTCATATCTACTTTTAGGGTCGTTGAAAACATGCGTTTGTTGTGTAGGCGATTGTAGACCCCGACCTCAACTGTGCAACAATTATTCGTTTAACCCCCCCCCCCAATAATGCGTCACATATATATCCCCCCCTTTGCCCCCCTTTTTGGTGTATTGATTCATAATTCGATCTATTGTCCATAAAAACGTATTCAAAGTATTCAAAATGCAAACTTTTAATAAAGGACAGGATTTTGTTGCTTGGCAATGAAAAAAGATAGGCAGCCCTTTATTTCTTTCTCTACGAAATTCTCCTACCAAAATGCGAATTCTATACAAAAAAAACCGAACGTCATACCACCCTGCCCTCCCTCCATCCAAAAAGCGAACGTATTTGTTGAATGACCCCTTATATATTATATATTATTATAAATAATTCAGTCCTATTTTTAACCGCTAGTAAATATATTGTTGCGTGCTCAGTCTAATATCTAATACTCCCCATTTCACCTCACTATCGCTTTCCATTCCCAGAACCGTGATCCTGCACTCTGCTCTCCGCACACGCCAACGCAACGTTTCATTCTCCTCGTCCCAAGAAACTTCTCACCCACCCTCTGAACTGCACACTTCGTTTCTACTGTTCCATCAATTTTATTACAGTAAACACATTAATTGATATTCTAAACATACCTAAAGTTATCCAACCCTCATTCTAACTTCTGGTTCTCCTAAAACGTAAAAGCGAAGCCGAATAATCTATTCCTTACCACTCGGGGATGAATAACAGGTCATGACAATATTATATATTGAATGTCAAAACATAAAAAGATTAAATAAAAATGAAGGTAAGAACGAGTATTTCCCGCTGCGTCAATCACACACGTGATACTTTCACTTGCTAATTATTGATATTTTCACTTGCTGTTTACTGACTTGCAAGCGCTGTCCTATCTGATGATTAACTGTCTATTTTTTTGTATTTCTTATTATATATATACTACCCGAACAAAGATTTTTAGATTTTACAAATCAGTTTTCCTTTTCATATTTTTCATACATATTTAGGGACTGACTGACCACTCCCGTTCTAACGTACATCTGCCTAACTTGATTTTTCATTATATTTAATAATCTTAGGGTGGTTCTTAAAAAGGTCATTTTCGAATGTTGACCGGCTCACCTCCCAAATTAGTGCCAAATAATTCAAAAATAATTCTGCAATTTTTTCAGATTTTCATCTCAATTCTAACCCCTGCCTGTAAGAGGGTGAATTTTTCCATTTAACCCTTTCAGGAGCACATTAAGTCCATCCAAAGGATTTCGATCAAATTTAGCGCAGGGGGGTTCCTTGGGTCGTTCACTACGAATCTGAACTCGAAATTTGAAAATTCAAAATGGCGGATCCAATGTGGTGGACCAAAATCCCAAAAGTCGTTCGATTTCGATAAAACTCGGAGCTCGGGGCTTTTGAGGTCACAGATTTCGAATCTGGACTTCAAATTACAAAATTCAAAATGATGGATCCAATATGGCAATATCGAGTGACTCTTGGGATTTTGGACCACCATATTGGATCAGCCATTTTGAATTTGCAAATATTGAGTTCAGATGCATAATCAGCGACCCAAGAAACCCCCATATACCAAATTTTATCGAAATTCGTTTGCCAGAGTTAATATTCCCCTGAAGGGGCTGAATTGGAGAAATCCACCCTCTTGCCGGCACGGGTTAAAATTGAGATCAAAATCAGAAAAAATGGGGGAACTATTCATTCATCATTTGGAGCCGATCTAGGGATGAGTCGGTCGACATTCAAAAATGACCTTTTTGAGGACCATCCTACTGTCACCCGCATATAAAATTTCCGTCTCTGCAAACTTATTTTACCACCCCAGTATTAACGACTCGTTTGAAAGCGCACCTATTACACCTGTTCTAAGAATGGCTTGACTGCCCATAGCTAACATGTTCATACTAGCTTACTAGTACATAACACTACTATAATCATATGTCGAGAAACTAGCCTTTCTGATTTCGCATCTATCTTCTAGCTCCAAGGCGTCCCTCTATAAAAATTCCAAAGACTGTAGAACTTTTCATTTTGTGGTACTTGACTTTGAAGTGTCACGTTGTATTGCGAGCAACGTGGAATTCTGAAGAATCTGTGGCTCATCCCCCTCTCTCCTGGTCAGAGTTCTCCGTATTCTTAGTAGAGTTCGGTCACATGCAGTGATATGAGAGTTGCCTCTCTATAACCCCCCTGAAAGCCGTTAAGCTGGTAGTGTTTCAAACTGGGTGGTTCTCTTGTAATTATAGGATTTTGACTGCAGAATGTCAAGATTTGGCCCACTTTAATTTGTATATCACTGCCATGGCTCTAAAGTATACTCGATTGTTCTCCGTTATCTCGCTAGATCCGTTGGACGTTTTTCTTTTTTTTTTGCGTTGAAATTTTTGTAGGTAGCTAATACGATGATTCTCACCGATTTCAAAAAGTAAAACGTACTTTTGTTCTGTTCAATTGACTGATGTTGATGTTGATGAACTTCGACGAGCCTACATAGTAGTTATTAATAGGCCACAGAATTCATTTTATTCCCGATTCAACCATGAAGTTAACTTTTTTAAAACGCATCCTTAATCAGCGGAAAATATGAGCCCAATTTAAAAGTCCCAACTTTCGAATAAATTTTGCGGTCAGAGTTGAGTCGGAAATAAAGTCCTCTATGTGACACAGGAATAAAAGTCGACTTTATTCCCTTGTTACATAATGCGGTATTTGAACACTGATGTATGCTATCAAGCATTATATAAATACGTTATAACAGGTATTGAATTTTGATATTTATATGCAACCTAATTGTTATTTTCACTCCAAAACTGAATTTTCTAGTCCATTGTGTTATGAAATACTATTAACCAGTGATTTGCCAATATGACACAAAGAACATGATCACACAGACAATGAATGCGAATCCAATAAAAATCTGTTCTTGAAAATTACTCAATATTATCGCTATCCGACATAGACATATTGAGATGAAAAACTAATGCCAAAAATCAAGAGAAGACCACCGTTTCAAGTTCGAAGATTTTCGAAGAAATACAAGAATCAAGTCCAGAAAGAAAAACTGAAAACATGTGTATGCGTCTTTACGTTTAGGCGAAGATATATAATTGAAAACGCACTGCTCGGATCAGTGACTGTATTTTTGAGACTGTCCCATGTACGTAGATAGAATGAATATCTTATATGGATATAGGTATAGAAATATAATACATAAGAAAGTGCGGTGAGAAATAAAGAGGAAACGTACTTCCGAAAAATGGAAGGCGGCTAGTTTCTGCTTTGGCGACGACACTGGGACCTCCTAGATGGACGACAGTCAGAGCGTCGAAGAAGCTTGAGTGAGGAGCGAGTGCCAGGACAGGTGCGTCCTTGGCAGGAGCTCTGTGACCTTTGACCTTCAGATGGTGAAACCCTCCACAGACGAACGACGCCCGCAACACCCAGCATACCGTCACACGTAGGTCTCTGTTTTTTATACCAGTATGTTCCAGCCTCCATTTTATATATATATATATATATATGTATATATATGTAAATGATATAAAATAAGATGTTTTTGTATTGCAATATAAATTATTCTGTTATGCGTGTACGTACACTGTTAAAAAGTTTGGAAATTTATTACACAAAAGTGTATCTAAGTTACAAATTTCGTATATTCAAGTGCATTACTAAGCATTCTCATTAAATTTGCAATAAAATTTTGTAATTTTGCTTAATTTGGTCGGAGTAGCGCTAAACCGTATTTTTATTTGATTAAATTATGTAGTAAATGTATTACATTTGTAAATTTACTATACATTTGCTATAACGGTATTTGGAATTTACTAAACATTCAGCTGAATTCACGTGATAAATGTACAAAGAAATTCGATTACAGTCTGTTAAAATTGAAAATATATTGTAGCAAAGGGAATTAATCTGCATCTACATTCATTTCACTCCGCGATTTTGAATATCTCATAACTAGGCTCGCAAATATCGCATGCGGTAACCCATTAACGCTCACGCGGACGTAAACGGACACTCGCAAAAAAAAAGTATCTATTCACGTCAAAAAAGGCTGAAAATGCTGTACTCGGGGTAAGATTGTCCGCTCTTTCCGAATTGGACATTATTTTTGAGCTACAATCCCCCTGGGGGGATGGGGGGGTGGGTGAAAACAGGGGTTGAAGGGGTGAAATTCGCGAAAATAAAAAGTCAGCGAACAAAAGCATTTAAAAGGGTCAGAATTGCTGTCAAAAATGGGTAGTCATACCCTACAGAGGGTAAATTTTATGTTTTCAGCACTCCTGGCGAGTTCTGAACCCCTCCCCCCCCACCCCCGGGGGTGGAAATGGGGCAGTCTGGGGATGAAAATTGGACGATCACATAGGAAGGGTTCCAGACGGTGTAAAATAGTACTCGGGGGTTTTCGGGGTCGCTGATTCCGTTCCCGGGTTCAATTTTCACTCATGCACCCCCTCGGGGGGAAAATGGGGGAAGCTGGGGGTGAAATTGACCAATAACAAAGAATGGGGTTTTGGTTGTGGAAAATGGTATCCAGGGGGTTTTGGGGTCGCTGATTCCATTCTTGAGAACAGTTTCCACTTGTGCACACATCTGACGGTGAAAATTCGGGAGGCTAGGGACGAGAATCATGCTCATTCACACAGATGGGTGCACAAGTGGAAACTGACCTCAAGAATGGAATCAGCGACCCTAATAACCCCTGGATACCATTTTCCACAACCAAAACCCCATCCTTCATAATTGGTTAATTTCCACCAGCTGCCCCCATTTTCACCCCCAGGGGGGTGCATGAGTGAAAACTGACCCCGGAAACGGAATCAGCGACCTCGTAAACCCCCGAATGCTATTTTGCACCGTCTAGAACCCTTCCTATGTGATCGTCCAATTTTCACCCCCAGACTGCCCCATTTCCACCACCGGAGGGGAGGGGTTCAGAACTCGCCAGGAGTGCTGAAAACATAAAATTTACCCTCTGTAGGGTATGACTACCCATTTTTGACAGCAATTCTGGCCCTTTTGAATGCTTTTGTTCGCTGACTTTTTATTTTCGCGATTTTCACCCCTTCAACCCCTGTTTTCACCCCCCCCCCCCCCCCCCCCCAGGGGGGTTGTAGCTCAAAACTAATGTCAAATTCGGAAAGAGTGGACAATTTTACCCCGAGTACAGCATTATCAGCATTTTTTGACATGAATAGATACTTTTTTTTTGCGAGTGTCCGTTTACGTCTGCGTGAGCGTTAATAGGATTCCGTAGTCAGATTTCGAATTTCCCCAACCTCAGCTCTAAAATCACCCCGAAGAATTTTAGTCTTACTAAATAGTATGTCATACGTACTGTATTTAAAAAGCTTCTCAACAGTTTTTGAAAAATCCGAAATTTTCTTGTGACTCTACTCAAGTTGTACATGTATAAATTTTATACAAAATACTTAACAATATCAGATTTCAGCAAAGCCCACAGAATTACCATGTTAATTTTGGAATAAATATTAGAATTCTTAATTTCAGATAATTACACGGTAAATTTACTGACTATCTAACAATTTACTAAATTTGGATGTTAAACTCTCATGTAAATTTATTAAAAATTGCATTGTGAGTACGAATTCTGAAACTATGATCTTATTGCTGAGTTTCAGTGACTGTGTTATCTGTCGATTGTATTATCAATCAAACAAAGTCATGGTTTTCCCACAAAGTAGTTTGGCGTAGCTGGTAGGATGTCTGACTAGTAATCCGAATATTGGGAGCGAACGGGATCCGAGCCCCGGTTAGGAGAAAATAATACGCTAGGTTTTCTAATTCATCTGAAATGCTTTTCAATCGATCGTAGCTACTGACAAATTGTTGACATACTGTTTGTGCTCACAGAGAATTGTTATATTAATTATACAGCCGTTTTACATCTATTATTTTCTTCATCTATTAAATTTATAATCCATAATATTGTCAAAATAATACCTTGATTTATTGAAATTACGGCTCCAATACTTAGTAAATTTACGGTAATCTTACAATAAATTCTACAGTTTACAAAGAATACTTAAACAAAATAAAGTAAATTTACTTTTCCATTACAATTTTAGTAGATTTCCAACAAATATTTTTGACAGCGTATGTATGTTATAATAGAATAATGTATATTATCATACAAAAACTTTTTATTTTAGTTTATGATTTAACACTGTCACATTATACAATCTTTAATGTGTTATAATAATTAAACTGAAACATCATTTGATTTGTTTCAATCACGTACAGATTAATCATCCGTAAACCGATATTATTGAAAGAGCAAAGAAGCTTGAAAAATGAATCGTCGTTAGGAACAAGATATATTTGTATTCATTTATTTTTTTAAGGCATTCAATCTTTCTAAGGTTCAAATTATTGTACACCTGTGTTGAAGTCTATTCTAGTTACAAAAAAAAGGTATCAGAACACAGAAATTACGAACCAGAGGTTTGAAAGCCGTATAACTCAGGTCAATTAAGTTAAATTTTACTGAATCAATATCCTCCTAAAAAGCCTAATAATTAACAACTGCGCAGAGAGATCGGAATAGTATTTGTTGCAGTTTCAAGTTTTTTAATTGAAAATGTATATCGTTTATCCATGGTGAACTGATAATATAATTATAGTTGGCAAAACCCATTTTCCCATTAATAAATTTTGCACAGTTCTTCCAAAATTAGTATTCTCTTGAGCTTTTGGATGGAAAGAATAAAAACACAAACATACGTATTGTGTCGAATCGATACGGAGTTGGATATAATAAATTCACACTCCATTAAAAAATACAAACGTCATATTGAAAATATTTTCGCGTGGTCTACAGAGAAATCAATGGTAAAAAAGGTGAGCTATTGCATAGTCAAAATGAAATTAACGATATTTTGCGGAATATTTACAGGTCAGACGAGTAAGAATAACTACCGTCTGATAAAGACGATGTTTAAAAATGATAGGAAAGTATATAAACTATATTTGTAATAATTCTTATCAAATGGCATCTTTTACCCGACATAACTGATTCCTCATTCGAACTTTGCTCATTTGAATTAGACCCAATCCGAATTGATATGGGTAACCGAGGTTCAACTTACTGCAACCATGATATATAAATCGACTCATCTCATATTTTTGTAATTAAGACTGCACAACTACACGGATTTAATCCCTCTGTGTAATTATTCATGATTGTGGGCATGGCATGTTTAATTAAAATTCAAAGTTTGTTAATTTTTCTTACGAATTACCAAGTTGCCATCTTGACCGGATGCGACTCGATTGACTGAGGTAGCTACTCCTCGATTCACATCTTTGCATTATAATTTGAATGTTCACTACTTAGAACCTAATATATTCAATAAAATCTACCGTTACGTGTATACATATATAGTTTATATTACGATATTTTTTCCAACAGAATATGCATAAAATGAAAATGTTATGGGATGGACCTGGGTCATCATTTTAATCATCGATACAACAGTGATATTTCAATGGCCCCTAATAAAATTCACTCAAATTCAGAGAGATTGATCATAAAAAACTTAACTTTGGTGTGACGATTATAAGCTAAGTAACCCAACAAACCCCGATGATAAAACAATTATCTTCTATGCTTGTACACAGGAGGTAACTGTTTTATCATCGGGGTTCGAGGAGTTACTTAGATCATAAGCGTCACGCCAGAGCTAGGTCTTTCATAATCAGACTCTCTAAAGATAAGTGAGTTTTATTACGGCCATCGATTTCGACGCTGCGAATGGGTATATCTCCCCAAAAAATCCGTCATAAAGAATCTAGAATTTTCTACCAGAGCTGTGTGTGCGCGGGAAGGGGGTTCTTCGATTATCTAGTGAATAATTCCACTAAAGCTAGCTATTCGGTTCTTCTAAACAAATATTGTCCTTGGTAGGAGTATTTTGTTCAGTAACTAAAGTGCGTGGCCAAGAACATCGTCGTCAAGAAGCCTTGCGTAAGCCTGATTGTGTGATACTTGAGTTGTACAAGGTTAGAGTATGAAATATGTCAATTCACGGCTTAATAATTCAGATGTTTTGCTGTCCTAGTTCATTCAGTACAGTACTATCCGACTTTGTACACCACCCGTTTAGCCTCTGTAAATATTTGTATATCAGTGCAAATAGCACAGCAGTTAAATCTCTACGATTGTTTCGCAATTTTTGCTCTGACATGTCTACGAAAACATATTCGATTCGGCCGCCACGTGAATTAACCATATTTGCATTATTTCAGTTTTCACGTAGCCGCTGCTAAGGTCATGCAATACTCCTACCCTTACTGACTGAGCAGACTCAACCGTCTTCTTTTTATATTAAATAAACAAGAGTTCCTTGGTTGGCCGTGCGCCCAGCTGATCGTGAGAGCATCTTTAATTTTACAACATTTTTTTTTAATTACACACAATTTTCGGAATATGAGTAGCTTTCCTGAATTCCGCTACAAAAGAGCGATGCACCGTCGAAATTCTAACCCGTACCGTTCGTTTGTTCATTTAATATAGGGAGAAAAAGGGTGAGGTTGCTCGGTCGGTAAGGGTAGGACTACTACATGACCTTAAAGTTCGCTGCATAACTGATTTTCATTACCTGAATATCTGATTATCTCAGTGTATCGTGAGTGTATCTACTACAAGATACTAAGGATTTGGTTTTTCAGACAATTCTCACGCCTGCAATTATTGGAAACATACAGTTACAATATTGGAAATTATTATTGTTTATGATACAGACTCCATGCGGAATTATAGGGTATACTACGGTTAGTAAAAAAAGCGTGTTACGAAAATTGGTCCAAATTTGAACATTTGAGAAAACATCCACCGACGTGTAAGTATACCTATCAACATTCATGGCTATAGTTAATTTGAGGCGTCAAGCGATTAAGTCTGCGCGATATATACTGAAAGAAAATAAATATATAAAAAAGGTCTTGACGTGTTACTATGCAGTTACGTATGTGGCTAATTTGGAACTTCAAGCGATTAGGTCTGTGCGATACATGTTGAAAGAAAATAAAGTAAGTAAAAAGGCCTTGTTACGAACAGAATTGTAGCTACTCGTATCTCTCACGTATCCGCTTGGTTATTATATTCGCTTCTGTACTTCTTTGTATAGAATAATGTAGGAATGCGGCTGGCACAAACTGACACTTACTAATTGTGTTAAGAAGTCTTATGCAATATCCTGATCATTAGCATGTTCGGAAATAGTGTTATGTTATTCGAGCTGCATCGACGGTCTACTTCTGTATCATTTACGTCATGCATAATATTCGCATGCTCATAATTCTTGCAGACGTTGCTAATTCAGGTGCGATGGACAAATTACTTTGTAGATTCATTTTCATTGGTGGAATTTTTTGCAACACAAAATGTTCCTTAAATGTGTGTTACGTTCAATTTAGAAAGGATCTTGACGACGATAAAGTCGTCATTGACATGAACGTCGTCAACGATATTGATATGAGGTACGACAAAATTATTTCATGATTAATGAAAAACTGACATTACCGAATAGCTATAACAGAGAAACGTGATTCGAATCACGAAAGACCAGTTTTTAAAGCTAAATTGTCTATTATAAATGATTTTATACTAACTTATGGAGTTTATGAAAATTTTCTCTGAGATATTAAGAGTGAAGTTCAGAAAGGTATTGCGATTCCATTTGGAGTAAAAAAATATTGTACCCCTCACTAAATGGGTATAGAAATCACAGCTTACGTATCACATGAATAACTATACGAATTGAATAAACTCTTTAGTCTTATTGGAAATATAAAATCAATTATCAAACATAATTGATATTAACAAATTTTTGCACGAAAAGTGAAACAGCAATGTTTCTTTTTTATTTTCTACGATAGTATGTTATACGGGTATTATTTTTTTTCATCGATCTATCGATACTACAAAATCTCATCTTATACGTTTACCTGTACATATATACATAAATATACAGACAGAAAAGCAAAATTCAATAGGCAAGCGGCTGTAAATACAAGCGACATAAAAATAGGTATTTACGTAGTGGAAAGTATAGTTTGAAAATTTCCCAAGTCCATAGATGAAGAAATGCAATTGTTGATGCGTTAAGGAGAGATGAGAAGGAGGAAAAACATCACGCGCTGGCCACATGTTAAACACTTGTATAAGCATAGATAATATAGAACCACTTTTGTTTTCTTTGCCAAACTTCTTCGAAGATGCATGTCATCCACGTCATTCGACTAATAAACATCATCATAGGCATTCATCAGCGAAAATCATCGGGGCATTTTTTTGAATCAGGTTAAAATACTCGAATACCTACTACAAGAAAGTGGTTCATTGAAATTTAAAATTTTATTAGTAAAAAGTTACTACGCTATTTTAAAATTTATGGATTTGCGATTAGGTAAATCAAAGACACAATTGCCCCTTGTATTTTGAAAATTGGTCCGTGGAAACGTCAAGTCTCTGACTTTTTCTTCAGATAAGCCTGACCCCAGTCACGACAAAAATTGATTGTAAACTGATTTCATACCGTGATTTCAAAATGACATGTTCTCGGATATTTCAGCGATAAAATCAATTACGACAGTAAAGAAAATTTTAAGCTCAAGATAAAAAATTTTGAAGGCTACGTTCTCATGTCTGTAAAATTAAAGATCAGATTGTCGATTTGATAAAGAGAAAAAAATATACAACTGAAATTCTCAACAGACGATTTTATTTAGAGATCCACCCTTGGAAGCTTATGTTGGCAAAATATATTATATTGTGTAGTGTAACACGGCTTCTTAGGATCCTTGGCCCTCGCAGGCTCCCACTTACCCGCCGAGTACTGGTTCCGAAAATTGAACGCGAGTTTTTAAATTTTTCCTTCAACGCGATTTATACATTCTAAATTCTGTGACGAATCAAAATACGACAAAAAAAATTATAAGGCCAGTGATTTTACCAAAAAGACATGCAAGACCGAAAGTATTTTTTCTATGATAAAGATGTTGGAATGTCTAGATGTGAATATTCTGTAAAGTCGTACCATACCACAAGGTAAAAATGTTCCACAAAAGTTATTTATGTAAACAATCTATCTTCATGCAAACTTCATCTTGTAATTTTATCATTCATTGATGAACAAACAAGAAAGTATTTTGTATGGCACTTTCAAGAAACCCAAAATATACGGATACGGAGCAAACAATACGGAACTAAGCTTCCTCAGGGATGCATCAGGCTTACAATCTGATTGAAATGAGATTGGAATAATTATAACTGTACAAAGACCCGATTATTGATAACCAATGAGATCATATTGTTGTATCATATGTGTTAATATCAAAAATGTTCTGTTTATTTGATTTTAATAAATATCGGTTGATTTTGTTGCTGAATGATTTTTCAAAACATCACAGTCGAATTTTTTCTTGACTCATTGGTTAATCACACATACATACGTAGTGCAAAATAATGATAAGCTGCCATTGATAAGGTTATGTTTAGTTGAAGAAAGACTTTTTGACATTATTGAAAATTGGTGATAAATCTTACGTACGATTTGCGAATTTGAAAATCTATTCCTAAATAGAATTACCCTGAATCCAATAAAATTGGCCAATCGTGAGCAATATGATATTGGCATAAAAAATGGAAGAATTATGAAATGATATTTGTAAAGTCATTAAGAACTTCAATTACTTCATTTAAATTTACGGTTTACGATTTGTGTCCCAGCTAAGGGGATAACCGACCCTCAACTATACTCGACAAATTGAGAGGACCATATTTTATTCACTTTTCTTGGGAAATGACAGGATTCATAATCGTGCTTTTTTGACTACGACAAAAGTGCAGAAAATTAGGGTGGTGTCCGAAATTCCGAAAGATTAGAACTCCAAACGATCAAATACCCAAAAATTTCAAAGCAAAATATACCCAATTCCGAAACATCATAATTCCGATGTACTAAGATCCGAAATTACAAAATGGCGAAAGTATTCCGAATGTCAGAGTTCCGGAAAGTGATTTAATACAAAAACTTTTTGGAACTTTACTGCATTAGAGTTCTGCTATTCACAGCTACGGTCGTTTAGAAATCTGTACGTTCTAAATTTTGAAAATTTAAGTATTCGGCTGTTGGAATTTTTTGCCATTGATATTGTTGGGGAACTGGGATATTGCACTCTACTTTTAGGGAATCGGCCAATTTCACTTCTTGCTGTTCCAGGGTTTTGAGGTTTCAGTTTCGCTTTTTAGAAGATCACATTTTGGGTATTTGGTCATTCGAAATATTGGACCTCTCCCTAAAATGATGAAAAATTTAGACATCTACTACATTCGGCAATGCAGTAAAATGCCACAGCCTCAATGTGAGTGAAAACTGGCTGGGAGTAAATTTATAGTGTTTCCTAAAATTTTCCAAACGTTCTGTAAAGACCGAATAAGCACAAATTGCAAATGTCATCATTTCTCAAAATTTGAAACGATTTCATTACTTGGTTGGTAAAAAGAGTGTAAGATACGATACGTTTACTCTGATAATTTTGGAAGAAATTTGAGGATCAACAAATTTCAACTCACAATCAGTCAATATCGGTTTCGTCTTTGGAAAGCTTTATTTTTCAATTCTAATAATTTGTTTTTTCTGAACTGTACGTCTATTGCAATCTCAAAAACTTGCCCAGAAGTATAATTGAAGGTCTTCCCTTCATTCGAGTACTGAAAATATTGGCAATTCGCACATGCACAATGCAATCTTCGTAGAAGGTAGCCTCGAAGAACAAGCAGCGCGTGTTACTACGTCTGCACGGAGATGATGGATAGCCATAATGAGTGTACGGTCATGCACGTGTGATTTCTTTCGAAGCCTGGCAAGGTTTAATAAGTATTTTCATGGAATATGTTGTATGCCTGAGTGTGAAGGGGTGATTTTCTATTATACATTTATGAGGGAATATGTTGTCTTAATTATTCTCACCGCCTCCATCCGGTTAGTGGTGCTCGACGGAGATCATCCTCGGTAAGTCCATGGAGTCCCAAGCAAGCGAGAAGCCAGGCCAATATGACGAGTGCCGTAATGGCCACTAGTCGAAAGGGTAAAACTGCAACCGTCAAGAATGCTGTCTGTAACAGAAGAAAAGCAAATTTACTCTTTTTATACGGTTTAATAATGGCCAGGTAATTTTTATCCTTGCATGACAATTTCACACTCATATTACAAGTATACATAAAAGTGGCTTGTCGGGCAGACTAGAACACCATACTTATCCATTTTTGGACATATTGAATCCGAATCCGGTGTCGGAATTGCTCAATCAGCCCCAGATTTAGAGTATGTCTGCCAGAAATTTTTTTTTGTCGACCTCGAACACTGAAAGATTTCACGATGCGCAGGTAGAGTGAAATACCCCATACTAGACTCCCTACAAAACAAAGGCTTGCCAATCAACGCTTTGGTTTGACTGGTTTCTCATTCTTCGTCAGTTAATGGCGGCGACGTGCGATATTCAAATAGTAAAAATGTTGAATATATAATACACAAATGACTTGTCATAGTCAACAGTATTTAGTACAGCAAATTGCAAGGTAATGTGTTTATTTATAGTTCTAAGACTAATGGAACGAATTTTCCACCGTGTGTTATAAAGTTGGCTACCTTCGAAAAATCAAACATAAACGTAAGCTTGTGTACATTACACTGATATATATATATATATATATTTCTGATGTTATATATATATACATATATTGGCCATATGGTTCGTGATATGTAATATATACAATTTATGGACAATAAGTGGAACATCACCCACCACCGGAGCTTCCAGACCTGTATACCGGAAGGAAAAAAAGCGGAGACATATCTCAGTGTTACAAAAGTGGGTTACATTCTGATTGGGAGTTTGTCGTTCCAATAGCGCCGCGTGCAGCGCTGGTTTAATTTCTTGCATTGAAAATTTAAATGCGCTACGTGCGCGTAAATTTTTTATTGTATCTGACTTGCTCAATAATTTACGTGAACGACGTACAGCCTTTTGCCATTGACGTAAGCGCTCCTTCTATGAGATAAATGGTAAAACAAGGCGTTCTCTGATTTCAAAAAATTTTGTGAGCTAGTTGTACAGTTAAGAGTTCTCGTGCTAAACATTGTTCAGGTTAATTGACACGTTGGTTTGGTTACATTACGTACCGTACAGAGTCTAAATACACTAACTTGTTTTTTGCCGTGAATTTTGTTTTCTAAATGCTCGTTAACGTATCCTGTCTGACACCCGGGCATAAAACAATGTGTACTCATTTTCCAGGAGGTAATATTAAAAGTGTGACGCACGTGTAGCGCGTTCCAATTTTCAATGCAACAGATGATATCGGCGCTGCGAGTGGTGCTATTGATACTACAAACCTCTGCTATCGAAAAGAGCAAGGAAGATGGGATAGAGAACCAGCCAACCGTACAGATTTTTAGCAGCGCCATCTGTTGAGCCAGGGAGGAACTACGTGATATATTTGAGAATCAAAAAATAACCAATATCACGTTGCATTCAGCCAAGCAGCGTCAGAACCTATTAAGTTGCTATTAACCTCTTTCGTGGCGGCGTTCCCACGGTGTGCCTAGTATTGTTCAACGCAAGTAGGAGTTCAACATAGTCGTGTATAAAACATACAACATTAGCGATTAATAATGCCGCGTAAGTGTGACGTGGTGAATTGCCGAAATCGTTTGGAGAAACACTTTCATTTCTTCACGCTGCCGAAGAACGAAGAGCAGTGTGTATATTCTCTCATTCGCGCATTTGAATAGTAACGTAGCGTATTCGAATTACTGGAATTTTGTGCTAGCTATGAAGACATCTATTTTTTCAGTGCCGCGGAATGGATAAGATTTTCAGGACGAGAGAAAACCATCAACCGGAAAGATTTTCGTATCTGCAGCAAACATTTTCCGCCAAACAAAATTTGGAAACTGAAACCTCGTCCTCTTTTGACCCGCGATGCTGTGCCATCATTGTACGGCCTAAAAAACGGATCGGCTTCGAAGTCGTCCAGCATCGAAGACAAAACTTCAGGACCGACTGTTGACAGTAATTTAACCATAGTTTTACCATTATACGTATCGCGTTTCTTCAAATGAATTCCCGGTGTTAACCTTTTATAAATTTACAGATTTGCCACAGGAAAATGAAGTGGTTCTTCAGAATTTGGTATGTGGCAGTAGTTTCGGTAAGATTGTAAAACAGCAGTATTAATAACTTCTAAAACAATCGTGAATTTTTAGAGCCATTGGAGGCTGCAATTTGTACATACAGACATCTATTCTCGTGTAGTTAAAAATATCTATTCAATCAGATCAAGTATTTAGCATTATAATGTACAGTATACGAAGCGAAGTACAAAAAAACAAAAAAAATATGAAAAATGACAAAGACTGTGTGGCTTAAAACATTAAATAATAATATTAAGTATTATTTACCCGAAAAATAAGATTATTGTGATATTTTACTAATAAATCTTTGTTGTATGCTACAGAAAAGGAAAAAAATAAAAACAAATGTATAGATACTTTTGTCACATGGCAAAAGTGGTTATCTTTTTATTTCATGCCAATGAATATTACCCTACTACAATAAATTAAAACCTCTATTGCAGCTTCTAACTTTTCTTAACCTCGAGGCATGACTGCTTAATTTGAAACTCATCATATTATGCGGAGGTACCTTAACGTTGGAGAATTGTTCAAATTCGTATATTGCTTTAACTAGTATAGACTATAATGGTGTAACTAATATACGACTTTTAACAATTCTCGAACGTCAAGGTATGTCCGCATAATATGATGAGTTTTAAATTAAACGGTCATGTTTGCTTTCATTAACATGAGATTCAAAATCCGTGCATATCGCAGTGGTGGGAGGTCCTTAGTTCCGCCCTGACTCAACAGAAGCGCTGCAAAACTCTGTACGGAGCTTAACATTGGCGCCTTATGGTGGCTAGTTCTCTATCTCATCCTCATTGAGAAAGAGTACAAAGCACGGTCTTACATACAGTCCTGGAAACTCGGTCAAAATTTCAGTGGTGTGGGTGTCCTCTTATTGAAGCACCGATCGTTTCGCCTAGTGACCACGAGTGTCGCTACGATAGAGGGATTCAGGCTGTGTGAGAGAGATGGAAACAGCTCGGACGGTCAACAACCTGTTTCCATCTCTCTCGCACAGCCTTAACACCTCTATCGCAGCGACACTCATGGTCACTAGGCGAAACGGTCGGTGCTTCAATAAGAGGACACACCCCCACCACCAAAGTTTCCAGACCTGTATGTAAGACGGTGGTACAGAGTTATGTCTTCTCGCGTCTTCTTTTCTACCCGTATATAAGACCCATAGACTTATAAAGATAGACTGAGCGCTTCTATAGGAGGCACTGACAATTACATATAAAGGACAGAGATATACCGGGAGTACTGCTCTCTCTTTTCAATCGGCGTCATGGTGGGAGACAACGGAGCAGTGGAAGTGGAACAGCTATAGATATAGGCGCATAATTTCGCCTCATTCTCCTCTACCGCCTCGATCCCCGCCACAAATATCGACAAAGAGAGAAAGGAGTACTCCCGGCATATTTCTGTCCTTTAAATGTTTGCTTTAAGCGGCTCATAAGAGCGCTCAGTCTATCTTTATAGTTCTATAATAAGACCGTGGACCATGCAAACTATAACAAGGAGCACGAACTGCTATGCCGAGCGTATAGTCAAGTGGGGTCTACGAATTGCCACCCTTAGTTGGCGCTAGTGAGCCATAAAGTCTGCAGTCTTCCTGAGTGCTTGTCACAGTACATAACACGCAATGACGTGTTAACAGCTTCGGGTTGTCGGCGAAGGAGTGAAATGGAGCTGGGGAGGTGCGCCGAGAGCACTTTCGTGCGTTGGTACAATGCACTGAATCTCGCTTGCCCCTGGGCTCATTTGCATTGCGAACGTGAAGTTGACATGACCCATGTAAGTCCGCAACTGCGGTTTTCGTGTCTCACTAGACCAATTAACAGCGATGGTTCTTGGACCGCGTTTCGAATCGTAGTTCGTGTTCCTTGTTATAGTCTTTCTAGTAGGGACTCTACCATAGACTGCGCGGTCTGTGCCCCGAACTGAAGCTGTGATAAGAGAGAAAGAGCCTTCTTACTCTAATCGCTACCTTGGAGGGGGAAACACGTAGCTTATACAAGTATACCTCCCCGCTTGTCTCATTGTTTACCCCATCGAGCAGTTGCTCCCCACTCTCTTGATCATGCAACAAAGATGCCCGGCTCCAGGACTATCTCTGTCCTTTAGCGGTACCGTAACACTGCACAATCTATAGGCTATTGACAAAAAAAAAAGTACAGTGGTCACAGCCAGAATGCAGAAGCCGTAGCGCATGCACGATTGGGAAAAGCCAATCTAGCTGTATGGCTACTGCATTCTGCCTATGGCTTGTGGATTTTCATAAAAATTCATAAAGCATATTCTATGGCATAACAAACCAAAAGCATGCGTACTAAACATTTTTCCTACAATTGAAAAAAATAGGATAATCGCAATAGTAAACTCGTGAAGTTCATGTCATTTCTTTATTTCTGCGACAAATGCAAATGCATTTGACTATTTTTATTGAGAATTGTGTACAGAATCGGGTTGTCAAGCCCTTTTATGCGTTTGAGATACGCGAACTTCGATATTTAGAGATATATGTACATCAATGTCACAATCGACCAGGACACCCTCTTAAAGCTGATTTGTTATGAAGTGCGCGACTGCAATCCCCACTCGAGCGTCGTGGTATCACCCACCACGGTACCACTAGCGTGAGACCTGTAATTACATGAGTCAGATATCACCCGTTAACAGATGTGACACACGCTACTCTTTGCAATACCTGTGAAGGAAAGTTCAATTTAAGAAACACCGAAGGTGCCACTCATAGCCTGCAAAATTGGAATTAAGTCAGTTACGCTCAATGACTCAGTGCGCATTAACTCAAATTATTGAGTTATTCGAAAGTGTACATTAGGGGGGTCTGTATGATTAAAGTTTTCGTTGGTTTTGACAGTCAGTGATGACAAGATGCATTCATGTATAATAACCAATACAGTTACGAACTTCTAACTCATTAGGGGGGTCCTTATTTAAGGTGTTGATGATGTTTTTCTGTCACGCCCCCCAAATCAACTTGAAATAATTTAAAAACAATTCTCAAATTTTTTCACATTATTGTCTCAACTCTAAGCCGTACCTATAAGAGGGTATATTTCCCCATTTAAAATACGCGTGTTTCGGACACATTCTCAACATATATCTTATTGCAAGAGTAATAATGTTCAAAAAAATCTGCAACAGCGAAGTCTTAGTGGGCATTAGTGCTACTATCTGAGAAAAAATGTACATCATCATACTAGGTAATTTCGATAAATTGCACTTTCTCTAAATGGAAAAAGTCAGGTTTCGAGGGTGTGCAATTCATCCAGATTGCATGATATGATGATGTGAATTTTTTCTTACATAGTAGCACTAATGCTCACTAAAACCTCGCAGCTACAGATTTTTTGAGACATTTTCACTCTTACAATAAGATATATGCTGAGAATGTGTCCGAAATATGTGTTTCTCAAGTGTGAAAATCCACTCTCTTATAGGCACGGGTTGAAATTGATATGAAAATCTGGAAAGATTCGCGAATAGGTTCTGAATTATTTAAAGCTATTGTTTGGGGGGTGCTCCAGACAAAAATCGTCAATAACCCAAACAAGGACTACCCTAGTGTACATACGCTGCAGAAAACGTCAGTGCGGAAAATCAAGCATTACAATTGCATGCATATTGTAACGGTCAGCTGTTTGTGACAGACACAAGTGAAAGCTGCCAGCTACATGGTAAAGATGCGACGAACGCCGACGGGCACCGAGATTAGCCGATGCCACCAATACGGAGTCGAAGGCACGGTCATACCAGAGATGAGTAGGGAGATCTCCAACGCTCGGCTTTTCGTGATACCAGCTAAGTTGGAGCGTCGACGTGACCCCTAGGCGGCCACGCACCGAAGGTGGCCCATTTCCGACCCGACACCTAAGCGGCCATGCACCGAAGGTGGCCCACAATCGTGTAGATATAGATATACTCGGTCGCTCGAGCAAGTGGTTGCCAATCGCATTAAAAAACAATACATTTGTTTTTAGTAATCTCTATTTTTAATTACTGTGAAAACTTTTCCTCATTAAAAAAGAGGCGCTAAAAGCGGGGAACAAATCGATTCACTCTCGGAATTTAATTGTTTCAATTATTTGTTCTCTTCTGGGTTACCCCCACTACAAAAAAGATGGGTTCAGTAAAAAAAAAGCAAAAGGAAAGAAGGAAAAAATCGACCGGCTCTGGAAATTTTCTTCCTTTCATTTGTTTGTTCTCTCCGAAAATACAAAAACAAAAGCCGGGATTGAATTTAGAAAAAAAAAGAGTGAACTGCGATCGAACCCGTGTCCCGCATCACTCCATCCTCACGTTTTCTTTTTTTTTTTTTGAGGTGGAAACCATATTCATTTAGATGAACAATAAATGTACAATATTCACAATGTTGCACTTGTAATTATCTTAGTTTATGTAGCTCCGGCTTGAATTTCAAGCTCAATCTAACATTTTGTTTTACATTAAGTGGTTAACTTATTTTTTAGTGTTTTGTTTAAGACTTGAATGCAGTATTATAGCAAACACAGTAGTAATTAACTTAAATACAGGAAAACTTTGCGCAAAAACCTGTGATTGAAAATTCATCCTCATGTGGTATCCACTCAGCCACACCACAGCTACGTCCGTGATCGCGCGTTTGCTCGGTATGTTTATGGAGCTTGCTTGGAATTCACTGATGCTTCTCTGTAAGATTCAGTTCGAGAAAAAAAAAATTTCCCCCAACCACTCTCCCATTGCACATTTTGCATAAATGTTGTCGAGCTGGCTTCGTATATTTTTCCATAGACTGCGTGTACAAATATTCGAGAACACCAGGCGTCACATATATTCATATCAATAAAAAAATAATATATATTAAAAAAAAAAAGTATTTGGACTGGGAATGGTTAATTAATTTGGTTTAACGTCCGCCAATTGAATCCAAGATTTATCAAATCTGGAGATACTTTTATTCGCTGACATTCATAACTGAAACAAAAAAAATCCCAATTCTTGCATTCATGGAAACATCTGTGCGAGCGGGGACAAGGATGCGATTGGCAACCACTTGCTCGAGCGACCGAGTATATCTATATCTACACGATTGTGGGCCACCTTCGGTGCATGGCCGCCTAGGTGTCGGGTCGGAAATGGGCCACCTTCGGTGCGTGGCCGCTTAGGTGTCACGTTGACGCTCCAACTCAGCTGGTATCACGAAAAGCCGAGCGTTGGAGATCTCCCCACTCATCTCTGGTCTTACATACATCACATATTTATCTCACTTTGTGGCCGCCAGGTCGGCGTTGTGTTCGAGGGATGGATAATCAACGCATGCGCAATGCAGCGCCAACGTAATAATAATATTATTATTGGCACATTTTCATCCCTACCATCCCTACCCCACGTACATCCCTAGATAGCAGCGCCGCGACATGGCTATTTCAAACACTAAAAACCACGGACAGCAAGAGAACCACGCCGCTCTGTAGAAAATTGGCTTCGTAATTCGTTGCCAGACCTGTATGTAAGACCGTGGTCGAAGGACACTGCAGGACGCAGGCAAGCTCGTGGAATAGAACACGAATACCGCGCAGAAACGACAAACACCGAAAACAGTCGAGGCTAGTCGATGCCACTAAGCGGAGTTGTAGGACACCGACAGGACGCAGCAGCTCCCGAGATACGGGTACAGAATCGCTAGTCTGATCGCGACGGCGCAATGCAATGGAAGAGCCGCAGGCAGTATAAATAGTGATGCGCCAGAAGCACCAGTCAGCAGATCTCAGGTAGAGCGCCGAGCTATGTCATCCGACGAGACTACGTTTGTCTATAAATCGTTTCCGAACTAGGAGTCAATTTTGCAATATGAATTTTCAATCATAGCGCTTAGATTCATCGTAGAGTCAAATTAACAGCCAAGTTCACGACGATATCACGGGATTTTAAATGATAGATGAGAAAAGGTTAGCATGGACAGTTAAGAAAAATTTTAAACACTTATAAATCGTAGGAGCAGAACCGACGAATTCTGTAGTATTTTATTTTAATTTAATTTACCTTGATTTTGCATGATTTTCTTAGTATCATTTTGCCTGGAGCACAATTCTTCGATTAATTAAATCGTTATTGTAAGAAAGTTCAATGTATTTGCTTCTTTAGTTCGTTATCATTGCAGGCAAATTGATATCGGATAGAGTTAACAGACAGCGTGAACTCATCTGTGATAGTTCGGCGACACTGGAAAAGTTGTTTCCGGGAACTATTATTGTTGAAACGCAGCCTGACAGGGCCATGGTTACAGCCCTGGTCCGTAATTTAGCTGTCGATTTGGTTATTTTAGGAAATATTAGCTTCGGCTTTTATGCCCAAGTCTGTCGAGGGAGGCGGCTCTGGATTTCGCGAGTCCATTGTTAAAAGGAAGCACTGGCTTTTATCCGTGTCTTCGATTAGGTAGCAATAATTTGAAACCCTTGTCTCTAAGAGGAAAGTATCGGCTGAATTGCCCTTGTCTATCTATAGGAGCAACGGTGGAAGATTCTTGTTTACGTCCAAGGCAGCTCCGGTCGTTCCCAAGTCTATGACGGTCTCTAGAGAGATCAGAGTGTTTTCGGGTCGGCGAGACTGGTCCAACTTTTAGCCCACTAGAGGAAGTCCTATTTATTTTACTTATCCTTCTCTAATTACAACCTAATTAGGCAAAGACACTTACGATAACGTGGTGTTCTCACATGCCCAGGTTTCGAAAACAGCCGCATACGTTTCAATGTACTGACGTTGCTTTTCTGTTCAGTTTGGAAATGAGGCACATCACGCATGCTTCATAGGCTTCCAAAACTGAACTTTCCAAGCAGGTATTGCAAAAACTATTTTTTTCCTGGCTCTTCGCCACGTGTGATTGACACGAAAGTGAAGGCGCGGGAAATTCTCAGATTCGATTTTTGACAGGCAATGAAGCTCTATCCCAAAAATCGGTGAAGATGGGTTTATTTCAATGATAAATGCTAACTTCCTTGAGCTTTAAAGTTGTGAAGTAACGCACTTTGGTGAGAAATTTGAAATCAGATGGACTCGTAAGACAGTAAGTTTGAAAGAGGAGAGGTTTCTGTGATTTCCAATTTGAAAACTAGTATAGTTTTTTGAACTCGAAGGGACAAAAATTGTAGTAAAAGTGACATAATTCGAAGAAAGTCAAAGAAAAATTTACTAGTGGTTGACTCAGCGACTCAGTGGCAGCCCTGGAATGCAATAAACACACAGAAAAAGAGTATAGAGAAATATGCAAAGGTGTGGATTTTTCCTGTTTACATTAAAAATCAAACCATTTCAGAATTATTCAAATTGGATTCGATTGCAGAGACGCTCAAGCGAGGGGTAAAGCACTTATAATACATGCCACATCATTTTATTCACTCGTATAATAAAAACGCAATAGTTGTTTCATTCATTTTTATATTTTTAACATTTAATTGAACCTGCAGGAGAAGGAGATTAATTTCGATTTTTTTAATTCAATGACATTTTTGTCCGATTTTGACAAAGTTACGTATTTTTAAATTGTTGGAGATGCTGATTACAACTCTTGCGTTGGGTGTTTTAAAAACGAAATGGCAGGTCAATTTTCGAAAATTTGATCCCATGTACAGAGAAATTTGTGTACCGTGAATTATAGGATTACTGATTTCGAATCTTATGTCACAAATTGGCGGAATAAGTTTCTGATATTTCATCCAATCTGCACGAAATTTGTGTCGTCAGATTTTTACAATCGTTGATTACGAATTTTATATCTGATCTTGCTAAAAAAAAAAAAATGGCGGGCACAAAACATTTTGCAACAATGGTGGACAACTTTTCAGAATATTACATCCGTGATTTGACTTTAAATTTGTGTAGAGGTGTTTTTGGAGTCGGTGATTACGAATCGTACGTTAAAATATTTAAAAAATAAAATGTAGGAAATTTTGTTGATAGTCGCATCAGTTGTATACAAAGATTTTTACCAAAATTGGTGATCGTCTGCGCGGTCAAAATGCTAATTTTAACACTAGAACTACCAGACCAGTCAAAAGGACTGGTTTGCCAATTTCATTTTTAAACTCCTACTGCATGGGGTTAAATCTACTGCATTTATTGGGTTAGTGATTACAAATCTTGTGTTGAATTTTTCAACAATAAAACAGCGGAAGGCCTGACTCGTTCCGATGTTTCCTGACGCCCTACAAGCTGTTATAGACGCGGATAGATTCGAATGCTATCTTACCCTATTTTTCGTTAGTCGCCGTTTATTTTACGTTATTTTAGATTCTTTGATATTTGTGCTGCGTTGCACAGTTATTCGCCGTGATTTTTGTTAGGGATCAATTTGAAACACTTTTATCTAAAATAAATGATTTCTTCTTATCGTACTAAAAAGATACGTGAAATAGAAAGGAAATACATTATAGATCATTAAACGGTACTTGGCAAATAAAAGCCAGACTTATTTCAACTGATTTTGACTTCAACAAATTGTAATTTGAGAGTGCTTCACCCCTCGCACTCGAGTTAAATCAGGTGTTTGCTTTACAAATTTCTAGAGTACTGACCTCCAAAATTAAATTCAATACATTTCCTAAATGAATCAGAACTATCGGACTGCGTCAAAAACGAAATCGATTCTTCAGCAATATCGAAATGGTCAGATCTCTTGGTATCACAACTGACAGGTGGTGATATTCAACAGGGACAGGACTTGAAGCTCCGAGAGCTTATAGCTAATTCTAGTTAATTTTTCAATAAATTAGGTCGGCAATACTACGGTTGTCGAGTAAATGGCAGTGGGCCAAGGAACTCCGTCCTGTCTCGATTGTGACAGTATACAAGTGCCGAGCCTTCCGGAAACCCCGATACACGCTGGCCGAACATTTATGTTAATCATCTGCTCATGGACTTATAGTATGAAGTAGCTGATCGGCTAACGGCCAGGCGATCGCGACCTTCCTTGGAATCTTCAGACAGGTAAAGACGTCTTTCAAACTGAAGTGAACTTCATCTCTTGTTTATTTCTTATAACCTTTCTTGTTTACCTTGGAATGTAACGATTTCAGATGCGAATACATCTATACGGCACGCGTATTGTAATGAACTGGGTTACTAGCCAACTTTTAATATTTTTTATTATGCTGTCACCAAAGTGAAGACTAATTAGCTCTCACATGTTTCTCATAATCTAGGTGAATGTTGTATATCGAAATTTACGCCAGGTTACAAGACACTAAACTAAACATCAGAGGGTCACGTCTAGATTTAGAGATATTCATGATGGATTACCGTTTCATTAAATGAATAAAGATGATATTATTATAAATAAAGTTCATTTTTCTTTGAACCATGTTAATAATCTCGGGCTGTGTGGGCGTACACATGTGTTTAGCGGTATGTACGTTATATGGATGAAGATACGGAGCTGTTTATGATAATGTCTGTTGAGGGATGATCTTTGATAGAAGAGTTAAAATTTCCAACTCGCAATCATAAAGGTTATCACAAAAACTAATTATTCATCAAGCACAAAAAATAAATGTTCATTGAAATGTTTGATTCATTGATAAAGTATAGCAATCGAGGGTAAAATATGATTCCTTTACGTAATAAACAAAATAAACATTTAAATGCAAAAGAGAGGCAAGGTAAGATTGTTTCTTTCGAACCTCCATTTTACTTTGCCAAGATTCACGTCTTGGTTTCTATTATTCACTCGAAAATTTTGACTGTTTTTTATAATCACGTTGATTTTCTGATTATTAAAAGTTACTTGACTCTTCGGTCAGTACCATATATTCAACTTTCTGATTTTTATTCAACTGCTCTTTGATTTTTACTTAACCGTATCACTGACTCCGACTCTACATGACCGATTCTACACTGACCCTTTATTCGTTTGTAAGAATGAGACTTGCTAACACTTCCATTTATTATCTCCAATTAGCTCTCGAAAATGTTCTGGCATCAAGGCCAATAGGCAAACTTTACCCTTAGAATGATTATTTCAAAATCTACCCATTTGTTCTTCGGATTTTACCCTTGAGTCAAAGCTAGTGGGAAAGTAGACCTCCGGCTTATTACAAGAGGACATTAAAATGTCATTCTTTGTCTTCGCATATATTTTAGAGAAGGGATAATTTACGTTACGGTATCTTACAACAGAAACGTCTGATTATGAGGCAGAGTTGTTTCCTGGAAAGGTACTGCTGCAAGTTTGCACTTGATTACACATGTTTGAATATATCATAAAAGATTTGCGTACGTTTTTCTTGGACTCTCAACAGGATGAGAATAATATAAATTAAAAAAGGTTGTAAATATACAGCTGTGACCATTGGCATGCAACAATTTATAGAAATCGGGATCAGTCTGTATAGTTCTACTGATATTCGTAAACTATAAGTTGGAAAGAAATATTCTGTACTGATATGGGTCTGAAACAAGCCAGCTACCTTATTCGAAAACGAAATATATTTTATCTGTAGGAATCCAAGGCCCTTAGCCTGCTAGATTCTGAAAGAACGCGCTGGTAATGCAAGACACACGTGTGATTATTTCTAGAATATATTCGTATGCTATTTTACTTATTATCTAAGTATGGATTGTATACGGGAAACGGTATGAATATGACATAAATTTGAAATGAAATTTAGATTTAATCGGATATCAATCCTGAGTCATTAAAAAGAATAGAAATCAGTTAATTAAAAAGAAAATATTGTATATACTAAGGCCTTGAGTGCCAAGGACATAGCAGGTACAAGAATATTTTATTTACTTAATTAATTTGAGAATAAACTATACACATATTTCTGGATGTAAGATAAACGTAGCACGATTTCTTTTATTTGTGCCTCCATTAGTTAAAACACGTGCCGTCCTTAAGTTTAAGATTCATTCGTTCATCCATTCCATATGTAGATTCTTTAAACAGGCGTATAATGTTAAAATTATAAATGCTAATTGTCTTTTCATTGGTAAACTTGCTTCTCGGATTTCACTCTATTTATCTTGTTTTTTTCTTTTTAAATAGTCTCTCTTTAATTTCGGTATTTTTGTTGAAGTTTTTACTTTTCGTGTTTTAAATGTTTGTCTTGATGGTAACTTAACTTTTAGTTACCTATTAGTGACGATCTTCCGTAGATGACCTTAACCGAAATGTTTGTCCGAATGCTAAATTACTCTTTTTTGCATTATCGAAGATCGATCACTGGGAGACTAGAACTTTCGCACGTTGTACTTCGCAAAGATTTGTTGGCACAGAGACCAGCTTCTCATGAAGATCGGTAAAATTGGTGAAGAAATACATCACGTATCTAACTCCACGAGTCAAATTCTCATCAGTCCTTGTGTTGATTATTTAACGGGTATATTCGAATCGTTACACAGGATATTTATCAACCAGTCGTTGGACCAGCCTTCACGAACCCATAATTCTTCTAGTTATCCATAAGCCGCTGACATTGAACTATGGAAAATGTTGAGTTAAAGGTCCCATATCTGAAGAGATCACCTGCTGTAAATGTATCACTGATTACAATCTGATCGATATGCTCGGGGGCTGGAAGGTTTCTTCTTCTCTTCCTTTTATTAACCAACATTATCGTATTGTTATCCAAAAGGACTAGACAGTGGCCACAAAGGAGGAGGATTGATTCTTCGCCAACTTTTTCTACAATCGATAAGTTCTACAGGTTCGATCCTACATGTGGTTATTCTACCGATCTTTTTCTGGATGTGGCGGTCGTACGTGAGCAAGTTGGGTTGGTTTCTATATGTGGCGGTCTGATAAGAATAATTCAGATTTGTTCCAATACGGACTCATTTCTATAGAACGAGATTTACCTACACAATATGTTCTACAGAGGTATACATAAACCTTCGTTGTGATTCTGCGAGAGGCCATGCTTGTTATTCTGTGCAAATAAGACCGTTGAAACGAACCCAACCTGCTGATGTCGGATCGCTGCACGTTAAAACAAATTTCGGATGAACGGACGTGTAGAAATGCCTCGTGTAGAGATCTTGTATAAATTGACCGACCCTGCTGATGTAGAATCGCCGCGTGCAAAAACGAACTTGTATAACTCCCGCTTGTGGAATACATGTGATGTAGAACCACCTCATGTAGGATTGAATTTCGAGATCTTTTTACTTGTAGACACGATTTGGGTAGATCCGATGCCTTCTCGTTTTGAACATTAAATTTCGGATAAGTTATTTAGTGTGTTTACTCTTCACGCTATACAAATTTTTAATAACAAGAATGGTGTGAAAAAGGCGAAAGATTAATCAGAATATCGTGTGTCAGTTTGACATTTACGGAGGTATCTCTCCACATGGAAATTCACTGGACCTAAGGGCTGTGAGAAAAGACGGTTAGGAGTTGTTGGGTATAAACGGCAGTACGGATCTCGGTATACTCGTTTACTGTTATAAGATTTGACCCACCTATTCTCTATGGTTCGGTGGTTCCCTGGTGAGGGGAAACACCTACGGAGAAGGTTTAGTAAAAAGGTCGGTATCAAGCCACGTGGTCACGGCCAGCGCCAACACAAGTACGTAATAGTCGTGCATGTGTTGGCGCTAGCAGTGACAGAGTGGCTTGGAACTGGCCCTTTCACGAGACCTTCCCTATGTCTTTCTTCAGGCTATACTGCTACAGCAACAGTTTTGTCTTTTTACTAGTCACCCTATTCATCTGCATTAACCATTCTATCTCAAAGTTACGCAGGTCTTCACACTGAGAGAATCTTTCCTTAACTTGACTGTATTATTATTTTGTCCTTTCGTGACATATAGAATTTATTGAGCACGATCGAGTTGAGATTGATTTCGGATTATTCATGTTTTTTCGAGGATAAAATCCACTATGAGGGGGTGAAATTAGATCTGATTAGAGGATTGAGCATCAATAAAGACTGTAGTTCAATTTCAAACAATTGGTCAGTTTCTTTTTTTCAATTATTTTATCACTTCAATTTTCAATACCATGTTTATCATGGCACATCTGAACACTGCGCTGGTAATGTCATATCACAGTTTTAATTTTAATTGACAATTTCAATAGACAGTAGACCATCATTTATGAATACAATGAGCTCTAATTCATTAAAATGACTCGAACGATACGATTTTTTCGATGTAGCAATGATTTGACAACGATATCTCTTCAAAGTTGTGAATATGTGTGTTATTGTCGATGAAATGTATGGCTTTCCAATTATACATATATCAAGGGAGTATTATATTAACCACCGTTACATCATTTTTGTATCTTTACAGTGCTTTGACTGGACTATGCGCTTGATACATTTTGAATGAGATAATTGATATTCGGTTTATGTAAACATTTTGAGCACACAGTAGAAAGTTCAAGGTTGAACTGATTTTTATGAGCTAGGCGATGTCGTTATTGCTGCAATAATGTCGAAAAACGTAAGGTCATATTGTAGGTATACACATTTACAATGCGTAATCTCAAAATATACATATACGTTGAGTTCGAAATTGCATGTTTTTTATTTGTCGCTCTCTTACCCACGGCTTAACTCGATCCTCGTACTTTCTTCCCTTCACGCGACATATATTTTTCTTTTCTTCTCTTCGTTACAAATTCTCGAGTAGCACTGTGGGTTCTAATTGCTCGTGCAAAAGAAGACATGTACATGTACACGTACGAATGAGTGCCTATTGCAATGAGCACCTAGATGAATTACCATGTTTGTTATTCACGGCAGAGGTAGAAAATAATAACTGACGAACCTGTACTGGAAGCGTAATGGGCAGTCTTAAAGTTGTCTGTACCGTAATTATGTCAAGGCAGGATTATACTCGAGGCAGTATCTAGCACTAACAAGTGAATCTCACCAAACGCCAGACCCGAATTTCCTTAAAAAATTTCCTTCGTCTTTCTATCACCTCCGTCAAGCTGGCTATGTCAATGTAGAATAACAAGTGAATACAAATTGGAGAATGAGTCGCTAATTAAACGCTTTTCAATTACGGAAAGAAAATTTTTTCACTCCAGCCGTTACTGAGAAAAAAGGCGGCAGACCCAGCTTACTATTAAGCTTGGATCATCACATAGTGAAAATAGTGCAAATAAAGCTGAATTCGAAAAATTCCAAACGAGATATTTATTCGCTGATTAATTGCTACCGATTGTCATCAGTTTCGTCCTCCTAAAACGGTCCTCACCCCCCTGATATTGTACCCACCAAGCCAATTATTACACAAAACTTTTTGTATGTACCCAAATTTGTTAAGGCAGTATTCTACTTTACAACTTTGAAAAAAACGCTATTTTTGTGAATTGTTTCTGAGAATACTATTGAAGATATGGATATAGGGTTTGAAATGCTTAATAAATACACTCTTGAAGTAGATAAAAAAAAATTTTTTTTTACATTTTTTATACACCTAAAGTATGGTCAAAGCCAACACCTTAAAAAGTAGGTAACGTTGCCGTGGTCGTAAAATCTTGCCGACGGATGGTCTGAAACAAAAAAAAAAAAAACAGATAGTTTCATGTTCAGTATGACTTTAGGAACCGATCTAACTAGAATATTTTATGTATGTGCAAAATCAACAAAATGGCAACTAAAATACGAAAGAAAAAAAAATTGCGTTTTTTTTGTGTCTTTTTTTGCAATAAAAATATAGTTAGAATTAAAATTTTAAGCTGATTCTAGTTAGATCGGTTCCTGGAGTCATACTGAACATAAAACTATCAGATTTTTTTGTTTCAGACCATCCGTCGGCAAGATTTTACGACCACGGCAACGTTACCTACTTTTTGAGGTGTTGGCTTTGACCATACTTTACATGTATAAAAAATGTATATAATAAATAAAAAAATTTTTTTTTATGTACTTCAAGAGTGTATTTATTAAGCATTTCAAAACCTACATCCATATCTTCAATAGTATTCTCAGAAACAATTCACAAAAATAGCATTTTTTTCAAAGTTGTAAAGTAGAATACTGCCTTAATATATCGATGCGTGAATTATTCGCTAAATAATCACTGCTAACAGACGTTTTTTCAAAGTTGTAAAGTAGAATACTGCCTTAATATATCGATGCGTGAATTATTCGCTAAATAATCACTGCTAACAGACGTTAATCCCGTTTTCCCTGAACATCCCTCGCTCATCATCTAAATCTCCTTCACTTCGCATCACTAGCACCACTAAGCCCTATTTCTACCCCGAATCCACCGACGGATGTCTTTAGTGATCCAAGGGGTGGGTACGGAGCGGACAACCCGGGTTGTGAAAGGTGCTACAAGATTCAGAGCACCACGTATGGCTCCGCTTAAGAATCGGTATTTTTCACTGACGTCACTGTACTGGAAGAAACGTTCCCAGTTAAGCTCTAGTAACGTACCACTCGGTCTTTCCTGATCTATAAGATCCAATGCGCGCGATTGTACAATTCTGAGACGTAAAGGAGGAGCAACGTAGGAACAAGTCATGAACACTAGGTCATGTCCAGACAAATGTGGCCCTCCATTTTCCCCCCAGCTTTGAACTTTGCCAATCTCGTAATCGCTAAATGTCCTGCCAGGTATCCATCCCACGCGTGTGAAGGATAGCTCCAAGGTCTACTACACTGAGGATTACTCCGTCGGCGGCGCAAAGAACCTGCCTTGCCCTGGGGGAGTTGCTAAGTAGGTCAGTATTGAAATCTTCCATCACCACGATATTAGTATACCGTTGTAACGCCGTGTAAAGCGCAGTCTCAAGTTCACTCAAGTGCAAGGCCTGGCCTGCGTATAGTGCGGACGGTAAACTACAGCCACCAACAACTTGGCACAGCATACCTTTCACACTACCACAAGTATGAACTCTGGCTTGGCCTTGGTTGCGTCATCAAGGTTGCAAAAAATAGAGGTTCCGATAGGATGAACATAAAGGGGCTCACGAACAATTCACAATCAACTGTGTCGCAACCTTGAGAGTTTTAGGAATATTTTTCGATGAAAGAATAACTTAAAAAAATGGGATGTGGCAATTTTTCATGCCCAACTTTCGTAAAAAAACCTAATTTGCCCCTTTACGAACATGCGATCTACTGTTGTTCGTGTAAAGTACATCGTTGTGAAGCTGTACGCGCCTCGATATACAAGATCCATGACTGTGAATATTATATCAAATAGATCCTAAATAAATAATTCGTCAGAATCATCACCCAACAGGTCAATAGTTATCACTTTGAATAATTTTCCGTCATTGCAATTATTTATTTTATTCGTTCCTTCATAGTTTCGTATCTGTGATATCTACCCAAAGTCACCAAGAACCTACTACGTCAAGTACCTTCCCATAGCCTAATTTCCCATTCCAATGTGTGTTCCCGTCGTCACACTTTCAACTCTTTTCCCAATGCCTTATTTTGATTGACATAATTGAGTCAGTTTTTTGTTTTAAGCTTTCCTCAATTCTAAATCCCTTGCAATTTTCCCATCTTTATCGGTAGCTGAGAAATCCTCAAGAAGGTCAAACGCATATCGTGTGCTGTTATACGTATCTAAAATCAGTCTCACCTTATAATATCAACGGATCTAATCAATCCATAGCCATATCAATCGACTGTATCACATTCCATAATTCATTTCCAATGTTTAGAATTATGGAATAGTATCGTCAATAGCGAAATTCCTCTACAAAAAACTACCTGCAATTCAATGAGTTGAAGTGTAAGCGTTTAAAAAAATACCAAAGTCGGCTAATCGTCTTTAGAGACACATTTGAAGTTAAAAAATAGAAAATTGGGTATGGGGAATATATTAAACAAAGCAAATAAAAAAATACAACCAAACACAATGACGTCCAAATTTTCTTCTCGTGAATGTATAATTCTATTACATGAGTAATGATAATCGATAGATGACTAATATGGACAAACTACACACTGAATTTAGTAATGTATAATTTGATTGCCTTGAATATTAATAATTCATTCATTTTTTTTTATTTTTCGTGACAAACAACATTTAATTAATGTGAAGAATTCAATTTGAGTTACCAATCTGACAGTTTTCTTCCATTACATAGTAGTGGAATGAAGGAAAAAAATTCAGAAGAAAATCGGAATGTAGTGTAAGTTGAGGTTGACTGATAAGGCTGGTCAAGCAACCCCGCAAGATTAATTCCAACGCTAACACACACCACTTGAGCTGACATTTCCGTCTCTTAACTATTTCGATTCTATGTCCTGATTACAACACATCTTTGATGTAAATGAATCACGTATAGTTCGTACTTTAGTTGTTGAATTATAAGAACGAATGCGTTGTTCACAGTGATATACGACTAGGTATATGTTTTTGGTTCAACATTTGAAACGCTGTTTGACAAAAAAAAGCGTTCCACGTGGTGACAAACAAATGAGGAAGTGATGCAATCGCTATCACAAGAAGGTCCCGATGGTGTGAGAAATAATTCTGAATCCTATCAGTGACGTGGGTATCAAATATCATTGAAAGGGATGTGATCGAGTTCAACAGTTACGTTCCTTGATTGATAGACGAATCAATATTACTATTATTTCGTGGAGGATAATGGATCATGATTGGGATGATTTTAAACACTTACATGTCCTAAAGTTAATCAAACAAACACAGCTCATACTAATAATAAGATTCATTTCATGCATTTCAAATAAAACCATTTCACATATTCCCCAACTATCCCAACTGAATTAATCGTTTGATTCTTCCAATTTTGAGGACGCTTTTTAGTTCACCCAACACAAGTTTTCTGTCGAATGCCTCAAATGTGTTTTGTTTTTCAATACTAAGGACTTGACAAAACTTTTTTACAAATAAGGTGTACACATCATTAAAAATCGGAGAATCATCAAATGAGAATTTATACATTGTAAACATACCAAAGAAAATTCAAAACATTTCGCAATCTTCATCTAGTTTAAACTCTGCTTATGGTTTCGATAGCTATATAAAAATCCAGACTCAGGAGGATTTGGTTATTCAAATGACCGAGCTACCGAACACCTGTTCCGTATTTCCTACCCTAAGTAAGAATTTGTGACGGGTGCAGAAGAAGTAGGAAAAAAGTGTGACAGGTATGAAGACTAATCAATTGATAGATCTAGAAAGCAATTTGTAGTTTCCTGAACGGCAATTCAGGGATATGCCACAATATTTTAGAAAAATTGCTTGTTGGGGAGACCAGGGCAAAATGATGCCCCTAAGAGAAACATGACTAAAAAATCTGACTTGTTTGCCTTAAGAATCTAAACATAGAAGCCATGAACTGTACAATTCTTAGGATACATTGCTGAATTTTTTCAAATTTAATAAGTAACTGCGATTGTTACAAATTTTGAAAAAGTGCACCAGCGACCACTGATTATTTTTCCTCACCATAATTTCAATACAGAAAACTATGTGCATGCAGGTTTAAAAGTTCAATATTCAGTACCTAACATTTTTTTCCAACCGACTAATTTTATTTCTTTTGAAAGTACTTATTTTTTACAGTTAGTTTTTAGTTTCATAAAAGTTGTTAGGTGGGTATTATTTCTTAGATCTCTTGACGACTTTTTGAGTGAAACACGTCTTGCGTATGTATTCAATGGTACTCTAATTACTACAAACTTTTCGGACAATATGTCTAAATCTTTTATTTTCCATTTTTTCAACGCACGGAGCAAAATGATCACTACAATAGTGGTGATTATTTTGTCTTAGGCCATAAATGATCATTTTGTCCGAAACGCATATCCTAAACTGATTGCAATTTTTCGGCGCAAGGTAGTCACGAATGAAAAAGTGTTTCCACCGAATTGAAGCTATTGGTGTACCACAATCTTCAGATTATGTCGACATTTTGTTTATAAATAGGATACGAACAATGTTTGCAGAGATCAATATAAGGCACTTACCTTATAATTTTTTAAGCACAGCACGTAATACTTAAGTTCGCGTTCTTCTGCTGACGTGCACTGTTTTTCACAACTACTGCGCATATTAATCACGTAATATTGACTTCCTTAGCAACGCCAATCCGCCCAAAACTTAACATGACCATTTTGTATCACTAAATCATTTTGTCCTGGTCTCCCCTACTGTTCCTCTTCAGAACGATAAAGATATTCTCTTAGGTAGAGGGATACGTGTGTAGTGACCTGGTACGACACGCGACCCACATCTCTCCATACCTGCATGGTATGTACAGCACGTATACATATATATATATATATATGCTAAAAAGAAACCAGATACTACGAGGTAAAGTACCACCATTACTGATCCCCAGTAGCAGGTGCGAGAGAAATTTCTTTCGTTTCGACTAGTAGCTGCGTTAAACTACACTTATATTTGTAGTATATCTATTTGAAGCCAGATTACTTTCGTTAAACTTGTATTCCTTATTCAATACACTACACACTACGCGTAACGTTATAGAAGAGCACACTATACGTAAACATGTGCAAAGTAGAGGCTATATTCGATGTTCGTTACTCGGCACGCGTGTTTCGGTATTGATACCGACTGTTTTAATTGTATCCACTAGTACACAAGCAATGTGCTACAGTTTCTTGGCAATAGCATGCATTTCTTTTTTACTGTAATTTATAAAGATAAATAACTCTCAAATACCACACTATAAAAAAGTTTAACTTTTACCGCATTTGGGCAGCGTAAACCGACACTTTCGGTTCGCATGTATCTCGGGATCTGATGGACCATTTTGGGAATTTTTTCTTTTAATCGATACACCAGACATTCATGAAAACTAGCATTTAGATGAGGAATTTTTGAATTTTCTGATACTAAATATACTAATGATTCTCTACTATATGTACACCTCTGAAGCGATGATCCTTTGCAGAATTGACTGGGTTTGCGTAACCCAATGTGGTATTCGAAGGATAATCTACTAGGTTTAGATGAAGATGCGTCAAGTGGACAGCCTGTGAGAACACGGAAAACGGTCAACTGAAGTCAATTGAGCTGCATTTGCATAAAACAACATTTTAGCAAAGTGTGAGAATTTTGTATGAGAAAACACCATCGCCCGTCTATAAAGTTGTTAATAGCCGCAGGCTTTTTTTGTTCAGATTTGCGGATCGTCAAGTCTTACCGAAATGAAAAGCGTTTGTATTCTTTCAATCGAAATTATTAGCCTCAGACGTTGCGCATCCTAAAACCCTCGTTTCATGGGACATTATTATTTACATGAGTTTTTACAGGACTGTACACTAGACTGGGCCAAAAAAAAAGAAGAATTTTTTTTAATGGTACTGTAAAAACATGGTTCATGACGACAAATAAAAATTATCCTGAAAGTTTGAGCCCTTAATATTAATATTAAGGGGTGTATCGTTACGGCTATTGATTTTTTAACAGAAAAAACAAATCAATGTTTAAGGCACGATTACAAGGAAACGGCACGATCTACGTCAATTTAGTAAGAGAGCTTTTTTGTAGGAAATTTTATTTCCTTGAAAAATATGGATTGATGCAATTTTTCAGATTGATAATTGACGGATTTTGGGTAAAGAAATGCGGTAACTGTTAAAAAATCAATAGCTGTAACGATACACCCCTTAATATTAATATTAAGGGCTCAAACTTTCAGGATAATTTTTATTTGTCGTCATGAACAATGTTTTTACAGTACCATTAAAAAAAAAAATTCTTCGTTTTTTTTTTGGCCCAGTCTACTCTACACCCTCAACATATCGCCTTTTATAATAGGTTGAATTAGCGACTGTCTTCATTTGCTTTTAACACCTGGGAATATATGAGCCACGAGTTACGTGCAACGAGTACGAACAAGTCATACGGATTCCCGCAAAAGCCGTTGGCTTCTTGTCTCGAGCTTTGGCTTTTGCTGTAAATGCGATTCTAGTGGACAGGGCCAGGGTCAAGGAAAATATTTAGCCGCTGTCAGTGAGGAAGTGACCTAGTTCTTCGGCTGTGTACAGGATTTTGAAATATTTTTTAAAAGAAAACTGGTTCACATAATCAACATTGTTATGCTCCGTGTACTTGGAATACACATTGCATATTTCCTTTTGCACGCTACCGTCAAATCGTAGTACTGAGTTTATATCATCTGTCAATTACCTACATATTTTTATAAAGAATAAGCCTACTACCGTAACTATAGTATTTCTATGACGTCGCGAAAGTTATACACGGTGGTCAATTATAATCTACAAAAAATTGAAAGGATGTAAGAAAAAATTTCGGACTACATTTAATAGGTTTTAAAAAGAAATAGGTATAATGCTAATGAGAAATCACATGTGAATTGTGCCATTTCCGAGGCTTCGCAAGTTAACGCTGATGTTAGGAAACGGAATCAGAGTCCTCCGCACTTACATGTTCATGAAAGAAAATTACTTTGTTTTTCTAGAATGCTTAGTATTATATCAACTACCAGTGAAAGTGTGAAATTTTTAATTCTTCACTATTCACTAATAAACTAAATCTTTTTTTCTGTTCTCATGCAATTCCAGTGAGTTGTTCCGATTCTTTTTTGCTCAAATTCTCTGACATGAAAATATGTGCACAGGAGATATTTAGAAAATAGGCTACGGAAGTAATCCTTTAAAATACCAGTATAATTTACTGTTATTTCTTAATATAAAATTCACAATAAGAGCTGGGCGGCAAGTACGAATCAAACAAATTATTTTCAATTTTTACAAAATACTTTCTTCAAATGTATATATAATCTTTATATATATATATAACCTTTAACAATTATATACAACATTTCTTTGGTACGTACAGAGGATCTGTTTAAGTGTTGCCACTAATTTTACTAATTTTCCTTTACCTGACCCTTCTAAAATACTGTATATCTCTAATTTTTCATCAACTAGAGGCAAATTCAAACTTTTTTTCTCTTTTTGTGAAACGTACCGCATGCACAACAGATCATTATTTTTAGTGCATCTTACAATTAGACACATGAGATTCTCACGAATTTTTTTTTATATTCATTGATCATCCTATAATTTACCTTGTTTACGGGGACTAAGAAGGCTTAAATTCTTAAAAAATAAATTTTTTTGATATCGACCTATTCTACTAGTACAATGTGCTAAGCACATTTTGGTGGAAAGACAATTGAAACATCCGCAAAATTGAGCGCACGGGGACTAGGAAGGCTTTGACGACTGAAAATGGAATAAATATTCAATTCACGTTTATGAATGATTATAAAAAATATATGCAACTTTTCCTATTTTCAAGTTGTTTGTTATATTTGTGTCAATGAAAATCAGTGATACACGTAAAAAAAAACATTAATAATTGCGCGAAATATTGAGCGTTGAAAACGACCGCACATCTAAAATCCGGGTATGGTAGCATCTCACAGAATTTATTCTTACATTTTTCAAAAGCACCAAAAAATGGACCGAAAAAATGCAGAGGGGTGATTATTAGTCTTTATTAACGTCCATGGCAATGCTGGACAATTAAGATTTGGCTTTTTACATCAAGTGAAACAATCACAAAATCAAAATATCGAGAAGAAAAAAGCTAAAAATACAACCCCAGATAATAAAAGACAATAAAAAGTCCTTAAACTAGCTGAAACACCCCAAGAAACAGTCAAAGTAAGAGAAATAAAGAAACAATTAATAACCTCGAGTACAGCGAAACAAAATGAGAGTAGAGAGAAGTGAAGTAAAAGTCCAGAGATGAAATTCAAATTACGCGAATCAAAATAAAAACAACTACTTCAATGGAATTGAAACAAAAGTATTAAGTAGTTCGGAAATAAATCAAAAGCAAGAAGGAAGCAAGAAAACAGCACAGTGGAAACAGAGGTAAGGAGGTACAGACAGCAGTCGGGTGAGACCGCACCTCATCGCCCATACTCAGCGGCTAACGGATGATTACAAATAATTTTTGACAGAAAAATATGACCAATTTCAAAACAATTAAACAATATGATTTTGCTCCAACGCGTATTTATTATTTATTTTTTTTTTTAACATTTATAATTCGATGTATCGAATAAAACTTTTTGTAGTCAGCGACGAATTTCAATCAATAATTTAATACGATTTTATGTACAACCCTCGATAGAAATATTATAAGATTGAAAAATTTACCACTCATACCTATGTATACGGTAGACAACGCAACTTTTATTGTTGGAATGCCGTCACCTTTGCCGCTAATTTACGGGTGGTTCAAACGCTGACCTGAAAGTTCTCGCACTTCTGGTTTTTTTTTTGTGCGAAAGTGTTCCCTGAGATCTGAATATTGAGTAATTTTTTTTTTTGGATAACGATCTATTCTTATTGGCGTGTCAAATTTTGAAAATAAATCTAGGGAAGTGAAAAATATGAGAAAACTGGCATCGATCGGTGGAAAATTGAAGCAAACTAGCCCTTTTTTAGGAGCGCTTCCAGCCTGAAACAGCGTCGATATCACTGTTAATACTGCGGATAGCATCCGCCAGACAGCAAAAAGGAGTCTGCGAATAAATTTGCAGATCGTTCACAGAGATGAGATGGTTTGAGAAGCTTAAGACATTGCACAAATCGTTGATAAAAATAAGAAATCAAAGGGAGCCAAGTACCGAGCCTTTGCGGACACCCTAATCTAGGCTTTGCCAAGAGGACAGTTGTCCATTGCCGCCATCCACTGCCTGAGATAACTGGCTATCCATTTCAAAGCAGTCAGAGAAAATTCCATATCATAGAGTTTCCTAAGCAGCACAGAATCAACAGCTTACCGAAAATCAAAAAGAATGACAAAAGTAATCTTACGGCTATCAATGCATCTATGAATGTCTTCGGTGAGCCTCAGCGGCGTCGATCGTCTATTAAGTCAAGGGTGAAAACTTAACTGAGAGAAACTAACGGCTAATGAGAAAAACCATGATCTGATCCAAAACAATACGATAGTAACCACCTTAAAAAGAATGAAGACAATAGAGATTGGCCGGAAATGCTTGAGAGAGGAAGAATTGAGTTTAGCGAACGGCAGAACGCGCCCCTGCTTTCATTGGAAAGAACAAACTGCTGAGGACAGAAACTAATTAAAAAGTTATCAAAATGGACAAGAAAAGCAGAGGAAGAGGATCCTTGATATTTTGCGATGATAGATCATCAACACCTCGTGATTGCGATGTAAAGTGAGTGATCGCTTTCAAGAGCGCTTCAAGTGAGGTATCGCTGAAGTACAAGGAAGTTCACTATAGGCCGGAGGGCAAG
Source organism: Neodiprion virginianus (assembly GCF_021901495.1). NCBI lineage: Eukaryota > Metazoa > Arthropoda > Insecta > Hymenoptera > Diprionidae > Neodiprion > Neodiprion virginianus. The sequence continues at coordinate 18,554,728 of NC_060878.1, read as the reverse complement.
GCACGCTTTCGAAGAATGACTAATTCCCGAAGAGTTGGGATACGCTGGCAAAGTAAGAATTTCATTCGTCTAGGGAAAAAAGATCCTGATGATTAGAGTCTGAAGCCAGTAGTCCGAAATGCTTCAGCTCCTTTCAGAGCGCACAGGAATTCCCGATGGCGGACATCCTTCCCACATAAAATTCGTTTGATATGCAAACTCATGAACGTCTCGATAGCGTTAAAGTGAGGCAAGACTTCTGGATCGACGACGGTATTCTCTATAAAGTGTGTCCTTAGTACGAATAAGCTTATGCAATTCCGGTGAAATCTACGCAGGATTCATCCGTTTGGGAGACAAGAACACGTATGGTGCAAGCTGGTCTAATGCAGCAACCAAGTTTTTTGGGAAACAGTCGAGCAATTCATCCACCGTGGTGGAAGAGAAGAAAGAATGCCAGTCCGATCTTTCTAGTTCAACGAGGAACCCCTTCGAGAGAAAATTCTGGTACACGTGTGGGCATTAATTCAGAGACGACAAGTTTTTAAACGGAACGGCCACGGTGCAAAATTCGGGGCTAGTGGAGGACTAATGGGGAAAAGCAGCCAATACTTTTACTCTGAAGTTATCGCTAACATAACAAGCAATGCCCACCACTAACTTTCCCCAACCAATCATTTCGCAAAAATGCGTAGCTCGGAAGGGTTACAGATACTTCTGGAATCTGCACGTCGAATCACGTTACACTGGCAGTGATGACGTTGCATACCTATAAGAGAAGAAGAATGGAAGCGGACATCGTTAATGTGGCCACGGATCAAAGTAGCGTTGAAATGGTACAGGCGAAGAGAACATTGGACATCAGAAGCAGAGTTCGGAACAGGGTAGCCACTACGAGAATACAGACGAGAGTTCAGAGAGAGTCAGTATGACTATGACATCGCGATCATCCGTAGTTTGAATACAGTGTGAGTGCCATCGGTTCTCGTGATAAAAATAACGCCATTTTGATGCCGGACGTACTTGAAACCCAGTCTTTTTGCCTAAGTTTTTGTGGCAGTCTGTAGAGATCCGAAGGCCGAAAGTGCCTCGTTGATGTAAATGATGCTCGCTGACCCAGCGAGTGAAGGAGTAAGAACACTGGAGGAGAGGATATGCCTTCTAGGCCGGAAGATTGTGACAAAAAGTCCCAACTCATTTATTACAAGTATTGCACCCCTTCGGAGATCGAATTACATAACTGATGGAAGGAAAATGATAGTCATAGCGCTAGTCGGTGGTAATCGCAGGACGAAGGATCGAACTTGTTGGATAAACTACGCGTTTTGAACGATTTTTTACACAAAGAATCTTTCATTTTCCGGTGGATTATGAAAAAAAAAAACTTGGACGGAGGGAAATGCCGTACTCGTGAGATGAAGCTTACAGCCCGCCATACTTGTCGAAGCAGGTAAGTTTTTTTTTTTTTTTTAAACCATGTTTTACAGGCTCATTTTTGCTTCAACTGATTCTTTCCAAGTAGACATTCACGAAAGTTACCGTGCCATACCGTTTTGACGGGTCTGAATAGTCACCATACTGCCGTAAATGAGCAGTTTTCTTGAAAGTTGATTAACGATTTTTTACAGTTTGGCAGTTAGATTTGGAAGGTTATGATACAATGTCATGGTTGATATGTTTGCCATACTTCTGGTCAAGTGCAAAAGTAGTACCATACTTGAAAAACTGATTTTTCGTATCGTCTTTAAAATACGAATGAGCAAGATGTAAAATTATTTATTACAGTATGGCAGCATTGTATTTAGTATATTTCCTGAGAGTCCCTCAAGTCTCTGATATGTCAATATTTAAAGTATAATTCATATAAATCATATTTCTTATTCAATAGTGCATCCAAAGTGAATCGTTCTCACATTGCACGGCCCCCTATTACGTTAAAAATGCAAAAAATTGTGTAACGAATATGGCATCAAGATAAATACGAGGATATATAATTTTTTCGTTTCGGCGGGAAATCCGAATGGAGATGGTTTCGAAACATGTTTGTTTCAAGAATTCACTGTGATCTAGTTCTGATAGACGCATTATTTTTTTTTCTCAAAAAGTGCTTCTAAGAATTACACAGCCTCATATTTTTTCAAGTCTTACACAGTGGTATGCTGTTATCAAATAAAATAAACACTTCCATTTACGACTTTTAACGAGGTTCTTCAATTATGGTTTACGTATGTGAGTTTTTTCACTTGTATGCGAATCTATTCAACAGTTGATCAGTCGTCGGTACGTAGTTTTGAATTATTTAGATCAAGATAGTATATTCATCCTTGAGTTAAATATAATTGCACCGGATGATTTTTGATTCTCAGTGACATGCATGATCTGACGGTTTGATGGCTGGGCACTTGTTTCCTTCGTGTATAAGAACCGTGTCCTTCAAACCGGGTAGACACATTCTCTAAAAGAGTATAACTCAAAATCTCCGAGTCTCGTACGACAGAAACAAATTTCACACTCAATTCGTAGGTTTTTAGAAGTACTTTTGGATGATATTTCACAGCGGTTTCTTGATTTTTCCCCCGAATCGATTTTCCCCCCATCATTTATTATGACCTCTGATCCAAATCAGACAGTTATGTTTCTAGTATTAGGCACTTTCGATAAATCTTTACTATTTGAGATCTGAAATTCTGCGGGGAAAAACAAGATTTCAAATTTTAAGCAGGTAACTGTTCAGGTCTGTTCTGAATCAGGTGTTCGGGAGGACAATCTGAAATCTCCTACAAAAGTTGGAGTCAGGTTTGGACACTAGAAAGTATTAAAAATTGAAAATACTCCATTTTGACGTTAGTTTTTTCCCTATGAAGTTTGGAAGAGAAATTTCCAGTTGAAAGTTGCGCGTCATGCTGCTTTCTAATTCTAGATAATATGACCAACGCAAGTTACTTAGAACTGTTAGTTCAACTAGAGATGGAAAAAAATTAAAGTGATCAAGTTTGTTTATTGTAAGTAAGTCAGTGAATTAACGTGTTTCGAGCCTGAGTCACGTGATCGATTCAAGAGTTCTTACGAGAATCCATCTAATTCTTTCATAAAACATTGATTTGATTAAGATTTATTTCTTCTCTTTTTTTTTTTTTGATACATTAATAAATTATCACATGAATTGATAACCGCATAGTTTGAAAAAATACGAAATTTTCTTAGTGTAAAAGGGGCTATACCGTAATAGACCAATAAATAAGCATGACAAATGGTACCTTTTGATATGAATCCAGGAACTTGATCTGAGAGTAATTCAATGACGCTGAATGGAATGGTCATGGTGATTTTGCAATCAACCACCAAGATGATAATAAGAAAAAAAGGTTAAACCATTCAATTCGGAAGCTAATAACTTTATCAAAAAATATGTCAAACACAAGTTGTTCCGGACAAAAAATAAAAAATAAAACGTCAAAAAGTATCCTATGTTCATCTTTGTATCTTCAAAAATAGGGGAAAAAAAAAATAAAAACCATTCAAAGGGGTGGAGGGGGGGGGGGTAAAACCTCAAAGTTTCAAATAATAAAAAAATGTTGCAAAATTTGTTAAAAAATGTTAAAATTTCTTCGAAGAGGAAAAATACAAAAAAATGGTACCACGTACTCTTCGCACGTACCGATCGCACAAGAAACTGTCGAAACGAATCCAAAATATTATATGTGAATAAGAAGTTTCTTCTCTTCAAGCACTGTGTATAAGGAGGACTATAATGTGTAGATGTTGTGTTTACCCTTTTGAATCCTTGCTTTCGATGAGAAGCCACGTAAGACAAGCAATGCCGTCTAATAAATGATATGCGGATGTGCAAATCATTTTTCTACGAGAAGAATATTGTTGAAAGAATCTGAATTCGAAAAATTGGTGATTTCGAAAAATTAACGACGTAGCCAGGAATCGAACCTGGCGTCTAGAGATGCTTGACCGGAGCCTTACTCCACTAGACCACTAGCATCTCTAGTCGTTAATTTTTCGAAATCACCAATTTTTCGAATTTACATTCTTTCAACAAAACATTATACTTTGCGTGACTTACGTACGATGTAAACAAAAACTCCAGATGAAAAATAAAATAAACTCTACATCTAGTTGTAAGCGTCGCATTGAGTGTATGGAGGGAAACAATTGCTCTATATGAATCTGAAGATATTTTGGTTTTTTAATTTGTTTCGGCAGTCCTTAGTGCGAAAAGAACGTACGAACATTTTCAGCGACTTCGTGACACAATTTTTTTTAATGTCTTCTGTTCCGAAACGTTTTAACGTGTAAAATTTACTGGATATGACAAACTTCGTATTAAAAAATGAGGCATAATTATTACTTTACGTAATCAAGACTTGTATCTAATTGTTACGAAAAAATTAATATATCGATAAATATAGGTTGGTTGGCGCAAGCGCGATTTTCTTTTACAACGAAAAATTCGTAGAGATGAGGAGTGACGTATGTAATTGACTATTTTTTATTTATTTATTCATTTTTTTGTATAAAAAAGCAAGTTACTCTAGTGTGAACCTATGCAACTTTTCACCCTCTTGACATTTTCTCTGAACTCTCTAGTTATCGAATTTACAGCTTTTTTCTAAAACATGTCTTTTTTTAGCTAAAAATACAGTATTCGGGCGAAAAAAAATTGCGCAAGACTTTCTTAAAAATTCAAATGTAGCTTTTTATATCCTTCTTACTTTTAATATAGAAAAAACTGAGGGAATTTTTTTCCCCAAGAATCGGAGTTAATTTCCAACAGCTAAAAAATAGCCGAAAAACGGCCATGTTCAAAAATACGTACCAGGGCCAAAAAAAACTTGTAGAGAATTTTACAAAAAATCGAAATGAAGGTAACTTTGTCTTCTTTAAAACGCTGTTTGGAACGTTTGATTATATTTATTTTTGAGATTGCTATCTAACTTTAAGTGCGTCAAGAAATTTCAACTGGCATACCCGAAATTTTGGCCGGCAGTGTGTACGAGACAGACATATTTTGCGTCCCTACGTTCCCGTTGGTGCTTCGACTGAAAAAAAATTCTATTTCAAAATAAATTTCGTTCACCTTTTACTCCCTTATTTTTGAAGATACAAAAATGAAAACAGGATACATTTTTTTGCCCCAACAAGTTTTGTTTGACGTATGTTTTGATAAAGTTATTAGCTTCCAAATTAAACGGTTTAACCTTTTTTTTCATAATGATCTCGGGAGCCGATTGCAAAATAATTATCTCCATTAGATTTGGCGTCATCAAATTATCCTTAGATCGAGTTTCCGAATAAATATTTGATACGTACTACCTTTCGATTCTTGTCCTGGCCTACGAGTATTTAAGGGGACCCGGTGGTCTAGAAATTTCAAAAAATCGATTTTTTTTTTCGATATTTCGAAAGTATAGTATCTTAAGAATATACTGTAAAATTTTCATGCGGAAATTCCCAATATTATAGCTTCTACAGCCCATTCCAGGTAGAGAGCGGTCCGCGCGCTCCTAACGGGTTCAGCACTCGGAGCGCGGCAGCTTCCCGACCCTTCTCCGCATTTTACCTTTACATTTGTAACCGAATACAATATAATCCCTTCGGAATACAAACGTTCCGAAGGGATCCTCTATGGTGCCGGAATCGCGGATTAACTGTAAGTATTCAAAATTTGCTCAATTTTTGAAAATATCTGTACCTCAAACTTTGAACTCATTTATCTCGAAACGACTTTTTTCGGCACTGCGGGGGTGAAAATAAAAAAACTATTCAACCGAATGACTTGAAATTTGGATATGTTGTTCACAACATGTATGGCTAGAAGTAGAATCATAATTTTATTTAAATAATTTCCTATTGTTTACACTAAAAAACTAGTGAAAAAAAACCCGATTTTACGAACTTTTTTTTTCAACGCCCGCCATTTTGTCAATTTTCAATTTTTTCGATTTGTTCTAGTTCCGACCATAACTGCACTCTTTCTGATTAAGAATGTCTTTGAATTTTTTGTTTCTGATGAGTAGAAGTCTCGAAATCACCTCCGCAGTCCGGATCCGATTTTTCGAGAGGGTCATCTTTAGCGGCATTTTTATAATAATAAATATTGTTTTTAAAAGGAAAAAAATTTTTTTTTGTATGATTAATAAACGTAGTAATAAACTCGAAAAGTTAGAACATCGTTTTTTTTATTTTTATTAGCAAAAAAAAAATCGTGAAAATAGGTGTCATTTTCGTGCGCTAGACCACCGGGTCCCCTTAAGGAAGTGAAACAGTCCGAAGCCAGGCACCAACGGCATTAGATGTAGCGCGCGCTCTCGCGTCCGTGAGTTCGGGTATCTTCGACGAGAGAGCGTGAGCTACATAGGCCGTTCGTGCCTGGCTTCGGACTGTTGCATTTACTCTAAGACTCGTGGTACGTTTGATTCTAATAGGAAAGACGTGGAAAAGCAATTTTTTTTCATCCCTCTGGAAAAGATAAATCAGAATCTGGAAGGACAATTTTTGATAATTCGAAAATTGGCCGAGTTACTTTTATTCATTTGTTTTCAATTAAAAGTTTTACTCTGTCTAAATTAGTATACTTATATTTATATTATGTTTCGAGTACACAAACTGGATGTGAAGTACAGTGCGAACCGTACAGGTAAGCACTGTAATCACACGAGTCTCGGATATCACCCATTCTCATGCGTGACACACCCTAGTTTTTTCCAACATCTGTGAAAAGTTTGCTTAGAGAAGAAAAGGAGGTGCCACTAACAGTACGTAAAATTGGGATAAAGTGATTTACGCTCAACGACACAGTGCTTAAAGTTGAGTTTTTTCGAAAATTGGCATCCGGCGCAGAAGGTCCTAGTGTGTAAATTATTACAATTGAGTTGTGCGCACGCGCCAATTTTGTTCTACTGCGCTACTCAAAAATAGGGCACTATACACGTGCTCCACAAAAGTAACTTTTTCCGACGACTGCTTGAAAAATTCGAATTTCAGTAACCTGTGAAGCGTGCCATTGAGGAACCATATTCTATGGAAGAGAGTTGAACTTGGGCAATATTTGTTATTCAGGGAGGCCAAGTGATCTAAGTGTTTGAGTGTAATTCATATAATTCCACGCGTTTGTCGGTAAACGGAGGTGATGCTTTGGTGTTCAGTCGATAACATTACATTCAACGTCTACATCTAACATCAAATCCTACTAGGCCGAAAAATTAACAATCTTGGAATCACTGAGGGCATGTGTGCGCTCAAAACCTTATAGTCTCTCTTAATTCATTGCAAGATAATCAAACGTCCAATGGTTATCAAATAAGTACATTGTTAAGCTACCTTACCCCCTACTAATACGGAAAAAGGAATAAAATTATGAACCAGAGCTTTGATATCGATTTGTTTTATTCCGCACCGCTTTAAAACAGTGAAAAATTTAGTGGACTGATTCAATTTCACTCCACAAGAGTTCATTTTGTTTGATAAACTGTTTGTCACATATTTACCGGAACAGATTTTTTTTTCACCCGATAGCCAATGCAATACTTGTTAGATACAACGACTAACAACGACTGTCTTTGTTCGGGAACCCTGGTGGCAGATAGCGAAACTACCTTAGTGTAATTTTGTTACGAGTCTAGTTTCTCAGATGTTAAATTTCTTAACTCTATGGTACTCACTAAGAAAGAAACAAGAAGCCAGAGATTCTAGTTCTCTTCGCCAATTTGTTATTAAGTATTTTGTGTGAAAGACCAAAGATTATAAATAAAGGATTGTTCTGATAAATATATAGAGACCATCATAACCATTACCAATAACAGGTTATGGGCCCAGGTACGAAGAATCATTAAATTTATCCGGATAATAAAACAGACTCACACAAAAATGGCGGAAAGCTCACGTTTTAAGATAGAGAAGCTGAACGGCGAAAATTACGAAGTATGGTGCTATAAATTAGAATTACTTCTCATAAAGGATAAAGTGTGGAACGTAATAAGGGACGATGCACCATCTCCAGTAACAAACGATTGGACAGAACGTGACGATCAAGCTCGTGCAACAATTGGACTTTTAGTCGAAGACAGCCAATTGCACCACGTCAGGAGCGCTACGACAGCGCGTGCAGCTTGGGACTCGTTAAAGAATTATCACCAAAAGGCAACTTTATCCAGCAAAATTTTTCTATTAAAAAGAATTTGTAGATTAACACTAGCGGAAGGTGGTAATATGGAGGACCACATCACCGAAATGTCAAATTTGGTTAATAAGCTGGCCGCGTTGGGAGAAACACTGAAAGATAACCTAGTAGCCGCTATGCTTCTCGGCAGCTTACCAGACTCATACAGTGCATTGATTACAGGCCTGGAGAGCAGATCGGAAAATGAACTCACAATACAGTTGGTAAAAAGTAAACTCATAGATGAATATAAGAGGCGAAAGCAGACAGATACAGATAAAAACAAAAATGAATCGGCAATGAAGATTGACAGCGAACAGCACAAAAGAAAAACCTGTTTTTTCTGTAAAAAGGATGGACATTATAAGAAGGAATGCAGAAAATATAAAGCCTGGAAAGAAAAAAATGAAAAAGCGAAACAAGTCGATGAAAATGAATCATGCTTCATGATGACTACACCCGAAGATCTGGAGATAAATGAGGAATCATGTTTTGGTGCGAGAGGAAGTCAAAAGAAAAATAATACTTGGTTCGTTGATTCAGGTGCAACTAGTCATATGGCAAATTACAAAGAATGTTTCACCGAGTTTAATCCGGGAAGAAAAGGTCATGTGCGCCTGGCTGATGAACAACAGTTATGCGAAATAAAGGGTATCGGAACGAGTATCATAAGATGCAAAACCAATAACAGTAACACATCAAATATGGAAATAAAAAACGTTTTGTACGTACCAGAACTAACGGCAAGTTTATTGTCAGTTAAAAAGTTAGCAGCTGAAGGATATAAATTACTGTTCGAAGACACCGAATGCAACATAATGAAATATGGAAAAATTCAAGCTACAGCTAGTCTATCACCCGAATTATATGAAATCAAGACTGTAGAAAGAACATGCACAACAACAGAAACTGGACACAACGATGACTGCCAACATACTTGGCATAGGCGTTTCGGACACCGAGAAACACGTGCAATTAAGGAACTTGAATCAAAGGGATTAGCAACAAACATAAAAATCAAGGAATGCGGTATACAAGAGATATGCGAGAGCTGCATAAAAGGTAAAATGACTCGGAAACCCTTCCCAAAGGAATCGTACAGTAAAACTGAACAAATATTGGACCTCATACATACCGACGTTTGCGGCCCAATGCAAACTATGACACCAGGTAACAAACGGTATATACTAACAATAATCGATGATTATTCCAGATACACTGAGATATACCTCATGCAATACAAATCAGAAGTAGCCTCGTACCTGAAAGATTTCATCGAAATGACAAAAACAAGGTACCGAGATAAACCGAAGTTTATACGTTCAGATCGAGGAGGAGAATACCTTAACAAAAATTTACAGAACTACCTGAAAAATGAAGGGATTCAAGTGCAATACACAACAGCTTATTCACCCCAACAAAATGGGGTCGCTGAAAGAAAAAACAGAAGTCTTTTGGAAATGGCAAGATGTATGCTGTTTGATGCGAATTTACCAAAGAAATATTGGGGTGAGGCAATTAATACAGCAAATTATTTACAAAACAAGCTGCCATCAAAAGCAATTCACAAGACACCATATGAGTTATGGCACAAGAAAAAACCAGACGTGGGAAACATACATATTTTTGGATGTAAGGCGTATGCACAAGTACCAAAAGAACACAGACAGAAACTAGACGAGAAAGCAGAAGAACTTACATTTGTCGGATACTCTAAGGAGTCTAAAGGTTTTCGTCTACTGGATACAAGAACAGACTGTATAAAAATCAGTCGAGATGTAATATTCTCTGATCATCAATCAAAGATCACTGAAAACAAAACATCGCAAGAAATAATCTTTGCGCCTAAAATATCATCAAATGAAGAAACCAAAGATGAATACACTGATGGAAGTTCATCAGATTCGACGGACGAATATGAAGATTTTCCTGTTGAAACAAATGATGGAGAAACTCAAGATGAATCACAAATAGAAATCAGAAGATCTCAAAGAACGAATAAAGGAATACCACCAAGTAGATACAGAGATATATCGGGATTAACAACAGAAACAGAAGAACCAACAACTCGAAAGGAAGCAATATCTGGAAAAAATAAAGAACACTGGATAAATGCGATGAATGATGAAATTGAATCGTTAAGAAAACATAATACATGGGAAATAGTACCAGCACCAATAGATAAAGACATCATCACATGTAAGTGGGTATTTAAAACAAAAGAAAACGCCGAAGGTGACACTAAAAAATATAAAGCAAGACTTGTCGCCAGAGGTTTTTCACAAAAGTACGGTATAGACTACGACGAAATATTCGCCCCTGTGGTGCGACAAACTACTTTTAGAATACTTCTAACAATAGCAGGCAGAAGAGGACTAGTGATAAAACATCTTGATGCAAAGACAGCATTTTTAAATGGCCCGCTAAGGGAAACAATTTACATGAAACAACCAGAAGGTTACATCGTCGAAGGATCAGAGGAAATGGTCTGTAAATTAAATAAAAGTATCTACGGCCTGAAACAAGCTGCAAAGGTCTGGAACGATCAACTAAAGAAAATTCTTCTGAGATACGAATTTCAACAGAGCGAAGCTGATCCATGTTTATACATAAAAGGAAAGAATGAAGAAAAAATCTACCTAATAATATATGTGGATGATTTCTTGATCGCAGGAAAAGGGATGAAGGACATCGATAATGTGATTGCTTTCCTGAAGAAGCACTTTATTTTAAAGGACCTCGGATTACCACAAAACTACTTAGGAATTGAGGTAACAAAAAATCCAGACGGATTCTATAACATAAATCAACCAAAATACATACAAAAATTATCAGAAAAATTTGGACTTCAAGACGCGAAGCCATCAAACATACCTTTAGATCCAGGATATCTAAAAACTAAAGAAGACAAAAAGCCAATGAAACAGAGTGAGAAATATCAACAGCTGATCGGAGCCCTATTATATATTGGAGTAAATTCAAGACCCGATATAGCAGCAAGCGTTAGCATACTAAGTCAACACAATCAGCAACCATCAGAAGAAGATTGGACCGAAGCAAAAAGGGTTCTACGCTACCTAAAGGGGACAAGAGACAGAAAATTGACACTAGGAGACAAGAATGGAAAAAACGAATTAATCGGATATGCCGACGCAGATTGGGCAGAGAATAGGTTTGACAGAAAATCTAATAGTGGATATTTATTCAAACTATTCAGTGCAACAGTTAGTTGGGGATGTCGAAAGCAAAGTTGCGTTTCGTTATCATCTACAGAGGCTGAATACATAGCCCTCGCAGAAGCCTGTCAAGAAGCTATCTGGATTCGAAAGTTGCTGACAGATCTGCAGGAGGAACCACACGGAAAAATCATCATAAATGAAGACAATCAGAGTTGCCTAAAGCTGACACAAAATCAAGGCTTTAGTCACCGGACAAAACACGTAGACACTAAATACCATTACGTAAGGGACTTAAAAGAGAAGGGAATGATGGACTACATTTATTGCCCGACAGAACACATGTTGGCAGATATGTTAACAAAGCCGCTGCAAGCTGTAAAATTAAAAAATATATCTGAAAAATGCGGGTTATCGGATTAGCCAAGACTACATGAAGTATTCGTTGAGGGAGGGTGTTAGATACAACGACTAACAACGACTGTCTTTGTTCGGGAACCCTGGTGGCAGATAGCGAAACTACCTTAGTGTAATTTTGTTACGAGTCTAGTTTCTCAGATGTTAAATTTCTTAACTCTATGGTACTCACTAAGAAAGAAACAAGAAGCCAGAGATTCTCGTTCTCTTCGCCAATTTGTTATTAAGTATTTTGTGTGAAAGACCAAAGATTATAAATAAAGGATTGTTCTGATAAATATATAGAGACCATCATAACCATTACCAATAACAATACTGCTATCTGCTTATTAAAGTCAAGATCAGAGCGATCTTCAAAAATGACATAATTAACAATACTTATTTGATAAAAAAAATTGTCATGGCGGATTATGTAGAATTATCTTCTAAATAAAATGATTCATCGTTAAGTGAATTCAAACGAACATATTAAATCTTAAGCTCGGGTATCTATTTTCTATACACAAGAGAAATACCTCATACTCAGTATTAAAAGTTGTTACGCAACTAAGAAAGTAAGACAGCATCAATCATCGTCAAATCGAAAGTTCTTCATTTGAAGAGATTTGTTGATTTTTTACACATTCAACTTACTTTCTAGTTGGAGAATATAATATCGACTATCTGCAGGGTCTTTTCATTTTCGCGTAGAAAATATTACATGGTGATTGATTTGGAAACAAACACGATTACTAATTCTAAGTAGTTATAATGTCTTCATGTTATAATAAAACATCGATTTCATTGGCATTCCTGCTGATAGGACTAATTTTTATGCTAATCTGTTCACACATAGTTGGTAATGTCCCATATTTAACTATGTGATACAATTTAAAAATTGGATTTAAATCCTTGAGAGACGATATGAACCTGCAGGTGACAAATGTGTCACATCCTTAATAACGGAAATTTAAAATCAATCTCATGTATGAAGTTCCGACCAACTAACCTTGATCAACTTTGAATATCCCGTTTTCAAACTTGTTTCGAGCTGAAATGAGAATAATGATAATAATAACGATAATGATTACAACGACGACAACAAAAGTTATTCGATTATCTTATTCGAACTTTTGAAGCACAATGTCAAATTCGAGATCAGTGCCTAAAAAACGGTTAGGTACCGTAGTATATTAAAAGGAGATGAATTTTGGGTTTTGGACTACATACGTACCTCCAGCTATGAGGCTCAGTTTTTTCTGAACTGATTTTCAATTCATGACCAGCGCTCACAAAAACCATTTCCTACCAATTTTCATCGAAATCCAAATGTTTGTGATTTTTTTTAACATATTGATTATGTTACATCCTCCATACCTCACGTTCCTGCAACTCTGTTTCCACACACTTACAGCTACCTATCTTATATCATGCATCCTCTTCTTATCGGTTGGGAGTCATCATTCACTGATGATCAATGATATTCATTGCAATCAGTGACACTTTCGAAAATAAAGATTTCGAAAAATTCATCTCTTGTTATTTTATTTTCGCATGTCTGAAATTTCGATATATCGATCATTCCAAATATTGATCCTTTCAAGTTTTGACCCCGCCCTTCTTATCATCACCTCGCTGCCTTGGTTCACATATCTAGTCAGCAGATTGCTCCCTACACTGCTAAACTGCAGCATGCCGGTCTCGTACACCACTTTGTCCCATATATACTCACTATCAAGTTACCCTTTATTCGGCCAACATCTAAATTCACCTCTCCCCTTTTCCCTGCTGCGGACAATTTCTCTTCCACATCTTCTCATTGTACTCTCCATATTTTTGTTACATCGATTATATGATCAAACATTAAAATTCCTCAATACAAATTTCTTCCATTTTCCCATCACCTTACTTCACGGGTTACGAACCCAAAATAGGCTGTAATACCATCACGGCTAGGCACGGATGCGGTCATTGATAGCCGCTCGTCGTTATCACATTCATCTACCCCGTAACAATTACACCGAATATAAATTTTGCAAATCTGATTTTAGATTCGTGATCACGACCTAAAAACCATATGGTACCAATTTTCATACAAAACCATTCATCCATTACAAAACACCATGATTTATATTTTATCCTTTATAATTTTGTTATTTAAATAATTCAAAAAGTACTGAACCAATCAAAGTAAAAATCTAATAATACATAACATAACATAAGACTATGTTTGAAAATTTCATGTCGATTAAGAACAAAGTTATTGTAATCTGGTGACCTATTCTCGAGATATAGTCAGAGAAAAAAATTGCATGCACATACATAGGCACACAAACATCCATTCAAAAATGATTAGATGTGATTCTTTAAACTTAAGAACGTAGAGCTCAAGTTAAAACTCAGCTTTTTTATTTTCGGGTGATTACTGTAACTTCTTTTTAACTTTCTGTTTCTCTGTTTTCAGAAAAAAAGTAAGTTATTGTAATTACCCTGAAAATTAAAAATTGAGTTATCACTAGATTTCGACTTTTCAAAATCTAGTGAATCTCCTCCGGCCATTTTTGGCTGAATGTATGTATATATGTATGCGTGCGATGAATTTTTTTGTCCGACGATGTCTCGAGAGCGAGTTACCAGATTTCAATGATATTGGTCACAATTTATGCGACCTTTCCAAACTTAGAACCGATGAAATTTTTGGTTTAATACATTCAGCACTTTTTGAATCCTTTAAATAACAAAATTTCAAAAAATAGTATAAAAATCATGATATCTTTCAAATTTGCAGAATTTAAATTAGGCGTCTCAAATAGGTTGAAAAAAAACTAGAAACAGTTGGATTTGGATGAAAATTGGTACTCGAAGGTTTGTTGGCTGGCTTCTACGAATCTGAGGTCAGATTTGCGAAATCCAACATGGCCAATTCAATATGGTGAAAAAAAATCTGAAAATATTTGGATTTTAATAGAAAATAGTAGGCGGAGGTTTTTTGGGTCACTGACAACGAGTCCAAGGTCAGACTTTCAAAATTTGTAACGGTGCATCCATTATAGTGATTCAAAGTTGAAAAGATTGTCATATTTTCGTGTACGGTACCTAAGGGTTTTTAAACTGTCAATTACGAATTTGAATTTGTAGTTCGAAATCCGAATTTAATATTCATATTCTTTTTCCTGTGAACTTGGATCCGGCAGTGTGAAAACGGGGAATTCGGAGGCTGGCTCACGGTCAGCCTAAAGCCGCGTGTTTTCTTTAAAAATGGAGAAATGGGATGTTGAAAGTATCTCGAGAATGGATTTAACGGATTTTGATGATGGTGGTCTCAATTGACGTAACTTTTCTCAGCCTACAACTAACTGCATTTTCGATTATATCTACTACAAGAAAAAAAATCACACAAACACAAAATTTCATTTGTTGATGTTTTATGGGCTCGAATCTCACGCCAATAGAAAGTTCTTATGGCTCCATCAAGGTCAACAAAATTAATCACACGTCTTGACAATCATCTAAACCTACGCATTATTCATGTGAAAATGCCGCAGTCAGCACTAATTCTACGTATAATACCAAATAGAAATAACCGAGAAAAATTTTCGCAACAAATATGCGAGGAAATTTATTTTTGTAGCTGCAAAAATAAACCATATAAATATACATCAATTATGAATAAATTATCGTTAATTGCATAAATGAATTTCTTTATGTTTTATCAATCCCATAAAATAAAAAAGCTCTACGGTATTTTCGTTTAGCATTGCACGTAGAATTTTGCTGACTGCAGTGATATTTTTACATCAGTACTGTAGAGGCTTTGGTAACAGTCGAAATGAGTTCCAATTGACTCGGTCGATAAAGACTGACTATAGCATCGCCTTAACGAATAAAAGTTTGTGTATTGAAATTACCTACCTTCACTTCTCTTTCACTAACCTACTTATTAAGCGTACTAGAATCGAATGCCACAGGCATTGAGACGATGAGTGAAAGAGTGGTCGGATGCCCAGCAACCGGTTATTCTCAAGCACTATTAACAGACGAATATTTTGTCGCACTACTATAACAGTAAATAATTCTCGCCACGGCGCGAGGCACCGTGAGTCTAGCCAAGAATTCACCAATTACAAATTGATAAATGAGAGAAATGGGTACAACTACCTGCCACAGGCGTAAAAGTCTACCTAGTATTACCGGATAGTGAAGCGGAAGTGACTGGCATCTCATTCTATCCTTATTATAGCCAGGTACTTGAGGCGATCATTGTCCTGCAAAGAACGATTAACCCTCTGCCAGCCATGGGGTTTTTTTTACTGACATTGCTGGCGAACATCCGTCCTGGGATCTTTTTCCCCCACTTACGACTTTTCAAAAATTTCCAAAAAATTCAGTCAATCGGTTTCAGGTGCCTACCTGATATTTCAACAGTTTGCATTACGAAATTTTCAATTAGTTGATTAGTAGAAATGGTTGTACAATGAAAAGCTTCCCAGACACCGATAAGTGAGAAAATCAGAGTGGACGATATCGTCCATGTTAGCCGGCAGAGGGTTGATTTCACATTTATATTTGACACTCACGGTATGTATGGTGGAGATCGGGGCATGAGCGACGGACCCCCTGAGCCGTTAATTATTTTTGTAGCGTTTGAGCACCGGGTACGAGTTGTTTTGATCTATCTCGAATAGATTCATCATTATTTTGTCGTAATTGGAAAAAAAAAATTATATTCCGCAGAAAATGGCATTTATCTGAAGTATCATTATTTTTTAAATCTTGGGAACAAATTTTTTTTGTTCTGAAAGAATGTTGCACATTTTGATTCAACACATATCGAACAAACCTCTAATAATATCTCGGTATTGAGACAAAAAATTCTTTTTGTCAATTTTTTTGGGTGGGTCCGTCATGCCCCGGTCTCCCCCATACACACACACACACACATATATATATCCTGTTCATATCATTTCGACCTGGGTCTGACCCTTGACCTCTCGAATTTGGCCCGCGATTTTTTATATAATTTTATTTGCTTTGAAAGGCACTCGGTTTTTTTTAGATTTTTTCTATGCGGTTTTAATTTTCTACAATCTTTCAAAAGTATATTACTGACTGACGCAATTTCAAAATCTGAAAAAAAGTCTGAAAAATCGTGTGCCATGTACCAAAATTTTTAAATTTAGAGCCGGAATGAGGAGATTTTTGCTTCTCACTGTTTTCAAGCTATTTCCGAAAAAACCGTGAAAAAAATTACAAGTGGGAGTCATTTTACCATAGATGGTTGCTTAAACATTTTCACATGTCACACCGGATTTAAAATTTTTTTTTCACATTCGACAGGTCAAGGGTCAGGCCCAGGTTGAAATTGTATGGACTACCCGATGCATACATTCATGCATTAGGTTGTTGAAAAAATTTTTAATTTTTACACGCGCATCAAAATTTCGGTCGAGCATCTCAAATAGAATATCTCAGTTAAATATGAGCTCTCAATATTGATATTCAGAGGTGCTTATTTCATGTTTTCCATTTTCCATTTAAATAACACATAAAGAAAATTCGAAAAAGTTTCTGTAATTGTTTTTTCTCGTCAACGGCTCAACTTATAAACTATCTGTATAGAGATTCGTATAGAGAATTTCACGCTTAATAAAAAAAAAAAAAAACGAGATAGAATTTTCCTAACTGTAACCGATTAAAAGATAATTGCCTTACACATTGAGTCATTTTTACCTAATAGTACAAATCGTATGTTAATCGATTTGGAAAGAGAAGATTACATTAAGAAGGACTTCGTTCGTTATAGTTACTAGAAAATTCTAATGACTATAGCTGTAATAGCGGTTTAAATACTGTTGAAATTAGAAGACAATGTTGGTACACATATCTACAAACTAATCACTCTAACTATTGTTGCCAATACTACAATTTCTGGTTGATGCAGATTGAATCAGTTTGATTAATTTGGTACAGTTTTTCAGTTAAACGAGGTCCGAAAATCAATTTAATAGTTGACTAATATCAAATTATCGCAATAGTTATAATAACAATACGTATAATCTTATTCAAAAAGAATAAGCACAGTACCGCATTTATACTCAATTTCAGGGCTGTACAAAATTCATTTTTATTTTATACCCAGAAATATATTTTTCGGTGACGGTATAAAAATGAAAGTACTTAATGACTTTAAAAATTGATGGGAAGTTTACAGCAATTTAGCGAGACCACAAATAAAAATTTCTCTGGATTTATCTGACGCATTGAGGCTAAGTTCATAAATATCTAATCATGCAAGAGTAGATACGAGTGCGTAGCTAGCGAGTACTTACCAATTAAAAATACAATGTGCTTACATCTACCAGTTGTCACTTGTCGAAAACTTTGATGCGGAAGCTACACAAGACATATGCCAGTTTGAGGACGAAATTGACGACGGCCAGACCTGCCATATTTGCATTATTGTTCCAACTAAAAATTTTATTTTCATTTTGATCTATAGTGAACTCGTCCTGATTTTTCATTTTAGTTTGTATATTCTCGTTGATTCAATATAGTAGATGAATACAAGTAGGTCTAGTTAATTTCATATATCGTCAAAAAGCTACCATTTTTCTGTTGTATACACACAGGAAAAGGATTATTTGAGTCAAGTGATATTTGTTTGATTGTACTAAATGTTATGGACAAATGTGGCGAACACACTACTTACTTGATTCAACAAAACAGTTTTGTCGGATTAAATACTTGTGTCAACTTGATACAGAATTGTATCAAGCCTTTGAATAAATGAATGATCTTGCTGACTATCGATTTATTCAAGATGAGACAGAAAATGTGTAATTAAAATTACTAAAAATGGATTGAATGCACCTCAATCGATTTGTTTTAAGAATATGTAATTATTCTATCAAAACAAATGAAGCTTGTTTCAGTTCATGTTTTGTCAAGTCAAGAGTTCAAAGGTTGAAACAAGCATTTGTTGCTACAAATATGCTTAGCAATGACTGAACATTGGAGTTGTTGAAGCTCACAAAACTTATTTTTCGAATGATATCTTTTATAATTCTGTTGACTCGAAATTTTGTAGGATTTACCCGATATTCAATGAGTAAAACTCGAAAATTTATTGTTGTACACGTAGAAGTATAAATTGAACATTTTGTTGATTCATCGGACTATCAAGTTTTACAACTATCTCCGAAGCCGCTTCCGTAGCGAGAAAGTTCACCGCTTACTGGCCGTTTATAGTACTAGTATACTGCTTACAATGAATATATTCTCTACTTGTTTCTCTCCTTGTTAGATCATCAAAGTGTGACATTCGATCAAAGTAAATTTTTTGCTGGCTAGAATCACGTACTTATTTGATTTGAAGTACGTAATTGTTTCTAGTAATGAACATGCGACATGGAGCAACAATGCATAAACTTCAAATGAAATGATATTTGGTTGACTCAATTTCGCAAACACACGAAAAGGTTCACTCGATTGCGACAAGAAAGGCTTTTGTTGAATCAAGGAATTCGCTTAACAATTTTACAAACTAACTGAATCTAAATTGTTGAATTGAAGTCATCGTATTTGGAACAAACAAGGGATACTAGATTGAAGTGAATGGACTCCAGCAAAATCTAATATGTTGGTTCAAGAATTTCTTTCCCTCCGTGTAGCTTTTACGACAAATTTTTCTCGATACAATGACTTTCACGGGAGGAATCTCAAGACCTAATTGAGTTTAATCATTTTTGTAATTGTCTCGTTTTTAAAAATTAATGATCATGGTAACTTGGAAACGGAAATAACAATAGTATCACGACCCTAATAATATGAATAATATTTCTTCTTCATGAAGCGCTAGATCGGTAGCATTTATTGTCTACACATAGAGGTAGTTGATACTCCCGCACGATGCATCACAGACAAGAAGATCTGTGGTGTGATCCTTCTTTTTTTAAATTTCACGCAATTATCATGCATATTCATTTCGATGTTTCTATTTTCTTCATTTTTTTCTCTTTCATTAGTATTTTTAGTTACATACTGTTCGGTATTCAATTCACCTGTCGTCCAAGTTAGCAACGGTCTCCATGTATAAGTAATACGCAAAATACGCAATCTTCGCGTAATGGAATAGTTAGAATTTTTCATTCTCTAGTATGTAATTCGTCACACTTCTACTTTGTGTATTAGGATCAACTGTATCACAAAAATGCGCACTATTGTATTATTGCTATCACTACATAAATTCTACATTTTGTGTACTTCATGTATCTGATATGTGTCAAATATTAAAAATACATTTTTATTTGTGATACTATGTATGATGGGGGAATTTTTCTCAACTCAACCACCCTCCAGACCTCAACACCTTTGATTTTCGTTTTTTTTCTTGATTTTGTTGTATTACGTGAGAGGACGTCTGCTGATTTTTCGTACAAATTTTCGGGTTCTCGTTTCGGAGTTTAGAACAATCACAATTTGGCAATTCGTAAACTTCAAGAATTTTCTGCCGATGATACCTCAGTCCTGAAGAGTATCAATAAAAACAAAGTCATCATTGGACTCGTCTTGAAAACAGTTGAAAAAAAAAATGTTGAATTTATGAATCATCTTTTGATCGCGAAGAACTTATCAGACAGAGCAAAATCATTATTTCGGCATGTCGGAAATTTTTTGTAAAAATATTTGTTACCGAATTTTTTGAAAAAAACAAAAAATTTTAACTGCTTACCCAGAATAGTATTCTAAAGGGTTTCGAGGAGACAATGTTTTTAAAGAGCAAAACACGGAATTACCTGACCAAGAATTTCAGGCGATGAACGTTTTATCGTTTATTGCATATTGTTTAATTTGCAGGTACAATTTTTTGATCGATGAATGAATTTAATTCCGTTCGTCAAAAATGGAGCTAGTTGAGATGGAAAATGAAAGTTCATACAATCCTATGATTAAAGTGACATACATATTTTTACCTGTGTATCATTCCTCATCGCATAGCCTCATTTTTGGCGAATTATACCGAATAAAAAAATGCAACAAATGGTGAAGTATTTGACGTTTGACTCTTTCATCGAAGAATACAATGTTTTTACTCTCTAAAAAATTTGTAACGAAACCATTGAAGATACCATATTGAGTAAGGACTTAATTAAAATTGTTGGCTTCTTTCAAAGAATTTCGTGAAAAAAGTAAGAATGTCAAGATGAGACGAGATAACGAGTTTTCACTATCAAATCAATTTGTGGTGACCAGAATTGGATTAAGAAATTTCGAGAATTTTTTTTTTCAAATTCGATACAATTCGAATTCAATGATGAGATTTTTATATTTCAAAAGTTGCCAAACTTTCGGTTTGAAAACTCCGAATCAGGAAACGTAAGAACTTGGCAAAAAATTAACAGAGGTACTTTCAGGTAGAACAACAAAATTCCGAAATAGTAGTTTTGGTTCTGAGGCCGAAAGGTTGTACGGCCGTGGTACGAACATTATTTGTTGATAGAAAAGTCGTAAGGTACGCCATAATGGTCACGGTTTTCAGAAGTTCCAATCATAAAGTTGAACTTGTGCTCAGTTGGACACGTGTCCGTAAGGATCAACCTTGGGGCCAGAAAACGCGTTCATACCAGCGTACCATACGGCTGCTATATCGCAAAGAAGAAAATTGATGGCGTTGAGGTCTGCTGGGTGATTGAGCTGAGCGAGATCCTCCCCCAGACAGCTGTATCATTTTCATTACTAACACTGCGCAAATTGTTCGTTTCGTAAACGCCGTGTACCTTATATGCACCAAATATGGAATTTATTTTTATTTTATTTATAATTTATATTTATTTAAATACGTGCTATGATACGTATCATGCTCCTTTTTTCTCCTTATTCCGTTCTTTAATTTTAAATGAGAAGGCCCGATTCACCGCAGATCAATTTGCGCACAAACATGTTGCACACAACTTTATTGCAAACAGACTTATTCTCCATGGGGTTGATTCGACACGGTCTTGCTCTACCACATCCTGACTTGGCGTTCGTCAACTACAAATTTCTAGTAGAGTAGATTCGACGTAAGTATTTTCATTTCAAGTTTTCCACAGGAAATTTATTTCGGTTCGGTTCACATCATCATACCATGCAATCTCGACGGATTGCACTCCCTCGACATCTGACTTTTTTCCATTTAGAGGAAGTGCAATTTGTCCAGATTAGCTGGTATGACGATGTGAACTTTTTCTCACATAGTAGAACCAATATCCGCTAAAATCTCGTAGTGACAGATTACTTTGAACATTATTAATCTTACAGTAAAATATATACTGAGAATGTGTTTGAAACACGTGTATTTTAAATGGAAAAATCCTCCTTCCAGGCAAGAAAATATGTAATAATGTAAAATATGAAAGAAAATATGGTGAAATGCGAAATAATCCGGTGAGATGTTTGAAAGTGATCAGGATATGTAAGAAGATGTGATGAAATGTGGTGCAATGTTGCGAGAACTTATGAGACTTATGAGATTTTTATAAAAAAGAAATTTGGGGTACACATTTTTGTCTCGTGATTAACCCTTCGTTAGGTCTATTGGATAATGACTTCAAGTGAACGGCGTATAAAATAGACTGGTTCAAAGACTACGAATTTTTTAATTGGCAGTACATACGTTGGCTACACATGTCAAATAATAGATCTGTACATTTTTATTTTTAAACTGACAATGAGTTGTCATTTGAACGTCTGCCCAAGATTTTGGGCAAAAGCGAATTGTCGATGGCGTCATTCTATTTTTAATTTTGGAGAGGTTCTTTTCCGTAAGCATCAAATCTGTATTTCAAATTTCACGCACAGAAAACGTGTTTTTTTTTCTTACCATTACTAAAATCTAACGAAATTTAAGTTATCTTTGTTACAGTCAGCAAAGATTGGCACTTGTAGCTAGCGGTAATGTTGTAGACGCACGCGGCATTTTTTGAAGATGACAGAAAACTTGCACTCGCATATATGCACAGCACATGGTTTTTATAGAATTGGCTTATGGTGACATTGAAATCTGAACAAAATATCGTTGTAGTGGATTCCAAAGAATCAATTACAAAAATCAGTCACCAAATTGATAACGTCAGTAGTCAGTAAAATGGAAGCAAATATTGAACTAACAATTTAAATAACATCACCATAAGTTGTAAACTCTCAAAGAGGATATTTTTTCGAATATAGAAATAATTCCATTAGGATCGTTTATAAAACTTGATTAATTGATAATTGGAAAAGTGGTTACTGTAAGAAAAATTAACAGTGAGAATTTCTAAAACTATATGTCTAATTCAAAAATTGTAAGAGCCGCAACGAGTACTTCCAGTATTTTTACAAAATTTGACTGCAACTTTTTGAAGCATGTTACAACTGAGTTTTGATTTCGATTTACTTGCAAGAAAGCCCGCCAATAAATTGTCAAAGTTCCTACCCCGTCGCTTTATATCATAAAAAGTACACAACAGTTTTCTTTCTTAACGCTTCAGTCAATACTGTTCGTGAAGGATCGTATACCTACACTGTTGGAGGTATACGGTGATGAATTTATGTCACTGTGGAGTATTACAGAGGTCCACAACTAGCGGTGTAGTATGGGTATGTACGGTGTCAGTCATTGGCACCAACGCCGAGTGGTGTTAATTTTTACACCGATAGATGTGAAAAATATAGTGCCCGGAGACTTCTATAATAGTGATACTGACATCCCGAAGAGATTCCTATAACTGCATACGCAATCATGCAGTACGTGTCTCCTGCACTGAAATTATTGAAAATGTGTTCTCAAATTCAATTCCGACCGCCAAGACGTCTCTTCGAAACTTCTTGCGACTCTAATGTGTGACAGCACTGGAAACGATTGTAAAAGGCTTTTCCAGAAGTCGCACGTGACTTTTTAATAAACGAGGAAGAGTATACGAGTGATGACAATTCAGCTCGTTTCAAAATTTCCATGGTTTATCATTAAACTGGGGCTCGGTGTGATACAGTGCTAGTGACGCGGTAGAGTTTCCAATTCTTAAAAGAGAATCCGCATGATCTGCACGTAGGTATTAGGGAGAGTAGAAAGCACGCGTGTACGTATCTGCGTTCTTTGTGGTCGTTGGCCGCGCTCTCACAACTCGAATCTAGGAAGCAAAAATTTCTGTACGCTTACAGATAATGCATAACTAAATAGCTTATTTCGAATAACACAGAATTGCGAAGCTTTCCCCCACAAATCTGAGTAGAAATTTCGGTAGGTATTAGGTACGAATTTGTGAAATAAATATTCAAAAAATTCTATCCCATAAATTTTCTGAGAAATTTTATTTCTGCTTCCTTCCAGTAATACACTGGAGTTCACTGCCAATTTCTGTGTTAAATATCTTTATTAATGGTAGTGTTGATATTTACATATTCATCTACTTTCACTAGTTGTTGTTTACGGTGATTTTAAGGAGGTGCCTTGGCCGATTTCGACGTTGTCGTATATATACCAAAATATCGAAGTCCACGTATCTCAAACGCGAAAATGGGCATTATTAGTTAAAGGTGGAATTAAAAGTTATGTTTCGCAGACCTGCGTAATTAACAATCAATCATACTAAATTCGCGTGTATAACTAGTCAATCGAATACTTCCATAGCCTCCAGAGTAATTAGATTGGTTGGGTGGATTGAATGATATATCGTGTACACACGTGTATGTAGCACGGTCAGACGCATTCTTGCCGGTTTTTGGGTACAACGACCGCACGGGCTGCAATTTGCGCACGCTGCACATCTATAACGACCGTTACCAGCAATCCCAATCGGTTCTTCGACATGCAGTTGTTCCGTTTTCCCGTTTCTCCTTTTCTTATTTTTCACCTTTCTCTCACCGTTTTGGAAAATTCTCTTTTCTCACTAGATCTTATCTATCATCTATCAATGGTCTAACCTTGAGCTTGTCGTAGGTTGTGTCAAGTTCAAGGCGATGTACGAAGGGGTTTAGAATGTCGGCTGACACAGATGGTGAATCCGAGGTTTGATGAACCTTCCCGTTCATCCTCTCCATCGTCTCCATCCTGGTGCGTTTCTTTCCGACGACACAGGTTTATCAAGCACTGTTACGTCCGATTCTAAGTATGTATCAAGGAACAGGAAATAGATGTCGAAATGATAATAAGGAAAATTGAGAAAAAACTTGCACTACATCGATGTGTTCCAAATTTGAACGGGAGGATAAAAAGAAAGTAAAGGATCCGAGCACCTCGGTTTAATAACAATTTTTAAACATCGTTTAAGTTCGAATTACAGTTTAAGCACCTAAATTACACCTGTCAAACCGGGTAGGTAAAATGAAGCAGAATTCAATGTATGGTGAAATTCTGCACCTGGCGCGCACTCGCGGCCGATTTGTATCGCCTGTTTCCACTTACTGAAGTATAGCGTAACTACTATGTTACAGCTGAGCGACGCGGCAGCATTGACCGAGTGGTGCAGCCTCAGCGTTTTATTCTGCGCTGAATATAGACGGCGCCACCGTGCAGCGTATGACGATTGTTGATTTTTGCAAGGCCATCGCATCGTGTTGAAGTTAGTAACGTTATCGTAAGATTCACGCCGAAAAAATACCGTAATTTCGCAATTGTGGAACCGTTTTAAATGCACTAAACCGCGATGAATCGAAATATACTCATTCTGTGCAATCCTAGTACCTTCAAAATCATTGTAGAAATAAGAAAATAGTGATTTTTTCCTAAGGTTCCGTTACGATAAGGTTACTTACTTCAACCTCGTCAAATCTTACGTTGTATAATTTCGTTTGCTCGGGTTTCAGTGTTTATTTCTTTGCCACTCAAATATGTACGCTTCGCCGTGCGATACGCCGCCGAATCCACACGCGAATGATTCGAACCCTGCTACTTTTATAGTTCTTCCGAAATATTCGTAAATAAAATATCCACTTGAAAGCATTGAATGCTTGTTGCGGGTTAGTGGTTACATAACCTGTAAAGAAAATATGGAAAAACAATTACACAAATCCGTAGTTGGATATTTTTTACACCTGTCAAAAATCAATGAAAAATGGAACGTCTTAGTTCAAAGTGCCGAACGCCCGTTAAACAATTTGAAAAATCAGGAAGAACAACTCAGGATGGTTTCAGAGTGAGTATACAAATCACGATAGAAAACCGTGAGCATCTTTTGAAACTTAATAATAAATTTTGCCTGCGAACTTAAACTAAATGTGACAGGAGCTGTGAAACTTTTGCGCGTAAAGTAGCGAATTGAGGTTATATTGTTATTTATTTTTATTTAGCGTGAACTGTGTCAGAAAAATAGTACCGTTCAGCAATATCGTGATTGATATCAGAAGATATTCAATCGACGCAATGAAGGATTTGATGGAAAAAAAAATTAAATGCCACACAATTTGGGTTAGTTATTTATTGAAAGAAAAGATCTGAAATTAAATGTGGAACGTCATGATGACTGGGAGCCTGGAAAAATTGAGGCAGGTAAGTAAAAATAATGCTCATTGTAAAAAGATTCTTTATTTATATAAAATTAAAAATGAATGGATTGTTGAAATCCAGTAAAAGGTAGCTCCGGAGTAGATTTGTTACAGCGCAGTGCTCTGGAAGCCAGTAATCAGTGCCAATGAACATGAAATAAATTGATAAAATTAGTAACTAAGAATAAAAAAAAATTATTTTAAACGCGAGGCTTAGTAATGCAAAAAGAGAAAATTTACAGCAGATGTACCAGATGCGATACTCTTAATTGACGTATTGTGGCAATGCATTTCAATAACGATTAATTTATTATGGGATTTGTTGGAAATTAGTTATATTGACAAACATCATAAGCTCCTGTCTGCTAATAATATCCTTTAATATTTTCAGGTAGTGAACAATTCATCGTCGAAGTGGGTTTAGAGCAGTCAGGCATCGAAGCTTATACTAAATTTCTAAATCTGTGATCTTTGAGTATTAAGATATTTTCGCATGTATTCAATGGTGGAATTCGTTTTTTTAGTATGCTCGAGGATCCAACTTTGGTGAATAGAACAAAAATCGTGTCTTACCTGGGTCAAAACATTTTGACAGCAAGGACTCTGGTTTTTTGATCAGCGCATTATTCCAATTATCCAGGCTAGTCGTAGCATCGGACAACATGTATCCAAGTGAATTTCATCAGAAAACCATCAACACCAACTTTACATCCGTTGAGAGAAAATTGAAGAGCGTGATACTTCACAGTTCATGGTGTCTGAATATTCGAGCATTTTACTTTGATTGAGCCAATAGTGATAAGTTTGACACTGAACTGTTCCTGCCAATTCATTCTATCAAGGAATCATTCCGCGCACCATTGTTATCCTTGCGGTATTATTGACCAGCATTATTTTTTGAATTTTATACTATTTAATATTAATATTTTATCTCGAAGTGTAGTTTCACTCTCTTTGTCAATTCAGATAAATAGTGTTTTAAGCCTTGAATTAGATTGTAGGGATAAATTTTGCTGCCAACTCAGGTCATATATATTTAGAAATAGTAGATAACCTCAATTGAAAATGTCTTTGAAGTTAATCTTAGTTTAGGGTGTCATCTGACTAGCTAGTTTCAGTTATCGTGCGTATTCAAGTTTCATTGAACCCCAGCAAAGTCTAAAGAATGCACTTACTTACTAGTACACTTTGCCTTGCAAATAATCACTTGGTCTACGATAGAATTTACTTACTAACTTTTTTTACTCCTAATTTGGATCAGCGAGTTATGCTGGAACTTGTC
This sequence comes from Neodiprion virginianus, assembly GCF_021901495.1. Taxonomy (NCBI): domain Eukaryota; kingdom Metazoa; phylum Arthropoda; class Insecta; order Hymenoptera; family Diprionidae; genus Neodiprion; species Neodiprion virginianus. The sequence goes on along the minus strand of NC_060878.1, from coordinate 18,527,223 downwards.
GATAGCTCAAAACCAAACTTAATTTTACATTCTTGAAGGGGTCCTATGCTGAAACTGAAAATTTGTAAATTTTTATTGATTGCAATTATTTCTATATTTCATGTTAGCACTGTCTAAAACAAAGAAATCTCATCCAGAGATTGGAAATGGAAACTGAAGTTATCCAGTGGGACATGTAAATCAAGATATTCATATTAGTCCCTGCGTCACAAAGAAACTAATACATTATTTGAGAAAATATTTTCAAGAACTTTGTTAAAAATTAGATTTTCATTTGTTTTAAAGGAACAAGGATTACAGTCTTGACTTTGATAAGTCAATATCTTCATATCAATGTCCAGAATATCACTCTGGAACATGGATGGATGTCTTTGAAAGTAATTGTGACACTGGGAAACATTTTTAAATTCTTGATTTGTAACTTGTGTCGCAGGATATGATCTGCGTTTCTAATTTTCTACGCTTAGGATGAGATATTCTTTGTTCCAAACAGCACTAATATGAAATTTAGAAATCATTTTAATAAATAATATATTATTGAATTTTTAATGTTCGTATTGGGTCCCCTTCATTTATTTAATCGAACATTGTCGAAAATTAGTAGAATGAACTGTGGTGATTATTGGGAAATTTCCAATAGTAATAATAATAATTCATCGATCAAGATGAATACATTGATTAGAAAGCATTTGTAAATTTCATTAAACTAAATTCGCCAAAAAAGAGTTGTACTGTTCTGTTACAGATAGTAAGGTATTCAAATTTCTGAAATGGTAAATTCGAAATCTTGCTTTTTCAAAATTCATAAAATCTAATATTACCCTCTGTAATTAGGAGAGAGCCAGAAAGTTATTTAGAAGATACGTCTCACGTAAAGATTTGAAATTGAAAGAAACCCGATAACCTACAACTTCTTTCGCCAACCAGCAAAAATAGCAATCTTTGCACGTGTCATGAAATTGAATAGAAGGAGAAGGTATCAATGAATATCAGAGATGTAATTATTGTGACTGTATTTCCTATTGATGGAAAAAAATAATTTTCTCGTGTTATTTTTTTTTTTTAGATTTTGTGTGCATATAATGTCGCTTCTAATGTAATAAATTAAAATGATCAAATAAACTGTTTTCATTCACCGGTTCGATTTTTTTCCAAGCACTTATCATTTCAATATATTTCTTATTATAATAAAATTAATCAAATTTTCAAAAAGTTTTTCGGATTTTTCGACGGTTCCTTGAAAAATCAACTTCCTGATTCGATAATAAATGCTCCTCAAGCCTTTCCGCGCCACTACCTCAATTATTCGAGATTCTAACCTCGAAAATTCGTATCAACTATATTGCCGCAAAAAACAAAGTTTGACAGCTGAAACTCTGAGGAGAGCCTGTATGAACAGCTGACAAACGTCACCCACGCGTAGTTGAGTTTTAAGTTTCAAGATATGCTGTCGGCATGTAGCTGGGTCATTCCATGTCAATTCAACGACGTTGCGACGGTGACCCTTTTAGATTTTATGATTTTTTAATATGTTTTTATACATATAGAAAAAAGTCCTCAGCTAAATTTTCAGCTCTTTATCTCTTTCCATTCCAGAGTTGTCGATTTTTGATGAAATTAACGAAAAAAAATGTATGTTTCTGACAATTGAAATAACCTAATTCAATACAAAAATTTTTAAGTATTTTTTGATGCTCTTTCTGAAAAAAAAATACAAAAATTGAAAAAAAAAAAATTTCTTCATGCTTTTTTGGCCATTTTTAATCGAAAAATTGGATTTTCGTTCAATGGGACACTTTGATTTTATCCAAAAAAATTTACCGAATTCTACGTTGAAGAACAAAATTTTTGAGCCATAATAGAAGATGGACTTTCAATAACTTCTAGTGAAAATAATTTAAAAAGCTACGTTCTGATAAGGAAAATAAATCAAAATTACCGAAAAAAATTTGTTTTTAAATCATTTTCACTAGAAGTTATTGAAAGCCCATCTTTTATTATGGCTGAAAAAATTTTTTGTTAACGTAGAATTTCGTAAATTTTTTTGGATAAAATCAAAAGTGTCCCATTGAACGAAAATCCAATTTTTCGATTAAAAATGGCCAAAAAAGCATGAAGGAAATTTTGTTTTCAATTTTTGTATTTTTTTTCAGAAAGAGCATTAAAAAATATTTAAAAATTTTTGTATTGAATTAGGTTATTTCAATTGTCAGAAACATAAATTTTTTTTCGTTAATTTCTTCAAAAATCGACAACTCTGGAATGGAAAGAGATAAAGAGCTGAAAATTTAGCTGAGGACTTCTTTCTATATGTATAAAAACATATTAAAAAATCATGAAAATCTAAGAGGGTCACCGTTGCAACGTCGTTGAATTGACATGGAATGACCCAGCTGCATCGGTCAATTAGACCATCGTCGTGTCGGTTGGCAGCCTATCGAATCCCAACATGTGATTACTCTGTTACAGCTGTTCCCTGGACAATGCAGATCTCTTCAGTATCGACAGTACCTTGCGTGGGAAACTCATTTTCAAGATCAATGTTTGCATGGAAGATGAAATTGCGTTAATATCCGAAATCGACTCGCAGTTGAACAACCTTGTTCAGGTACTGAAAGCAAAGGATTAAAAAAATAATAATGATAACTGAAACCAATCTCTTGGAAAAACAAGATAAGAAATTGCGTTTAACGTTCCAAAGGCGTAACCGTGTTCTTACACCGCGAAAACCGATTTGTCAAATCTAAAACATATTGGTTGAATCAAACGCAGATGGCGACCGCGGGTCGCGAAGATAAATTTTGATTGACTTGACTAATCGTAAATCTGGTGATCAAATTTTACTTACACAGAAACGTATCAACAATTTTGCGTTACACTTGAAAAGTTGTCAAGTAACCAAATAATTACTCCAGGGAAACACAACATTGTGAAATTTAAGATCAATGGTTAAAAACACAATGAAGTTTGCATATTAAATATGGTAGTTGCAGCTTTTCAAACACGCCACGTATACACCAACTACTGATAACAGGTCTGCGACGAATAGTTTTCTGTATACTTTTACATGATACATATAGACTTTGGTCTACTGGTTCAAAATACAAACTCAGTTTTTACGTAACACGATGCGATTGTTTTTATTCATACAAACATGCAGATATTTTGTTGAAAATCACTCCATTCAAATAATGAAATATTTTCATTAATTTCAAACGAGTCATCTATAGTAAACTCATGTTTACTTTGTCGGTGTAGTTTATTCTGTAACATCCCCACTATCCCCATTACACATATGCATAATAGTCTGAAGACGGATAATTATTGTAGAACTTTTCAAGCAGCTGCGAGCGCTTTTCAGTAGGAGATGTACACTTGGGGATAGTGAATTTGAGACGGCTAATTTTTTACACTAGACAGTTATGTTGGCAACGGAGAGAAACCTACAGCGCCATAGTGGGCCGAACGCGAAACAAACTCAATCTCAATAAGTATAATATGTATAACCCATGACCGTCATGATAATGTTTTGTTGGATTGACACGTTATTTCCGACGATTCGGCGGTCATGGGTTATGTTATGTTTATTGAAATTCAGATTGTTTCGCGCTCGGCCGACTATGGCTCTGTAGGTTCCACTGTGTTGCCAACATAACAGTCTATAGTAAAAAATTAGCGGTCTCAGATTCATTGTCCCGAAGTGTATATGTATGAGATGAAGGTTGTGTTTTTTTAAAATTAAATTTCAATTAAATAACGAAAACTTTAGATTTAGATAGTTTTATTTCATATAACATATGGTTTTTACTATTTTCCATTCGAAAACTGTGTTATCTGAATCTGCTGAATGTGAAGTGGTGTATATAATATAAATATCCTTTTATATTACGTTCAGGACTACTATCACGAATATTAACACTCCAGTAAAACAAATTTGAAATAGAAAAATTCGCAGACCTGTGTAATTAGTTGTACGCCAAAAAAAATATCTTTAATTTTTTTTTTTTTTTTACAAAAACGCTGCACTCTAAAGGGGCATTCGAACCGTGAACGCTAGCATTCCCTGCCTACTGCAGTCGCACAGTAATAACCACGACGTCAAATTATTGCTTATAAAACTAATGATATTTGTCTCATTCGTTTTCTATCATACACATACCCACTCACAAGTATTTACTATAATATACAAGTTTTGTCGAGATGTGCGAGTTTGTTGTCAATATTTTTATTCTTCCAAAATAAGAATACGCCGGCATCAGAGAATAAAATTGAATTTTTGATTAAAACGAATATCTGATTGATGTAATCAAACAACATAATGTTGAGGCAACATGTTGATTGAATGAGTCAATATTGGAGTTGTATTAACTGATACTCTTGACCGAGTCAATTGCTTAAATGAAATTACTGAATTAGCTGATTTCAACCAATTTTAATTGATTCGAAAGTCAGACAGTTCATTCGACTTCGTTCATTACCTTCGATTCAATATATTTAGTTGATTATACACGAAAATCTTTTTCTCGGTCCAGCATTTATTTGCTTCGCAATAAATTCGAACCCTTACTGAGAAAATTTTGCATACTTAAAAAATATTAGTTCTGCTATATGTAAACAAAAATTCATAACCTTAAAAAAGATCCTTATTTTTGATAAGCCTATCTTGAGAACAACGCACATCAAAGAAAGATATTTGCGATAATAGGTCCATGGCTCAAAGGGGGCAGAACACTGTAAGTTATACTTTTGATGTAAGTTTGTATCGTACTCTTCATTAGGTGGAGGTTTTCAAGGTCATTTAAGAAGTCAAAGTTGTTTTTTCTTCAAACAGGAAAGTGTACTTTTTTTACAGATTCGCATCTTGCATCAGAAATCAATAAACTTTCACGACTAATTGTTTTTACTACGAAATCGATTCTTCAAGATATCTCAAAATGAATAAAATCGGTGTTAGGAAGACCTCGTGACCTAGCATCTTATGACTGAAAAGCTTTTCGGTCTTCACTTCTACGTTAATTACGCATTTGCTTCTCTCATTTCCTCCGTCAGGGGTTGAGGAATAAGTTCACTCTTTTGGAGGCGGCAAGAAGTGAAGTGAATATAAACGCTGAAGAGATGGAAGAACTTGTTTCCGGCTCTCCGTACAGACCTGGCTTGGACTTACTGATGAAATGGGCAATTGATAGCACCAATTACTACAGCGAGTTGTATCCTTTTAGTTGGTTGGCGTTTCTGCCCTATTTGTTGAAAAATAGCCATTTTTACAACGCATTCCCTGAGGTCTGAATCAAGATCGAAAGATCATGTTGCAGATTTGCTGCAAAATTATTTTTATGTGAAGCCACTTGTGGAAAACAAAACTCTACTTCTTGAAATCTTTTTCAGTTATTCCTGTCTGAGATCTAATTAATTTTCCTATTTCAATGGCGCTCACTTTCTGAAATATGAAAAAATTCAGTAGAATGTGGTGTGATATGACAATTTTTCTGAGTCCTAGCTGAAATGGAGGTTGTATAACAGTCAAGGTTATATTTCATAATGATATATACAGTTATATCTCACACTCGGTAAGTACTCAGGGTATAACCTGGACTGCCTAGGAAATTATTCGAAAACTTCCGCTGCAAAACAAAAAAAAAAAAATGTTTTCACAGATAGTTGAAGCACCATTAGGAAATGGATTGATTATATTACTCTTCTGCGTACATTGATAAGTTCATCAATTATTGACACACGATTGGGGGAAAAAATGTCGAGTTTTCTTACGTTTTGATGTGTTGTGGTATGTACTAAGATGCGGAAATCCCCGGTAACTTTTAAACCTCCAGCTCTTTGCCCAGAAAAATTTGGATTTTTCATTGTAATAAATCCTTGATTGATTCTTAATGCACGACTTCATTTTACTGCTAACAAAAATAGGTAAATGTTCCCTGCGTCTTCTCAACCGGTTTCACGTCGATCGCATGCGAAAGAGTCGCAAAAATAATACATTGAGTTACTGGTGCGGAAAGAGGGCGATTTCGGTTGAGTGTGAAGTTTGCAGTGTGAGCCACCAGCGCGGTAAGAGTGAACAAAATTAATCGATTATTTTTCCCGATTAATCGAGTATAATCGATTATTCTTCAAACTCGATTAATCAACCGACTCGATTATTTTTCCTCACAATCGTTTTTTGTTTTTTACTCCTATGAACGACGCAATACAATATCAATTTATGTGATTAGAGTGTCAATTATTATCATTGTGTTACTTATTAAGTACCTATTTGATATCTATAATAAGTGAAAAACGAATAGTTTCCCTTGAAATTGAGAAATCTTTTGAATGAAACTATAAATCATCAGAAAACTTTTCCTCTATTCGGACTACGTACTCAAATATACAAAATGTTTGTTTTATATGCATCGTTTCAAAAAAATACGAAATAATCGATGAATCAAATAATTTTTATCGATTGAATCGAGTCGTGTTCGATTATTTTTAGCTTAGTAGACATCGCTAATGAGGATGTTTAAATTAACGAGTATAATAAAAATGTACCGAGTACCAGATTTTTTCGCAATAAGAAGACGATGACAGTTCCAATATTGAAATCAGTATATTCACTAAATGTAGGAAAGTCAGAACTTCAGCCCCGAATCGTGCGTCAATAATTGGTCAGCTTGCCGATACACTTGTATATTATTTTTAAATGGGGCACTCGCTCTTACAGAATCTTCATCTTTTGACAAAGCACAAAATTTTATCATATCTCACTAAATTTTTATGAAGTTTTCCAAATTTCAGACAATAGGCACGTTTGAAATAGTAAGTTTAACCCTTTGAAGCATACATTTTTCCTATCAGTCAAATTCCTTGAAACTGGGTACATGGGTTCTCGAGGTCGCTGATTTCAAAAACGGGATCAGATCTGAGAAATTTTCAAAATTCAAAAGGGCGGATCTAATATGAGCGTATAGAATTAATTTTTATGTTTTCAGTCCACTGTACTGGATCCGTCATCTTAAGTTTTTAAATTCTGACATCGGATTCGTTTTCAGCGGGCTCGAAAACTCACCAGTAACATATTCGAAGCGAATCGGTTCAATTTTTGTATTTTCAGTCTGCCATATTGGATCCGCTATTTCGAATTGTGAAATTTTGACTTCAGATTCGTTTTTAGCGACCTCAAAAACCCAAGATTGCCGAGCTTTACTTTTCTAGTCATAATGACTTTGTTTATTTATAGCGCTCACTATATTCGCGGAATTATAATAATCCCTGTTAAAACTTCAATATTTACATGTCAGAAGTCCAATCATGCAAAAAAAAAACAGCCATATCCCAAAAATTGAATATAAATCTTAAATAACCGATTCAAAAAAATGTATATGAGGCGCTGTATCGCAAAGGGTTAATCGTATCTCAAATGGGATTGGTTGAAAACAGTGTTCGAAAATGATGGGTTTGTTTTTCGGCAAGTGCTTTTACGTGAAAAATGTTGCAATCAATCGGACTCCAGCCTGGTTCGATACCTCGTGGAATGCCTGCTATAGAAATGTATTTAAAAAATTGTAACTTGGTCCAATTTTTTCGGAAAATATTTTTCCTAATACGGAAAAATTAGGTATAGCTTCATAAATACCTCGTTAAGAAGTTTGGACTGCAAGAAGGAGACAACGATTGTGAATTTGATAAAGGCGTTTCAGCAGCACAAGAATACACAGGCCAAAATCGATGGTAGGTGAAAAATATTTAAAATCATACCTTAATTTCGGAATTTTCTTTCAAGAAAGTGGCGCGTAAATATTTTTCTGGAGATTTTTGTTTATAAAATGACTCTTAACTGCACGTTTCCACGAAGCGTGTTTCGGATCATGATCGTTCATCGTCGAGATGATGGTTAGCTATTTGCGTGAATCGACTCAATTCCTTTCACCGTTGAATTCAGATTTATGACTATTTTTATGATAACAAAGACTATTTTGGCGAGAAAAAAAATTAAAATCCCCAAAAAATGCGTCTGGTGCAAGCATCTCACGCCAATTATATTAGAGTAGATACTATCAACAAAAACATAATTCATAACTTAGAAACCACCAAAATAATAATTCACAAATATCTATTCAGAAAAATATCTATAAAAATAATGTCAAAATTACCTTTAAATATAAAAATATTGAATTCAATCCTTATTGCCAAATACGTGATTTCTTTGCAAAAATAAATAATCAACACGAGTAATGAAGAATGGGGGACGAAGTAAAAATACTAGAGTCTACCACTTGGCGAGCGTTTTCAGTAATAGTCCAAGAGCTGGTGACTAATTTCGACTACGGATTCGATTCAACTAGCAGTAATGCATAATAGTACCGTCTATGATAGTTATATAGGGAATGGCCAGTCTGACTGGCTGTAGCAGGTAGACCAGGTACTGCGCAAGGTGAGAGTTGGGTAAAAATTATGTGTTAAAAAATATTATTGATTCACAATGATATTACAAACATTATAATTTCTAATCAATTATAAACAATTTATTCACCCCATAACCATTTGAGTGGGGTGACGTGGAACCAAACTATCCCAATGAGTATTTTCACCATATGAAAAAAAATATTTTTGATGCGCGCTGAAATTTTAATGGTGTGTTAAGTAAAATTTTTTAATAATAATTCCAAAAAGTCAGCCGTTCTCTTGGTGTTAAAAAACTGCCTGACGCGATAAAAAACATTCCATGAGCTAGAGTGAAAAGGGTTACGGGAAAGAATGAATGTGAGAGAGAGCGTTTATCTGCAGCTTCTTAGGGCCATGATATGCAGCGCTTTCATTGGCTCTGAGCGTTTACGTGGTTTGAGCAAATGTACTAACTGTACTGACGCTCATCTATCAGGCCTGAAAGTTTTGGAGGAAAAAAAAAGCGCTGCATATCATGGCTCTAAGGAGCTGCAGATAAACGCTCTCTCTCACATTCGTTCTTTCCCGTAGCCTTTCTCACTCTAGCCCATGGAATGTTTTATATCGCGTCTGGCAGTTTTTTAACACCACCTAACCGGTCTGGCTTTTGGAATTATTATTAAAATATTTTACTTAACACGCTATTAAAATTTCAGCGCTCATCAAAAATATTTTTTTTTTTCATATTGTGAAAATATTCATTGGGGTAGTCTGGTTCCACGTGATCCCACTCAAATGGTCTGGGGTAAATATATTATGTCTATAATTGATTGTAAATTATAATGTTTGTAATTTCATTGTGAATCAATAATATTTTTTAACACGTATTTTGTACCTGTCACCTTGCGCAGTACCTGGTCCACTTGCGACAGCCAGCCAGACTGGCTATTCCCTATACAAATATCATAGACGGTACTATTACGCATTACTGCTAGTGGTATCAAATCAGTAGTCAGTCACCAACTCTCCGACCATAAATGAAGAATGAACCTCGGCATGCCCAACATGATTAGATGCCGTTTTAGAGCAAGTAAATGTAAGATTTCGCTGCCCTGGGACCTTTGAAGAGTTCCACTCGATTAGGGAACTTAAAACTTGCAATTTTTGCTTCCGTCCATTGCCCCATGAATAAATATTAGTACTAAATGCCTCATAATTAATATTCAGTTTTGTTCTTCGCGGCGACATCCGTTATAATTATACATACATATAAAACATAAGATCTGCACTGAAATCTCAATGCTTTAATGTCTATATTGATATTAGTTTAGTACATGATTCTCGTCAGTGTATTATAGTGATGCATCTCAAAACCTTTCTGTACCACAAGTGCTCTCTCATCATTAATGCGTACTCCAGGTATTTCAACAGTGAACTTGAGGAACTATCAAAACTCATATTTTAGACCCCTAGTACTTTCATTTTCCTAGTTATTGTGAGAATTGAAAAATATACGTTAGTCTCGATTAGAAAACCTGTTTACATTATCAAAGTTATCGAAATGTACAAAGAAAAAAAAAGGAAATTCTTTCACAAGCACCTCAGGTGCAAAAATGTCGCCCCAAGTACAGTGGAGTTGTGAACATCCTTGGCATCCTTGATGTACAAAAATTATTGAAATCGAACTTCATTTCCAAGCATATCATTCAAATGTTGGTATATTGATTATACGTGTTACTCGTGTTCGTGACAATCAAGATGAATGTTAAAAACGAAGATGCAGAGATCAAGTGAAAAATTTGTAGTGATTAGTACCCACTCGGCGGGTCTTTTTGAACTTGTCGGGTTCGTGGAAATACTTGAGGAAAATAAGAAACTAATGTCCCTTCATCCAACCTCATGAACTCCACGTAGAAAATTGTTCTAACAACTTTCGATGTTAACACACTTGAATCCTCACGGTCTCTTATGTCGCGCATCCACGAAATGTTCCGGTATGTCAGTTTCAGAGTCACATCTTAGTACCATCGCGGCAAAGCACTGTGAAAATTTTATGTACTGTTTAAAATCGAGATCGGAGTATTCCATTAAATGGGGAAGAAATGTTTTGAAATTTGCAGTTGTCTTTCATAATAAAAATAATCTGACAATCACTACCAAACACCCGCTGTACCCGATCGGGTATGTCTGTACGAGCGAGCGGTTATCCCTGTGGGATCCCAGACGACTCCATTCTCATTCATTAACCCATCATATTGATTTTAAACCAATGAGAATAAAGAAGAAAAACGTGAAAAATATATTTAAATACACGAAAAAAAATGTCGCTTTCTTTGGAGCTGTTACGTCCAGCGTATCGCCACACGTCTCCCTCATACCGTCACTCTCCCACGATCTTTGTAGTAACCTTATAGTCTCAATACTGTCCGCCTATTTTTATTCTGGCTCACGTAACTTGCTTTATGCCGACTCTACTAATTGTATTCCCCACCATTCTGGATTTGCGCACCTTTCTTCTATTCATGCTCTTTACCTCAGTTTCATTCCTATTCCAACGTTCGTATAATCAACTTACACTCTAACTTCTAAGTTCAACCTCAGTTCCAGTCTAAATAATCATTTCATCTATTTATACTCCAAATCACCTAGCTGCACAATTACATATTTCGCAGTTTTAATGAAGCCTTTATACATCCAAAAGGTACACCTTCTCCATCTCATTATCACTCCTTTCATCATTTCCGGATTGAGAACAGCGACGAGACCGAACCCGAATTATCCAAATAACATCTTGGGTGGGTATAGAGGTGATTCGATAACCGCTCGTCGAATCAAACCTTCGCAAACCCGTAACATTCAGCTTTCAAGTTTGTTTCCACGTCTGACATTTTTCTTCATGTCTAATATTTTCTTTCAATAACCTGTATAAGCTTTTAAAAAACACATTGAAGATTCTCTGGTAATTTGTGCAAATTAAAATAACCAGTAGTTCACCCGTGATACGCATTTTAGCAGTTGGGGTCTCAAACGTTCTAGTCGTGCGATCAATGTTATTGTGGTAAGGTGTGTCAGCTAAGGGTTAAGCTTAAGGTAGTAGCCCGGTGTGGCGACCGAAATTTAGACGTTTTTTCATGATTTTTTTTTACAAAGTAAATAAAATGCTATCGTTTTAAAATTTTTACATGTTTTTATTGGTGTTTTGAAGTATATAAAAAAATTTTTTTAAAGTTAATTTTACATCAATTTGTTTAAAATTTTTGACGTCAATATGGAGTCCTCAAAGAAAAGATGAGTTGGTTCGGGGAAACACACAGCCTTCCAAAGTCATCTGAAATAAAAAATTCAAAGAGATTATTATTCTGTAGACTTCATTCTAGGTCCCGAACCTAAAATATACATAAAAATAAAAAAACAGAAACAAAATGGCGGACTTGTGAAAAAAGTTCTCAAAATCTAATTTTTTTTCTTCATAAATTGTTTAAATAAAATAGTTTATAATTAAAAAATTAAATGTTTTAAAGGTTCGGCATCTAGATATGTGTGTCTAGAATAACGGGTTAAATTTTTAGCTAAATCGGTTGAATAGTTTTGAGTCAGTGATTCCCCGAAGTTTCGAAAACATAGTTTTGAGAAAAACGCTTTTAAAGTTTTGACAACAGATTTTTTTCAATAAAATTATACTTACATTAATCAGCTATGCCTGGTGCATAGAGCAGTCCTTCCGTTTCCTCAAAATTGTCATTTTCAGCAGCTTTTAGAGCTCTACGTAAAGTTCTGGCTTCTTTGGAGTTGGCTTCTGCAGTTTTCTCTGCCCTCAAAATCCGTGCATTGTCAACATCGTCAGCGTAGTCTCTGGCTGTTTGTCCTAATGTAACGCCCATTGTCTCCATAATTTTGAGTACAGGTAGAAAACCCTCATTAAAGATGCAAGCGGCGGTATAGGTAGCAATTTCCAGAACGTTTTTCCCAGTAAAAGTATGCTTCGGAGCAAAATTCCATACACAGTGATTAAAACTTTCGTTGTTATTTTGCGTGTTCCCGCCCAAGCATCTTTTCAATAAATCGTCGGACGCCAAAGTCTCGTACACAGGTTTTATGAGATTTGTAACTTGTTCGTCAAACGTTACTGGGTGTTCATAAGTGCTCTCTTGATTTTCCGCTTTGAGCTGTTGATACTTGCACCAAGAATCTGAGCAGTAAGAGTGCTGAGGGTTTTCGTCTGTTGATGTCATGTGGTAGAATGTAGCCCACACGGCTTTCTTCATTTCTTCGAGAGAATGACAGTTTCTGGTGATTGCCAAACCGTAGTACATAGACATTTTTAACATAATCTTGTTAGTTAATTGCAACGGTTTAGGTTTTGGTGGCTCAGCGCTGGTCGACGAGTCTCTCTTTATCCTACGCTTTTTCGGAGCACTTTCCTCGGTACTCTTCACTTTTACGGCCATCTTCGTGTTCTTAGCTGCATCCAATTGTTTTTTCACTTTTGCGTACTCGGTAAGAGTTTTTTTTACACCTTGAAGTGCTCGGTACATTCTTTTCTTCACATGCAATACGCATTCTTGCTTCTGGCGTGTCACACGCTTTCATACACACTACGGCGCGCTCTCTTATTTTAGCTATAACTTTAAGAATAATTGAAATTTATGTCTGAAATTTTTACAGCATATTTTTAAGATGTTTTTCTTCCGAAAAATGTAAAAAAAAAAAAATCGATTTTTTGAACCCGTCACACCGGGCTACTACCTTAAGCAAGACAAGGGGGAAATCGATTAGTAACAAATAGAATCACCCGCATTTGCACAAGGTATAAGTAAAACTGCCGAAAACCTTTGTTATATCTAGCTGAACCGAACTTAAGCTTTAACTCATCGATTTGGCATCTGAATAACGTGATCGGTCTTTACATTTTTCGCATACTGCCGCTTAGGTCCTCATCGCCACGATTCTACATACAGGTCTGGAAACTCCAGTGGAAGAGGTAGGTCGCTTATTGAAGAACCGTTGGTAGTTCACCAGTCACCACTAGGTTCGTTGTGATCATACCTTCGGTGGTGCGGGCAGGTACGGGCGGGGGGTTTAAACAAAGACAGAACTAGTCGGCCATACTTCTATCTCTCCATCTTTGTCCCACCACCGTCGGTTTAAATCAGTTGAGGTACGCAATGATAAACAATTGGTAGCCGCGCTAGTCCGAAATTTGCCTTTGCTAAAGGACATACATAATCGTGGCTTCCAGCATTGCAGTTTCCAGACCTGTACGTAAGACCGTGTCTTCGACATGCTTAAGATTTGAATTCAAGTGCTACCGTTTTGTAGTCTCGCACGCTAACATGTGAGATAATTTCTAATCGACACCCTTTCACTGTTTCAGGTATTTTAGGATTTACCCAGTTCGTGGCCAAAGAAATTGAATAAATACTTATTCCTATCAGTGTTGTCTTATTAAATACCCCACTTCTTGGATCCTAAGAATCTTACATGCAGTATTGATACCACTGGGAGAACGCTTCTCGTCGTTGAAATGTTCAATGTGTACATCGGGAACTCCGTGCGAAATCGACCAACTTCTACCACTAATCGTCTGTAATTTCAGTTATTTTTTTTGCAACATTTATCTAAGTAAGTGAATCTTAAATTAGTTGTTTCCATTTTTTTTTTTATTTTACGTACTCTTAATTTTATGTATAAGTTTTATCGTAAAAACTGAGTGTATGAACTCGTCTTCAATCGTACTTTGGAATACATTCACCAGCAACATGTTTTGACCCCTTATGAAAATACTTTTTAAACTACAAGGTACAAAAATAAAAACTTCGCAATGTATCGCATTGTATTGTATAAAGTTTATTGTTTGTATTGGGGTTTCAATCTTAACGCTCTATTTGCTCACTTCGGTAATCTTTCGACCTTTATACCTACATCCAAAAAATGTTCAATCAACTTTCAGACAATAACAGCTATAAAATTGTAAATATGACTTAACGAGCACCTCACAACAAAAATTTCATCTGGTTACCTACGTGAAGTTAGCCCCCCATTTTGAGAAATCAGAATTTTCGGAAATTGTTCCAGATTGTTCTAAGTTTGTTTTGCATTGTTCCAAAACTTGATATTGATAACTCGTGTAACACAATTGAAAAATGCTAAAAACCGTTTTTTGACCAAGCCCCCCACTTTTGAAAAATCGAACTTTTTTTTGTTGTTCCAGTTTGTTCTAGTTGTTCTAAACGATGTTCTAAAACGGTAAAGTCGTAAGTTCAACGGCGGGTCTACCAAAAGGAAAAAAGAATTTTTGACTAGCCCCCCACTTTTTGAGAATCCAACTTTTTTCGATTGTTCCAGGTTGTTCTCGTTGTACTGAACATTGTTCCAAAACGGTCAAGTCGTAAGTTCAATAGCGGGCCTACCAAAAGGGAAAAACCATTTTTGACTAGCCCCCCACTTTCCGAGAATCCAACTTTTTCCGATTGTTCCAGGTTGTTCTCGTCGTACTGAATATTGTTCCAGAGGCACGATGTAGTAGGTCGAACCATAGGCTCGTAAAATTCAAAAAACGGGATTTTCAGTCGCCTACATTTTTGGGAGTCAACTTCCCAACGTGTTCCAGGTTGTTCTAGTCGTACTGAATATTGTTCTAGAAGCACGATGTAGTGGGTCGAACCATAGACTCGTAAAATCAAATAAACGGGAGTTTCTTTTATTTTTCTCAATTTTCGTACTTCATTATGATGTTTGATGAGTTTTCAGATTTCATTATATTTGATACTTATTAAATCATAATTGATTGATTTTTCGATTTCAATCATGATGTGGATTTAAAGAAAAAAATTATTATGTATTATGTATTTGGACAAGGTGCTTGAGCTCTGTTACGGCCCGATCCCAGAGCCTCTTGGCTGTTAGTACTCGAATCATTCTTATTCCTCTAATTCTGTTCAACATTCAATTCGGAAGTTGCTGTACTTAGATCACACGAATCTATCTGCTGCTTCTTATTGTGACTCATGGATGCGGATATTGGGCTTGAATGAGAAATACCGATAGAATTGTACATTTAGTTTACTGATAAATTGTGTACGTCGATCGGATTTTCATCAACATCGGTCAATTCATCTGTAGCATTCGTTTGATTCTCAGCAGTATCATCGTAATGTTTTTCACTATTTCCAATCGAATCTATCACTAAGGACTCGACGGCCTCAACGTTGTCTGGATTGAGTGTTACTGTAAATTTTTCAGAAGTGTGGTCAGCATTGTAGGCAGAATCGAGTTCTTTTAGTAAAATTGGGATTTCCGACTTGATTTCAGTTGTTGGAAGTCACGGCTAATTTTGCTCTGCCACTAAAAGATTTTATAAAAAGTACGTCAATTTTTAATAATAAATTCCCTTCAACCGAGTTTTAAATCTTTTTCATAATCTGCTTGATGACTACTGTTCGATTCATACGCGAACAGACTCTACCATTTGATTCGAAAAAAAAAGTCAATTACTTTTTTAATTTGTAATTGCTTTTGTTTTTCATTACAAATTACAGTAAATGTAATTAATTAAAAAACTACTCCCGCTTTTCCGTAATATTTTGCCAAGTTGGTCATGCGAGGAAATGACCTCAAGAAAATTAGTCCCGTTTCTCCCTGATATTTTCTCAAGTTGGTCACGCGAGGGAGACGACCTCATGAAAAACTACTCCCGTTGTGAATTCCGTTCTCTACGCCAAGTCTGGCTCATGTAGCTGAAGCTAGCAGCGAGTACTAACAGCCAAGAGGCTCTGGGATCGGGCCGTAACAGAGCTCAAGCACCCCGTCCAAATACATGATACATACTAATTTTTTTCTTTAAATCCACATCATGATTGAAATCGTAAAATCAATCAATTATGATTTAATAAGTATCAAATATAACGAAATTCGAAAACTCATGAAAAATCATAATGAAGTACGACCCACTACATTGTGCTTCTGGAAAAATATTCAGTACGACTAGAACAAGCTGAAACACGTTGGAAAGTTGACTCCCAAAAATGTAGGCGACTGAAAATCCCGTTTTTTGAATTTTACGAGCCTATGGTTCGACCTACTACATCGTGCTTTTGGAACAATGTTCAGTACAACGAGAACAACCTGGAACAATCGAAAAAAGTTGGATTCTCAAAAAGTGGGGGCTAGTCAAAAATTCTTTTTCCCTTTTGGTAGACCCGCCATTGAACTTACGACTTCACCGTTTTGGAACATCGTTTAGAACAACTAGAACAAACTGGAACAACAAAAAAAAGTTCGATTTTTCAAAAGTGGGGGGCTCGGTCAAAAAACGGTTTTTAGCATTTTTCAATTGTGTTACACGAGTTATCAATATCAAGTTTTGGAACAATGCAAAACAAACTTAGAACAATCTAGAACAATTTCCGAAAATTCTGATTTCTCAAAATGGGGGGCTAACTTTACGTAGGTCATCTGGTTGGCTGAAGAAGAAATATACAGTGTAACCTCCGAATAAAACCAGGCTCGGGCGGTTAGGGGAATATAATTCCGAGAAATGAGTTACCCCCACCCGCGGTCCGAATTCGCCACAAAAAATTGTTCAATATTAATATATCTAAATTTAAAAAAAGCATAAATATTAATAGGTGTTAACAATAGATTAATTCATTACTATACTATTATTCAAAGCATAAATTGAGACCAAAACACAATTTCCACGGGCGTACTTATTCAGAGGTTCGCCCCCGATTCTGCGATGTGCGACGATGCATGACGATGCGTAAAGTAGTGGAGGCAAATCTCGTGCGAAGATTAGGGGAAGTGGACTTATTTGGAGAGGGTTTATTCAGAGGTTCCACTGTATAAGCAAGGAAGCGAATAGATCTATAACCACGTACAATGGCGCAACTCCTAGAGC
Source organism: Neodiprion virginianus (assembly GCF_021901495.1). Taxonomy (NCBI): domain Eukaryota; kingdom Metazoa; phylum Arthropoda; class Insecta; order Hymenoptera; family Diprionidae; genus Neodiprion; species Neodiprion virginianus. The sequence continues at coordinate 18,509,951 of NC_060878.1, read as the reverse complement.
TTATGGATTACCGAAGATTCATAAAGAAAGTGTGCTTGTTAGACTTATTGTATTCTCTGTTAACAGCCCCATTTACTCACTTGCTAAGAGTTTAAAATTTTTCATAACATCTAATGTAAAACCTCTTACATTGGGGTTAAAGAATGAGGATGAAATTAGTAACGTTAGTGCAACGATTTACGTTTAGAAAAAAAAGTTACTTTGCACCTTTAGTATTGTCTGAAATTGAGTAAACCATAGCAAGCGAAACATACTCATTAGACCTGTCCTTAAGAAGGCCAAAATCGAATTTTAATGGTCTTACCTCCCAAATTGGTTCGTAATAATTCAAAAAAAAATGTCAGAATTTTTTAAAATTTTTCCCTCCATATTTACCCACCGCTAGGAAGCCTTACTTTTTCCCATAAGAAAAGTATTGATTTTTCGTGATTCTTAATCTTTTTTTTACCGCTGCCCTAATTATCAGCTAAAAAATCGTAAATTCTCAGAAAATGTTGACAGTTATGTTACCTTTTTGTCGAATTTTTTGGAATTCGATACTAGCATTTTTCGGCTAGATCAATCACATCTTTATTCTCTGTATGCTGCGAAAAACGCGGACAAAAGATGTGATTGATCTAGCCCAAAAATACTTGTATCGAAGTCCAAAAAATTCGACAAAAAGGTAACATAACTGTCAAATTTTTCTGAGAATTTACGCTTTTTTAGCTAATAATTAGGGCAGCGGTAAAAAAAAGATTAAAAATCACGAAAAATCAATGCTTTTCTTATAGGAAAAAGTAAGGGTTCCTAGCGGTGGGTAAATATGGAGGAAAATTTTTTAAAAATTCTGAAATTTTTTTTGAATTATTACGAACCAATTTGGGGGGTAAGACCATTAAAATTCGATTTTGCCTTTTTTAAAGACAGGTCTAATACTCATATTTTAACAAACCAACTCTTTTAAAGTTATTCTAAAATTGCGCAGCAATGATTTTTACAAATGTTTTGTTATGTTAACGTTACCATCCTCACTTCTTAGTCAGTCTCATGTTAAAAATAGTTTTAATAGAACTTTGTCCTGTTAATATTCAGTTTTACGTACGGATGCTTTGTTTATTCTTGGACATTTTTCCATACAATAATTGGTATATTATAAAAGATGAGTAGCGTTCTGGAAACATAGATAGAGTAAAATAAGGTAAGTTAGGTAAATACTATAAATCTTTTTACCCTCCCAAACCCGTGGTGCCACCTTTTCTATGGTGGAAACAACACCCCCTCTCAACGCGGATTTCTGTTCAGTGTCTGCTAGACTGAATGCGTTAAGACATCTTCGATGGCTAGGCCCAATGAGATCTTTATTCAGGACGGCGGCTATCATCTGGTCAGTGAGAATCGTCTAGTTTTCCATCATTAAATACCTCCCTTACGTAGTGGTGCTTTATATCAAAATGTTTGGTACGTGAGTGGTATATTGGGTTTCTCATCAATTTCTGTTCTCCTTTATTGTCACAGTGAACTATCGTAGGTACTGAGTCTTCGTCCAGGTAGTTAATTTCTTTCAACAGATTTCGCAGATACACGGTTTCTTTGGCGGCTTCAGTTAAAGCCATGTATTCTGCCTCGGTGCTAGACAAGGCAATTGTTTTTTGTTTCTTTGCCTCCCAGGTAGTCGCTACGCCGGCAAGTTTAGAGACAAATCCGGTTTAAGATGCTCTGTCGTCCACGATTCCTCCCCAATCCGCGTCTACAAGACCCGTCAGTAGGTTGTTATCTTTGGAGTAGATTAAGCCATGGTTAATGCTTCCTTGTAGTACGCGTTTCGCTGTACTTCAGGTGCCTTTCCGGGATTCAAATTGAATTGGCTCAACAGGCTAACCGTGTAGGCAATGTACGGCCTTATTGAAATAGCCAGGTACATTAATGATTCGATCAACGATTGATAAGGCAAGTTTGCCACTTCTGCAGCTTCTTTCCTCAGTTGTTGGTCCCAAGTTCTTGCTCAGTTTGGTATTACTGTCGACAGATGTTGACATTGGTTTTGATTCTTCCATTCCATACTCTTTCAATCCACTTTCGGTATATTTTTTCTGAGACATAGCTACTGACTTTGTCGTTTGGTCTTGTTTAAATTCGAATCCCAGGTAGTAATGTCTCCGAAATCTTTCATTTTGACTTTCTTGCTCAAGTCTTCTTTCAGGCTTCGGTATACGTCGTAGCTGTTTGCTGCGACGACGAGATCATCTGCATATGTATATAACTACAATAAGATGAATGTCTTTGGTTTTCGTGGTATATATACATTTTCCTGTTTTCATTGATTTCAGTTCAGAATCTCTAGCTTTGGTCCAATTTCTTGAACCATTAGCGTCCAGATTGTTTTAATCCGTATAGTGTTTTATTCAAGGAATAAACCTTTCGTTTTCAGCTTTTATAAAACCTTCAGGCTGTCCCATTAATATTTCTTCTTCCAGGTCCCCATTGATATATGCCATCACGGCGTTGAGCTGATATAATGTGGGTCCTAGTTGAGCTGAAATGGCACCGATGATTCGTACAGAACTTTATCTTGCGACTGGTGCGAACGATTCTTGGAAGTCTAATCCCGGTCATTGGGAATAGCCTTTCGCTACTAGGCGAGCCTTTCTTCGTTCCACACTTTGATCTGCGTCGCATTTAGTTATTAGAACCCATCGACAGCCGATATTTTTTTTTCTCAGGTCGATCTACCAGAGTCCAGGCGTTGCTCTGTTCCAGAGCGTCGGATTCTGCTTGCAGCACATTTTTCCACTCATTTGCATGTGCTCCGGTTATTGCTTCATTAACTGTTGGATTTGGTGAGTCGTCATAAGTCAGGTTCGCTTCATGCTCCACGTTAGTGTCCGGTTTGGCCTATGATTTTTCCACGTTGGAGAGCTTTCGTGGTCTTTCTCTCGCGCCCGTTTTCAGTACCTTAGGGCGTCTAGGCTCCCTCTTAAGCGGAGTAGGTTGTATTTCTGATTCAAAATTTCAATTGCGACTTGTAATTTTTCCTTTCTCTTGTGTTTGTTCTATCGTGTTCTTTGGATTCTCGATGGCATTTATACTTTCGTCTACTTGATCCCTGATGTCTCTTTCATTGGTTTCTTAGTTTTTATTATCAAGAAAAACGTGGGATTCCATGAAATCTATTGGCTTGTTTACTGCTCCGAGACCGGTAGATTTCCAATGAACTTCACGTCTTTGCTTTTGATGATTTTTCTTGACTCTGGATCCCATAGACGATACACCTTCGACTCACTGGAATAACCGATAAAAACACAAGTCCTGTATGTTGGTTCAAATTTAGCCTTGTTCGGGGTTTTGTCGACTACAAATGCCTTGCAGCCAAAGGTCTTGAGATTGGCGACTTCTGGTGCTGTTTCAAATTTTGCCCCAAAGGGCGTCACTCCGTCTAGACTTCTCGTGGGACATGGATTTCTTATATAAGCCGCAGTGACTATTGCTGCAGACCAAAAGGCTGGCCGCAATTTGGATTGTAGTATTAGGCATCTTGCCATTTCCACCAACGTACGATTCATTCCTTCTGTAATTCCGTTTTGCTGCGGGGTATGAGCTACGGTACGTTCCCTCCTAATTCCTGCTTCTTCGATCTCTTTGGTGAAGTCAGCTCCACAATATTCAAGTCCATTGTCCGTTCACAGGGTCTTTACTTTGCAGTCAGTTTGATTCTCAACCAACGCTCTGTAGTTCAGAAATGCATCCTTGACATCATTTTTCGCCTTCAGGAAGTAAACGTTGACCCACCTTGTTTTATCATCGATGAAGGTTGCGAAATATGCAGATCCCCCTATTGATTTGGTCTTCATGGGCCGATAAAGGTCTGAGTGTACAAGTTCAAGCTGTTTATTGTTCTTTATTTGTGATGCTTTGGAAATGGAGCAGCGCTTTGCTTGCCCTGAATGCAGATCTCGCAAGTTGGCAGTTGTCCTACTGATTTATGCGGAATACCCTGGACCATTTCCTTGCGAACAAGCGTTTTCAAGTATTTTTCTTTGAAACGGCCGTAACGCCTGTGCCATGTTTCCATTTCCTTAGCCGTATCGCTCACAGCTGCTGCTGATTCTATGTCTTCTTCGACGAAGTACAAGTCTTCTCGTTGCCGTGACCACAGATTCTCGATTGCGGTTCCGTATTATAGCATGAGTGTTTTTGAAGCGGATGTCATATCCATTGTTTGTTGTCTTGGAAATAGACATGAGGTTAGTTTTTAATTCAGGTACGTAGAAAGTATTTTTTATCCTGAGTGCCTTTGGTTTGCTGCCGTTATATACAGTTATGCAAATGGTGCCTTTGCTTACGATTTCAGTGGTTTGATCTACCGCTAAACGTACCTTTTGTTGTGTTACAGGTGTTGGATCAGTGAACTGATTTCTATTCCGACACATGTGGGTAAAGCCTTTCTCGCGACTTTGGCTTTCGATACAACGGATAAGAATGCGTCTTTGCTCTCTTCGGTCATTGCAGCACTTAGATTTTTCGTCTTCGATTTTCTTTCATCTTGGCAGCTTTCTTGCAACAGTCCGCTGTCTTTTTTCCTAGTCTTCTGCAGAAATTACATTTGGATGGTTTGTTTTGCCCACCTGAATTGCTCGAACTCTCACTTGTATCGCCAGTCTTTTGTTGATCATTTTTGTGTTAAAGTAGTTGTAGTTTCCTGACGATCTGACATAGAAGGCTTCTTGATTATGATGGTTTGCTTGTACTATTTTTTCTTTTCTTGCATTGGTTTCCTCGAGTATTTTTATTTTCAACGTTTCGGGTGTTGGCAGCTCGTCTCTTGCTTCTATGGCACAGCGAAAGTTTTCGTAACTGTTTGATATGCTGTAGAGTAGGATTATTGCGAGGTGATCTTTAGCTACGATGATTTCCATTTCAGATAGCTTATCTACGTCCCGAAGAAATGGTTTAACTGGTCCATCATGTTCCCGCTGTCTTTCATTTTTGCGAACAGCAATTGTTTTAGCAAAGTTGCTTTACGTGCAGGTCCTCTTGAGTGATAGACTTCTTCGAGTTTTCTCCACACTTCGTTAGCCGTCACACAATGTTTGATGTGTCATAGCTCGGACGGTGAAACAGCCAAGATTAATTATGTCTGCCCTGGCCTTTTGGTCAGCTATGTCCCAGTATTCAATTTCTACGACATTCGTTACGACATTGTTATCTCCTTTTACTGGTTCAGGACGAAGTTTCGTTCTGTTGACAAACGCCTAATGATAATTTTTTAAGAGGATTGCATCCATTTGTAATTTCCAAGTATCGAAATTTTCTTTATTTAATTTTTTAATATTTACCGAATGATCCGTCTTGGTTGGTTTTAGTTTTTGTTATTTCGCATTGGTACAGTCTCTGCATGGTTTGGCGACACCGCTTGGAAGTTTTAGGTTAGGTTTGACTTGCGATGCGATTTTTAACGCTTACATTAATATTTCTTTAAACTATAACTTAATAATCGTGTAGTTTGGGTGCTGGGCCCATAACCTGTTGATATTCGGTTTTACACACAGATGATATATTTATTCTTGGATAATTTTTCATACAATAATTGGTATATTATAAAATATGAGTAGCGTTCTGGAACAGAGACATAGATACAAGAAAACAATGTAAGTTAGATAAGTACTATAAATATTTTCACCCCCCCCCCCCCCCCCCCCCCCCCAACCCGCGATGCCACCTTTTCTATGGCGGAAATAACACTTTGTGATACAAGTTCAAGAAAGTGGCCTCTTGATGAAGGTCACAAAGTTGACTGCACGAGGCGCACTAATCGATGCATCAATTACTTTTAGCTCATCGTTAGTGGCCATCGCTAGTAGAAGTCCACACGTTTCAGCAGGCAAATTCGGGAAAGGTCGCATGGGCCTACGACTAAACACGACGAGCCGTGTAAAACGGGTCCCCAGCTTCGATTCTCGCGGTCGCCCGTTAATTTTTCTCATTTAAAATTTTTTTTTTCTTTCTTGTTTCACATACATAACCTGACTGGTTATAAATTGATAATTGATATCTAAAAAAGACACTCCGACTCTTCGATAAAAACTTATGTCCAGAGATCGCAGTATGCAAGTTTCAAACAATGCTCCGAGTTGGCCAATCTTGACTTCCAAGCAATATGTAAGTTCAAAACTTTCCATCGGTTTTAGCGTTTGAGGTCAGTTGTAAAATAGTTTAAAAGAGTATAAGTATGGTTCGAAGGACAAGCTTGTTCTGCGTTTAGCTACGAGCCATACTAGAGAAATTCGTCGGAGTCGAAACTTTCCAAGGGAGGCCTGGGTTTCCTCCTCGCATGCACTCAGAACATCGAGCAAATTTGCTGCATTGGCAATGAGTGTATCGGGGTGATTGCCCATGGCCAGCTCTTTTGAAAACACTCGACAAAGCTTGTCTGTTGCGCCCCTGGTCAGGATGGTCTTGAACTTTCTTGGCGTTCCTGAGTAACATGAGTAAAAATTTTATAAGGCCAGACTAATATTATAACCGGTCTTGGTCCGGTCCTGCGCGGGTGCCAGTCCGGAAGACTCTACTAGGGCACATCTGATCTGACCCTGACTAAACCTGACATATTCCAAGATAAACGCCTGATCAACAACGCGCGTGAAAGCCGTATCAAGCCATTGTGAAACGCTACGTTACATGGGAAGTCAGGGCCTGATGGTTTCACTTGGGGCGGGGGGGGTAAGGGTTTGCACTTTCGAAAAATAGAATTTTTTTTGTCTTGTCTTGATTTTAAACATTTCATGAATGTATTCCCAAAATTTTGAGTCCATCTGAGCAAAACTCTTGAAGTTATTGTCTAGTTAGTCTCCTGCCCTTTAACACTATAGCTCTAATTGCAGGTATACAGCTTATTCACTTCTATCGTTCTGGTCCATTATCCTGTTTCGAGAATATTTTATTTAGTAAAGACAGATAAGTAAAGCCATAAAGACATATTTCATATTTGTATGTATACTAGACACTGTAGAATATTTTAAAACGAGAGATGAGCGACAGTTTGTCGTTGTACGTTCGATCGGGCGCTTGTGATTTCTTTTTCAAACTACTTTTTCAAAGTCCTTGTTCACTGCCATTTACAAACTACTTGACCGATTCATTTCAAACTTGGTACACATTTTCTACATATAAAATACCTCCCCCCAACGTTTAGTTAAAATTTTTTTTTACATTAAGGGGGTTTCCCACCCACAAAATGGCGGAATTTTTCGTGGAAAATAGCAATTTACACTTTAGATGGCAACCAAAAATTTTTAAATGAAAAAAAAAAAATAATCATAGAACATTGGGGGGAGGATTTGATAATACTTTGACTAAATTTTAATGGTTTTTGATTTTAGATAATTTCTAACCGAGAAATAGTGAACACCGCAAATTGTTTTTTTTTTTCTAAGACGTTCTGGTGCAAGCTCTGGCACCGGCTTGTTTCTCAATATTTCCGCATGAAAAAATTACAGAATATTGTTAAAACTATACTTAATAACGAACAAAAGGTTTGAATAAATTTGATCAATCCATACTTTTAAAAAAATCCACAAAAATATTGTTTTTTGTCACGCTGAAACCCTTACCCCATCCCCCATGTGAGCCTGATCAGATAATAAGGTAACATGGTGTGGGACCTCATCACTGCGTGATTGAAATCTCCATTCAGATGGTTGTGTGTAACCTACCTAGTTATTGTGCTATGTGCCTGTAATTTATTGAGCGGACGAGACACTAGAGTGTTGTGTCGTTGATCGAATTATCAGTCTAGGTGCATCGGTTGCGATACCATATTGTCAGAGAGCTGTCCGAAGCAAGCCGCTTACGGAGAGAGGACTGTACTCACCCCTTCCCGAGAGGTTGGGGCTCTGTAACGCGTGGGGCTTTTGCCATCCGGGAAGCTTCCACTTTCTTGCCTGCGTCCTCACCCACAAGAACGGGTAGTCCGGTTTCACAGCGCACTTTTGTATTATAGCACTATCGCGAGGACTGTTTTCTACACGCACGAGGCGAATCAATCAATCAATCAATCAATCGATATTTAATAATTTCCATGACAATGTTGGACAACGTCGAATTATCTGTCTCAAACAAGTTCAAAAAATACGAAAGTAGGAATGTCAAACAGGAGAAGCCAAAATTATCACTTTAGAAAATCAAATACAATCAACAAACCTTAAATTAATCAAAACAAACCAACAGTATTCATAGCAAGAGAAATACAGAAACAATTCATAAAAATAGTAATAAAAAATAAAAATTACAGTGCTGTAAAGGAGAGAAAAACATGGTAAGAGTATAGAGACGTAGGTCAGGTTACAGAAAAAAAAAAAAAATAAATAAAACTAAAAATCAAATATATTGAAAAACAAAATAAAAAAAAATAATATATAACTACACAACTAAAAATTCAAATTAAGGTTAAGGTCCATTCCCTACATTAAGTAAAAGAGCTCTCTCACAGTCAGATAAGCGAATCATTATTTCAGCTGCGATAGATTAAGTTATAAATTAAATTTCTGACTTCTCATAGTTTATTCACCCTTTTTGCATTTGGATTTTATTTAACTTCGTTCAACAAATTTACTGTTATCTACTAGCCTGCTCAGTCTTTTTACTTTACCTCGTGAGGATCTTTACGCCTCAGAAAGTTATTGTTTGGCTTTCGTTTGGCCGCAAAATTGCCGTGTTTCTTTGAAAACAATTCGATTGGTTATTCGTTTCTGGATTTCCCTTTGTAATATAACAGTTTTCAGCTGGGAATAATTAAGAATTTCACTGCCTCCCTCCATAAATTACGGTGCTGGGAGTTGAAAGAATGCCACCAATAGTAACACACGAATAGATTTTGTATTATTACATATAGTATATCTAGGTACTCTAAATCGTAGAAAAAAGTTGATTCTATTAGTTGCTTCTCAATTCGTGGTTTAATTCGTTTCCATTATTTTCTTTGTTTTTGTTTCTTTGATAAATATAAAAATCATTACAATTTTTGTAACATGCAACTACACTAAATCGTATTGGTAATGGTAACGACATTATATACAGGTTTAACACTGTAAAACGTTATTATAATGTTAGTAATTGTTATATAGGAATAATGATGATATTTGTAATAATAATCACAATGCGAAATATGTTTTATTACATTCTTTATCTTTTTTCTTCAAGTGGTTAGTGAACATAACTTTAATTATGTAGGCCTTTCTCAAAAATAATAAAAGTGTAAGCTTCTGTTGTTACATTTTGTTAACTCTCGCATGCGGTCGCACAGCGCCTGACTGACGTTATACATATATCATATAATCTCGTAAATCTTTTGCCGACATAAACAATTTTAATATTTTAACGTGTATTATAATAATATTTCAATTTATAACTAATTATCACTGGCATTTTTTTTCTCTCTTCCTATTCAATACGTCGATATATTTCTCCAACATTCTTATTTTTATTTTCACATTGTTGCGAAAATTTGTTTGCAATTTTCTATTCGACATTATCATCACACGGACCAGCCATGGTAATAATACGTAATTTACAAATTGAAACTCATTTTTGAATACAGTCAGGGCATAAGTGTAATATTCAGTTTTACTGAACCCATAATTCAATTAAGTTGTTGACTTTTACCAAACTACTGTTTGATAAAAGTAGTTTGTCACTTTGTCACAAATCATCACTCTGCCAGAGTCATATGGAAATCAAATGTAAATGTAAGACAAAAATCGAAACGCGCAGCCAAATAAATTGTACAGTGATGAACGGTTAAAAAAAAGGCACAAATTATATCTGTACGAATGAATAACCGATATCTCAAATAATTAATCTAACAAGATTGTCGAACATAATTATTGCTGGTTCTTCTGACAATATATCTTACAATAAGTAACAGACTTGGTAGACATACAATATTTCTGTAAATCAATATAAAATTATCAAACGTTTATAATTTGTTGTGGTGTTGAATAATAAGAACAATGCTTCTGAGAGTCTTCTCTTCTCAAGATTTTACATTTTCGAATATGTTCATGGTACTCTGACATGCCTGCATTTTTAACAATCTTTTTCATCAGTCCAAAAAGCTTCACCCTTAGAAGCATGTTATACTTATTACAGCACAGTTATAAATTGTATAAATAGAGATACAATGTGATTTATGTTGAATGTTTTTTTCCGAACACCTACATGGAAAGTTCGATTTTCAAACTCTGTGAAGCGTGCATGATTAAGTGTCTCATTTCCACGCAGTGTGGTAAAACGACATTCCCGCATTTTATAGACTACGAGTTCTTTTGACGCATGCTCACTGTTGGATAACTCAATTTTACGCAACGTGTCATCGATCGAGCTATCTGACACTAATTTTACGTGCTGTCAGCGGGACCTTCGTTGTTTCTCAAACCAAATTTTCCTTCTCCGGTGTTAGAAAAAACGCGTGGAAAGGCGATGCCTGACTAGTGTCCTTAAATACTCAAGAACTTGTGCTAAGAAAATTCTACCGAAAATATGCTGAGAATTCAACCTCAAACAGAGCATGTTGAAGAGCACTATGAGGATTCAAAGGAGTTAAAAGTGCGTTGTTATTTCCAAGAGTCGTCGAATATTTGAATGATATTTATATAGTTTTAGATAGTGATGACGGTTTATTAAAAAAAAATGTCTATGAAAGTGTCAACCAAGTCTGAAAAATAAGATGCAACTGAAGGATTACTGTAGTTTTTACGATTTACAAACATCGTATAATTAATACTAACATTAAAATAGAAAATAAATGCATCCAAGCAATCAAACCTATTTCTTCGAAAAGAATTGTTGAAATGTGACTAAGAACGTGAATTAATGAGTACATTTTAAATACTCATAAATCCTCAGTAAATGCTCAGAATGTAAAAGGCTCGAGCAAATTCTCTAGCATATGCTCGTGTTCCAACAAATTCTCCAAGCATTCAAACTTTGTCGAATAGTGTATTCGATTCATGCGATCGCAGCACTCAACTTCGTCTCGTGCCGTCAAATTGCCTGTAAATTCCACATTCATCGGAAATCGCTCACTTTCCATACTTGTAACACAACAATACTATTTTGGTTTTATGATTATCTTTCATTTCACATAGCTTTCCTATGTTTACCACTTGTTTCACAACACACTACAGAATAATGATGTTAGTTAATCTACTGTCAATAGTAAAAATTTGAACACAACTTTGCGTAAAACAACATCTCTAATATAGAGAATAAACTAAATATATTTACACGCACACATCAATATAAATATATACATAATTATATCTTTATACGTGCGTAAAATTGTTGACAAATATATTATATGTATATATATATATATATATATATAACAAAGTTATATAAATAGCAATTTATGTATTACGCAGTTTCGGAGTCGTTCGATCTCATGACATTCGGTCCATGACATCAAATTACTCGAGAGCTGAATATTTTTCATCGTATTACTCTAATCCCTTGCGAATAAAATGACTGGCAAATTCTAGACGAGAATCTTAAAAGCACAAAAGAAAAACTTTTAGTTTATTCCTGAAGTAGAAAAAATATAGCCAATCTTACATCAACTCGTCGTCAGAATAAATTTTTTTTTTTTTTTTTGTATCGTTATAGTTCGAAAATGCGTAAATGCAAACGAACGCTGCTTCGTTATAGCACACAGTAAATATAATACTGCACTACAGCCGGACCCCAAGCATTGATGCATTTTGCTCGAGTCTCTCCTACATCAAACAATCAAGAACCTCAGTAGCGTCTCGAGCTAATCGGTAAATTAATCATCATTCACCTACGTATACCGTAATACGTATACCCTGTACAGGTGCTCGTAGAAGTTACAGATATACGAGGTTGAGCATAATTTGCGTGCATAGGAAAGGTGTCAGCTTCGAATACCATAATTTATTTTTCTCCTCCCGACAGAGGTTAAGCTGGTTCAGTCAAAGACACAGGCGAGTACTCTGACGAGACAATTGCCCAAACTCGCGCATGCCCGCTGCCCCTGACTCGCGCATTCTTTCTTACGATTCTTCCTGTTTTCTTCCCGCTCGCTCTTGCCATATTTCTGCTTTTTTAATTTCCGATGTACAGAGGTGGATGACCCTCTGGGAACACTGCATAGCCTCGACAATGGGTCTGTGGTGGCATCTGGCTGCTGTAATCAAAAAAGAAAACAATGATGCAAAATGAAATTTGAGGAAATTTATCATCACTCGATCGTTAACCTATGCGTGAACATAAACGAATCATCCGTTATACAGGATGCAAATGCTGAAGAAATGCTTGGCGGGTCCGCTTACGGAAAATCCGACACTCTCAACTTTTTCCTCCTTCGAAACTTACAACTTTTGTCTGCAACATTTTTGACTCACACTTTTGGTTTTCGAGATGTTTGACTGGATTGATCAAAATCAGACACGCCGTATAGACCGGAGCTGAATTCTTTCTCCTACTGAAGATTGAAATGAAGACGTGTCCTTTTTTCCAACAACTGGATAATATTTTCAGTATGACATATTGCTCGACAATTTTTGTCTCCATTATTCAATAAATCTAATTTTCTTCCTGGTTAAAATCTACTGAGTTAAGATTTTATTCACCTGTTGCTGTAATCGATCATGGTGGTGGCCCAATATCTTCGACACAATGAAGGCAGATTCCTTGCTGGTTAATACTCCGCTGGCCATCGGACCCTCAATGAATTCCTTATCAGTCATTAGTGTGTATCTAACGCTAAACCAGATCTCGTCAGTTAGCATGGTTCTTTTGCCGCACGGTGTCGGTTCGATGCCGCGTCTTCGGCATTCCGAGGCTGCCCATCGGTCTAGAGCAGTAAAGAGCACCCCTTCCTGTTTCAATTCCAAGCTATCGCGTCCTGCTATGTCCGCAACTTCGTCTCGTGCTAATTCTTCAAAACGTTCCTGACGAAAAACCGTCAATGGGTCCGAGTCTATCAGCGTCATGCAAGCACCAAGGAGGGAAACACAGGCCATGGCTATGAAAGAAGGCACGAAAAAGAAGTTATGAAAACTATGTCCGTTTGAAGCACCAGTAACGTATATTTTTCTGTTTACACGTGTGATATTTGTTTCTTCTTGTATTTTTACGTTCACGTTTTTGTGAAGGAATAATTCCCTGGCGGATTTCGCCCCCCTGATATTACACTGAAGTTACACTGATTGTGAGATGACATTTCGATTACACTCAGATTTCACGGTGTAGTTAAGAATTTTTTACGCTGTATTTTGACTGTCATTGTCTTAAAAGCATACCAAAGACCCATCGAAAAATTACTGAAATAAAAATCTTCTATACATAATAAACAGCATTCGTTTATTTTTAATTATTAAGTATTGATAATTTAAAATAAATTTAAAAAAAAAGTGACGTGACTTGTACCCGGGCCATCAGCGTGCTAGCCGTCGACTTTCCTCACTGCACCACGCTCGCTTGCTCGGCAGGTCATAAATGTCAAAGGCATATCTAATGAAAAAGGAGTCTCCGAAACTAAGGCTTATTGAACGAAATGCCGTTATCTCCCTTCAATAATCAGTATCTGAGACCCATCAAACTTCCTCGTTAGTCAAATTCGTAAGTATTGAAGTTATAATTTGGAGACCGCCAGTGAAAGAAATCAATGATATTTTGGCGATACCAGAGTCCACTGAAGAAACTCTAACTACACGGAGGAGCCGAATCCGCCAGTGTTATGGCAGAATACATGTCAATTACTTACGGCACTCGAATCACACTAAATTGTAATTATGATACGATCTAGCGGGTTGGATCCGCAATTTCAAATGTTAACATTTCAAAGAGCGATCCGAAATTAGAAACCAGAAAACACTCCGTAAATGAATTTTTATTTAATCTGTCTCTTAATATTGCAATTTCGTTCGGCCATATATCTGCTATTAAGGGTTTAAAAAGTTTGGAAATTTGGATCTTTTATAAGCGTCGAATAATAAAAGGTGCCTGAAAATTGGACCGTCAAAACCAAAGTGAGAGACTTACTAGTTACAGGCTTATGTAAAACAAATAAATACAGTACTTTGCAGCGTGCGTTTTGCGTTACTTCGCACTTCGATATAGTTTGAGTACGGAGTTTATCACTCACCGATTTCTCCAGCCTCGTCGCCTGGCGCTGGAGGTGCCGATGGAGTTTCCGGTTTGCTTATGGATGAAGCCATGCTTCCGGCATAGAGGCTCAAGCCCTGGAGAACCTCGAGGACGTTGGAAGAAGTGAGATTAGCTTCCAGATATTTAACTGCCAGTCGGGCTAACTGAGGGCAGAGGTACTGGTGGGCAATGTCAAGAGTAGCTCGAGCTGTCGTCACCGATTGGAAGTTCACTGGCTCATCGTGGAGGTGCCTGTTTTGCAGAAGAAAAATAAATCAGATATTATTAGTCCAAATTCATTCTGCGACACATTTTATTTGGGGTTGTGAAACGTGGTTCCGTAATCAATTCCATGCTAATCCCATGATAGCATCAGATGTGATATAATATCCTACCTTTTCAATGAGTTTGTGGTTAATTGACAAACTCTAACTTCAAATAAATCTGGAATATGTAATTTCCGACCGATATATCAATGTCTCTGCGTTCTAATCTGTTTATTTAATGTTTTTTATACATAACTGTAAGATAACATCTTAAGATGGTGCCTTGAAAATTGAATGACAATATTGTTTCGAAATCTTAAATCTCTTGTATAACAAAAACTGTGCCTTCTTTATTATCCTGTAGTTTCCTAACTGATAACTTTAATTCAACATATATTTGCATAACTTTTGGTATATTGAGTACTGTTTAACTACTTATTTCGCAAAACTTTTTTTGGTTAGAGATAAAGAAATAATTCGATAAGATGTCACGTACAGCCGCAGCGTCATTCTATGGTTAGGTATTACTTAGTCGATCAAGACTTGTCACTGCAATGGAAATGCAAACAACTTGTATGTTTATCGTTGACGATTTATTGATGATATGACATCACTGACAATGCAGTGATCGAAACGATAATATAAAAGTAGGCGATCACGCCTAGTAGTCCAACCAAAAGACCGGTCATTGCTGGTATTAAAAATCTTCCGCAATCATTCAATTTTTTACATGATGCCCGCTTTCGAAAACCATTTTGTAAATTCAAGAAACGCTACGCACTATCAAGCGAACTTAGTAAAGTACACACTCTAACCACTGGCAGTGTCTGTGAAAATCTGATTCCCGGTATACGCGTACGATTTCTCTTCAAAATCAACAACGACGTCGACTTCTTTTCAGTATTATTCGCAACTTCTGTCGAAAAGGATTTTGTGTTTGACGATAGAATAAAAAGTAAATTTGGGTAAATTTAAGTATTTATTTTCTTATTTGTCTTTCTAATAGATGGATCTGGGAAAATGGGGTTATAAAGTCTCACCTGAGAAGGTGATCGAAAGCTCGCTTTTCAACGTGTTCCAGACGCACCGTTGGAGGTGGAGTACTTGGCGGTGGTGCTAAAGGACCGAGCAGCATTGCCCGGAACCACTCTGATCGTTCAGCGAGTCGTTGCCGTTCTACACAGTAACGCCAAGTGTCTCTGTGCGGCCCGACCTTAAAAGATAATAAACACAGGAGCAACGAATTAGAATTAAATAAATCTCCTTTCAGACTTTTTATAAGTATAATTTTTAATTTTCAGAGTGTCCCAATTATTGTCAAAATGTTATCATTTAAGGAGCTCTGGAGACGTTGGATAGGGTAGGAAATATCTGGAAAAAATTGGAATGCTGCCTAGAGTTGAAGCAAAAGTATAAAAAATCGCATTCCAGATCCAAGAGGGTGAGGGTCAGACCCTAATCGAATTAACGTGGAAAG
The DNA here is from genome assembly GCF_021901495.1 of Neodiprion virginianus. Classification (NCBI taxonomy): domain Eukaryota; kingdom Metazoa; phylum Arthropoda; class Insecta; order Hymenoptera; family Diprionidae; genus Neodiprion; species Neodiprion virginianus. The sequence continues at coordinate 18,494,063 of NC_060878.1, read as the reverse complement.
CCCCATAGATATAAGTAGTACCAAATTGCCATGTGACTTTTTCCAGTTTCTTACCTCGAGCATCACCATATTGTCTTGATCATTTGTAGCCATAACTCCCACATCAGAAATCAGCGGAATTTCGGCCATGCTGTCAGATTTGTTGGCAAGACTCTTCGGGAGCTGAATCAAGAGGGGATGCGACTTTCCACTCGTTCTTCGCTGTCGCAAACCCTCCCGAATTTTTTCTCGCGGTCGTTCCGGCCTACTTCGAGCACATTGTCCGTTGTCCCCTGTAAAAAAAAAAGAATCGGAATAGTCATGTTGCTTTAGGGAACAAAAATATTTTCCTTTCCTTCATCGTACAAATTAGTTTCATCATTCGGTCGACATACCATTGGTCGATAAATACAATGAAAAATGGTATATTGTAACTTCGGTCTTTTGTGAAAAGACTGTTGCCTCCTAGTTGCACACGGTTCTTTATATAACAAGAGTATGTTACGCGTTTTTTTACAAAACGCAAATTGAGGTTAGAGTCACGTAATGTCATTTGATCACGACAACGCATGCGCGTAGTACAGAAAAGACCACATTTGACTTCTAGGACTTAAAGAGTGCTATTTCCAGCACTCTGCGCATGCACATGCGCAGACTGACTCGACCTTCATAAAAACGGGTACTTTACCGAAAACATACATGAAAAAATGCTCGGAAAATGCTCACGTTATATATAAAAGATATGAATGGATTTCAGAGTCGCGGCAAGTATCGCTTAGCTTGCTCGGCTGATAGTTCGGTCAACTGATTTACACAGTTGAATGGGAGTTGTCATCGAGGCCTTACGGCTGTATTGGCAATTGGCGGTAGGTGTATCGTTACACACAGGTATGATTGTAACCTTGTGAAATTGTTGTTATCAATCATCAAATCGGTATCAATAAATCAATAGTTTTTCCATATGCACTGTGTATCCTACATGTTCCACAGGTTTTTCAGGTAAATTTATTTGCGATTACAAGGTGCGCAAACTTGTCCGAGTTGATGACATCATATCACATACATTTGGGGCATTGTCGCCGATATCCCGAGCTCTGCATCGATCATGGAGGATTAGTGCCGAGCAAGTAAACGCGAGCTTCGTTTAAAATTTGCGATTTATTTCCGATCGATGACAATGATCGAATGTTCACCAGCTCTGTATCACGCCGGAGAAAAATGAAAATTGTCTGATAATCAATTGGACAAAATTGCTCTCAGATCAGGATTTATACGATTATTAACAAATTGGGTAAACGATTGCTAAAAAATTAGAATTTCCGACTTCAAAATTCTGGTTGATATTCGAAATTCGTGTGATTTTCTGATGTGTGATACGATTTATTTTTCAATTTACTGCGAGTGGTTTGGTTCCATCAAAAAAATAGGCTGCATCTGAGTCAAAAATTTCAGCTTCGTTTAGAAATGGCAATTTAAAAATACGATCTCATAAGTTAATATGTATATACAGCAACGAGTCATTGCAATAATTGGCATTGCAGTAAGAGCGATGTAACGTTCAATATTTTTACACATCAGCTTTTGAGGTCTCTGATTATGAATCTGTACTCGAAATTCGAAAATTCAAAATGCTGATCCCAATATGGTGGACGCAAATCCAAAAAGTTATTTAATTTTGATAAAACTTTATGTTACGTGGTTTTTAAAGTTACTGATAAAAAATCTGAACTCGAAATCCGTAAATTAAAAACGGCAGATCCAAGATGGCGGACAAACAAGAACGACAAGAAAAAAGTTCTGTAAAATGTTTTGGCGTGTATTAAATTGTTGTCATAATTGGCATTCGGATTTTCACAGTTAGAATTGCAGAAAATTCTTGTTTTTTGTGGAAGAAAAAGGATTCTCACCATTTGTTTACATGGGCTATTTTTGCAACGAATAATTAAATTTTATATTTTTTTCAGACTTGGAAATATTTCAGGGACCACGCGTGTCCTACCGAAAAACTTAGCATTCGTTACAACAAAAGTAGTGTAATAAATAAAAAAAACTGCAAAAAAGGTGGAACGCTGTGCGTCCCAGCGTGAATTAAAGGTTTTTATTAGTTTTTTCATCAAACCCTTCCGAGTTAGTGAAAAACATGTATAAAAGGTTAGTGTTTCGTCATCAAAGAAGAGACAGTTTAGAAATACACATACCATCGTCAATCATTGCGAAAGTCATAATGAAGATGAGAATGTATCTTCGGTTTTATAACTTCGTGTCACTATATGTGTACGCACTACAGTTATATATATATACGATATATATGCGACCAGTTTATGTGATGTATACAATTAATTTGCTCGTCTACCGCAGAGATAAAGAAATTAGAAAAAAGATCACAATACTTTTCTCGTTGACGTGGACTCTTTATAGTTTATGCGGACCTTGCACGTGAATTTCACACCGCGTATTAACTGATTGTGAGTTCAATTAACATTGATAAAAAATGCGCGCAATTGCGAATGTATTCGGAGTCCAAGCCAACGGACGAAGCTGACTTCATGTAACACCGCGTGCCTTTGAGTCAAATCCCGACTTCACTTGGTGTTAATGTTGACTCGGTGAAGTTCGCTAGCCAACTAAAACGTTGCGACGCGACGTCGCAATGCGAATCGATCGACTGACGGACGAAGGCGTCATGTCACTGAGAATCCATTGGACGGAATCTCTGATAAATTTCCCGCTTATCCGTTCATTAGGTGTTTATCAACATTTCAACCGGATGCAGCCGTGCAGAGGCTTGCGGTCGCTGCAGGCTAACACTAAGATGGTTCATTTTAAACTTATATATTTTTTTTAATCTCCCAACTAAAAACTCGGTGCCTAATTCAGAAAGAGAATTCTTGCTAAAGCGCAGATCATAAAAAAAAATATTTAGAGGCTGCTACCAATTGTTGAAATATTTGTGAATTATTTTTATGTGTCCACCTTACGGACTTATATATATATTAATATATAGATTAATCATCTCGGACGATTTTGGATAACAGTTTTTGTTATCGAAAGAAGAGTGTTACATCACCTTAAGGTCCCTATTTCGTTTTCAGTACTGAGTTTTATGAACAATGTTTAATTGAACCACGATATGAAAAAGATGAGTACATATATAAATATATATATATATAAGTCCGTAAGGTGGACACATAAAAATAATTCACAAATATTTCAACATATATATATATATGAAAAAGATGTACTCATCTTTTTCATATCGTGGTTCAATTAAACATTGTTCATAAAACTCAGTACTGAAAACGAAATAGGGACCTTAAGGTGATGTAACACTCTTCTTTCGATAACAAAAACTGTTATCCAAATTCTTCCGAGATGATTAATCTTTCGGATAAAAGACGAAAACAGCCAACTGCGGAATTGTTAGGCACAGTTTGCTGTTGATTAGGGAACGATTAATTGGACAACGTTACAAAAAAAAAAAAAATTAACTAACATATATGTAAGTCCGTAAGCTGTACCTACACATAAAAATAAATTAAAAATATTTCCACCTAGTTTTCAGGTGAGGGACAAAAAAAAAAAATAAGTTTCAAATGTATCACCCTACTATACACTGTTAAAAATTTTTGTATGGAACTTCCTACACTGTATTGAAAGTTTTATTCGAATATGGGACAGTGAATTGATCATACGTTCATTGTTTATTCAATTTACAAATTCAATAAAACTACTACACAGTTTAATAATTTCAAATTACTTTTTTGTGTTTTTCTTATAAATTTTAGTAAAGTCAAACATTTTCATCGAAAATTTAAAACAAATACATAGTAATTTACGTCGCTACACGAATTTGTAAATTTGCAACCGGATTTTGTAATTTGACAACTCTTTCGTACAGTAAATGTGTGGTAAATTCGCAATCATTTTTAACCCTTTGAGTCATAGTGGTAAGTATTCTTATCACCCATTTTATATCCATTTTTTGTAAATTTAAAGAACTTTTCAACATTTGTGTTTCCAGTTTTTTGCTATTTCTGATAGTATGCTAATAGGTTTTCATAACGCAAGAAAAATTGTTGCGATATAAGGTAAATTATTATTGGTAGAAACAAATTGATTTAAAAAAATTCTGAAAATTGAAGGGGCAATTAATTTCCGAGAAAGTTATCCCTCTACACATCTATATGTTTTACATAAATTATAAATTTTTGAGATCACTGTTTACGAATCTGAAATCAAATGTAAAAAATTCAAGATGGCGGATCCAATATGGCGGATGAAAATTTCGAATTCGTTCAAATGCGGAGCAACAACTCTGTCCAGAGGTTTTTAGGGTCGCTGATTACGATTCTGAAATCAGATTTTGACAATTAAGTATGACGAATCTACTCAGAGACCTCGAAAATTCCAGCATAGAATTCTTTTAACGGACTCAATTGAATTAAAAAATTTTGTTCGACATATTGGATCCGCTATTTTGAATTTTTGAATTTTGACTTCAGATTTGTAATCAGCAACCCCAAAAACTATGTAATACTAACTTGTTATAAAATGTTGACTCAGTACAATAATTCGTGACTCAAAGGGTTAACAGTGTATACCTACTAGCGCTGCTCAATTAGCAATTTCCTGTTACACATGTGGGAAAATTCAGCCGCATTATTAACTGAAAAAAAAATGTTGATTTTCTCACTTTTTTCTGTCATATCGTACAGTAGGATAAAACATAGTGCAGTAGTACAAATAAACACTTCGTGATAATTTGTGGCATTACATACGTGTAATGTGCTAGTGAACTATAATCAGCAAGTGATTTACTTCGAGTTAGAAGCTGAAATGATAATAAAATTGAAAAATAAAGGCTGCGATTCAACTTGTTTCGATTCGCGAATTGTTACGTATGATGTTATTTGCGCTGAGTAACAAGTTTTTCATGTAATACATATCATTATCATGTAGCGTCAAAGGATGTGGTCAGATATAAGCCTTTATCCAGTACGTTGTCATGTCCAGGGCTTAAATGCGCACAAAGTAAATGAACTCGTTGTTTGTGCTTTCATCTTGTGCAAAGTAATGTTGACTTTTATTGTATTTGCCGAGGTTTCATAATGTGGTTAGATATTGTAGATTCTTGTTCCGTTTTACTTACACTCAGTTGAAAGCTTTTTCAACATTTGATTTGTTACGCACATTTTAATCAATTTGTGGGGAAGGATTTCGAAGTGAAGAGCAACTACTTCAAGTTTTAGTGGTATAGTGTAGAAAATTATCAAAACGTTGATTCGCATACATGTTTACAGCATATGGTGTGAATATAAAAGTGTAGAATCAAAAGTCATAAAAAATAGAGAATCTCTAATCAGTATTTGATTTTGATCAAATGAATGAATTCTGTACAAAAAGTCTAATTGTGTAGGATGTTTTTTTTTTTTTTTCCTCCTGAAAATGAGTATGGCAGAAATGTAGGTATGCGAAGTCATCGATGTCAATGATGATTGGAAAATCTTTGCATCACTTTTTTCTTCTTTTCACGAGCGTGGTGAGATATCTTGTAAATTATAAGACGGATTAACACAGATGAAATTTTGATTATGTATAGAGGTATTCTTATATATTTTTAAACGTATTTTTGGAAGTTCTGATGTATTTTCTGCAGACGTTTTCTAATTTATACTTTCACTTCAAATCAGTCTCGGGCACGTGTTTTATTATTGTTCGATAATTTTTGCATACGAGAAAGCGACTTACTATCACTAAGATCTATTGTCCGCAGCATGTCAAGAGTCCACATAAATAATGAAAATGTGTTGAAAACAAGAGTTGTGAATAACTTCATGCGATGCTTGTTTTGAGCTTAACCATGTTTTCGGTTTTGAAACACCAATCGTTACAACTTACTGACTTGCCATTTGAAACTATGCAACAACCTCTGCGATATAATTCGGCAGTATTGTTCATTAATTGATTGAAAAAAAAATTGTAACTTGTACGATGTATTAAAAACAAAAAGAAACTTTTCTGAAAACTGTACGTGAGTGGAAAATGGAATACTTCGATATTTGTTCACTTCTTCGTCGTTTCACAACACGATTTTCGCGTTGGCACAGATCCTAAAATCATTTAGGCCATAGGTGGATAGGAGTAAAGGATAATGGATAGTAAGGTGGTCCAGGAAAAAGTCATTTTTGAATTTCGACTGTCTCGCTGGGAGGGTGAATTTTGAAATTCAAAATAGTGGATCCAATATGGAGGACAAACATCCCAAAAGTCACTTACTATTGCCATATTGGAATCACCATTGTGAAAATTTCGAGTCCAAATACGTAATCGGGGGCCCAAAAAACTTCCTTATAACAAATTTCATTTAAATCCGTTTCGTAGATTAACTGTTTCCTTGAAAAGGGTTAAATGGGGAATCAACTTTCTAGCGGCACGGGTTAGAGTTGAGATAAAAATCTAAAGAAATTCAGGAATTATTTCTTAATTATTTGGCGTCGATTTGAGAGATGAGACAGGGGAAATCAAAAAAAGGTCTTTTCAAGGACCACCCTAATGGATAGGTAGGTGGTAGGCGATTGGGTATTCTTTGCATCGTACCCTTGAAAGTGAAGAGGCGCAGTAAGACTCCCATGGTTGCAATAAAGGTGGACTATATTGCGGCGAAAGAGATGTCCTTCTCGTTTAAATCCCCATGCCAAATACACTGTAATCTTGTTTGACTTAGGATGAATATAATGTAATATAATGTGATATAATGAGACTCCGGCAGAGCCGGCTCAAGACTATTGAAGGTTCCACCGAATGAAGCGATTATTAAATAGGGGGATCCCCTCTGTGCTGCCGCGACTCTTCCTGGAACCCAGCTCGTGGTCCATCTTCTAATTTGCCGCCTCCACAAAAGGTGAATAGGCCTATAATTGAGTTAAAAATAGTGAACATTTACGATACCAGAAATGCCGTACGAATAATAGTGTTAAATGAGGGGAATCAATGGTGGCTTGGTTCAACTTGGCGAACGGAGGAGGTGATAATTGCTTGCCAGCCGCATAATGACGTCTGTATAGGTAAAAATATGAGCAATCGATCCGTGCGATGTGTAAGAAGCTTCGTGTAACCCCAGTAGTTGGTTACATTTCGACCGATCGACCGACGGACGGACGGACAGATAAACAGACCGACAGACAGAGAGATTTGTCGAGGGATCGTCCTAGTGTAACGAATCGAAGAACAACTGATTTTAACGATTTTTTCAGATCAGTATAATTTTTGTAATATCAAATCACAGCACTCATGAAGAAGACATGATAATAAAAATTTTATCTTTCATTTTTATTCATTTTACACTTTTTGTACACTTTCAAAGGAAGAGATTTCAAGATATCCGTCTCAAAGTTGGACACAACATTCTTTATTTTGCAATGAAAGAATTTTTTGAAATCTTCATATTTTTATTAACGAAAAAGTGTAGAAAAAATAGTCTAAATTGGATACTTTTTTTCAAATGACCTCCAATGTATCGTTTTTAAGTAAAAAATAAACCTCTATATCAAGGCAATGGCTGTCATACTAATTAATAATCTTTTAACAAATTTTGTTTCACATAATATTTAGGGCTTCAACCGTGTACACCTTGAGGACCGTTATATTTATTTTTTTTTTTTTTTTTAAGACATTTTCAACCCTTAAAAAAATGTAAAAAAAATATACAAAATCAAAGTCTAAAAGTTTATTTTCTGTTCTTCATGAGTGCTTTGGTTTGCCATAAAAAATCAGACTGATTAGCGTAGTTTAACCATCGAAAAATAGTCCAGTCAATTTACAAAAATAAGGTACGCAGAATAACAAGTCATTACTTGGAACAATACATGAAAATAATATTAACACGCATATTCGCAAAGTCAAAAATTTAGAATGAAATACACTAAATAAGACAAATACGTAAAATAAAATAGAAATAAATAAGTAAATAATAAATAAACATACAAAACAAGAAACGTAGTTTAACGAGTATTTACAATAATGCGACGAAAGCGACGGTGGCATACAAACGATTGATGATCAAAGCGCAGAGGTTATTTGTAATCGAGGCGCTGATTTAAACCTTGTTAAAGGTACGCTTGAAGATTTTGTCGTAAAATAGCGGTCGAAATTTCGTGCATACATTTTTTGTTGGATGCAATTCATTTGAAATTTTGTTTGTACGGGCTTTTGGGGTAGCTGATTAATAATCTGAACTCTAAATTCGAAAATTCAAAATGATGCTGGACATATGACGGACCCAAATTCTAAAATTTATTTTATATAGATATAACTTTATGCTACATGGCTCTTGGGGTCACTGATTACGAATTTGAATTCAAAATTAAAAAATTAAAAATGGCGGATCCAATATGGCGTACAAACAAAAACAAGAAGAAAAATTTTGAAAAAATTCTGTACAATGCTTTGGTGTGTATTAATTTTCTGTAACAATTGGCACTCAGATTTTGATGGTAGGTTAGCAGAAAATGTTTTTTTCATCGTAGAAAAGTACGAATTTCGACCATTTGTTTACTTGTGATGTTTTCGCAATAAATAAATAAATTTCGTATTTTTAAAAATTTTAAATATTTCAGGAACCATGTGGAACCAACAAACGCACCAGGTGTTACCAAAAAATCAGTTTAATAAATAAAAATTTGAAAAAAAAGAGGTGGGATGCTGAGTGACCCAGCGTGAGTAAAGTGTTAAAAAAGTAGTCTCCTTGTTTTCTATACCCAAGCGTACATCGTCGACAATATTGATTAGCGCAATGTGAGTAGAAACTATAGGGTTTACGAAATCCAGACTGGGAAGAATCAAGTAAATCATTGCGAGAGATGTAGCTAGTCATTCGATTGAAAGCTACCGCTTCGAAAAGTTCAGCAAATGCACAAAGGATGCTGATTGGTCTGACATGGAAGAAAATACAACAGATACAGATATTCAAAGTTGGTTCTTCGTTAATCCTAATCGGTCACTGGGGGTGAATTTCACCCCAGACATTTTTCAAACTCCCTATAGAGTTCAGGGTTAGACTTTGATAGTTTTTTTTTTTTTGCTCGTAATGAATTCTGTAAAAAAAATAAAAAAATTCCCTAAAATTTTCATAAAGATTTTTTCCCCTTTAACTTTACGTGTGCTGATGTTTTACAATGTTTGAATAATCAATACTGGTTAGGAAAACTGGGTGAACTTTTTCTGTGAACCTTAAACAATGTCTAGATATTTTTTTTTAATTTTTGAAACTCATTATTGAGGCAGGATACCATGTTTTTGGAGCTGGGGTGCGATTCTGCTAAGGTGATAAAGTTTCAGAATATCCTCTCGAACCGTAATCAATTCATAATAAATACCGAACTATAATGATAAATTGTTTTATATGTGTAGGTTCTCGGTGTTGAAGATCCAATAAAAAAAAAAACAAACAGTCAAATACTAGATATTTCGGCACTTTGAGGAAGTCCCCCCACAGAAGCTGAATTGAATGTATTTATAAAAATCATAAATTATACACAAAGTAGAAAAATCGACAAACTTATTACCTTCATAAAATATGATATGTTTGGTTTTACTCGACGATGGCTCATTTCATTTGGGAAACTGTTCTTCGCAAATCAACCATACCACATTTTTTTTCTCCTAACAGTCAATTCACAGTTAGTATTACTTACTGTTGATAGAAATAAACATTAGTGCAATCTCGAAGAATCATGTATTCAACAATTCTAATGTGATAAAAAAAAAAATTGTGAGTAAATAGTCTTCCGAGTAAAATGATTTATCGCAGAGTAGATTTTTCACTGTTTTTAAATACTTTGAAATAAATAATCGGTATCAAAGCTTTTGTTCATAATTTGAGTCTGTTTCGTTTTGCATTATTGAGGGAAGCACCGTGGCTTACAAACTACATACTTTGAGAAATACTTGCCATATAACCGTCTTGCAATAAAATTGTCGAACAAGTGTTGATTTTCAACTGTACATCCTTATTAACGAACGGAAGGTTTCAAGTATTCTCATTCGAGTCGTTTTTTCTCTAAGGAGTCCGAATAGATTGAACAATAAGCATTTGATTCGAATTGGAATTAAATGAAAATTTTTGTTTTGGTTACTTAATATTGTAATTGCCCCCCCCCCCCCCCCCCCCGCCATCTCTCTCCTCCACACTTTATAGAATCATAAAAAAAACCTGTACTGCAAACAAAAAAAAAAAAAAAAAAAAACGTCACGGTATCACAAAAATTCCGAAGACAAATTTCAGAAGTATTGTCCGCATATTCTATGCATGAGCTTTGTGTAATAATATTTCAAAGATCGCGAAAAAACGAGAATAATAATATGGAGTAGGATTTAATTTCAGCAATTATAAATAAATAGCTACACTAAATGTATATTTCCTACGGCTTTACTTCGTAATATTCATTAGATGTTCAGGATACATGCTCAGTTGAAGTTCATGTATGAAGTGAAAATTTTTCTCAAGTTGTAATGCAAGGTATAATTAGTTAACATAACGTGAATTAGGGTCAATGAAATCTATCGTAATAATTAAGACATGATGCGGTGCACACCGTTGCAGTATACGTATACAACAGCTAACAAATATACCTCACGGTGATTCACTTTCCGGCAGGCAACGTGCGAAATTGGCCAATTATTAGAAAATCATGTATTTCAATAATGACAAGGTTATACATACAGTGAAACTTTTGACTAGCTGACATCTTCGGGACTAGAAATACTGTTCATTGTTGAGGAGTGTCCGCTATTCAGAACAATTTAACATGTAAATTGTGCTTCGGGAGATTTTTAGACTGTCCGTTGTAAGGACGAATCTGTTGTTGGAAGGTGTCCGTTAAGAGAAGTTTCACTGTATAAGAATTTATTATCATGTACCTATAATTTATAATCAGGTACCTAACTTGACTTCGCACACTGTGAACTTCTGGAAGAACTTATTTCTTATGGGTATGGAACGGTATTTCGGGTTGGACTCTGTCAATTATATTAGTAGTGAATTGACATATCCAAGAGCCGACGATATTTGCGTTTTTATAAATAAATTTGAAATTTATTACAGCGGAGAATTTTTTTTCACTCGTGACACCTATGGAGGTTATTAATTTATTACTATTTTGTCATCAGGTTGTGGTAATACGTGCCTATGCTGCATTTGTATCAGAGGTACAGTTAATTGGTACTACTAATCGTAAGGATTAGAGGGGTGAAAATGATCTCCAAAGATGGGCACCCAATAGGGTGATTTCTTGATGCGCTTGATGGATTTAAGTGAAACCAGCGTTCAAATGTTTCTATTCATTAATAAAATTGTCGTCTAATAACCGATTAAAATTTTAAAAAAACTTAAATAAAAAAGAAAGTTTGTTTTCACGCCTCTAAGCCTTTTATTAGCAGATGAGAAAATATACGGGTTTCTTAGTTTTCGATGCACTACGACATATACGAACCAGGTCAAAATCGGAGGGGTTGACCTACCTAGGGTTCCTTGTTAGTATAATATGCATTTTCCAAATATCATGCAATCATCGGTAATTAATACAACAGAAAAAATTAATGAAATCCATCCACTTCAAAATTAACAATACGTTAATCTGTTCGAAGCTAACCGATCAATTGACTCAATCCGATTATCTTGAATTCTATAAAATATGAACCCAAGCTGTAAGTGGCAGAACAAAACCATTTCAAATTAGATACGTTAGTAATGTTGAATAAGCTGTTATCAATTAGTCATTCTAATGTAAAAATGATTGTGTTTGAAAAAAATACAATTCGTTTATTTGATGATAAGAATCAACCTTAGAGAGACGACATTGTTACATGGGGTCGCACACGACATGAATGAGTATAGTAATTTCAGTAAAGAATAAAAAGTAAATGTGCCCGCGAAGTACGTATAGTTCTTGGACTGATGTTTCGATAGCACTACACGAAATAGCGCGGTTCGACTTCAAGACGTATACCTACTTGTTGAGAGATCCTAGGGCTTGGGTTTTTTTCCTAATTTCACATTGAAAACTGACAATAGCGAAGTTGTTCTTTTATTTTTATTGTGATGTGGTTTAGGTAACTCGGCAGATTTTTTTACATGTCAGATGTTTTTGCTTAGATACAGTAAACCTGCAGTCCATCGGTTCCCACCGAGTAGCGAAAACGATTCTTGGCTCTTGGAGTACACATAACGAAGAGTCTCAGCATGGGCACACATGTGAACAGCACATTACAGAAATACTGTACAGTCAATAATACACTTGGACCAATTATTGGAAGGACAAGCAAAATTGATGCAAGAAACAAGGTAAAAATCATCAGAGCCTGTCTCCGATAAATCTTTGACTACGGAACAGCAAGTTTGATACCCATGCACACAGAAAAGAAACTCAATACGCTTGAAGTGGCATACAAGTAAACGCTGAGAGCAGCAGGAGGCTTTTGAAAGTCCTGGCATGGGTAATCTACATACTATGGGAAATTCTTGATAAACCAGACCTCCAAAGTGAACAGAAGGAAATACAACACAGGACATGTGGAAAGTTCTAGGATTGACAAGGCCAATTCCTCTGTCAATCACCACAGAACAATGAGTACCAAGCACAATTGCTCCGACAAGGAAGGTACCGAAATGTACTTTTTGGTCGAACGGCACAGTGACATCATCAGCTGTATATAACCATGCCCACCATCGTACACACCCACCTACATAGACATAAGAGTAGCCTTAAGAAAGGGCCAAATCCAAAAAATTAATATCCAAGCCAAAAAGCAATGAGAATATTTAAGAACACACAAAGGCAATAGACGTGCAAGTAAGGATCTACGTTAAGCCATACTACACGTACGACACAAAGCATCTCCAAATGTATTATCCAAAGAAAGAAACATGAATAAACAATTCATACAAGAAAAAAAAATGTATCATTGTGGTGCGTCATGTTGGGTATACTTTTGCTAGGTAATGCGACTACTGGACCCAGCACGCACAGCTGCCCACAGTCAGAATCGCTTGGAATATTACATATGAGACTCTCACAGACGGATTTATCATAAACATGTTAAAATGACTACGTATAATCGAAGGTGTTTTTATCATTGGCGGTCTACTGTTTACGCGCCACCAGTCATACATACACAGGCAAATCCATCTCTGAAGGTCTCGTACGTATATCCCAAGCGATTTTGGCCCTGGGCTGCTGCGCCTGCTGGATCAAGTAAGCGTGCTATTTAGCAAAGGATACATGTATGTATTTACATATCTACCAGGATGCGCCACCATGATGCGAGTCAAGAACTGTTTTTGACGATGGAACGCAGGTTTGCTGTACATGCTTTTGTTCGCTTGAAATATGCAAAGACAATTAGGTTGCTCAATTCGTGCCATGTCATAGAATTGACGGAGACAAACCTTTCTACGCTAGAAGAACAACGGAGAGTTTAATAATACATTAAATACGTAGGGGTCGATGCTCAGGTGGCCATTTTTTGCGGGATTTAATACGACTCGAATACAGAACTCCGCAAAGTACGTCAAATCGTCAGGTAAAAATATACATATACTAAATACGGTATTTTCGTTGCGAAATGTCAAGTAAAATTGTCACCCGGCTTCTCAGTCGGTGACATTATATTTTATCATATCCTATTACATTCCGAGTCATATTAAGGTTATGTAGTACTCCTACCTTTACCGATCACTGGCGATGAACAAACTCACCTATTTGTCTTCCTACATTAAATAAACCTAGGAACGCTCGGCCATGCGCCCAGCTGATCGTGAGACCATCTTTTATTGACGAAATTATTGTATTTCCTAGTTTTCAGCTAGCGACATCAATATTCCATGAAAACAGTCCTATGACGGCTCATTTTACTCCTCATTCTTTCGAGACTTGCGCAAAGTATCTCAGCTATTCGCTTTTTAGCCCCTGAAATACGGGAAATGTGGGAATAGTAACACGTGTCAGAAGAACCACACATTTTTTGACGATTTACGGGATATGAGTAACTTTTCTCAATTCCGTTACAAAAGAGCGATGCACCGTCGAAATTTGAACCCTTTCCGTTCATTTGTTTATTTAATGTAGAAAAGACAAGGGTGAGGTTGCTCGGTCGGTAGAGTAGGAATACTAGACGATCTTAAGTCCTCGCTGATCCGGCGAGTGATATATTTCGTGACGTCAGAAGCGGGAAAAATTTCCTTGCTTAATCGTGCGAGAACGGGGGTACGAATCTGACTAGAAATTTTTTTAAGTCGTAGCTTTAATAAAAGTGTAGGTCTGTATCACAGTCATTGGTAATGCAGATCACTGATAATATTTATCATGAATAATGATGAAATAAATAAAATCACGTCACATCAAATATGGCAGATTGGGATTACCGACTTGTTGAACATTCACCGCTTCTACGATTTCAGAATTTCTTTCAATTGCGACAAGGAGATAGAGACGTTGAAATTACACACGTAATCCGGGAGAACCAATTCCATCAGTTATTTTTTCGTAAATATGGCACGATTCGACAAAGAGCGGTCCAGGTGATAGGAGCCCGATCGTGATCTACAAGATGTCTGTCTTGATTTGTAAGTGATTTCATTGGTCGGATCTAACGGAACTAGCCAATAAAATTACCGGCCTTAGGTTGGATGTCCAGAAGCGCTGCAAATACTTATGACGTCACAAAACTGATATTTACAAGCCAGGTCAGCGGCGTCTTAAGATACTATGATCTGTTCAGTTTATTTCGAATTGTGGATCCCAAATTTTTCCAACTTTTCAAAAATGTAAAATTTTCCTAGAGTTGTTCAAAATGCTGCAAAATTGATTGTGTTGATTACAGAACTACGAGTGTGATTAAATTCATACTGCTATATCTAAATGTATGCAAAATGAAAATAAGCATAGAGATCTTTTTACCCGACACTCTGATGAAAATAGCATTCGTTTCTTGTCTATCTGTTTTTATTGAGCCCGTCAAGTGATTGTTAGTAAACATAAGTAAGTACAATGCGTATGTACATATCTATTGTGGCTTGTCGTCAAATGAACATTCAACCAAACATAAACATTTCTTACCAGGATTTCTTTCATTTCTTGTAAATCGAGCATGTCGACAACAATTAGGGTTCACAGACGTTGCTCATTGATCAGTTACACGTTATGGGTATATGTCGAATGCATTAAGAAAAACAATAGTTTTGCCAACTCGAGATAACTAGTTAAGGCGAAAAGGCATTTTTTACTCGAAAAAATTGTTATCGCTGTCGAGCTTTCGCGCTAAAAATATGGTCTGAATATAAAATGACGAACGCAATCACGAACTGCACACACAAGAAAAAAATGTGAAATTCACGAATTTTGGTGAACAAATACGACAACAGAAATGTCTTATTATTATTAATTGAAATAAATTTGGTTACACTCAATAATTAAAAACTCTGGCTATTTTGTTGACGGATGAAATAACATTATTTAGATGCGAAAAATATTTATTCCTCCGTCTATTTGATCGCCGTGTCTGGTGAATAACAACGAATCGTGTTCCTGTATATATAGCGAACTACTTTATTTTATGGAATTCCGGTATGATTTAGGTATAGAATACGTGCGGTATATCTATTTCCATTCAACGCTCTAGACTTTGGCGTAACGTGGGTAAAATAATTGTTACATGACCCGCGAGCACGTGCTGCGACATATCGCGGGCCGTTTAAAGAACGTGCGACTTTAATACGCGGATCGTGGATAAGTGTGCCGAATAATTACGCAACGCCGGTGTCGATTTGCTGCTGTAGGCGGGCTAGACGCAAGAAACGGTCGGCGTGAAAATTGATTTTAATGTGAAACTGATGGATGGACGTGAGTAAAAGTTCGTTCTATTATAATTATAATGTAGATACACAAGTTTGCCGTATGAACTATAGAGTTGTATTTGTTTCAGACGGCTGCACCCTTAGAGCGCAAAAAATTTGTAACTATATTACTTATACATATCGCAATTTCAGACAAAACGGAGATCGTGTTTTTAACCGACCACTCCTTTTCTTCGAGAATAAAAAGAAGGACATTATTATAATCACCCTAAAAATGAAAAGTTGATATTTCACTAGATCTGGACGTTTCAAGGTCTAAATAATCACCTCCAACCACTTTTTGATGGGACTCTGTGTTCGTGTATGAGTGATTAAGTTTTGTCCGACGATATTTGAAGAACGAACGAACAGATTTTTATGATTTTGGTATCAATTGACGGGGCTCGTCTTAAATTGAAACTGGCTAAATTTTTCACTTCAGCGGGCACGTGGTTTTTGAGTTATTTGTCAATAAATTATTCTATGATTGCAAGACATTTTCCAATAATTTGTTCAAAACATCCGAGTTTTTCTTCTTGTAGACGATTTCGATGTTCTTACTGAAAATTATGTCCCATTCGAGAAGGAGAGCACAAAAATAATACGATAATTAGAAGTACCGGTACTTTCTAAAAGTTGATCGACGGTTTGAGAAATTGAATGTCATAATCGTATTCGTAAGTTTTTTGCCGAAAAATTTAAATCGATCGAAAATATTTATTTCTGATTGACTCAAAGAATATTACGCTTGGATTTTTGGTAACAACTGCCTAGTTTTTTGGTTCCACATGGTTCTTGAAATATTTCCCAGTGTAAAAAAAATATTAAATTTATTTATGTATTTACTGCAAAAATAGCATTTGTACACAAATAGTTCAAAGTCGTATTTTCCCACGAAAAAAAGGACTTTCTGCTAATCTACCATGAAAATCCGAACGCCAAGTTTTACGTCAACTTAATACACACCAAAAAATTTTGCAGAATTTTTCAAAATTTTTGATTTTGTTCTTGATAGTCCGCCATATTGGATCCACCATTTCGATTTTTTGAATTTGAATTCAGATTTCTAATCAGTGACTCCAAAAACCATGTAACATAAATTTTGATCAAAATCAAATAACTTTTCAATTTACGTCCGGCATATTGGATCCGACATGTGGAATTTTCGACTTTCGAGTTCAAATTCGTAATCAGTGACCCCAAACGCCCATGAAAGACAGCGTGTAATGGGTAAGACGAAAATTAAGATATTTGCAAGGAAGAACAAAAGGCACCTTTATCCTAGTTTAGCCCTTGATCCACATAGATAATTGAGAGGAGATAAATTTGCGAATTACAAAACAAACGTTTCGAGATTAGAGTGAAGCAGAGAGATATGACTAAAATATCAAACAAAGAGCAGCGGGAACGAGGATCAGGTGCAAAAGCGTAAACCGTAGTAGGT